>NC_051084.1:60711333-61911333 GCF_004664715.2 Peromyscus leucopus
CCCTGAATCTAGAGTATATTCGTATGCAGTATATTAATCTGTAATATATTGGTCTATAGTGTATTTTAGTATGATAGCTGAATTTTCATATTCGTCTTATCTGGAAACACACATTTTCACAAATACTCTTTGAGTCACTTTTGTTAATAATAAAATTTCATGGTGTCGTATTAAACATGGCAGGAGGAACACTTGCATAAACCCCCAATCACGATCTGAAACCGAACAAAGCGACTGTAGTATTTTTAAAATCTTCAATCACTAGGACACAAGAAATGAAAGGGAATACAAAACATCAACCCTGGAAAGCATGTGGACAAATGGTAACTGACTTAGCAGAACCTCGAAAGTTAAATCCTAAGTCAGCAGCTGGGAAAGCCAGGACCAAGCTGATTTATAGTTCACATCAAGAGGCTCAGAACTGGTGGCTGTGGACCAGAAAGCAAATGGAGGTTCTAACAGAAAGTTCCATGGAGATTTGTTTAAGAGGCATTTTCCATTTTCCCTCCCAAACTTTCCATAGCCAGGTACCTGAACCTCTGAAGAGTTAATAAAAGAGAAGATACCCTCTCCAGAGAACTATCATGAGAGAGTGTCTAGGCTGTGGTCCCCAGGTAGATGAGGAATACCAGACTAAAAGCTGGCAGAGGAAAAGAAAGTAAACACATCTTAGCTAAACTCTTGCCCACTAGGCTCCCAAAACACTGACAAAGAGGACTATACCCTCTGGCACCTTGAAACTTCCACTGGACAATCAGTATATCCAAGATCAAGGCCTGAATCCATAGTCAGAAGGCTGGTAGGAGAAGGGCAGCTCATAAAAATGTAAAAAAACACATACAGATTGCCTACCACTAAAGCCAGATGAGCTCATGGATCTCTCAGTAAGTCTCTGCGCTCCTCAGTATTTGGCTCAGCTATGGGTAGAGATTATATGGTCTTAATAATGAAAACACTGAACACGGTTCCCTCCAAAGGCTATTGTCTAAAGAGAGAAGCAGAAACAGAAAGACAAATCTCCTCAGTTGAAGGTACCAGTGTAGAAGAAAAGAGCAAATCATCTCCATCTTCCTCATAAGGATTCAGTAGATGATGCCCACACACAACAATGCAGAATCAAAAGAGTAGCATTTAAATTAGACATTTAGCTCAGGAGAAAAACAACAGTTACACACATGTATCACATAATGAGAACAAAAATTAACAAAATTACATAGAAATCCTTACCTAGTTCTCGCTTTGCAAGTAACAATATAGACTAAGCAGACTGTATTTAGTAATCTATGTATATATGCATGTAACAACAATTAATGAACAAATGAGCTTGAAAGAGAGCAGGGAGGGTATATAGAATGGTTCAGAGGGAGGAGAGGGGAGGAGATAATCTCAAAAATAGAATAAATAATAAAAATAACAAATACAGTAATAAAAGACTTTTACTTTTCACTAACATCTTAGAGTTGGTCTTTTAGAACACTTGCATGTAAATCCCTATGATTGACATTTTAAAATTTCAGAACCCTGGCAATGATGATATTCATGTGCTCTACCCCACATCATATTCAGCCCTCTTAAAGCACATCTATACCATGTTAATATAAATTATATATGGTATAAAATTGGAGGGCTTCTTATAAATCAGGTTTATGTTATTATTGCTTTAAGGAACTCATCTTTTCTATGCTTTGTTAGTATTAGCAGCTTTTCTGTGCTTTCTTTGATACTAAAACTGCTTTTGAAAATGCCTGGAAATGCTTTTTGAAAGTTCAAATGAACTTATTAACAGATAGCATTGTCCTCTCAACAAAATATGCTAAGTCCCTCAATTGACTATAGCTTATATTAAACAACTCTGTTGCTTTAAATACATTTGAGCATGAAGAAATTTGATATCATTATTGCTTGTAGGAATAAAGCAGCAGGCAGAAAATCTTAAATTTTTAATGATGCAATATAATTTTTTGTAATAAAAATTATTTTCAGATACTCATATATGAAAGAATTCCGAACAATAATCATGTTAAGCATTTTAATTTAAAAGTTTTTTGTAACATTAGGATTTTACCTTGAGGGTTATGAAAACTTAGTTGAACATTGTAGTGGTTTGAATAAGAATGGCCTCCATAGGCTCATATATTTGAATCCTTAGTCATAAGAGAGTGCCACTATTTGAGAAGGCTTAGAAGGATTGGGAAAAAAATGAAAGCCGGGTGGTGGTGGCACAGGCCTTTAATCCCAGCACTCGGGAGGCAGAGCCAGGAGGATCTTTGTGAGTTCGAGGCCAGCCTGGGCTACAGAGCAAGCTCCAGGAAAGGCGCAAAGCTACACAGAGAAACCCTGTCTTGAAAAACCAAAAAAAAAAAAAAAAAAGGATTGGGAGGTGTGGCCTTGTTGAAGTAAGTGTAGCTAGGAGGAAGTGTGTCACCTGGAGAGGGATTTGAGGTTTCATAAGCCCAAGGCAGGCCTAGACTCTCTCTTGGCTTATGCATCAGGATGCAGCTTTGAGCTACTACTTAAATGCCATGCATGCCACTGTGTGTGTCACCGTGATCGTGCTGGACTAAACCTCTGAAACTGTAAGTAAGTATTAAATACTTCCTTTGGTAAGAGTTGGGTTGGTCATGGTGACCCTTCACAGCAATAGAATGGTGGCTAAGACAAGGATCAAAGAAAGGCCTGACATAACCTGTTACTAACCAGGACGCTTTACCTCTGCATCAGCTCAGATTCAGTCTGCTGTTGAAGGTTTATGCCTTTGCTCCTGGCAGAATATTCCCTCTGTAATTTTCACATAATGACTATGCTGGCTTGCTGATTGGAGTGGTGGTGGGGGGTGGCGTCTCCTCTTCCTGGAGACTTGTGTCTTGTTTCTGACCACCTGGCTTAGATCAGTCTGTATTGTGAGTGCCAATTAATGATTTCCTGTCATCCACCAGAGGGACTTAAGTCTACTAGATCATTTCAAATTAGCTCTAATAAGGCGATCATTATGTGTCTTCTCCATAATCCTTTATCTTCAGATTATAAAAATAACTACCACACTTCAAAACTTCAATGTATAAATGAATTGATTTCCCTTGGTTTCAAACTGTTGCTTTCTTTAAGGAGATGACAATTATATATTTCTTCCTAATAGGGACTGAGATCTTGGCAGAGGATAGCTGTTGGGAAGGAAGAGTCAGTTTTCTTCAGAGCTGTGTCCTCCTAGAGAACTGGTGTACCTTTGCAGGAATCCCTTAAGATCAAAATTCCCCCTTAGGTGTTTCACAAACCCTTACAGAAGCTGATGCCCTGCAAAAGGCCCATAGGACTCCAGCTTGATCACAAACTACTGTCCTTCTGTCTGGGTTCTCATGATTTTGTCACACAATCTTCATGACTCAATTGTTTTGTTTCACTCCATTAACCAACCATGGTATTGACTTTAAAAACTTGATTTTTAAGAATTATATTTCTCCTATTGCAACACATACTTTGGTATTCTTAGTCCCACAAAATCTTGAGCTCAGTAGGACCTCCAATCCAGTGACTCTGATATTTACCCATCACTACCCTCATGTGCTCATTTTCTCCTTGTATCTAGTGTAAATTCCATGTACTTTCACTCTGCCTCTGCCACCTCCATCAAGACCCCAGCCCTGAGTAAACCCATATACTGGCCATCTTCTGCATGAGAAACTAAAATCACATTTGAGGAAATCTCACAAGCATGCTGGCTGGTGTCTCTTTAAATTCACGTCCATCAGTCTCAGTGTGGTCCTCCACCACTGCCCCCTCCAAGCAGATTTCCACACACACAGGGGCAGCTACACTGAGTCTCTTTTGCACGAGTAGCTGTTTGCTTTCAACTGCACTATTCTCAACATTGGAAAACATGATCTCATATCTCTTATTACAAACTGTTCTATCCCCACCTCCATTCAGCTTATGCCTATTTCTCTGGTCTTCTTCGTAGCAAAACTTCTCAAAGAGCTCGTCTTTTTCTTACTTATCCACTGTTTGGTAAAATCAGCTCCTGCTTTGGTCAAATTCAAAATCTTCACAGTGGCATCTCCTCTACTCTGCTCAGAGTCTATCTTGAAGTTCTATATCCCAGCTGGTCCTCAGACTTGCTCTTTCGCTCTCTTGCTCTCTCTGATTTTATTTTTTGAGACAGAGTTTCTCTGTGTAACAGCCCTAGCTGTCCTGGAACTGGCTCTGTAGACGAGACTGGTCTTGAACTCAGAGATCCCTCTGCCTCTGTCTCCTGAGTGTTGGGATTAAAGGTGTGCATGCACACACACACACACACACACACACACACACACACACACACACACACACAGTTCGTATTAGTCTCTTAAATGCTAGGATTATAGGTTTGCCTCACCAAGCCCAGCTTCAGTCTCCTGGACACTGCCCTCTCTTACATTCAAAGGCTCCGTGTTCTTAGGTTTTCACCTCTGCTAGCAGGAGGCCTCTCAGGCTCCTTGAACACTTCTTCCACATAACCTACTCATATGCTTCATATTGGCCTAGTATGCAGCACTGATTTTATTTTCAAATTGTCTTGTCATAGTCTCACTAGATGCTTTGATGCTGGCTTTAGAATCTCATGTTCATACTAATAACACCCCTGTTTTTATTCACTATCTTGAATCCTCCGAGTAGTTGAGGCTTTGTTGTTTCCAGTTCCCTGTCTAAGAAGTATCTAAACAGCACAGCCCAGACGTCTCTTAATGTATTTCAAATACACGTTTTCCGGAATTCCCTTGTCAGCAACTGGCTTCTTCCACTCAGCAACTTATGCTGAATACATTGCATATTCTGGACTCTTCATTTTCCTGTCTTTCACAGTCCATCAGCAAATGTTGTCATCCCCTTATAAAATAGTTCCATTCTATGTGTTTCTCCAGCACCATTACCTACCTCTTTCCCTAGTTATTACACACATTCTCTTTCCTTATACTTGGGTTATACAAATAGCATACTGCTTCCTGAGTTTGATCTGTGCATTAGTTACTTTTTTATGACTGTGACTAAACATCTGGCCAGAAGCCACTTCAGGGAGGAAAGGTTCATTTCTGTCCTTGAGAGTCCAGTCCACAGCCAGGAAAGGAATGGCGGCAAGAGCAAGAGGCAGCTTGCTCACATCTCAGAAGGCCAGGGAGCAGAGAGCCGTATTGGAAATGTGGCAAGCTATAAACCTCAACATTCAGCTCCACCTACTTCCTGCAGTTCGTCTCTACCTCCGAAAGGTGTTACAACCTCCCAAAACAACATGACCATCTCGGGACAAAGTATTTAAACACATAAACCTTGAAGAACTTTTTATCTCCAGAACACAATACTCCTTATCATCCATTCTCCAAACAACCTCCAAAATCACTCTGAAATATAAATCAGACTATGGTTCTGTTTTAAGCAAAAATTTCTCCTGACCATCTTTTGAATTTAAAATCTCGGCTCCTTATCATGGCCTGTGAAAGTTCATGACCTCATATGCCTGATCATTTCCTCATTTTAATTTGTCACTTCCCCCTCTCCCTCACTAGTTCCAGCCTCCTTGATCTCTCTCCAGCTCAAGTGCACTGATCTTTATTGAGTCTTTGAACTAATCATGCTGAAGACCCTTCATGCTTTGCTTTTCTTGGCTCCATTTTCTCCAGTTAGGTCTCTCTTGAGATTCTCCTCCTATGAGCTTTCATGGATCCCATTTTCTAAAATTCCTTCAGAGACTCTGTTTCCCATTTTTAAATCTTGTTTTCTTCACTGAACATGTCACTATCAGTAATTTTTACCCATTTATTGACGTTCATGTGTTTGTTCTACAATCCCAAAGAATGTAAGTCCCATAGGGCCATAGAGCTCATCTGTTTTAAATCCTAGATATTTACTATAAACTCACTGAGAAAATGAATGAAAATTTGAACAAATTTTAATACAAATTTACACAAGTTGTTTTCCAAAGTAAAGCAAGAAACAGAATTCAAAATTAGATGTTGCATTAAAATAAGTCACACACAAACTTTGAGCTGAGAAATAATTGATCATTTTTCCAACCTTGTTGCAGAATATTTGTTTAACTATGCAAAGTTGTGTTGCATTTGTTTGACTATGTAAAGATGTGTTACATTTGTTTAATTATGCCAAAATGTGTTGTTCTTTTACCTTGCTTGCCTAGGGTGCCTGATTGGTCTAATAAAATGCTGATCAGCCAATAATGAGGAGGAGGTATAGGCAGACCTTCCAGGCAAGGAGAGTAAGGAGGTGGAGGAACTTAGACTCAGAGAGAAAGAAAAGAGAAACTCCAGGGAGATGCCAGGGGCCAGGCAGACAGACACGGAGGAAGCAGGAAAGTAAGACATATAGAATGAAAGAAAGGGAAAAAGCCCCAAGGCAAAATGTAAATGAATATAAACAGGTTAAATTAAATTAAAAGAGCTAGTGGGACAAGCCTAAGCAAAGGCCAAGCGTTCATAATTAATAATAACTCTCTGTGTTTTTCATTGGGAGCTGGTTGGCAGCCCACAGAAAATTCCAACTACACAACCTCTTACACCTAAAATTACGATCATGAAAAAAGTGTTACATTTGGTATTTTAGAGTCCATCACAAAATTATATATACATTAACATGCCCCATTTTTTTTTATGGTACAGGGAATTGAACTCATGGCTGCACAAATATTGTTCTTATAACAGCTTTTACTGCCAACTTGACATAACCTAGAATGAGACTGGGCAGTGGGCATATCTTTTGGGTGTTATCTTAAATACTAATTGATGCAGTAGGGACTAGACCATTGTGTGCAGTACATCCCCAGGCAGATGAGCCTGGGCTGTGGAAGAAAGCTAGTTAAGCACAAGCATGTAAGTGGATACAGAGAATGAGCAGGCAGTTGCTCCTTCATTGATTTCTGCTCCTGTTCATGTTTATGTTCCTGCCCTGACTTCCCTTATAAGGGACTACTACCTGGAAGTGTAAGATGAAATAAACTCTGTCCTCCCTCAAGCTGCCTCTGGTCAGAGAATCTTATCAGAGCAAAAGAAATCAAACTAGAATGCACACTAAACAGGCCTTGTTCTACCCAGTTACAGCACCATCCTCTTATCTGATTGTTTTAATGGATAAATCTACTTAGCTCATTAAAATATGAATTATATATCAAATTCTTGGCTCTTGTCAAAAGATTCTAGCCCCTCATTTTTTTTCCACTTGAATACACACGTGTCCTTCTATCTGTCTCATTGTTGGCTTCCTCATCCTTGAACCTGATGACTTCTAATTTCCCAATTCTCTGTCTGAATCGCATCATTACCATCCCATGAATGTAGTCTTGTTCGTGCGATGCTGGTGTCTGTAATTTCCAAGTCGTTTCATCTGTGTATTTTGCATAATTGTGTTAGAACGGCAGCTGAAGCCATAATGAGGATTGTAAGAGTCCCAAGGGAGCTGAGGACACAGACATAACAGCTAGCTCATAAAAACACTTCGCGTTGATAAATGATACATGCAGACCAGGATTGTAAAGGAATAAGGTGAAAGTGTATTGCCATAATTTATAAATAATGTTCCATAAAAAAAAATTTTCACTTCAGGTCCCCTGAGACTCTGACATTCTTTATCAGTCACTCTCCCCTCGAGTTTGGGGATATACATAAGGAACAGGACTTGAAGGTCTTGGGTGATGGTCTGTAAATACAGTACAAATTCAGCTGCCAACTGAAGCTCATTCCACTGAAGGAACTATGGCATCCTTTGCTTGCACCAGCTAGAACTCACCCGTAAATAGGGTAAGAGACTGTCACAGGACTGAGCCAACCAGAACCGCTTTTTAAAAGGGAAGCTATGCCTGTTTCTACCACCAAACCAAAGGTTCATAGGATATATCACACATTGTCAAAATAAAGATAATAAACACGTTAAGGAAAGTTTCACTATAAAGTAAGCTTTTATTTTCTGTGCCTCTCTTAGTAATTACCTCCCGTCACTTTGTTTATTTAATGGTATATACGTTATCCTTGCTCCAAATGAAGGATGACAGAAAAAAGAAAAAAAAAACACACAACTATACAGTGGGGTCTTCTTCAAGAAGCTGAATGGTCTAAAATTTTCCAAACAACATAGAAAAACTCTTCTAAAACAATGGATTTCTTGTTACTATGTTATTAATTTGTAGGTAGACCTTTACATTTTACCTTTACAAAAATGTGTGTGCACACCGTGTGCATCCCTGGTATTCCACAGAGTCCAGAAGAGGGCATCACACCCCGGAGCTATAGTTACAGATGGTTGTGAGCTACCATGTAGGTGCTGGGAACTCAACCCAGGCCCTCTACAAGTGCAGCCACTGTGCTTAATTACTGAGCCATCTCTCCAGCACCTGTGAAACTCCATTTAAAATATGAATTTTGTATTGTTCTATAGAAATGAACATTTAGTTAAGGAGCGGCTGGCAAGATGGCTCAGATAGTAATGCACTTGTCAGGTAAACATTGTGACCTGAATTCAAATCTCCAATGCCCATTAAAAAAAAGTTAGACACTCAAAGCCCACCCTTAATCCCAGCTCGGGAGGGGGACACAAATTCCTAGAGTTCACTGGCCAGCCAGCCAGCCTCATTCTTACTGGTGAGCACTAGGTTCACAGAGAGATGCTGTCTCACAAAAGAAGGTGAAAAGTAATTGATAAGACATCCAAGGACAACCTCTGAGTTCTGCAGACACATGCATACACACACATACACACACACACACACACACACACACACACACACACACACACACATGTACACGTATACCACACATACACACACTCACTCAACAGAATATGTTGTTATTTGATTCTGTGTTTTTACTCCACGTATATTTATGTAGATCTCACATTTTCTTTGTATTTTATCACCCTAATTTGACCATAATAGAGTTAAACAGGTTTTTCACTTAAACAGAACAAATTTACCACTTACAAGATAGCAGGAGGTGTGTGCATGTATTTCACTCTGCCCTGGTACAGCTTATTTCAGAAAGTATATACCAACCTAACCACTTCACAGGTTTTCTAGTGAATTTAAATGATGCCATGAAAAGCATGGAATACATATAAACAATTAAGTTCCGGGGGCAGAAAATGCTGCATTCCTAATATCTAATTATTGAGTTATTTAAGACATTGGTTGGTCAAAATTTTGAGTACCCCCCTATTGCCAATGATTTCCTTGGAAAGCAAGACTTCAAAAGCAAATAAGGCTGAAACAAATATTTGCATGAAGGTAAATGATAAGATTTCTGATTAGCTTGTAGAAGTTGTATAAACTAAGGCCATAGTAATTGTTGCACAATAACATAAATTAGCCAACATAAGATCATTTAAGAAAGACAAGTTTTACAATATGCATACTTGTCTGACACTATTCCTGGGAGATCTGAACAAATGTCTGCTCACCCCAGATAGGGAACCGATGACAGCTTAAAGTAAGAATACAACCGAAGTCCACTTATGAACCAATGAATTTTATTGGGATAACTCACAGGAATATGTGTGAAAGAACTTATAGCAGCAGAAATGACTCAAGACAGCTGCATCCCCATAGCCCACCCCAGCATGGTTGAATGAGCAAAAGTCAACATATAAACCAAAACATGCTTTAGTATTCTGAAGAAACAGGAATTGTATTGGTTCACAGTTCAAAACTGTGAGTGATTATTTTAAAGTTAAGTATTAAAACCTTGCTAACATTAGTGATACTGTTTCTAGAACCCAGGACACATTCCATGCTCTCCATGTACATGCAAAATGTTCAAAATCTCATTAACCCTTAGACAAAACTTAGAATTTGTATCTGTATTTTAAGGAAAAGTCTTGAATTATCTAGAAAATGTAGTCAATATTGTCTACTTGATGTTCACTGAGCATCCCAGAATCACCTGCGCTGTTTGGAAAGCAGGTGGAAGCTGGACTGAAAAGAAACAGCTGAGCCCTGACACTCTAGTCTGCTTGAGCCCAGACCCTTGGAGATCACAACAAGTGGCAGCAGGATCGGGCAGAGTGAAGGCTGCTGATCCACACAACCATGGGCTGTGCTCCCCTTCTGAGAATCTAGTTCAGCTTTCTCCCTGGGACATATATTTTACTGTGGCTCTGAGGAAATGTGAAAGATATCTTTGTTCTACGTTCAGAAGAGGATTGCAGATCCCTCCAACTTTCTTCAATTTTAGGAATGGTCCTACTCTAAATTCTAACTAGCTCAATAATCTAAACTACTTAATCAAACCACAGGCTGACTACAAGTCCACTTTGGAGAGACATCTCCCCACTAAGGATCTACATCTCAGAAAATGTTTTTTGATATTATTCATTTCCAACTTGATCTTTACTTCTCAAATGAGGAGACCCACACATCCTTCACAATGATTTCTTTATGTATTCTCTCATTCACTCAGCAGATAATTATCAGGACTTGTTTATTCCAAGTTTATCCAAACCTGTACAATCAGATCATATTTAAACTGCATAGATCATATTTAAAATGCATGTCTATTCTGCGAAGCCTTCTTGTATCTGCCCCAGCCACTCCAAGAGGCCACTCCAGGAGGAACACGTGTTCTTTCCCTTAGCAGAGAGAGGCTGGCATTTCTTTATATTTACTCCTGTGGAGGATGAGCAGGAAGATAAATAGCAACAATCATTTATTGGCTGGTTTTCTCAGTTTTGTGACGGGAAAATGGGAAAATGGGACATGAAAAATGTTATTCTCCAGGATATGATTTTAAGGGTAGAGAGAAATATTCATTTTTATTAAGCTGCCTTTTTGGGCCTTAATTTTGTCTTTTATAACATAAGAGTGCTGAATTCACTACCTTCAAAGCCTCTGTAAGCTTCAACATTCTTTGATACTCTTACCAAAAATTCAGCCATGAACTTCACAGTAAAAAGTGGAAACAGGTCTAACCACCTCCTTCCCCATTTCCCTGCAAGAATACTTAATAATTTGACTCTATAAAGCAGAGGAAGCCTTTTATCAATATGAATTATTTATGCAGTTTTTAAATGGTTATCACTTTAGTCAAATTATATTAAAAGTTTTAACAGGAAACTTTTTGCCTAACTTTGATACTCATTTTCATGCACAGGATAATGCCACCCAAACTGGCCTAAATCTCATCTGACTACAATGTTTCTCCTTAGCTCACACCCCAATGGAAGCTCACCAGTCATGTCCAGTTGGGATGGTCTTTGGACTGATGGGAAGGAAGGCTTGGTGTGACCAGGACTCTGGAAGACTTTCCACTGTCAGTCAGTATTCCCATATGTAAGAGAGAAAGGATTAGTGTGTGTGCCAAAAAAAAAAAAAAGATGGTCAGAACAATAAGATGACACATACCAATCACTAAACTTCCTTGCTCATTAATCTGTGTGTTTTAAAAAGAGGAAATATAAAATACTGGTTAAGCACTGATCCGGGTTTGCATCAAGGCTTTCATACCTACTAACTCCATGACTTGCCTTGCAGACAAAAAAAAAAAAAATGAAAGGATGCAGTTTAGTCACCTGTGAGCTATCTGTACTTTGAACCTCCCGGTGATAAGAAAATTAAAAAGAAGCCACCATGAAGAAGAATGTTTACATAAATCAAGGAAACATAGTGTAATCTGACCAGCATTAACCTTGGGTACAATCTTAATGATCGGCCATTTTAAAATCCTTGTTTTAGATTGCCATGGAACCAAAAGTACCTAGGCTAAGGTAGTATCTCTCTACTCTTACTTAGTATGTGCACACATGCATATGTGTATCAAATCAGAGCCTTGTGTCTGCTAGGTAAATGCTCTGCCATTTAGCTATATCCCCATCCCCATCCTGCTATTTCAATTAATATCATTTCCTTGCCCATGCCAAGTACTCTGAATTTTAGGGATAAAATCATGGAACAAGCCAATATAGCTCTGACTCTCTTATAATCTAATGGAGGAGAGAGGTTTTTATCCAGTTGCCTCACAAATGAATACAAACTTAAGATAAATAGCCTGAATAGACAGAGCCTTGCTTGCTTTGAACAGGCCTGTGTCTGAAGCACCTGCCTGGTCAAACTGTAAAGGCTGTGGAAGTGTTGCTGGGCTCGTGGGAGGTAAAAGGCTGTTTCTTCACCTCTAAAGCAACAGCTTCCACAAAGGACCTGGCCTCTGAGCTACATCATAAGTTTGTGATTAGCAGGCAGGGAGACAAATAAAAATGACAAGGTACTTAATTGGAAAATTTGCAGAAAATTCACTAATGTCTAATAAATACTTACTTTGCCATGTGGATAGCCTTTCATTATCTTAGGATTTGGTTTTTTTTTAAGTGTCCTTTTACAGTTTAAAAATATTACACAGTTTAAAAAGACATAAAAGTTATTCTCTAATTGGCATAAATCATTAAAATTAAAACCATTGGTCTTATACTTTATAAATTGTGTTAATGTGATTATCAGTAACTACCACCATATATAATGAAATATTCATCAAGGATGTCATGATGATTCTAAAAACTCAAAGGAAAATCATTCATGGCACCTAAGTTCTGTAAATGTCAGGTAGATGCTTGAGATAAGCTTAAAAATATGTTTTCCTGATAAAAAATATTTTTAAGAGATTGACAGGTAAAAGAGTTAAAGAAATCATACTTCAGTTGCAAAGAAATTCTTTTTTTAGATTGATAAGTGCTTTCTAACTTTTCAAATCATTTGAGAGAAATCTGACTACAGATCTCAAGCTTCAAAAGTATGACTGACTGACTGTTCCAAACAGAAATACAGGAGTTTTTATACCTGCTGGCTCTGCTCCTGATGGTGTGGAAGGTGTCAAGGAATGGCTGCTGTGGGAGGGTAAGACAAACACCTAAAATGATTAGCTTTATTGACCAAGAGGATCACTTCAACAGTGTCTGCATATGTGTGTGTTGACCTGTTTGGTTGATCAGAAAAGCAACACTATTAATGATTAATGGGAAATAACCTTTTTTGAAGTTTCAACTGGTTACTTCCTACCTCACGAGCCAATTAGGTAGGTAGTAGAGGCTGCTTCAACTTAGAAAGCTGAACTACTCAGAAGAGTGAGGCATGGTGGCATGTGCCCATAATCCTAACTTTCGAAAAGCTGAGGAAGAAGGATCACAAGTTTGAGGCCAGCCTCAGTTACGTAGTGATTTCAGAGCCAGTCCAGATTACAGAGATAGACCCATGTCGATGAATCCAACTAAAACAGCTCAGAGGGCAGATTTGTAGATCAGAGAAACATTTATTCTTACGTACTTGTACCATCCATTGAAGAGACAAATTTACATTCAAACCAATGCAATTTCTCCATGATATTGAAATATAGTCTACACTGTTGGTATTTGTTATTTTCCCATTGTACTTTTAAAAATTAAAACATGTGCTTCAACCATCTTCCAGAAGAGCTGACCTGTTGCTTTTGAAAGCATATGGTGTAGGTTTATGTTGACCTTGTCTGTGTGGTGTAGAATTTGAATGGATATATTCTAGTCTGTATCTCTCACAGAAGATTCATAACCTCAGCTGGAGAACTCAGCATAAAGAACGGATTAGTGTCAGATGAATGTAAACTTGGTCTCACTGAAATGAGGTTTATTTTTAGTTACTAACACTTTTTGAAGACTAAATTACAGAAAATAGCAATCATTTTCTAGCACATGGGCTCTTAAAATTAATCAGGCAACTGGGTTAATAATAGCATATTTTTATTAATAAACCACAGAAACACCTGTACTTATTCATCAGAAATCTTCAAAATGATATTCTAGTGAAGGAGTGTCAAATTACCATTTGAAAATTCTTGAATAAATTGTATGAACACTTTATTAGTGAGAGTGAACTAAATACATACATCTCAAAGTTAAATAGCCTAAAGGTTAAGAGTACGGTTTTCAAATTTAGACAACCTAGATTCCAACCTCAATTTTAATACCAAATGGCCATGTGCTCTAGAACAAGTTACTTCTCTGCCTAACAAGTTCCTCACATGTAGAATGAGAAGGATGGTCATGATGATGATGATAAAGAAGAAGGAGGAGGAGGAGCGAGGGATAATGAAGAGATAGATAGATAGATAGATAGATAGATAGATAGATAGATAGATAGATAGATAGATAGATAGATGCATAAATGGATGGATGGACTGATGGGCAGACAAATGGATATATATGCATAATGATTGTTAACGTTCACACAGTTTCTACTTGGCATTAGGCTCGGTTCTCTGAATCTATGAGAACTTTTATTTTACAACGAGCAAGAGAAAATTGATAGATACTCTTTGTACTATTCTGGAACCTCACTATGTATCTTACTTACTTTTCTTGTTGTGATAAAATACCCTGGAAAAAGCAACTCACAGGCAAAAGGGTTTATTTTATGGCTCTAAGTTGAGGATATACTACATCATGGCTCTAGCAGCTGGAGCTGTAGAGTGCTGGCCATGGAATATCCACAGTCAGGAAGCAGGAAAAGGTAATTACTTGTACTCAGTTCACTTTTTTTTCCTTTTGTTCAATCTGGGACCCCAGTACAGGGACTAGAACTGTCCACTTTTAAGGTAGGTCTTCCCACCTTAATTAAGCTAAACAAAATCATCCCTCACAGACATGCCCAGTCTCTTGGGTGATTCCAGGAGACTGTGGCAGATTAATAATCACTGGTAACCATCACACCACATGTTTGATTTCCACAACTGTTCAGGTATCAAGTGTCATCTCTCCTTTTACAGATAAGGAAACTACAGAAACAAGAACTTAAACAACTTTCACAGGAGCCTCCTTTCCAGCCTCAAAGTGTGGCCTCAACCTCTTTACTGTGGTGCCTAATGTACACACCAATATAAAGCTGGCATTTAATGAGACTTTCCACATAAACCACTTTTAGCCATCTCCAACCAGTGGCCTATGGACCACATGGCCAGGATAGGTCTGAATGTGGCCAAACAGAAAATCACAAACTTACTTAAAACATTATAAGACATTTGTATTTTTTAAAAAAATCAACTGTGTGGTTGTTAAGCATGAATTTTATAGATGAAATTGTCATATTTTAAAGTCAAAATATTGGACATACTTGTTAGACCATTGTATTATGATCAATCCACATGAGTCTATTAAATGGGCAACAGAATTTATTAAGATGCAAATTGAAGAAATACACCCAAGAATACAGAATGGAGTAGACAACAGAAGTCATCCTCTGATCTGACTGGGAGCAAATCCACCTTGCAGGCAGGAGAAGAGAGAAGGGGCATGTAACCCTTCTCCAACTCCTTATAAGCGGTCACGTACAATGGCAGGGAGCACCGCCTCCTTTGGGTCATATAGCCCAAGGTCATGGGCAGAGCAAATACCACTACACCACTGTATGGATCTGTTAAATACTCAATAAATATTTAACATTTCGTGGTTTATAAAACTATATATATATATACATTTTTACTCTATTTTATTGCCTTGAATTTTCCAGTAAAATTTGCTTCCTAAACACTTTCTACATGACTAGCATTATTTCAAGACTTTCCCTGGGGCCTTCAACAGAGGAGAAAACAGGCAAGGTTCTGACCATCACAGTGTAAATGCCTAGTGAGTCATTAACTTCATTCATATTTTAACCTTAAGGCTGGGGAAACAGAATCAAAATGAAAATTGAAGTATTTGGCCAACGAGATGGCTCAACAGGTAAAGGTGCTTCCAAGCCCAATGTCCAGAGTTGTAGCCTTGAGACCCACATTCTGGAAGGAGGAACCACTCTCACTGGCTGCCTCTAATGTCCACACACACACTCACACACACATACACATACACACACACACACATACACATATACACACACACACACATATCTTTGATCCATTAAAAAGGAAAAAATCAAAAGAAACAGGCTTATACTTCCAAATTTTAGGGTACAACATTTTTATAAACCCCTTTCCCTTGAGACACTAAGTGATGATTGATGAAAGAATCTCAAACACTGCCCATCACAGTGTAAATGCCTAGTGAGTTATTAACTTCATTCATATTTTAACCTTAAGGCTGGGGAAACAGAATCACACAGACACACATAATGAGTGAATGAATTGAATGAATGAAAGAATGAACTAATGAAAATAAGTGAAATTATATCTTAAAACTGAACTAACCCATTGCTAAAATTTAGGGTGTTACCATAGAGATGTGTTGCACAAGCCAGTCTTCTCTCTTAGTAGCTATTTCTCACATACTTAAGAAAACTGCCAGTCTCTAAGCAACCTTCCTTCCTGCTGTAATAATCCCCTCAGACCAGCAGATGAGGGACAAGGCAAGGATAGTCTATGGCCTTTTAGCACTGCATCTGTGAATCAAACCCATGCAGAAAGGATGTGCTGAATCAGTATGTTGTCCTCCAGGGATACACAAGGGGATGTTTCACAAGCCATCCATTTTTCTCATTACCGCTTGGAGAAAACAATCATCATCAGAGTTGCAAACTACAAGTGGAGACTTCACACTTCTACTATCACAATTTGACTCTTCATCTTGTTTCCTTACATTCATCCTTTACAAAAGCGGTTCCACGTTTTGCTATTACCTGTATCATGTGGAACAACTAATCACAAAGGTTATTCATGTCACATTATTTCCTCTGCTTACAAAAATACAGCTCATTGTTATAACAGTATTTGAGATTCTTTCATCAACCATCACTTAGTATCTCAAGAGAAAGGGGTTTATAAAAATATGTTGTGCCCTAAAATTTGGAAGGATAAGCCGATTTTTTTTCTTTTTAATGGATCAAAGATGTGAGTGTGAGTGTGTGTGTGTGTGTGTGTGTGTGTGTGTGTGTGTGTGTGTTATATACTTATAGGGAGCAATGTGATATTTTATGTATTTTTAGGTTGTTGAATGATTATTATACTGACCTAACTAGCATACCCATGCTTCTTTATTCTGCTGCCCTAGGTATTCTCAAGAGATGAAAGTAAAAGGGTTCCTTATGTATTTTGGAGATCATCACATTTTGTCAGATATGAGGATGGTGAAGATCTTTTCTCATTCTGTAGGCAGTCGTTTTGTCTTATTGACCAGGTCCTTTGCTCTATAAAAGCTTCTCAGTTTCAGGAGGTCCCATTTATTAATTGTTGCTCTCAGTGTCTGTGCTACTGGTGTTATATTTAGGAAGTGGTCTCCTGTGCCAATGGGCTCAAGACTACTTCCTACTTTCTCTTCTATCAAGTTCAGTGTAACTAGATTTATGTTGAGGTCTTTGATCCACTTGGACTTGAGTTTTGTGTATGGCAACAGATATGGATCTATTTGCAGTCTTCTGCATGTTGACATCCAGTTATGCCAGCACCATTTGTTGAAGATGCTTTGTTTTTTCCATGGTACTATTTTGGCTTCTTTATCAAAAATCATATGTTCATAGGTATGTGAATTAAAATATCATCCTGTGTGAGGTAACCCAGACTCAGAAGGACAAACATAGTATGTATTCACTCATAAGTGGATACTAGATGTGAAGGAAGGGATGGCCAGACTGCAACACACAGCTCCAGAGAGGCTATCTAACATGAAAAGACTCTAGGAGGGACACATGGATGACCCTGTGAAGAAGTGGATGAGATCTACATGAGTGGACTGGGAGTGGGGGTGGGGTGACAGAGGTCAAGGTGTGGGGCATGACAACATAGGGAAATGGGAGGGTCAAGCTGGAACAGGGACCGAGTGGGAGGGCAGGAGGGAGATACCATGATAGATGAGGACATCTTAGGAATCCACAAGGATGATCCCACTTTGGAATGCTGGCAGTGGTCTAAAGGGTTCCTGGACTGGACTACTCTGGTGACCAGTCTAGTGAATAACCTAGCTGTCACCATAGAGCCTTTGTCAAGTGACTGATGGAGACAGATGCAGAGATCCATGGCCAGGTGCCAGGCTGAGCTCTGGGAATCCAATTAATGAGAGAGAGGAGGGATTCTGCAGGTGGGGACTTCGAGATCATGATGGGAGGATGTGCAGAGATGTCAGGCCATACTAGTGGAAGCCCATGAACTGTGGTCTGGTGGCTGTGGAGCCCCTGTGGGACTGGACTGGGCCATCTGGATATGGAAGATAGTTGTTTGGCTCGAACTGTTTGGGGGGCACCCAGGCAGGGGATCGGGATCCATCCCTGGTGCATGGGCAGGCTTTGGGGAGCCTGGTGACTGGTGACTCTGGTGTGATGTCTTGCGCAGCCTTGGTGCAGTAGGGAGGGGCTTGGACCTGCCTAGGCTCAGTGTGCCTGGCTCTGCTGACTCCCCATGGGAGACCTTGATTTGGTGGATGTGGGGATGTGGGCTGGCTTGGGAGGCAGGACTGCGGGGTGGGAGGAGAGAAAAGGTGGGGTCTCTGGGTGATATATAGAGTGAGTAGAAATTTTCTTAATAAACAAAAATGAAAAAAAGTGAAAGACAAAAGCAAGTAAAAGGGTCACTTACATGCACTGATGACTTACAAATTGAACCTTTTAAACCCCCATTCGATCTGTAAATGTGAGAATGCAGTATGTTTAATTTCACATAATTCTCACGTCAACTCTAAGGTTTACTTAACCTCAATTTAGCTACATGAAAATAGAGATTCAAGAAAGCCCTGAAACTGGCCCAAGTTCACTGAGACAACAGGGAAAAGACTGGTCCAGCTATGCCGAAGGTGATGACCTTATCATGAAGCCTCAGTATTCTACATCAGCAAATGTTATGCAGATGACAAGGCCACCGCTACACAAGCAGAAAGAGTTCTGAACAGTCTTTTATGCACCCTCTTGCTATACACACCACATTAGTATTAAATGAGGAAGCATCTCTACATATGCATGAAATATATAAAATACACTCAATTAATATCCTCCTGTGCTGTGGGATGGTCTGTATGTCAAATGTGTTGCTCTGATTGGTCAATAAATAAAACACTGATTGGCCAGTAGCCAGGCAGGAAGTAGAGGCGGGACTAACAGAGAGGAGAACTGAGAGAACAGGAAGGCAGAGGGAGACACTGCCAGCCATCACCATGACAAGCAGCATGTGAAGGTGCCAGTAAGCCACGAGCCATGTGGCAAGGTATAGATTTATAGAAATGGATTCATTTAAGATGTGAGAACTAGATAGCTAGAAGCCTGAGCCATTAGGCCAAACACTTTAAATAATATAAGCGTCTGTGTGTTTATTTTATAAGTGGGCTGTCGGACTGCCGGGCTTGGCAGGACCCGGAGAGAAAACTCTCCAGCTACACTCCTGAAACAATGTGAAATCAATTACACCTGTCAGATAAAGTGCTACATTTTTTTTTTACAAATTACATAATGATCCTACTAAGTAGAATAAAATAATTGGTGTAAATGTGATTAGCACTTCTCCTCATTCACTTTATCATATACCATTTAAAGTCATAATCATTACAAACATAATATTTATTACACAATGTAATTACTAATACATCAGGATTTGGACTGGAAAATAACTGAGATGTAAGCAAGACTAACTGTGTATTTAATAAGTCATGAACCATTAGCTATTATTCAAGTGCTGTGTTTTCTGTAGTGAGTGGGAAAAAAATTTTGCATTTAATTTTCAAAAAAGCAGACAAAGATCAAGAGCTTTCAAATATCTTTGTACAACTATGAATTTAGCTATTTCTTCTAAACACCAAATGTACAATTATTTCTTCTTTACATAACTTCTGTTAAGTCTAATTGAAAAGATGTAAAGGAAATTAATGTGGGCCATGTTTGATCTTGCTATTAATTGTATCTTGACTATAAAAGAGAATGCTAATGGAAATATTCAAGTCTTTCAAATACGCTTTTCACACAAGATATGAACACAGGGGATCCCTGCTTCCAACCTCTTCATATGACTGCAAAGTGATGCGCACAGAGCTCTGTGATCGATTTCATGACCCTCCCAACTTTGAGTGCAAAAGTCTTCTCAGAGGACAAGTTTCACAGCTTTTATTCTTAGACTTTTCTCAGTCACTGTCCTACACATGGTTGCTTTAGTTGTGGCCCAAGATGACTAATACCACAGTATCCTTTGACCTGAGATAGTAATCACAATTCTGTTAGTGAAGTGGCATGTTCTTTTTGACAAATTTAAGTGACAATGATTATAGGAGAAATTTCTTTTAAATTCTATTGTTGAAATGAATACATGTTTCATTGGCCATGTAGTCTCTCAAGAGCTTCATACACAAAAAGAACATTGTTCCACATGATAAACCTATGAAAAGGCAATCCTTGTGAGGGGCAGTTTTGATATCATCATCCAAAAATTAATTATGGCAACCTATAATTACTAGAAGAGCAAGATTGGTATTGATAGATTTGAAATGAAAGCAGAGTCTATGATTACTCAATAGGTCCCTTTAACTAGTGTAAGGGCATGAAACATGCTCTTTTCTCCCAGTTTGGAATACCTAAAGGTCACTGGTGAATTATTAATAAAGAACAGTGGGAATGTTAGGAGTTTCTCAATTTTGCTATAAGATCCTAATATATAGAAATGACCACTCCATTTCTAGAGGCATTACTGCTACCACAGACCCGAGGACCAAAGTAAGAATAAATAACCAACAAATACATGCATATGATCTCAAAGCCTCTATTTCCCCCACCAATTCATTTTATAAACTCCTTCTTTGCTCTGTTCTGATTAGTATTGTTAAGTCAAACTCAACATAGTATTCTTTGATTGGAAATGTTCATATTTACTTGCATTCATTCAGAAAAAAAGGCAGGAGGAAATAATTATTTTTAACTCATTACAATTGAAAGAAACTTAGACACAAGATCTTGTCCCCTTCAGATGGCATTGAGGGCTGGGGGGAGTGTGTAAACCCTGGTTTGAAGTTAATATTACTTCTCCGCGTCATTGTACAAGTCACCTCCCTGTGCAATATGAAAATACCACTTCCTGTCTTATGATCACTGTAATGCTTGTTTTCATGGTCTAGAGTCAAAGATTGTGAAATAGAATTACATATGACAAATAGAATTTCCAACTCCATGTAAAGTGAGTAGGGCACATAGATGGACCCAGCCTCCTGGGTACAGTGATGAACAAGGACAGCTGTACATATCAGTGAATTTTGTGTTTCTCCCATTTCTGTGACCTATGGTAGGAAATGTCATCATCAACCAGTGTGATAATTTTCTGAATTCATATTTTATATGTATGCTATCATGTTTAATATTGTAAGCTTTTTGGAAAATATTAGCAACATTGACAGTGCCATAAAAATGTTTTACTGCCCTCTTTTTCACATATGTCACAAATTAGTATGTTATCCTATTCAATTTTGGCATTTTTATTCAATGAAATGTGGACATTTCTGCAAAAATGAAGTAATTATTCTTTCTCTCTTCTTTCATCAGTACTGATAGAAATAAATTTCCCTTGTTCTTCTGCCTCTCCAACTCCTCTGATAAACGAAATTTATATTTTTACTAGTTACCATTTGAATGTGATATTTAATCATGAAGAAAGATCATAGGTTCTTTTTTTATTCTACCACACCCTTTCAAGATTGTTTTTGATTGAAAACTCTTGAGCAACCTTTTTTTATTAAAAACTCTCTACCCTTTTCAAAGTCCCAAGAGAGATGCAAGAAATTTGCATTTGTTCTTTCAGGAGCATAATTAGTATGAGAATATCACAGAAATATGTCTTGAATACTTTTTCAGCAAAGATCCTGTTAATCCACACCACTAAAAATCAAAAATAGCTAAGAGAAAGCAAGAGATGTACTCTCAAGATCCACTAGAAATTTATTCTTTTTTTTTATTGTCATTGCTTTAAAAAAAAATTCTTCCTTGATAGTAGCTTGTAATAACTTACAGAATATTCAGTATCATTTCTTTTGGCTTGCTAGACATAGAAAATCTTAATTCATAAATTGATTGGGAGAGTCTGTCACCATTGATTCCATCTAAGTCATTGCTCAGAGTTAGGGAACTGTTTGCAGTCCCTGAATGGAACTGGTTTGGCTAGTTCTTAACTGAGTAGAATGTTTAAATTGTCTAAAACTCAGACAGAAAGTCCTCACTGATGGTTGTCAACTGGTGAAAAGCCACTCAACTCGTGAGAATCCAACTGTATGGTCTCCACTCATGAGTCATAGGAACCACAGTCTCTGGCAAGTGCCTTCAGCTGTCTCCTTGCCCAGAGTGGCATGAGCAAGCTGCTCTGACTCCCTTGCTTCCTGTTATTCACCTGGTGATGGTGATGACTGACACCCTGTCTTGCAGCAGCAGTGACAGCTGTGGTGTGAGTAATGAAGCCACAGTTCTGTAGATGTGGGAGGTCAATTCCGAAGATTGGGTAGTAGACCACAGCTGCTCTATTTTAGACAATCTTGAACTCTAAAGGTAAGCTCAGAACTTGGAGGAGGGCTGTTATCACAGAGTGAGGAAATCTCAGTGACTCTTTTGCCTATTATGGTGTCATAGGATTAATTTTACAAGGGTGTCTTTCTGAACTCTGTGAAATCAAGTTTCTGTTAATGATCAGATGACCCGTCTGATCCTAAGATGTTAGAGCAAACTTGGCTAGCCTTTTCTATCATTGCTGCTGAGATCTGAGAATTTTCAATGGTTGCCTGAAAGCTTTCACTCTGTTTCCATTTCCTCTGCTGATTCCCAAGGCCTGAAAACCGCCATTAAGAGTTTAGGTGTTTTCACATACAGTGCCAGTGTCTGAACGTGGAGCAAGGGTAAACATTCTCTCGGTGATCCGAGTTTCTTAGTTTTTTTTTTTTTTTTTTTTTTTTTTTTAAAGATTTATTTATTTATTTATTTATTATGTATACAGTGTTCTGTCTGCATGTATGCCTTCAGGCCAGAAGAGGGCGAGAGATCTCATTACAAATGGTTGTGAGCCATGTGGATGCTGGGGATTGAACTCAGAACCCCTGGAAGAGCAGCCAGTGCTCTTAACCGCTGAGCCATCTCTCCAGCCCGAGTTTCTTAGTTTCTTATTCTTCCCAGATCATATTTTCCCTGAGCACTACCCTGTTAGTCATGAATGTATATTCCCATTCTATTTTTGTTTAATTTTTTTTATATTTTATAGTAATCCACAGCCACGTCTCATAGAAAATTTCAGACAAAAAGTACATACTTAAAAATCAATATTATGTACCTAAAATAAAGAGCAAAGTGTAATTCTTGGCAAACTTCAATGCTGATCTTCCCCCTGAAGACAGGGCTGTCCTTTGCAAACTTCAAATTGTTTCCAAGTTTGTTAAGTGGAGATAAAAGGGGCTGTGTAGAACTAAGTTAGCATTTCAACAAATAAAATGAGTCATTTGGCTTTCTATAATTCTATAATAATATATGGAAGGACTGAATTTGTGCCTGTCACAAAGAAGTCATTACTTTAAGATGATTTCTACATATGGGGGCATTTGGCCATTCAAAGGTTGTAAGTTGAAGTCAAAGAGTGTGTGGTGAAATAGACACAGAAAGATTCAGGGCAATTAGTAAGATACCTTTGAATAAAGCAAGATAACTGACATGTCAGATAAATAAGTAAAGCTCAACAACTCACTTTAGCTCACGCATCCAAAGTGAGCACAGACACAGACCCCGTTTGCACTTGGGTCAGCAACTTTCCGTTCCATTGAACATGTGTTTTTGTTTTGCTTTTGGGTATGCCTCATTTTTTACACCACTGAAAATAAATTTTATTAGACACGCTAGACACAGTTCGTGATCTTGTGTTAAATACTGCCCCACGATACATAACTCACAGTCTCCTGTTAGACCACAGCCATGAAGAGGATGCAGATTTTGGAACTCTTTGCAAACAGATTAAGACATATTTTCTGAATCAAACGTTTTATATCAGTGTGGTTACTTTAATCAGTCAGAAAGTATTTTGCCCCCTAAATCAATACTATAATTTAAACCTACATCTAGTTTGTAAATTATTTTCTTCTTAACTTAGTTTAGACACTGGGAGGGAGACTCAATGCCAAATCAGAGGCCATCTCCTCTGAAATCCCTCTCTTTAATTATAGCTTCCTTCTCAGCAGTTTTCTAATTAGCCAAATCCTTAATAGTCTTTCAATGACCTTTTCTCCCATCCATCCTCCCTTTTAGCACATTATTCTAAGGTATTCCTACATGGTGGGGGGCACTTTTCCCCTTTAAATAGTTTTGTTGTGTCAAAAGTCATAAATCTGATGCCGGGTGGTGTTGGCGCACGCCTTTAATCCCAGCACTCAGGAAGCAGAGGCAGGCGGATCTTTGTGAGTTCAAGGACAGCCTGGTCTACAGAGCAAGCTCCAGGAAAGGCACAAAGCTACACAGAGAAACCCTGTCTCGGAAAAAAAAAAAAAGTCATAAATCTGTGTTTTGTATCAAGATTCTAAATTCCAGAAAACAGGAATCGGTTCTCTTCCTTCATTGCATGTTCCTTATGAAAATCCACCCGTGTGTTGTGGCATGCAGCAAAGGCTCCTGGAAACATCTCAGTAGTCTTATCATTTGATTCCTGCATCTACCTATTCAGTAGTAAAGTTCTCAGTGGAGATTTCGTATAGTGTTAGGCTCTAGATACACGAGTGACTGAAGCGCTAACAATTACATACTATAGAGATGAGGTATACATAGTGAGAATTTTTCATGACACATCCTTAAGCCAACAAAAATAAATGTATTGGTATAAAGAAATTAATTGATGTTTTCCCAAGTGGACTTTAAGCTTAACTGGCAGTCAACTAGCATTAAACCAGGATTTTTGTCTTATGAATAACAATTTCAGTCAGAAATTGTGAATCATAAGACCATTCCAGCCCTGAAAATAGGAGCTAGTAATTCATACTATGTTTTCCAAAGGGGTTGGGGCAGTATTAACAAAACGTAAACAAATTAAAAAATCATTCATATTAGACTCACATGCAGTTTAGTTGCTACTTTTCTTATATTGTAGGAAATGACATTAACAAATTGAAAAGTGTCTCAATATAACTGAAATACAATTTTACTTAAATCTGTTTTCAAATCCAGTGGACTAAACTATCTTTGTCCTCCTGTCTGAACAGATGGAGAAGTCCTTCCTTAGGACAGGATTCCCCCAACCCTGGTCACCTCCTTAAGTTTCTTCCATGCTTGTCTCTCTTGTAACTAAAACACATTCACTGTTGGTATCTGGTAATAAATGTATAAGAAGTTCAGTTCAGTTACATGAAGACACAAGAGTAGTGTAGATAGTTTGGGGAGCAATGAGACATCAATATGTGCATGTTTTAACATGGTGACTTTTAAAGTTTGAGGATGTGTTACCCATCCCAAACAAAATCAAGACTCTTTATCTCGTCTTCCTGCATGTCAGAGCTTTCTGAGGTGATTTATGATTATTAATCATCCACCAGCAAAGAACAATAGCAAAACCGATTCCACAAAAGGGTTTTGCCACCTCAGTTCCAGCTCCTTGGCAATCTTTCTGTGAGTTTTCTGTGGCATATCTCACTACAACCAAGTAAGTATGGAAATTTGTGTTCAGGTATTTCATCCAGCTTCCTCTTCTGTGGCACAGTATAAAAATTCACCCAAACAAGCCAAGGTCTAGCTCCACCTTCATCCCAAGGCTATAATTGCATCTGAACATGAATGTGTCACATCCAAAACTGGATGATTTCCTTTCGATTGGAGAAGAAATGAAATGTATTGAGGTGGAGATTGGGGTAGAAGAAGGAGGAGAAAGAGTCAGAGGTTTGACTGAGTGGACACAAATGCAAAACAATGAGTCAAAATAACTACAAAATGATGTTGCAGAGCAACAATTTGAGAAAACTGAAGCAGCATCCACATGCACCCACTGAAGGAAGGCTTAGTAATGCAGTTATAGTTTGTGGCTAAAGAATTAACTCAGTATATTTGTATTCTGAGGTATTTCAAGACTTGTGCGAGTCTGTAAATACATGAGTATGTTAAGAAAAAAAATCTCTCTTGGTAATCTCTCTAGTTGGTTACAAAAACATCCCCCTATACTTAAGGATGTCAGGAATTTAAGTTATGAGCATGATATAGCCACAGACTGTTCTCTTCTGAATGTGCAGCACACCAAACAAACTTGGCTCCATAAATGGATATAAATGGCTAGTTCTATCTGTGTGATAATATAGTGTATGACATCGATTTAAAAGGAGCATGGGGTGCTTCAAAAAGAAGGACAAGCCTCCATATCAAATGAGACAGAATCTGGAGAGCAAGGCCCCTTGTGCAAGTGTGCCAGCTCAGAGCAGCATTCACCAGGTTTGTTAGCTGTTACGGCCCCTTTTATCTGGATCCTGTTAACTTCAAATTTGTTCTTAGCTCATGGAAAAGGTCTCCCTTTGTTTTTCTCCTCGAGATAGGAAAAGTCTCTTGGCAGAGTTCTTCAAAGGCAGTTAAGTCAGTAGCATCATGGAAATTTGGCAGAGGGTGAAGTTCTAAGGCAGATTAAACGTTAGTTTAGATTATTCTCTTAAGGCAATTGTTCCATGATTTTTCTTCCCTTTATTTTAGCAGTTAGCAGTCAATCATATCTGTCCTTCCTAAAGTGAAACTGCTAGCCCATTCTTATCAACCTGCAGCCAACTAAATAAAATTTGAATTTAAATTGGATACATAAACACGGCAAAACACGAATAAATCATCCAAACACCTGAATTGTTCAGTTTATTCCTGTTAAGGTTAATATAAAAAGTCAAATTCAGACCTTTTATTATATATATAAAAAAATAACAACTGGATTGCTTTGTTGTATTTCATCGCTGGTAATTTTGTTCCTTTGCCTTTTGAATCATTTTTAATTGCTTTGAGTAGTGCCAAGGTACATGTTCATGCTAATCTGTTCTAACTAAAAGTAGGAACTAACTTCATGTCTCTAATGTTAAAAAGCGGGTGTTTGCTCTAGTCGATTTAATCCACCTCAAATTATTTAGATTGCTTAAGGAGAAGTGTGGGAGGGTCTAGAAAGCCTTCAGACCCATTTTTTAAATACTTGTGGCTCCATATCAAATTATGTTTGAAGCCTATTTTGATTTTGTGTGTAAATAGTCTTTCAAAGATTGGAAATTTAGGGATGAGTAGTAACTCGGTAATAGTGTGCTTGATGAGCATGCTTAATATTCTAGACTGGATGCCCACCCCCGTTCCACACCCGCAGAGGTACTAGGTATGATTTTTAAAACCTGAAAACAAAAACTCAAGCCATTCTATTCAAGAGTTAAGGTGAAGATTTTCAATCACCGGTTTCTTCATCTCTCTCTCTCTCTTTTTTAAGTTGGCTTTTTCATTGACCCCATATCTTTTGTGGAAAACCAATATATTCAACCTATCATGAGATCCCATGCTGAAAGGAGGGAAAAGGACTTCAGACAGAACTCCTGAGGCTGTTGTTTTCACATCTTCCCACCAAGACGACCTTTTGATATTTTAGAGGGACAGATGATTGATGTCGGACACTTTCAATGTACAGATTTACTCCTGTAGACTATACAAAGATTACTCAAACATCAGCATAGAGGCAGTGTTTGGAAAACTGGGTGTTCAGATCCACTGCAATTTTGCACCCAGCCTCTCACTCGAGGCTCAGTTCTAATGTACCCCAAAAGAGTGTCCCTTTACCCTGTCTGCATTTTCTAAAAACTCTAGATGTGTGAGGGTTGATCTGCTACACTGGCTCTCAACTTTGTTGTTTTTGAGTCTGAAACTGTTAAACAATATCCATACCTAAAGCCTCCTAAAAGTGATACCAACTTTCTTTTCTCTTTGGTGAAAGCCTGAACTGGAGCATTGATTAGCATCATTTGCTATAAAAATGATGCTAAAAATGTAAGCAGTCAGTCAGAAGGCTTTTCCTGCCATTGTATTCCAAACTGACTGTTGCCATTGGAATAAAATAAGTAAATTGTTAAAGGCCTTGTCCATCTTGATCCATAGCACTAGGAGCTAAGGAATCATTCTTTTTAATTTTGTATTTATATTTTAATTATATGTATGACTATATATCTCTGAGTAGATACATGTGAGCCTGTGGAGGCCAGAGGTATTGGATTCTCCCTGGAACTGGAGTTGCAGGCAGTTGTGAGCCATCTGTTGTGGGTACTGTGAACCAAATTCAGGTCACATGCAATAGTTGCATGTACTCCTAAGCACTGAGCTATCTGTTCAGCTCAAAGGTCATTCTTTAAATGTCACTATCCTTGGTGTCTACTTATTCATCACATGTCTGGCTTTTGTCCCAGAAAACTTGACAGAAAGAATGACAGCATAAGGGGTCTTCCAGGAGGAGATTTTCATTCTTGATTTCACATTCCTTTTTCATTTCTGTGTTTTCCAACTCTCACTCTCACATATACTGTCAAACAAATTATGAAAAAATTCAGTTGCTAAGTCCATTTTTCAGGCATGACTACTTTATGGTACCAGATTTCTTAGGATGAGTTCTATGTCTCATGAACTGATGTGTCCTTGGTACTGAGTAGTACAGTGTAGTTGGAAGGTTTCCTGTGTCCCGGCTGGCTGGTTGGCAGTCAGGACAAATCTCCCACTTATGCCCCCAAGTAAGCACACAGAAGCTTATATTAATTATAACTGCTTGGCCATTAGCTCAGGCTTATTACTGACTAGCTCTTACACTTAAATTAACCCATAATTCTTATCTATGTTTAGCCATGTGGCTTGGTACCTTTTTTCAGTTCTGCCTTGACATCTTGCTTCCTCTGTGTCTGGCTGGCGACTACTGACTCAGCCCTTCCTCTTCTCAGAATTATCCTCATCTATTCGCCCTGCCTATACTTCCTGCCTGGCTACTGGCCAATCAGCATTTTATTAAACCAGTGTACAAGGGCATTATCCCACAGCAGTACAGTGAGTATCTGGCACATGATAGGTGCTCAATTTTCCTTGTAGCTTTAGTTTTTATGTTTTGTTTTGTTTCATGTAAAGTTAAAAAGCATCCAAATTTTAGCTGGTGTGATTCTGACAGCCAAATAATAATACATGGCTAGATTTCCTACATGTAGTTTCAAATTACCCATTACAAGAGAACAGCTGGATGTAATAGGAAACAGTTGCCAGAAGTAGTCAACTCTATAGCCTCCCCACATCCCAAATGTACTAGTTGGTCAGATGAGTGGTTTACTTGATAGAATAATGGTACCAAGGGCATGCATTAGCCCAAATAACCAAATTATAGCATTGAGTTGGTAGACATATAAAACAATTATTGCATTTGATTTATAAATACCATTCAACAAGTTTTATGTGACCTTTAATATTGCCAGTCTAGCCTAAGAAAACCATTCTATACTTTCTTGCATCATATCCATAAATAAAAACAAAACAATTTCCTGTATGGAAAGCATGTTCACTATCTAGGTTATTTTAAATTGTCTGACTGTAAGCAATTAAAGTCAAATACTGCCTATATAATTGAATGATAAAGTCATGAATTGAGATTATTTTAAGTAGTTATATTAAAGTACAACAAAATATGAAACCCATATGTGGCCACATACCTGATTAACCCAATAAGTATGTGTTTGACTGATGTTAAACAGACCTTAAACTCAGGTCAAGAATCAGGTAGCAATTCCAATGTCATTAATGGGAGAACTGCCCTGACTGGCATCACAAGAACTTGCTCTCCTACTTTTCCAAAGTTTAATCCATTATCTGAAAACAGGAAAGCATGTGGTAACCATTCATTAGTGCCACATTACACAGAGATGTTTGTGCTCCCATACCTCATCTAGGACCCATATTATTGACACAAACAGAAGAAAATCTTCATGGAATCCCATGTTTGTGCTACTTGCTTTCAACTAAGTGAAGAGGAGGTTCTGGAAAGTGTGTATCCTTTCCTTTTCTCCTATATAATTTTGAGTTATATTTTAATATAATGCAAAAAAAGGCATCCACCAGCCAGTATTCTTCTTTCTAAAAATGTAAACGTTAAATCTGATTTTCTTTGCAGGAGAAAATGAATTTAGCAGTCTCTGTTCTTGCTGTGAGGCATAGCATACATCAATCAGCAGAATAAAGTGCATTTAGCTTTCAGGCTGGAGCTGGACAATAATAATCCTGCAAATAAGAACTAGGAATATGAAATGCTCTGCTGGGGAAACTTGTCTGTGGCCGTGCTGGCTCTTCTTCTTGCTGTTTCACACTTGCTACTTCATTTATATGCATCAGATCAACACGTTCATATTTGGGCAAGAAAAGGGAGATTCATTTCAGCTACTGGAATGGGATAGCTCCAGGAAATTCTTGAAGGAAATTAGCTTTTGTTTGAGGTCTCGGGTTGCCAGACTTTTAGGAAACATTTATTTATAATATATGAATTTTCTGGAGAGACATTTAACGTGCATCCTCCAGCCTAGAACACGCTCTACGAACTATGGACTGATAGCTCAGTATAGCATACCTGAATCTATTAAGCAATAAGCAATATTTGTTTAGCTATACAATGTGCTAGGAGCCCTGAGATCCAGAGACATAAAAAAAAAAAAAAACACTTCTTCCCTGTAGATGAAAATATGAATAAATCATAGCTTTTCATTTTATAGTTCACTGTACAAAATGATGGTTTCTGTAATTTTTTTTTAAAGTTTCTTCAGGGCAAACTCAAACTGAAATTGTTTTGGTGAATAAAAGTTTACTTATAAGCTTGAGGATCTAGGGATTCATAGTACAATTCAAATCTAATTACAGAAATGACATCCCCGAGCACAAAAGTACTAGAAGTGCCCTGAGTGTGATTAATTTTTAACTAAACCTTCAGCAATAACTCTTTTCATCTAGCACTCTAAAACAAATATATACAATGATTATCTGCTGCTAAGGATCTCTGGAAACACGTCAGTAGAGGCCGATATCGGGAACCGTGTTTGATGCTCACAGCTTGGTGTGCACTAAGATCCATCTGAGACTGATGGGGATTACAGTGACAAAAGCGGACCACGCGGTGCTTCTGTTGGCATTGGCATGACATCTGTGCCTGTCAGTTAATGAGGATGACCAATGTGAGACTGAATATGGGTGAAAGATTGCCAAATGACCACACAAACAGTCAACCATTTAGAGCTGTGTCTTCCAAGATCTCTTTCTCCCTGCATAATGTCTGGTTGTGGGTCTCTGTATTTGTTCCCATCTGCTGCAAGAGGAAGTCTCTTCAATGATGTCTGGAAATGGCACCAATCTATGGGTATAGTAGAATATCATTTGGAGTCATTTTATTGTTATTATTTTTAGACAAGTAGTATTTGGTTTTACTGTAGGTCTCTAGGATATCTAGTCTCTTGTTCTTGGTCACCCAAGAAGTGTCGGGTATGGGTTCTATCTTGTGGAATGGGCCCTAAGTCAAATCAGAAAAAAAGAGAAAAAAAAAAAGAAAATGAAAAGCCAAACTCCTGCAATTAATTCACATGGAAGGCCTTGAATAAACTATGTTGGTCAGAAAAAAAAGCCAAAAAATCCGACTGTAGGAGAGGGATTTGTAGGTAGTAGGGAAGGGTGATGAGGTAAATTTCATACAAGTATAAAATACATTCTAATTAGAGTGTATTTTATACTTGTATGAAAATGTCAAAACAAATTTAATTAATAAAAAACTATCAACTATTGCTAGACAGTGATAAAGTAATACATGTATACATATACATATGTATATATTTTTCTTGACTTTTAATAGATACACAGCTATCAAACATTTCCCTCTATATTCCATTTCTTTTCTATTATATGCATTACTTTATATCTTTAAATGTCATTTCAATGTATGTTAAGAATTACTGTGCTGAAAGAACAATTAACCTATGAAGCCGATGCAATTTTGCAACGTGTAAAGTAGAAACTAGAATGCAGACTGGACTAGACTAGAAAATAGGATGTCATCTAGGTGCAAACAGGAACACCACAAATGAAGTTATGTAGCAGCTAACACCCATTTAAAGTGACCTGTGAGTCTGTGTAAGATGGCAGGTGTCTTGGGAGATAGCTTCTGAGGAAAATAGAACAGAGTGGAACCAACGAAGTTAGTGAAATTTTGGATGGTCTGCATGAGAGGATAGAGTGTTCCAGGTGTCACTTAAGAAAAGTTAGATGAAACCAACTCACAGAACCGTGCGTGCAGAGAGCAGCTGTTGGCAGAGGAACATGAAGACTCCATGTCTAGGTTATGTGTTTGCAAGTCTGAAATGGCAACTGAATATTCAGGTCCAGAGTCCGTAATGAGTGAATGCGGTTTGTCAGTGGGGAAAGGTGAACTGAAAAGAATGGACATGAGAGCCGTGTAGACTATAAGGTGGCAGCGAGATTGGAGAGTTGAGTGAACTAATCAGGATTCAGTTGTGATATCTTATTATACGACTTTGGAACCAGGACTGGAAGGAGCCAGTTTAACTGCCTCTTTGGGTCATACAGGGTCCCTCTTGCAAGGCACTCAACTACTGTTCCGTATTCAGAAATCTTGCTACCTCAAAATCCTCAGGTAGACCTATTTTAAAGACATTATTGATTCTTTTTCCCTCAAAGGTGATGAGGTTTGTTTTGCCTTTTTCTAAGAAGAAGAATGTTTCCACCAAGTTATAACTTTTATGAGTCAAAGTATTATGTATGCTACTTGTAGTTTGAGTGTGAAATGCCCCCTCCTTAGGCTCAAGTGTTTGAACACTTGATAGTTAGCTGGTGGCGCTGTTGGGGGTGGCAGTGGAAGCTTTAGGAGGCAGAGCCTCAGTGGAGGAAGTGAGTCATTGGAGATGGGCCTTGAGGCTTTGTAGCTAGTTATAACTTCCTGTTCACAATGTTTCCTGAGTGTGGGTACAGTGTGACCCACTAGCTTCCTGATCCTGCCTTATCCTCCTGGTGCCATGCCTCCCTTTCCACGATGGACTATTTCTCCAAGGAACTGTAATCCAAACCTTTTCTCACTCAGGATGCTTGAGTCTGGGTATTTTATCATAGTAACAGAAAAGTAACTAAGACACTCTGAGTATTAATCTCAAGTCATCTTGATAAAATCTGGAATCCTCTGAGAGAAGAGCCTCCAGGCATACCTGTGGGAGTGTATCTTGACTATGTTAAGTGAAGTGAGAAGATCTGCCCACCTAAGGTCATGCTGTTCCCTGAGAGTGACCCTGGATTGTATAAATGGAAGGGGGGGTGGACAGAGCAGCAACATTCATTAATCCCTTTCTGCTTCCAGACTGTAGAAGTGATGTGAGCAGCTGCTTTAAGACTCATCACCCTCACCACTGTTGCTAGTAGTCTAATGGGGGTCAGACACCTTGCTCACCCCATAAAGTGGGGAGGGGCTTGGTCCTGCCTCAACTGAATCTACCAGGTTTAGCTGTCCCCCATTGGGAGAACTTACCCTATTGGAGGAGGGAATGAAGAGTGGGGGAGAAGATGGGGAGAGAGCAGAAGGAGGGATGAGAGGGGGATCTATGATGAGTATGTAAAATGAATTTTGAATTTTTTTTTTTTAAAAAGACTCATCACCTTGACTTTGCCATGAACTGTAAACCAGAATAACTCTTTTCTCCTTTACATTGCTTTTGTCAGTGTATTTTATCAGAAAAAAAAGACAGGAAGTGTAGACAACACTATTTAAAAGAAGACATTTCTAAGCACATAGGTCAATTTAGAGACTCAAAATAGTAAAGCACATTCTGGAACTGATTGAGTTTGACTGAAATTATTTGCAAATATTTTGGAGTGCACTTCCTGTGGTGGAATGGATGTTACGTTAATCCTACTTCAAATAAAAGGAAAATGATTTAGAGGGGCCCTTTGCCTCTGATTACTAATCTTCATTCAGTGGAGATGGAGAAGGATGATGACTCTTCAGTTGACCAATGAAATGCTTGGGCACCATGTAGGGACTTTACACTCGTGAAAGTTCTGTTTAAAGCATGGGTGGAAATATGATTTAAGCAGTATAATTTTATCTCTGCTTTTATTTTCTTTTTATTTTTTATTTTTATTTATTTATTTATTTTGGTTTTTCGAGACAGGGTTTCTCTGTGTAGCTTTGTGCCTTTCCTGGATCTTGCTCTTTAGCCCAGGCTGGCCTCGAACTCGAACTGACTCTGCCTCCCGAGTGCTGGGATTAAAGGCACGTACCACCGCCTGGCTCATCTCTGCTTTTCACACAACAAAATTTAGACTTACTGGAAATAAGTTTATTATTTATTTTATTTTGTCTCTATCCTTTCTTTCTAAATGCTCAAGAAATCTGTATTTCTAATGATATAAAATGCCTAAAACCTGGAAGAAATATTCTTTTACCAAATAGCTGTTACTTAAATTATAACAGAAACCAATTCGTTTTAAAGATTAAGTTTGAAACCTTCATTTAGACTTATATGGGTTTTAGTGAGATCCTCTATTTGCAAGTTACAAGAAGCATAGTGTGTCTCCTGTCAAAATCAGTCATAGTAAGATTCAGTGACTCATTTGATTTCCCACAATTTTTAATTTTCTGCAAATAATCACTTTAATTTGTCAGAGTGGTGCTGCCCTACCACTTTTATATTACTTCTCCAAACCGAATGCCTTGGCTGCTTTGTATTTATCCAGTCCATGGACGCAGGGGTTGTAATTATACCCTGCTAGACTTTTGACTGTAAGCTATGAAGCATTAAGAGAATGGTGGCATCATCTGCATTGATCTTTTTACTCCTCTCGGTGACCTTTGCAATTATATGGATTATAATAAGGATGTGGTCAAAGACTGGTGTTAATCAATATCTGGAACATGCTTCATTGCTCTCAGATTCCTGTAGCCATTACAGTTCACCAGGTTGCTACTCCTGTTCCTTTATTGATGTTAAAACAAGCCTTTATCTAGCAATAATGTTCACTAAGGAATAGAAAGGCATTGTTTATATATGAATTATTAATATTGATTTTATTACTCTATGTTTATAGTGAAGTATTATTTTAAGCTCCTGGTGTCCATAAATCGATGATAGCAGTTCCATTGCTTGCTTCTTAAATAAAGGAAGATATTTCATTTAAGCATTTACTTATTTTGAGGTTTGCATTCCATCTATGCCTACAGTCACACCTCGTTATTTGTGGGTTCCATGCATACACATTTGTTAACTCGGGGAAAATTAACTTGTAAGACTAGAACCACAGAATTAATTTGTAAGACACAGTGGTTAAAAAGAAAGAAAGAAAGAAAAAGAATGAAAGAACTTGGTCTCACATTGTGCAGTTTCCCAACTGAATTAAAACAAGGAGAACCTGCTCTCTTGCTTGAGCTCTCACACTTCAGGGTGCATCCCTCACTGGACCTCTTCTTTGGCTTGCTTTTCTCATTCTTGTGTGTCTGTTGATAATTTGACCATTTAAATGTGGTCCCCAACAGCAGTGCTGAAGTGCTGTGTAATGTTTCAAAGCCCAACATTGTGATGACCTTCATGAAGAACACTGTCATTGACAAAGTCCTTTCAGGCACAAGCAATTGGTACTTGCCACACACGTATCAGTTGATGAAACTAACCAAATCTTGGGGGATTTTATACCATCCGTGGGAGCAATGATTATGTATTTGCTAACTATTTACAGAAACTTAAAAGGTAACTACTGTCCCATAATGATAAGTGACTTAATATTCTCCCACTTTATTTGGTAGAAGCCATTCTCCCAATATTCCATTATGGACCTTTGTGACTGCTTGGGAATATGAAAGCAAATATTTTTAATTTTGTTTTCTTGTTTGTTTGTTTTGTTTTTTTGCGACGGGGTTTCTCTGTGTAGTTCTGGTGCCTGTTCTGGATCTCACTCTGTAGACCAGGCTGACCTCAAACTCACAGAGAGCCATCTGGGAGAGTGCTGGGATTAAAAGCATGCAACACCACCGTCTGGCTTATCTTTATTGTTGCACTGTTTGGCAGCCCCACTCATCCAACTATTTATAAGAGAAAAGAGACCCCATAGTCTGCAGAAGGGTCATATACTTTGTTTTTAAATATCTACAATCAGGCTGCTATTAAGGTTTAATTTATTATATTTAGAAATTAGTGTTTAATTATTGTTTAGAAAAGATTCATAGCTGTCTTCAGCCAATTGGAATTATAATATTCAAGGTCTAACAGGTTAATGTCATTGTGTTATGATGTTATAATGTGTCATGTTATTGTTTTGTAAAAGAGAGTAGCTAATAGTTTTGTCTATCTGGAAAGGTAACACCATATGGAATACACATGTTCAGATTTTTCTAGAAGTAGGCTAGATACAGATCGACCTCTTACATCTATAGAAAACAGGTGCCGGTCCTAAGCAGGCTATAACTCTGAGCAGGACCACATGCTCAGCTGAGTAGGGAAGAGACCATTCAACAATGCAGCACTACTTCCCTCAATCAACTGCAGAAGGCCACATATTTTTTACTGCTGTGACTGCCATCGCAAGCCCCACTGAATTCCCTTGTAGTCTCAGACACATATTATCCATTTCTTTCTTTGTCACGTCAGACATACTTAATAAAGAGAAGTCACGTATTTCCCATTAACATAAAGTCAGAAATTGTATTTTGCCTCTTCAGTTTGAAAATGAGAGCAATATTTTGAAAAGTATCCCTCCCTTGCAAGTTTGACACCCTTCAGATATTTACAGCCAAGCTGAACTTCCATCGGAAGACAGAAATCTGACTGAGTTCAACTTGAAACTCCTAACTGGATCTTGAGAAAGGAGTGGATACACTATGAGGCATGGACAAATGACTTTGAGAAGAGTCTTCTACCCACAGTGTGTGCTCGGGAGCCCTGCACCACTTCTGAAACTCAGTAACTGGCATGGGTTATTAGCAGGGACTATCAACAGCTCATTTCAACAACAAAAAAAAAACTTTCAATTATGCCTTGAAGAGTTGTTAGTTTGGAAGGAAAATGTAAGGAGAAAGTAAGGAATGAGATCTGATTTATTTTTTTTTTTGTCTTACAGAACTCAGAAAAAAAACCACATAATGTCAAAGATATGTTTAAGATATGCCATTTCTTCTAATGTACATTTTATTATATGGAGCAAATTTTTAACATCACTCCCATCAGCTATGACAGAGGAGAATGTCTGTAGTTACGAAGTTTTCCTTTAGACCATTCATACAAAGGAAATGAACTGCCATAGATGTAATGGCATTGCTCTTCAGATTGTATGCACCCCCCCCCAATTTTATAACCTTCCTTAGAGTAGATACATTTGTTGTCCTATGAAGACTTTAGTGAATAATGATTCAATTTTGTTATTTTTTAGGGTTTTTTTTCCTCCTTTTTTTTGTTTTGTTTTGTTTTTCAAGACAAGATTTCTCTGTGTAGCTTTGGTGCCTATCATGGATCTTGCTCTGTAGACTAGACTGGTATTGAACTCACAGAGATCCACCTGGCTCTGCCTCCTGAATTGCTGGGATTAAAGGCGTGTGCCTCTGCTGCCTGCCTTTTTAGTTTTTAACACATTTATTTACTTATTTATGTATTTGTGTATATATGTGGGGGATGTGTGCCTGTGTGTGTGTGTGTGTGTGTGTGTATGGGTGTGTCTGTGTATGTATGTGTGTGTGTGTGTGTGTCTGCATGTATGTGTGTCCCTGTGTGTGGGCCTGTGTGTTTGTGTGTGTGTGTGTATATATGGGTGTCTGTGTGTATTTGTATGTGTGTCTGTGTGTATTTGTATGTGTGTGTTTGTGTGCCTGTGTGTGTGTGCCTGTGTGTGTGTGTGTATGTGTGTGTGTGTGTGTGTGTGTGTGTGTGTGTGTGTGTGTGTGTATGCCTGCCATGGAAGTCAGAGAACAACTTGCCGGAGTCAGTTATTTCCACCATGTGGGTCCCAGGAATGAAACTGAGGTCATGATGCTCGGCAGAAAGTGCCTTTACTCACTGAATCATCTCGACAGGCCAGCTCCCCACTTCTCTCAGGGATGTGATCATCAGTCACTGACCCTTCCTGTGAAATGACTTACTCAGTGAACGATAATGACAATTGGATACTAGAATTGTATGGTGGGGCGTGGGGGTGGGGTGGGAAATGCAGAATTAGAGGTCATGTATGACATTTTATCAGTATTTGAGAGCAACTTCTATCTGCTGAATGTGTAGGGCAGCGGGATTATTATGATCTGAGCTGACGAGGAGAAACAAATTTGAAGGAGGTCAAACTGTTAAAATGAAAAGTATAGTTAAGTGTAAGCAGAACACTGAGCAAGGGGAAAAGGACTGGAATTATAGCTTCCAAACTGTTGTCCTCGGCTATTTGGATGGGCAAAGCAAAAACTTAAGCAGTGATTTCTAGGGACCTAATTGTAGATTTCTATATTATTAATGTTCCGTGTTTGTTTCAGAACCATTAGAGCCTGTTCTTGTTATCAACAAATTTTCCCCTAAAAGTCCTTAGCATTTACCTATGAGATTAAGAAGTGATATCTGAAGAGTTTGTGTTTTGTTTGTTGTTGTTGCTTCTAAAATCACACACAAAGATGGATGCAATATTTGCAAAAAAAAAAAAAAAAAAAAAAAAAAAAGGGTGACGTGTAATAACTTAACCAAAAATAAATTATAAATTGGAGCACCAAGATCAACCCACCACCATAAGCCCCAGCAGCACCTGCTGTTTATTCGTGTCTCAGTGTAGCAGGCCTCTGGAATGAGAGTAAACAATGTGGTCTCACTGAGAAGTTTCTCTTTGGCTGCTCACCCAATTGGTATGTGATGACTATGTACCTGATACTGAAGACTGGAGGCTGAAGTTGAAAATAGCCCACTAGAATTTCCTGACTGTTCTTTGGTTTCTGTAAGAAGTCTCCTTATTTGTTTGTTTATTTTTTTGCACCTTCATTTTGAGACAACCAAACCAAACTAGTGGGAACTCATAAATTGTAGTCCAATAGCTGTGGAGCCCCCATTGGACTTGACTAGTTTTGAAAGATTTATTTTTAACCGTAGTTTAAAGTGAACTATTCAGTTGTTCCTTGGTAGTTGTTAAGCTTTTTGTGGCTAAAACACAAGATGCAAATGGTTTAAAGATTTACTATTTTTAATTGTGTGTGTGTGTGTGTGTGTGTGTGTGTGTGTGTGTGTGCGTGTGTGTGTGTGTGTGTATGCCTTGTTGGTAGAAGACAAATGTGTCAGATCTCTTGTAACTAGAGTTACACAGTGGGGAACCATCACGTACGTGCTGGGAAATGAACCTGGATCCTCTGCAAGAATAACAAATGCTCTTAACCAATGTACAGTCTCTCCAGCCCCAGAATAAGCATTTGAGAAGAAAATATAACCAGGTTAGAAAGTGACTGAATTGATAGCCCTCTAGAAAAAGGAGATATTTTGAAAACAACAGCCTGAAAAGGATACTTTTCTTATCCCTTTGAGAAGCTGTCTTTTAGCCTGGGAAGATGTACACCAACTTTATGCTAGATTTAAGTGTTGGTCACATGTATGCAACAAGGTATAACACTACCCTATGTATAACCTGTGTAGCATGTAAAGTTGGATCACATGAAACTGTTGCAATGCAATTGTTTCGGGCTGTCAACACTGGCAGTTTTTTTTTTAATAGTTGAACCTGATGGTTTAGCTCACTCCATAAGTAAGTAACTGTCCCTCCTGCCCCCTTGGGTAGAAAGTTCTCTGGTTGTGTTGGGGTAGTTCAGAAAGTCCTGTCACATTCAAAACTGGAGTCAGACTTCCCTTCATGCGCCCTCTCTTTGCGTATCCTCTGGTCTGCCATTCTAGGCATTAATGAACAGGCTGTTTATATACTAAATTCACTACTTCCTGGTTGGCAAGTTCTCAGATAGCTGAATTTAAAGGGCAAATACAGTCACGGGGTGGAGTTCAATTTCACACATGTAGTCAACTGTTGTCACCCTTTTCCCTAATACCTAGCCTGATTTCTGTTTTTATTAACACTGTCCAGAGTATCTGTATGATCCAAGAAATCCACATTTGTATGAGAACTCTTTCCCAGGGACGACCTCTGATTATCAGTATATGGCAGGCATTTCAAACTTGTGTGCCTTGTTGATTTGAATACTGCTCTATGATTCGAGCATTATAATTACAATTTTTTGTTTCCTTACTTACCATGAGATTTACACACACACACACACACACACACACACACACACACACAATGAAGGCAGGACAAAATAGCTATATTAAGAATCTAAAATTTCACATGACTTTTTACAATTATATTGCCCCATGTATATTAATATGTACATGTGTATAATTCATATACACTGACATAGAAAACTGCAAAACAGTTTTCCATATACAGTTTCAGTAATGTCAAATCCAATTACTCAAAAAAAGAGAATTAGCTGTTTAAGCAGGTGCTTAGTATGATCTAGTGAGTTTTATAGACGACAAGCTTAGTAGAAAGAGGGTCTTGTTAGACAGGTTTTATGTTAGTGGCAAAGGCTTTGCTACCTTTTGGGCTACTGATAAAAAAGTCTTTAGCCCTGACATTTATCAATGCCTTTCCTTTGTAGGTTGCCATCAGTCTGAGGCAACCTGTTACACATGAAAGCCAGTTTATAGTCTTCCTTTCAAAAATATAATGTCTGAAATAGATGCAATCTTGCAATGACGTGCATTTTCTATTTCCTATGGAACGGGTGAATTCATATTTGTCGTTAAACCTTTAGCCAATACAAGTCAACAAAGGATCTTTGAGAAATGTCTTTCTGTACAGCCATGGTGAAGAATGGCAGTGCCTGGTCAGTCGTCAATGAAATCGTCTTAACTTTGAAGGAGTAAAATACAGGCCTGCTCTCGAGAACTTTGTAATTCTCTGACAGTAATACCACATATTTACGCAGTACTTTTATTTCCACTCATACAAAAACAAATCCTATACACATTACAGGAACTAGACTTCATTTAAACAAATGGAGAAATTGAAGTTGAAATAGAACACTTTTCCATGAGTTCTAAGCTAGGAAGCAGTGAAGCTGAACTGGACTCCATGCCTTCTAATGACTGACATAATGCTAGTTCTACTAAATAATCTTAGCTTGCAAAATAAATCTGAGAAAAAATTACTCTGAAAAATGAAAGCATCCATTCATTTGCTCATTCATTCATTCATTCATTCACTCACTGATGTCCCCAAAAGAGCATGACATACACCATAAATCCTTCTGTTCATATTTTCTCAGTCATAGGTTAATGTTGATCATAGTTTATTCATATCATATTGGGGTGTAAATCTCTAATTAGTAAAAAGAAAATTATATCTTAAATTTTTGTAATACTCAGTGAAAAGAAAATTAGAACTTTGAGGTCATGTGAAATCTCTACACCTTCTCAATTTGTCTGTGAAAGTAAAACTGCTTTAAAGAAAATAAAATCCTAAAATAAAGGGAAAAAGTCCTTGTGGTCAAGGGTATGGCTTTAGAGATGTCATGAATTATTCTCAAAGATTAAATGTATGTGAGAATTGTTCTCAGAGTCGCTTAAAAAGTTTATTTGTGCCGGGCGGTGGTGGCGCACGCCTTTAATCCCAGCACTCGGGAGGCAGAGCCAGGCGGATCTCTGTGAGTTCGAGGCTAGCCTGGGCTACCAAGTGAGTCCCAGGAAAGACGCAAAGCTACACAGAGAAACCCTGTCTCGAAAAATAAAAAAAATAAAAAAATAAAAAAATAAAAAAGTTTATTTGTATCTCTATACATACAAACATTTTAATCCATGTTCCTACCCGGGGTAAGAGTTTTGTGAAATTCCCTTAAAAGACTCAAAGTCTTAGGGTAAATTGTTCTGAAACTAGAGACAAAGTTTATTTTATTTCCCAAAGCTTCCTGGTGAACGAGACACGCTCCGGAGAACTTTTCAAGCTTCGATCCTTGTAGTCGGCCCCTCATTGCCTGACATCCATTAGGGATAATAGTGCCTGCTTAATCTCCTGTGTCTTTTGTTCCAATTATGGTTTGCCACCAGGCAACATTAAACAGAGAAGACAAAGATCAAACGCTTTTCTGATGAGTTGATGCTTACTTTATCTCATGCCCATGACAAGGCAAGAGTAATAAAGGGAGCAAATCGCCCTTTTCCCAGTTCTGCCATTTGCAAAATATTAAGAACTTAGCATACAACCCCATTCCACGCAGTGGATCTATAGGTGATTGTTAGATGCCGGGAGAAGAGGGGACAGTTTTCTCTAAGAGTGAAAGACACACATACAAGAATATTTAGGGAGAACAGATTGGTCTTGAAGGACTAGAAGAAATAACACAAAGTTACATGGGGATGGAAAGGAGGGTAGTTTGTGGAAGAGTTGAGGGAGAGGGGGTGAATATTAGCAAAACACATTGTACAAAACTCACTGAGAACTAATAAAAAATTAAAACAATTCCAACTTACAAAAGAGATTTTTGAAATATTCAATGCCACATGCTTCCATCTCTTTGTATTCTTCTGTTAAGTTTACGTTGAAAGAGACAAAGAACACAGAAATTTCCCTATATTTTCACCCTATTCTTCATTAAATCTACAGTAAATACCATGATGAAAGTGTCTGCATGGTGTGTTTTTCTTCAGAAGGACTTAGGACAAAGAGAGGGGAAGGAATGAATTATGGAGCAGAATTGCTATTGTGTGGCCAGATCAGAGTGGAAATCCCATTGTTGCCCTTAAAAAATATTATTTTGAGAATTTCATACAGTGTATTTTGATCACATCCACTCCCGATGCAACTCCTCGTAGATCCAGCCCCTTTCCTTATCTGCCCAACTTCAGGTCCTCTTCTTTTATTTTAAACCCATGGGGGCATTTGTGCTGCCTCTGTACTCACGGGACCCTCCACTGAACTACAGTGGATGTTTCAGGGGCCACATCCTTAAAGAAAATAGACTCCCCCTGTCTCAGAAAATACCAATTGCCAACAGCTCCTCCGGTAGGGGTAAGACTTCATAATATTCAGACTTAAGCGAAAGTCAACAATCTATAGCTTGAGGACCAAATCTTCCCCCACCAGCTGTTTTGCAAATAAAGTTTGATCAAAACACATATCTGTTCATTTACAGCCTGTGACTGCTTTGTACTCCAACTGTAGCATTGAGTAGCTGCAAGAGAGGCCATATGGCTCCCAAAGCCTAAAATATTTACTACCTGATTCTTTACAGAGCAAAAAAAAAATGCTTGCCACCTCCTGCTGTAAATCTACCTTCCCTTCCTTTCTTGCAAATGGTAATAAGTAGTGGGGAAAACATAGCCTAGATTCTCTTGTAAGAAGTGGAAAATAATGCACATTTTCCTGGATGGTGCAGGTGATACTTCTGGGTTCCTGACAACCTTGTGCATTTTAGAGATCCCAGAACTGGAAACTATTTGTAACTTTTCAACAGCAGGGCCTTCTTGCTACTGCTCTCTGAATGTTAAATGAGAGAACAGAGTATCCCCAAAATACTAAATTTTTAATTTATGGAGTTTGTTTAAGGTTTATTTACTGTATCTCTGTTAAGCACTAATAAGAAAATTGAGCTGCATTTCTATTAAAAGATAAAAGAGGGAATGGAGGCAGATGAAAGAGTACTTGCTGCTCTTGCAGAGGACTGACATTTGGTCCCCAGCATTCGTAACCTCAGTTCTGAGGGATCCAGCACCCTCTTCTGGCCTGAGAGGGCACCAAGCAGGCACATGATACACATACACACATACAAGCACTCATTTATATACACACTAAATAAAAATAAATAAGGTATTTTAAAAATACAATTTAAAACAAAGTAAATGTAAGGATAGAGTCTGGGGAGATGACTCAGGGAGCAGGTACTGCTCAAGTTTGGTTTCTACACCTTTTTTGAGTCACATACAACCACCTGTAATTCCAGCTCCAGACAATCCCAACACCCTCTTCTGAACTCATCTGGTACCTGTACACACACACACACACACACACACACACACACACACACACACACAGAGGCACACATACCCAATTAAAATAATAAAAAATAAATCTTAAAAGATGGAGATAAATGAGTGACCATGAGAACAGAATTTAGTGCCAAATATCCATACAGATAGTGTTTTTCTATTCCACAGCATTCACGTCCACCATCATAATGTGTATGAAACAAAAACAAAGTTTAAGTAAAAAAAATCTCTAGAACTCTCTGTGGCAGGTAAAAATTAGAGACAGCCACATTTTGTCTTCCTTTTGGCCATGCAGTGGGTGTCTACCAACATAATATCACCACCTATAATATTTTGACTATACAAAATATGTGGGTGAAGGGTATTCTTAATGACCATCAGTACAGCAGCAGCAAAAGTAAAAGTACACCATTTTGTTTAGTTACCAGTCCCTGGAAGAGTGTCTACAGTTTTTAAATCTGCTGTAAATATATTTCTGGACAGGGGAAGTGTGTGCTGTCTGGTGTCTGTCACTGCTCGCCAAGTTCTCTGGTCTATAAAATACTTCAATGACTCCACCCACACTGAAATTTCCTTTCAGCTTCCTTGCAATTCTGGTCACCAAGAATAAGAAGTGCCAGCGTAGGTCAATCCCTAGAGCATCATCTAGCTTCTGTATTCTGTGGGCAGATCCTTCCATGTAGAGTAGTTTCAGAGTTTATGGTGATTACTCTCTGGAGACAATTGTCTGCTGGGTTTACTTTTCCCAATGCTGTCCCACATCATAAAATTGACTGCCAAGACTCTTTTACTCAAGGAGATTCTCTTTTCTTCTGTTTGAGTCACTTTACTAGACAGGAGAGGGAAGCAGTAGTCATGCGCCATGCCTTGGGCCATATAGCATAACTTGGTTCAATTCGATTTCAAATTCTTACTCTTGGACAGCTTTAAAATACTGTCATTGCACAAGATCAATCTCCTTGTATATATGTGTGACAAAGAGCCCACCGAGATTTTCCCATGGAGTGTGAGTGTTCTCAGGAAACCTTTCAAGGAATAAAAAGGTTTGAAATAAGTGCTATATATGGCTCTCCCCAGTTGAAAGCAATCAAATTGATATTTTTTTTATTATTAAGTGTATAGTACTTTAAAATAGCTTTTGGTTGACTGACAAAAAAATTTAAGATATGTTTTTGTCACCTCTTACTTTTGTCTCCAACAATAAATAAATGAATAAGTACACTTTAGAAATTCTAGTTTTCATTTTCAAGTAATATGATAGTAGTGGAAATTACAGTGATTATTATGATCTGACACTTAATTTTATGAAGAATTTATTCCAGCCAGACAATTATGGTCAAACAAACATCTTTGAAGATCTGTTTAAACCTATACCATACCTCATGTTCAGTTGTGAATTAGACCTGTCTAAACAAAGCATGGGAATTTTAATCCATATGAATTTGTGTTATCAAAACTACTAGACTGGATTAGTTTCTATGGCCTTGTTTTTCCATTGACATTAACGTCTGGAGACTATAACATTAATGGGCATGTTCACATAGACTTTACAAAGATCATTTTTCTCATCCTTGCTGAGAACTTTTATTTCATCCATGATAATAATTAGTACATTCTTCTGAGATGGCCCCTTTCTCATTGTGTATTGTCTGCTAATTAACGTAACAGCCTAGTCCAGCAGGATCATTAGTGGCCATTTTAATGATTTAAAATGCCTGATGCATTTGACTAAGACTCATTCCTGCATATCCACTGCAGCCAAGAAACTTCTTAGTGCTTCAGCACATTTATTGAATGCAATTCAGTTTCAGAGGGACTGGAGTCATCAAGTGCTGAACACTGAGGTCCAACTCATCAAAGCTGACATCTGTGAAGATAACACAGTAATAAATCAACCTCAAACACTTCTTCGTATGATTCCAACCCAGCTTTCACATTGCCAGTCTGGAGATGGGTTTGCTTAGACTGAGTCAAATAGTTTGAACAATTTAGATCTTGCTACGCATTGTATCATGTGGGGTCTTGCCCCACCAGGAACTTAGGTCACCTCTGAAGAGGTGGCCTGGAACAGAGGAAAAGTAAGTGCGCTGCTTGGCTGTTTCCCAGCCTTCCTCTTACCCAGAGACAATCAGATGCAGCGGAGAGTCAAGTCAAGCAAGAATTCATTTATTGTTGGGCAGTAAGCCTCTTTTATAGCAAAAAAACCTCAGAGGGGTAGAAGGAACCAACCAATCCTTTTAAAGGTTATCCTATACTCATTTCCTTGTTTATGAGTTGTTTATGCACTGACATCATCTCATAGTCTTTGTATCTTATCTTGAGCTAACTTCCTTTGGCATCGTTTGTATCTAATCTCTGTATAAACAACTCAAGACAACTTCCTCTCAGCACCATCTTTGTATCTACTCTCAGTGTAAACAACTTGAGCTAACTTCCTCTGGGCACCATCTTTGTAGCTCAAGTGTGCTCCCACAGTTTCGTATTTTACACTCTTAAATATCTCACTATAAAGACATTCATAAAACCTTTATTTAAAAAAAGAGAGATTTCTGATGGCAAAGTCATTTAATTCGTTGTCGTAATTGTTGCCCACGTTAATGGGCCCGTGTAGAGATTCTGTGGCAATGGGAATTTTTAACTCAATTAAGTATTAAGTATTTATGTAAGAACAGAGATTCTCAGTTTGATGCTCTCAATTACATCTATTTTTATTTTCATTCTGTTATTAATTTTGAGATTAACATACAAACAATGGATTACAGCATGGCATCTTTCATGCATCTGTGCCGTTATACCTTGTTTCACTCATTCACTGTGTCCCTTGGCCCCTCTGTCTGCTTTTCTTCCTATTCCTGAACAAACAGAGCAGGAACTTGGGGATAAGTTGATGTGGCACTTGCTGACATGAGGGTAGGGAAAGCAGCATACAGAAGCATGAAGACTCCCTGTTATGCCACAGTTTTATGTTTCAGGATGATATTTTACAGAGAGCAGAAAGGAGACAGACCTCAGTGGGTCCACAGTGGGGAAAACGAAGAGTTGATTGTTCTTGTGCAGGTCTTAGAAATGAAGGAGTTTGTGTGGCAGTAGCAAGAGAGGGGAACCATAAGCCGTGTGTGTGTGTGTGTGTGTGTGTGTGTGTGTGTGTGTGTGTGTGTGCATGTATTCATGTGTTCAAGTATGCACACATGTGAAGACCAGAGGCCAAATATCCCTCATCTATCATGCCTGTCTTATTCATAAATCAGGCTCTTACACTGATCCTGGTTCTACCAGTTTGGATTTTGATTTATTTTACTTACTAAAGTTCTAGTCAGAAAACTAGGTGATCCACCCTCAGTATCCACTCCCAAGCAATGGAGTTACAGGCTCATGCAGTCACATTCAGCCCTGTATGTGAGTACTAAAGATCCAAGCAAGGTCCTTGTGTGGTGAACCCCAAATGTTCTTGCTCACTAAGCCATCTCCATGGATCCAATGTAAATTTTAAAGCAAGGTATTAGCATAAAAACAGCACAAAAGAAGTATTTCTTAGGAGCAATGTCTAGCAGGCCTGTGGCAGATGACCTCCAAAGTTGTCATCGCTTTGTCTTCAACGGATCATGGGATTTATGTCCCTGGCCACTCTGTTCAAATGTTCTCTCTCTCTGCTTCTTTAGCCTATCTGCAATCTATATTGTTTTTATTAGTCCCCTTTATCAGCTTTCTCTCTCTAGCACAGTATACAGTTAGTGAGTGTGTCGCTTATTGCCCATCTTTCCCAACACACATGCTAGAAAGGTAGAGAAGTTTGATAGCTTGTTCACTGCTGTCACTATAGCTTTAGGATCTAGCACATTGCCTGGTACATACCAGCCCCTGACGAATGCACAGTACTTACGTGGATAAATCAATTGATTGGTACCTATACCGTTACTTGGTTCTTGATAACAGAAAATATAAAGGTAAACAACAGACACAAGATTTCTGCTCTTACAGAGGTTACAGCCTAGCAGAGAAACCAAAACAAGCAAACAAATATGTAATTCCAGATGGAGAAGTTTTTCTCAGAGGAAAATGTAACAGGCTAACGAAAACGTAAACATCAGGTCGGCTGCTGTCTTCTTTCTCACATTGTATATATAGCAGTAGGAATAACTATTTTCATTTTATATTCCTCATCTCAGAACAACATACTCTGAGTTTCAATCTCTATCATTTCTCCTGGAAAAGACATGGAAACAGCTTGCCAAGACAATGCCCTGACTGATGGATTTCTAAATTGCAGAGCTCAGGCCCTTTAAGATAGTGTTATTACCTTGTTTTATTAAGCAAGACTGTGCCCAGCCATTACAATCAGACATTGCCTCTTCTACTCAGAAGGATGGGTCTTTTAAAAACAGCTTAGGGGGCTGAACAGAGATGGTTGAGCAGGTAAATGCAATAGATGCTCTTCTAGAGGACCTGGGTTTTATTCCTAACACCCATATGGTAGTTCACATCTATCTGAAACTCCAGTTTCAGGGAATGGAATGCCCTCTTCTGGTCTCTAAAGGAACTAGACATATACTTGGTGTACAAGCATACATGTAGACAAAACACCAGCACACATAAAACTTAGTTAATTAACTAATTGTAAAAATAGCTATTTAAACAAAGGTTTTCCCACACCCCTTATAATAGCTTTTAAAAAAAAATCTACAGATAGCCCTGACCAAGGATGTACAAGAAAATCTTAAGATACTGAAACAGTTAAGGAAGATAATAGAAGAGAAAGGCTCTCTCTCTCCAATGCTAATGATTTTATATAATTAATATTATGAAAATATGGCTAACTTACTGAATGTTATCTATATATTCAATGCAATCTCCATCAAAATAATGTTTTTCATCACATAACTAGGAAAACAATACTAAAATCCATATGGGATTAAAAGACCCCAGTAATCAAAACAATTCTTAAGACAGTGGTTCTTAACCTTCCCAATGCTGCAACCATCCAATACAGTCCCTCATGCTGTGGTGACCCCCAAACATCAAATTATTTTCATTGTTACCTCATAACTGTAGTTTTGCTACTGTTATAAATTATAATGCAAATATCTGATGTTCAGGATATCTGATAGGCAACCCCCAAAGGGATCACAACAAACAGGTTAAGAACCACTACATCAGAAGAATAGGCAATTGTTAAGCAATCAATCTGTGCTTTCAAATTACACCACCAAACCATAAAACATAAACAGTATGGGACTGGTGCACAGTCAAACAGACAAATGGTCACGAATAACGAACCCAGAAATAAATACATACCTACAGCCACCCAATTTTTAACAAAAGGATGAAAAATGTAGAATGGAGACAAAACAAACCCAAACTAATGGTGCTGTAAAAACTGACAATCCATATGTAGAAAATGACACTAGATCCATATCTCTCACCATGCACAGAATCAATTAAAAAGGCATCAAAAACACAGAGAAACCCTGTCTTGAAAAACCAAAAAAAAAAAAAAAAAAAGGCATCAAAGAACTAATCATGAGACCAGGAACTTTGAAACTGTCAGGGGAAATCTTAAGTAAAAAGCTGACAGAGATAGGGGACTTTCTGGAAAAGACCCACAGCACAGGATATGATCTAAAAACTTACCAAACGTGACTATATGAAGTTTCTTCACAGCAAACAAAATGATCAAGAGAGTTAAGAAAGAGCTTATAGAATAGAAAGATGACTTTGCCAGTTTTATACCAGACTAGAGATTGGTGTCTAAAGCCTATGAAAAGCATGCAGAAGTTGAACATCAAAAAAACCCTTGCATGGGACTGACCTAGGCCCTTTGTATATGTGTGACAGTTGTGTAGTTTGGTCTTCTTTGGAGACTTCTAACAGGGAGAACGGGACCTGTCTCTGACTCTTTTGCTGACTTTTGGGACCCTATTCCTCAAACTGGGTTGCTTTGCGCAACCTTAATGCTAGGCAAGGTGTTTAGTCTTACTACAACTTGATATGCCTTGATTTGTTTCTGTGGGAGGCCTGCCCTTTTCTGAGTAGAAATTGGAGGAGGAGTGGATAGATTGGGGGTGGAGGGGTAGAGAGGAGGAGGGGAGGGGAGTGGGAGAGGAGAGAGGGGAAACTGTGGTTGGGATGTTAAATAAATAAATAATAACAAGCCAACCAGTAAGTAGGCTAATTGCCTGAGAAGACAGGAGCAGCAGAAAATGTGAAGCCTGCCTGGGACCAGACTATGCCCTCTGCCATACGAGAGACAGTTGCGTAGCTGGTCTGTTTGAGGCACCCCTGGCAGTGGGATCAGGATCCATCCCTGGTGCATGAGCTGGCTTTCTGGAGCCCATTACCTATGGTCGGACACCTTGCTTACCCTTGAGGCAGGAGGAAGGGGCTTGGTCCTGCCTCAACTGAATGTACCAGGCTTTGCTGTCCCCCCATAGGAGAGCTTACTCTTTTGGAGGAAGGGATAAGGGGCTTGGGGGGGGGGAGGAAGCAGGATGAGGGATGAGATGGGGATATGTGGTTGGTATGTAAAATGAATTTAATTTTTTTTAAAATAAATAAATTTTAGCTATCAAAGAAACACAAATTAAAACTTCTTTAAGATTCTATCTCAGCTGGATCAGAATGACTATCATCAAGACAGCAAATTAGGCCCTGGATGGCGAGAAGACATCCAAACTGCCTCCCCTTGATGCCCCTGATCATGCAGTGGCTAGCCAGCCTCAGGCCAGCCTCAGGCCAGCCGGGGCTCTCAAGGAAAACATCCCTGGGCCTGTCTGGTGCTTTGTGATGCCAGGCAGGTGAGTCCTATCATGATGAGCAAACCTGTGGTGGAGAAATGGGAGAGAAAGAGAAGCTGAATAGTTCATGTGCTGTGGAAAGAGGCAGAATGCAAGAAATGAAGATGGTGAGGAGGAGGCTGATGAGGGAGGTCTGCTTGCCATCTGGGGCCATGGTGATGACCAGGCTTGGCTGTTGCCAAGGGCCATGTATGGGTCCTTGATTCTGCCATAACCAGAATCTGTGTGGATGCCTATGACCCATGTTGCTTCCAAAGACCACAAGGATGCCCAGTATCTGAGCTGCCACTTGAGGCCATGTAGGTGTCCAAGGGCCACTGCTGGAGCCATACTGATCAGATTGGCCTGTACTGCTACCTGGGGCCATGGTGTCATCCATGACTGAGCTGCTGCCATGGACCATGTCTGTGTCTGTGGCCCTACATCAGCCAGAGTCTGTGCCAATGTCTGTGGCCCATGTTGCTACCAAAGGCCACATGGAAGCTTTGGGTCTGGCCATAACCTGTGGCCTTGTTGGTGTCCCAAGGCCATGCCACTGCCAGAGCTGTGCTGGACTGTGTGACCTGTGCTGCCACTGGGGGCCCTGGTATGGTCCAGACCCAGGCTGCTGCCAAAGGTCATGTCTGGGTCTGTGGCCCTACAGCAGCCAGGGTCTAAGTCAATGTCTGTGGATCCTGGTTCAACCAAAGCCTGTGTGGTTGCCCAGGGTCTTATCAGCCACCACGGACTATGTTGGTGCCCAAGGGCCATGCTGTAGATGGGGCTATACAAATATAAGTGACACATGCTGCCAGTGCCATGGTGAGGTCTAGGCCAGGGCTGCAACTGGAGACCATTTCTGGGTCTGTGGCCTTACTGAAGCTAGGGTCTGTGTTGATGTTCATGGCTCCTGTTGCCATTGATGGCCATGCTGATTCCAGGGATCTGGGCCTTCACCTGGGGCCATGTTTGTATCCAGGGGCCACGTCTATCTGGGTGGCTACTGCTGCCACCTGGGGCCAGGGTGACATCCAGACCCAGACTGCTGCTGAGGACCATATCTGGGTCCATGGCTCTATGGCAGCCAGGGTCTGGGTGGATGTATGTGGCTCCTATTGCCACCAAAGGCCATGTAGATGCCCAGGGTCAAGTCAACCACCTGAGTCCATGTTGGTGTCCGAGGATCGTGATGCAGCCAGGACCACGCAGATCTGAGTGGCCTGTGCTGCTACCCAATGCCACAGTGATGTCTGGGCGAGAGTTGTAGCTGAGGGCCATGTCTGGGTCGATGGCCCTACTAAAGCCAGGGTCTGTGTTGATGTCTAAGAATCCTGTCACCATCGAAGGACATGTGGACACCTGAGGTCTGGGACCATGTTAGTGTCCAAGGGCCACACTACCACTGGGGCCATGCCAATCTGAGAGGTGGCAATGGAGACATCCAGACCTGACAGCTGCCTAAGACCATGTCTGAGTCTGTGGTCCTACTGCAGCTGGGCTCTGTGATGAAGTCCAAGTCCTATATTACCAACAAAGGCTGCCCAGAAGCTAGGGGCTGGGGCTGCAACCTCTGGCCTTGGTGGTGTTCAGAGGCCATGCCTCCACCACAGCCATCCCAATCTGAGTAGCTAGTGATTCCACCCAGAGTCAGGGTGTCATCCAGGCACAAGCTGTTGCCAAGGGCCATGTGAAGGTCTGTGGTCCAGCTGCAGCTAGGGTCTATGTTGATGTCTGTGGCCTGTGTCACCTCAGGAGGCCATAGGAACCATGTGTGATAAAATCAGAGGTTCATCCTCAGCCAGCCCTTCATTGACCCAGTGAAAGCTGACCCTGTCTCTCGCTGGATAGTACGGTAAGAGAGATAATCTTAGCCCTCATGGGAGATCTGACCCCTGATCTCAGAGATGGTGCCACCCTTCCCACAGGCAAGGAAGAACCGACCCTGATGGCATGGGCTTAGGGAAACTGGCTCTGTCCCCTTCACCTGAGGCAGGTGGCCCCAGTGGCCCAGAATGACCAGCTCAGCTACCACCCAGGCCCATAGCCAGGTCTTGGGTTGGCCCACCCTGGTATGTACCCCATCTGGGAACTGCTGGAGCTCGTGAAGGGACTGGTCCTGTGTAACAGTGCCAGCAGGATCTCCATGATTCAGGGCAGCTAGGGGATATCCCAGAGGAGTTCCAATGAGGAGTCAATGATGATGGTGTGCCATAAACCAAGGGCCTTGAACCAGACCATGATGAACTTTTGCTAATGGAGCTGATTGGACAGAAAGAGGGTGTACTGTGTGACATGCTGCTCCCAGTGCCACCAGGAAAAATGAAGAGGTGTTTGAAAGGAGGGAAAGAAGAGAAACAAGGTTTTGTTTGGTTTGTTTTGTTGACATGTTTTGTTTTGTTTTCTTGTTTCTTTGCTTGCTTTTTTGTTTGTTTGTTTTTGGTTGGTTGGTTTGCTTTTTATTTTATTTTATTTTATTTTGAGGAGGTGCTGCAGGGGTTAGCAGAGGATATGGCAGGGGTACATGATATGAAGTTACCAAAAAATCAATAAAGAAATTGTGTTTAAAAAAAAAGAAAGAAAGAAAGCAAATTAGTGACAAATAAAACATCCTATTTTTGACAGACATGAAAGGAGGGAAGGAGGAAGGGAGGGAGGGAGGGAGGGAGGGGGGAGGGAGGGAGGGAGGGGGGAGGGAGGGAGGGAGGGAGAGAATAGCAACAAATGATGGTGATCATATGATGGGGGAAAAAAGTCCTCGTACACAACTGTCTGGAATGTAGACCTGTCCAGCCAATGAGGAAATCAGTGTAGAGGGTCCTCAAAATTTAGAATGGCCATATGACCTAGCTATTCAAGAAATATACCTAATGGATATCATCACATTATACCACAGAGAAAACTGCACATCTGTGTTTATTGCTGTGAGAATTAGTCTTAGGTATCCATCAGGCTGATGAGTGAATAAAGAAAATGTAAAATGTAAACACATTGAAATTTTATTCATACCCAAACATAACTTAAACCGTGACACCTGCGGGAAAATGGATGTAGCTAGAAGTCATGATGTTAAGTGTAGTAAGTCAGACTCGGAAAGACAAATGCCACATTTCATCTCATAGGTGGAATACAGGTGTGTGTGTGTGTGTGTGTGTGTGTGTGTGTGTGTGTGTGTGTGTGTGTGAAAAAGAGAGAGAGGGGGGAGGAGAGGGGAGAATACGAACTTAAGGGAGATCAACCTGAGGGACAGAGAGGGTGATAAAATACGTGTAACATGCAGGCTTTCAGGATGGTTTGTTGGGAAGAAGGAGAGCAACAAGAGGGAATGATGGCCATGAAGAAGGTTAAAGTACGGCCCGTATGTGTGAGAACACCATGATGAACGGTGTTGCTCTGCGTGCTAACTTTAGAAATTAAAATGAGGCAAAAGATGAGATTTCCAATATAACTTTGTATTACTTTTGTATCAAACAAATGTACATATGTATATTTTTCATTAATTTAAAACCAAAAATAATAACACAGAAACAAATTATATATGTTAGTGGGGAGTCATGTGATATTTTATAGACTTGGTTTTTTTTATTTTATTAATTATTATTACTCTGTGAGGGGGGCACACATGCCACACTGTACATGTGGAGGGCAGAAGGATGCCTGTGTGGAGTTCATTCTCTCCTTTTATCTTTATGTGGGTTGCGGAGATGGAACCAGGGTCATCGGGCTTGTGTTGTTGGGTTGTAAGCACCTTTATCTCTGTGCCATCCTGCTAGCCTCAACCTGAGTTTTGACAGATTGAAATCTATTCAGTTCATCCAGTCCAACTGAGCATCTTCAAGTTCAGATGTGTGAGGTACCCCAAGAAATGGGACAACAATTGAGGAAAGTCTCAACTTTCCCAACCTGAGGTCTTGCTCTTGAGGAGGTCATGATACTTTTAATGACAGACTGAAAGTGAACAGAATTAGAACATAGAAAAGCCAACTGTGAAGAGCTGGACAGAGACCTGTGAGAGGAAGAAAGAATACTGGAAGAAACCAAATCCACAGAGTTTTCCTCCCCCCTCCCCCACTTTTTGGAGAACATTTCATTGTGTTATCCAGGATGTCAACTTCCATTTTCCTGTTTTAGCCTCACAAGTGTTGGGATCATGAGCATGAGTCAGGACTCTCAACACTGGGTTTGTTTTGTTTGGCTTTTTACAGTACTGGGAATGAAACCCAGGACCATGTTCACGCTGGCAAGTGCCCTACAACAGAGCCGTATCTTTAGCTCTTTATTTCAGTATTATTATTATTATTTTGAGATAACTTTGCAAGGCTAGCCTAGGCAGTCCGTAAAGCTGTGATCCACTTTCTTTAGCCTTCCTAGTAACTGAGAGTACACCACTAAGCCACTTTGCCCAGTTTGCAGTTTTTTGCTGCTGTTGCTGCTGCTGCTGCTGCTGGTGGTGGTGGTGGTGGTGGTATTTCTGTTTATTGTTTTGTTTTGATTTGTTTTTTTGAGACATAGTTTCTCTATGTAGCTCTTGCTGTCCTGGAACTTGCTCTGTAAACTAGTCTGGCCTCAGACTCAGAGATGGACCCACCTCTGCCTTCTGAGTGCTGGAACTAAAGATGTTTTGTACCGCCACACCCAGCTCCAGCTTATATTTTTAAATATGAAAAGAACAGATGTTCTTTCACTTTTAAGAACACAATTATAATTTCAATTTTTAAGATTTATTTTCTGTTTGTGTGTGTGTGTATGTTAGGGGAGGGTGCCCAAGAAGCCTGGAAGAAGGCATCAGATCTCCTGCAGTTAGTTTCAGGTTGTTGTGAGTCAACCAATGTGGGTGCCGGGAACTGAACTCAGGTCCTCTGGAAGAACAGGATGTGATGTTAACCACTGAGCCATCTTTTCAGCCCAGTAACTTCAGATAAACTATAAGCCTGATAAGCCAAGACATTTACTGCCCTCAAAAGTAAAGCTCTACACCAGCACCTTCAACCTGTCTGGCAGAGCCAACCCTGTGGGCTTTAGCATGCCTGGGCAGAGAGCTTCATGTGACCAATTGCTCCAAGTCACTCAGTGCACATTGTGTGAGGGGGGAGTGAGTGGGGGATGAGCATGTTGTGTGTGTAGCATTTCTGGGTATAAAGGACACACACTGGTTGTTGCCACAAACCAAGTGAAATGTTTGTTTGGAGACCTCCCTTTTTCTTCTCTTCCCATGAGAGTTTTCGATGGACAAACTGATTAGCATAAGTCTTGAGTGGAATTGCAGTTGTGAACAATTTAGAGTGTGTGGTTTTATGTGACAGAAGACTGAATAAATTCCTGTTGATGGCAAAAAAAAAGAGACTGGAGTAATAACTTGGTGATTAAGAGTAGATCTGATGCCTCTGGCCTCCAAGGGCATTTTTACTCACATGGACATACACACACACACACACACACACACACACACACACACACACACACACACAGAGAGAGAGAGAGAGAGAGAGAGAGAGAGAGAGAGAGAGAAATACATACACACTCACATATACACACACACAGACATACTCATACATGCATACATACATAAACACAGATACATACATACAGTGTAAAGTAATGGGTGTGAAGTTCTAAAATAATAAAGCCTTGTTTTATTTTCTTTCTAAAGATAATTTAAATGAATTTTTTAATTAGCATATGTGGTCTTTTCTGAGGAAGTAAAGAATAGGTATAGAAAAGAAATATTCCTACTACTGCATGTCACTATTGTTATGATCACACAGAAAAATCAAAGCTCTTCAAACCCTAACCTGGTCCTTCCTTTCCATCAGTGACATCATAATTTTTCAAACTCAAGCAGCTTAAAAAAATAAGAGAAAATGAAAATATAAAATGGTCTAAAATGTTGGCTATTTGTGAGTTCATATTTCTAGCCCAATGTTTATTTTACTGTAAAGTGTTGAGGCTTTTGTGGATGATGAGTGACTTTAATTAATAATCTACAATAATCCTGTAAAAATGTGATGGGCTCCAAATGGTCAGAGAGAGGAAAACATTCTGATCATCAAAAAACAAACAAGAAAAAGCAAGTGGGGCCTTACTCTGCATACTGATAAGCTCGACAGCAATTCCTAGAAATACTTCAGATAGAATATTAAGCAATGTTTTATAATAAATTCAGAAGAGTAACTGTGATTACTAGAAAGTTACACAAATTTGCCAAGAGCAAGAACATTAAATTATGCTTATTTTTCCGTTGGATAGGGTTACCAGCTTGCTGTGGCAGGGTAATAGAGTAGATAAAATGTCTTAATTTCAGCAAAGCATTGAAAAGTGCTTTATACTGTGCTTAAGGAATAGAAAGAGAAATTTCAACAGGATGACAGGACTCTTCAGAGACTGTGTCCCTGGTAAAAATTCCCCCAGAGACAGCATTGAAAGTAAAATCCAGAAGACAATGTCGGGCACTTGAAGGTTCTGAGAAAACAGAGTTGGCAGTTCATGCTAAGTATAAATGAATGGAGATTTACATAATTATGTATATAGTAACAAATAGGAAGACTTTTGAATCCAAGTGAGCAAAGTCTCTTCATTTGGATTTACATTAAGTTTGAGCCAGTGTTGTAGTTAATTCCTAACAAAGAACTGAGCTGCAAGCTGCACTAACAATCTCATTTCAAAGAGAGATGACAGATAAAAACATAGATTCATCACTGGCATCCTTAGTCATTTGGTTAAGCTTACCCTGAATTATGCAGAAAAGAGTTGATCAAGTGTGTGTGTGTGTGTGTGTGTGTGTGTGTGTGTGTGTGTGTGTTTGCGTGCGCGCAAATGGATAATGACAATAAGAAGTCTACCTTCCTGCTGAAACAGAAAGCCTGTGAGAGCACAAATTATGTCTGAGTTTACAGATTCTGGTGCAGCATCTCTAAACATTTAGACAGGTATAATGCATGGGAGATCAAATAATGATAGGAAAGCACACAGAAGTTGGAAAGGAAGAGTATCCTTGGACATATGCATCCTTATTAATAACTAAATGGGCTATAATCAGCATGAATTTCAGTTTTGCATCTGAGCATCCTAACACCCAAAGCCATGATACAAACATACTCAAAGATACCTGTCTTTGTCATCCTTTTTCAGAAGCAATATAGATATCTTTTGTGATAAAATACTGGGAAGAATGTCCTATGGCATGCCTCCAGGAACCAGTACGATGTGAAATACTGAGAAACTCTCAAAGAGTTGTATGTTGGTTAAATGGTCATTATTCTTTTTCAAGGAAAGAGCAGAAAAATCAAACATAGTTTAGAAAAAGTAATTACATTAAGGACCAGTATGGGTGTACTCTCAGGACACAGGTCAATTGTATTCGGGTTCACCCCAGATTCTGTGATGTGGTAGCAAAGAGAGAGGAACTAAAGTGTCCTTAAGATAGTCTTTTGAAACCAGAGTTTTGCTATTATCTGGGCAGTGGAAAATTTGAACTTGAGTTTCCTGGCAAGAATGAACTGCGGCGCTATTTCATGTTGGTAACTAAATGCCAGATCTTTTGCTTACATTAGAGCGTCACACATTGTCAGAGACTCACATCAAGGGACGCCGTAACAGAGTGGGTGTATTTAAAGCTCAGTGGTGAGAAAAGTACAAGGTCTGGACAGGGTTTCCTATGCAAAGTAGACAACAAGGAGCCTTGGTATGTTGAGTCAGAAGACTGCTGGGGAAACCAGGGTAAAATGCTCCTCATGTATATGAAGAACACTCTGGGGGAGGTAGGAATGCATGTATTCTGTAGTTGTGAGCCTGAGGGACCAACAGCGATGGTTCTCTATGGAGTTGACTCCAGGAAGGAAGCAGTTTTCCAAGAATAGAGCTATCTGCAACAGGCATGAGTGGGCATAAAGTAGGTTCAGGACACTAGAAAGATTCAAAGAGATAGAACAAATGTCTTCACGGATCCTTAAAAATAACCACTATGGGGAGTGCAAGGGAAGCTTCTGGTCACATAGACTCACTGATCACTGAAGTCAGCATCAGTCTAAGCATGCCCAAGATGGTGTTTACACAGAGTCGAGCCTCTGCTCTAATAGAAGCCTCTTGGATTCCTTAGGGGTTCTCAGACCAAGTTCTAAATCATTTCTATTTCCCAGAGCCTTCCTCAGAAACACAAATAAAGAAGCAAAAAGCGCTATTCCGAATCCTCTGATTGCCTTTTAATACTCCACATAATATGTAACGTCTCATGTTGAAACTTCACAGAGATTATAGTGATCATTATATTAGGGTATTAATGCATAGACCACTAATACCTCACTGTGAAAAATACCCAAGTGTCATGCTAAGCTTGTGCTGCTTTGCAGTGAAAGGTGAGATGTGCTATGAAGAGACTTCAGGTGAAAACTGGGTATCTCTCATGAAAAATTATATAGCAAGGGCATTTATAAAGACAGAAAAACTTAGGATACAAGAGTCAAACAATGAGCTTCTGCTTTGACTCATTAGACAGCTCAGCCTCCAGGCATATGAATGGTGGCCAGAAGGTCATATAAAGTCACCAATACCAGCATGTGTACTTCAGTCATCATAATTTGTGATGCACATACAAACATTTTCCATACAATAGACTAAAGTTCCTAACTCATCATAGCAATACTTGAAATTTTATGGAACATCATGGGTGTGGTTAATTTTTTAAATAAGTAATTTCTAAGGTCTGTCTTCCTTAAATGTTTCTGTATGTCTATTTGCATGCTGTATTTTAATCCTATGACCCCATATCATGTATGATTTGATGGTCTCTCCTCCTCCAATGGTATCTCAGCAAAGCTGATAGTCCACCAAAATGTTTCCAGAAGAGTGCCTTCTGGGTAGATCAGCAAAGCCTATCTGTACCTACTGAAGTTCCATGAAATGCCCATATCAAATATAAGCCCTGTGTCTTATTTCTGCATTGCATCATTCACAGTTGTTTGTGAATGGCTAAAGGTGTGTGTTTGTGTGTGTGTGTGTGTGTGTGTGTGTGTGACAATAATGGATCCTGCTAAGCTTCCTCTGGCAAAGTGTCAGCTGAGCTTTTCTGGGTGCTTCATTTGCATGTCATTTTAATTCTAGCTAAGTGCACCTGCTCTGAAAGTGCAGGCTTTGGAATCAGGACATCATTTGTTCAAACAAGAAACTATGTTTCTTAGCTCAATCTTCTTGCTAAATTAAATCTCAGGAATTGATTCTTAATTAACTAACAGAAAAAAAGTTGATGGCACTTTTCTTGGCTAAACAGAGCAGCCTTGAAACTGGTAATATTTACTTTCTCCTAAGTACTCTTCTCATCCCTAAATCATCAGCGCCTTCCAAAAGGAAGCTTGGCATAAAAAAAGTTTGGATAAGCATGAATTTTATCTGAAACAAAATAGAAATGCTTCAGATAAATTAAAAGCCAAGAGCTGTTATGGGATAATTTTGAAGGAATATGTTTATCTCATGGTAGTTTTAAACTGATCATAAAGGTTACCTTGGCAAGTTGTTGATGGCTACCAAACAAGACTGTCTTCCAGTTCGAAGCCCTGTCTTCCTAGCCCTTCGCCATAAATGTTTTAATTTTGTGTATGGGTGTATTGTGGATACATCAGCAGGCTAATGAAGTCTACAAGCCATTTATCAGAATGTTCTTAAATGTATAAAATACACATGATTACAAAAAATAAAATTATATTGAAATACAAGGATTGAAGTATCAAACATGCTTATGATACGGCAAGATGTATCCTTTGTTGTTAATGCATTAAAAATAGCCCCTAGCCAGAGTCTAATAAATGCCATAATCTTGAAATAATGATAGAAAAAAATCACTCTTCAAGGTGGATCAAGTGTCTGACTGTGTTCCATGCTTTCTTATCTTCATCATGAAATTGTAAATAATTGTAAACAACTAGCCCCTTTTCACTTTGCAGCTGAAATCACAAATTTTGCAGCCCATGCTGCCTAAACCTTCCTCTCCCTTATGGTCCTATGACCCTATACTTTCCTGCCACTGCAGTTATTACTCATAGATTTAATTTCATGTTTACTTCTGTTTACTATTTTGGACACCTCAATAAACCTAATATGGCCAAAAAATGGTTAAGAGAATTTACCTTGTTTATAGTGATAACCATGTGGCTCTACCTACTAGTACATACTTAATATTTTCTGATTGGATAAAGATGGTAAAGAAAAAAGGAATGACTGAACTGATGAATGTATTTGATCATCCCTAGCCCTTGAGCAGCCAGAGCAATGGAGGTATTTTGCTTGTAGCCTTAAAATAGGTATTTCCATCAATGACAGAATGCTAACACAGAAACCACTAATCATTAGAAAAGAAGGTAGTTGCATTAGTCAGATTTCTTAATACTGCAACAGAACACCCAGCATAAAGGACTTTAAAGGGGAGCTTTGTTTTTCCCCAGGGTTTCAAAGTTTTCATTCCACCACAGTGAGGAAAATTATCCATCATAAGTCAGGAAACTCTCTAGGGAGCCAGGTAGCAAATATTTCAGTCTGGCATGTTGCAAGTCTTTCCCTGTCCTGTCAGCCAGCTCCCAAATAATGACATGGAGACTTCTTATTAATTACTACAGCTCAGCCTATAACTTGGGTTTGTTCTTAACTAGATCTTATAACTTAAATTAACCTATTTATATTAATCTACATTGTATCCCATGGAGTTCCTGCTCTTCCATCTTGCACCGCTTGTTCTCCTCTCCATGTCTCCTGGCTTCTCCCATGTGCCTAGATTCCTCTGTGCCACAAGTAATGGTGAGATTTAGTCCCTAGCACTTCACTCGGGGATTCGGATTGGTTTTGATAGCTTGCATTTCAACTTCAGCTTTGAACAGAATTCCGTTTTTATTTGAGATTTTCTGTGGGACCTCAGCTGCCATCCATACCCCTGCCTTGATCCTAGAAGTTCCATATTCATAGAAACATCATTATAGTGACTGATAGAAAATACTTGCTCATTACTTCTGATCCCTGTCATTAAAATGTGAGTAGGCAGAACTTCAAGTCCTTTCCTCTAGCTATTTGGCTGCAAAGAGCTGCAAAATGCATGGGTGGCAGAGAAAATCATCTTTTTTTCTTTTCCTGTTCTTCCTATCAATATAAAGAAATTAGAATCCACAAGCATTATCGGACTCTGGCGATGGGCGCCCAGCTTAGCAATAATAGCATGTGATGTCTGATAGTTTACATTGACAAATACAAAAGTGTGTTCCACTTCTTAGAAAGAAGAGTGATTGTAAGAGGCATTCCCAGATAGAAGAGCGAGACCCACTCTTCGATCTTTCTTAGGGTTCCTTTTAAGGAGAGAAGTTGTATGGGAAGTTCATGGATTCCTAAGTGTTAACATTTAAATACAGCATCACACAACACACAACACAACACACACACACATACACACACACACACACAAACACACACACACACCAACACATAAAACTTTGTCTTCATCAGTTGCAAAAGAGCCCCATTTACACTAAATATCCTACTGGACTGTGATATTTGAAATGCTCAGTAATTATTTAGCTCATTCCTGTTCGAGTGGATCTGGTGCTCTGTTTTGTAATGATTCTATGTGATTCTCATCAAATTTCTCTTTTTCTGTTACTTTGCAGTTTTCTGCTTGTATTTGGTTGCTTGATTTTGTCAGTGTTTTCTACCATCCCTGAGCACACAAAATTGGCTTCAAGTTGCCTCTTAATTCTGGTAAGTAAATCATATATATTTATAAATTTATACATATATATGAATGTACATAAAGTTTCTATAATGTAACAACTCTGTATACTATTTATGCTATGTATTTTATCCAGAAAGACTGTTACTGCAAATCATAAAACTATCAAAGATCATTGAATGTAACCTGTAGTCAAACATGAGAAATTCTTGCAGGAACATTCTGGATGCTATTAGACAACAATACCATGTCTTGCAGGTACATCCTGAGAGGAAGGCAGTGTTTAAAGGCAGTTTTGGTTATGTTTGCCTCTGCTAATAAACAATTATAACAAAAATCAGTGTGCATGTGATTTCTCACTATTGCTGAAGGCTACAGGGTAGAAAGCACTTTCCAATGACTGAATTTAGCAATAGCTAAGTATAATTGGCTAAAAACTGTGAATGTGGCTCCTCATAGGAAAACAGAAGTCCCTTTATGCTTTTTTCAACTAACAGACTGTATTATGAGTGTGCTGCTAATGCAGTTACCTGGTGAGAAACTGCAGATTTCTCTGTTTCCATTATGCTGTCAGTCCTCAACCACACAGAATTATCCAATTCTCTTTAAAATGGAAAAAGACCCCAAGATATTTTAGTCTGAGTTATTCTGAGCCTTTTAAGCTCTTGTAGTTTCTATTACAATGAACCCATAGCACTTCATGCTCCAATCACATCTGATTGAAAGTTTGGTTCATTTACATCCATTTCAACCTGGCTCACATAGTCCAAAATTATTAGACTTGACATTTTGAGAACTGTGTGAATGAGCTGGAACAACTCAATTCTGTGAAGCATGGTGCAGCAGAGGAAGGGGGGGGAGATGGGTTAAGATGGTTTCTATGAACTAACAGAATTTGGTTGTATATAAGAATCATTGGATAGGCTATGATTCTGTGTCATAGAGATGGGAAAGGAAGGATTTCGGCTCATGTGATATGAGAGGAGACAGACGCTTTCCTGCCTCTGCTTTCATATGACTAACTTGTGCTTGATGTTGGTAAGCTAGCACCAAGTCTTTATGTTAGGGAGGAATCGCTTTTGAATTGAGAATGAATCTACTCCAATTTGTCTCCATACACATTGTGCTCAGTGGTATACTGCTAATGTTATGACTTCCATTTCCAAAACCCAAGGGAGAGAACAGAGAAAGGAAAAGCACTCCAGGGGTTTGTTCCATTGCACAGTTTCCATTTGAAGAGCAAGTAGGCTTTTAGCTTAGCCCACCCCTCTGCTTATTATAAATGATTCTGAAGCCTGAGGTCTAGGGTTCAGCTGATTTTAGGTCCATACAGAATAAGGAATTATAAACTGAAAATGTAAATCTGACTTTCAGACTTTGGAATAAAAAATTTTCTTTTAAAAAGCATTGATCAACTCCATGAACAATTATATATTTAGAATTATCAGCCACCAGGAATCCCATGAAAAGGCTAAATTCATAACCAAGACAAGAATCCAAAACTGATGGGTTATATTCTCAAAATCCCTGAACATAAGTGCCACTATCATTAGTCAGTTTTTAAATAGTAAAATGAAATCCATTGGGCTTTGTAAACCCCAAAATGATTCAAACCTTGACTTTTCAAGCATGTTGTCTCATGAACAACTGATCATATTTAGCAACTAGCATATATTTTAGTAAATAGGAATGCTGATATTTTAATCATTTTTATGATGCCAAAGGCTAAACTTGGAGCATCATTCATGCTAAGCAGGTGCTCTACCACTAGCTACACACCCAGCTCTAACCTTGTCAATCTTGAATGTCTTCAGATTTGGCAAAGCAAAACAAAGTGTTTCTGCAGGTGAGCCTTCATTATGAGCAATGATGTCATGTTGCAGACAGATATTTCAGAAGGGTCCTGCTACATGGTGTTCAGTGGGAAAAGAAGTTATTAATTTTCCTATTTGGGGGGCTGTAGCATTACATTTTCGGGGTTTCAGTTTTAAAGCTAATGTATGTTCTAAAGACAGACCCACCTAGAAATAAGTATACTATATTTACAAAGCTAAGATTCAGTGCAACCTCCAAAAATCTTTATTTTATTTTTAAAGTGCAACTAAAATAAAATAATCGTGTTTTTATTGTAAAAACATAAATATATGTTTTAATATGTTTTTATATGTAAAAAGCATGCATATTTTAATATTTTTCACAGTGCATTAATACAGCACATATCACAGACATTCAATTATAGAATATTATAAACCCTGAGAACTATGAGTGATTTAGAAAACCTCTTCCTATCTTATAATATATATTTTTGAGATGGTTAATCAGATTTCAAAGACTGTCTGCCCTGTGATCATATAATCAAACAGAATTCAAAGAGCTCTGCTCTGTCTGACTGGGGTTTGGGTGGTTGGTTGGTTGGTTGGTTGGTTGGTTGATTGGTTAGCTAGCTGATTGGTAGTAATAGGAAATAGTAATACTAAAAGGTAGAGCTATTGAAATATAGACAAAAGTGCTGTGAGATGTCTTTCTGGATGCTGTGAATATGTGTTGCTCTGATAGGTTGATAAATAAAGCTGCATTGGCCTATGGCATGGCAGGATAGAGTCAGGAGGGAAAATCCAAGAGAGATAGTAAAAGGAAAATGGAGAGAAAAGGGAGATACCAAACTGCCCATCCAAGGAACAACATGTAATGGGGTGTAGGTAAAGCCATGGAACATGTGGTGATACATAGATTAATAGTTATGGGGTAAGTTAAGTTATAAGAGCTAGGTAACAAGAAGCCTGATCCCTAGGCCATATAATTCACAATTAATATAAGCCTTTGAGTGATTATTTTATAAGCAGCTGTGGGACCTCAGGGCCAGGTGGGACACAGGAACACTTCCAGCTACAAAAAAGTTTATAATAAATTATCCATTTTGTCACACAGGTTCTAGCTATGTACCTTGAACTGGCTCAAGCAATTCTTGTGCCTCAGACTCATAGTAGCTCATATTGTAGACTGATGCCACCACACTGCACAAATGTGATTTTTAATCTTTTGGTATACCTAGCTTATGTGCAAACACAATACTAGAAGAGTATTTATAATTACATATAAATAATGATTTATTTTTATATATTTTGTCATAACTCTATTTCTTTTAGGTTTCCTTGAAAGTATGTTCACTAGGGTAAGGTATTTTCTGTAACTCCTGTGAAAATAATAGACACCCATACATCTAGGAAGAGCACACACACTGCCGGCAAGCTTGGCTGCAAACAAACCTCCTAGAGGAGTCTTGGGTACTCTCTTTTCCCTCTTCTAGTCTCACTGAGCTCACCAGTGTAATGTACATAGATCATTACATGGATACTGTCTTGTTCACTGCCTAGGGCCCCAAGGAGATTCCACCTCTTCATCCCATGACCCAAAGACGACATTCCCAACAGATCATCCACAATTGCACATCCGGGGCTAGTATGAAACTAAGATCCATAAACTTGCCTATGTTCTAAACTGAGTTAATGTTCTGTTCATTTTTTCACTTACTCTTTCTGTTGGGTAAAATGCTACTGACCTGCTTCCTTCAAGGATGTGATATAAGTGTCTGAAGTCAGGCACCACTTGGTCAAACTTTATTTCAAAATTTGTTTTTACTTTTAGCAAGGTAATCTGTGAAATTAATTCCTTACCAAAGATTTCTCAGTAAATAAGATTTGAGGAAAATGGCAAAATAAGAAGCATCAATACTGTGACAACCTACATTGACAACAACTACATCAGCATTATCTTACATGACTACTTTTAAGAATCCAGAGTCTATTAAATGCTTGCAAATTCTAAGAGAAGTTTAAGACAGTTAGCTGTAATTAATTTCAATTCCAGCCTTTAGCACAATGAGTGCTACATATCTACTAAGCCCAGCTCATTGTATGCAGCTATCCCTGTGTTCTAGAAGTAACTTTCGCCCTGTTTATGGGAGCCAGGTTGGACAAAAATAATCTTATCCAAATATCAAAGTTCTGGTTAAGATTGTCAGGAGCCAGGTTGGGCAAAAATAATCTTATCCAAATATCAAAGTTCTGGTTAAGATTGTCAGTTGCTGCTTCTAATCATAGATGAGGAGGGAGAAAGCAGCCACTGATTTTGTTATATCTCCTTCCTACACTAGTGCTATCTACCAAGCTGAGGTGACTTCTGGGGAACTTAGAGGTCCTTTTCCCTGGGTTTAGAGCATATTCCTTATAAGTGTAACTGTGACATCAGCATCTAGGATAAGCAGATACAGAGCCATGAAGGACCAGAGCTTTGTGTATCATCAAAGTTACATTGCTATAAATTCAGATTAACCATACATTAACCAACATGTTCCTATGTCAACCACAAAAAGGTAGCTATAGAATTGAGAAAATGCAAAAGGAGTTTAAACATTTCACCACCAAATAAAAATTATGGAAACACTAAAGAAAAAAAAATGATGTAGGAAATGAGAGACCCAGAAAATGCTTTGAATATAAAACTAAGAATGATGTGGGAAAGACATATGTTCTTTCTAATCACTAATTTCTTTAACTATAAATGAGTCAAAATTACTAAGGAAAATATGGAGTTTCACAGAAAATATTTTTAAAACATGTACTGACTACAAGAGACTCCTTTAGGTCAAAGACACAAATATTTCAATAATAAAAGGGTCAAAAAGTTATACCATGCAAATAATAACTGAAAGAGAAAGGAAGTAGATACACTAAATGGAATAGACAAAATAAACTTCAAAGCAAAATAGGGCTATAAGAAATAGATATATTTTTAAGAAATGATTATATAAAGGTTCAAGATCTCATTATAAAAATACAAATTTTCATCATATAAAGGGCTCAACACAGCAAAGAAAGAAGTGTAAGATTTAAAACCATGTACCTAATAAGTGCCTACAAAAATACATCAAGCAAAAGCTGGTAACATTGAAGAGACAGATAAGTTGGGAGTAGGAACATATAAACATCCCAATCTTAGTAACTGGTAAGAAGAGAAGGAAGCCTGAGATTCAGCAACAACACACCAACTAGATCTAACAGGCATACACAGAACATCTACCCAAGAACAAGGATATACATTTTTCTCAAGTGCATATGAGACATTTTTCATGACAGACACATGTTACCTTACCAATTAAATGTCAGTAGATTTTAAAAGATGGGTACTAGGGGGCAAAAAAAGAGTATCTTTGTTTTCCATGATGGAATGAGTTTTAAAACCAGGACAGGAGGCAACACCAAAATGTTCACAGACCTGTGGAAAATAAGCAAGACACTCATAAGCAACTAGTGGAATAAACAAGTCATAGAGACGAACGAAACAAAAGACAACTTACAAAAACTCGTAGGAAGGACACAGTGAAAGCAGGGTTAAGAAGCAGCCTTAAGTGGAGCATATGTACCACACTCCTCCTCCCAAGACTCAGGGAATCATAGAAGGGGTGGAAAAAAAAGAGCCTGAGCTGGTGGATGACTAGAAGGAAATAGTATCTTTGGACACAGCAGGGTTGCTGCAATGCGAATTCACAGTGGTCCTGACAACAGGCACAAAAGCTATGTTCAAGCAGCATGGAGATGGGAGTTGGGCATGAAATCCCACCCCTAGCCACAGAGCTTTGGACAACTGACAGCTACTGGGAAAAGGAGAGATGGTTTGCTCTATGAGTTTAGGCCCTGGTGAGTTAGAAGACCATACATCCAGGAATATTTGGGCAGCACAATTTGGTCTTGGTGGGTTAAAATGGGGACAGGGAATGGGTGATGGATGTGGAGAGATTTGGAGTTGGTTGAATATGATCAAAACATATTGCACGATAGTCTCCAAGAATTAAAATTTTTCCAGTTCTGGGGGATCTATTTTAAGGAAATAATATAAAATATAGACCAACATATATGCTGTATTTATTTAATCTAGAATTACTTTTTTGGGATTATAATTTAATCATATTTCTCCCTTCCCTTTCCTCCCTCCAAACCTTCCTACATACCCCTTGCAACTCCCCTTCAAACTATTACTGCATTAATATATGTATGTACATATATTAATAAATATAACCTGTTCAATCCCTATAATACTATTTGTATATATGCTTCAAGGGCTGCCCATCTGGCACTGGACAAAGACTTTGTGTGCACTTCCCTGGAGAAGACCACCTCTCCTGCTCCCAGCTTTCCTTCGTTGCCTATAATAGGGTTGGGGCCTCATGGGCTTTTCGTTGTCCAGTTCAGCATGTCCATTGGTGTCATCCCTTTTAAGCTCACATTTGGGTAGTCATGTTGGTGAGACTTTATGGGTGTCACTTCTGATATTTCTAGAAGACACAATCTCACAGCAAACCCCTTGATCTTTTTACATTCTTTCTACTTCCTCTTCTGCATGTTCTGGGAGCCTTAAGTGTAAGAATGTTTTGTAGATGTCTCCATTGGTAAGAATGTTTTGTAGATGTTTCCATTGGGACTGGACTCTACAACTCTTCATTTTGTTTGGCTGTATCTTTCTGTAGTGGTCTCCATATGCTGAGAAGAGAAGTTTCCTTAATGAAGGGTGAGGACCACAGTTCTCTGTGGGTATAAGGACAAATGTTTATAGACTGTAGTTAGTGATTACACTGGTTAGATAAATTAGTGGTTGTAAAGTCATTATTTTAAAAGAAGGAAATATATCTGGGAGCACATTTACAAACAACAAAGATCTCATATCAATAACCCAATTTTACAATTTATAAAAGACGGGAAAAAAAAAAACAGACTAAACCCAAACTGTGCAAAAGATAAGAACACATAATTGAAATGTAGAGATGAAGAGTAGAAACAAAAAAAGCAAACAAACAAAAACCCAAAAGTCAGTTATTTGAAAAGATCAACTAATTTAAGAAACCCTGTTAAATAGGGTCTTAATATTTACCCAAGGCTAGCCTTGAGCCTACTGGGTAGACAAGGCTTTCCTTCAACTTTCAATCCTTTTGCTCAAGTTCTTGAGTGATGGGAATTACAGACTTGAGACACTGTGCCTGGCATTATTAATGTATACTTTAGCAAAATAAAAAGGGGGAGGCATTTTAATGGAATTTAAAATTCAAAGAAATGGTTGAGATACATATATAATACATAATACGTATTATATATAATATGTATATGTTAGAAGATACATTATACATGATATATATATACTATAATCTCATAGCACTGTTATGAACATTAGGTAAATTGAAACCTTAGAGGCAGATGCAGCACATAGAAAATTCATGGAAAGTGATGACTCTCATAATCAGTGGTTCTTTCATACATAAGGAAGACAACTACAGGTGAGCTATGGAATTACTTTAAAATGCTGCTTTTTAGAAAAGATTATAATTTTAAAATGGAAAACAAATATGTTTAGATATTTCTTATCACATCCCACTGTTAATTATTTCAGGCTTATATGCAAACACATTCATCTAATTAAAAATGGCCCAGTGATACACATTCAGCATGTAGTCTGTGTTATTGTAGCTTTTTGGTCACAGTATCAGACGACATACTCACAGCTTTGAAAACTCTTCTCCCAATATCTGTCTGTTCACAACTGGACTGGTGTATGTATATGTATATATATATATATATATATATATATATATATATATATATTCACAGAAACTATGACAGTATGCATAAGACCTACAGCTTCAAACCACACAAAATGCCAGCAAAACTGAAATGGGCAAGTGGAGGTGAAGTCCTACTCTTAACCAAGAAGATACCTATAATTGATGCTCGTTGTAAATGAGAAAATCATTTACTGGGTATATCAACCACATCCCAGGGCAAGCCCCATGTCCAGGATTAGTTAACAAATACAAATGGGCTCCATGGTTTGTGTAAGCCTTTTGTTTTATGTTGGTAATTTTGTCTTACTGTTCTTTTTAGAATTTGTCTATGTTGTTTTACTTGCTTAGTTGTTTGATTGGTTGATGTTGATTTTTTTCTTGAAAAGCAGATTTTTTAGGGTTCCCCTTCACCCACATCTTCTCAGTTCTTCCCCAACCTACCCACCAAAATCCACAGTCTTTTGCTCTCTCTCACTAGAAAAACATATAGATACAGAGACATGTACCTTTACACACACAAAAATATCATAAAAACATGAAACAAGAAACCATAATATATAAGCAAAAAAGATTTGTAAGGTAAATATATAAATATAAAATGCCTAGTCAAAGAATTATGAGGCCAAATAACCTCCAAAAATAACATTGAGTTCATTTTGTATTAACCATCTACTGCTGGGCATGGAGCCTGCCCGTAAGTGTGGTTTGTATACTTGATGAGAAAATCCTTTTTCTTTTATGAGCAGTTATACAATTCTGGGTCCGGGATGGGAAATTGTGTCCACTTTCCCTTTCAGAACTGGGAACTCATCTGGCTTAGACCAAGGAAGGAACTGTGCTTGCTGCTATACCGTCTTGAGCTCATACATGCATCTGGTCCTGCTGTTAGAAGACTTTCTTTCCTTAGTGTCCTCCATTCCCTCTGACCCTTGTGATCTACCCACATCTTTTTCTATGGACTTCCCTAAGCCCTAAGGGGATGGATTTGATGGAGACATCCCAGTTAGGCCTGAGTGTTCCAAGGTCCCTCAGTCTCTGCACATTGTCCAGCTGTGAGTCTCTGTATTTGTTGCCGTCTACTGCAGGAGGAAGCTTCTCTGATGATGACTAAGCAAGACACTGATCTGAGTATAGCATAATGTCACTAGGAGTCGCCTTATTACTACATTCCCTTAGTATAGCAGTAATATTTGGTTTTCTCTTAGGTCCATTGTGTGTCTAGTCTCAGGTTCTAGACCATCCAAATAGTGTTGGGCATGGATTCCATCTCATGGAGTGGCCCTCAAATCTAGTCAGATCATGGATGGTTATTTCCACAAATTTTCCACTGCTGCACTAGAGCAACTTGTGGGCAGGTGACCATTGTCCATCAAAGGTTTTGCAACTCAGTAGGTGTTTACTCTTTTCCTCTGGTAACGTACAGAGTGTAGTTTGTTTTTGTTTGTTTGTTTGTTTTAGTCTTTGGAGACTTGCCACCCAGCTCCCAAATAAGTACATGGAGACTTATTCTTACTTATGAATGCCTGGCCTTAGCTTGGCTTGTTTCTAGCCAGCTTTCTAACTTAAGTTATCCCATTTCTCTTTAACTACATCTTGCCTCTAGGCTTTTTGCCTTTCTTTGTTCCATATCTCTTTCTGTCTCTCTTTCTCTCTTTCTTTCTCTCTTTCTTTCTCTCTCTCTCTCTCTCTCTCTCTCTCTCTCTCTCTCCCTCTCTCTCTCTCTCTCTTTCTTTCTTTCTTTCTCTCTTTCTTTCTTATTCTGTGGCTGGCTGTGTGGCTGACTGGCTGGCTGGCCCCTGGTGTCCTCCTCTCCTTCTCCCTTTCTCTCTAGTTACTCTCTTACCTAGATTTCTCCTATTTGTTCTCTCTGGCTGCCATCCCTGTCTACTTTTTCTCCTGCCTAGCTATTGGCCATTAAGCTCTTCATTAGACTAATCAGGTGTTTTAGGCAGGCAAAGTAACACAGCTTTACAGAGTTAAACAAATGCAACATAAAATAGTGCAATACATCTTTGAGTCATTAAACAAATACTCCACAGTATTAAACTTATATTCCACAGCAACAGAGAACCTTCCAGTATCATGAACACTAGTTAGTAAGGGTGAAAGCTCCATGTAGGCATCAGCTCAACTTCCTCATATTTAGTGAGTTGTGTAAATGTTGTCTTATGAGCAGTTTGTGGAGAAAAACCAATACTTTAGCAATAACCTGGGTTGTTTGAGGGTTTCCATAAGGCCTGTTTTGCCAAGAACTCAATTAGATGTAACCTATTCCTGGCATTGGAAGTTTCATTTGGTGGCAAGAAATGTCTTACTGGGACTTTACTTCCCCCATTATTTGCAGATTACATTTAGATTTTCTTCGTGTATGTTTTTTTTCATATATTTTAAAAGGTTTCTACTATAGTAGGTTTCCATGCAACTCCTCAGATATCCCTTAGTTTCCCTCTCTGTATTTCCACCTTACTGCATTTCTCTCCCTCCTAATTGGATTCTCTGGTTCCAGTCCCTACCCTCAATATATCCATAACTATCTATTCTATTTTCCCCTTTTAAGGATATCATTCTCTCCCTCTAGTCCCTTACTTTGTACCTAACCTCTGTGGATTTATGAATTTTAGTCTGCTTATCCAAACACTCAACAGCCAGTCTCCACATGTAAGTGAATACATACTATATTTGTCTTTTAGGGTCTGAGTTATCTCACTCAGGAGGATGTTTTTTAGCTCCATCCACTTACCTGCAAATATCATGATTTCATTTTTTTAAGAACTGAGTAATATTCCACTGGGCAAATGTATCACATTTTCTTTTTCCATTCATCTGTTGACAGACATTTAGGCTGTTTCTAATTTCTGGCTATTATGAATAAATCAACAATAAACATGGTTGAGCAATTGTCTCTGTAGTATGGTGCAGAATCCTTTGGGTATATGCCCAAGCTGGTATAGCTTGATCTTCACGAACATCTAGGCCTAGCTTCAAAGGAACCACCACACTGATTTCTATAGTGGCTCCACAACTTTACACTTCCTCCCATAGTGGATGAGTGTTCCCCTTACTCCACATCCTCTGCATAGAGTTGTCATTTGTTTTATTGATCATGGCTATTATGAGAGGTGTAAAATGGAATCTCAAAGTAGTTTTAGTTTGCATTTCCCTGATGGCTAAGGATGTTGAAGATTTCTTTCAGTGTTTCTCAGCCATTTGTGTTTCATCTTTTAAGAACTCTCTGTTCAAATCTGTACTTTTAATTGAGTTATTTGTTTTCTTGATGTCCAATTTTTTTTAATTCATTATAAATTTTAGTTCTTAACCCCCCATTGAATGTGTAGTTAGTAAAGCCCCTTATGTAACTTCTGCTTTGTCTTAATGATGGTGTCCTTTGCCATACAGAAAAAGTTCAATTTCATGAGGTCCCACTTATTAATTTTTTAGGGCCTGTTTTATCTGTGTTCTATTCAGAAAGTCTTTTCTTGTAACAATGAGTCCAAAACTATTCTCCAATTTCTTCTATCAGATTCACTGTAACTGCCTTCATGTTGAAGTCCTTGATCTATTTGGAGTTGAGTTTTGTGCAGGGTGGTAAATATAGGTCTATGTGCATTCTTCTACATGCAGTCATACAGTTTAACCAGTACCATTTCTTAAATATTCTGTATTATTCCAGTGTGCATTTCTTTTTATCAAAAATTGGGTGTCTATATATGTATGGACTTATGTCTGAATCTTCAGTTATCAAAGTGTCTGTTTTTATGCTAAACCCACACTGTTTTAATTTTTGTATTACTATAGCTCTGTACTACAATTTGAGATTGGGGATGCTGATACTGCCAGCATTTCTTTTATTATTCAGGATTATTTTCACTACACTGGGTTGTTTGTGTGTGTGTGTGTGTGTGTGTGTGTGTGTGTGTGTGTGTGTGTCTGTCTGTTTCCATATGAAGAGGAAAATTGTCCTTCCAATTTCCTTTGAAAAATTGTGTTGGGATTTTGATGATGGTTTAATTGAATCTGTACATTGCTTTTGGTGGATGGGTATTTTTAGTATATAAATCCTACCATTCCATGAGAATGGGAGATCTTTCCATCTTCTGATAGATATTTTCTTCAGTTTCCTTTTTCAGTGTCTTAATTTTTTATTATACACGTATTTCACTTGCTTAATTAGAGTAAGCAGAAATTATTTTTGAGGCCATTGTGAAAAGTATTTTTTCCTGATTTCTTTTCCAATCCGTTTGTCATTTGCACATAGGAAAGCTACTGATTTTTGTGTTAATTTTGTATCCTCCTATTTGCTGAAAGTGTTTACCAGATGGAGAATTTTCCTTGTACATTTTTTAGGGTCACTGATGTATATACAATCATATCATCTGAAAAGAAAGATGCTTTGACTTCTTTCCTGTTTGTATCTCTTGGTCTTATTGCTCTAGCTAAGATTTCAAGTACTATATTTAATAGATATGGACAGAGTGGACAACTTTGTCTTGTTCCTGATTTTAGTGGAAATGCTTTGAGTTTCCCTTCATTTAAGTTGATGTTGGCTGTGGGTTTGCTATAAACCACCTTTGTTATGTTGAGGAATGTCCCTTTTATCCCTAGTCTTTCCAGGAGTTTTATCATAAAAGGATATAAAATTTTGTCAAAGGCTTTTTCTGCATCTAATAAGATGATCATTGTGGGTTTTTTTTCTTTCAGTCTGTTTATGTGATGAATTACATTTATCAATTTATGTGTGTTGAACCATCTGCATCTCTGGGATGAAACCTACTTAATCATGGTAGAAGATCTTTCTGATGTGTTCTTGTATTCAGTTTGCAATTTATTTATTGAAATTTTTTGCAAATGTATTCATAAGGGATTGATATGTGGTTCTCTTTGTTGGATTGGGTCTTTGTGTGATTTAGGTACCACGGGGTAATTGTGGCCTAGTAAAACGAATTGGGCAATGTTCCTTCTGTTTCTATTTTGCAGACTAATTTGTGGAATACTGACATTAATTCTTCTTTGAAGGTCTGGTAAGGATTCTGTGCTGAATCCATCTGGCCCAGGTTTTTTTATGGTTGGGAGACTTAATAACTGCTTTTATTTTGCTAGAGGTTATAGGTCTATTTAAATTGCTTACCTGATCTTGATTTTACTTTTTTATTTTGGTTTGGTTTGGTTTTGATTTTACTTTAATAGGTGACATATATTAAGAAATGTATCCATTGGCCGGGCGGTGGTGGCGCACGCCTTTAATCCCAGCACTCGGGAGGCAGAGGCAGGCGGATCTCTGTGAGTTCGAGGCCAGCCTGGTCTCCAAAGCGAGATCCAGGAAAGGCGCAAAGCTACACAGAGAAACCCTGTCTCGAAAAACCAAAAAAAAAAAAAAAAAAAAAAAAAAAAAAAAAATGTATCCATTTCTTTTAGGTTTTCCAATTTTGGGAAACATGGGTTTTTAAAGTATGTCCTTATGATCCTCTGGATTTTTCTTAATGTCTTTTGTTACTTCCTCTCTAATTTTATTAATTTGGATATTCTCTCTCTGTCTCCTTCTTAACTTAGGCTCATAAATTTTACTAATTTTCTCAAAGAACCAACTCTTATCTCATGGATTCTTTATATTGATTTTGTTGTTTGTTTGTTTCTGTTTATTGATTTCAGCCCTGAGTTTGATTATTTCTTCATGTCTATTACTTGCCTCTTAGAACCACATTCATTGTATCTCATAGGTTTGGGTATGTTGTGTTTTCATTTTTATTGAATTCTAAAAAGTTTTTAATTTCTCTCTTAATTTCTGTCTTGACTCATCTTTTATTCAGTAGTAAGTTGTTCAGTTTCCATGAGTTTGTAAGTTTTCTACTGTTTCTGTTGTTGATGTCCAGTTTAATCCACAGTGATCAGATAGGATGCAGGTGTTATTTTAGTTTTCTTTTATCTGTTGAAACTTACTTTGTGTCCAAATATGTGGTCACTTCTGGAGAAAATCTCATGAAGTGCTGAGACGATATATTCTTTTGTGTTTTGATGAAACATTCTGTAAATGTCTGCTAAGCCTATTTGATTTCTGACATTTACCTCAAGCATTTCTCTGGGTTATTTTGTTTGTTTGTTTGTTTTTTGTCTGTAAGACCTGTCTGTTGGAGAGAGTACAGTATTTAAGTCTCCTACTATGACTGTGTTAGTGGCTATGAGTGTCTTTAGCTGTACTAGTATTTCTTTCATGAATTTGGGTGCTCTTGTGTTTGATGCATAAATGTATAGAACTGTAATATCCTCTTGGTAGATGTTTCCTTTGATGAGTATGTAGTGTCCTTCCCTGTCTCTTCTGATTAGTTTTGGTTTGAAATTAATTTTGTTAGATACTAAAATGACTATAGCAGCTTACTTCTTGGGTCCATTTGCGGGAATACCTTTTTCTATCTTTTTGCTCTGAGATGATATTTATCCTTGATATTAACATGTGTTTCTTGCCTTCAAGAAAAGGATGGATTTTGTTTTGTAATCAATCTGTTAGTCTGTATCTTTTTATTGGGGAATTGAGGCCATTAAGGTTGAGAGTTATCAATAAGCAGTGTTTGTTAATTCCCATTATGTTGTTATTATGTTGTTGTTTGTTTTTTGGTTATGGTTTGTTTTTGTTTTGTTTTGTTTTTCTAAAGTAAGGTTGCTAGGTTCTGGTAGAGACTTATTGTCCTTGTGACTATTAATTGTTTTTTTATACTGGTGTCTAGGATCTAAGTTTGGGGTGATTATAATTTTTGGTGTTCCTAGTTGTCTTGTCTTTGTTGAGTGATGTTGAATTTCATTTCTGTTGCCCTATCTTGATCAGGAACATGTGTCAGCTGTGGTATTGGGTGCTTCAGAGCCCATGCTAGGTGTGACTGTTGGGGTCCTGGGTAGATCGAGTTTCTAGGCATGGAGTCTGCAACAAAGGACAGGGGATGGGCTAGGCGTGGGGGCTGAAAGAGTCCATGGGAAGGAGGAAATCTGGAACTGCCATGAAGTTTGGAGGAGTCCCAGGAAGCGGAGTCAGAGAGGAAGTACATGCCCCTGTCGGTGTGCTACAAGGCTTGGGATAGGACTTTGTTTGTCAGATATTTTGCTTTGGTTTGGTTGTTGTTGCTTTCCCTAGTTTGGTGATTATTATTATTATTATTATTATTATTATTATTATTATTTGGAGTCTGAGAGAAAGAACATGAAGTTGGGTAGGTGTAGGGAGGTGGAAAGGATTTGAGAGGAGTTGGAGAGGGGAAAGAATATGATCAAAATGTTTTATATAATATGAAAAAAAATAAATAAAAACTAAATTAAGTGTGTGTGTGTGTGTGTGTGTGTGTGTGTGTTGAGGTAAGCATTGGGCAAGACAACTCTAGATCAAATCAAGTTGTCTGTTGTATCCTCTCTCTAGTGATAAGGTTTATGATTCTACAACATATATGATTATGCTTGCCTAAATTTCAAGGTAAATTTAAAGTGATGTTAATTCTCTGTATTTTAAAATTTCAACATACGTGAAACGGAGCTGTAGCATATCAATAGTGTTTGTTTGGCTCTTTGATGCTTCATTTAAACAAACAAACAAGAAAAGATCTTCCCATGAACGTATCCCCCTTCTCAGTTTTACCATTTGTTAAATTAGCCATTTGGCTAATAAATAGTGCCAAACAAATGCCAGGTACAACACAGAGCCCATGATTTCAACCTAGACTTTGCCAACTAAAAGTCACCAAGTAGAATGCCTGTTGTCTTTAAGTACCAAGACGATTCTCATCTTCTTCCTTCACCCCATTGTGTGTGCCACAACCCAGTGACACTTAATGTCCAAGGCCTCTTTGCAGCTCCAAAAATGGCAAACGCTACTCATCACACTTTTTCCTATCATCAGTGAGTTTACTTTCTTATAAAGAGATCCACTTACAAAATTATCACAAATGGCTATATCAGTTTATACCACTTTATAGCAAGAGCTCTAAAATCAATTTTGCAATTGATCACCAGATGCATGGACTGATCAGGGGTACACTTTCACCTTCTCGCCCAGTTCACTTTGTTGGGGTGGGGGGTGACCTTATTTGTTAAGTTATTAAAGTGAAAGTTCCTATTTCCAGATAAGACTATGATGAAAAGCATTGTTTTAGTTTGTTAGCCTGAGGTTGTATGTTTGAACATTCATTTCCCCTGTTCTTGAGAACAATACTATTTAAAAAAGTATTTCTAACATATTGGGTAATTTCCCACCTTCTAGATTAATTTTTAACTATATATTTTAGACTTGTAAATGAAAATTTTTCATCACATTTAAAGCAGACAGCCTTGGATTGAGTGAAAGTGACATATTATTTTCAAATTTTTAATTTAAAGTGGCCATTTCTAAAATGAACAAAAAAGGAATGCCAGTATCAATTTCAGTAAGATATCACAGACCATCTTTGTGTGCTTTCTCAATTACATTCATGCTTTTTTTATAGACTCCAGATACCAAATTGACTGTGTCACCTATCTGGGTACACACTATACAAATGGTCAAATGTCCAGGATCTTCCCAGAGATCTAATGCTTGGCCTCTTCTAAATAGAACCTCTGTGGATTTGTTGCTCGCCCATCACATAGCAAAGCAAACATGGGTTGTTGTGGGGTTGGGGCTGCATAATGATTTAGTTCCTGAAATGTGTAAAATCCAAATTAGGCAGATCTAATTATATCTTAAACACACTAGTAACACTAACTATTTTAAGAAAATCTGCAGTGAATCTCTTTATAAAATGAAGAAGCCCTTTGAAAAGCTGATCACAACAACATAATTAGTCAGTGTTATCTATTTCCTTTGTAATTTGGGGGAATTTGTGTTTTTTACTTATGTGACCCTCCATTGTGCACATCAGTATTGAAAAATTAGATGCTGTTGCTGTTTTCCACCTTCCAGGATTGGTACACAGCCACAAACACACTGGCCAGTCTGGCAATGTGAAAAGGTTTGCACATGAAATTGTATGAATTTCATGTAGAATGAGATTCCATTATTCTTTGCATTTGAATCTTCTGGTACTAATCACTGTGAGAGAAGATAACAGAGTGTAAAGATAAGAACCCATTCAAGGGTATAAATCATGTCATTGTAACAGACGTGGCAGACTGCGAGATGCCAAGCCACCACATATGAGAAATGAATGATGCTTTCTGAGGATCCTCACACCCCTGTAATTTACTGAAGAAAGCTCCCAGAATATCCCAACGAACACTGAAAACTGCAATTATTTTCCTGAGCTTGCTTTTCATCGAGGAAACTGAAAGTAAGCGTTAGAATGATGCATGGAGACTAACGGCCCTCATCAATCTGCGGATGACTGAAAAGGCAGGAGTGGTTAAACACCTACACGGGACCATCACTGAGAGATAATAATATAGTAAGTAAGTTTCCCAGGGAAAGGCATTTCAGATACCAGAGGGAAGAGTTGTTGAGTTCAAGCAAATGAAGCTGTACCTGGAAAAAGACTGTTAAGAAAGTAAGAACTTTTTACATTGCTGATCCAAGTATTAATATCTAACCAGACAGCCTTGGCATATCACAGAACTTATCTGTAACACAGCCCAGCAAACACCATTAGCATTATCAATGAGCTCCCACCAGCAGATGGTCTATGCAGATGCTTAGCTACATTGGAGCTCCACAAAAGTACACTCAGCTGTGGTAGACAGGAACAGGTAGTACGGTTTTTAGAAAACACCAAAATCCAACACCATTAACAAAAGAAAGGAAATTTTTTTCTATCACCTCCCTTCTCTCCTAGAATAAACTCTCCCTTTCTCCAGCTGTCCTTAACCCATCTTCTTCACCCTGTGTCACCTTCATTATTCATTTATACAACAGTTTTATAAAGTATGAGATGTATAGGGGAGGCTTTCATTTTTTTTTCATTTTTTTGTTTTGTATGTGTGGTTATTTTGTCTGTATGGATATCTGTGTATCTATCACATGCATGAAAGATCCTGCCAAGGGGGTCAGATCCCCTTGTTTGGAATTATAGAAGGTTGTAAACTGACATGTGAGTGCTGGGAATCAAACCTGGATCCTCTAAAAGAGCATCTAGTGCTCTTTTTTTTTAAATTTTATTTTATAATTTAATTTAATTTTACATATCAACCACGGGTCTTCCCCCCCCTTCCCCCCAGCCCACTCCCCATTCCTATCTCCTCCATGGCAAAGACTCCCCTGAGGATTGAGTTCAACTTGGTAGATTCAGTCCAGTCAAGTCCAGTCCCCTCCTCCCAGACTGAGCCAAGTGTCCCTGTATAAGCCCCAGGTTCCAAACAGCCAGAACATGCACTGAGGACAGGTCCTGGTCCCACTGCCTGGATACCTCCCAAACAGATCAAGCTAATCAACTGTCTCACCTATTCAGAGGGCCTGATCCAGCTGGGGGTTCCTCAGCTATTGGTTCATAGTTCATGTGTCTCTATTCGTTTGGCTATTTGTCCCTGTGCTTTTTCCAACCTTGGTCTCAACAATTCTCGCTCATACAAACCCCCCTCTTTCTCACCAATTGGACTCCTGGAGCTCCACCTGGGGCCTGGCCATGGATCTCTGCATACGGTTCCCTCAGTCATAGGATAAGGTTTCTAGCACGACAATTAGGGTGTTTGGCCATTCTATCACCAGAGTAGGTCAGTTCAGGCTATCGCTTGACCATTGCCAGTAGCCTATTGTGGAGGTATCTTTGTGGATTTCTGTGGACCTCTCTAGCACTTTGCTTCTTCCTATTCTCATGTGGTCTTCATTTATCATGGTCTCCTATTCCTTGTTCGCCCCCTCTGTTCTCGATCCAGCTGGGATCTCCCGCTCCCCCAAGCTCTCTTTCCCTTGACCCTCACCCTTCATTACCCCCACTCATGTCCAGGCTATTCATGTAGATCCCATCCATTTCTCTGTCATTGGGTGATCCCTGTGTCTTTCTTGGGGTCCTGTTTTCTAGGTAGACTTCCTGGAGTTGTGAGTAGCAGTCTAGTCATCTTTGTTTAACATCTAGTATCCTCCCATGAGTGAGTACATACCATGTTTGTCTTTCAGAGTCTGGGTTACCTCACTCAGGATGATTTTTTCTAGATCCATCCATTTGCCTGCAAACCTCATGATGTCATTGTTTTTCTCTGCTGAGTAGTATTCCATTGTGTATTTGTACCACATTTTATTTATCCATTCTTCAGTTGAAGGGCATCTAGGTTGTTTCTAGGTTCTGGCTATTACAAACAATGCTGATATGAACATAGCTGAGCAAGTGCCCTTGTGGTATGATTGAGCATTCCTTGGGTATATGCCCAAGAGTGGTATAGGTGGGTCTTGGAAATGATTGATTCCCAATTTTCTAAGAAAGTGCCATATTGATTTCCAAAGTGGTTGTACAAGCTTGCATTCCCACCATCAGTGGAGAGTTCCCCTAGCTCCATCAATGTAATACACCATATAAACAAACTCAAAGAAAAAAACCACATGATCATCTCATTAGATGCAGAAAAGGCATTTGACAAAATCCAACATCCCTTCATGATAAAGGTCTTGGAGAGATCAGGAATACAGGGAACATACCTAAACATAATAAAGGCAATTCACAGCAAGCCAACAGCCAACATCAAATTAAATGGAGAGAAACTCAAAGCAATTCCACTAAAATCAGGAATGAGGCAAGGCTGTCTGCTCTCCCCATATTTATTCAATATAGTACTTGAAGTTCTAGCAAGAGCAATAAGACAACATAAGGAGATTAAGGGGATATAAATTGAAAAGGAAGAAGTCAAGCTTTCCCTATTTGCAGATGACATGATAGTATATTTGAGTGACCCGAAAGATTCAACCAGGGAACTGATACAGCTTATAAACACCTTCAGCAACATAGCAGGATACAAGATCAACTCAAAAAATCAATAGCCCTCCTATATACAATTGACAAACAGGCTGAGAAGGAAATCAAGAGATACATCACCCTTTACAATAGCCACATATGACATAAAATACCTTGGGGTAACACTAAGCAAGCAAGTGAAGGACCCATATGACAAGAACTTTAAGTCCCTGAAAAAAGAAATTGAAAAGATGTCAGAAAATGGAAAGATCTCCCATGCTCATGGATAGACAAGATTAACATAGTAAAAAATGGCAATCTTACCAAAAGCAATCTACAGATTCAATGCAATCCCCATCAAAATACCAACACAATTCTTCCCAGACCTGGAAAGAATAATGCTCAACTTCATATGGAAAAACAAAAAACCCAGGATAGCCAAAAGAATCCTGTACAATTAAACAACCTCTGGAGGCATCACGATCCCTGACCTCATGCTCTACTATAGAGCTACAGTAATAAAAACAGCTTGGTACTGGCATAAAAACCGACATGCAGACCAGTGAAATTCAATTGAAACCCCTGACATTAATCCACACACCTGTGAACATATAATATTTGACAAAAAAGCCAAAATTATGCATCTAGTCTCTTAGTCACTGAGCCATCCTTCTACCTCAAGGCTTTCTTTTAAGAACTGGCAGGAGTACAATGAACAAGAATCACAGTCTCTGTCTTCATAAAGTGTCCCTTTTTGTGTGGAAGATGGACAGCGAACAGATAAATAAATTGATATTTTCAGAATAATTTCAGGCTGGAGAAATGGTTCAGTAATTAAAGGACTTGCTGTTTCTGGCAGAGGACTCAAGGTTAATTTCCCAGCATCCACATGACATCCCACAACAATTTATCCATCTGTAACGCCAGTTCCAAGAAATCAGATGCCCCTTCCATCCTCTTTTGCACACTAGGTACACACCTGGTGAATATGTATACATGCAGGAAATACACTCACATACATAAATCTTTAAAAAATTTATTTTAAAAAAATTAAAAGCAAGGTATGGTGGCACACACTTTTAAATCCCAGCATTTGGGAGGCAAGGGCAGGCTGGTTGATTTCTGAGTTTGAGGACATTCTCATCTACATACTTAACTTCAGCCAGGATAATAAGATCATATAGGTGTGTGTGTGTGTGTGTGTGTGTGTGTGTGTGTGTGTGTGTAAATGTTAAAGACAACAATGAGATATTTCAACAGTATATTTATGTTTATGTTTAGTGAGGTACACTGGGAAACTAACATTTTAAATAAAGCAAAATGATAAGCTACACAGCAATATTAGGAGAAAGAACATTCTGGCCAGGTGAAGCTAGAAACCTAAAAGCCCCAGACAAGAGAACACTCACTGAGACAAGTATAAACCACAGAAGGAGAAGAAAACAAGGTGGGGAGAGGGATGTGGAGAAAAATGATGAGCCTGCTTCTTGCTAGACTGTAAATTTTGTGAGGGTAGAATTCAGAACTGAATTGGAAACATTTCATATAGTGGTACCTGCAAGCAAACAACTGTAAATATTTGATCAATGATGACCAAATTTCAGTCAACACTGAAATTATCACAGTGCCATGAATATGGCCCACGATGTAGGGCCCTGCCTAAGAGTGAACTGAGCAGGAGAGTTATGGACGGCAATCTATTTCGAAAACCACGGGAGTCATTCATTGCAAAACAGTGTAGACCCAAACCCAGTTGCAGCAAGTGTGAATCCAAGGGAAGGGATGCCCTGAAGAAGTTATACAGTTTAGAGGTCACAGTGAAACTAAATCTTGTATAATTGGTTTGCAGTTCTTCAGAAAGTCTGTGGAAGTTTTTCTCCTCAGAACTGGGATGCCCTGCCCCTTTGGTGACCACACAGCTCCCAGTAGCCAGCCTCCAGCCATGTGTTTCATCTGTGAATCTTTGCTCATGGCCTTTCTGGTTTACCTTCTTGCTCTGCCTGTCCTATGGAACTGACTCCAAACTTCCCGGTTGGTCTTTGAGTCTATGGATCTCTACTGATCGCTGGGTACTTTCATGGTTCCTACCTATGAATCTCCCTCCTAACTTCTCCACGTCCTGTTACTTAACTGACTGCTGTTGTAATCCTAATATATTTTATGCTTCCCCTATATTACAGTTTCTGTGCTGGGATGAGAAGTCTCTAATATAATTAAGACATTGCCCTAGCTTGGAAGAATTACTACCTGTACTTTGTTACTATGCACAGGAACTCTTCCTCTAGCAAAAATTAAAAAAGCTCAGCATCATGAATTTATAGACAATGAATGGTAAAACATAGGAGATGGGATAAATGCTTTTATTTGTCGACTTTTAAAATCCCCACTACAAGCAAATCTACATGAGTAAATATTCCTGTCTCATCGTCTTTTCTTCAAAAGATCACATTGAAATCATGGAAAAATCATTTTCAGTCTAACACTACTAACCATGTGATTATATCAGATATTGATTTGGTGCTATATAAAACCAACATAGAAACAAATAAACAGACGAAAATCCCACCTCTCCCCATGTAGCTATATGTCAGAGCCTTGGGGGAGGTGAGCAGACCTACCACACAGCTGCAAAGTAGATTAGAGAAAGAGTTTCCGTGCTGTAAATGGAACACCACTACAGTCGAGATTCAATGAAAACACTGCAGGTCTGACTTCCTCCACATTGTAAATCAAGATGAATCCACAGAGCCTTACCGGAAAAAAAAAATGGAGAATGGAAAAACACACCCTGCAAGTGCCCCAGACCTCCAGCCATGAATCTCTCATGACTGAGAGAGATTCTGGACCACAACATCTCAGCGACTTGGGAAAACCTGCAAATCCCTCCTGGAAAAGAGCCTTAATAAAGCAGTGGAAAGTCTAGATAGTGGCAACCTTTGAGGAGGACGGCAGGGTGGGAAGCACTATCCTAATGCTACAAGGTAGGAGGGAGGACTCACTCTGGTTCTCATTACCATCACCTGCTCTCCTGAACGTAAATCTTGGCCTGTGTCTCACAGCAGCCATGAACTGAAAGGCCAGGGTCACTACGGCTAGGCAGTGAATGGATGACAGACGTGAACTGACTGAGGAGAACGGCTCGTATGATGAGGTCAGGGGTCAGGATTAGAATCTAGAAAAGAGGCTTGAAGAGTTCCAGGCTGAGACCGAGATGTGTGACCCTTCAACTGGGTCATGAGGAGGCCCAGCAGTGTAAGGACAAATATTTCCTTGAGTTGCCCTTTAAGACAGGAGGAGTTTTTTTTTTTTTTTTTTTTTTTTTTATCTTAGCTACTCACTGCTTCAGTCATTAATTTATTTCTTAATAATGTATTCATTATTGTATGCTGTCAGTCAGAGGAACAGCACATATTATGTACCATCTATGTACTGAGATATTCATATGGTCCCCATCCTTAACTGTGATGGTTCTTCCTAAGGGGTGTGTGTGTGTGTGTGTGTGTGTGTAACTCCAGTGATTTCATGTGTAGGTCAGAGATCAACCTTGGTCTTCATTCTTCAGTGCCAACACCTTATTTGTTTTGCTTTCTCCTTTTCCTTCTTCTGTTAGCATAATTTTAAATAACAATGGATTTTATTAGGATATTTTCGTGTATGTATATAAAGTATTTTATCATGCTCTCCCCAATTACCATCTCTTATTCCCCAACACATTCTCCTTCCTCTTCTCATTTACTCTCCCTTCTACTTTCAGTCTGTCTGTTTGATTGATTGATTGATTGATTGATTAGTTGGTTGGTTGATTGATCGTGGGACCCAATGAGTTTAATTACAGCTGCTGATATCATGAACGTGTGTATTATTATTGTAGCATGAGCAACTAACCAGTAGTTACAACACTTAAGAAATTCCTGCCCCTTCATCAGCAACTGTTAACTGCCTATTGGTCCTCAGGGAGGAGTGGCAATCTCATTAACCTTATCCCTAGCAACTCCTAGCTGGAACAACTAGTTCAGAAAGAAGTAATGTTCCTTCCCCCATTCGTGATGGAAGATTGAAGCACACAACCTGTGCAGATCTCATGCAGATAAACACAGATGTAAGTTCATAAGCATAAAGCATGCCATGCTGATAGAGCAACACTCCATGACATTTCTTCCTCTGGATCTTCCATTCCTTCTGTCCTACCTTCCCCAATGTTCCCTGTGCCTTGGAGGCAGGAATATGGAATCCTACAACAGCCACTCATTCTCGGCACTTTGACTAGTTACAAGTCTTTGCTCTAACTGCCACACATTGCAAAAAGAAGCTTCTTTGACAAAAGCTGATGCCAGCACTAATCTATGGATATAAACATATATAGAAGTCAGTTTGATGGACATAATATGGTTATTTAGTAAAATGGTAGTAGCTTCCCTGCTAGGATAATCGGCTCCCAAAGCCACAGGCTTTTGACTGCCTTTATAATACCAGACATGAATTTCTTCACATGGGGCGAGTCTCAAATGAAGTAGTTGGTTACCACCATAACAATTTTGCCACTGTTGTGCTGGTAGGCACATTGTGCCTGACAGAGCGGTAGGGTACCATGTAGAGTTCACCATTGAAGAAGACTATTGATGATTTTTCCCCCAGTATAGCATGTTCCTGTACTATGAAAGCCAGCTTCACTGAGGAAGCTTTAAGCTCAAGTCCGGCTTAATTTTTGCTGTCCAGCAACCCAAGTGTATGATGTCTTCAGCAATAAAATCCTTACCGTCTAGTTCCAGTGGGCTGCTAAGAGCAATGGCAACAGCATGCACTATTTTGTGGGTCTCAGGGTACTCCCTGACCAGTAGCTTGTAGTAGGTTAGTCCATGCCCACCACTGGAATTTTGATATAATGACTATGGTTTCGGAGAGCATCTTTATCTACTTATGTAATTATGTAATGTGCATCTTCTCACACTACTTTTATTATTTTATTTTTAAGGTAGCTTATAAAGTAGAAGGTTTCCTAGTGGCTTTTTCATACATCCTTGGTTTGGATTAACCCTCATTTCCTCTTCTGCCTCATTTCCCTGGACTCCCATCCCCACTTAAAAGTTCTACTTCTAGTAGCCCCTCCTTACGTGAGTTCTAATAGCATGTGTGCTTTACTATTCTCTCATCTCTGAAGCCTCTTTCTTCCCCTCTCATGGCCACTTTACAGCATCTTGGCTTCTCCACATACTCACATATAAACACACATATATAAAAATTAGAAGCTAGGACGCACATAGGAAAGAGAATATGAAGTGTTTTTCTGAGCTGGATTAAGTTACCTCATTTGATACAGTATTTTGTTCTATTCACTTACATGCAGATTTCATGATTTCTTTTTATTTACGGCAGAAGCAGTTCACTTGAGTGGGTGCATGCATGTGTGTGTGTAAGTGAGTAAGTGAGTGAGTGAGTAAGTGAGTGAGTGAGTGAGTGAGTGCCACATTTCATTATCCATTCATCAACTGATGGACATCTAGACTGATTCTATTTCCTAGCTATTGTGTAAAAGAAAAGCAGTGAGCGTGGATACGCAAGGATCACTAAGGTAGGATAGAAAGTCCTTTGGGTGTATGCCCAGGAGTGGTATAGCTGGGTCATAGAGTAGTTCAGTTTTCAGTTTCTTTATAATCCTCCATATTGATTTTAATGGCGGTTCTATCAGTTTACACTGCCAGCAACAGCCAGTGAGGGTTCCGCATTCCCCACATTCCTGCCAGTATTTGTTATCCTACATTTTCTTCATGCCATCCATTTTGACAGGGATGAGATGGGATCTTATCATGGTTTTAATTCTCATTCATAATGGCTGAGGAGATTGAGCACTTCTAAAAGTATTTATTGGTCATTTATATTTCTTCTTTGGAGACCTCTCTGCTCCACCCTGTAGCTCATTATTACTGTATTGTTTTCTTTCTGTTTAGTTTTTTAATTCTTTGTGTGTTCTATACATTAATCTTCTGTCACATGAATAGCTGGCAGTTTTTTTCCTCCAAATCTCTAATCTGTCATAAATCAATTAGCTGTTTACTTTGTCCACCAGATGTTTTTAATTTCATAAAGTCCAATTTGTCAGTTGTTGGTCTGATTCCTGAAAGATTAGACTTGCGTTCAGAAATTACTTACGCATGCCTATATCTTAAAGTGTTTTTTCCAACTTTTTCCTTTATCAGTTTCAACCTGTCAAGATATTTGATCCATTTGGAGTTGGTTTTTGTGTATAGTGAGATAGAAGGACCTCATTTTATTCTTCTACACATAGATATCCAATTTTCCCAGAGTTTATTTAAAATGGTGTGTTTTGCTCCGATAAGTATTTGTTGGCATCTTTGTCAAAAATCAGATGGTTGTAGCTACGTGGACTTACATCTGGTCTTCTATAATGTTCCACTGAATTAGATGTCTGTTGTACCAATACCAGGCTGGAGTTTGGTTTTTTGAGGCAGAGTCTCTCAACTGACGTATACCTCATCTAGGTGGCTAGTCTAACTAGCAATCCAGCACTAGAGAGCCAGTTATCTCCATGTCCCAGTTCTGGGATTACAAATGTGAACCACCACTGTGCCTAGCTTTTTTTTCCTTACATGAATTCTGGATATTCAGCTCAGATCCTCATACTGTGCAGCAAAGCACTTTACTATGTGAGATATCTCCCCTACCCTGCCTGTATTAACTCTTATATGCATTTTCCTAGACAAAGCAAGTGGAGAATTTGCAATATTAGCAACTAGTCTGTCTACCACTGTTTTAGTCAGTGTTCTATTGCTGTGTAGAGATACCATGACCACAGTAACTCATATGAAGGAAAACATTTAACTGTAGCTGACTTACAATTAAGATTACCATCATTGGGGGGGGGGGATGGCAATATACAGGCAGACATGGTGCTGCAGAGGTAGCTGAGAGTTCTACATCTGAGCTGCAGGCAGCAGGAAAAGCAAGTGATTCCTGGGCCTGGCTTGACTTTCTGGAACCTCAAAGCCCATCCCCACTGACACAGTTCCTCCAGCAAAGCCAAACCTACTGCAATAAGGCCACACCTCCTAATCCTTTCAAATATTGCCACTCCCTATGATCCTGGGGGGACATTTTCATTCAAACCACCAAAACCACCTTGCGGCAATTGTAAATAAATTTCTGTGCTGTGTCAATGCAGCACAGAAATTAGGGGTGTTTTGTTTTCTCAAATAATAAATTGAGCATGAAGCACCTGTCCTTGCCAAATACAATACTGCTCTTGCCCATTACTTTATTTTGGATACTTGCTCAATCATGGCAGTTACTCATAATGCAATCCTCCCCAGTCACTGTGCAAAAGACATGAGCACAGGATGACAAACCAGAATAATTCCTCCTTTGTGCCAAATAGTTCCCTTTCTACTTGTGACTTAAGATAGGGTGCTCCATAGCTGCTTCACTCAGTAGCCTGCCCACTTCCTGGTGAACAATTCCATTAAGCTCTCTTTACCCTGGAATACACGGTGGCCAGGGTTTCTGTAGCACTTCCTTGTTAGAGCTGGATGTATCTTGTTAAAATTATTCTGGTGCTTTTTTTAGTAAGGATATAATACATCATTGCATGCTGCATGTGGTATGGAGGACTACGAAGTACAAATTTGAACATATCTTTTTTTAAAGTACATGTGTCTCATTGTTTTCCTTGGAGTTCTGGTTTCAGAGTTTGGTACATTTATGAGGCTTTACTCTCATTCTACTTTTGATCATAATCCTTGCCCTTTTGACTGTGAAGTCACACCTACCCAGGCTTCTCAGGAATGTTTATATTACCTTGTGTTACCCTGCCTGTTCACACACGCATTGGATTTTGCTCCATTTTGTTCTCTCAGAGTGAAAAGAGGAGTATTACAATGTGGTGGTGCCAGGCTTATGTCAATAAAATAAAAAGGAGATGAGATTATGTTTTGAAATCCTATCCATCGAAAGTAAACTTTTCTAAGTTTCCTCTTATCAAGCTGTGCTGAAGTTTTCACATAAACCAATGGATCAAAATTTATATTTTTGATGCACATATATGTATGTAATAATGATCATCAAAAAGAGCTATCAATTTGAGAGTGGGGCGGTCATGGGAGGAGGTAAAGGGAGAGTACTTTGGAGGAGCCAGAGAAAGGAAAGGAAAAGGGAAAAGTGATGCGACTCTCTTTTAATTAAAAAATGTATTAAAAAAGTAAAATTTGAGGCCGGGCAGTGGTGGCGCACGCCTTTAATCCCAGCACTTGGGAGGCAGAGGCAGGCGGATCTCTGTGAGTTCGAGGCCAGCCTGGACTACCAAGTGAGTTCCAGGAAAGGGGCAAAGCTACATAGAGAAACCCTGTCTCGAAAAACCAAAGAAAAAAGTAAAATTTGTATTTTAAATTATCCTAATTTTAATGAAGGAAATTTTTAGATACTTAGATTAAAGATACAATACCCAGTAAATAAAACTGTATGTGACTATGTGTTAGAATTTTATTCAGCCATAAAGAACATAATCATGTCAATTGAGGAAAATGAATGGAACTGGAGATCATTGTGTCAAACAAAATAAGAGACTCAGAAAGACAAATACTACATGTTTTTCTCTCATAAGCAGAATCTAGATTCGTGCATTTGGGTTTCATATATATAGTGACATGAGAGTTTATCTCTCTGCATTGTTTTGAACAATGTATACATTAACAAACATTACCTCATCATATGCCAAGAAGATACCTGCAAATAGCGACAAATTAGGCCATCTTCACAGTTCTGCCAATTTTTCTCTTTCATGTCAAGATCCAAGATTCTATCCCAGGTATCTACAAGCAACGCTCTTGTTCTTGTGCAAATGTTTCCATGTTTATGTTCTTGTAGCTTTTATTTTGATCTTAATTTGTCTCTCACTCCACGTAGCTAAAAGATATATCCTGATAGTTTAGCTGACGCCTTTCCAGAAGCTAGCATGTAATGAATTGTAGCAATAACCCCATAATTCACTATTATAAAAACACATGAGAATAGAAAGGTGACCATTAAGGGGAGGAAAAAAAATGAGTAATAGGAGTGGATGTATTTGCATGAAAATGGCATAATAAACTGCACAGGTGTTTTTTTTTTGTTTTGTTTTGGGTTTTTTTTTTTTTTGGAACTCACTTTGTAGACCAGGCTGACCTCGAACTCACAGAGATTTGCCTGCCTCTGCCTCCCAAGCTCTGGGATTAAAGGCGTGCACCACCACCGCCCAGCTAAACCGCACAATTTTTCACAGGATTTTTGTTTGTTTGTGGGTTTTTTTTTTTTTGATGTTTTGTTTTATTTCATTTTGTTTTTTGAAAGAGGGTCTCTCTGTAGCCCTGGCTGTCCTGGAACTCACTATGAAGATCTGCCTGCCTCTGCCTTCTGAGTGCTGGAATTAAAGGCTGGTAATTTAAAAAAACTTCCGTGGGCATCACAGCTTGCACCTATAGGTTAAACAACTGAAAAGACTGAGGCAAAGGAATAATTTAGCCCAAACTCTGAAGGTCACCCTGGGAAACAGAAGGCAATCATGCTCTATTAGTTAACAATTTATTATACATTACCAAAGTTAGTAAAGAAATGTAAAGTTTTATTACAAACCAAATAGATTATTTTTTATTTAATATCTTATAAGAGGCTAGAGACATGGCTCAACAGTTAAAAGCACTCATTCCTCTACTAGAGGACCCATGTTCATTTCCCAGCACCCACATGGCAGCTCACAACCATCTGTAATGCCTGTCTCAAAGGAATCTATTACCTCCTTCAGGCTTCCTCAGGCCCTGCACACACATGGTGCACAGACATACATTCAGGCAAACACTAATACACTGTGGCAGTTTCAATGTATTTGGCTCCCATAATCTCATAGGGAGTGGCACTTTTAGGAGGTGTGACTTTGGGTATGACCTTGTTGGAAGACATGTGTCACTGTTGGGGCAGGCTTTGAGGTTCCCTATGCTCAGGACACCTCACAGTGTCTCGGCCGACTTCCTGATGCCTGGAAGATGTAGCACTCTCAGCTCCAGCACCATGTCTGCCTACATGTTGCCATGCCGCCCCCCAACATGATGGTAATGGACTGAACCTCTGAAACTGTAAGCAAGCCACCCCAATTAATGTTTTCTTTATAAGAATTGCCATGGCCATGATGTCTCTTTACAGCAATAGAATCCATAACTAAGACATACACATAAAATTAAAATCAATAATAGATAGATAGAGAGATAGATGATATAATGATTTTAAATTTTCTTTCACAGTTCAACTCTAAAATACTCAGAGTTGAACCCTCTATCTTTTCAGTGGACCCTCTATCTTTTCCTGTTTTGAATCTGAAGTAAAATTCCAAATAGCTTCCAGAACTTGCCAAATACAGTCTTCCCATAGCCATGCCTTTTCTACACCTCTAGGTTAATTCTGTGCCATTTTGCCCTGGAAGCCAGAATAGTGCCAGCGTACAATTCACACAAGTGTGCACACACACACACACACACACAGTCACAGGCACACGCTACTCCAGCGAGAGTAAAGCCATTCATGTCCACAGGTGCTACCTGTGTGCCTTTAAATGATATCCATTCCAACATAAAGCATTGCTTTGCCACCTGGTAATTCCGGTTCATTTCTAAAGTCTTGGCTTTTATCTTCTCTTCTTGAAACATTTCTCCAGTTCCCTGAGGTTTGCTATGCTTCTTGGCATAGCTGGGGGCGGGGGGAGATCTGGAGCAGGAGATGGTCTATAACAGTGTTCCTAGTGAGCAGTGGGTCCCATGCTTGTTTTACTTCTACTTGGTCTGCAGGTTATGAAAGAATAGGGACTTTATGTTAGCAGACTGTACTCCCCAGTATATATCACAGTGACTTGTGCATCGAGGTTTCACAGTGAATTGTGAAAACGAAATAATCAATAATCTGACCATTCCGTCTGAAAATAAATTAGCAGGTACTTCTGTTTTGCCTTGGTGGCATTTGTCACTATTTGCTTTTCTTGCTTTTTTGTCACTGCTCCTCAGTATTGGTTTCTGACATCTGGAGTATAACCTCCCCAAGAGTTTATCCTTGTTTTATTTATAGCTTTAGCCTCCAAGCCCAGAACAAAGTCAGCGCTCCATGCCTGGAGCAAAAGAAACCTGAGATAAAACTCTCAACTATATAAAATGGATGACTAGATCTAGGTTCTGCTTCCCCATACTTGTATCAAGCTTTTAAATAAATTACTAAACAGGTTCAGTCCTTCCTGGAGATATTGAAATACTCTGGTTTCAATAAATCTTGTACTTTTAAGAGTATTCAATTTCAAAAACAGTCTTTCACTAATTTGGAAGGCATATAAAAATAAGTATAATTAAGTATTATGGGATGCAGCTTTCAAAATGTAAAATAAAGTGATTATTTGTTAATTTTTGCTCTTTTTAACTTTCTCACTTTCTTTTACATTTCATTTAAATTCTGAACCTTAGCTAACTACGTATGTACATTATTATCATTATTAGTATCATCAAATACCAAACCTTCATTAGCACTGGAGAATAATAGTATAACATATGTCTGCAACCAACAGAAAAAGTGGATAGGGTCAGATGATAATACTTACTGCAAAGCCCTGTCCACTTGTTCAATACTAATATAATTTAAAGTCATTTAGTAATGACTGAGTCATTCACTAATGATCTCTAGAGGAAAGAGAGAGAGAGAGAGAGCAAATGAGAGAGAGAGTATACATGTGTGTGAAAGAGGGAGAGACAGCTTCCTATAATACCATTTAAGATCAACAGAACCTAATGAAACTAAGATGACGTTATCACTACCCCCTCACTCTAATCTCGTGGTAACTTCATTGTTTTTCACAGTCTCACTGTACTAGAAAGAAAACTGAATACCTACAAGACACTTTAAAAGAAAAGGTGGGGTATTGGAGGATGGCCTAGCAGTTAAGAGCATTGCCTGATCTTCCAAAGGACTTGGCTTTGATTCCCAGCACCCACAGGACAGTTAACAACCTTTTGAATCTCTGGTTCAAGGTGATCCAATGCTGTCTTCTGGCCTCTGCATGGCATATAAATGCAGACAAAACAGCCATTTACGTAAAATAATGTTTTAGGTTTTTGTTTTTTTTTTTTTTTTTAAAAAAAAAGGAGGATGAAAGAGAGAATCATGTTTCCATAAATTTTATCACAGGATATTGTTGTAATTTCTTATTAGTTATAAATTTTCATTTTTAATCATGTTTAATTTATAAATTCATCTTTAACATAGAGCAGTGAATAGGAAAACACAGTCTATATAGGATTTGGAGAAGTTGTTTGAGTTTATTCTGGCAGTGATAGACACCAAAAGGGGCTCTTTAAATAGTATCATAAGCAGATCAAATTTTATGTTGAGAGAGATAATTCTGCCTCCTCCCCAAAGAAAGAGAGAAATGGAGGACCACCAGAGGACAGAAATGTAGGCGGTTGCATTGCCTGGGGGTTGTGTGTGGAGCATCTGAACTAAGACAGAGAGGATGAAGCGAAAAGGGCAAAATCAGGAGACCTCTCTGAGGCCAAGCCAGTAAGAAGGGACATTTGGGGTGCAAGAATGTCAAAACTTTACCACCTGTTAATACTGAGAACACGAGGCCTTGGCATGTTTGGAAACTCATTTTCAAACACCTCTCCTGTTAAGTTTAATCTTTAGATGGTTCATTGCAAACCTAGGACGTGATTTACCACCCACATCATCGTTATCTAGTCCTGACACTGAAGGTTTTAGAACATCTGCTTCTACACAGCTTTCATCCAAAAATCTCAGCCCTGTATGACAGAAGCAACATGTGTACACTGAAGCAACATCTGTACAAAGAAGCAAAATTTGTACAATGGCTCAGTGAGGCCTGTTGGTTTACCTAAGCCTAGGATTCAAAGCCATGGAACTTTACGGGAAGCTACATGCACTTCTGCCCACCAATTTTCCTGCAGAATGAAGAGCTAGAATTATTCAGAAAATGGAACCTGAAAGGCTGTTACTTTTATCTACAGAAATACCCAGCTCGTAGAATCAGTGGCTTTACAGGAATCTAGCATCCTCCCCAAAAGGCAGTTTTTCTTCCAACAAGCCTTTCATGCACAGTGGGTAACATTCTGCCCTTCTGAGAACCACTTGCCTAAGCTGTTGTAGACTAGCAAAAAATAAGCCTGTCTGCCTGAGCAGACGCCTCTGTAGTAACGCAGTCACTGGCCCAAAGAAGTGCCTGCTAAAGACAGGATGAGCAGATGATGAAAGTTGTCAGAGAAATGAATAGAAGGCCTTGTTTCACTCAATGCTTAAGAACCTCCCTCACTGTGTTGGGGGACGATCCCTAGAGATGAAAATAAATTCAGGGTTTGGGATTTCAGATAAGGGCAGGAAGGCCAAAGAGAGCAGTGCTAGGAAGTCTCCAAGAAAAAACAAACCTCTGAGATGAAGGGGTGGCTCCCTCTTGACTCAGTAACATCCAGCAATAGAGGGATGGATAAAGTTTTAGCATAATTTAACTCTAGTCAGAACCAGAATTCATTTTCATGAACACTGTCAAGTGCCAACTTCCGAAAACCTGCATGATCATTTTTTTTTTAACCATTGCAGTGATAAGCCACTCTCAGCATTTCAGATGAGCTAGGAGGTTATGCACGCGGATTCACCTACATCATCAACACAGCAAACATTATCGGCCTGTGTGAGTCAGGTCCTGGCCTGGGGGTGTGGAGTACACCCTATGCAACATCTGTGCCCACTGGGCTTTTTCCCACAGCATCGTCTGCTTGAAACACTCCTCAACAAGCAAAGATTTAAATAACAGTGTTAATTATATGTCAATCACCTTTCTCTGTGCCTTGAAAATGCTGGAACGTGTCACCAAGATGCAATTATTTTGTACTTCATCTCTTTATTAATAGTTTCACTTTATGATATACTTCCTTATGTGCAGCCCCAAAGTCAGACAGTAAGAGACAACTGAAGTTTCCCCTCCTAAAATTTGGTTTAGCTGCCAGTAAAAGTGAAAATCAATCGGATCATCACTATCCGAGTGTCACTTCTCAAACCTTTCTGAACCAGCTTAAAAAAAAAAAAAGAGTAGCAGTGTTACTAAAATTGTTGCTGCTGCACAGTGGATGCTGCAGACATCAGTCAAGAACCAGAGTGGCAGAGGATACACAAAGGTTGCAGGGCTTGAGGTCAAGCATTTTATTTTAATTTTTCAAATTTTCTGAATTTCCATTTAAGTTCCTCTTAGAAATAAAGATGAAAAAGATCAACGTGAGATGCTTGTCTTCACATCTGTTTATGATACCTTATTCCTTTAGTACCAGTGAACTCTATCTGTGCTGGCTAGCTTCTTTGTCCACTTGACGCAAACTGGAGTCACCTGGGAAGAGGAACCTCATTTGAAGAATTGTCTCCATCAGATCGGCCTGTGGGCTTGTCAGTGGGGGTATTTTCTTGATTACTTACTGAAGTGGAAGAGGATAGCCCACAGGAGGCAGTGCTACTCCTGGTCAAGTGATCCAGGGTTGGGGAAGAAAAGCAAGCCAGTAAGTAGTGTTCCTCCATGGTCTGTGCTTCAGTTCCTGCCGACAGGTTCCTGTTTTGAGTTCCTGCCTTGCCTTCCCTCAAGGATGGACTATAACCTGTAAGCCAACTAAACCCTTCCCTGATCTCCGGTACTTTTGCCCTATCACAGCAAGAGAGAAGCTGATTAGAACACTGTGAAATCTAATATGGCTTCCTATCTCATCAAAGCCTCTCTTGGGAAATCATTTGTTTATGACCATGAAGAATGAGACTGGCAATCTGTAGGTTGGCACTTGGCAGTGAACAGAATAGTGGGTTCTATTCTGAAGGTGCTGACAATTATGGAAAAGCATTTAATGAGGGTATGATACAGTTATATTTGCAAGATTCTTGTTTTAGAATGTGTGGGGAATGCCTTGTTCTCCACTTGGATCCTCATTCCTGTTCTCCTGCTCCAAAGAAGTATATAGATGAGTCCTGTACAGCTTCCATGTTATGCTCATTGGGTCATCTGTAGATACCTGGTTCTTCGTGGAAAGACCTCCCTTCTCTAACCAAACAAGATAAGGGCCAAGCCCATGGAACCCACTGGTCACACCCCTTGGTAAAAGTCGGAGGATGTGCAGTTACCTAAAAGAGCCTATAGAGGCTGTTTCTCATTCCCACCTAGCCTGCTCCCCACCCCACCCCACCCCCTGCTTCGGTCTCTTTCTTGTAGATGGGTCTCCTGTGCCTTGTTCACATCTCAGAGCTGACTGAACCCATCTCGTGCCCTTGTCTATCAGTGAGCTGCTTTGGCAGCCTCATGTCTGCTTGGAAACATGCACTGTGAAGTTCCAGACTGAGCCTGGAAACCCACCGTCTCTTGATAGTCTGCTCCCCTTGTCATCATTTTCTATAGCTTCCAGTTCCCAATACTGATGACCTGCTTCCCTCACCAGACGCATCTTAAGCAAGGATTCTTCACTCTAGTTATGTCTCTATACCCAAGGTCTACGAAAGTACCTGGGACGCAGAAAGCATTCAAAAGGGTTTTCATGGATGGATATTTAGATTTATCTTATTAACTAAGTATAATGTGATTTCTATGGGTTGGACATTGTTTTGAGCACAATGCAAATGTTAACGTTATTAAACTGGCAACAACCTAATTTAAACTCTGGTGACAACCCTATTTAAACTCTAATGACAATTTCTACTTAAGAAGGTTTTTTTTTTTTTTTCCTCAACTCTGTTTTATAGAAAACAAAATTGGAATGTAAGGGACTTCAGTGACACTGTGTGTTCTTTGTGAGGGAGAAAGGTATTTAAATTAAATTCTGTGTACTTTATGAATGAGAAAGCCACTTAATTCCTAAACCCTGAGTTCAGCTAAAGGAATAAAGGAAGTATGATCCACTCACCGTTTTCTACATTTCATCTTAAGCGATCTGAGTACAAGCCAAATGAATCTGTTTGACACTAGCTGGGTGTAGTCATTTCACTGGCCTTGGGCTCCCTCGAAGCTTACACCTTACAAGGCATATGGAGGCTATTATCAAGGAAAAGGGCAAAGAAGCATATACACTTGTGCAGGTCTACATACCTTTTGATAGAGATAGAAAACGGAGCACACAAGGTCATGCAATTTCAGAGTAAGGAACCAGATGGGATGGGGCTACCAGAAACAGATCTCAAGCCCCTATGCCATAGGACCTATGGGTTGCCTATAGACACTTCCTTCTCCTCTGGGTTGTCGGGCTTCTACTAGGCTGAAAGTTGCCTCTATAGATCACAGGATCCTTGGAGCTACCTATGGGACAGACTAATACATATTTACAATTCTCTTTTTTTTTTTTTTTTTTGCCAAATATCTGTAGCATATCCAAATAATAACCTCAATGCTTGGGAAGCATCAAAGGTGATTGGAAGGGGAATTTGAATGGGGGAGGAAGCCTACCTCTTTCCACTTCCATTGATTCCATGCTTAGGGAGTCTCTGGGAGCAAATGGTTGCCAAATAAACATCCTGCTGGGTTTTCTTTAATTAACAAGATGGGTTAGTTGTAATTATTCCATTAATTGTTTAAATGCAAATAAGTGCTACTTAGGATCTTGAAAAGCATTTCTTCTTCAATGTGCTAAGCCCCCACCCTTTCCTCTCATTTCTGTTCTAAATTTGTCTGAAAACTTCTCTTTTTATTCATGGTTCAAAAATAAGTTTTCTTCAAATTCTAGTGGAGTTAAATTCTGAAGTAGTAGAGTATGAATGGAAGTAATGAGTTGAATCTGTGTGCCTAAAAAAGATGAGTTTCCATTGAAACCATGTTTACGGTGCAAAAAATAAAACCAGAGTGAAGTAATGAAAGAAATCAAAACGGGAACTTTCCAAAGCAAAAGTCATTTATACTTCATGATGAAATACCAATCTTGGCTATATGAAGCTAGTCTTTCGTTACTCTTAGATATGGTTTTCCCCCCCTGTGGATGCAGCTTGCTTACAGCTCTGTTCCCTGTCTTTCAAGAAACGAGTTGTGAGGTTCAAACAACACGGAAGCACGAATTCTTTACCACACCTGCATAGAGAGCCTTGTGTTTCTGTCATGACAAGAGATCATAATGGACCCAGCTGCATAGGCAGATTGCCCACAGGTGGCCCAGATAAATCTTCCTCCACAGAGGCTTCATGAACAAACCTGGGATGGTAAACAAGGATGTAGACTAGGATATGAGAGAGAGAGAGAGAGAGAGAGAGAGAGAGAGAGAGAGAGAGAGAGAGAGAGAGAGAGAGGAGAGAACTGCTTTCTTTTCAACCAAGGGAGTTTCCCAGAGCTCTCTTTGGTTCAAGAGGAGAATGTAGCCCTTCTCTTTTTTTTTTTCCAGAACAACACTGCCAGCCCCACCCCCACCTCCCACAGCCACATCCACTTTAACGAGATTCCAGTGCACCTTGCTCCAAGATTCCTTTTGTCTAGATTTCACAAAAGGTCAACCTGACACTGCTGTATCACTTTGCATCTATTCAGGCATCCTGTGCTGCCTAGGGAATGGGAGGAAGTGTGTTTTCTCTCTCCAGTGCATTCTTTTCTGGGGCAGATTTTACCTTTGAACAGACAATTATTTTTGTCCAGAACCCACTTCTTGGTAAGGTCCCATGGAACCCACAAGTGGGTAAGCCTCTGTTTCCATGGCTCGGCTCTCTAATTGTGTTCAGGAGGATTATTGGTTAGCATTGTAGATCAGTCTTCTGGTGCATGATTATACTAATACTGTGAATTTCAAAACAAGCATCATGTTGCCAGGTAGGAATAAATCGCCAACCAAAGAAAGGGGCAGGAGAGCAGAACCGTTTCAAGTTACTGCCGCATATCAGTGGCCTCCTCCACTGAGTGATTTTTCCAAATCAGTCTAAATGATAGCAATTCATCCTATGGATGGAGGCTGTCACCCATCAGGAGTGGTTTGGCAGGTGTGTATCATCAGTTTGAGTAAGCAGCAGCATGTTAATAAAGAGATGCTGGTGATGTGAGATTTGATAGTAATGTGGTCCCCAAACTCTCATGGACAAAGAAGAGTGATGGTTTCTGTGCAGAAGAAGCTGTCTTGTGTAAGATGAAGGCTGGACCTAGCAAGATAAGGTGCTTCCTCTTCGAGGAGGAAACTAGTGGAAACAAATGGTGAACAGAAAATGAATTCATGAAAAAGAAAGGAAGGGAGTTGATGGTGATGGGGAGAGAGGTGGCACTGTGCTGTTATAGATTTGTCATTTGGGATGTTCTGTTTAGGGATACTAAAAGTTGGCATTCTAAAACATTTGAAAAATTCCCAGAGAGCTTCTCACTTTTAACCGTCATCTCCATTTTTCTTAAGCCAGGGTACAAAGGACATTTACCCTCCAGCTGTTGTGTGATGGTTCAGATGAACAACAGGCCACAGGCAGAAGAAAACATTGAATTAGCTCAGGAGTATCTGCAGCCAAGGTCTTCCTCTTGCTCAGCTCAAGAGTTGACTTGATTTATAGCTCGACTGGTTTTGAATGATTTTGATGGATGACTTGAAACAATTAGAAATATAAGTAAATATCTCAGAACTGTGACAGATTTCATAAAGGATAGACTATGAATAGTTACATAGATAATAGAATTTAAGCTATAAAAATAAATGCACATATATTGAAAACTTCTTTGTCATCTAGATGTTCAAAATGATAGAAAACCTCAAATGTTCCCTCACTTTAGGAAATGTTATTAATGGAATATTGTTACTGTGACATTGATGTATGTACTTTGAGAATAGTTCACTTTTTTATGTCTACCAGAGATTACACCAAAAGCTAATATGTACTTTGTATTTTGTGAGTATGTTTGATTTCTAGAACCTCTGTAGATGTGGGTTTTCTTCTTAAAATATTTTTAAATTGTGAATGTGTATGTAAATGTATATGTGTGTGTGTGTGTGTGTGTTATATGTGCATTTGTTTTATATGTGTGTGTTCACCTGTGTGTGCAGGTGCACTCACTCATACATGCATGTTTTGAGGTCAGAGGTCAGCCTCAGATGTCTTCTTTTGTCCTTCTCTGCCTTTTTTAACTGAAAAAAATTAATTTATCATATTCTGATCATGTTTCCCCTCCTGGATATCCTTCCAGTCCCCCTCCCCACCTCCTCCCCCATCCAACTCTATTCTCTCTCTCTCTCTCTCTCTCTCTCTCTCTCTCTCTCTCTCTCTCTCTCTCTCTCTCCCTCCCTCCCTCCCTCTCTCTCAAAAACAAACAGGCAAACAAACAGCATACACGCAAAAAAAAAAGAAAGAAAGAAAAAACACAAGAAACATACACACATAAGGAAAGCCCATAAAAACACAAAACTGGAAACCATAATATATAAGCAAAAGATCAGTAAGACAAAAAATGCCCAAACAAAGCATTATGAAGGAAAATGTTGACAAAAACTGCCATTGAGTTCATCTGCCCAATGGTTAATATACCCAGTAAGACCCTGTTAGAGAAAGCTATTTTTTTTCCTTGCAAGCAGATATCAGCTGGAGACAGCTTCTTCATTAGGGGTGGGAGCCTATACCCACTTGTCCCTCTCAGTGCTGGGACCCTCTCTGGCTTGAACCTCGGCAGGCCCTGTGTGTGCCTGCTGCCACAGTTTCTATGAGTTCCTACGTCTTATCAATTCTGTTGTGTGGAAGACACTGTTTCCTTGGAGTCCTTTGTCCTCTTAGGCCCTTACAATCTTCCTGCCTTTTCTTCTGCATAGCTCCCTGATCTCTGGTGGGGGGGAAGAGGTTTAATTACATATTTCAGTGAACATGGAGAAGCCAAGTTGGTGCCTGATGAGAGCTTTCTATTGACTAGTGTTCATGGTACTGGATGGTACTCCTCATGCTACCAAAGGAGAAAGGTAGCCACCAACCCATCTACTAAACTTACAATCTACAATGCTGACCCGATTGCATGATACCTGTGTGATAGTAGTGTAAATAGGGGAACATCAATCAACTCTCTGATTAGACATAAGGACCACTCTACAAGATGGAATCCATGCCTGACACTGCTCAGGTGGCCAAGAACCTGAGACTAGATAGACCATGGGCATAGGGAAAAACCAAATACTATATTATTCTGCTAAATGAGCATAGCAATAAAATGACTCCTAATGACCTTCTGCTGTACCCATAGTGATATGTGTCTCTCAGCTGTCATCAGAGAAGCTTTCTCTTACAGTATATGGTAACTAACACAGAGACACCCAATGGGACAATGTGCAGAGAATGCAAGATGTTGGAGTATCCAGTCCGTCCTAGATGGGATGTCTTCATCAAATCCACCTTAATTTCTGAGACTGTCTTTCTCTGAACCCAGAACCTACCACTTCCACTAGACCTACTGGCCAGTGAGCCTCTATGATCTGCCTATCTCTACCCTCTCCCAGCACTGGGGTTACAGGTGCACACTGCTGCCCCCACCTTTTATGTGCTTGCTGGGGCTCCATTCTCAAGTCCTCACTCTTGCTCAAAAAGCACTTTACACATTGAGCTGTTTCCCCCAGCCTCTTTTCTCCCTGTAGATTCACATTCTTCAGTTTTTGACTATTCTGTTTGTCTGCATGAGTCTAGTTGGCTGTGTCCCAACAGCGAGTTCTGAAAACGTTTGCACCTACAAAATGCAGTGTGAGCAGAGAGCAGTGTGTGTTTTCTTACCTTTAAAATTTACTAGAGGATACAGTGTTTGTACGGAGTTCCTGAGCAAGAGCAGCATGTGCTGTAGTGATGGGGCACATTTGTAATTTTGAGTAATAAAATGCACTTTCATGCTTAGAAGGGAAAACAGCCATCATGAGTAAGAGATGGCAGAAGCATGTATAGGCCTTGAATCAAAATGGCTCCTGCTTTACAGGGGAGCTAGAAGGAGAGTCAGGTGACTCAGGAGTTCATGAAGATTTCTTCTCCTGGTAACTTAATGAAGGTCTGTAATGAATCCTAGGGAATGGAATAAAGGCCTGGAGTATGTTATTTCTGCCTTCCTCTAGTACTACGTAGTCTTTTTCCTCTCTGAAAGTCATGATCTCTAAGGCCTGCACCTACTATTTCCATGTTTTACCAACAAGCACATCACAACCTTTTTATCAACTCAAAGTTCCCAGGATTGGGTCCACCCAGTAGCACAGCCTGGGCCTTCAGTGACACTGAAATAAACAGAAGCCCCTTTGGTTTGGCCTTCAGGAACTACAAAACTACTACTTTAATAGTTCTTGAAGTTCTATTTCCTCCAAAGCTCAAAATATTTGAGAACTGTGTCTAAAACGTACTCAACATGAGGTGAATAGACCGCCTCACATTCTTTTTTTCCCATCTGAAGAACCTGAGCTAAAATCTGCCTTATAGACATGATTATGTGACTTCCTTTCCAGAGGAGACATATTTCAAAAAGTGAAAAACTTGAAAAGCTAAAAGATGTTTAGAGAGATGTAAGATTTAATTACCCAAAAGAGGGAAGATTGACAGAGACACTGTATTTTTCTGATTCTGTTCTGAGTTACCTATCTGTGTTTTCCCATGTCTTTCAGTGAATGAGGAGCCTCAATTATGTGTTTGAAAACTCTCCAAAGCATTTTTTTTCCCTAAGGCTGGAAGCATGGGTGTCCCTTCACACCTCATTCTACTTTCAGTCCATATCCACTCCCACCGCTGTGTCCTCATCCACACACCACTTCCCACAGGCTGAGCACTTTAGGAAAGTTCCGTTGTCTGCTCACCACCACCAACTCCACCACACAGACCTGATTTGAAAGCATCCATTTGTCTTCAATCCAGAAAGAATTGTTCTGTTCAGAAAAACATAAACTCCTTCCAGTTCTCCTCAAATACACGAATAGTTTATATGACAGTTTGTGTTTCTGAAATAAGGAGACATTTGAAAGCTAGGTTGATAATGGTATGCAATGTACTCTGAGTAGTGTTCAGTAGGCATGTTTTCCTTTTAATTATTTTATTCATAGAGGTGTTGTTTGTTGTTGTTGTTGTTGTTGGTTGGTTGGTTGGTTGGTTGGGTTGGGTTTTCGTTTTTTCGAGACAGTGTTTCTCTGTGTAGTTTTAGTGCCCATCCTGGATCTTGCTCTGTAGACCAGGCTGGCCTTGAACTCAAAGAGACCCACCTGGCTCTGCCTCCCAAGTGCTGGAATTAAAGGTATGCACTGCCACCGCCCAGCTATGTAGGGGTGTTTTGCTTGCTTGGTTGTTCATGTCCTCTGTGAGTACAGTGCCTGTAGAGGACACAAGAGGGAGTCAGAGGTCCTTTATCTGGAGGTACAGATGGTTGCAAACTGCCATGTGAGTGCTGGGAATTAAACCCAAGTCCTCTGGAAGAGTAGCATGTGCTCCAAACTACTGAGCCGTCTCTCCAGGCCCTGATAGGCATACTTCCAAGGATATTTTTCCTGCTCTCCAAAGAGGCAAAATTCCAAGAAATGGTTAGTTTTTGTTCATTTATTTTTATATTCTAGTTTCAGCAAAGGGCCATTTCTAGATCATCTTCATGTCATCCTTTCAATTATGTGTCATTCTGGTGGGATTTTCCATGTTGCAGTGACTGTAACCAGCCATGCTCCTGACTGATGCCTTTCTTTACCATTTATGTCACGAATTCGTCTCCTGCAGGGACTATGTGAGGAGGCATGCTGGTCCATGAGCTTTGTGCTGCTTTAAATACATGCACACACAAAGAACTGAGCAGAAATGGCTGAGAATTGATGAGGGCAATATTCTGAATAGAAGCAATAGTTACATTTTGTGCATTTAATTAGCCACAGCTCTTTAGGAACTGGTGTAAATGTCAGGAGGTTTGTAACATTGGCAATTCATCTTCACAAGAAAAGAAAATGCTATTTGACGGCAGAAAACAAGAAACAAGTAACTAATAGTCACAGCAGACAGCTTGTAAATTAGATATAGGTCACTGTTTTAATTAACGATGCTGTTAGTTAATGAGAAAACAACTAAAACATGTGCCTTTAGGAATCCTGAATTTGTGCCAAAAAATAAGTCTTCACCTAAAACTATTTTAAGAGGAACTTGTAAACAAACTAACTTCAAGAATAGACTGTAAATATCAAGCAATATACAGCAAATTCATCTTTTTCAATGAAAATGTATCATGTGGATAGACTTCCTTATTATCTGGGAAGGAAGGTTAATGATAGGTAGTCTCAAAGACCATTAGACAGAATTCAAGACTACCTAAATCACTGCCTCCTAGTTTTCTTGACTTTTGTATACACATTTTCTTATTATTTTTTAATGAAATTAGTTGATTGGTTATTTGCATGGGTATGGGTGGACGAGTGGGTGGGATCTGTGCCTGGGCCCATGTATGGAAATCATATGAGAACTTTCAAGAGGCATTTATCTCCTTCCACCATGTAGGTCCTAGAGATTGAACTCAAGATGTCAAGCATGGCAGCAAGTGCCTTTATCTACTGAAGCTTCTAACTGACCCCTTCCTATTTAAGGACAATAAGAAAGCTGCCCTGCATTTGTTAAAATTATGTGCTGAATAATGGTGAAAGAGGACAACTCCTTCAAAACAGATGACAGAAATATTTAGCATTGTCCTTGGCTCTGTAGTAGGCTGTCAAAGCTAAGCTGCTAGGGCTTCAGTAGAGAAGGACAGATCCAGTATTAGTAACATCAATTTTACCATAACTTTTCCTCCAAGGAGATCAAGTACTTTGAATGTTGTCTGAAAATCTACATGCAGTCATGTAGATTTAACTAAGTGGTGGACAGTTTAGTTCAACCAAGTGAGAACTGATTTAACCTAGGATTGGCCAGGAAGGCAGCTACCAAAAAAAATTGCTTCTAACTTCAATCATCTGTGTGAACATTTGAAGTCATTTAGATCATTTCAAATGAGTTTTAACTCATTTGAAAATAATGCAGAAAGACCCTACATAAAAGGTGACCTAGAGAGTGCATTGATGGAGCACATGGTGTTGCTGAATCCTAGGCAACTGGACAGAAAGGACACATTCCTTCTCATGAGTCTATCCCATGGTTTGATCACTGAGAATGACTCTTTTCACTGAAATTTTCAACAAGGTAATTAAAGACTCATATGTAGGAGTAAGGAACAGTACACATACCCTGTGCCCACTTTGCCCAAATTCCCCAAAGTAAAACTGTCATACAATATCACAACTAACAGTATTGCTAGAATCCATGGGTCATATTCAAGTTCTCTCCTCTCTCTCTCTCTCTCTCTCTCTCTCTCTCTCTCTCTCTCTCTCTCTCTCTCTCTCTCCCGTTTGTGTGTGTGTGTGTGTGTGTGTGTGTGTGTGTGTGTGTATGTGTGTTATAGTTTCATAGGTACAGCTGTGTGTACATGGGTCTAGAGAACAGAAGGCTACATTGGGTGTCATTCCTCTGGTGCATAGATCTTGGTTCTTTTAAGATAGATTCTCTTATTAGTTTAGGACTCACTAGACTAGCCTGGCTGACAACAAGCCCCAGGTGTCTAAGTGACCAGCACTGGGCGTGGAAAGATATGACACCAAATGCAGCATTTTTTTCTCTTTCTTTTTATACATGTTCTTAGGACTGAACTCAGGTCCTTAAGCACCTACTACATTATCCCACCTTCAAGTGGCCTTTTTTATAACAGATTCTCCCCTTCTTTCCCTTCATACTCTACCCTATCAAGGGCCCAACCACAGCAATACTAAACTCTATTTCTAAACTGCTTTTATCTTTTTTTTTTAAAAAAAAAAAAGTGATTTTAAATGGGACAATGATGGTAGAACCTGCTGGAATTGACTCTTCTCCACTCACCAACACTCCCTAGTATTTTTTCCAACTGTATCTATCACTTGGCTCATTTTTATTGTTGAATAGTATTGACTGATGTATATATACCACATATAGCCTCTTTAATGTCCTTACAGTGAAAGATACCTAAGCTGATTCAGTCTTCAGTCATTACGAGTAAACCTGCTGTCATCATTCCTGTCCCAGTTTTTATATGCACCTGGTCTTGTTTCTTTAGCATGGATACCCAAGAGCACAATGGTTGCTGTGTGTCAACTCTGTTACTTTACTAAGAGGTTACGAATCTGTATTCTGGCGATACAGTTTTGCACCTCGGCCAGCAGTGTGTGAGTGATCCAGCCTTCCCAAAGACTCCTCAACATTTTTTGCTGTTGCTGATTGTTATTACTATTTCTTTTTACTTTAAAAATTCTGAGTGCTATGCAATGATTTCTCAGTGAGGTTTTAATTTACATTTCCCTGATGGCTAATAATGCCAATTATCATTTCAAATGTGTCCTTTGTCACCTGTTTCTTCTTTTCGGTACATACATATATATATATGTGGTGATATATTGTGTACCCTAATAAACTTGCCTGAGGATCAGAGGACAGAGCTAGCCACTAGATTAGACATAGGGGTCAGGCAGTGGTGGCACACACCTTTAATCTCAACACTTGGAATCTCATTCCTTTGCATGGGAAGCACACATGCCTTTAATCCCAGGAAGTAATATGGCAGGGCAGAAAAAGGTATATAAGGCATGAGGAAACAGGAACTCTCTCTCTTTAGGCTTTGGATTTCATAGAGGTAAGAACTAGTGGCTGGCTGTTCTTCTCTGATCTTTCAGCTTTCACCCTGACATCTGGATCTGGGTTATTTTTAAAAGACTATCTAGATTCAAGCAACATATGTATACCAGATTCATGGCTTGCAAATATTTTCTTCTAATCTATAATTTACCTTTTTATTTTTCTGACCTGGGCTTTCTCCAAGCAAAAAATTTTAATTTTGACAGAGTACAAGTTTCCTTATAATATTTGTCTTTTTAGTATCAAGTCTAATAACACTTCTTGGTTCAAACATACAAAAATTTTTTAATATACCTTTTTAAATTTTTTATTTATTATTTAGAAGTTCATACAATGAATTTTGATCATATTCTCTTACCTTCCCCAACTCTTCCCAGGTCCTCCCCCACCCCTTATGCACCCAGCTTCATGTTCTTTATCTCTTACAAACAAACATTTGGAAGTCGTCTTGCTTCCTTCCCTTCTCTTTCCTTCCTCTTCCTCACCTTCCTCTGCTTTCTCTATCCCTCCCATCCTTATTTACCTTTCTTCTTTCTTCCATCTTTCCTTCCTGTCTATTGATGTGACGTTGAAAGTTTGTTCTTCCCACACTGAATTGTCTTTGAACCTTTAACAAAAATCATCAGAGCATATTTGCATGGCTCTATTTCTAAGTTCTTTTATCTCATCCACTGCTCCATGATCTGTCCTTCTGCAAATACCACATGATCATGGTTCCTGGAGCCATCTAATAGACTTTAATATTGTGTAAAGTGATTCACCTTTCATCTTTATTAGGCCCTCTTAAGATTTCAAAGGCCTGTAAATTTCCATGAACAGTTTAGAATATGTGTGAATCCCCAAGAAGCTTTCTGAGATTTTGACAGGATGTCTTTATATTAACTACACTGGTTAGTAAATCTGGTCTTTCTACCCACCTATTTCAGTCTTCTCTCATTTCTTGCATCAGTAGTTTGTAATCTGCATTGTCTAGAAGCTGCACAGGTTCTGCTAAGTGCATAACTAAACGTGATTTTTATGTGAAATAGTTGTGAATAATACTGTATTGTGAATTTGGGCTGCAACATGCTCATTGCATATGCTGGAATTTTGTGCAATGTGATTCATGTTTTTATGTATTGATCTTTCTATACTAAACTTACCATACAGACTGTATCAGCTGACTCCTTGACATATTATAGACAATCATGTCCTCAGATAGTACAGACCATTCCTGTTTGGCTTTCCAAACTGGACCTTTTACTGACTTAATTTGCTTCATTCCAATCATTACAACTTACAGTAAAATCTTTAATTAGAAGGATGAACATAGACATCTTGCCTCACTCTTGATTTTAGAAAATAGCGTTCAGTTTTTTAACCATTAAATGTGTTAGCTGCAGGGAGTTTTAGAGATGATACTTATCAACTGTGATTGATGTTATTGCTCTTTCTAAATTGCTGAATATTTTATGAGGAATAGATGCTAAGGGCTTTTCCTGAATTAATTGATATGTTTCTGTGAATTTTTATTTTCTTTAGTTTGTTGATGTACTGTGTTGGGTGGGTGGGTTGCAAACACTGAACCAGCTTGACGTACCTTAAACAAATCCTACTTGTCATATTTTTTTACAGACTGATGGGTTTGGTTTGCTAATATTTTATTGAAGTTTTTTATGTCTAAGTTCATGAGAAATATTTGTTTATGATTTTAGTTTTTCTTTTTTCAATATTTTTATTATTTCAATTGTGTGTGTATGTGTATGTGGTATGTGCACATGAGTGCAAGTGTCCACAGAGGTTGGAGGTGTGAGATCCCCCTGGAGCTGAGATTACCAGCTGTTGTAAGCCACCTGTGTGGGTGCTGGGAATTGAACTCAGGTCCTCGGAAGAGCAGTATGTGCTCTTAACCACTGAGCCATCCTCCAGCCCCTACTTTATTTTTCTATTAGCTTTAGTCATGCATTGTTGCCATGCCTGTAGTCTCAGCTGTTCAGCAAGGTACAGCTTTAGCTTAGGAATTCAAGACCAGTTTAGACATCATAGCTAGAAAATTGGTTTCTTTAACCAGTGAACTAGGCACAGGGCATCTATTGACACACATGCCTCTTATCCCAGTACTCAAGGGGTAGAACAGTGGGAGTCACAAGTTCAAAGCCAGCCTAAGCTGTACAGTATGCTCCAAACCAACATGGTTTAGCCCCCAAGAACTTGTCTCCTGGGAGAAAAAAGAATTGGGAATGTTTCCTATTTTCTGGAAGAAATTGTGTGAAGTTGGATGAGAAAAAGAGAGCTTTGTTTTGTTTTCTCTATTCTAGGAAAAATTGTGTAGAACTGGCATGATTCTTCTCTACCTATTTAGTTGATTTCAATATTGAAAGTGTTTAGCCCAGACACAACTTTTACAAAGCTTTTTAATTATGGATTCAAATTTTCAGAGATTATAAAACTATTCAAATTATTATTTGTTTTGTTTTCATGGCTTTTGTCCAATTTTCTGAATTGTCAAATTTATCTGTGCACCATTATTTCTAGCATCTCTTTATCGGGTTTTAATTACTTCTTTTATTTTTTGAAATTATAATATAATTACATCATTTTCCCCTATGCTTTCCTTTCCCCAAACCCTCCTTTACTTGCTCTTTTCAACTTCATGGCCTTTTTTCTCATTAATTGTTGTTACATGCACATATGTACATGCATATTTATTCCTAAATATAGCCTGCTCAGTCTGTTTTTTACCTGTATGTATGTTTTCAGGGCTAACTGTTTGTTACTGGGAAACAAATTGGTATGCTCTTCCTTGGGAAAGACAATTTGTCCCATTCTTAGCATTCCTTAGGTGGCTGTAGTTCTTTGTGTAGGTTGAGACTTTATAGGCTTTCCCCCATTCTTGTTCAGCTCATGTTTAGGCAATCACGTTAGTAAGACTTTCTGTATTTATGAACCACACAATGACCAGCATGGCACAATAACCCTAAGTAAGGATGCCATAGTGGCACATATACCTTGGCAGTAACCAACAGCTCTCTAATTGGACTTCAGGCCCACTCAACAAGAAGGAATCATGCTTGGTACTGGAAACCTAGCCAACTACTCAGTACTAGTGAAGTCATGGCTCTGGGAAAATACCTACAACCACCACTTTACTAAACCAGCATAATCCCTAACTACATTCTAAATATTTGTCCTTATACTCACAGGTAGTAAGTGTAACCTTTACCCCTCAGCATGGAAACTTCTCTTTACAACAAATAGAGACCACTACAGAACACTATAACCAATCAAACTGCAGAGTTGTGGAGCCCACTCCCAATAAATATATCTACAAAACACTCCTGCACCTAGGGCTTAGGGATCATTGCTGTATAAGAAGGCATGGAAAGGTTGTAAGAGCCAAAGGATCAGGGAGTTTGCTGTGAGAGTGTGTCTTCTGGTCTATCAGCAGCTACATCCCTAAAGACTTCTTATTGATTTTTCATGACCACCGTGTCTGTGATGACACCCTCTATAACATTCCTGAGACTGGTGATTTTTATCAGCTTACAAAAGATTTGCCAATTTTATTGATCATTTTCATAGAGCCAGTTTTTGTTTCATGGATTTTCTGCTTACTTCCTTTTTATTTCATTACTTTCTTCTTCTCGTGTATGCTATTTCCCTTTTCTTCTTTATTTAGACCAATTTTATTCTTCTATCTTCAGTTTGTTAATGGTGGTCCTAGATTATTAGTCTGAGACCTTGATTTTTGAATGTAAGCATTTTGTGATATAAATGTACACTCCTCCCTGCTGTGGTTGCACCTGTACATTTTGGTAGGATGTATTTTTATTCTCTTTCAGTTATTTATATTTTATTATTTTCACTGAGATTTTCCTTTGACTAATAAAATACATTAAAGTGTATTTTTTAAATTTTTCACATGTTTAGAGATTTGCTTGTCTTTCTACTATTGATTTATAATTAATTCCCTTATAATTTGACAATACAGTCCACATGATTTCATTCTTTTCAATGCTGAAGTTTGTTGACAGCCTAGAATGTGGTCTATCTTGAATTTTTTAATGAACAAAAGAATTAAATGAAGAAATTTGTAACATGAAGATGCATATTCGGTTGTGGTTGTGAAGGATGCAAATCTCTACCTAGATCCCATTTCATTTGGTTATTAGATATATTTATTCTTACTGACCTTCTTTCTGCTACTCCTATTCTATCACTTTTAAGAGAAGGGGATGGTGATGCCCCCAAATATAACTGGATTTCTCTGGTTTCTGTGCAGTTCTACCAGTTTTTACTTTTCTTTCACAAAGAAAGCATTATTGGCATTTTTTCCTAATTTCTTTTTAAAACAAAACAAAACCAGTAAACACTCATCCATATTCCTGGATAATGGGTGTTAAAAAAAGAATTTGTAGACATAATTGGTCCTGCTTCACCACAGCATAGAAATAGAGCAGTGATTTTAGCATCCTCTTCTTTTTTTTTTTTTTTTTTTTTTTTTTTTTTTTTTGGTTTTTCGAGACAGGGTTTCTCTGTGTAGCTTTGCGCCTTTCCTGGAACTCACTTGGTAGCCCAGGCTGGCCTCGAACTCACAGAGATCCACCTGGCTCTGCCTCCCGAGTGCTGGGATTAAAGGCGTGCGCCACCACCGCCCGGCTAGCATCCTCTTCTTAAGAACAATGCTCATGTGTCTATTGGTGTTATCTGTGGGCTTTTTCTCCCTCTCACCTATGGCTCCATGGGGGTAAGGGGAGGGAGATGGAGTCAAAGAGTTTCCCTGGAAGCAGGCTCCAAAGACTGGCATGAAGGTACAGATCTTGTTTAAAGTGTATGTTCACTGGATATATGCATACATTATCCAATCAGCTATGGTCATATCAAGTTACTGTCCAATGATCCCGAATGACATGCAACCTGTGTTATGTGAGGGTGTGTGGGGGAGAGAAGGCAGTATGTCCAGGCAGTGTATCTGCAGACAAAGGGCAGGAAGCAGACAATGTCCTGTGCTTTGGTGCCAAATTAGAGGGTCTGCAGTTAGCTGAGACTCCATTATGAGTCATCTAGTGTTCCAGAAACTTGGGTCTGCTCAAACAGCCACAGGAGGTGTTGGCACTTCTCACATTCCCTGTCTTTTAGTGACACCATCTGAACAGAGACTGACCCCTCAGTTATCTGTTCACGTGAAACAGAAGCACCATTACATGGTGGTGTCCATGTGACAAAGCCACACATTTGGATTTGTGGGAATAATATTCTCTACCGTATGACTTCTCACAACTGGAGTACTAAACTTCTAGATAGTGGGAATCCAGGGAAAGAATAATAGGGGCAGGGGAGGCAGCTGATAATAAACTTAGGTTGTGCACAAGCTTAGATAAATGGGCATTTTATACTTGAGCATGGTTTGTATAATGTTGAAAAATGTGCTATTAAAAACAGATGATGTAACAGTTTGACACCTTAATAAATGAATAGACTCTACTCACATAAGCTTTCAAAACCCAAAAAAGCAAAAACTAAATAAAAACCCTCAGATCATCACTATTGGTATATGGATCACAGATTTGGTCTTCTGTGCATAAGTCGTTTGCAGATATTGATCCAAGAAGTAGTTTTAAGTAATCATGAGTAATGATGCTACAGGGGATTGCTCTCTCATCATGAGAAGTGTTTGTGGATTTCTTGGTGCAGAGTAACAGGAAGATAAAACACTGTGCCTCTAGGGGGCATGTCAAATGCATAGCATATCACCACATAAACCAAAGACATGTTTGCATGAAGCATGTACAAAAGTGTGGTTTTCATGAGTTTAGTAACAACTTTACCTTAATGGAAAAATGGGTTGGAACTTTGATATTTCTACAATCTACATTTCTGTGATGTGAGGCAGCTTTAACATAAACCATGTGTCAATTTTATAATCCATCCATTATAATAAACTTGCTTAATATGCATCATCTATATTATAAATAATGACAATCCTTGACATTCTTCCAACAACGAAGGTCGTTCCTTGTCTTTTTTTTTTTTTTTTTTTTTTTTTTGGTTTTTTCGAGACAGGGTTTCTCTGTGTAGCTTTGTGCCTTTCCTGGAACTCACTTGGTAGCCCAGGCTGGCCTCGAACTCACAGAGATCCACCTGGCTCTGCCTCCCGAGTGCTGGGATTAAAGGCGTGCGCCACCACCAATTTTAATAAACTCAGAATCTGTCCCTGTGGAACAAGTGACTTTGCTAGACTTCTCCAGAATAATTCTCTTTTGCAAACCTCTTCTGCAACTGCTTGTTTAAAAGCTGATGTACTCGGCCCTTCCCCAGGGTTAACTCACAGCCCTTCCTAAATACTCTCCCAGTCGTTTTGCTGGCGCAGGTGTTGTTTTCCAAGCAGCTATTGCCAAAGGGCAGCATGATAATTACCACACTTCAGATCTGGAGGATTCTGAGCCTAACTTCTGACAGCAGATATATGTGTCACACACACAGTTATTCATCTGAAACTGCCTGTGTTTAAAGATTTTAAGACTGTAACAAAAGGCTGACTACTCCTAAACTTATTCTCAGAGAGCAACTCTTAAACTTAGGGATTGTGTCATTCCCTCAGCACCATGAAGCCCTAGTGTCTATCATACTTGCTGTTGTATTTCAGGGGTCACTCTTTTCATGTTATCAAGAAGTGAAGCCAGCTATGGTATATATCTAAGGTGAGAAAACATGACTATTCAACCTTCACATTTCCTATTACAATTTACTCTTTCACAGTGTTAAAGACTTGAAGAGGCATATATTCCATTTCCACATGGAAAATAGGAGGCTTCTGTAGACTTCAGACTAGTAAAGAAGAAAGTTCTTTAGACATCAACCAGATGTTTCCAAGCACAGTACTTAAAGGTGCAGAAATAGTCACACAGGTTCTTAGCGTAGATTCCTCTATCATGCTTCTCTCTGACATCTGTTCTGATATTTTAGGAGTTCGTGATGATCGTTGTCTTTGGCTTGGAGTTCATCATTCGAATCTGGTCTGCAGGTTGCTGTTGTCGTTATCGAGGATGGCAAGGAAGACTGAGGTTCGCTCGAAAGCCTTTCTGTGTTATAGGTGAGTATCAAAGTCTTGGGATTTATGGTACTGCATATTTTCTTCTTTATCTTGCTTTGCAACATTCAGTTGATATTAGAAGGCAACATCCAGAAATTACTTACCGTGGACTGGTCTCTCTCTCTCTCTCTCTCTCTCTCTCTCTCTCTCTCTCTCTCTCTCTCTCTCTCTCTCTCTCTCTTTCTCTCGCTCTCTCTCTCTCTCGTGTGTGTGTGTGTGTGTGTGTGTGTGTGTGTGTGTGTGTGTATGTTAATTAGCCCTACAATATATCACAAGGTTATGTTCAAATCACCCAAATGTGTACCAGTGTATTATTCCTTGTAGCACATACCCTCTAGCATAAATGGAGACCACAGTATGGCTTATGCTCTGAAAACTTTAAATCTGACCCTGAGCTCTACACTCTGAAATATGATTCCCCCCACCTACAGTTCCTATACAAATAGCAGACCTCTTCATTTCCTGTAGCTTCTGTAGTTCCAGGAGGGACTCCATTCTGTTGAGATTCAATTTGAAATGATGCCTCCTGATGAAGATATTGTAGAACCCTGTGGAGTCAAGACCTGGCATCTCTCAGTAATATATTTAAAATCATATCTTAAAACTGAAAACTCTGTATATCAAAACTATTATTAGACAGCTAAATTTGGTTTTCCTGCTCTTTTGCCTTTCTCATTTGCTAGGCAACCATTCAAATCCAAATACTGGAAGTTCTCGGTGAGGCTTACTCCAATTATTTCCAAGCTGAGAAAGTGGGATTTAATTTACAAGATAATTTACTCTCTTGTTTGAGGAGTTAGGAATTGCTGAATAATCCCTTTGATCACATCCCTTAATCTTTCTCCCCATGGTGAATGGTGAGAAAAACCAAGTGCTTTCAAGGAGTAGAGTTCTGCCTCTGTAGGCACTGCTAACACCAACCTCTCTCACCTGGAAACCATCATGCTAGGTATGGAGAAAAGCAAGTGGAAGCTTGCAGCCCCCCAGAGCAAGGCATTGAGCATTGGAAAATCCCCCCTCCCCAGATGTTTTTCTCCTCCTGAATTCTCTGCTCAAACAAGGTTTTGAAGGATTGTCACTTGAAGTGAAACTACTGCAAAGCAAGGACTCTGTTGATGAAAGACCCAAACAAAACAATTCACAAGGCAGGTGGTTGGCCAAGATTCACTCAACGTCTACAGGATAAGGTCGGTTCATGGATGACTGCAGGGATGTTCCAATCCAGATTTTAAAACCAATTAAAATTTGGTTGCCTTCCTGTTCGGAGGGCAGTGCCAATGTATTTCTGCTCTTCAAGCTAGAAAAGAAGTTCTTTTCCAGGTGCCTGCTGCCTCTTGATAGCTCTTTCCAGCCATCGTGGTAGTCTTTTAATCTTTCTCCCTCTGCCTTGGATCTTTGAAGGTCTTGCTCAGGAAAATGATGTTCTGTTCTCTCTCACTTCACTGGCCTCCACGTACCCATTAACAGTGACCTTACAGATTTGATATGGCGAGATATCAGCATAATTTTGAGTTTTTGTTAACTTTGGGGGATTGTTATTTAAGTGGTGGTTTTACAGCTAGTAAATTAACTGCTTTGTAAGTTGTCATGGATATATAATGAATTCCCATTAGAGCGTAGATCAAATGTACACATGCAGTGAAGGTAATCGTGTGTGACTTTCAGCATTCTGTTTAATGTCCATGTGACAGTTTGATCTGTGTTTCAACAGAATTGATGTAATAGTAAAATTTATTCAAATGTGGCTTATTGGTTTTAGGTCCCTGGATTTATCCTATGCAGATGAATCAAATGTCACCTGCTGAAGGCAAGGGCTGTGCCACATGATTGTTGAGACCCTTCCTAGATCTCTTTAGGGGTCCATAAAATTGGTGCATAAATTGGTAGAAAATGATGAAGTCAGCCCTATGGTCCCATTGTTCAACCACATTTGCACTGCTGAATGCAAAAGGAAATACTGCACCTTTCTCATCTATCTGCACTACGTGTTCTGAGCAGGAAGGAGTCTGAAATGTACCAAAAATTATTAATACTTCATACGTTTGAAAGATTGGGCTACTCTGAATATGCCAGATACACACTCAAATTTTTTTTTCTGAAATCTTGAACATTTAAGAATAGCATATGGACAGGATGACAGCTCGCCTGGCATACCTTCACTGTGGGAAATATTCTCTCTAGGCACACTCTCCTAGTTAGCTTTAGCTATCAACTTGACACAGCCAAGTTATCTGATGGAGTCTCCATTGCATCACCTCGATCAGATTGGCCTATGGCAATATGTGGGGGCATTTTCTTGATTGATGTTTGATAAGGGAGGACCCCTCCCACGGTGGGTGGTGCTACCCCTGAGCAGGTGTGCTTGGGTTGTATAGGAAAATCAGCTGAGGATGAATGAGAGAGCAAGCCAGGAAGCGGAGCCCTTCAGTGGTTCTTACCTCTGTTCCTGCCTTGAGTTCCGGCCTTGACTTCCCTCAGTGATGGATTGTGAGCTGGGAGTTAGAAGGCAACATAAATCCTTTCTCCTTCAAGTTGTTTATGGTCAGTATTTTAGCACAGCTATTGAAAGCAAACTAAAACACACAACAATTTGTCACTTCGCATTGGAAGCAAACAGAAGCTGCTACCATGGTCAGGCCTTGCATAGTATCCTTGTTTACCAACCAGTAATATTGGGACACAATTTAATAGAGGCCCCATGGGCTGATTCCAAAGACTGGCATTTCCTCTTTCTAAACCACAAACCCTCTACTAATTAAAGAAACTATACAATCATTGTGTACTTGTGTTTGGAAAAGATACTCTAAGTGCTTAAGACTAAGAAAAATAACTTGTGCATTCTTAAGAAAATTAAATGTTTCCTTTCATTTTGAATATTTTGCTTAGTTATGATGTAAAATTGTATGTAGAATTACAAACTTGCCATCACCCCTACCTGTTCAACTAGCTCCATCCCTATGGCTCTGCTGTGAAAACCTTCTCTACAGCTTTGGCCAACCACTACATCCCTGCCTCAGAGAGTTAAAGCACATCTGCAGTAACTACCTGGGATGATTCCCTGATGACTTTTCTATATCCCAACATAAATCCCGCCTTCTATAACATGAATAGGGAGATGTGTGAATCACTTTGAGGCCTGTTAACACAGCCGTTCTTTTTTATTCAGCTTTTTCTTAATGGCCTACTTGAGAATCGCAAATAGTATCAAATGCTGGTACTCAGACTGCAGTAATGAGTCTGATATGTCAGGCGGCCTCAACTTCAAATAGTGGCTATTTTTGGATCTCTTGGTGACTGCTTTTAAAAACAGTCATAACAGGGCTGTATTTTTTTCCAGTCTTGAAGTATGTCTTGGTGCAGCAGAAAATACCAGCCTGTTATTAATCTTGTATCTATATTTGATGTTAAATGTAGGTTGATTTCCTACCGCTGTCTTAACAGTCTCCTCTGGCACTTCCACAGGAGAATGAAGGGGGTAAACCAGAGCTCAGATGTTTCCCAGGAATGAAGCATGTCTGTCTTTCACTTGAAATAACAGCTTCTCCGGAGAGTGCCAGCAAGTGTGTGCATTTTTTTTTTTATTAGAAAATGTAGCCAGCTTCCTACTTGGCTAAAAGAAAACAGAAGATTTTATTAGAGTCTGAGGCTGGTCAAATACATCTGTGATTTCATCATATTATAAAGCAAGTTAAATTGTTAATGTGTTCACAAATTAGAACAGAGGCTCTGAGAACTGCCACTGGCTTGCAAACTAAAGATTTTTTTTTTCTTTTTCTGCTTCTTTGCCATCCCCACTTTTTACTGGAATAGACCTATTCTTGGCCCGAACCATTTCAGTACCTTCAAAAGCTTTTTATCCCCTTTAGTAGAAACTGCTTCCTCACAGAAGTTGCCTAAGACTCACGTGTTCATTCTTCTCTAATGCATGGTTTCTTTCCTCTGATTGATTTAGGACACTTAAAACCTATTTAATCAAAGACTATAAAATGGATTTTATTATCTTTTTAGTAGCATTATTTACTGAGAACTGCTACATGGTACCTACTGTTCCAAGCACCTTATAAATATTATATTATTAATATTATTTAAGTATTATAGTATACTTTAATTTTTTTACTATTATTTTATGTGTATCGCTGTTTTGCCTTCATGTATGTCTGCACACCACGTGCATGCCTGGAGGCCAGAAAAGGGCACTGGATCCCCCTGAAACTAGAGTTACAGACAGTTGAGAGCCACCATGTGGATGTTGGGAATGAAACTCAACTACTGAGGCATCTCTCCAACCACTTATACCCCATTTTCCACATGAGGAAGTCAGACAGTACCTAACAAACCTGTGTAGAGTTAGAAAGAAGGCAGGAAAACAAAAATGAAAATAGGATTCTTTTCTAATGTCTCTACTCTAGAAAAATGATCCTCTCTCATCGTTTACTGGCAATTTAAAATTATACTTGATTGAACTGTGTCCATCCACATCAACTGATGTCTAGCATTAGAAATTCAAAAAGCTAGAGTTTATAAAATGACATTAATATTGAGATTCGCTTTATTTTTAACAACCACACCTATTGCTGCTCTCTAGCTTGAAGGAGAAATTAGGGAATAAACAGACTTCTGTGTCCAGTATCTACATCTTACACTCTTATATAATGTCATTCTGAGAGTCCCTGGGTATTTGCAAATTGGAGAAACCTTTTAGGGTAAGTCGTCTCACTCCCAGGAATGCCTCTAGCTGTTCATTAACAGTATCGTGCTTGCTTAGACAATAGTTGATGTGTGCATCAACTTGACTAATAAGGAAGCATAAAATGCTATTATTTGACTGTACAGAAGGTATTCTAAGAAGGAAATGAAAAACTGCAGATTGCTCCCCATTTCTTCTATAAGTAGACCCCTATGATGTATTTTACTAATATTCTTTATATCTCATGTTATATAAGAAAAATCATTCAAAGGCAGAATACTTATGTGTCAGATACACCCAATGCAAGAGATGCAAATATGAATAAAAATAGTCCCTACCTGTAAGATTACAGCCTCATATATCCTTGGAAAGTGGAAAGTCAAAAGGAAATTGAAAAGTTACGGGAAGAATGATATGGACTGTCATGACTCACTACATAAGACAAAGGAGCAAAGATTACCTCAGGTTTGAAACTTAGTCATCCAGAAAAAAAATATATTATGTAATTCTTCCATGTCCAAACAGAGTTCTGGATGCTGGGAATAGAAATATAGATAATGAAGGGGAGATATCTTAGATTGTACAGTCCAGGAAAATCTTTGTAAGTCATAGAATATTGAGTTGATCTTAATATTTTTTTAAAAAGGAGTCAGTCTTGAAAATATTTAGACACATACCTTTTCAGTCCAAGGAAGAATGCTTGTAAAGTTTCCTTGAATCTTATGAGCTCAGCCTGTGCAGGAGGCACTAGGTGTTGTGGCTGGAGATCAAGAACAGTAGAGAGAGGAGGAAGAAGAGATGGTGGGGATGGGCAGAGGTCATAAATGCTACAACGGCTGTTCTCAACCTGTGGACCGCGACCCCACAGCAGTCGAATATCAGATATTGCTCATGTCAGATAATTACATTACAATTTGTAACTGTAGCAACATTACAATTATGAAGTAGCAATTAGATAATTTATGGTTGGGGATCACTAGCCCATGGAACCTAACATGAGGAACTGTTTTAAATAGTCACAGCATTAGAAAGGTTTAGAACCATGGCTCTAGACAGAGCAGCTTCTAGAGAGCCAGTACTGGTAAAGGTCCGGGAAGTTGCAGACCTAATATGAATGTTTGGGTTGAGGACAACTAGAAGTTTAACTGTGTAAGGCCCTGAGTCTTTTAGACTTCTATGGCTACTTAAACTTTGTATCAGTAGTGTATAAATTACTACATACTGTAAGGATAAATTATAGGGGAATAATTTGTAAAGTAACAATCCATGACTTTTCCATGGATGGATGGACCTGCCCTTGAGAACAGGAAATTTCCGATTGAAAAAGGAAATGTGTTGTTTTCTCTGTGCAACCAAAATTATGATGTGATGGAAACTTTTTACAGCCCCCTTGGCAAGCATCACTAACAGGCAGTTCTTTTGGAGCTTTCTTTTCAAATGACTGTGCCCCAGACTCATTCATTACAATGATTGCAATGCAGATTTATTTCATTAAAGACTATTTATTTCCTTTGAGAACTAGTCCCCTTTGCCTCAAGATGTTATCTGGAAACTTATGATCAATAAGAAGCATTAAACTGTCACTATGGGGTAAATTTTCAAAGTGGTGCTTAGAATTTACCAGTATGAGTCCCATTAACTTCAGTGGAAGTCCTGCGGTTAAACTGCTACACGTGGCTTTGAAAATGTTCTGCGGTGTATCTTTGCAGTGTGTTTCCTTTAATTTTTAATAAATATCACAGAGAGACTTGGGGCACAGCTGATTGCAGTATTTGAGAGCTCGGATAATACACTATGTAGTAGGAGGCATTTACAATTCGATTTTAAGGCTTTGTGTCTATTAAGAATCACAACAATGTAAATACATCTTTATTTCATCAGCGAGCACCCATCTATAAAGGAATCTGGAGCCTGATTAGAATACAGAGCTCAAAAAGCAGAATTGTATCCCTCTGAGACATTGTTTATCTCACTCTATAGGTGGGGGGGGGGGATGAGACACCGTGGAATGAGGTTGCTTTGTCCTCGGGTCTAAGTCATTGTGGAAACTAGGAATAGAACACTGGCCTCCCCATAGCTCACTGCCTCTTATAAGAGTCAAATTTAATTACAATGTAATCCGTTTAATCTACACATGGAAGAATAAGGAAGGAGCAGAAAAAAAAATAATTTATTAGTGGATTAGTGGGAGATGTTACACAGATTAGTGACTTTCTTTGGGGGCCCAGGTTTTCAGCCTGTCCTAGAAGGTGTCCAACACTAGAAATTTAATCTCCACTAGTTAGCACTGGGGAAGAATTTCTTTATTTTCTCACCCTGAAATGTAAGCAAAGTTTGCACTTGAAAATGCTTCCCTTTGTTAATAAACAAGCTGATTAAAAACGTAAACATGGCCTCATGTTATAAACTAATCATGTGGGGCTGGGCAGAAAGATTCTAAGAACCAAAGGAATAGGGTGTCTGTTGGGAGACTTTTATCTCCAAGAAAGTCAGGGAAGCTGCACCCATGAAGTCTCATCAACATGGCTGTATAGCTTGAGTTTTCCTGCTTTGCCCACAGTCAGGACAAATCTCTGTCACCCGCCAGTCCCACAGCCGCTCAGACCCAACCAAGTAAACACAGAGACTTATATTGCTTTCAAACTGTATGGCCGTGGCAGGCTTCTTGCTAACTGTGCTTATAGCTTAAATTAATCCATTTCCATAAATCTATACCTCGCCACGTGGCTGGTGGCATACCGGCATCTTCACATGCTTCTTGTGCTGGTGGCATCTGGCAGTGTCTGTAGTCATGGCGGCGGCTGCAGCGTCTCCTTCTGCCTTTCTGTCCTTTTATTTCTCCTCTCTGTTAGTCCCGCCCATCTTTCCTGCCTAGCCACGGCCGATCAGGTTTTATTTATTTATCAATCAGAACAACTTGACATACAGACCATCCCCCAGCACAGCCAAGTGCAGACCATCTCAAACACCTGCACTCAGGCCCATGGTCCTAATCATCCTCTATACGGACCTGCTGGGTAAAGCCACAAAGAACCCAAGAAGGGCTCCCACAGGACATACAGAACATCCCACAGCACTTCCCCTTTTCTTTTTTTTAAAAAGGAAGGTTTTAACTTTTACACATCTTTAAAACCAGCTTGGTATGTTTGGGAATTTGGGCGTAGCTTCTCTTACTACTTCCTGCTGGAGGGGGGCGCTGTATCTTATGGGGATGCAAAGAAAATTTTAGGTTCATGGAGTAGTCCGTGAGACTGTATCGTCTGAGCCAGTTGCCTTGAAACGATTCTGGATGTTGGATCATCTGGGCCATGGTGTCATCGGAGACCTTTCAGGTGGTCTTGGCTGGTCAAACCTGATTTATCTTAATCTGGAACAAATCCATAGCCTCTGGCTTTCTGTAGAGACAAAAGCAGAGTCTCCTTTCCAAAGTAACACATCCTTATATCCAAATTTTAAAGTCAAGATATCTTTAATATATACATATTGGTTTAACTCAACATCTTTTACGATCAAATGTTTTTCTGCAGTTAAAAATCCCAAAGACAATATAATCCAAACTCTCTGTGTGATATCCATCTTTACATGGCTTATTTTTTATATTACTTTTACTTTCTCTTTAAAGACTTTATTTTTTTAAACTTTCTATTTCTTTATATAACTGTCTATGTTCCTTTTCCTCTCTCTTCCAAGCCTATGTACATTTTTACACACATTGTAAACTATTTCATCTGAATCAGTCTTATTGCAAACTTATTGCTTTAAACTGTAGCCTTCTAAGCCTGAAACAGCTCTGTGGCTGCTGGCTCCGCCCCCTTCAGCTTCCCAACATGGCGGTGGTACATTTTCCGCCAGCTCTGGGAGCCATCCTGGGTCTATGCTTTTATCCAAGCACCGTGTAGCCCAGAAACTTTTTTTGTTTTGTAACTAGCAAAGGCTAAATCCACCACGCAGCTTAATGTGCCACTTGCAGAGGCCTCATTCCTGCCATACTGCAGGTCAAGCACACATGCCAGGAACCCGCCAGTAACTCAAACCGGCGGCTGCCGCTCATTTGAGAGAAAGAATTAGGAACTGTGGGGCGTTTACCGACGTCACCGTTCCGTGTGTTGGGGGAAAGACGACACTTAAAAAAGCAAGCAGGGGCAGAAAACATGGTTCAGGAGTAAGAGTACTTACTGCTCTTCCAGAAGACCCACGTTCTATTCCCAACACCCACATGGCAGCACATAGCTGTCTGTAGCTGTAGTTCCTGGGTATCTGACACCCTCTTCTGGCCACTGCAGGCATCAGGCATGTATGTAGTATATAGATATACATGCAGGCAAAATACCCACACACATAAAATAATTAAAAAAATATTTTACGAAAACAACCCCCATCATGGGAGGAAAAGTGCATGTGTGTTCAACTGTCAGATGATGAGTGTGCCCTTCCTCCTTTGGCTTCTGATGGCTTTTGTAATATATATATATATTTTGTAATATATATATATTACGTATATACACTAGTTTATTCATCTTGTAGTTCCTGCATCTACACTGGAGAAAGGACATTAACATAAGAGTTGCATTCAAATAGGAATTTCTCTTGAAACTGAGCATAATAAAAGATCAGGGGCCAGGCTGTCTGGTTATATCAAAAGGGATAAAGCTTCACGGTTTTAATCATAAATCATAGAGGAAATTTATTTCATATAATTCCTACAAAAACCATACAAAAGTGGGTAGGGATCAAGATCCTGATTTTATGACTTAAGAAACTGTAACTTGAGTTAAGAGCTTTCATACACCATATACCAAAGAGCTGGGGGCAGGGGAGAGATCTGCTCAAGTCCTGACTTCGAGGTGCCTTGTGCCATGTATGTGTAGCTTGGGACAAATTAATAAATCATATAATGAGGCTTGAGTCTTATCCCTAATCTTCCTCCTCCTTCTTGGAAACATTATGTAAAGTCCAGAGGTGAATACTTACCGGTATCATAGAAGGGATAATTCCTTCTCTAAACAGTTAGTCTGAAATCTGGCTTTTTTTCCCCAAAACCTTTTACAGTGAAAAAATTTGAGTCTTTCTTACAAAACTTAAAGCTGTTACACAGAGTTCCATGTTAGAATTCGTTCTCTATCTAGCTTCCTCCAACAGGAAACCAACACGAATGCCTACTGTTAACTGACCTTATTCAGATCTCACCAGTTTTTACATCCATTGGTTTGTGGATGCATGCCCCTACACATTTTTATCCTATGGACAGAGTTGTTTAACTACTACAATCAAGACGCAGAATCTTTCTATCAATCTACAGCAACATGAGAAGCAACTGCTAGCATTAAGTTTTTAGAGTCACTCTTTGCCCCAGATCGTAACATCTGTGATCCACAAGTTCATTCTCCGTCACTTTCATTTCCTTAACCCCAGAGAGTTAGAACTGTACTCATAAAGTAGCAAGCTCTAGAAATTCACTTCTGGTCACTAGAAATGATAGCGGTTGTCATCAATAATTCATTCCTTTTGACTGCTGAATAATAATAGTCTGTGATATGGATTCGCTTCAATTTGTTTAACCGCTTCCTTATTGGAAGCCATTTGGTTTATTATTTAGCTAATGAAAGTGCTATGAACATGCTTGTACAGTTTTTTGTGTACATGGATTTTTTTTTTTATTTCTCTAGAGATTACTGGGTTATGCAGTAAGTGTTTTAATTAACTTTAGCAGAAAAAGAATAGTTTTCCAGAATGCAGCTGTTTCTTTTAAAATACATATTTATGAATGTAAATTATTATCTTGGATGAAATAAACAGCATTAATGACTCCCTCAGACTAACACATTTAAAACTTTTGCCAAGGTCCAGAAGTACCATATAGATAGTTAGGCCCAATACTCATAGTTCTTGTGTGACTTATAAAAAGGTCATTTGTTGTCCTTAGTCCAACACCTCTCATAGGATTCCTCTGTCTTATATCCAAGACTTCCATTTCTTAAAACTCCCCCTTACTTTTCCCAGGAGCTTTTTCATCATAACCAACTGGAAAGTCTTTTTTCCTTGGAAGTTAGTAAGACATCCCTGGTTGACCAGATTCATGGATTTTGACTTACTGAGATGCCTTTTCCATGTTAGAGCAACCACTCATATAGGAAAAGGTCATATTAGAATCCATGTCTGTCTTACTTGAGACAAATCCCAAGTAGTCAAAGATGTAAAACAAACAGGAAAAACAAATGCGCAGCAGAAATAGAAATCTCTGTGATTTTGGAAGCCCAGAGCCTTTCTAACCACAACTACAAACACAGACAAAATGACAAAGAATGCTGTGTAAGACACAAAACAAAAAGCAAAGCAACATTAGGAAAACACTTACACCTCCTACCAAAGACAAAGGACTGATCTCCCCAAGGTAGAAAGAGCTCTGACATCAAGACAAATCTGGCAGCTCAGTACAATATAGGATGCAGGCGAGGAGATGAAAAGAATCCACCAAAAGAGAAATGCATGCGAGTGCATTTACACTGTCACACTCCTGAGAAAGAAATGCACACAGTCATAGGTGACAAAAATCTATGATCCCACCAGACACTATTTCAGTGAGTGTGTGGTTAATCCACATCACTGAATCAAGCCCACATATACTGCCAGAGTGCCAACTAGTATCACTTATGAAAAAGATCCATATCTGTTTAAATAACATAAGCATCTATTCTTCATCCGCAAACTGAGTTCCTAATCTCTTACCACTAGTCCATGATCACTTTAGCTAAATCAACCAAAGAATGTCCACATGATAAAACACAACTGAGACCTTTCAGTATGGCCAAGCTGCATGAAACGTAAAGGACATAGGCTTAATGTATAGTGTATTTGAGAATTTGAGTAAGAAAGCACAAGAGAAAGTACTCATGTTGCTTTGTATCTGAATTAAAAAAAAAAAAAACATGGAAAAGACATCTTAAAGTAAAAAGAATAAAAAATGTTCACCTGAAGCCATTGAGCAAGCACAGATTGGGAGAGGCAAAATTTCTCATCATGTACCTCCATTATCATCAAATTGAAACTATATATATATATATATATATATATATATATATATATATATATATCATCCAAAGGCTGAATAAAAAACATGGCAAGAACTCTAAACACTGATTCATTTTCTTTGCCCAGCAGTACTGCAGTAGGCAGATTGGTCCTTAGGAAGTATGGTCCTAGAGAATCTTACTCACTTGGCAGGCATTTTGTCATTACCAAGGACAATGCAAAGGATAACTTACCAGAGGATTTTTATGTAAATGCTCTCATTTAGAGGCTAAACACGCATATAATAATGCTTTTAACTCTCTTAAATCATATCCTGAAAGGTGTTCTGTGATTTGCTTTGGTTTGATCTCTGCATGTTATGTGAATTTTAAACTTGGAATTTCAGACTTTTCAAAGGATTGCCAGGAGACGTTGAAAGACAGATGAGATAACAGGGGTAAAGAGCATCACTGAATGCCTGGCATCTAAGCAGTCACTGACATGACAACCCATGATCATGGTAGATTCAAAGTACCCAGGTAAACATAAACAGAGCAATGTTTTCAATGCCAATTCAGTAAGTCTTCTTTGAATATGGTTCATTATTTCTCCTCAAACGCTCACCAGATTTGAGAGTTCATATGTTAAATAAGAATAAACTTTGGTTTAAAACGGGGAGAGAGTAGGAATCAAGCTATGTATTTTTTTGGAATCTAGAGACCATTAGATGCAACAACTTCAGGAATGGTGTGTGCAGTAGCTAAAGAATTCTGCATTAACTAGAGTATCTTTTAGAACTAGTTATTGGACTATAGTTTACCCAGATTGAACCTGGGAAGGATCCATGGACTCTTAACCAGGTCAACCATTTCTGCAAGGTTCTAGGGATATTTATCCTTTATAATATCTCTCAGCATAATTGTTTTTATGCCTCCCAGTGTCTCCTTCACTAACTCTTTTCATTCTTGTGAGTATAGACAACATGTTTCTGTCTACACTGGCCTTAAACCATCTACACACCCAGCCTTAAAGCCAGGTCCTCAGAATTTCTAGCCACACTCACTGTGCATTTAATGAATTGAAATGCCAGAAAACTGCCAGCTAGCAAGCATCCACTGAAGAACATTACCACCACCTGCCATGGCCAAACATTCATGCGCACACAGTGAAACCAACACATTTGACAGGAGCAAGTGAAAGGGAGAATGTGGCAGATGACTGTGCAATGCAAGACGAAAAGTGACACCCTCACCTCCTCATCAGGAGCTTCCAGAGGACTGACTTTTGCTTGGTTAATCTGCTTCTTTAAGTCTCTAGTTTGGCCATGTGAATGTGATTATACTGTTTACTGAAGTACTTGTTTTACACACTTTGTAATTCTAGATTCTTCCACTAGAAGCTCTACTCCTCTACTGCCCTTTTTTTCTCATTTTTCCCCACTTCTGCCTTTTACAAAATGTTTGAAATATTTGCTGTCAGCCCCCACTATGGACTCCAAATCCATGCTTGGAATTTGGACATCAAAGTGCTGTAGCTAATCCTTGGGACATTTGCCATCCTGTGACTTCAGAATCCTTCTCTTATCGAGTTTCTGTGGTTTTCTGGAGTATTTTCTGTTGAAATGTGCACATCTGAAACTATTTTTGAAACATTTCTCCTTGGTGCTTTCCCATATTTAGTTACTAGGAATGTGTAGCCCCTGAGCGGATTGAACTCCAAGAGACCATCTTTAGGCTCTTTAGAAGGGAATCCTAGATTGTAGTGTCACATGTTTTCATTAAGTCTTAGGGTCCCACACACACACTTTAAAAATGAAGAGTGGCTTTACAGGGAGGTCATAGCCGGAAAGGATCGATAATGAGAAGGAAGTATGTCCCAACAGTGTAGCTGATAGCTCTAGCATTTTTAATAAGAATCTGTTCTGCAGTCTGAGATGCAGCTTTAGAGACCAGATACTGTGAATTCTGAGTCTCTCTCTGAAACAACTTACCACATCAGCTTGTTCAAGCCTGTCTGGGACACAGATTTTTTTTTTTTTAAAGCACAGATTAAAAACATATACATATCTGTGTGGATCATAAACGGTAGTACAGAGAAGCACTTGCAAGATTTAAAAGTTCTGAAACTCTTTTAATAATAAAGATGGCAAAGTTTGGCAAGGATTTTATGAGTAAAGTTGGGGCTTTTGTTTGGTTGGTTAATAATCTCACTAAAACCATATATGTGTACATATAACCTGTGTATATCTCCAAATGGAAGTGAGTAGGGCTTTCAGAGCTACAATAAGGACCAGACATTTTTCTGTGCCTTGTATTTACTCAAATTTGTTTCCTTAAAGCCCTCTCCCTTCATTCTCCACAGAAGGAAAATTCCATTTCCACACCCCAGTGTTTATCCCCAAGGATTAGCCATGTGCCTAGACTGCATCCATTTCTTATTTCTAAAATAAGAAATTGTGCATTGGAAAAGATTGAGAGGCGGGTGATCCAGGTAATTCTCAATTTCCCAAGATGAAATGTAGAATAAATTCCCACCCATAGGTTTCCTTTGCTTGGTGACATTTAAGCTCAAATCGTAGCTCTGCTGCAAAAGCCAAAGAGACCAGTCTAGTCAAAGAGCTTCCTGAATGCGTCCTTTCAAAACCTTTTAGTAGTAGGTAATGATTAATCACAACCTGCAAGTCATCTGAAAACAAGGATCAAGTTTCTCAAAGAAAAAAAAAAAGACATATCCCAATAGCAATAAACTTAACCACCTGCCAAGACTGTTCGTCTCACAGAATCGCTGTGTGCTCATGAGTCTGAAAAGTGAGACATTGGTGTTTGCAGACTGTGAATTTAAAACTGCAATGGTAGCGTTACCAGGTGGTGAATTATTCACTTGTTGGTGAAGAAGCATTCGGGTTATGATCCAGTGTGAGATACTGAGCACGGAATTCTATCTTCAGAGGTCAGGGGATTTCCAGTAGAAGTTTCAATGCTAATCTCTCATTGGTAGGAATCCAACTCTTTCTTACAGTCTGTAGTCAAATACTATTTGGGGCTCTGTTCAGGAACTGAAACTGGCTACTGTTTTGACTTTTGATGTTTATGAAAACAGGTGCTAGAAGGAAACTGTAAACAACATAAAAGCCAGTCTTATACTCTCTCTATAGAATAACATAAAACCCTAAGCCACATTCTTAATCATCCAAAGATAATTTTAATTTCTCATCCTGTTGATATTAAACGCTGATGGAAATACACTCATAATTTACTCAATGTGCCACATTGTGCATTCAGTAGGATGTGTACACCTCACCTCCTACTTCATGATGCCTCTGGGGGGACAAACACTTCATTCCTGTTTCATAAACACAGAAACACAGCTTGCTTCTATCCTCCAATCTGTGACCTACATCCGAAATTTAGCATTTATGACCATGCTTTGAAGCAATAGTTTTAATAGATCACAGATAGTAAAGGAAATCAGTCCTGTGGCAAAAACACATCATCTGTATCTGCAACCCTGACTTCTCCCTTGCTCCCCATAGCTTCTCGTTTGCTATGGACCAGCTACCTGGTAGGTATGTCGGCTTTAACAAGGTTCAGATGAAACTCTTTTGTTTGTTTGTTTTTATTTTTTTTTAGCTCTTTTTTTCTTATTTTATTTTATTTTACAATACAATTCAGTTCTACATATCAGCCACGGATTCCTTGTTCTCCCCCCTCCCACCCCCCTCCCTTTCCCCCCAAGCCCCCCCCCCATTCCCACCTCCTCTAGGGGAAAGCCTCCAACTGGATCAGGCCCTCTGAATAGGTGAGACAGTTGATTGGCTTGATCTGTTTGGGAGGCATCCAGGCAGTGGGACTGGGTCCTGTGCTCATTGCATGAGTTGGCTGTTTGAAACCTGGGGCTTATGCAGGGTCCCTAGGCTCGGCCTGGGAGGAGGGGACTGGACCTGCCTGGACTGAGTCTACGGGGTCCCCAGTCCTCGGGGCAGATGAAACTCTTAATTCGGCCCCTTAAGCAGCAGCACTCCTGCCTTTCCTCTCCATTCACAGCACTTTGCTCACACCCCCAGCTATTGGAAGTCAGAACTCTGCATGCAGCCTAGGCCTCTTTTTTTCAATGGAAACTTGAGCAAGATTCAACCTCTCCATCTTCACATCCCCAGCTCCATTCTGGGTGCTTGCCTCTCCACTGAACCCTCACTGATGTAAAGCTGATCTCGCCTTTTCCTAGAACATGCAGGACTCCTTCACTGGCCATACAGCTTACTCCTAAGCTGTGTCCCATGTCAACAAAAAATGGTCCTCATAAAATACAGATCTGATATTCTTTTTTCAATGATATTTTTTTCTAGTTATTTATTTTTTTATTTAAAGTTTTTTTTTTTTTAATTTTACCTACCAACCACAATTTCCCCTCCTTCCCCTTCTCTTGCTTTCCTCACCATCTCCCCCCAACCCCATCCCCCATCCACTCTTCAAAGGGAGTAAGGCCTCCCTTGGGGAGTCAACAAAATCTGGCATACCAAATTGAGGCAGGACCAAGCCTCTCCTCCCTTGATGTGTTTGTGTGGCCCCTGGCAGTGGGACCAGGACTTATGCAGAGTGCATGAACTGGCTTTTTGGAGCCCATTCCCTATGGTGGGATACCTTGCTCAGATCTGATATCCTTACCCCAAAGCCTTCTGCCTCTGTTCCCAAATCCCAGTCCTCTCTGCACTCAGTCAACTGCATCTCTTTAATCTCGCCTTAGACCTGTAGTTCTCAACCTGTCAGTTGTGATCCCTATTGGTGACCTCTGTTTCCAGAAGGTAGCAGAATTACAGTTATGAAGTAGCAACGAAAATAATGTTATGGTTGGGGCAGGGTCACCACATCATGAGGAACTGTATTAAAGGGTTGCAGCATTAGGGACGGTTGAGAACCACTTGGTTAGACACACGTTCTCCTTCTGCTTCAGTCTTTACAGTCTATGACCTGGAATACTTTCTCTTTATATAAGGTCACAACCACCCCCTCCCTGCTCAAACGTCACCTCCTCCAAGATGGTTTCCCAGACCATCACACCCTCATTCCAGCCACATTGTTCCTTTATGGTTCCACCCTCCATCCGCTTTGTATTTATTTCTCCAGGATCTTTGCTTCTCACAGTGTATCTTGTTACTGGCTTGATGTCAGGCCAGTCCTTCTCAGCATAAGCTCTTGGAGGACAGAAAAACATTTCTGTTTCATTCATGTTCTCTTCCTCGTCCTTCTATCATAACCACAAAAGGTGGTGTTAAAGGAATGTATAAATTGTACACTGTAGCATCTTTAACAAATTACCTGAGTGTGTGTCCCCCGGTCCTCAATCAATCAAATGGATGAGAAAAATCTGGAAATATCACTTCCCAAATACTCTTGCTGATGTCCCATAGTTCAACCATGCCTAACATCCCTTAGAATTCTAGAAAGTCAGAATTAGAATCCTTGACTGCTTCCGGTTTAATTTATCTCATTTTAAAGATAGGGAAAACAGCCCTGAGAGTTTAGAAGGGCCTAAACTACACAGCAGAAGTGAGACTTACTCCAGACGTAGTTGTGTCTTTATGCCTCTGTGTCTTTATGCTTCTTTGGGAAGTTTAGACTTGATATACGTGGGCAAATATAATGAAGCCACAAGATTTCCATCTCTCCTTATCTTGTTGTTCCGTCGTCAATAATATTTGTGCTATGTGCTATACATGTGTCAGTAAATAAATTAGCAAACTTATGCAGAAATGGTCACATGCAGAGAAGACAGGCAACCACTCTGTCATGATCTGTTGTAACATCAGAGTATCTAAAATATGTGAGTGTGAAATTTAAGAGTTTTGACTAAATCTTATCAAATGGGAGCCATTTTTTAAGTTGACATATTCCCTACTATTAGCACTTCTTAGAATTCAGGCTTAAGACTTAGTGACTGCTTGTGCCTGCATGGCTGTTTACTGACATTTTTGCTCTCTGTAAGTTACCCAACAGAAGCCCGGAATAAGACTCAAGCTAGGATCAGACAGCTGTGAGTTTGATTCCTGGCTCCACTTACTAACTAAATGACCCTGAGAATGATTCTTAAATGTGTTTAGTATCGATGCACAGTCTATAAAGTGTTAAGGATACAGACATATATTTAACATTTTTATTCCTTCAGATTAAGAAGTTATCAAGCTGCCAAGCACAGTAAGGCAGACACAGAGCTTAATGTGTGCTATCTCATTTAATCCTTACATGAGCCTTGTGGGAAAAGTGATTCTGTTCCTTATTTACAGGTGAGAACTCTCAGGCTCAGCAAGATTAATAGAGCTGAGGCCACACAGTTAGCAAGGGGCAGAAGTAGGAACTCCACATTGATAACCTCTGGGCCTCCTTGGAGAACAATTATGGGAAGTGATGAAATAGGATCTGTGTACTAAGCACACTTCACAAGCTCATACAGCAGAGCTACTCAGTAAAGGTTACCCATTTTCCTTCGCTTTCCTTACCTTAGACTAAATAAATTACCTTGGTCAATGTGTTAGCCTTCCTGAGCCATAACTTCTCTAAAATAAAAATATAGTTCTTCTCTTTTTCACGGAAAGAGCAGTACATATATGCTTGCTCTAGATCATACTGGATGCATGCACATCCACAGCTTTATACAAACTTCCACCCAAAGACAATTGCCACTGAGATGAAAACATGCGCGCGCGCGCGCGCGCGCGCGCACACACACACGTATGGTGTGTATATACTATAAGATTATAACATCCTTTGGTGAAGCAAATTAGAATTATCCTATGTATCCTCCTGTGAAATCAATTCTCCAACATAATGGTATATTGGGAACAGTTTAGTTCATATTCTGAAACATGATATAACATCTCATTACTGGATGATACCTGTCTAATAATAGTAATAATAATGATAATAATAATAATAATAATAATAATAATAATAAATTAGCTATTTATTATGCACTAGCATTTTTTTTCCTTAAAGGGACTTTATGACATAGATAATTGTGTATCTTCATTTTATAAATAAATTGAGCCACAGAAAGGTTTAGTAACTTCACTCAGGAAATCCAGAGGATATGAGGCACATCCAGGGTTGGAACCCAGATGGACAGGCACCATACTCCTTGCTCCTTACTTCGTAGAAAGGAAATACCATATTATTTTCCATTTATCCATTTTACTAGAAAACTAGGTTTTCTAATTTTGATATTATACAAATAGTTGAGTGATGCTAATTATTACAACATAAAAATCCTTAAGTTATAGTAACTTAAAGTAGAAGTTAATGTTCTACTTGTTTAATGAAGGTACTTCCTGCTAGGAAGCAAAATGTGATAAGGACTTTTCTGCTCAAGACAGTCACTCAAGAACTTAGGCTGACAACCATCTGCACATAGCTTCTCAGTACATCCTTCATCACAATGTGAAGCTGACACATGGGAAAAGAGGAAGCAATAAGTTGTATGAGCTTCCCCTCAGCCTGAAAGTGGCAAATATCATGTCCACTCACTTCCTATTAGTTAGTATCATCATTCCATTCAAAAGGGACAAAAGGTAAATAAAGCCCCTTCATGGGCACCCTCTTCTCAGGGGTAGCTTTCTACATTGGAAGAGAAGTTTCCTGTGTTGGACAGTTACAAAGATAATCCTGATCATCCATGATCTAAAAAAGCAGACAGATTAACCAAAATAAAGTAAGAAAAAAAAAAATGAACAAAGTCATTCTGGATAACTCAAAACAATGGGAAATCAAGGAATCTGTAATCACACACTCACCTACAACTGGTAAAGGTGTATAATATACAGGGTTAGATATGGACATCTTAGAACTGTTTAACTACATATTTATCACATAATAAGAAGGGCATTTAATCTATTACTATTATTGTTAGCATTAATATTGCTTTTTACTAGCAAAGAGAGAGAAATGAGTGTTTTACAACATTTTTCATGAAAATCAGTGCCATCATCTTGAGGGCATTCTGATATCAATCAAAATTTAGAATGTAACAATCCTCTATCTAGAAAAAATATCCTTTAAAAGAATTCCCCAAGTGGTCAGCCCTGAAAACATACATACAAGTAACATTCTACAGGCTGAGCAGGCTATATTTGTATATTCAGGAATATATATGTATATATGCATGTGTACATATATATATATATATATATTCATATATGTAGATAGCACAGGTTAATGAAAAAAGAGTTCATGAATTTAAATGAGACCAAAGAGGGATATATGGGAGGGCTTAGAGGAAGGAAAATGAAGGGAGAAATTATATAATTATATAATCTCCCAAAATGAAAGAAATAATTTTTAATAAAAATAGATTCACAGATATACTGACTTCAGCACCATTTTAATAGCACAACCAAAAGTAAGCAAAAAGTTCATTAATTAATTTATAGATGATATAAATTCATTTACTCTCTTCTACATACATATGGTATTTTGGTGTTTTAATGAATATTTTTTTATTTTATAACTTTAAAATATATATTTCATTTAAAAGTCACTCAAATTTGAGGTTATTTTAAGGCCACTCGAAATAGCTCAAAGAATAAGAACATAAAGAAAGGTGAGGGGTGATATAGTCCTTAGGATTTCTTGTTTGCTGTTGTTCTGATTTTTCCAAGAAACAATAAAATGAAAAGAATTTTTAGTGTAAAGGAGAAATCTATGGCATTAGGGGAAACTTCTGAAATTTCTGAATGTTTTCTAAAAATCTAGGAAGGATTTTAAAAGCCTGGCATCTTCAGAATGTCTATGACTCCAGCCATGACTTCTGATGGCTTGCTTGTAAAATTCCTCTCTTCTTCCAGTAACTAGTGTTGAAGTATCCAGCATGCTTTCCTTAGTCCTTACAGGTTCTTCCCATTGAGCTAAGTTCCACTAGATGCCTTATGTTGTGCAGTCACGGCAACAAAGCAAAACCCGCCGAGTAAAGATGTATAACTGCCCTTGTTTTAACCCAGGATCATTGGTCCATGATCCAGTCCTTTTGCATGTGAATCTGCCTCATAATGAGAGCTTTTGGCGACTAATCTCCTTTAGACGCCATCTATAGAGATTGAGTCATATTGATTTTGCTGACTATACAATACTGGAGCTGAATTAGAGGAGTCTGCTAAGATCCTTCACATCCCAGCGTGTCTTAAATGCCATTATAGATTTTACTTTGTTCAAATCTTTGGCAGTTTCCTCAAGTCTGAAATTAAAAAAAAAAAGTCACTGATAAATCTTTTTGAATGACTCAGTACTATGTTGTGAGCCTCCTCCATAATACAGTATTAGTCTGTATTTGTATTTTTACTTGGCTGCTTAGAATCACTAAGTTGTCTTTCAGCATTTCCCAGGGTGTTCATATCCATTTTCCTTGGAAGAGGTGAGCATTGGACCTATAGGTTTTCTTTTTTTTTTTTTCCGTGCATTCTTGAACTCTTTACTTGCTGTTCTATTTCTTACACTAGCCCCATTTTCTCTTCATCCATCCTCAAAAAGACCATCTGTTCATAGCATTATTTTATGTCTGCTCTACCCTCCCTGTGTTCTATCTTTCCTCAATGCTTTAGGTGATAATGATTTATTCTTGAAAAATTATGCACTTGGCTTTCACAACCTCCCACTTCTCTTTTCCCCGCTGCCATCCTGCCCCGGACTTTACTCAGCTAAAGACCGATGTAGTACAGCTTTTAGCAGCACAGGTTCGGTATCTTCTTTGCTACTTACAGATGGTGAGCTTTGGTTATTGACTGCTACAATCCTCAATTTCTCAATGTGTACATGGAATGATCTGAATGGTTGAATAGAGTAATACACACACACACACACACACACACACACACACACACACACACACACACTGGATACCAAATTAATTAGTTCGTCCTCCTATTGACATTGACTGATCTTGTTGACTGATCTTGGCTGGTAACCATAGCTGCAGAGAGGTTGTGATTACAGTAGCCATGTTGTGTCTAGAACAAGGTGCTTTGCAGCTCTCCTCCCCATCTTCCAGCTCATATATTTTTTCCATCCCCTCATTTGTGATGTCCTCTGATCCTTGAGTGGTGTTGATATAGATGTCCCATTTCGGGCTCAACACTCAAGGGTCATTTATTCTGACACTCTGACCAATGATGAAACTCTGAATTAACTACTGACTAGAAAAGAGAATTTTTCCCTGCCCAAGGCTGAGGGCAGCACTCATCTCTGAGCATAAAACATAAATATTTAGAAGACTGTATAACAACATGTCATTTAGCAAAACAACAATAGTTGGTTCCTCTTTAGAGCATATGACTTCCTAAGCCATGAGCTTTTGACTAAGTTTACAGTACCAAACATAAACGCTCTCCTGTAGAGCATGCCTCACATCCAAGCCTAAAGCAGTCGTTTACCCCAGTAACTATTGTACCAGTAGCACATCTTGCCTGGAAAGTTAGTATCTTAGGATATAGGGTTGGCTATAGGGTACTATTAATGTTCTTTTTCTCCCAGTGACCTACATAACATATTCCAGCACTATGAAAGCTAGTCAGAAGAGAAGAAGTTTTTATGACAGTTCCAATTTGAATTCTCTATATCCTGCTACCAAAACCTATTGTGTCTTCAGCGATAGAGTCTTACCAGCTAGCTATGCTGAGCAACCAAGAACAATGTCAAAAGCTGGTATTGTTTCAGGGACTTTTAAGTGCTCTCTGACCAAACACTTGTTAAAGATGTATCCCACACCTGCCACTGATATTTCATGTAATAATCCAGTTCTTCTGGAGAACCATTGTCTATTCATGTAAAGTATCTGTCTTCAACTCCTATTTTTTTAATTATATATTTTAATTAGCTTACAAAGCAGTAAAGTTTCATATGGTGTTTCAAGTTTCTTATTTATTATTTATTGGAGGGGTTGCCATAGCACGTGTGTTAATGTCAGAGGACCACTAGTGGGAGTCAATTCTTCCACCATGTGGGATCTGGGGATCAAAGTTGGGTCCTCAGGCTTGGCAGCAAATACCTTTACCTGTCTAGGCATCTCACCAGCCTTGCACTATAAATCTTAGTGAGGTATGTTATATAAGCTACATTTATGTGTCTGTTTAATCGAGATATATTATATAAGCTACATTTATGTGTCTGTTTATCGAGATATATTATATAAGCTACATTTATGTGTTTGCTTATCTAAGGTTGCTCTATAAGTTTCACATTTCATGTATTGTTAGATGAATTAGGAGACTGAAAAAAGTTCTTGGACTACCTAAAAGGTGGAGAACAAAACAAATAAAAAAAACAAAAAAAAAAAATAGTGGTGCAATCCTGTGGAAAATTCCATTCTATAAACTAACAGACAACCAACGTAATAGATACAAGTAAAAATTACTCCTAACTTCCATACTAGCCTAGGAAATGCTGTGGGTGGTACTGAGAGAAAAAAAAAAAAAGCATGCTTCCCTGCTGCCATTTGGTTGCTCAGTTTTACTGAACTCTGACTTCCTCTTCTGGCCTGAATTACAATGGGAGTATTGAATCCAATCTGCAGTTACCTTTGCATATTTTGTGACTTCAGACATTTAGAGTATGATTCACTGTGTGACTAATCTTAAAATTTCTTCAAACCAACAGTGTTCATTTTACTTTCTCTGGTTTTCCTGTAATGTGCTAACTTCGTAGCCTGCTTTTGGAGGTGTTAGTCTAACAGATTGATGGTTGATTAAAAAAAAAATCAGTATATTCATTCCACACCTCATGCCTTCATCTGGAAAATGAGATCTGTACAATTTCTAATTAATAGGTTTCATGATAAGATAAGTTTGTGGAGCTAGAGAAAGGACTTAGTGACTAAGAAAACTTGCTGCTATTGCAGAGAAGCCAGGCTCAGATCCCAGCATCCACATGGTGGCCCACAACCATCTGTTACTCTAGATCAAGGATTTCTCCTGTCCTCTTCTGGTCTTTGTGGGCAACAGGCACTCATGTGGTACAGAGACATGCGTGAGGCCAAAGCAGTCACACGTGTAAAATAAAAGTAAGTTAAAAGTAAGTTAATTTTTAAAAAAGAAAAAAAAAAAAAACCTTCAGAAGTAAATTTGGCATCTAGAGAGATTGTGCAGCAGTAATGAGCACATGCTGCTTCCCGGAGAACTAGGTATGGTTCCCAGCAGCTAAGGTGGGTGGTTCACAATTGCCTGTAAATCCAGCTCCTGGGTATCCAGTACCTGCTGACCTCTGTGGGTATCTGCGCTCACATAACTCCACACAGACACACAGACACACACAGACACACAGACACACACACACACAGACACACACACACACACACACACACAATTTAAAATTATTTTTAAAAGATCCAGTCGTAAAATTATAGAAAATGCCAGGCATGATAGTCAGTTTTGTTTGCTGTATATTGTGCAGCACTACTAGTCATTTACTTATTTCCAGTGTTTTGAGTACTTTAGTACATAAATAACGGAGTGTGTACTTGGTGATATGAAAGAATACAATACAATAAAAGCAAAAACATCCACTAGGGTCATAAAATCAGTGGCTCCTTTAAGTCACTGTTACCACAGATTCTCCAAATGGAGAACACCATGGCTTCTGTGTACATAGAACTTTTTCAGTTTGTTTTCTGATATCAAATTAGATATTTGTGTAATGAAACCCCAACGTTGTGGAAACATTTAATTTGGAAAATAAAATGTTCCCATTTCTAATATCACCTGATTGTCTACTCCCTACAGCTAATTAATGGTGATAACCTATGCAAATTTGCATGTGCTTTCCTAGCCTACACTAATTGATGCACATGCTTTCTAAAATAAGATTACATTGCACATTTGCAGATAGCTTCTACTCACTTAAAATATGTCTTTGGTGCCTACATCAACACATTTAGTACCTTCTCAAGAACACAAACTCAAGGATGCATTTTGGGGCCCTCAGGCACCTCCTCACAGGGTAGAGAGTCTGGGTCTGAGGAGAAAAGCCCTATGGCTAATCCTTGCACTGCCCATCACTGATCCTTTCTCTCCAACCAATGACCTAAGAAGGAGCATCCGGAGAATTACTCAGATGGGTCCTGTCAATGTATACAAAATGGTCCCATCATCTCAAAGGAAAAACCGAATGAAGAAGACACATTTATTCATCCTGAGGATGAATGATTCCTGGGGATCGTAGAAACATTTCAAATGCCACACCCAATACCCACGGAGCAGAACTCAGCCTTGGAGTGTGGAAGCCCAGTCATGCACAACTTACTTGAAGCAAAAAAGCAAATTTGACTTGAGGATGCTAAAGACAAGTGAATATTAAAATTGCCAAAGGATGCCATTCTTTTTCCCTTTGTTAACACTACCTTGAAATCCTCTTCCTACCACCTAGAGATTTACTTTCAAGTGATTAAGTCCTCTTTGTCTTTTCTACTCCTTTGCTAACTGCTTTTTGCCTGTTTCAATTACAAAAGAGCTGACATTTTTAAGCCCAATGCCAATACATCAAACATTAAGTATCCATTTCCATGCAAAGCACACGGTGCATAATTGCATACTGTATTGCAACAGAGGTAATATTTGATTTGTACTCCAAGCTTTCACCTAAAAAAGCATACTCAGAGCACAGAGTATTCAGATTACTGGAGACCTTTGTTAAACAGTAGGCACAACTGAAGACTCTCCGAAAGGAGAGAATAGTTGTCACAGAGAGGATGCTATATTGTTTGGCAAAAACAATAAATAAGAAACATTATTACACCAAGCAAGAACATTTCCTGGGTGCATAGATTCCTCCATCCTGTCCACCAGAAAGCCAGAGCCATGGTGTTGGGGGCTGAGTTGGGAGTTTTTGCTGCAGACTAGGGAATTAATGAAAGTGGGGTTATTGTGAAAGAGAGCCTTATAACTCTGCAGCTCCCCAAGACACTGAACTCTCTGGAGGCCATTGTCCAATTTGTTGAAGGTTATGTGATTCAAAATTGTACAGGGAAAAGCTCAGAGTGGTCAAGGGACCAAAGCTAAAGTGACAGGTATGCTGTGTTCTGGGCCTTTTCACTCTGTAGTCACTAGGCACCTAAGTGCTGGTAAGTCAGGCTGGGTGCTCAGTTCTGTTTACTTTTGCCTCAAACTGATGCCCATTAACTTTTCAGAAAAAATTTTACTGAGAAATCAAATGTATTTATTAGTCATGGGACTTATGGCTGTCTCCACCTGTTTGTTTCAGATACCATTGTTCTTATCGCTTCAATAGCAGTTGTTTCTGCAAAAACTCAGGGTAATATTTTTGCCACGTCAGCGCTCAGAAGTCTCCGGTTCCTACAGATCCTGCGTATGGTGCGCATGGACAGAAGGGGAGGCACTTGGAAGTTGCTGGGCTCGGTGGTTTACGCTCACAGCAAGGTAAAAAAAAAGTTCTCTCTGCACTACATAGCAAAATTCTTGAAAATGTTCCATTGATTACAATAATGTTTAATAAATTTAGCATGAGCAGTTACTTCAGACTGTGGCTCAAGCTATTTGGGGTTCTGGTACATAATGCATTACTTAAAAAAACCTTCATATACTTCCTAGAAGTAGGAAAATGATTGAGTTGTACATAGATTTCTTATTTCCCTCTTCAGAGATTCTTTTTAACCTCTAAAATGTTTCATTCCTTTTATACCTAGGAATTAATCACAGCTTGGTACATAGGATTTCTCGTCCTTATTTTTTCATCCTTCCTTGTCTACCTGGTGGAAAAGGATGCCAATAAAGAGTTTTCTACATATGCAGATGCTCTCTGGTGGGGCACAGTAAGTATAAATCTGTTTTTAATCTATTGGCTATTATGAAATGTTGCCACTGAATATAATAAAATGGTTTTCAGTGAATGGTCTCAATGAAAATATTAACTTCCAAAAGGGGATGGCTGTGGAGACGTATGGTATTTATTAAAGGATCTGATGGGTTTCTGTGCCTTTTTGAGCAAACAAAATTAAATTTACACATAAATTATCATTTATATTTTTCAGGTGCTCAGTTTTTTCCAAAGTAAAAATATATCATATTTGAAAATAGAAAATGTTAACAGGATTATTTGTTTTAACGTTGTAAACTTAAATAGATAACTGATAAACTGATTCATTACTCTAGGGGGGGAAAGGGTTTTTTGATTGTCAAAAGAATGAATGGGAGAAGTATGGTGACACATGCCTATAATCTCAGCACTCTGGAGGCTGAGGCAGGAGGATGACAAGTTTGAGGCCAGTCTGGGCTACACAGTATAAAACTTTCAAAAAATAACAGAACAAAAAGTAGAATAGCAGCTGATATAAAGTGAGAAGAATTAAATGCACCAGTCAATCAAGAAAGAGAAGGTGGGGAACAGCCTGTACAAACAGAGGCCGTGGATACCTCATAAAATGTTCCATTCAAAAATCCCATTTGTTAGCCGGGCGGTGGTGGCGCTCGCCTTTAATCCCAGCACTCGGGAGGCAGAGGCAGGCGGATCTCTGTGAGTTCGAGGCCAGCCTGGTCTACCAAGTGAGTTCCAGGAGAGGCGCAAAGCTACACAAGAGAAACCCTGTCTCGAAAAACCAAAAAAAAAAAAAAAAAAATCCCATTTGCCTTTACATTGTTACAAATATTTTCCAAACAAGTAGAACTTACAACTGTCATACAAATAGAAAGCAAATGCATTCCACCTATTATATTTAATTCATTATTTGGAATATACCAATGAAGAAACCAGTGAAGTGTCATAGTCAGTTCAGAGTCCTGATCAAAGCACAAAGAATTACCAAATGCTGGGATAGTGAAACACATGGACAGATGGAGGAAAATGTGGCTGCTTTCACAGCATGGGGAACAGATCAGTGAACAGCCATGGAGGAAAATGTGGCTGCTTTCACAGCATGGGGGAACAGATCAGTGAACAGCCACAGAAGAAAATGTGGCTGCTTGCACAGCGTGGGGAACAGATCGGTGAACAGCCACTAGACATAATATATTTACATGTAGAAAAGGTAAAATTATTTTATACTGCTGTGTGTTATCTACAACTTACAGAGTTGTAGGATAGCTCAAAAGTCATGAAGACATAGACTCCAATAGTCAGGAAAGGGTGTACTGTGAATAATGCATTTTTTCTTTCAGGTAAAAGTTTTCCTTTCGTTGTAAAGAATTTACAGTCAATTGGAACTTACACCCTAATAAGAAGTTTACAGTATGCAGGAGTACTGTACACAGCATAAAAATTACATTTCTTTTCATTTTCTACTTTTATGAGATTCCAAAAGGGAGTTGTATAGAAATACACAAAATTTATAATAGCGTAAAAAAATATTTTTATTTCATTCTTGAGATTATAATTACAACATTTCTCCCTTGTGTTTTCTCCCTCCAAACCCTCCCATGTATCCCTCCTGACTCTCCTTCAGATCCATGGCTTCTTTTTTCACTAACTGTTATTGCATGTGTATATACATACATATTCCCAGATATTACCTGCTCAGTCCATATAATGTTATTTGAATGTACGTTTTCAGGGCTGACCATTTGGTGCTAGACAACCAATGGATGTGCTCTTCCATGGGGAAAGCCATCTCTCCCACTCCCAGCTTTTCTCAGTAGACTCTAATTCTTTGTGAAGGGTTGAGGCCTCGTGGGCTTTTCCCCGTCTACTTTGTCGTGCCCATTGGTGTTGTCCTTGTTCAGCTCCTGTTTGGACATAATGTTGATGAGACTTTATGGGTATCGCTTCTGATAGTAGTAGGAGATACAACCTCACAGCACACTCCCAGATCCCCTGGTTCTTATGATACCACCACCTCTACTGCAATGTTCCCTGAACCTGCAGAGCCCGTTTTGTAGATGAGTCCACTGGGGCTGGGCTACACAGCTCTGCATTTCGATTGGTTGTGGTTTTCTGTAGTGGTCTCCATCTGTTGCAAAGAGAAGTTTCTCTGATGAGAGGGCTGCACTTTCCTTTGGGTATAAGTAAATATGTTTATAGATTGTTGTTCGGGGTTATGCTGGTTTAATAAGTTAGTAGTTGTAGATTCTCCTGCAAGGACCATGATGTCACTAGCACTGAGAGGTTTCCCAGGTTTCCAGCACCAGGAATGATTTCCCACTTGTTTAGCAGAACTTGAGTCCAATTGGAGAGTCGTTGGTTACTACCAAGGTATGCATGCCACTCCTGTACCCATAAGAGTTGTTGTGCCATGCTGGTCTGTAGAAGCGGTTAACAGGCATCACAGTTGGGTAGGGCTATTGGTTGCCTCCCTCTTTTGGAAGCTTGTGTAGTGCCTTCTGTTACCAACAAATCTAGACATCTGGAGGGAGCCTTCAAGTCAGCTCCAGCTCAGGAGTTCCTGAGCCCTGTTTCTAAAGTGCATGGTGTCTTCAGCAATTGGGACTTAACTTCCACTCCCAGGATGTAACCAAGGGCAACAGCAATAGGCTGTATGTTTTAGAAGTCTCTTGGACAGCCCTAGCCGACAACTAAAAAGAGGACTTTCTCATGTCAGAATTGAAGTTTTTGTGATATGATCTTTGGCACTGGGAGGGAGCACCTTTGGCTCAGATGAGAAAAGTCCATTAAAACTCTGTATGTATATTATACAAGAAATTACATGTGTTACAGGTTTCTTTTAGCTAAATAGTTAATAGTATGATTCCTTGTGGCTTCTTCAGAATCCTTATTGGTATTTTACCCTCCCCTTCCTCCTTCTGTACTTACCTCCCTCGCTGCCTCCTCCCTAAAAATCCCCCCATTTTCTTATTTCCTCGCTCAGATAACTTGCATCCTGCTGTTCCCCTTTGCACTCCCCCACATTTTCTTTTGTGTTTACCTCTCTCCTTCTCCCATTTGTGTAAAATTTTTCCACCCCTTTTTCTCCACCAAGGAAAATTCACTTACAAATCACCCTTAATATTTCTTGAGTGCTAGCCAGCTGTTGGCTGAACTGGGAACATATCACCATCTTAAACTGTGACTGAAGCACTGGTAGGCTTGTGTTTACTCTTTGTGGAACACGGATGGAAGTTAGAGTTGTCCACTGCTCATCCAAAGGTCATCCATGTAACCTAGAACTCCTGTCAGAGACAATGAAAATTTGTCAGGACAAAATTAAGCAGAACTTGATGTATTTCTTGGCTGTATAGTAGTGATTAAATAAAAATTAGAGATACATTCATCTAAATTTTAGGCTTTTAAAGATGTTATCAGAGCCAGGCAATGGTGGCACAGGCCTTTAATCCCAGCACTAGGGAAGCAGAGGTAGGCAGATCTCTGTGAGTTCAAGGCCAGCCTGGTCTACAAAGCAAGTTCTAGGACAATCAGGGCTATTACACAGAGAAACCCTGTCTGGAAAAACAAACAAACAAACAAACAAAAAATAGTATCAGAATACATGTCTCCAAGATTATTCTGGTAATGGAGTAGACTATTATATTAATGGATCAGTTTCCAGAACCACTGGGTAACAGGACGGGTTACACAATAAGAGAAAAGGCTTTGCTGAGTGCACGTCAGTCAGGAAATCAATATCTAAAATATATAAACCGTAAAAATTCATCCAAAATTCCATCCAGTCAATAAATGAGCTGATGAACTAGACAGACAGTTCTCAAGAGAAGTCATACAAAATAGCCAATAGGTACTTGATAAGGTATTCAAAACTTAGCCATAGAGGAAATGTAAATGAACACTGCTTTGGGATTTTCTCACCTCACTCAGAGTGGCTATGGTCAAAAAAACAAATGGCAGTAAATGCTGGTGTGGAGGTGAGGAAGAGAAAGACAGATAGACTTGATGGAATGGATACTGGAGAACCACTGTGGGTATCACTGTGGAATTGCTCCAGCAAACTAAAACAAGGGCTATATTACTACTGGGTATATACCCAAGGGACTCTAAGTCAACACACCACGGAGACACATGCACACTCTTGTTTATTGTTGTGCTCTTCACAGTCTCTAATGGAAATCAGACTAGCTGTGCATGTTTTCTCTAGTATGGGAAGTCTGGATATAAATGTGTGTGTGTGTGTGTGTGTGTGTGTGTGTGTGTGTGTGTGTGTGTGTATGTGTACCCTTAGCCCCACGAAAGTAGGTGGAGAACCGTGGGAGGGGACAAAGAGATTGAATGCAAGTGGTAGGGAGAAGAGAGAGTGTGGAATGCGTGTGGCATAAGAGCAGGAAGGGGGGGCTCTTCGTGGGGAGAAAGATGACCAGAAAAAAAAACCCAGCTGGGGTGTCAAAGGAATTGGGGAGAGGAATGATTAAGAACAAAATATAATGACATGTATGTGAGAAGGGCTACACAATAGAAAAAGAAATGCCATGATGAAACTCGTCGCTTTGTATGTTAACTCACAATATTAATTTAACAAAAATGTTTTCATTTCCAACTCTTCCTCCCTACACACAAGAAACACTGGGCATTTTGGAAAGAGAAGGATGGAACTCAGAAAGAGAGCTGACATTCTTGAAATACCTCCAGTCTGTAGAGGGAAAATGAAAACCTGTTACTCATGGTGCAGTAAAGTATTAAACTGAGTGAGAGAAGGCAGTCTATACCCCAGCCCGTTTGCAGCAGCCTGGATTCAGGCTTACTGTTTGCTTCTCTTGGATAATTCAAATATATTTCAATTAATTGGGATACTCCGGGCACCTTCTTCCCTTTGAGATGCAGTCATTGGTGAATGAAGCCTGGCAGCTTTTCATCTCTCTTTCCATTCTTCTTCCTTTTCTCCTTATTACCAATACAAATTGCTGTATTGTGTGTGGAACCGTGTGTGGGAAACTCTTAATATACTCTCGCTTAGTCACCAGCTAGCTTCTCCTCCAGCACGACACACAAAACAGGCTTTCAAAGGTCATCTCTGTGATTTGCGGGGAGAAGCAGCAGATTTTTCAATGATTTCCACTTCAATAAAACTGTTTTGACTGGTGTTTAACCTGTACTTTACAGGTTTCTAAATGGCCTAATTATGTTTTCATTTTTAAAAAATCTAGCCTTGATAATCAGAGTAAAAGAATAAAAAGATCTCCCACCATGCTGAGCTTCGAGGAATGACAATGAAGGCTTGTGACTTTAAAGCAGTTTTGTTTAGATTAGCTGACTCATTAATGGAGTTGTCTGATGCTTGAAAAACATGAAAAGTAAATAAGAGGGCTTATTATTTCTATTCATTACAAAAACAGCATATACTAGATCTTGGTGTTAAATAAATTTAGATGATTGTACCACTTATTATGTGTCACTGAAGACCTTTGTGGGAAGTTTGTTTAGGTAATTTTTAGTTGAAGTTGTTCATATTGCACATCATGGGCACCTTAATAACTCTATAGTATATAGATTAAATGGGGAAATGAGACCACCCTAAACTGGAGCGTTTCTTAGTTCTAGGCTTTATGGAAAGGAAAATTATTTTTAGTAAGAGTTCAAAGTATCACCACAAAATACCAAAATCCAATTTGTGTTCTATCTACAAATACAGTGCCCCAGTAAATTCCAAGCATTAAAAGTAAAGGTCCTTGCTCTAAGATAGGAAGGGCTGTCTCCAACATCAACTTTTAGGGATACAGGAAGGTGATCAGCAGTGGTCAATGCCAATATGATCCCTGAACACAATTCTATGCTAAGGAACAAATGATGTACCCACCTCATTGTTTGAAATAACAGATACACAAGATCGGGTGCCAAGACCACAGCAAGTTCACAGACATGGATGGTAGCTGTTTGGAGTGTGGACATTGCTCTTGAGGATGTTAAAGAACTGTCTGCCCAAACAACAGAGCAAAGGAGAACCCTATTCTTCATTGCAGACACACAGTGTGAACTGAGAGGGGACTTGAGAATTGGAGGTTGTGATGAAAAGTTTCGGGCTCTACAGTAGCAGCTGAGGGGGTGATGCTGCGGCAGTGGAGGAGGGGGTGACATTGCAGACAGTGGAGGAGGGGTGAACAGACTAACCCAAGCTGAGATGCTGCTTGCTCCTGATATATATATATATATATATATATATATATATATATATATCATATATGTTATTCTTAGCACTATTTCTTCTTTTTCAATTGCCTCAGATTTATTCAGAGATAATTTAAGAATAAGATTTTCTGAAGTTATTTTCTGTTAACATCTCCCCCTCTTCCTGTTATTTTTTTCACCTTTGATTCACTTTAGATTTATTCTGAAATAACTTCAGATCTAGTTTTCCTGAAGTAGGTATTTTTTTCCTGATAATGGCCTGTTCTTGAAGAGCACTGTTTTTTTAATTTACTTCTTTCCCTGTAATAAAGCCAGTGTTATGTTTTTTAATGTGTATAACGGCAGATAGAAGGACTATACTGTCTAACAGCAGGTAGAATGGCAGCTGAATACAGATTCCATTTGAGACTGTGTCCATGAAGAGATTATTTCAGACTTACAGAAGAATTTGTATCAGCCAAGTCAAGTCTCAGAATCCATGCCAATAATCCTACAGACTTCATAAAGCAAGTCATACAGATGGCTTCTATATGCAATATAGTGTAAGGTGTGCTCAATGTATCACACATCCCAAATCTATGTGAAAGTAAGATACACATGAAATGAACAAGGATACCAATGTCCTTGGTAATACCAGTCGACTTTCAGAGAATCAGCCCTCCTTATTTTAGATTCACCAGTAAAAGTGTTTTCTGCATCATTGTACAAAGTATCATTTCCCAAATTAGTACTAGTACGTGGAGTTAACATAAATGATTGGTTTTTACTGTCGATGCCTTACCTAAAGCTGGCAAAGCTTTATTTAGCCTAAAAGAATCAACAGAGCAGCTCCTAATGATTCAAGAACATTCTCAGCTACCATCCACCCACACACCCCAGCCACCCACCCCAAACCTGGTTCTAAGCACCTCTGAGTCTCACACTTACCTTAACAGCATGTGTTTATGAAGTGTACTGCTCTTAAGGCTCTTGAGGAAATTCATCATTAACAATCCTGATCCTTTAAGAATGCCATCCCATACCTGTGTCTGTACATGTGTTTTCGATAGTATTATTCTATAGGCATTAGCACACGCTGTTTTTTAAAAAAAGAAGTATGCTCAAGAGACAAGAGTTGTAGACCCAGCACCGTGATTTGCCGAGGCATTAGTATTTGTTTTAGTTCAGTAGTATGTGGGTGGACATGTGTGTGGATATGGGGACCCGTGTGCAGATATGGGAACCCGTGTGTGGAAGCTAGAGGAGGATACCAGGTGTCCTGTTCTACCACTCACCGCTTCATTGCATTGACATAGGAGCTCTCACTAAATCTGGAGCTAGGCTGGTGGCCAGGGAGCCACAGTAATCCCCCTGTCTCCAACCTCCACAGCAGTGGGGCTGCAGGTATATACGGCCATGCCCAGATTTTCACACAGGTCCTGGGGGTTTGAACTCAGGTCCTCGTGTGCTTGTGTAGTAGTCTCTCATCTCCTAAGCTGTCTCTTAGTCCATGGAGATTGCTGTTAAGAACTCATTTCCTATACATATAATGGAGGTAGTTGTATTAACAACTGTGTGCATGGAATGAGATTAGGACACAGAGTTGGTTTGTCAAACACTAGGGAAATATCAGCCATTACTATTATTAGTCGTTTTACTTCAAGCTTGAAAAAAACCATTATGAATGATAATATCCCAAGGAACCTGCCATAGAAGATTTTATAAAAGGGCAGGAGAAGACCTTGGTGGGTTGGAGCTGAGGGGCCCCATGGTGGGTGAGAAAGAGACTTGCCAGGCAAACACAGCAGGTGGCAGCCATGACGGGGGGGGGGGGAGAACATGACATCATGTGGGCAGCACTCATTATTAAGGGAAGGGAAAGGGAGAGGGGGGAAGAGAGGAAGAGATGGGGTACTGAGGTACAGAGTAACCTCATGAGAAGAGAGGAGAGAAGAGAGGGAGAAGGAGAGGGAGGGGGTGGGAGAGGGGGAGGGGAATCAGGAGAGGGAGAGAGTGAGGGAGAGGGGGAGAGGGTGCACACAAGATCCCCTGGGGGGAGGAAGGGGAGGGGTTTCCTCATAAAGGGGATTTTACATAGGATGAGGTTGTCAGGACGCCAGGCTGGCCAAGGTATTGCCTGCTTATTGGCCAGGTCCCCAAGGGGCAGGTCTGAATGCTAACAGAAGAATCCAAATTATATGATGCTACCCACCATAGGACACTGATGTTTAAACCAGAGAAAACCTTTCTGAGGCAATAGCACAAATCCCAAAATGACTATCAGATTTTAGGAGCACTCTCTGAAATCAGGTGCTCATGGGAAAAGAGGTAAAAAGGAAGAAAAGAAAGAAGGGGAGGAGATTGAAGGGAGAGTAACGAAGGATGTTATTGATACTGCCAAAGGAATTGTTCTTCTTCAACGACGCTGTTATGAGAAATTATGCCATGCTGTGAAATGCCAGCCTTCTATTCTTAACTTGTTCACATGAATGCATTAGCTAAAATCTAGTATTGACAGTTACATTTTCATAATAATGTCAAGGAATGTTCATTGATTTCTTCCCTGAAGGAAAGAGAAGAAAAATTATTTTTCTAATGGAATTAATCAACTTGAGAGAGAAACACTCTAGTCTAGTAGTGTCTAAATTTAACTATAGCATCTTCCATTCTTGTTTATGTTGTTGTTGTTGTTGTTACTTTGTTTTGTTTGTTGCTTTTGTAATTGTTGCCTTATTTATTATCCTGTCTGTGCATGGTATGTGTCTGAAGGTGCAGGGATGCACATGCCACATATGTGTGGTTAGAAGACAACTTTCAGGAGTTGGTTCTCTTCATCTGCCTTGTTGAGACTGGGTCTATTTTGTTTCTTCCACTGTGTACTCAAGGCTAGCTGGCTATGAGCTTCCAAGTGATTCTCCTCTCTCCATCTCCATCATTCTATAGGGATCCTGGTATTACAGACACAGATCATTGTATCTGCCTTTTAAATTTAGCATCTGTGGATCAGACTCGAGTCATCAGGTTTACACTGAAAGCGTTGTTACCCATTGAGCCACCTCACTAGTCTGTTGCTTTTCTGAGACAGGTAGTCCAAGCTAGCCTAGAACTCATGATCTACTTGCCTCAATCCCCTAGGTACTAGGATTATAGGCAAGTACCACCAGGCTGACCTCTAACATTCCATTCTTTTTTTTTTTTTTTGATCAAGAAATTTTCTACCAGAATTTGCATTTGCTTTGGAATAATATCCCTGAAAAAGAATTTGCTAAACATTATAAGGTACTTTCAACTCTACTTTGCACAATTATATCTTTAAGGCACAGTTTTCAGACCACAGGCTTTCACAAACTATGTGTTCTTAGTTGTACGGCTGCAACTTGGTGTGTACATCACAAAGCAAGAACTTATCTAGACTGTTATCATCTGTTCAGTCACTTAGAGTAAATGTAGCTGAAGACGTGGCCCAAACTGCCATGGATTGGAGGCCTGCCAAAGACAGGCAATAGAGGAAGTGATCCATGTGCCCTCTGACCCTAGTCTACCTGCTACTCTACAGTCAGAGATTGCATCTGCCACCATCCAGGTCAGATTGTGAGGTGTGGGGACAGGCAGAATCTTCTTGACTCAGAAAGTATCATTCAGCCTAAAAAAGCATGGAAAGAGATACCAGAGAGTTTTTGTTAGAATTGTTAACTTTGTGTTTATTTGCTTGATTAATTTTCTTTTTCTTTTTCTTATTCTTTGTTTTTCAAGACAAGATCTTGCTGTGTAGCCCATTCTAGCCTTGAACTCACAGCCATACTCCTACCTCAGCCTCACAATGGCTAGAGTCACTGGTATGTGCCACTTTGCCCAGCAGTTCATCAGTTTCTTAGAGTAATTTTAAAGTTTGATGATCTCTAAGTGTTAGAAATATACTATTCAAAAGTCAACAAGTCAGAATCACAGACATTTTTCTATGAGATTTTATTCCACTTAGCATGTTAACAGCATTTCTTTTGTAAACTCTGTAACTAGGTCAAAATGGAATTATGATCCATATAATGACCCAAAAGGCTATATCTCCTAATCTGCATCGTGCATATATACAAAAATTAGTGCTCAAAATTGTATATAAGAAAACAAAATTGTATTCTACATGTTTGCCTACTCATATTGTAGCAGGAATCTTAAAAGTTCTTATTAATAAAATCAAACCCGAGGCCAGTTATTGGGGTCCATGCTGGTAGATCAGAGAGACAGAACAAGCCATAGCTATCTCACCTCGCTGGATCCTCAGCTGGTCTTGTCTCCTCAGACTGGAGGCCTCTGAGTCCTCATCCAGAATGAATCTCAGCTGAACTATGTTGCTCCAAAGCCTGAAAGCTTAACCAGCCACATGCTTAACCAGCCAAATGCTTCTAGCCAAATGCTTCTAGTTTCTGGTCCTCACGCCTTATATATCTTTCTACTTTCTACCACCACTCCCTGGGATTAAAGGCTTGCTTTCTGGGATTAAAGGCTGTCACCATGCTTGGCTGTTTCCAATGTGGCCTTGAACTCACAGAGATCCAGAGGGATTTCTATCTCTGGAATGCTAGGATTAAAGGTGTGAGTGTCACCATTTTCTAGCCTTTGTATCTAGTGGCTGTCTGTTCTCTGACCCCAGATAAATTTATTAAGGTACACAATATTTTGGGGAACACAATACCACCACACTCATATAACTATTCATTTAGGAATTTTAATAGGTGATCTCATAACTTATCTTCTCTTCACTGACTGACTGAGAGCCCAACACTCACATCCCCCATGAGCATATTAACAGAGGTCTACAATACACTAAACATATCCTTAAGGCCCACAGAACTCAGTTCTTGCCATTGTTTGAATACCTGTTAAGAGTCAGTATCACCTCTCAGTGTTCTTGCATTTGGGACTATCATGGCATGGTTAATTTCATATTATTGAATAACCTGATTATCATAGTCTGTGATGAAACATCATGACCTAAGAAACTTAGGGAGGAAAGGGTTTATTTGGCCTATACTTTCACATCATATCACAGGTTATCATCAAAAGAAGTCAGGACGGGAACTCAAAGAGGACAAGAACCTGGAGGCAGTAGCTGGTGCAGAGGCCATGGATGAGTGCTGTTTATTGGCTTGTTCAGCCTGCTTTCTTATAGAACCCAGGACCACCATCCTAGGGGTGGCACCAACCTACAATAGGCTGGACCCTCCCCCACAAATAGCTAATTAAGAAACAGGTTGGCCTACAGCTTAATCTTATAGAGGCATTTTCTTAATGGAGGCTCCCTCCCTCTGATGACTACAGTTTGCAACATTCAAGTTGATGCAAAACTAGACAGCACACTGATAATGCAGACTGATTATACAGAGAGATGGATGGTTTATGAAAGTGGAATAGAATGTTTTATAGAAGCTCAAAACTGCAAAATACTAAAATATTATTACTATAAAACCAAGTGCAAACACACAACTCTGTTTAGGGGAGAAGCCTCCATACCTAGTGACTCTCTATATTCTCATCACACCATGAGACTCGAGTTAATGCTACACAGATAAATAAAAGGTAGATAGGTAGGTAGATAGAGAGATAGATAGATAGATAGATAGATAGATAGATAGATAGATAGATAGATAGAATAGATAAATAAACATAACTTGGTGGGGGATAAGTGATTTAGTGCACATGTTGTTCTTGCAGAGGGCCAAGGCTTAATTTCTAGCACCTGAATAGTTACTCACAACCTTGTGTAACTCCAGTTAGAGCAAATCTGGTATCTTCTGGCCTCTGTGAACACCAGGCACACATGTGGTACACACACATACATGCATGCATGCAGGTAAAATACTTACATGCCTAAAATAAAATAAACGAGTCTTTTTTAAAACATAACTTTTTAAAACATCAAAAAAGGATACATTATAGGTCAGATTTATGAAAATAAAAATATGAAGTAGAATCCCAATTCTTCACAAAGAATGTCAGGAAGTGAATATACCTATATGTGTTTTAGGGAACAATAAAATATTTAATATATATTATATATGTATAATTTAGTTTTGTGATAGTGTACTATAATCAAACTTCTAGGTAGACAACTAGCTGTCATAGAAGTTTTGATTACAGAGCCTTCTCTGGAATTAAGGAGATGACCCAGAGACAGAGCATTTGCCTGTGTGAGCGAGACCTTGGATTTGTTCCCCAGTTAGGGAAGAAAAAAGGAAAGTTTCTCTGCGTATTACCACACATTAATATAATACCAGAAAATGATCTCACCCACAAAGAATAACAGGACTCTCTCAGAAGAAGACTTTTCATTGATTATGCTGCACTATAGTTCAACCCATTCTTTTAAAATATATTTGCTGTGCAAAGCAAAACTCTAAAAAAAAATTGATTCACTTTTAACATTGTATGTGTTAGAAAAGAATGAAATTCTTTCATTCAGGAATTACCCAAAATGTCTTGGTACAAGCAGAACTTATTAGCCAACCATACTTTAGTTCTCTCTATCATCCTGAACCCACCTAGTAATCCCTGTCACCCCCACCCACCAAGCCTGTATGCAACTATGAAGCATCCTCATGACTCACTCAAGATGAACAGAGGCGTTGGATCTGATTCCAGCTCCATTACACTGTGCTCAAGCCTTGCATCCTCTTTAGGAGGCACATAAAGAGCTCACAAGGAATTACACAACTCATGGGTTGGCGGTGTATCTGCAAAGGAGGAACTATATTATTAATTTGATGTTGGATCTTTGCTCTAAAGGGACTGGCATTTAAAAGAGGTGCCTTATTTATTGTTTCTGTCATAGAAGCATTCCACCATTAGATTTAGTTTTTCTAAAATCAATGCTTTTTAAAACTTCAAGCATCCCAAATCAGTATGTTAATTGTATACTATAATTAATAGTTGCCATCTGCCCTTATGACTGAGAGTTGCTGAAAGATTCTGTGTGATGGTGGTTTCAGTATGGAAAAGAAGTGGTATGATAGAATAAGTCATCGTACCATACCAAACCATCAGAACACTGCTGCGATCTTAGAGATAAATGAAGAATTTTCCAGAAAGCAAATCAACTGCCCCATCACCCAGTTCAGCTCTGATGTCCAATTGCAGCTTCCTCACAGCCCCTGACAACCCGTTATGCAGCTAGTTCAGGTTCTCCAAAAGAAGCTGTTGCTCTAGGATCCCCCTAAATGTTCTGAGAGCTGGTATCTGTGGGGTTCTGCAGGGACTTCCATTTCTATGACTCTGAACCTACATGAAATGAGTTATTACTGGGCCTGGCTGAAATGTTCTATGGTTTAGCATAAGCCTAGGATGTTAAGCATCAAGATGGCTTCTATGTCTTGTCTCCATGGAAAGGGTGATCTGGCGCCACTAGAACAGCAGCCAAGGAAGGATACTTGCTACAGTTCACTTGTTTGTGACTGAACAGCTTTAAAGGAGGAAAGGTTTGAGTCACGGTTTCAGCACATTCATTCCATGGTCACTTGACCCAGTAGACTTGAGGAGAACATTGTGGCAGTTCAAGCACGTGGCAGAGAATAACTGCTCATCTCATGGCCAACCCAGAAGCTCAGCAGTTCATATCATCATGAACCTGGAAGCAGAGAAAGACAAAGTCACCGCTTTCAACTTTTCCCATCTCATTTTTCTTGGTCCCACAGAATGATTCCGCCCACACTCAGGGTGACTCTTCCCCCGACTCAGGTGACCTTTACAGAGCAGTCTCATGGATATACCCAGTGGTGTGCTGCACACAATCTCCTAGGTGATTCTAAGTCTGGTCAAGTTGACAACAGAGATTACCTGTCACATATAGCATGGTTGTACTGTTCCAGATAAACTTGCTGATACTTAGAGGACAGCTTCACTTGAACCAGGAAGTCGTTGAATACTGATGCAGGCTTATATAATGTTAGTTTTAGAGAATGTATCAATCCTTGTCTTAGAATATTGGTAGCTACATCAGTTAGACAAGTTATTATGAATTCCTAGAGAAAAGTTATCTTTTCGTTATAAAGTGCACCTTAGAAACTTCAATGTTTCATTTCCTTTCTTCATTGGAATATATTGTGTGAAAAGGTATATTCTCATTGGGATATTTTCATACATGCATATAATGTTATTTGATCATATTTGCACCCCACTTATTCCCTCTGCCACCCATCTACCCTTTCTTCTTCCCTGGAATTCCTCCCTTCTACTTTTATAAGACTTAATTATTTTGTATGGCACTACCTTCCCATTCACAATGTGAAAACCATCATTTCCTTTATATTCACAGAAGTGAAAGGAACACAGTATTGACAAAGAAACTAAAGAAATTCTCCCCAAGGCCTTCCCTGATACAAAGGGAATAAACATTACCCTGTTGCAAGATCCATCTTGGGCCTGCCAATGCCTGGAAGCAACAGGTCCCTAAGCTTCCAACCAAGAAAATTCCTGAGTGTCTTTGAATTCAGAGAGGAAGAAGTTGTTGAGAGCAGGTTCCCCCAGGTTTTCTGGATGTGATCAGTTTAAAAGCCTGAATCACAGTACAGACAGGGGGACCAATACTTCACAAAAATTCAGGGTCACTTGGGCCAGTTTCTCAGAATCTACAACATTCTATCTTCTTGTCATCACCGCTCCTGGAAGAGAAAGAAGTAACTGGAATAAAACACAATGCAATCACTTTGCTGTGTCCCATTCTGCAGATTTAGAAGCAGTACATTAAATTCTACTCTCTGAGAACCTGGACATTAGCAGAAAAATTGAAAAATATTATAGAAACATAAAGAAACCATGAAATGTCACATTTTTCCTATGACATTCTTTTAATGGGTTATTATTAATAAATTGCTGCAAAAAGATTGAAGTATTTGGCAGAAAAACAATGGTTACTTAATTTACAATAAAATTAAAGGAAAATTTTGGTTTTGGTATTATCAAGAATTACATTTGAGAGTTCCATACTGATATATATATTGATATATAGTCAATAGTTGACTCCATTGGCTACTAGGTGTCACTACGTACTCCCTCTCTGAAGCCCTGGATGAGCTCTTCTACCCACAAGCTTCTTGCTGACTTGCACCTGATGACCTCCCACACCCTCACTGTCCCAAGCATTTTCCCCTCCACTAGGCCTCTGGCTCTCCTCAGCAGTTTCCCACTTCTTCAGGATGATAAAACGCATTGTCAAAGCCTTCCCAATTCCCATCCCCATTCATACGGTGCCAATATGATCTCCCACAAAAGAGCTGTCTGTTCATCCTGAAAAGGCTAACACCTGCAAAAGTGTCCTAGATTCCATTTCCTCTGCCTCCTTGGATGACCCAACCCATCATAAAGCCCTCTTCAGTTTTACTTTTCCTAAGACATGTACAAGTCCATCCTAGGAAGCCTCCCCTCAAGTCAGGGGTTTACAGGAATTCTTGTCCTATATTCTCAATCCATATCTTGACAATAATCTTGAAAGGATCCAATTATTTTCTAAATACTGAGTTCTCCCTTATTGGTAGTAAGCGCCATGCTAGATGTTAGGAATACAATGAAAAACATGTCATATTTACTCCTTCTTGTAAAGAAATAGGAGCCCTTCCCCAAAGCAAGCCACAGCACTTGTTATAAATACTAGCAAACTACTACCACTTGTTACAAGTACTATCCTAAAACAAGGTGCACAGGCAGTCTTGGTGAATCTCTGTAATCCTATCACTTGGGACACAGAGGCAGAAAGATTGCAAGTTTGAAGGTAGCCAGATACTGATGGAACAAGACCTTGTAGCAGAAGGAAGGAGAGAAGATAATAAAGCAATAAGGAAGGAAGGAAGGAAGGAAGGAAGGAAGGAAGGGAGGGAGGGAGGGAGGGAGGAGGGAGGGAGGGAGGGAGGGAGGGAGAGAGGGAGGGAGGGAGGGAGGGAGGAGGGAGGGAGAGAGGGAGAGAGGGAGGGAGGGAGGGAGGGAGGGAGGGAGGGAGGCGGTAAATAGCTGGCATATACAGAAACAAGAGACTCTATTGTAGAGAGAGTGGAGAAGTCTTTCTCTGTGATGGAATATTTGAGAGAAGACATCAAAGACAGTAAGGAGCCCCAGGAAGATTAGGTAAATATTTATTTTCACTAATAGGACAGCATGTATGAAAAAGGCTACCTGGGCTTACTTAAGTCAAAAAAAAAAAAAGTATTCTCACTTGTTCCAGGGGTTGGAATGCCATGATTAAAATATACCAAGCAAATTTGAAATCAGTATGACCTCTGCAGAGACAAGATCATGTAACCATGGTCAGGAGACAGGACCTTTTCCAAACTGAGATAGACAACCATTGAAATATTTTATTAGAGAGGAGTGAGAAAATGTCATCCATTTTAGGCATATGGTGAAAGAATTAGGAAAAGAGAAATAAAAACCAACAGAAAAGGTAGCAACTAGTATAACAACCTGGCCTGCCAAGGTTCCAGTGATGACAGAAGATTGGGAAGATTTTGTAGTGTTGTACATAGAATCAACAGGATTTGCTCATAGGTCCAGTGAAGGGAGAAATAAGGAGGAATAATTGGGATGAGCCTAAGGCTTCTGATGTGAGCAACTGGATGGATAATGGGGTCCCTGATTACCATGGGAAGGAATATACCAGGGGTTTCACAGGGAGCATTGCAGAGGAGGACATGGAAAGATTGTAAGAGCCAGAGGACCAAGGAATTTGTGTGAGACCGTGTAAGCTAGGAAAGCCAGAAGCTACATCCATAATGTCTTACCAACACAACTGCCCAAGCGTGAGATGAACAAGGACAGCGTATGTAAAAAGACAGACCAAAGTGGTAGGAGAAAGCCCAGGAGGCCTCCACCCTACAAAAAGAACTACAGTTGACTAAGGAATGCTGAAAGCGGGAGAAATGGTCTCCCCCAGGGAAGAGCACCCCAACTAGTTATCCAGTACCAACGAGTCAGCTCTAGAAATACACATACAAGTAACTTCATACAGACCGAGCAGATTGTACTTATATACGTAGAAGTGTGTGTGTGTGTGTGTGTGTGTGTGTGTGTGTGTGTGTGTGTGAACAACTAATGAAAAAGAGGCTATGAATTCTAAAGAGAGCAAGGAAGGTTCATGGGAAAGTCTGGAGGGAGAAAAATGAAGGGGAAATGACATGATTATATTATAATCTCAAAAATAAAAGAATTTTATAAAGGAAAAAGAAGTATCTTTTCATGCCCAGCTTATTTCAGATTACCATATTATATGCAGAAAAATTACTGGAGTGATGGTTCAGTGACTAAGAGAATGTACCGCTCTTCCAGAGGACCCAAATTCAGTTTCTAGCACCCACAACAGGTGACTCCCAACCACTCATGACTCCAGCCTGGAAGGGAGCCACAGCCTCTGGCTTCTGTTGGTACTGCACTCACTAGCGTATACCAAAGCACGTGAATATACACCTAGTTAAACCAAAATTCTTTTTTTATTATTTAAAAAAAATAGTAGTGCACTGGAGGCCAATGAGATGGTTCAGCATGTAAAAGAACTAGCCGCCAAGCAGGACCATGTGAGTTTGACTCTGGGGACCCACGTGGTAGAAGGAGAAAACCAACTTCAGCAAGTTGTCCTCTGACCTCTACTTGCACACACACCCCACCCACCTGTCTGCCCACACACATTTAAAAATAAATATTTTTAAAACTTATTTGAGAGAGAGAGAGAGAGAGAGAGAGAGAGAGAGAGAGAGAGAGAGAGAGAATGGGAAGTCCTTTCAGGGGAATGAGGTAGAGAAAGAAATAAAAGGCGGTCAGATCAGACATACCGTTTATTGATAACACAATCTTGTGACTGAAAAACTACAGGTCATACACACATACCCACACACCCATATATGCTCAGGCACACACACACACACACACACACACACACACACACACACACACACCTGTACGCACACTCACACACATAAACTTGTTAGAACAAATAAGCTAATTCAGGCTGGGATACCCTTTTAATCCTAGGAGGCGGAAACAGGCAGATCTCTGTAACTTTGAGGCCAGTCTGGTCTACATAGTGAGTTCCAGGACAGACAGAGCTACAAAGAAAGACACTGTCTCAGAAAAGAGAGAGGTGGGGGGAGGGAGGGAGGAAAAGGGAAGGGAAAAAAGAGAGAAGAAACAGAGAGAGAGAGAAGGAAGAAAGAAAGAGAAAAGCAGAATGAGAGAAAGGAAGGGAGAGAGTAATAAGCTAAGACAGTGTCATTTACAATACCTGCTAAAGACGCGTTTAACAAAAGCTTAGGGATATATGTGTATACACTGAAGAATCTAGGTATTAATGAGCTGACAGCAAGAAGCCACTGCTCCTTTTCTAACCCATCACCCTTCAGTCCAGCTGAACAGCTTACACCTTCCAAAGCCTGCTGTTTTTCTCTTCACTGTGTGATTCCCTTTCCTGGAGATCCCCTTTATCACTTCTGCCTGTTAGCCAGAAGGATGGTTACATCCTTCAAAGCCTTCAATATGGTAGCAATCACCAGGTAAGCCTTCTCATCATCCATGCTGGACCCATCAAGCTATTCCTTCCGACCACTCAGCGGGTCACTTGCCCCCATTCGAATTCCTGTACATTTCTTATTTCAGTTGTTTGCATAGGTCATGGCTCCTTTACTATGTCATAATTGTCTCAGGACAAGAACTATATAATATACTTTTTGCTTTTGTTCCATTACAAATCATAAAACATATCTTGAATATATGAATTATGGCTTTAAGAAAATGCCAGTGATGAACAGTCTTAATTAGAATAAATCATTGTTTGGGGTACTAACTCATAAATCCACAGAGTTCTCTCTTCCATGTTAGTCATGATGATCTTACCCAAATTAACTTTCCTTTGAGTACACATAGACAATTTGGGAGACTGTATTACAAGGGAGGACCAAATATGCCAGTTATTCCTTCCCTTGAGCAGAGAGAAGTTCTGTTATGCGTCATGGAAAATTAGAGCACAGTAATAGAATGTGCCAACAAGACTTCTTGTTGAGTGATGATTTAGTGGAAATGCTGTTTTGCCTCCTGTTCCTAGGTCATAACTTCCTTCTCAAAGACTTAAGCTGGATGTTCTATTGACTTTGTTTCTAGATCACACTGACAACCATTGGCTATGGAGACAAAACGCCCCTAACTTGGCTGGGAAGATTGCTCTCTGCAGGCTTCGCACTCCTTGGCATTTCTTTCTTTGCCCTTCCTGCTGTGAGTATCTTTGCAACAAGAAAGCAGCTTCAATTGGGTCCTCAAGGCTTACTGGAGGGAGCCTCCACACATCAGTGTTCTGAGTCAATGGTCTATCTCATTGACTGATACTGTTGTTCTAATCAAAATGTTAACTTTTCTAAATGCATCCAGGTAGATGATGGACAGAATATGGACTTGAGTCTTTTTCATACCAGCTATATCTGTATAAACATGTAATTCAGATTATTTCAGCCAACATGCCACTAATACAATTTAAATGTTTAGAAAGATTTAAAGATAGCTTCATTTAAACTAATTACTGCAATTTGGTTTATAATGTACACAAAGGAAAAGACAGATGTGTACAGGAGTTCATTCCTTTTCCCAAACACTTGAATGAAAAGCATCTGACCTTAAGTGTTGTAAATGTGTCAGATGATTTATTCCTGTGTCACACAGCATTGATTTTATTTTTCTTAATGAGCAGTTTCTGCGTTTAGTCAGAATGAAAAACACATTTCTCTCCCTCCAAGCTTCTGATTAGTTTTTCTTCAATGGACGAAGCTGGACTTTCTGGTCATTCTAGCCTGTTGTTTCTTTAAAGGCAGTTGGACATGACATCACAATGTACCTCTTCCCCTGCGGACATCACTTTCGTCCCCTCCATCTAGGCTGGGCATCAGGCAGTCAACAGTAAGGAGCGAGAGTCCAGCCTCAGCAGGGGCGCCTCAGGAAAACAGTCCCATCCTTATCCCAAGCAGCAGGCCGTGGCATGTGCAACGCCTGTCAGACTGAAACCTGAGATCCCAGGCCGGAGAAAGCTGAGCACATGGAGGTCAGATGGGGATTTTCAGTACCCCAGACTTCAGCTCCCAGTGCTTATTCTTTGACTGTAAATGACCTCAGAGGGCAGTCCTGTCCAGCTCTCGACTAGCCAGCTGGTTCAGGCCTATACCACTCAAAACCAAGGCAAAGAGACTGCCCAGACTACGCACAGACTTGGATGTTGCACCTCAGTTTGAGTTACATTTGTCACTTACTGTGTAACTAACTACATTAGTGTGCATGGAATGCTGTGGCAGGGTACCAAAGACTGGGGGTCCTCAACAATAAATAGAAATTATTCTCACAGTTCTTGAAGGCTAGAGATGCAGATCCAGATCCAGACATTAGCAGGGTGGGACCCTTCTGAGAGCCCTGAGAGGGAGAGTATTGTTCCAAGCCTCCAAACTTGAGGCAGAGAGGACTATCCCTTTTATGTGTTTAACAACATTTATATCTAAATTCCTTTATCTTATAGGGACTCATTTGTATGCTTAGGGCCCATCCTAATGACGTCATCCTAACCTGAATACCTCTAGTGAGGACCCTCGCTATCTCCAGATAAGCCACATTCTGAAGTACAGGCAACATATGAATTTGGGGAGACACAATGTAGCTCAATGATTTTTTTTAGTATGTTTCTTCATTGAATTAATAGAGGAAGAATTATTGAGTCCAGATAAGTAATGGATGGAATAATGGGATAATGTAAATCAAGTGATTACTATGAAGAAAACCAAAACACTCTCCTTCATTTGTAAGACTATAAAAATATGTGCTGGTGCACACCTTTAATCCTAGCACTTGGGAGGCAAAGGCAGGCAAATCTCTGAGTTCAAGGCCAGCCCAGTCTACAGAGAGTTCCCGGACAGCCAGGGCTACATAGAGAAACCCTGTCTTGAAAACAACAACAAAAAGTTTCCTGATGCAAAATGGTAATATAAGACAGATGGGGCAGAATTTCCCATATCCAAAGTAAACTCTTTTTGTTGTTGTTTGTTTTGTTTTGCTTTTTGAGACAGGGTTTCTCTGTGTGGCCCTGGCGGTCTTGGAACTGACTCTAGCCTACTGTACAGAGTCCCCATTGCCAGCCCAAAGTCAGCTTGTATGGCTGCCCCAACAATCCAGAAAAGACCAGAGAAAGAATTAGTAATCAGACTCTCTGCAGGAAAATCCCTTTGGGAAGATTGAAAAGTAGTTTTGGGCTTCTTCCCCAAAAGTAATGGCACAAAATACCTGCTGTTTTATGTTTATATCTACCCTGAGGTCACAGAGATAAATGGACTATTATAATAGACAATAGAGGCCAGCATAACATATACTGCATGGGAACAGATGTTGGAAGACTAATGGCCAGGGCAGGAAATGCAAATCTACAATAAGCAAGCAGAGATAAGTGTTCAAAGTGTGGGAAGACTGGAGGCCAGTTAGAGTTAGAGTCAGGCCCCCTCTGAATCCTCCACAGTGAAATGCAAAGATCCTAGAAGGAAACTCTGAACCATGCCAGGGAGGTTAAACTATGTTGTTGTGTAAGGTTATGGGTCAGAGGCTAAGTAGTCATTCATGGAAATGTTCCCAATAAACTGATTGCCATTTTAATGTACAGATTAAGCTAATCTATATTAGAAATCTGTAAAATGTGCTTGCATTAAACAGAACATTTCCTAACAACGCCAAGAAACATCCACTGTGACACCTTTTACTGTGCTCTCACCATAGGTGCTGAGTTGTCGTTTTGTCCTCTGTCCCTACCTGCTAGCCAACAGTGCAGCCTGGTTGAAATTCTGAGGATGCATCAGCATTTTGCCGGGAAAGTGTCTTAGTTAGCGTGACTATGGCTCGGATGAAACAGCATGACCAAAAGCAAGTTGGGAAAGAAAGGGTTTATTTCACCCACACATCTAGGTAACAGCTCATTATCAAAAGCAGTGAGGACAGGAGCCTGGAGGCAGGAGTTCATGCAGAGGCTTCAGAGGTATACTGCTTACTGCCTTGGTCACTGCAAGGCAATGCTTCCTAACTCTACTTTCTTAGAGAACCCAGGACTACTAGCCCAAGGACAGCACCACACGTAATGGGCAGGGAACTCCTCAGCAATCACTAATTAAGAAAATGCCCTACAGGCTTCTCTATAACCCCATCTTATGGAAACATAAGTAATTGAGATTCTCTCCTCTCAGGTGACTCTGGCTTGTGTTAAGTTGACAAAATTATTTAGCACAATTGACCCTTTGTCAACTTGGCACACAAACAAATCACTGTTAAGCCACAACCTTCCCTTTCTTGTTCATCCCCAAGATTACACATTAATACTGATCACACAATATAAAATATTTTCCAAATTAAAAGGTTCCACAGTCTTACAAATTCAAACATTTTAAAACTTCAGTCTCTTCTTTTAAAACCCAAAGTCTCTCAACTGTAGGCTACTGTAAAATCAAAAATAAACTAAATGCTTTCTTACTTCCAGAGGGAAAAACCAAGGCATAGTCACAATCTGAACACAGCAAAACCAAACTGTAACTGTGTAAATAACTCAATAGCCAATGTCTGGGATTCATTCACGGTCATCTGGGCTCCTCCAAAGGGCTTGGGTCACTTCTCCAGCTCTGCCCTCTGCAGCACATACAGCTTGTCTTCTAAGCTCTAGCTGGCTCCACTCCACTGCTGCTGCTGTTCTTGGTGATATATCCCACAGGGTTCCTTGGTACAACTGGGCTGCACGTTCACCAGTAGCCTCTCCTGGGCTCTCTTTGGGGATTCCATCCCTGTTACACAGGGCCAAGCTTCAGCTGCTCTCTATGTCTTCTCTCTTCATGCCTTCAAAACCAGGACCCCCTGGGTGACTCTTACACTACCAAATTCGGCTGCCAAGATGAGATACAACCTTGGCTGCCTCTGGAACACAGCTTCTATGTGTTGACTCAGAGGAAACACTTCCCAGAAGATTTCACCTCAAGGATGCTGGTCTTTTCTTAATCACAGCTAATTTCTCAGCCCTAGCTGACCAGCATCCACTGTCCCAGCAAAGCAAAGGTTTTACTTTAGTGGTTCTGGCCTCTTGTGAATCACAGCTCATTCTTCAGCTCTAGCTAACCAGACACCACAGATTCTTCACAAAAAAAATCCCAGTAGAGTCTTTGTTTCCCTCTGAAACTTCATAAGCCAGGCCTCCATCATCTGCATTGTTCTCAATATTCTTTTTTTTTCAATTATTTATATATATATTAAATGCCGAATGTCATTTATTGAAGGAGAGAGGAGGTCTTAAATACAGGCTTACAGCACAATGGGAGAACCCTGGAGGGCAGAAGTTCACTACTGATGTTTTACAATCTTGCATCTAAGCTGTTAACGCCCATTATTCAGGATACACAGACAAGGAACTTCCCTTAAGCATTCAGGAGGGTGGAACTTGGCAGGGAATTAGCATAGGGAGGATATCAAGGTCAAGGTCCGCAAGCAAGGCAACAGTTACCCAAAACAGGGGCCAGGGCCCTACAGGTCCCCCTTTTATTAAAAAATGAGCTTCTGACTTGGGTTGCGTGGGACGTCAGCAGGTCACCTTACCTGTTCTCAATATTCTTATCTTCCAAACTCCTACAGAAAAGCTTATTGAGCCCTTAGTATTCGATGGATTTTCTAGGCCAGAGTTTCCAAGTCCTTTCACAATGGTCCCCAGAAGAACATGGTCAGGTCTGACATAGCCATACTCACTATCCTGATACTGACTTCTGTCTTAGTCACTGATCTGTTCTGTTGCTGTGAAGAGACACCATGATCAAGGCAACTCTTACATAGGAAAGCATTTAATGGGGGGCTTGCTTATAGTTTCAAAGGGTCAGTCCACTATCCCTGTGGCAGGGAGCATGGTGCTCATTGTAGCCCAGGAACAGTAGCTAAGAATGACATCCTGATCCACAAGCAGAAAAAAATAGTCTGGGCCTGGCATGGGCTTCTTAAACCTCAACGCCCACCCCCAATGACACACTCCCTCCAACAAAGCCACACCCCTTAACCCTTCTGAGTAGTGCCACTCCCTGACGACTAAGCATTCAAATATAAGTTCCTATGGGGGCCATTCTTATTCAAACCACCAAGAAAAGGTTGAAGAGGATTGTGAACCTTTCTTCTTTGGGGATTCCACAACCCAGGAAACGGACCATGGTTTCCTATCTGACCTTGACAGCAGAAGGACTCTGTTGCACCTCACAGGATCAACAGGTCACTTACCCCAAACTCCACTCTAGCCCACCTCTCCAGCTCCCTCCAGTCCTAGGCTCCTAAACCGCTGCAGACCAACCTGACTTCTTCACAGCAGCCTTGTTACAAGCCGGTCTGGCTTGCTCCTCCTGAATGGATACCCTAGCTATAAGTGGCATTTATTCTGAAGAAATTGGCCTTTATCAAGAATCAGCTCCTTCAGATATCCAGCTAGTTTAAGTTCAATGTAACAACTAGTTCTATTTGACTTGAAATGTTAATTATTCCACAAACACACATTTGCTACTATCTTCAAGCATTAAAAATATTAACAAATATTTTCTCAACATTTGTTAATATATTACAAATATTAAAAATATATTTTAATATATTATAAATGTTAATAAATATAAACAAAAATAGATTGCAAAATATAAACACATGTTAAAAGTCAATATTGCTTGGTTCCCATGTTGAGGGGGCAAATTGGGCTTCTTAAAATTGAATGATAAGGAGGAGTAAACATTTTAAATTTTTGTCAAGATGTTTTTCTCACTTGGTATTTATGTAGCATTTATTGGCCTAGAATCAAATAATAATTGATTGAATTAATCAATATAAAATATTTAATCAATATTAAAACCTAAAATTTTAATTCCTGTTAATCTAGAAAGTTAATGAAAAGCAATTTGTAAGATTTTTGCATCTACAAAGGGACAGGGAATGAATGAGATCAAGATACATGATGGGAAAAACACATAGAATAAATAAATTTTATTAAAAAATGTTTTGTACCTATTGTCAGCATTTTAAGAGATGGTGTGCATATTGAAAGATGAAGCCAGGGTGCGTCTGTGTGCATAAATCCTAACAGACTTCTGCTTAGAGACACTGGCCTTTATGTGAATAGAGGTAGAGAAAAGTTGGAATAGAGACATAACAAGACAGGGAGCAGACCAGGCTTAATAACTGCTATAATGTACAGTCTGGCACAAGAGACGTGTAGTAAACAGCTGCCATCTACTAAAATATGTTTCCAAGCAATGCCAAGTGATTTTCAGAATATCTTAGTTTGCTTTGTAGATATTAAATTGTACTATGTAGGACCTGTGTTCATTTTCAAAAGGGATGTGACTCTCAACCCCCTTATCCATATATTGTACTCAAAAATGATAGCTATTGCTGTTAACCCAATGTCTATAAAAATCTGAATTATGTTCAGAGCAAGTAATACACAAATATTGACTATATATATATATTACATATTATAAAGATATTTTGTGTTCTCTCCTGTGTGTTTATACTTAATGGGAAATGAAGTTAAAAGAAAAATCAGTCAGTCTTTCCCACATAGCCTCATTTAAGAACTACAACAAAAAAGTATTTGGAAGAGGAGAGCATTTGTGATAGCAAGTGCAAGAAATATTATTTAAATCTATAAACCGACCGTACAAAGCAGCTTTCTACAAAGCTTAGCTTGTGTAATCACAGCTGTATGAGATGGAGACATTAGACAGTACAAGACCTGCACTGAAGGCAGAGAGAAAACAGAACCCATGATTTAATTGCTCGTTTCAGGGCACAGTCATTTATCTTAATTAATAATAGAGGAGGGCTCTGCATACTAGTAGCAAATAGTATTATTTTACAATTCTGTATTCTAAACATGATTGCATTACTTATTGTCTGGTTATTGTCACCGATGTGCTTAGAATTGTGAAGTCTCAAGATAAGAGGAAAAGGTCAAAGGTTATCTAGAGCCCCAAAGTATCTCAGCAGAGTTGTCACGTGGCCAAGACTGAATACCATCTAGAGATAAACAAATACCATTTTCCAGGAGGTATCACCTTTGAGCTGAGGAAGGGTGGCACTGGGTGCTTCTTACCTGCAGAAGATACCGACTTGGTGCTTAAGATACCCATCTCTAACCTAAGGGTCAGACTCCTTGAAGCTTACAAAGGGCTCATAATTTAGAGCTAGCAAATAAAACCCACAGACCGAAAAGCAGTGGAGCCCCCAGTGTCATACTAGTGAAGTCAAGAACACAAGACTGAAGAATTTAGCAATCTCTGAATATGAACCCAAGGTTGAGACAAAAGGCATCATGATTTCACAAATGTCGAACCTAAATGAACTGAAAAGAGAGGCAAACATCAAAGAACTAGAATTTTCACAGTTCAAGATGAAAAGCATGAAGCCAGGTGGTGGTGGTGCATGCCTTAATCCAAGCACTCAGGAGATAGAGGCAGGAAGGTCTCTGTGAGTTCGAGGCCAGCTTAGTCTACAGAGCTAGTTCCAGGACTACACAGAGAAACCCTGTCTTGAAAAACAAAAATATAAAAAAAAAGATAATAAGCAATAGGAAATCAAACTAGCAACGACAAGACGGCTGGATCTAGAGATGGTTAAGAGTACACACTATTCTTGTAGAAGGCTGGATTCCATTCCCCAGCACCCACAGTAAGCAGCTTTCAACCACTCTTATCTTCAGGTCCAGGAGAACTGACTCCATCTTCTGAAATCCTCTTACTTGCACACACAAATGCACATACACATAATTTAATGGTATAGTAATCTCACTAACCCCATATTCCAAACAGGTGAGCCAGAACCAAATCAAATCAAATCAAAACAAACAAACAAACAAACGAAAATGCAAGACATGCTGAAAGTACCAGATTAAAACTGAGGAAAACATGAGTAGACTTGTCAAGCTATCATGCTCCTGTTTCTGACATACAGACAAGCAAAACCTCCAGCTCCAAAACCGAGGAGAGCCCATCTTCAAGGGCTACCACTGGGATCATTGTGAACCTCACCTCCATTTTTCCCAATTTGGAGTATGATGAATGTACAATCCCCAGTGTCTCATCAGTACTAAAAGTAGCCTTGTGTCTACAGAAGCAAGACTAAAGCTCCCAAACTTAAACCCCAGTCCAGTCCAAAGTAGAGTTTATGCCCCTAAATTCTATCACTTAAAACCACTTGCTTGAATTTAATGATCATTTTTCTAGGTGTGATGCTTCTTATGATACCAGAAATCAATTATTGATAATGTCCAGTTGATTTACTACAGAACAAGAGTCATGCTTTTTGGGTAGTATTACCCAACAGCTTGCTACTACCTGGCACTGTTGTAGCAGAGATAATACTGCTTTGTATAAATAATGTGTGTATGTATTGTCAACACATTACATAATGTTTGTCTTTTTTATAGATTCATTTGAAAGATCTTTAAAACGTTATTATTTTTTTTTTTTTTTTGTATTTTGTTCCAGGGCATTCTTGGCTCAGGTTTTGCATTAAAAGTACAGGAACAGCACCGCCAGAAACATTTTGAGAAAAGAAGGAACCCAGCTGCCAACCTCATTCAGGTAAATGTCAGTGTGATAGGTAGATGGCAACATCTGTCTCCAGAAGTTCTTGTTGGGTCATTTTCTAGTTACCATGCTTCATTGCTTCCTAGAGCTACTGAACTGTCTTAAAAAAAAAAAAAAAAAAAAAAAATGAAGTCAAACTTTAATGAACAGCCTAGAATTTGAGTAGGTGTTGTCCCTTACCCAGACAACAACAACAAAGTATGTTTTTCAGAAAATAGGCTATGTGTTGTTCAGATTAATTAACCATTACCAGCAACACTGTGCAGGGGTTACCGGTCATGTCACTCCTGGAAAGACCTAGTATATTTTATGAATCACTGTGTGAAACTTAATTGGTCATTAAGAGATGGAGCAGAATGCAGCATCATTCCTGATATTCCCATGACTTTCTCTAGCCTGTTGGATGCTTCTGCTGGGAAAAACAGACATGTTTAGAATGCTAAGGTTTCGCCGGGCGGTGGTGGCGCACGCCTTTAATCCCAGCACTCGGGAGGCAGAGCCAGGCGGATCTTTGTGAGTTCGAGGCCAGCCTGGGCTACCAAGTGAGTTCCAGGAAAGGCGCAAAGCTACACAGAGAAACCCTGTCTCGAAAAACCAAAAAAACAAAAAAACAAAAAAAAACAAAACAAAAAAAAAAAAAAAAAAAAAAAAAAAAAAAGAATGCTAAGGTTTCATGTCTGTGGAATTACTTTTAATGTCTTGTAGGGAGATGACCTGAAGTGCATTAGAGATTAGAGTGTATTAAATAATAAGCATATTGTTTGAAGCTAGTTCATAATACACTGGTTTTGTGCTAACATTTCATTTTCTTTTCAATAGCCCAGGATTTGTGTCAACATTTTCCTAAACTATTTATCTCTTTTTGCCATCTATACTTCCTTGTTAGTTTGTTTTGGTTTTGCTGTTGTTTTGTTCTGTTTCTGTTTTTGTTAACTGCTTTAGTGGTGTAGTAGAGAGTATGGCTGTCTCCCATGTCTTTTGGGAATAGAACCAAGTTGAGAATCACAAGATTTTTTTTACTAGATCAATGATATGAAGTTAGCATTTTACAACGAACGCAATAGCCCTACAATCCCAAGTTATCTCCTTTCCTTAAAAGCAGCTGAAGCCCCAAGCTTTAAACCTGAAGATGCTGGAATGCATATAGGAGGCACTAAAAGAACTGTTTACATGCAGATGTAGCAAGTAGTACATTGCTTTAATTTAGATTGCAGTTTTGAGTAGCTGAACTACTCGGTTGTAACAATTGTGAACCATCCCATTAGCCTTTGCCTATGTCTGTGGCATGCCTTACTTCCAACAGAAATGGAGCTAGGAAGAGAGCGGTGTGACTTAGTTATATCCTGAAGGAAATCTGTATCTACTGATTAAATAGGGCATTAGTTTTAAACACAATACTATTTTACAACTGTTTACAAGAAATGGACCATCGGGCATGAATTTCAAGGAAAATCACTGACAGTCACTATTTTTCCACCACTTTAAAAGATAAATAAATGAGGGCTGGAGAGATGGCTCGGCAGGGAAGAGCGCTGGTTGCTCTCCCAGAAAACCCTCGCTTGTTTCCCAGCACCCCCATGATGGCTCATGTCTACCTGTAACTAAAGTCTTAATAACCTGACACCCTCCTCTGGCCTCTGAAGGCACCAGACACCCACATGGTGTGCAGGCACACGTTCGGGCAAAGCACCCATACACATAAAAAAATAAATAATTAAAACTGTCTTTAAAAGATTACAAATGAAAACAGTAAAATTACTTTCTTGCAGAAAAGGTCCCTAAATTAATAGGAGCTTAAGCTCAGTGGCCAGGGCCTGGGAATGTAGTTTAATGATGAGTGTTTCCCTGGTATGTATGAGTCCCTTGGTTGAATCTCCAGTATTAAAAAGTCTGAAACCCAACAGTAATCCCATAATGATAGAAGTGTGCCCTACAGGCACACAGAATACTCACCACTTTTCATCTGTAAGCACTCTTCACTGATGTACATGCTTTCAGATTTCTATAGGTTTTTTTTTTCTCTCTTTACTATCTTTACCCTCAATTTTCCTTCACTATAGAACAATTCTCCAACTTGTGAGTGCACAATTTGTTCAAGAGGCTCCCGGAATCCCACTGAGCAACAAGCCCTATTTATGTATAGAACCAATAAACCATCTTCCAGATATTAAACTTCCTAGAAGTGAGCTGTTCTGTTGAGAGGCAAACCCTTGCAGAAGTCTCCTGTGCACATCAACTGTAACAATGCAGGGCTGTGCTGCCGATGCAGTAACCACTAGCTCCATGTTGCTATTTAAAGCTAAGTGAATTAAAGAGTAAAAACTGATTTCTAGACACTTATCTAAGGTTCAGCTCTTAAGTGGCTGTCAGCTGCCATACTGGATTGGACATACCTCCAAGAATCACGGCAGAGACTTTTCCCATTTGCTGTGTCCTTATCAACTACTGAATCATGAGGAACAGTTTCCAACTGAACCTCAGAACAAATTGTTTTTCATGCAGCAAATCATTAGAGAAGAGGAGTATATGTCTTTCTCCAAAGCAAGACAACCCATAATAGGTGCAGATGTCAACTGAACAGTTTAGCTCAGAGGCCTTGAGCTCCATTTTGTGCAACTTGATTATGTAACGAGTATTGTGGTTAGCAAGTGAACTTGTAAAATGAAAGTAATAATAGAGTGAAATCATGAATTTTACTTAAAACTCCAAATTGTTTGTGACAAAAAAGAGCACAAACTACGTGACTTAAAATGTTTAAGAATACCTTAAAATCTATGCTTAGTTTAAGGAGTCTAAAATTGAATTTGATCATTTAGAAAGTAGCTGCCCCCTCATTTCAATGAAATTGATTTATTTATGCTGCACAGGGATAACATACAATCCATTTGTCCATTGCATCTCCTTTACATAGTCTCTGAACAGAATCCAGGGGGTAGGCTTTAGTTAGTCATTATGGAAATCTATTTTTCAATTTATATATGACTTTTTAAGGATAAAGTAGGTTGAAAAACAAGCTTCATTTGCTGATCCTTTCATTTCTTACCCATACACCTGCCGGTTTGCTGAATATATAAAGCATCAAGATCAAAGGCAAATTTTGTTTGTGTTAAGGCTGAGCCACACTCTTTCCACCACAGCAAGTGAGATGCTCAAATTGCTTTGTCATTTGGTTGGTGAAAGAACTAAATTAACCAGCCATCTCAAGGATTTAGAAAGAAAGTTTCAAAGCCCAGAAGCTCACAGCAAACTTAGCTGTGTCAATATCTTTTGCGTGACTCATTTAAATTAACTTTTCAAGTGGAGCGGTCTGGGAAACGAAATCAGCTCTCAGTAACACTCTGAATACCTGCCCAAATGTCACAACTTTTATTAATAATGCCTAAGACTCACAGCGTCTTTTTAGTTTGCAGAGTGCTTCCAACACAATGTATCACGTGATCATCAAGATAAGCCTCATCAGAGCTAGAACTAAATCCTTGCTGTCTGAGTCCAAATCCAGTACTTCTTCATTTTATTTTATTTTTTGCAAAATTTCATACATGTATACAATGTTCTGTTCCCCACCGACACATCTCCCTCCCAACTTTTTTTTAACAACCCACTGAGTCCAGTTGGTGATGTCAATATGTTCACCTGAGTATTGTGTCATCCGCTGGGATGATGGCCATCCACCTGAAGAAAAGGGATAGGGTTTCCTGCCCTATTCACGCTGGAACTTTTAAGTACTTTAATCTCTTATATGTAATAATGACTGCTGTGAGTTCTGTGCAATGGTCATGCCATGGCCAGAAGACAGCATTTCATATCCCTCCTCCCCATCTTCTGGCTCTTGCATCCTTTCTGCTCCCATTTCTTCACTGTCCCCTGAGCCTTGGGGCAGATCAGGGATATGGTTCAAAAATCAGCATTGTGCCCTCTGTAGGCATTACTGAGCTTCTGGGTAGGCACCAACAAATTCATCAGAGGTCCATAATAGAGGCTTATTCTGGAGAAATTGAACCTGTTCCGTGTCGAGTAAAAACAAAAACAACAATTTCGTGAACTTTTTATATAAACTGACAGAACCGTGAGAGGAGGGCTGGAAGATTATCCTGCCATAAAGCTGACTGTTCCCAAAGAAAACAAGCTGCATATTGAAGCTTTAGCTTTGTTTAGTGAAATCACTTGGTCCTCACTCAGCCATCCTAAAGGGAGGCTGCCAGTCACTGTACTAAAAGGCCAGTTGTACCAGATGAAGCCCCCTGTGTCATGCTTCAGTCACAGAGCAAAACAGATTAAGAAAGCCAAATGATAGCTATTAAAACATGAAAGCAGAAAAAATAGAAGGAAACACAAGATTGTAACGGTATCTCAGAACATGAAATAAAAAGACAAGAAAGAAAATGAAAATCGAAGTACCTCTTGTTGAGGTCCAAAGACCCAACTAACACAGGTACCTCAGAGCACACAGAGTACAGGAAAACTAAGGGGAGGGTTTTACCAGGGAAACAGTACACTATGATTCTTAAAACTGGGGGGCAGGAGTAGCCATAATAAAAGACTCCACCAAATGCCTGCACTACGAACTTAAAACCTTCATACCAAGATTATCACAGAGAGACATCAGAACGCTTGTAAAATCAGGCATCCTAAATGCTTTTCAAAACTGAGCATATCCGAAGGGTGAAGAATTAACATGACATTGGATATCTCACTAGAAACTCAACACTTAGAGCACAGGAAAATAAATTCATTGGGAAGAAAGAGTACTTGCAACCTAGCATTCTGTACCAAGACAAACCATTCATGGAGTATGAGAATAACACAAAGAGGTTTAGAATCATCCAAGAGCCCCAAAATTTATGTACTTTCCTAATTTTCTTCCTTGTGCTGTGATAGAACACCATGACCAAAAACAACTTGAAGAGGAAAGGCTCACATGTCCCTATCACAGCCCACCCACCGTCTAGGGAAGTCAGGGCTGGAACCTGGAGTCCAGAACTAAAACAGAGGCCACGAAGGAATGCCAACTACTGGCTCTCTCCCCATGGCATAGTTAGCCCTTCTCTCTCTCTCTCTCTCTCTCTCTCTCTCTCTCTCTCTCTCTCTCTCTCTCTCTCTCTCTCCAGTCTTTCTCCCTTCCCTCTTTCTTTCTTTCTTTTTTCATCCTGACAGTAGTTTCCCCTCATTCCTCTCCTCCCAGCCCCATCCACTCCTCCTCCTTTCTCTTAAGAAAAGGACAGGCCTCCCATGGGCGTCAACCAAATATGGCATTTCAAGTTGCAGTAAGACTAGACACCTCCCCCCCCCCCATATTAAGGCTGGACAGGCAACCCGGTATATGAGGAAAAGGGTCCCAAAAGCCAGTAAAAGAGTCAGAAACAGCCCTTTCCCCCACAGTTAGGAGTCCCCCAAGTAGACCGAGCTACACAACTGTTCATATATGCAGAGTGCCGAGGTCAGACCCATGCAGGCTCCCTGATTGTCAGTTCAGTCTCGATGAGCCCCTGTGAGCCCAGGATAGTTGATTCTGTGGGCTGTTTTCTTGTGGTGTCCTTGACCCCTCTGACTCTTATAATCCCCACCCTACCTACTCAGGATTCTCTAATCTACCTAATGTTTGATTCAGTCTGCTTCCTTATAACTCCCAGTACTGCCTGCCCATGGGCATGGCACTATCCACCATGGGCTGGGCCCTTTCACAGCAATTATTAATCAAGGAAATGCTCTACAGACTTACCTATATGCAATCTGATGGAGGCATTTTCTCAAGTGAGGGGCAGGAATGCCAGCATTGTTAGCAGGAACTGAGCATGGGGGTACAAATGGAAATGGAATTGATACATTCTGTAATGCATTTGACTGAAAGGCTTTGCTGTTTCTTCAGGAAAGATTAGGAATGCCGTAACTTTGTAATAGTTAATAAAAGCAAATCACAAAATGAAAATAAGACAGTAGTAACTGAAAATAAAGTAATATATGTATATGCAATATACATAAATAAATATGAAAGAAAAAGTAATCATAGCACTTAGTGGATAGTCAAACTAGATATTCCCTGGCCCAACACACACACACACACACACACACACACACACACACACACACACACACACACAATTGAATTATACTGACATCTCTACACCAGCAAACTGAAAACAAAACTGACCTGGTTATAAGAATGCAAGCACTAATAACCAAAAATAGAGATATAAAAATGTCAACAGGATGAGAGAAAGCAAAGATGGAATGTGAATGGACTATTTTATTGTCTTCCATAATCAAAAATTGGTTAATAATACCTAAAATTGAAATAAAGAGCATAGCCCTTAAAAGTAAGGATTCCTAAGAAAAAAGGAGAACTACCATATGATCCAGTGACCCACCCATCAGAAGGAACCCAAGTCAGCATGCCACAGAGATGTTTGCACATCCACATTTGTTGGAGCAGTATTCACAATAGAAGATACAGAACCAATCTAGTGCCCATTAACAGATGAATAAATAAGGAAAATGTTACATATGCACACACACACAGAGAGAGAGAGAGAGAGAGAGTGCATTTTTGTTCAGCCATGAAGAACAAAAATATGTCATTTGCAGAAAAAAAGGATAGGACAAGAAATCATCTAGTTAAGCACAATAAGCCATACTGCAAGCATAGTCTATATTTAAATAAATAAACCAGTAAATATATGTGTATCATAAAAGTAAACAAGAGATTATTGAGGAGCAGAGGGTGGTGATGGGATGGGCCAGAAGGAACATGAGATGGTGACAGGAGCCTGAACATGAGCAAAGCAGCTGATAGGCATGCATAATGCAAGGTGGTGTTTAGTATATGCATTACTAAAATAGAAATTACACAAGAGTTAAAGCGGGCGAAAGGAGAAATGATTGCTGGCTGACACTCGCAGTCTTTCAGGACGGATATTTTAAAACATGCACCTTGAAAATTTCAGTCTAGTGTTGGTCTACCTTTGGATGGTCGGCTGAATTTTTCTGGACTATGTTTAGAAAGAGTCAAATGAGTCATAGTTGTCCTGATCCAAACAATACAAACTGAACATGCCCCACACAGAGAACTCCATGGGCTTAGTACTTTCAACTCAGGACTAAAGTTCAGATTTGTTTGCCTGCCTACGTACGCTGCCACCAGAATTGCCCCATAAATAGCAAGTTTGGCTTTCCTTTGTCTTTTTGTTAACTTGTCCTCTGTAGCCACATATGCCATGCAAATTGGTTCATTTGGATCCACGGGGATCCCTGGACGGAACTATTTGACTTTATACTATGTGATTTGGACTTTAAAATACAGGAACATTAGGTTCTGGGACATATGAATGGGGACTTGAATTTCAATTGCTAGAAGCAATTAGTGGGGCTCAAGGACAGAGGAGGTTACTAAGAATATAGGAGTGTGTGGAAAGCACACACACAAGTAACCTTATACAGACTGAGCAGGCTGCATTTAGGAAATATAGACATCTACCTATCCATATATGCAGGTAACAACAATTCATGAAAGAAGAGGCCACGGATTTGAAAGAGAGTGAGGAGGGCTATGTGGAAGGTCTGGAAGGAGGGAAGGAGAAAGTGTTATAATTATATTATGGTCCCCAAAAAGTAAAGACACAGTAAAACAAATGGGGGAGTAGTACAATTGATGCTCTCTACCTCCACGGTGACCATTGACTAATCTCAGCTCCAGAACAGAAATCATTTCACCCTTCTGGGTGTCTGTCTCACTGACACAGCATTTTTACAAGCGAAGATGGGGCCCAGCCGCTCAGCTGTTAAGCTCAATTTGATAGAAAATGATGAAGAAATTAGGTCAGATTGTAAATCAAGCCTCCAATTTTTTCAGAATCTCTTTCTCCCCCAGTGGTATGTGACACGTAACAGGTAATATCTGGCCCTCTATTTTTTTTTTAATGTATTGTTGCGGTGGGTTTTTTCCACTAGTGTTGAGTGGTGCACCGTCCTACCGGATGTGTCCAGCTGTACGAAAGTCTTACTTTCAGAGTCTGAATCTCATAAATGCATCATGCCTCTCTGGAAACAGTTTCATTAAAATAGCCATCTTTACTTCCCCACCGGTGGAGGGTCTCTGGGCCTCACTCCAACAGAAACAGCTTCAGTAACTCCAGCTTGAAATCTCAGCACTTAGGAGGCTGAGGCTGGACGATCGATCACCTCACACTCGGGACGAGCTTGTACTGCAATGGTGGGACTATCTTCAACAGCTGAAATTGATAATAATAACAATATCTCTGTGTCTTATTGCTTAGTCTAGGTCACTCTAAAAAGATTTTATGTAAACAACTCCAAACACTAAATGTCAAGGCAATAAGGCGGTAATTGTTTTATTATCTATAAGCCATCAAGATACTTAGCACAGATTTCCACAGATTTATCAGTTGAATCAACACAAGCCATGTGGGCAAGGGTTCAGGCAAAGAACCCTGCTTGGAAAATGTAAAATAAATAAGTAAATAACCTTGGAAAACATAAAGTCCCTCAGGTTCTACTGGATGTCTTTCTAATTTTTTCATGTCACTTCCTGAATATTTCACTGAAGTACAATGTGCAGACAGAAAAAGAGTACATTTCCTAGGAGAACTGAGCAGTCCTGTGTAACCGGCACTGAGAAAAACAAAATGTGACTTCTCGGATACCCTTTCTCCATCAATATCCCACAAAGGGAGCTGCTACGCTACCTTCTGACAGCATAGAGTGTTTTTCCCAACTCTATGGAAAGTGCTCTGTTGAGTCTTGTTTATAGTACACGACATTAGTCACAGGAAGCCCATCCATATTGTCAAGCATAGTTACAGTGAACTGTTGCTATGCAGACACATTGCAGTATGTGACCATTTACAAGACTTCTATTTACGTGACTACTGATAGATGTGTGGGCATTTCCAGCTTTAGGTTAAAAGCCCAAATGTAGTGCATACCTTTTGGTGAATGTATTTAAGTATACCTATTGTATTTACCTGGGAATGAATGTCCGTATCATAATGTACTCACACATTCAACTTCAATAACACTACCAGACAGTTTTCCAAAGTAGTTATAGCAATTTTTAATTTTTTGGTCCAACTAAATGATATTCTTAGAAAACAGAATATAATTAGATCACTTTTCTTCACTGTGTTTCAAAATAATGACTGATGGTTATACAGTAGGGATGTGACCCATTTAGATGAATTTGCCACATGAAACAGAACTCTCTAAGTAATGAATCATAATACAAGGTTTTCTCTAAAGAAATTGGAGCAAATGCTTGGCCTGTATTTAGAGTTATTTGCAGGCTCATTGCAAAAGAATTAATTTACCAAACTCTGCATGGAAAAGTAAGTACAGGTGATTGCTCAAATGGATGGTTCAAAAGCTCCTCCAACCACCACCATAAAGCAGTCAGAAAAATCCCCAGTGGAGGTTGTGACCAAGAGGCCACCAACTGAAGACACTTTCTCAACCTTCTCAACCTTGATCGAACCTCCTTTCCTGTTTTGTCTCATCTACAAAACAGAAGTCTTAAGCCGCACTTTGGTTATCAGGATCACATCGCAGTGCTTTATGTTTTGTATTCCAGGAGTGGTTACATAGTATAGACAAGCTTGACCAAACCATTCCCCCTGTTCATTTCATTCTATTTCCTGCTCTCTCCTGTGCCCCTGTGTGCCATCTGTAGTGCGTTTGGCGTAGCTATGCAGCCGATGAGAAGTCTGTTTCCATTGCGACCTGGAAGCCACATCTGAAGGCCCTGCACACCTGCAGCCCTACCAAGTAGGTATCAGTGGAACAGATGGTACTGGAGTTGTGTCATTTCTAGTTGGTTAAACAAACCGTATGTGTGCTGAAAAAGTCCTGATTTGGGACTTGTTTTAGTGTCTCTGTCGCGCTTAAGGGCATCTAAACCTATTTAACAGCAACTCAACCATAAAACTGCATGGAATCGGCATCATTCCTTACCAACCACAGGCCATGACTGAAGTCTTGGAAGAACTGAAATTATGTAGAGATATGGTAGCTCTCTAATGTCTCCTCTTCTAAAACCATAGTTTTTGAAAAGCAAGAATCACCTGACCCATCACCTAATTTTACAGGGAGATTGCTTGGAGAACAATAGATATGTGAATCACAGTTTTCATCTTTGGAAATTTTCATCTTGTAGAAGATGAAGACTAGTTAGAAAGCTGATAGAGCATCTCAAGTGACAGAAGACAGTGGTCTGTTATCATATAAATTATCTGAATTCCCACTTAAAACAATTTTGCATTAAAAGTCATTCTGAGGTCTGAAAAAACTTAATAGTGAGTCAAATTCTCCAAGTGCATCACCTAGTATGTTACTCATATACTGCTTTCCTCTCAAGCAAGTGCCTTCATCCTATCCCCTTGAGTCCATCAGACACGCCTTCACTCACTCTTCCTTACAACCTCATGTGTCAGCCCCACTTACAGGAAAACTGTGACTCAGCCCAAAGGACACAGCACTCATTGGTACTGTGCATGGCACCCGGGGGTCCTGACACAAATCACTCCAGAGATACCTCATTGTTCTCGTGGTTCATAATCACTGCTGTTATTATTGTTGCTCTTTCTTAAATCAGTGAAATGTGCCACAAATGGGGGCCTTTTCCCCAGAATAATGTCCAATGCACACACACACACACACACACACAAAAAAAAAACATCAAAAATCTGCCAACAATTTTAATATATTCTCAGAACCCCTGAAGCCAAGTTCAGAATCTTTGCTTTAGAAAAAAAAAAAAAACAGTTTCTGTTTGTGAGAAAAATAAGTTACAACGAGCTAGGGAATAGTTTCACTTAAAATTAACAAGCTTACTGAATGCAGGGCGATATAATAAAAATAACTATAACTCTGTTTACTTCACATAGTATCCTTCTTCTCGACATTCAGATTGCAATGACTCTGAAGGAGGAAGAACCTTCACTCATCTGTGCACACATTCTGCAAGTGCTCACTGAATACTTACCACGCACAAGGTTGAGTTTCTGAGACAAAGCAGGAAGCAGTCAGAGAAAGTGAAAGAAGTTAAAGTCTCGTGGCACAGGAACCGGACACTTCAAAGGATGCTGAGAATAGACAGGAAAAGCAAATGTTGGGAACCCTAAGTAAGTTTTCAGGAGAAATGTAAATAGGAACCCAAGTCAGGGCTCATCGGGGGCTGCGGTGTTGAAGAAATGACCGTTGTCAGCTTCAGCTTCATGCTGCTGACAGTGACATTGTTGTCACCAAACACCACCGGGCCAGCGCTCTGATTCCACACTGTTCTGGGATGCGCTTGATGCTCTCACTCCCCAAGCTCATCTCAAGGAGCAGAATGAAAGCTAGGTCTCAGAAACACCTCTTGGAGTCTGGAAGATGCAGGGAACTGGCGCCTTGAACCCCCTTTGCACCTTCCATGGTTCTAATGGAGAAGTCTCCTTCTCTTTCCAGGCCACAGTTTTCCTCTCATGTACACTATACATGAGATCTGAGCTCTCTTTATTGCAAAGCTTTGTTTTAGTGAGAGAGGGATATACAGAGGAAAGTATTTTCCTGATTTTTCTTCTCAAAAATGAGTGAAGGTTCTGTGAAGGGTGAAGTCCGTCTAAACGTGGTGTCTCAAAGAAAGAGTCAGATACTGTAAGAGGCTGTGGGAAATTACCAGGCTGCAGGGGTGCCATGGGGTGCTTTGAGGAGTTGCAGTTTAGACACTGTCTGATATAACTCCTTCCCATTTAGCACCAGGACCCACAAGAAAGCAAGACACCATCTCCAAAGCCCACAGTTCATTTGCAAATGGGCCTCCCTACTCCAAGCTACCAACACCCAAACCTGCCCAAATGAGTGATTACAAATGCCACCCAACAGTGGGCTGTAAGGGCTGAGATAGATTTTCTTATTTACGCCAAGGGAATTCAATTCTTCTTATAGGAGGAAAAAAAAATCTGCCTCAGTAAGTGACTGATAAACAAAAGCACAGCCATAGATCAGTGCCTCCAGGTCTCAATCCCAAATGTCTGCCCAAGACACAGGGACTGCAGCCACGCTGGAATCAGCAACACTCTGAGAACCTTTGCCCAAGCCTCTTCGACCAGAACCACTGCTTCTTAAGCAAACAGTGTGTGGCATTCTGCTGTGTGGGGGCAGTTCTGGCCTTGCCAAGTAATGTTGTGCTGCTGTCTCAGATCTGCCACCAAGAACATATGTTTGAAAGCTGTGTGCAGTTATTATAAATAGCATTGCTTCTACATACTGTCCTTAAGAAGGGTTACTTAAGGTACCTGGTTCCTCTGTCTCCCATTTGGGGCCATTATCAACCGCTGTAAATGTATTCACTGGTTTATCATCATTTCTCTTCTGTCTGCTCGCACCTGAAGGAAAGAACAAGGGGAGGCATCCAGCAGGTTTGTGATTTCTCTTTTGCTACATGTTTGTGTATAAATCAGATGCCTAACAGATGTTTTCAATGTGCCTCATGAGTAAAATCGATCAACAAATACAACACGATTAAAAGTGACCTTTCACAAGATTGCCTGCAAAGTTTACTGGGTTTTATTGATTTCTTTTTTCCCTCCTTGGGAATAGAAGTATGTTTCCCCAACCCACTCAGTGCTTTTTAACAGTCTGTAAGGCCTGGAACATTCAGGGGCATAGTAATCACAGACTTTGATCATTCTTGTCTGCCACTGTCCCAAACAGAAGTCCTTCCAAAGTTTTCAAATGTAGTTTTTGAAAGACGTAACAACAGAAAAAATAATGTTTCTAAATGTTGCTGGCATGGACAGCAGTCTAGAATAGACTTTTCTATATTAGGGGTGTTTATCTTGTGATAAGAATTTTTTTCTTTTTCTTTTTTTTTTTTTTAATTTGGCAAGAGGTACCCTAGAGACAAGAGATAAGAACTTCCTATGTGGGTTATCTCCATCTCAGAGAGCCATAAAGTTTACTCAGGTTATCAGTTCTACAGAAGAAACCTCATCTTCAAGAGGAAGACAGCCCATCCACCAATTCCCCAGATGACTTGTAGTTGCTCCTCCTAGAAAGACTCAGAAGGAATAGAATCCAAGAGAGAAAATTTTCAGTTGTGTTATAAGTGCTAGGAACAACCTAGATTTGGAAGCAAAGCCTGAAAGTCAGGGCCAGGTGGATCCCCACACTGAAGTATAAGTAGTAGTAGACAAAACCAACAAAATACAGGAGATGCCTGGAAAAGAAAGGACAGAAGGGCATAGGGGCTTGGTTTTTGCTTTTGGTTTTGGTTTTGGTTTCCCTAACAGAGCCATTTGCTTCAGTAAAGAGAAAACAAGGCATCCCCCTGCCCTGAGAGAGCTTCTAGTGAGGGTCTATGACGACATCCACTATAAAATATGTATACAGTACTGAATTAGTTCTGAGGCTTCCTTTGGAGTGATATGACTCTGTGCTAGCCATTTCTGCATTAATATTAAAAAAAGAAAGAAAGGAAAGGATTCCCAGACCCAGACCAGGACACGCAAGCATTCTTCTACGAGAGGTGCTGTATACAGTACGCAGTCTCAAGTTCTCCCTCTGGGCAGATGAGCCAATGCATTCAGGACCCTCTCCTACTTCAGAATGATAAGAATTAGAGCAAAAAATGCTGGGTATTCATAAACAATGATCTCCAGAAAGACTTAGCTACCCAAAAAGTTCTTTTTAAGAGATACCTCTAACCAAAGGGAACTTTAGTCTTTAGTCTTTAAACCAAGCACCATATTTGCATAGACACCCAAGAGTCAAAGTTAGCCAACTCTTACCAATAGGCCTTATTCCACATTCCACATAGACCACACCATCCTCCATCATGACTAGTAACTTGGAAAACAGTTACACAAAACAACCCCTCACCATTACAAGTTACATTTTACTCTTCTTAGTAATATGTAAAGGGCTTCATGTCAGAATTTCCTATCTACAGTTTATCCAAAGGGTAATTTGTCTCCAAAGTCTAAGGTCAAAAACTCTCTCTGGCATGGGTTACAGAACTATTTGTGGGAGGTTCACCTATCTTGGTTTCATCCTCCAAAATGGAACTTTGACAACCAAAGGGGAAATTATAAATCATGAATAGATGCTTGAATAAACATAACATGACCTCTTTGGCAATCCTGAGAGAGGGGTACCTTAGGCCAATAATAACAACACCAAAGACACATTTTCCCAATGTTAGTATATCAGAAAACAAAGACAAATTTAAAGTTGAGCTTCTACTAACAAGATCAGAAAAGAACCTTTAACTAGCTGTCTCAATTCAAAAGACTTCACAATCAAATTTCCCAGATTTCATGATATCATGTGTATCTAAAATGTTAACATCTATTCAACAGACTTGTGACTAAGGTTGTCAAAGAGAGTTCACTTGTAGATTTGAAAGTGTGCAGAACCACTCAGCCGGGTTCATGACTTAGAGAATGACACTGAGAAATTCTTTGCTTCTCAGCAATCGTTGAACATTTGACAAAACAACCTTAAAACCAGACCTATGCCACCACTTGATCTCTCAAGCCTCCTACACGTCAGCCTCTCACTTCCCAATTTTTTATTGTATCTCCCATGAAGGTGATAACAGAGGATGTACTTAACAAAATATTTTTGGTTGGAATAGTAAAATTTCCCTGACCCCAAGTACTTTTTCCAAAACACAACCAAAAGGAAGAGCAGAAAAATAAATAGAAAGAAAAAATATTAACAATTAAAATTGTCGCAGTGGTGCTGGAGAGGTAGCTCAGCAGTGTGAGCATACACTACTCTTGGAGAGGACACACATTCAGTTCCTAGCATCCATGTCAAGGGGCTCACACCTGTAACTGAAGCTCCAAGGAGGGATCCTCCACATTCTTTTCCGGCCTCTATAGTCACTGCACTTAAAGTTCACATACCCACACATGGATACACACACATACACACACACACACACACACACACACACACAATTCAAAGTAATCATTAAAAACAAGACACTGCAAGCTGGGCGGTGGTGTCGCACACCTTTGATCCCAGCATTCGGGAGGCAGAACCAAGCGGATCTCTTTGAGTTCAAGGCTAGGTTGGTCTATAAGGTGAGATGTTGGACAGGCACCAAAACTACACAGAGAAACCCTGTCTTGAAAAAAACAAAACAAAACAAAAAAACAACCAAAAAAAAAAAAAAGACACTGCAAAAGCCTGAAGGAAATAGCTGACATATATCATAAAAATGTATATGCATTGAGGCTCCCAATGTATTATTATTGCCTTAGCTTTTCCCTTGTGCTCCATAGACAACAGAATTTATAACATTGCAATAATGAATGCAGAAAGACTATTGTAATGGCAGTGACAACTTAGAAAATAACAAAGCTGTCCTTACTGAGGCAAACTGTGCACAACAGAAAACGCCTTTATAATGAAGCTCTCCCTTAGAGAAGAGCAATTCTGGGTTCGGAATACTGTTAATTAATGCTTGACCTCATTTCAAATGAATGAAATAATTGGTACCACCCAACTCCGGAGTTCTTCGCTCCTTTGGTGGTCATTGGGTTATTGATGTGGTTTAGATAAACAGGGCAGACAAGTGTCAACCCCAGGAGGAGCTGATTCTCTTTTCATCCTTTAGATACCTCAGACCCTGGAATCTCCTTTGTCCTTCCTCGTGGCTTTCCTTTCTGTTAAAAGCTGCAGATGAGTCCAAGACTGCAGGCAGCACCTCTCACACAGGCGGCTGGCTCTGCCACTGAACAAGAGCCCCAACCACTGAGGAAACGAAACACAGAATACAAATGGATTGGGTCAAACCCATCCCAGTCACCCTTGGTTAATTATGTTCACCGCTTCGGGGTGTTCTTGTCGAAAAGAGAAGTTTTACTTTCTATGAAGCTAAGATATGCTTTCAACAAAGTTCACCTATGACACCCCAGGCTAAGAAACACTGTGAAAGACACAAGATCTTTATTCAAAACTGCAAACTATAAGATCCAAAGTGAAGCTTTTTATAAATATAGCTCAACTAAATAATAATGAAAATCATGATTCGTTGGCTATCTTGGATACAGGGTCAGGTACCTCTTGTACTTAAACCGTAATTCCAACTTCCTTGGCATTATTATTCCATTACACTTCTTTCCCCCACCTTCTCACTAAAATAGTTTTAATTAAAAAATATGTGGTAATGTATCTTTTGATTCTATTCTAATTCATCCTCTCTTGGAGTAGCATTCCAACTCGTTTTTTAAGTGGGAAAGTCCTTCCCTGAATGGTGTATGTTGTCATTTTCAGAGAAGAGAGTCTACCTGTAAACTCATCTGGCCATCCTGTCACAGTATTTTGACCTGGAGTTTTCCTATCTTTTCTCCCTTCCTCCTTGACTCGGTCATCAAAGTGGCCAGTAAATCGTTGCATTGATATAAGAAGGGCTTTACTTTTTGCCTAAGCTTTTATTATCTCTACAAGACCAGATGATACCAACTGAGAGTGAGGGGTTAATTGTAAATCTCCCTGCCTGTCCTGTCCTCTGGGTAAACAGTGGCCTACTGTATCCCTGCCTCAGACACACTGCCTTATTTTCCATTCCTAAAGCATCCCTAAAGTGGCTTCAGCCTTCCAAGAAAGCCAACTATCTAAGCTGACTTTAGCAAGCACCCGTGAAGATGAATTAAGATGCATGTCACACACGCTAAGGCACGGGTGGCATTGTCTGGTGACATTACACTCATGTACTGTACTCCATTGAGTGCTGTGTCCAAACCACTCCAGTATGTTGACTCTTTTGGTGTCTGACCTCGTTGTGTGGCTCCTGGGAAAGAACTCTAGAATGCTTGTGGAAGAGACTGTGTGTTCCTGCATTTGTTTCCTACTACTTGCTTTTCTTCTGTGTACTGTGAATGACCTGCATGCATTGTCAAACTAAACTCAGTGAGACCAGACTTCACTCTTCTCTCAGCATAAACAGCTCTGGTCCTTACGGGTAAAATATTAGATGGTTTAAAAACAATCTTTCCATCTGTTCACATCATTTGTAGAAGGAAAGGATTTACTCTTTTATAAATAGCCAAGGACTTAATAAATAAGCAACTGTTTTGGTCTTTACAAACCCTTTCTTCTGTTTACTTTTGAACAGGTATTCAACCTGACAACCATTTACCTATACTAACTATAACTTCAGTATCTCACAAACCAAGAACTCGTGTGTGTGTGTGTGTGTGTGTGTGTGTGTGTGCTTAACTTCAAAGCAACTAATGTTATCTACTTCGTTAATTTATAGAAATAATCATTCTTTCCTGAAATATTTGACTCCCCATTATTTACACTATATTCCTTGATATTGTATTACAGAAGTTGCTGTACTCTACAATATTTATTTTCCCATTTCATATGAAACAGAGCCTAACCCATACTACCATCGTTTGTGATGCTTGTTTCCAATCTGATGGTTGCAGCCTAACCGTAAGGACACTGGCTGCGTCTCAGGCAGCACAACTGAACTGCAGAGTGCTAGCTGCTTCCCTACTCTGTCTTCGCAAAATAAAATAATAAAATAAACAGTAAAGTCAAATGGCTTGTGTTTGGAAAAAAGAAGTCCCTCAGCCTGTGCTGGCAGAGAAACGCTCAGTAATGCGCTGCTCTGTTTCCCTTACTCCTAGTAAGTTCTGTAATAATAAGCAGAAGTTCTTCAGAATGTACACCTCACGGAAGCAGAGGTACCCAGCATCCCAGCCGTTGACATGAGATTTGAGAATGCCAACTAACCTCAGGTGCATGACCGGGTTCCGCCAGTACACTTGGGCCCTCTTTACAGACTCACTCTCCTAGGGACTTCTTGGATGAGGTCTTCAGCGCGCTTGGAATTTTCCTTGTTGCCTGTTGCCTGCTTTGATAATCTACCACGGGGACAAAAGGAAAAAAAAAAAAATGCAGGCAGAGTACTGGCAGTCAGCCTGTTGGCGCCTCCTTGTGGCTGGACAACTGCTAAGCTGTTGCACGCGCTGGTTTGTTAATGGCTGGGTTGCCATATTGTGCCTGAGGCTGACAGTTAGTAGAGTGCTTATCCTAGGAAGGGCTAAAACCCTAATTATGTACAACAATAGCGGCGGCGTTGTAAACCCTAGTGGATTACTGCGGAGTTATGATGCCGCAAGATTCCCTGGCAGGGAGCATCTAACAGTTGAGTGCATGCTGGGCCATCAGAGTGATTTGGACATCTGGTTCTAGAGAAGGGTGAAACTCCCTTGCAGAGCAGTTGTGCAGGCTCCCTTGAGCACAGGGCTCAGCTGGGAAAAGGGGATTGCGTACTAAGATGCCCCAATCAACGACCATGGCGACCTTTTGCTTCCTTTCTCCAAAGAGAGACTTACTTGCTCTCCTGGGGAATCATCCTTGGCATGCTTCCGGAAAATGCTGTGACAGAAACTCTTCCTCAAAAGTCATGTTTATAAATGTCAACAAAAACCAAGAAAGTAATGGAAACTTTTATGTATCAGTGAAGTATCTATCATTTTAATTGATGTGTATTTTCAACAACAGCCACCTAATCAGTTTACTGGTCATCTGATCAAGATGCTCTGTTGATTTCCAACAGGGAAATGAAGTAGAACAACCAATAAAAGAAAACTTTCCATTAGAGGGCACACAAACAGAAGTTTTCCCTGGGGAGGGGAGGGGGGGGGACTCATTCTGGGTTAGGATGCTCTTCTAAACTTTCATGCTCTTAAAGACAAAAAGAAAACTTTGCATTTTCTCTATTTTAGTATGCAAAATTTGTTGAATTTAATTTAGATTTTTGTTTTGTTTTGGTTTAGTTTGGTTTGGTCTGGTCTGATTTGGCTTTGGTTTTTGAGACAAAGTCACCCTATATAACCCTAGTAGGCCTGGAATTTGCTATGTAAATGGGCTGGCCTTGAACAGAGATCTGCCTGTCTCTGCCTCTCAAGTGCTGGAATTAAAGGCATAAGCGACCACACATTAATTTAGTGGGTTTTTTTTTTTTGGGGGGGGGGTTCATGTTAGACATTAGCAAATCTTCTTGTACTTTGAAAAAGCCAGAAAAAAAAAGGATGGGAGGGGGGTATGGGACTGGAAAGATGGCTCAGCAGGTAAGAGCATTGGCTGCTCTTCCACAGGACCCAGGTTGAAATCCAAACACCCACGTGGTGGCTCACAACTGTTTGTAACTCCATTTCCAGGGGATCTGATGTCCTTTTCTGGCCTCTGACCACCAGGCATTCACAGGGTACACAGACATATAGACAGACAGAACACCCAAACACATAAAATAAAATAAATTTAAAGAAACCCAAAAAGGAAACAGTGCCTAGAATTAATTTATATCAATTTTAATGTGTGGAGATTTAGAGATTATTCTCCCACCTTTCACTAATTTATAGAGGTGTCATTAATACATTTTACAGGAGCAATTTTTAAACATTCTTGTCATCATAAATAAATCATGGTAAATTTGATGCTGCTTTATTTTAGAAAGTTTCCACCTTTTTCAAATTGCAATTCTTAAAAAAGAATAAAATAAAAGCTATGTTAATTGTTTTATGATTTTTTTAACCAGTTTCTTGTTCATTTAGTTGGGATAGGAAGGAGATCTATCTTGGCAGTGGGAGAAAAACCACTTTCTGGCTTCTAAACTCAATCTTCTATGTAATTAGCATTAATTCCAGAAAGGTTGGAGACAAATCAACACAGTGATGGCACTTGAAGTGGTGGCTGTGTCTGCTTGAGGCAGCCATTCATCAAAATAAAGGTGCAGAATTGAATACATGTCTGTACAGATGCACTGAATTTAAAAAAAAAAAAAAGATTGGAAATTTTTGTAATTAAAACCTTTTTAAAGAAAAGTAAACATTTTTGACCTATCACTTCGACAGATTCTCTAAATCACAAGAGTATAAAACTATGTGGTCTTAAGATGTTTTCTGTTGCTGTTGTTTAATGTAATCTATCATTTAATCATACATTTGTCGAGTACAGATAAACCCTGTGATTGATGGGGCTGTTGTACAGAGTTCTTGAACTCACGTGACCTCATCACAAAACTGCCCAGCCTGCATGTGCCTTCAGCTGGTTGTGCTGGAAGTGGCTGTGTCTGCATTTGGGACAGGAGATGTCAGTTGCATGGTCAACTCCTTTAGTGTTAACCGGACTCTCGGACCACCATTGTTCATGATTTGATTTGTTTCATGTAAGCAAATCTCCATTAAACATGGTACCTTTTTAGAACACTAGATGTTAGGCAACTAGGCACTGGAAAACAAATGTTACTATCTCTTGTTAGCTGCCAAACACATATCCACTAAACACATTTGCTGTTGGCATGCTGCAGCTGGGGACAGTGGACACTGCGGTAAGTGGAAAAGACAAGGCCTTCACTTGGTCTCAGACAGTCCTTCTCCATAAGCACGCTGCCTTCATCCCCCACAAAGGCTGAAGCATGACTCACGAGAGCTGTGCTAAGCGACTCACCCTCAGATCCATTGCCCCATTATTTCTTCCGTCCCTGAAGAGCATTGGGCCCCTCACATTGATAATAATGTGCTGCTTTCTAATGAACAGCACAGCACTTTATAAATGAAACAAGAAAACAAAATTGGGGCGTGCAACACTCTCCACAGTTCATTTGATTACTGTGAGACCCCCTTAGCTCTGTTACTCTTGTCTTCCTTCACATGAGCCAGAGAACTCCACAGCCCATGTCTCTATGATTCCTACCTGCTTCTCCTAGCACATCACACATGACACATGTCTTAACCACAAAAGGATGAAGATGCATTTGGGATTTTGTTGTTAATACATCCTTGATCAGCCCACAGCTGCTCGATCCTACCTGGCATCAGAGAACAGAATGTTTAAACGAATGTGATTTTACCGGTAGCTGCCACAGCAAATCAATAGCTTGTTCATAGCAGGAAATTGTGCTAGTGAGCATTGCATCTCATTCTGTCAATCATCCCATTCATTACATGTTGAGGCTGTTCCACCCTGTGTGGTCTCTTTTCCCAAGAATGAAGAATGTAGTGTCAAGTGTTGTGTGTTTAATATACGTGTGCAGTGCTGTCAATTGCTTTGAGACTGCATGAATTTATGGACATCATAATCTTGCCTGGGATAGACAATGCATGCTGAATATAGGTACATATGTAATCATCATCCCTGTTTACCAGTAGAGATGCTTAGGAATTACAAAGAAAGATCTCCCAAACAAACAAACAAAAAAGAACTTAAAAAAAAAAAAACTCAACAGTGGAGGGAAAGCTACAAATCACCCAACAGTTTTGAAAGTGAATTCCACACCCATTCTTGATTATCTTCAGTGAAACTTGGTACAAACTGCTGTACCTGGTCTCTTTTCTTCCTACATAAATGCAAGAAGCATGCATATACCCCTAAGAGTGAGACTGATCTCAAATGAATACAAACACCATGATCAAATAAAGCTATTTTTTTTCAAAAAGGAAAATATCTATTTCTATGCTCCTACTTGCTGAACACACTCTTGCCATTGATGTATATGACATTATACAGTTCCATCAAATCATTTGACCATGTGGAATGGAAGGGAGTTTTTGAGATGGAATAATCATGGCTCTGTTCTTCACAGTCAGAAGCTGAGTTTTAAGGAGCGAGTGCGCATGGCTAGCCCAAGAGGCCAAAGCATTAAGAGCAGGCAAGCATCGGTAGGTGACAGGCGGTCCCCGAGCACAGACATCACTGCTGAGGGCAGCCCCACCAAAGTGCAGAAGAGCTGGAGCTTCAATGACCGAACCCGCTTCAGACCCTCACTACGCCTCAAGAGTTCGCAGCCAAAGCCGGTGATAGACGGTAAGCTTGGTTTTCATGACTATTTTTAGCTTGATAGGCTGCTGTGCAGTTGTGAAATGATTCCTTCTCTGTGGTGCTGTTGAAGGTAAGAGAAATTGTTTGTTTTTGTTGGAAATATATTCATTGCTGTGGGTGAATATACAGAAGATAAGTTAGTTTTGAGAAGCAACTTTGATAGCTAAATCTACATCTCAGAGAAGGCAGGGCGGGGCTAGAAATATAAAGTGAGGTTAGAGTTTAGCATGTGCAAGGTCCTGGGTTTTATGCCTGTACCCCACTTTAAACCATGCCTGGTACCCCATTTTAAAAGGGAGAGAGAGAAGAAAGGAAGGAAGGAAGGAAGGAAGGAAGGAAGGAAGGAAGGAAGGAAGGAAGGAAGGAAGGAACCATTTTGTTAATTCTTCCCTCTTATCTAGACTGTATTTATTTCAAGATGACTGTGACCTCCTTGCTAGTGTGTCTGGCCAGCAAAGATTCAAAGTAGAAGGATGAACAGACACTTTGTGAGTATCCTGAAATGGGAACAGTAGCAGCTCCCTTCTGGACACAAGGAAAATATTCTTCTCCCTTCTTCCACAGTCCACCTACCACAAACCCAGAGACTGCTGCTCACTGTGAACTGCTCCTGTGCAGATCTCTGCAGCCTTCTATTGATAAATGAAATCCTCTCCCAAGAGGCACGAACCTATTTTATCTTCTCACGTGGCAGAAGGTTTCTTGCCAACGTTTTATTGAATGACACATAATTTTCATGTTTACGAAATATTTTTTTCATTCAAAAATTAACTCAGTTTTCCTTTTAAGTGTGCCCCCTTGGGATCCCTTATACTGGGCAAAGAACCAGAGTCAAATAGCATCTCCCATTAATGCATACAAACTGCAAAGGTCACCAGGCCTTATTCTCTCGTTCCCTAGCATAACCTGTGTTTTCCCAGGCTCACTAAGCCCGGAGGGGGGGGGGGCACGATGACAAGATGAACAGCCTTGGGTCATAGCTGCAGTGTGATCACAGATCCCTGCAGTCAACCCCTGTAACCTCTGCCTGTCAGCCCCTCCTAGCTTCCTCAGCAGTCCTCAGAGACCTCCCTTCCTCTCTCAAGTGAGCAAGGCTAGTCCTTCCTTCACACTTCTTCACTCTCCACACCCCCACTCGTGTCATGTTCTCCAAATAGTCTCCTAGATGCTGACCTGATATGGCCCTACCTGGCAGAGATAATGGCTCCCATCTCAGCGGCAAGGACATGCCGGTCCTGCCATGCTTGCTTTCACCTGTTGCTCCGCTAAGCCGGGAAATGCCTCATCCTCTGGTGCTGTGTGCTGCTCATCAAGCCACTTGCAACATCCTGAGTCATTGCTAGCTCAGCTTTCAGTGTCCTCTAGTTTCCTTACTTTGCTCCCTAGGAAGAAATTCGCAGATAGCCTTTGGGCAACTAAGCCTATAGTTACTGGTAACAGGCTTTCTGCTGGACTTGAAAAGGACAATAATAAAAATGGATACATCCTTCCTGTAAGGTGGTTTGGCAAATAGATATCAAAGCCTGTAGCAGATGCCAAACACTAGACACATCCACCTACCCGCACCATCTCTAGATGTCATCTACTGCTGCGTGACACAGTATCAGATGCTGGAAATGAGTCTGACTGATGAGAAAGGGTGACCATTGGCCAGATGTCATGACGCATGCCTAGAATGCATGCCTGTGACTTAGGAAGCTGAGGCAGGAGATCATGAGACCAAGGACAGTCTGACCCTACAGACCTACACAGCAAAATCTATCAGAATGTTTGCAGATATGTGCATTTACATGTATGGTATGTACTATGTACACAGATTTGTGTTTCCATGGAAAAGTCTGGAAAACAAATGAGATCACAAGTATGTTGTTTCTACATTTTCTTCCCCTGTATTTCTCAGTACTTTTTACAATGAACATGCGACACTTTTGTAATAAGAAATTCAAGGAGGACTTTTTGGCACACTAAAAAAAAAATTATCTCTTCCACATACTGTCTCTCCCTTCCTCCTACTCTAACAGTCCTTGAACTATTGGGTACCAAACTTCTCACTTCAAGATGATCCTTACTGAGGAGCACCTGGTCTCTGCTGTGGACCAGCCTTCACTCTGCAGACAAAGAACCCCAAAGGATGTTCAATAGCTGCTAATACAGCTTGTATGAGTTCCTGGGGTTGCCATGACAAAGTATCACCCACTGGGTACTTTAAACAACAGAAATTCATTGTCTCACAATCTGGGGCTACAAGTCTCAGCCTAAGGTGTTGGCAAAGGTGGTTCCTATGAAGGGCATCTTTCTTCATGGTCCTTCTGTCTAAACAGTCTTTTTTCTTTACCTGTCTGTATCCAAATTTCTTCTTTGTATGGAGCATGAATCATATTGGATCGGGACCCACCTTAAAACTTTGTTTTTAACTTGATCAATCACTCCGAATACAGTAGCATTTAGGGAACTGGGTATAAGGATTTCAACACATGAGTTGGGAAAGGCAGACACAGTTCAGCACCTTGGCAGATCCACAGCTTATGTAACAAGTTCCCTGGCAGGCTCAGGGTTGTCCACGTCTTCTACCTTGACCCTGGGATCATACTGTACTAAATATATAATTAGTACACATTGCAATAGACCCTTATTTTGATAATGTGAGATTCAAAACCTTTCTTCGTCTCCTTGCCACGAGGTCATTACAGTTGGCTGAGCACATTTAATTATAAAATTCGTAGAAACTGGATTTTGAACATGGAAAATTAATTCTAGTTGTACTGTTTGGCCAGAAGAAAAGAGGGTTTCAAAGACTTACTGGAATTGGCACTACCTACCCTAGCATTTTCTGTATCTCCAAACGTATCTCAGAAGTCAGATACAAAAAAGAAGGGGGGAAAAGGTCCTATTATTCACAGATTGGAAAGGTTTCATGTCATACACTTTCTAGATCATTTCATACAAGTGCAATTCTGTTTGCTTAGAAAAGAATTACTTTCCCTGGACTGAGCCCCATCTCAATTGATTCTGAAGTCCCCAAGTGAAGGCAGAACTGATTGCTGTCCCATTGAAGTAGCTTTGAGGGCTCCTCACTGGCAGGAGATGGGAGCTCCTGACTCCTCATTTAATCCAATAGCCAAGAGTCTTTACTTATGATTTAGCTGGAAATTGGGTCTTAGAAATTTTGAAGTACATTTTTCATAGAAAAAAATAAAGTAGCTATCAAATAAATGTGGCCTTCAATTACATATATATATATATATAATCTTCAGGGTCTCTCCAGGTTATGAGTATATCTAAAATCCACTTACTGCTCATAGAAAATAATACATAACAACACTACAGCTGACTCCCAATTATCCCAGGTCCTGTTCATTTGTTCACTTCTGGAGCTCTTTTCAGGGGCTCCCATTAGCATTCTCAAAGAGTGTGCATGGATACAAGGAAAAATAATGGAAATCCCAATGTGCCCGTGAGTTAATAACTAAAAGCTACATTTTTTAAAAAAATATCTTTTTCTGAATGACAGTTATAAATGGAAAGCAAAAGAAATTTATGATTAATCCTTTAAGTGTTAACAGCTCCTTATGAATCTGGTATAATGTAACAACTCAGACACAAGCTTATTAAATATCCACTTGTTTTCTTTGTCATGGCTTTAGTAAGATTAACATGTTATACTTAAGAAAGTCACAAGTGTCTCCCAGTATCTCAAACTCACGATTATCAAAGAAATGGCAAGTAGCTGACAGATACTAGATTTAGAAATGTACAAATGGCAGAAGAAAGAAAATCAGTTCTAAGGACAATGGCATGTAGTCTCGTAGCAGGTATATTTTATTCAAGGTGACCTGAATGATATCTTTTAATCTGCTAAACCCTAAAATACCTGACAGAAATGCCACACTAGGAATTTAGTTGCATTTGTGGCTCTGAATAATTTTAGAATTCAGGTAGCACAGAAATTATATTTGTATCCTGAGAGCATAGGATTATAATGATAGAAGTAACTTCTATTGACTCCTTATACATTGTTCTAAATGCTTTATCTCTATAAATGGAGATTGCATTCCTAAGTTATGAAGTAATTAACATTATTTTTGCCATTTCTTAGATGGAGAAACTGAGACTTAAAAACAAGTAATTAGCCTGAGACTTAACGGGCATAAGAAAGGGCACTGCAGCAAGCACCCGGGTAGATATGCTAACTTCTCCTTCCGAGTCTTTCCTCTCTCCATTCTTAGCCAGCCCTTGCTTTCATTCTTCCGTTTTCATTCGGTCCAGATGACCCATGCCAACAAGTCATGTTGCCTTGTCACTCTTCTGTCCCCTCTTTCTCAAAGTCCCAGCTGCCACAAACATGAGCCACCATGCTTGGTTTAACGTGGTCAGCATTGCTTCTGCTCAAGGGGAAAATACTATCCTGCTAGGCAATACTCAAGGATACTGCTGACTGCTAGGGAAGGTACTTCCAACCTCACCGGATGTTTGTGAAGAACTGATGCCTTCTAAGAGCAGGTGATAAGAAAGGTTCACTTTAGCGGAATCTAACTAAACTAAAAATGATGATTACCTTCCAAAGGTTAGGTTCCCTTAAGTCCTGTCCCTTTGTCCCTGCAAACATTGATGTCTTTCCTCTCTTCTATTCATGTTCCTCTCTCTCCTCAGCTAATGTACCATTAGGGATGCGTTTGGTTGTGGGCACAAATCAAGCATGTCAGAATATCTTAAATAATAATGTGATTTATGTTATAATACCATTATAAAGGAATTCATAATAAGAAAGTTCAGGAGCTCTAGCTTCACTTCTCTACAATTTTTGTTACCTTTCTTTTAAAAAGCATTTCTTTTGTGTAAATGTTCTGTACAAAGTGATGGATAACATAAGAAATATCCATTGACTGGTATGGTGGCAGTTTTCTGTGATCCCAGCAGAGCAATCGGGTTTTCCAGGCTAGCCTCACCTATATAGTGTGCTAGAGTCCAGACCAGATTACATGAGGCACTGAGAACCTACCTCAAAAGAGGGAGGAAAGGAAGGAGGGGGCACTGTAGAAAAGGCTCATTGGTTAAGAGCACTTGCTGCTAGTGCAAAAGACCTTGGTTCTGTTCCCAGTATCCACATGGTGGATCACAATCACCACTAACTCCAGTTCCATGGAATCCATTATCCTCTTCTAGCTTCATGAGCAATGTATGCACACAATCCATATACGTACACCAGATACACACACACATACACACACACACACACACACACACACACACACACACGTAGGTAGGTAGGTAGGTAGGTAGATGATAGATAGATAGATAGATAGATAGATAGATAGATAGATAGATAGATAGATAGATAGATGATAGACAGACAGACAGACTGATAGAGTCTTTTGAGACAGAGTTTCATTGCATAGCTCTAGCTTGCCTGGAACTCACTGTGTATACCAGGCTTGCCTTGAACTCACAGAGATCCACCTGCTTCTGCCTCCATCATGCTGGGATTAAAGGCATTGCTGCAACACCCAGCTGAATAAATAATTCTTTAAAGGAAAGAAAGAAATTTTCATTCAAGTATAGCATGTAATTTATATAACTGATCTATACATTCCCTGTCCACCTTCAACTGCCACTAATCTCTTTCCTTTTTTTTCCAAAATAGTTCTCCTTCTGGTTTCATGTATCTATAACATTAAGTCTAGATTATACATTTGGGGGAAAGCATGTGTTCTGTACTAACAGTCTACAATAGCCGTTAATGCGTGAGTTTATTAAGTAGTAAACAAAAGAAAAAAAACGACAAGAAGTGGATAGATAAAAGCAGCAAATAGATAGCAAAATATTATCAAGTCAGTTTACAACACCCAGCAGAGATGGCTCTGGTAGCCTGAGAGAACAACCCAAAGTAACCTTATTAAATCAGGGGCTTACAAACATCCAATGGAATGCAAAGGAGGAAGTCAGTCTAGGGAATCAGGTAGGCTCCCTGCTGAGCTTGCTCTTCGCAGATAACCTTTGGTTTCTATTTTCCACCATGAAAAGTTTTATCTCCTGGGATGAACAGTAGTAACCTTTGCTGGAAGTACTTCATCTTCTAGCTGTTCCCAAGGATGCAATGTTTTTAATGCCCTTATGCATGCTTGCTAATGGCTGTGCTTAGCATGGGGTGGTGAGGTACAGCCTGACATGGCCTTTTTTATTCTTTTTCTGCTAATCTGGAATTCAGTTGTTGTTGTTGTTGTTGTTGTTGAAAGTCCCTGAGATACATATTAGGTTATCTGTGTAAGAGCTATGATTTTTTAATGTGTTTGTGGCTATAATTTTTCCCTCTCAGGATCCCTTTTATTGTATCTTACGGGTTCTGAAACATTGTGTTTTCATTTTCATTTGATTCCAGGATTTTAAAGTTTGTCCCTCCTGATTCCTTTGATGGCCCACTAAACATCAATGAATTGCTCAATCTCTTTAAGTTCTTCTATTTTCTGCTGTTTCACTTGCAGTTAATTTCTAAATTTCCTCTTGCGATTAGATAGAATATACAAGTTTTTGTTTTTCAGTTTTATTGTTTGTAACACTTGCTTTATGTCCTTAAATACAAGAAAACTGGAAAAAATAAAAGTAGTGTATGGCCTGTTTTGGTGAAGGTTCTAGAAGCTGCTAAGAAGAACATGTATTCTGCAGCTTTGGGGCAGACTGTTCTGTAGATGTAGATGTTCTGTAGATACTTCTTGATATACAGGGTCATTTAACTGATATTCTTTTGATGGCTTTTGTTTAATTTTTTGATAATTTAATATATAAGTACTGTAGTTACTCGATTTTCTGATTTTCTTCTCTTCCTTTTTAACTCCTCCCATATTCCTGTTTCCTCTCAAATTCATGACCTCTTCATCTTTATTATTGGTGTGTGTGTGTGTGTGTGTGTGTGTGTGTGTGTGTGTGTGTGTGTGTAAATACAGCCTGATGAGTCCATCTAGTGTTGCACATATGTATATGTTTTTAGTGCTGACTTCTTGGGATTGGATAACCTATTAATGGGCTCTTTCATAGAGAAGATTCATTATCTCTCTTTGTTGATGTTTTAAATCTGGATTACCTATTAGTCAAAGTATAGTATCGGTGTTGTCCATCACTATTTTTTTGAAGTTTATGCCCAATAGTATTTGCTTCATGAAATTGGTTGTCCAGATGTCCAGGGCATATATGATTTGAATTATTATGTCATCTTGATAGTTTGTTCCCTTCTGTGGTGTTGCCTCAGTTATCATGAATTGTTATAGTTTGTGTTTATCATGGAAAGGTATTTTTCCTCCAACAATGGCTTTTTTTAATACTACAGTTGTAGTTAGTAGTCATTTCCTTTCAGTGCTTGCTACCACATTCTGTGCCCTCCTGGATTTTAGAATTTGTGTTGAGACATCTGCTGTTAATGTGATGGGTTTACATCATTTTTGACTAGACACTTTTCTTACAGCTTTCAATAGTCCTTACTCTGTGTACTTGGTGTTTTAAATATAATGTAATATAAAATATAAATATATAATATAAATACAATATGATGTGAGAAGTTTCTTTTCTTCTTTCATCTGTTTGATGTTCTAAATGCTTCCTAAGAGCTAGACAACAATCTCTTTCCAAATGCTCAAGAAAATTTCCTCAATATTGTTGAGTATGTTTTATATGCCTTTAACTCACACTTGGTCTGTGCTTGGTAAGCTTTGACTTTTAATGGTGTCCAGGAATCTTGCACGTTCTATTCGTATTTTGCTTCTTTCTTTAGTGTTGCATGAATATCTAGTTTATCTACCTTATCTTCAGTCCATGCTGTTCTGTACTCTGCTTCATCTATTAATGAGGCTTTCTACTGAGTTGTTCAACTTGTTGAGATACTTGTTCCAAAAGTCTTTATTTAATTTTTCAGTGTTTCTATCTCTTTATTCAATCCCTCTTTCATATCTTGCATTATCTTTCTTGTTTTACTCGGATGTTTATTTATATTATCTTTGAATTAATTTAAAAGTTTATTCAAACCCCTTTTTTAGGTGAAGCATCATTATAATCATACTTTTTAATTCTTTGGGATTTTAGCTATTTCATTCTCAATGGAATCTATTACAGTAGCACTGTTAATTTATTGAAGAAGTTGCATTGCCTTGATTTTTTATTTCTTGTGTTCCTGTTAGGACTAAGTCCCTGTTTGGATTTGTTTTGTTAATGTAATGTATTTTAACGGTCTATGAGGCTGACATCCAGGGCTGACTTCCAAAAGCAAGTCCCCAGAGGCTTGGTGAAAGCAGTCTATTTAAGCTGTTGCTGAATCAACAGTCAAGTGTCAGATGACTGCCAGATATCTTTTCTTTGGAAGCGTCCCTTCTTGTATAATAGGAGCCTCTGCTGGCCACACTTACCTTTGCAACCTGTGGGCTCTATAGCTTCTTTCATGCTCCAGTACTCTCCAGTTCATACATCCTGAGTAGTTGATGTTTTTTCCTATGAGGGCAAAGCAAACATCATCATTGAGACCTCTATAGGTAGATCTGTCTCCATGTTTTCAAAACCCACCCGGCATTGAACTCTTTGCTGGAGGGATGAGGAAGTGGAAGCCAATTGTTTAGATGGAGCTTCAGAGTTCCTCAGTCCCAGTGACAAGCAAATTCATGGCAGATATGTGAGCCAGAGATTAGGTTATTCATTGATCCAAGATTTCAGATTCCACAGCTTTTTTCAGTGGTAGTTACCGCTCCTAGTCACTGAGGGTGGGGCTACAACCTACTGTACACTTCAGTCTTAGTTTTGAATCCTTTCATCTAAACTTATTGCAGTATCAGTGTCTAACCTTCCCCCTTTCTATGACTGCTGCAGATGGCTCTCTCCCACCATGGGGCCGTGTTTTCAGTTTTCATTTGATTCTGTGTAATAATATGCTCACTTCTTCAGGGTAGAAGCAAAACAGCCAAAGAAGTTCCAAGCAGCTTGCAGAATTTTCAAAGACAGTAAAAAGGCCTCTTTATGTCTGTATTTATTCTAAAACAGTGATTTTCAACCTTCTCAATGCTGAGACCCTTAATACAGTTCCTAGTGTTGTGATTTATTTTCGTCAAAATTATGCTGTTAATTTTTAAAAAATTAGTTTTGTTGCTACTTTGTAATTTTGTCACTGTTGTGAATCATAATGCAAATATTTTTGGAGATAGAGGTTGGTCAAAGGTACCACGACCCACGGGTTCTAAAATGTGCTATAACCTATCCATTCACATCTTATTTTGTAAAACCCTTCCTATTCTGGGGAATAGGACCATGATTGGCATCCATGAGCCAGTAGCTTGATTTGAGACCAGACTTTCCTAAGGCATATAGTCACGTGTGAGGGGAGGTAACTGGATAAAACTGAAGCTTAAGGCCTAAGGATTGGATATTAGAAAAAGCAACATATAGTAACTTCTGAGTTAGTCAAGAAAGTAGTTTTACCTTCAGGTGAGGGAAATGATGTTGCATATTTTATCCTAAATATTCTGCCCATGTATATTTTGTTCATCTAAATGTCTAGTCTTCTTAATTAAGTTTTAAAAATGCCATACATATATACAATGTGTTATGATTACATTTACTTCCCATTACACAATCTAATCCTCTTTCCTCTCCCTCTGAACAACTTCTTATACCCAATTAGTTCCTTTGTTTCTTTCATGATTTTTGTTTTTGAGCCACTGAGTATATTTAAGATTGCCTTCATAGCAAGCATTTGGTAATTTGATTGAGACTGGGCCACTCTTTGGTGGCTAAAACTGAAAAAAATGTTGCCCTCTCCCCTGGCAACCATTAACTGCCAATAATTCCTCAGTAAGGGATGGGAACTAGTTGGTGATGCTTCTCTCCATGGCAGAATGTCAAAGTGCCTAGTCATGTACAGAACCTATAGGGATATGCTTAGCTGCTCTGTATTCATGACTGCAATGGCTATATCATATCCAGATGGAGGTATTTCACAGTATTGCTCCCAATCACCTGCCTCTTAGATTCTCTCTAGTCTCTGCTCTGCAACATCCCCTAGGTCTTAGAGAAGATGATATAGATGTCCCATTTATATCTGAGCACTTCTCAGCCATGTATTCTCAGCACATTGATAAACTGTAAGTCTCTGCATTAACCTTCACCCAGAGAGAGAGAGAGAGAGAGAGAGAGAGAGAGAGAGAGAGAATCTCTGCCCAAAGTTAACAGCTCTGGTCTAAGGTTATAAACATAAATATTTAAAAGACTTTACATGTCATCAATTGAAACAACAGTAGGTCCCCACCTAGGTAGGACCTTTGACCTCTACAACCATAGAGTTTTGATTTGGCTTATAATACCAGGCATATATTCTTTCCCATAGTATGGGACTCAGTTTTAGTCAGAAAGCAGTTAGTTACCACCACCAACAACAACACCAAAAAAAAAAAATCATTGTACCAGTCAGCATGCCATGGCTGGCAGGTTGGCCTTATAGTATACATGACCCATATCTGGGTAAAACTGCTGACAAGTGTTACCCCCAGTGGCCTACATAGCAGCTTCCAGTACTGGGAATGCTAGCCATCAGGGGGAGAGCTTCCAGATTGATTTCTCTATCCTCTAACCAGAGTATCTGGTGTTCTCAGCAGCAGGATCCTACCATCCCCTCTAACCAGAGTGTATGGTGTTTTCAGCAGCAGGATCCTACCATCTAATTCTGAAAGTTAAGAACAACCAATGACAGTAGACTCTACTGTTTTGAGAGGATCTAGGACATTTCCAGCCAACAACTCTTAAAGAGGTATCCTTAACTTGATATTGAGGTTTGAGTTTAAAAACTCATGATTTCTGGAAGCAGTGTCTTCTATCCATGTAGTGTACTTCTGTCCAGCATTCTTTTTTAATAGTAGCATTTTTAGTTAGCATGTTCAGTAGGAGGTCTCCGTATGGCCCTTTCATACACTCTTTGTTCCAGTCACCCTGCTGTCCCTCTCCCACCTCCCCCCATTCTGTGGATCCGTCTTTATTTAAAGTTGTTCCCACCTATCATTCCTACCCTCTACTTTCACAACCTTTGTCTTTTACTGTCTTCTTCTCTTCATGCTTCCCCCATCCCTTAACTCCTTTCTTGCTTCCTGAATGCCACAAACACTTCCTCCAGCATAAATGCAGAAATCTAAACCTCTGAAGCTAGGACCCATATATGAGACTGAATACCGTGTTTGTGTTCCATGCCTGAATTGCCTCAGTCTTTTCCAATTCCATCCATTCCTTTGCAAGCGTCACAGTTTCACTCGTTTTATACCTGAATAAAAGACACTATGTGTATGTACCACATTTCCACTATCCATTCACAGCTGATGGACATCCAGGCTAGTTCCCTTGCCTAACTATCATAACTAGAGAAGCAGTGAACATGGGCTTGCAGACATCTCTGTCAAGATAGAGTTTCCCTTGGTTTGGTTTGGTTTTAACACAAAAGCCAGAGTTAGAAGAGGGTGTCCCTTCTGTTATCTTCTGTTAGAGACTTTCTATGAGATCACAAACACAAACTGCCCTATGTCCTTGAAGTTCAAAAGGACAAAGTGGGAAAAGGAAAGACTAGAAAAATGTAACTTAGAGGCTAGGCATTAGTGAGCACTTACAATCTGTGTCCTGGAATGAGAGAGAAGCAGAAAGATTGTGGGTTAGAGGCCAGCATGAGATACATAACAAGGCCCTATCTCAAGCACCAAAACCAAATTAAATAAACAGGAAGAATTTCAACTGTGTAACAAGTGAACTCCTCACATATAGTCAGTGTGTGTTTGCTATCTGCACCAGTGCTGGAAAATGGACTCAGTCGCCTTCCTCTCCACCCATGAGCAACCCTGTGGCACCTCACTCCTCAAGATGCTTTCCTTAGTAATTCTTCCTTTTAGCATTGATGGTTATGATTAGCTCGGTTGTGCCTAGAAGAATAGCAGAAGGGTCAGAGGTGCATCTCAGTTGTGAGCACTCACCTAGCATGCGCAGGGCTCCGCCATGGTAAACCAGAACACAGCATTACAAATACCCAATGCAAAGTGCCAAAACCCTCGAATCCTTTTGAAAGGAGTTTACTCTCTTTTCTCTCTTCCTTAACTGCTCTCTGGGTCCAAGACTCACCGATCGACTCAAAGCTTTGTCAGTGTTTCAGTAAATCAGTATTTCAAGTACTGATTTGAAATCCCGGAGAACACTGACGGAAGGAAGCATCTTTGACACAATGATTTTGACAATTACTATATCCTGAACCTGTACTCACCTGTACACCTAGGGGATATTTTCTTCCAAGCAGTAGAAATCATACAGTCTCATCATTTTACCTTTGACTACTTCATGTCTGTGAACTTCAACCTCTATGCTTTTCACACTAGTTTTCCAATGTCATCTTCTTTGCTCGTGTTTTTCTTACACGCCCCCATTGACATTTTTTGGTGTTCCCACAGAACGCCAACTACTGCACGGCAGGTAACATTTTCTATGACTTTCCATAATAATGACTTAATTTCATGCTGACCTTGATTATACTATTCTACAGTAGTTGGTGTTGCTCGGCCCTATCTGAAATTAACTGATAATAGCTCTGCATTGTGATAACAGATAATTTTTTGGTGTTTTGAAACATGTCTTAATAGGTAGCCCTGGCTGGCCTGGCACTCATTGTGTAGATCAGGCTGGCTTGGAACTCACAGAGATCTGTGATTAATGGCATGTGCCACCACACCCAGCTCTGCAATGATTATTTTTAAGAAAGCCTTCTAGTAGGGCTCCTACATAGCTAATTTGTATGCGTGTCTAGCCTAGGATTCAGACTGAGGATTTTATACATGCCTGTAAACTCTGTTTGTAACAAAAGCTGGGGGGGTTGCATTAACAACAAAAACAAAAGGATTTAATAAGAGTGACTGGATCTAAAGTCTGGAAATTTACATTCCACATATCTTTCTATTGCATATTCTGCTTGACTGTTATCCTAACTATGAAGAAATCTACAGGGTATTCAAAATTCATCAGGAATCCGGGAGGCCTTTTTCAGCCCTTCACTGTCATTAGTGAAAACTACATCATAGGTTGCTTCAATGTTGCTCCTTATGTATCTTTCTTCTTCTACTTGCCTAGGTTTTTTTATTCATACACATGCCTCATTTTTCCTTCTGTGTCCCCGATACTGCTCTTGACCCCCAAGATCTGATTCACTGTCTCTACCTACAGACTCCAAGTAGCAGCATTATATTCTTGAGAAGGTTGTATCTTAAACTTTGAATGCTATGACAATCATATCATGAACTACATAGCTTATAGATAGCAAATATTTATTTCTCGCTATTTGGAGGCTAAAATCCCAAATTCACCACATTGGCAAATCCTTCGTCTGGTGAGAGCCCACTTCCCCGTGACAGGAGGTCAAGGAACCTCTTAGGTCTGTTTGGCAAGGGCCTTAATTCAATGGATAAGACTATGCCCTAATGGTTTATTCACCTCCCAAAGGTGAATAAATCCTTTTTTGATTATTTGAAATTAAAATATAAGTACATCATTTCCCCCCTTTCCTTCCTCCAACCCTTCCTATTCACTACCTTGCTGTGTGAAATTCATAACCTCCATTTTTTGTTTATACATGCATATATATTTATATGCTTATGAGTGTAGATATTTACATATGTATTTATATACTTAGGAATATATGTATGAATACAATCTGCTCAATTCATATAAAATTACTTGTATGTATATGATTTCAGGACTGAACACTTGGTATTTGTAGTAGTTTTAATAAATTTGCCCCATAGGCTCCTAGGGACTGGCACTCTTGGGAGGTGGGGCTTTGTTGGAGGAAGTGTGTCCCTAGGGGTGGGCTTTGAGGTCTCAGATGCTCAAACCACGCCCAGTGTGGCATTCTCTCCCTGCTGCCTGCTGATCCAGATGTAGAATTCTCAGCTCCTTTTCCTCGCCTGCCTGTATGCCACAGTGCTTCCCACCATGACGATAACAGACTAAACCTCGGAAACAGTAATCTAGCTCCAATGAAATGTTTTTGTTTATAAGAGTTGCCATGATCATGGTGTCTCTTCACAGCAATAGAAACCCTAAATAAGACAGTATTAGATAACCAACTGGTGGGCTCTGCTCTGGAGAAGGCTACTACTCTTGCTCTCCTTAGTCTGCCTCATCTATTGAGATCCTGTGGGACTTACCCTTTTATACCACCGCCTTCAGAACCCAAATATTCATAGATCACAGACCAGCATTTCGTTTATTAGTGTTTATGAAGCACCCATTTCTACAACAGAAATGTTTTTCTACTTTAACTTGGATAAAAGTTCCACCTGGATTTCTAATCTAGCCCAAACTCTGTATGTATAATCAAATATGATATCTGTCAAACAGCTCTAGGTTCTGCCTCAGTGCCTGTTGCCTCCCTACTGTGATAGAGGAAATTGTTCTGATTGGCAGGGAATAGAGTCCCCTGAGCTATGCGCAGATTCTACAGCCTTCCTTCCAGAAGACCCTAAGCTGCCAAATGACCTCTGAGTATAACTTTAAACATACCTTGTGATTTTGTAGACCCAGGTTTTATCAAGAAACTCAAATTTGAAAACAAGAGCTATGTATTTTGAGTCACCAGCCAAATGTATAACCAAAGACTAAAGCTACATAATTCTATTCTATTCAATGTAACATTTCAAAATGAATATTATCAAAAAAATGTCATATTATTAGTAGAACAAGCTGGGCGGTGGTGGCGCACGCCTTTAATCCCAGCACTCGGGAGGCAGAGCCAGGAGGATCTCTGTGAGTTGGAGGCCAGCCTGGGCTACCAAGTGAGTTCCAGGAAAGGCTCAAAGCTACACAGAGAAACCCTGTCTTGAAAAATAAAAAAAAAAAAGATATTAGTGGAACAAAAAATAAGTAAAATAAAATGTGAACCCAGGAAATCAGCCACTCAGTGGCCAAATCAATGCTTCTGACTTACAGGCTAGCACACTTTCCTGTGCAATGTATAGCCCCTTCTTAACTTCATCAAGAGGTTTTAGATGTACTCTTGGTCATTTCAAAGAGCATAGTCAGAACCAAGAGATAAGAAATACACTTTTTAGTTCCACATAATGAAACCTAACCCCAGCTGTTAAACATTCCACACCAATAGAATGGATTCCCTAACTTTAAGCATTCAAGCCAAGCTTGGAAGATCTGCAGGCAGGGGGACTTCTGGACCCTAAAGGAGATCAATCAACATCCTTTATGAAATGTTCTAAGCCTAAGTTTCTAAAACCTGCTCCATTGTCCTGATGGGAAGTAAAGTCCTTGCCCATTATCCTCACAGGCAATTCCATACTGAGGGAGAGTGGAGGGGAGGAAAGATTGACTAAAGGATGCTGGAGATAGATTCTCATTACCTGGGCTTCGTGTTTCTTTGGCATAGAAAAGTCCTTCCTGTTGCTTCCCACCTCTCATACTGTTTCTAATTTTCCTCCAGAATTAGACATGGCCCTTAATGTTCTGAGAATTATTTGAAGTATTCCATCTATCGTTGTGATGAATATGTGCGTGCACCTTGTGGGTCGTGCACCTTGTGGGTTGTTAAAAAATTTGAAGAGGCCGTTGCTTCATATATTCCAGTCCAAGAAAGGTATTTGGGAGGTGCTGCTCAGGGCTAGCATTTTCTTGGATTAGGGAATGAGGGGCTGTGAAAAGATGTGACCTATGGACATTTTCCTGCTGCCCCTCCTCAATTACAGTGCTGATTTCGCACTGGGATGAACAAAAGGCTTCTTCTTCACTTTCAGATACTTTACTTTTTAAAAATAACCCATGTGAGCTCTGAAACTTGCACAAAATAATCACAAACTTAACCATTACCCAAATCACAGAATTTAGCCCGTATTTAAGAGAAGTACTCTTCCACTCACGGAGGTTTTTTTTTTTTTTTTTCATCTGTATATCTCAATTATTTCCTTCAAAGGCACACTTAGTCGTCTGCTGCACAAAAAGAAACCAATACGACACAATTTTAAAATTACATTTAATCGTGTTCATGGTGTGTTCTACTTGGTAGGAAGGGAAAAGGAGGTTAGATAAAGGCCAAGATCCTTTATCTGCAATGGCCGGCTGACATAGAAAAAGACAAGCTCCTCAGTCCTTGCTTTATGCAGTCTGCAGCAGGGTACTTTCTTTCACTGCCCCAAATTCCCTTTATTTAATTTTCAATGTCCGGCCTTTCCAAATCTCTCTTCTCCCCAATGCTTTCCTCCATTGCATGTACTATGCATGACTACTGTTCCTATACTCCAAAAATCTGGAGGCCTTGGAAGATTATTGTCTCCCAGTTACCAATCCCCATTCGCACACAAAACCTTTATATTCCCCCTTGTGAGAAAGTCACATCTTCTATTAATCTAGACCAACTGGTATGCATATCATTCTGCTAGACTTGGTGACTTAACCATCTCCAAGATTACTTCAGTTCATATCTTTTGTGTTTGGGTTGAAAAATGTCATGATTGGGTATGTCCTTGCTTCTGCACCAATTCTCTGTTTTGCATAAGTACCCTCTCTCAGATTAGTGATTTAAGACAGTAGCTATTTAACCTGTGATTCTGTTAGGGAGGTCTTCAGAGCTGGGCCCACTTCATTCATAGTCTATGATGATCCTTCTGGGTTGGCTGGAACCTAAGAGGAAACTGCAGCTGAGATTCCTCACCTCTAATCTGCATGGTCTCTCACCATCCAGTAGATGGGCTGGATCACATGGGAGTGATAGGTTCTTAAGAACAATACCAGCAGGACCTGCAAGACCTCTTGAAGATTGTGCTCATTGATCAAGGTGTAGGTCAGTCTGTTTAGAGTTTTCCAACCTATTTGATGAACAAATAATGCAGATTTGCAATCTATAGTTTGCTGGATCATTATGAAGCCTGACTTCTTTTATTAAGGTTGGAAATCCCTAAATAGGGTTCAAGGAAACAAATAACATCTTTTTAGAGATGGGATAAAATAAGGCCCTCTACATCATCTCACCTTTAATTCAGAAGCTTTTTAGAATGCTTAAATGTGGAGGGGTAAGAGCAATTCATTAGCCTATCCTAATCCATCCTCTTTCACTCATCTCACCCTATAATGAGGGGTCCCTGAGCCAACGCTATCTGGAGCAATGACCATCCCTGAGATCTGGATGTAGTCTGTCACTTACTTGACCAAGATTGCCTTAGTATTTGTTCTAATATAGGCAGTCTTTCTATGCTAGGAATTTACCATGCTTTTTTCTTTTTTTTACAAAAATGATTATTTACTAGTAGACTATAAAAAAACTATGAAAATTGATTTGTTTGTTTGTTTGTTTTTTCAAAACAGAGTTCCTCGGTGTAGCCCTGGCTGTCCTGGAACTCACTCTGTCCATGAGACTGGCCTTGAATTCAAGGTCTGCCTTCCTCTACCCCTGCCACCTGAGTGCTGGTATTAAAGGCATGTGCCACCACCACCCAGATGAAAATTGATTTTTGTGTGTATGAGCAAAAAAAAAAAAAAAAAAAGTTTCAGAAGCTATGAGATGTATTCCTTTGCTTTTAATTGGAAAGATTCATAGACAGGAGGATGGTGATAGTAAGTTCTGTGGAATTAATTGCATACAGTGGCTGGGATCATGACTTTGGAGCCCAGTGAAATTCTCTTTAATCCTGGTATCCCAACTAGATTGAATAAGATGATGCAATTGACAAACTGGCTATACATTCATTCTCTCTCTCTCTCCCCCCCCCTCTCCCTCTCCCTCTCTCTCCCCCTCTCCTTCTCTTTCCTCTCCCTCTCTCCCTTCCCCCTTCATCCTCTCTCTTGCTCCAGGGATCCAGGCATTACATCTCTTTAACAGGGTCATATGAATAATAATGAGATATAATATATAGAAAATTGATCAATGCCAAGCACACTATAGGTCCTCAGATTTTTTAAGTTATTACTTAATAATTCCCTAGTACCAATTTCTGCATTGATGTTGAAGAATTGAAGTCTTAGCATTGATTAATTTGCATGTCTTCTTTTTTCCTTCTTCCAGTACTTGATGAAGTTCCTGTCATGGGAAATGGAAGGTTTAAGGTCCTCACACTGAATAATTCATAGAAAGACAACAAAAAATGGTGTTGTCTTTATTATATTCCATGCCATGACTATTGCTCAGGAATCATTAGCTTTATTAAAGATGACATAGATAAGTGCTCTGGGAGAGAGGCCTTGGCTTACAATGTGACAATAGAGTGCACAGCACGTAACAGCTACTTAAAAATATTTATTCGGCGACTGAGGGTGCAGCTTAGTTAGGAGAGTGCTTGCTTAGCATGTGTGAGACATAGGTTCAATTCCAGCATAATCCAGTTGTGGTGGTACATGATTGCTATCTTAGCACTCAGGAGGTAGAGGCAGGAGAATCAAAAGTTCAAGACCATTCTCTGGTACATACGGAGTTCAAGGTGAGCCTGGGCTACATGATACCTTCCTTGCCTCAAAGATAAGTAAATAAATAGATAAATAGGTAGATAAATAAATAAATAAATAAATAAATAAATAAATAAATAAATAAATAAATGGAAATATTCATTTTAAATGAGTGAATAATCAACAGGTTATGAACAGAGAAGTGATTAAGTATTACTCGGGATCCAATTAACTAAACCTGCTGATAAAAATGTCTTTGGGGACCAGAGACAATTGCAGTGTACCACTGAGACAAAGGCTGATGTTATTAGAACTGTTATCACTGAGACAGTGAGGCTGATGTCTACAATAAATGGGAATCAGAGTGGTTTTAAGAGAATAGTGAAACTCCTACCTTGGTTTAAGTTGCAATACTTTATTGTTACTACTGTTGTTGTTTAAAGATTTATTTTTGTGTATGTGTGTGTTGTGCATGTGTTCATACACATGCATATAGGTACCTGAAGAGTCCAGAAAGAGTGCATTTGATGCTCTGGAGCTAGAGTTACAGTCAGGTGTAAGCCATCCAATGTGGGTGCACAGACTCAAACTCAAGTCCTCTGGAAGAGCAACCAGCACTCTTAACTGCTGAACCATCTCTCCAGACCCTGCAATAATTTTTAAGGAACCTGTAAAAAGCATAGTCTAATGGTCCCGTTTGAATAAAGATAAAGAGTAAAGTACAATTTTAAAGGAAAAATACTTTTTCTCTGATTTTCCCTTTCACCTTATTGGCAGTTGCTAAGTCACTATTATGCTGCAATCAGCTGCTTTAGCAACACAGACTATATTAATTGTTTTTGAAAACTCTCTAGTGCTTCACATCATCACTCAAAGCAAAATGACTCCTTTAATTAAGTGTCAAGAACTATTCCATGAAATTTTGCCAGCATTTCTGCTAGCCAGTAAAGTTAATTGACAATCTTTAACAGAGAATCTTAGAGAAATTCATATCAAAATTAACATAATTTAAGGTGCTGAGGAGGCATGAATTATTCACAAATGGCATCTTTGATCTTTAAAAGAAAGTGCTCAAATGCAGCAATATCTTACATAATAGACTTTTGTAAATTAGTAGTTATACTTCTCAGTGTAAATTAGTATTTCCAAACATTGCTAATTAGCAAGCCTGAGAATAAACACAATAATAAAAAAAAATCATCACTACTAATCAATGAAATGCAAAGCAGAGTCACTATCAAGTAGCACCTCTCTCCAGTCATCATGGCTGTTACCAAAAAGACCAAAGACAGCAAGAAAGGAAAGAAAAAGGAAACAATAGTTAGTAGGCATATAAATTATCACAGCCACTTTGGAAAACACTACGAAAGTTACTTTAAAAATTAAAGATAATGACTATAGAGATGGCTCGGCAGTTAAGAGCACTTGCTGTTTTTGCAGAAGACCCAGGTCCTGTTCCCAACATTCACGTGACAGCTCACAACCATCTGTTACTCCCATTCTAGAGGATCCAATATCTAATGTACAATAGCCAATATCCAATGTACAATATCCAATGCAGGCACCGGACATACATGTGGTGCATGTACACACAAGTGGACAAACACTCAAACACACACACACAAAAAAAGATTTAAATATTTTTTATTTAAAATGAAAGAATCATCTGACCCAGTGATCCCCTCTGCTGAGCAGATGCCCAAAGGAAATGAAATCAGTATGTGGAAAGTTATGTGACTTTCCTGTGTTTATTGCAGCATTCTTCACAATAGCTAAATAACAGAAGAACCTAAGTATCCAGCAACAAGTGCATGGGGAAAGAAAATGTGGTATGTGTGCATACACAGTGGAATACTATTCAGCTGTTTGTAACAAAAGGAGTTTGTATTGTACAGAGTAAAATAAGCAAGCTCAGAAACATCTCATTCACATATGGAATCCAAGAATGTTGAAACCGTTTAGAAATAGAAGAATAGTAGTTACCAGGGAGGCCCAGAAAAAGTAGGTAGGAAGTAAGAGGGAGCAATGTGGACCAAAAGAGCCATAACTAAAAATTAGAGAAGATATTCTATGGCTTAATTTACATTAAAGTGACTGTAGTTAATGGCTTTAATTAATTTTTTTAGAAAATGCAAATATTGGACACTATGTGCTCTTACCACAGAAATGATATTTGTGTTCTAAATGACAAAGATCCCAGGTTTTGTTGAACGATGTGTTGGAGTAAGTTTTGGGTAATCTGATCCTGTAATAACACATAGGAGAAGATGGAATAGGAAATCCAACAGGACCTGCAGAACAGGGTCTCTGAGCTTGGAGGGGAAGGGTCTCTAAGCCTAGCAGATTACTAAAGATATTAGATAGGATACAGGCAGTAATTTTGGAGGGCAATCCTATTGTACCATCCTACACTAGAGCTATTACATGGTGGGAGTTTAGTCGCTTAGGAACAGTACCAGACATGCTGAAAGCTGTGGCTGGTCCCTTCTACAGGGTTGGCCCCATTCATCTAACAATTTGCTGATTAGCCAAACTGAACCACCCCACAGTGTAGGTATATCCCCAAAATACTATGCTGTGATACTATGTTGTGAGCAATCAGTTGGCACAATGTTATCCCTCAAAGTTTTAGAAATAAGTAAAATAAAACAGTAAAATTTAAAAAAAAAGTCAAATACATTTTTTTCTCACTCTCCTGGAGCAGGTCTTTCTTTGGACCAGTAGTTCTCAAATAATGACATGGAGACTTGTTATTAAGTATGAAAGCTTGGCCGTAGCTTATACGTGTTCCCAACTAGCTCTTATAACTTAAATTAACTCGTTTATGTATTAATCAACATTCTTCCACATGACTCATTACCCCTCCTCCAACTATACATCTGACTTGCTCTGTGTCTCACTGGTGAATCCCACCTCTCTTCTTCCCAGAGTTCCTATCTCTGGCCAGAAGTCCCTCCTATCCTATCCTGCCTAGCTATTGGCTGTTCAGTTCTTTGTTAAACCAATCAGAAGGTGCCTTGGCAGAGACATATCTTCACAGTGTACAAAAATATTTTTCCAACAACACCCTACTGCCCTACCCATAGGATTCTTCGTCAGAAAAACCACTATCAGTGTTTAACCATTTCTTAGGACATTTAGGTATCTCTGTCTTCCCAATCAGTTCTAAGCATTATATTTTGCTCTTGCTAATGACAATTTTGCTCTTTTTATTCTTTTTTCCCCTCCTCAAATTCTCCCATCCTTCTAATATAAATTACAATGTTTTTAACATATGAAAATTTAGAACTTCCTGATATTAATATCTTTACTATTCTTCTGAGAGAGCACTTACTTAGGCAAGTCCCTACCCAGTGGGTATGGAGTTTACTGTCATCCCCACAACAGCGTTTTAGTTTTATCTACAGTTGCTGTGTTTAAATACTCTGACATAAGCAACTTGGGGTAGACAAGGGTTTCTTTCAGGTCAGGGTTTCAAGTTGCATTCCACACATCACTGCAGGGACATGAAGGAAGCAGAAACTTACAACAGCTGATCATATCCACAATCGAGAGCAGAGTCAGTGAATGCGAAGAGGACTGTGTGGCCAAGCATGATGCAGATCATCATATTCAGTCTTCCTCATCTTAACAAGTTCCCATTTGTTCTTGCATCAAGATGAGCCCAGTGCTGCCCACTCCTCAGAGTCTTGAGTTTTCTGAAGTGTAAATCTGGCCTCTCCATTTATCCTGTTGCTGATAGAGAGTTTTCTTCCTGGTTTCAGCTACTTGGTTACCTAACTTGTCCATCTGCTTCCCACCTCCAAAGTTATGTTTCTGCTGCCTTTTCTTTTACTCTCTCTTTTTATAGTTTATCTTTTTAAATTATCTCATCACTGCATCTTAGTGAGTGTTCAGAGGGGACAGGACTAGATATATATATATTCATTCTGTCACTGTCTTGTCTTATTTGCATGTGTATGCATTTGTGTGTGTGTGTGTGTGTGTGTGTGTGTGTTAGGACACAATATAAAATGTATTTCTTTTTATGGATAGAAGTCAAAAAAGTCTGAAAAGTACTACTACAGAACAAGTTAACAAAAACTAAAGTCAAGTGCTAATAATGCTTTTCCTTAATATAAAAATCTCTTTGTAGATTTGAGAGGGGCATTCACAGAAAATTCTAGATCTCTTTTTAGGGGAAAGACAGGTAAACTGAGCTTTCTCTTGTAATATATATGTTCATTGAATGTGTTGCCTCATTTTATTGTTTTGGGTACTGGACTGTTTATTCTGGGTTCTAAGTTTTTTGTTTTTTGTTAAGAAGTTCATAACATAGAAATATAAAATAGGCAACACGTCCACTATGTCACAACAACTCTGTCAATCTATGGTCTCCTGTTGTGCTAACAACATTTACCAAGTGCAGTGTATCTGCTTTGGACATGTATATACATGTATGGAAAGGTGAATACCTGTTCAAAATGTTGAAGGTGGACTTTTAATTAGAACTATGCTTTAAAAATTCAAATAGTTGAAACTAATATATTCTGTAAATATGGATAATAGGACTTATTTTTCAAATAAAATAATTTTTCTCCTTTTTCAGTTTTTTTCAATCATGTACTCTTTTAGTTCTCTACTCTTTAAATTTTGATGGATATATGTTCATTTGCAACAAATATTTCTTCATCACTGTCTTACTCTATAGAAATTCAATGAAATGGTTTCCTAACTCTGCATATAAGGGTTTTCTCATAGTAGGGTTTTGGGTTTTACTTAATCTTGAATGGTCACCAAGAATAAATATCTAAGTAGATGATAGATAAGTTGCTAGGTAGGTAGGTAGATTGTAGATACATAGGTAGGTAGGTAGATAGATAGATAGATAGATAGATAGATAGATAGATAAGCACAATAGATGGTGGAACTATAAGAAAAATATCAAGAGCCGGGCAGTGGTGGCACATGCCTTTAATCCCAGCACTCGGGAGGCAGAGCCAGGCGGTTCTCTGTGAGTTGGAGGCCAGCCTGGGATACCAAGTGAGTTCCAGGAAAGGCACAAAGCTACACAGGGAAACCCTGTCTCGAAATACCAAAAAAAAAAAAGAAAGAAAGAAAAAAAAAAGAACAATATCAAGAAATCAGCTACATGAATAAGAAGACAGTGTCCTACTGTCATGGAGTTACTAATATCAAGTAAGAGGGCTTCTGAAAAACCAAAAGGAATACAGTGTAGTACTTATCATTGCACTAAGTGTGTAGTTCAGTAGTAGAGCACTTACCTGATATGTGCAAGGCCCTTGGTTCACCCAGAACTACACAATACACAGCAAGAAGTATGTGTACCTAGCAGATTAAGAAAGGGCTCGTGCATCCCTTGGAACCAGGGTGTATTTCCTAGGGATAGCAAGTGCCTGAAGGACTTGCCACTTGTATCTGAGACTCTGAACTTGAAGTGACTCTCTCCACACCCCTGTCCATTTGCTTAGGATAAGTGAAAATAAAAGCAACTGCTAGAATGAGAAATAAAATGACATAGTTTTCTACATGGCACAAGTTGCAGGCATTCTGAACTTGAGACGGTTTCTTCTGCTCGTTCAGAGGCTCACCCCCTTCTGGCATTCCTTCGTGGCTCTAGTTGGTGCTCATGCACTTAACAGTCTTCCCAATGCAACTTGAGCATGCAGAGATTGCCAGCCAAGCAAAAAACAAAGGGAAGAAAGGACGGCTCGGGTGCGTACACAGCACTCCTTGGAGGGTATCCAGTGTTGGTGATGCCTATATAGCACCAAAGGACCTGGGTGTCATTTGGTGTGCTTGGAGCACGGGATGGAAAGACCAAAATACAATGAGACAGAGCAGGAGCTCTCAGAATAAATTTCTCTCACATGGCAACCAGAGATGCTTAATTCTGATCTGTTAAGAAATTGACTTTGACATAAAGCATCAGCTGATGCAGAGGAAATGTGATTACAGGGGAATATGGCAAATTTTAATAAGATTTGCCTCTGAGTGTTCAGACCAATTTTTTTCTTATACTTTATGATTTAATTTAAAATGCAAGGAGGAAAGCTGGAGAGACGTTGGTCTAACAGGTAGAATGCTGACATTTGATGGGAGGAATGAGTTCTGGTGTTTTATGGCATAATCCGGTGAATATGGTTAATATTAATGCACTGTAACCCAAAGGCTACATGGAAAGGGTTAAAACAAATGATAGACAGCTTATTTCCTACATGAAATTCCACATTGACCGTGAAAGACACTTTTAATGTAAAGTATAAGGGCCGCATTGATGATTTGGGGACTTAACCTTGTTGTACCCTCTTTAAACTATACTGTTGGAAGTGTCTGTATAGGTTTGGATACACTTCCACAAAATGTTGGAGAAGTGTAGGGCCTTGTAAACATGTATAGTATTAGAGATGGTATTTATTCAATCCTACAGTGCATGACAATGACATTGGAGAATTATTATAAACAAGGGGTAGAATTTGGTGCAACTACTGGAAAAGAAGATGAGGCCAGATGAACTTCACTTTACCCAGCTGTGTTTTATCCCTGTCAAGTTGAGTATTTTGGACACATCTACAGAAACCAAGGCTGAACCTGCTTGTAAATTAGGTGTTGAAATAATATCCCATTTCCTAGATAACCAAGAAGTCTTCAGTAAAATAGGAATTAAGTATTAGATTCCTCTTGATGGAACATAAATATCAAATGCAAGCTGTTTTTCTTAAATAAAAAAAACTACCTATTGGCAAGAAAAATTATATTTAACTTATTGCTTGAACATGAACTTCAAATTCCAGTTAAATTGGTACTGTAGCTAAATTCTGAGCATCTTTATTTCCAGTTTGTTAAGGATTATTGTGATGCCCAAAGCACTCCTGAGGTGGACGGGGGAAATACTCCTATTTTTTTTCTCTGGGACTTGCAAATTCAATAAACACATTGAAGTAGATTTGAGACTCGCAGTTGCTTGCAGCCTCTGAGGGACAGCCATCACTGAGATAGAGTGGCATGCTACTACACCCACTTCCTCGGCTGTCATGGCTGCCCAATCATCTGTTGCTCCTGCTGCTCAGAGGGCTATGTTTTGTTGGGTTTTTTAATGTTTACTAACAATGTAATCTCTGTTGTTGGAAATCCAGAATAGTTACTTTCAGGGTAGTTTTATTGAATTACTGTCATTGTGTCTTCCTTCCTTCCTTCCTTCCTTCCTCTCTTTCTTTCTTTTTTTTCCCTTTATTGGGTAGCAAGAACAATTGCTACAACTTGACATACACACAATTTTTTTTTTTTTTTTTTACATTCTCTGGTAGTATGAAAGAAAATGGCCCCCATAGGGAGTGGTACTATTTGGAGAAGTGGCTTAGTTGGAGTAGGTGTGGCCTTGTTGGGGGAAGTGTGTCACTGTAGAGGCAGGCTTTGATGTCTCGTATATGTGCAAGCCACACCCAGTGTCTCAGACTACTTCTTGTTGCCTGCAAGATGTAGGCCTCTCAGCTACTTCTCCAGCACCATGTCTGCCTGCACACTGCCATGTCCCACCATGATGATAATGGACTGAACCTCTGAACTGTAAGCAAGCCACCCCAATTAAATGTTTTTATTTATAAGAGTTGCTATGGTCATGGTGTCTCTTCACAGCAATAGAAACCCTAGCTAAGACATACATTCTGGACATCAGTTCTGTCATTTTTTGCTAGAAAAGTTTTTGGAGGCCGAGGGTGTAGCTCGGGTGGTAGAGCACCTCGCTGGCACACAGTAAGCCCCGGTGCAGTCACCAGCACCAGATAACCCAGACACTGTAGCCCATGCCTCTAATCCTAGCACTCTGTGGAGAGAAAGAAACAAGGGATAAGAAGGTTAAGGTCCTCCTCAGCTACAACGGCAAGTTCAAGGACATAGGGAGATACTTGAAACATCATCTAAAGAAGGAAAGAATGGAAGGAAAAAAGGAAGGATAGAAGAATATGGAAAGATAGAGTTCTTATGTGCCTAGGAGGCACGTACCTAGGAAGCAAAAGCAGGCAGATCTCTGTGAGTTCAAGGCCAGCCTGATGTACAAAGCAAGCTCCAGGACAGCCAGGACTGTTACATAGAGAAACCCTGTCTGAAAAATAAATAAATAAATAAATAAATAAAAATTAATTAATTAATTAATTAAAAGAAAAAATAAAGAAGATTTGTTGTGAATTTTGGCAAGTATCATTTACTTTCAGCCATTTATTCACATTTTTATCACATTTGTTCTTTTGCTTATTTGTATGGAGGGCATTGCACACATACCACAGCATGTGTACAAAGGTAAGAGGACAACTTGCAAGAGTCAGTTCTCTCTTTCTATCATGTGGGTTCCAGGAATCACACTCAGGTCGCCAAACTTGGCAGCAAGCACCTTTAACTGCTGGCTTATCTCACTAACCCACAACATTTATTTTCAGGCACTCACTCAAATAAATGTACATCTTTCTTTTCTTAAGTTTTATTGTTAAGAATTATGGACATGGGTATAAGTTTTTAGATATTTTTTTTAATTTTATAATTAACTTAATTTTACATATCAGCCATGGATTCCCCCATCCTCTCTCCTCCCACGCCCCCAGCCCTCCCCCCAGACAACCCCCAATTCCCACCTCCCCACTCTGGTTCTATCTCTTTTTAAAAAAACTATACCATTGTTCCTAAAGCTAATGGGTGGATTTTTTTCAACACTATACTTGCCCATATACCTACAAAATCATCTCTTACCACTCAAATGAACCCAAACTGTAAGCCAAAATTTTGATCATGCCCTCATTTCTTCTTTTTCAGACAACAAAAAGGGGCTGTCTTGGCAGTTAAGCTTAACGTTGTGGTGTAGTACACAGTATCCTTCCATGAAACACTGATTATTTCAGTTGGGTGTAATTTTATTTTTTATAACATCAGTAGTCAATTAAAAAAGAACCAAATAGTTCTAGGGGGAAAAATGTTGTCTCAGGTGATGATATGCTAAATACTCTGATTTGATCATTTTCCAGTGTGTATATGAATACACAACAGTATCATGCTGGGTGTGGTGGGGATGGCTACCTCCCAGCATCCTGGAGGTCAAGGCAGAAAGATCAAGAATTCAGATGTAGACATGCAACATAACAAGATGCTGACTCAGTAATGGGGACCAAAAAGCATCATATCATACCTCACTAAAGCATACCAATATTATGTGGTCAGTCAAAGAACAAAATTTTATAATGATAAAATTATAATGAGCATGTGTTGTTATTATGATGGGAGAAGGGTAGAGTTAAAACAAGTATTTGAGAAAAGTTTAGGCCAAAAATTTATGTTTCCTGGGTTGGCTGTTGGCACTGAGGGACCCAGTCAATCTGCTGGTGACTTAGCAGCATCTAGCACAGGATTGAAAAGGGGCAAAGTTTAGAATATAGACAAAAGAGATTGTGTTACTGCTCCAGGGACCAAGCTGTCACTCTAAACTCTGCTCAGATCAAAGGAATTGTCCTTGGCCTAGCACCTGTCTAAGATGAGCCTTCTAAATTTAGGAAGACATTCAAGGTGCTGTGAAATGCTATCAGGTAACAGTGCAACTTTAGTCCACCCAGCAGCCAAGGAAGGTACCCTTGGAGAATACATGACAGAATGCAACAGATTGGTCACTACTACCATTAACGGTGATGGCTGTTTTAATGTGTTCCCTATGGCCCAGGGCTGGGATCTCTCATATTCATACTGTATGAAATGTACCACAGTCCTGGTTGCTTTGAAGTTTTGGGTCTTTCAAAAAATATTTCTTCCTTCATTCTAACTATTTTTTATGTTTTTTGACTACTCTGTATGTCAAAAGCTTTATGTTATTAGTGACCAGAGAAACTTCGGTTCACCCTCTACCTTCCCTTTCCTCAAAAAGTCAAGTGTGGGGGTTAAAAAAAACACCCTTTCATTTCTTAAGGAATTGATAAGTAAATACATATAATTTAGACTCTCCTACCGTAGCATAACTAATCTCAATTTCATACGCTCTTCTCTGTTTTCCATTGCACATATCATTGTACATAATCAACATGGGTGCTTAGCTACATATTATAATTTAATCAAACACTTTGACTATTTTTATGTCATCATATACTACTCATCTTACTCATCTTTTTCATGGCTACTAACTTGGCTTTCTAGTACAGTGCTATAATTTAGGATAATGTGCAGCTTCCTGCTTTGGAATATTGAACTTTTGCAACCATTTATAATAGGCAGCAATGTGATAAACCTTACTACATTCATTTTTCGTTCATATCACAAAGGAAGTTTCCCTGCACTAAGATTAGAGGATTGCTGCTTTTGCTTTTAATTATAATATTTTTTTAAAATCTGGTGTGTGTGTGTGTGTGTGTGTGTGTGTGTGTGTGTGTGTGTGTGTGTGTGTGTTAATGAATGTGAGTGCAGGTACTAGAAAGTGACACATGTAGAAGTCAGAGGATAGTCAAAGGTGGCAGTCTTTGCCCTCCACTCTGTTTGATACACCGTCTTTTATTCACTGCTGTGTGTGCCAGGCCATGAATCTGCAATGGAAAACTTTCAGGTATTCTGCTGTTTCTACCCCTACTTTTTAGATACTCTGCTGTCTCTACCCCCACCACATGGTTTCCATATGAGTTCTTGAGATTCACACTCAGGTCCTCAAAATTGTGTGGCCTTCTTCCCAGGCCCTATTTTAAGTTTTAATAGCCATAAAAATGTGTTCCAATTTACGTTTGTTACTATCAATGCTAAAAGTGTGCTGAGTCCATCAATTTTCTTGTTGCTTGTGACTGTTCTTATACAAACTACATAGATAAAAGTCCATACTTACTTTTAATTTGTGGATGCCTTTGTAGTAATGTTGAATAGTTTAAGTACTTTTTAAAAATATTATTACTAGTGTCTTTTGGATAAATATATTTTTTATTTAAAGCCCCAAGAATCAAACTCAGGACCGTGAGCTTGTTAGCCATACTCTACCACTAAACTAAATCCCTAGCCCAAGTCATCTCTGTTAAATAATTTATTTGCCTGTTTTTATGGCTATCACAATTAACTGTCTGTAGTCAGATTATTTCCTGTGTCCCAGCCTGCTGGCGGTCGGGATAAATCTCTCCCATTCACATCCCCCAAGTAAACACACAGAGGCTTATATTAATTGAAACTGCTTGGCCATTAGCTCAAGCTTACTATTGACTAGCTCTTGCACTTAAACTCAGCCCATTTCTGTTCACCTAAATGTTGCCACGTTTTCTGTGCCATTACATGCTGCTCCCTGGATGGCGGGCTGGTGTCTCCTGACTCAGCCTCCCTCTTCCCAGAATTCTCCTTGTCTGTTTATCCCACCTATACTTCCTGCCTGGCTACTTACTGGCCAATCAGTGTTTTATTAAACCAGTGTACAAAAGCAATATCCCACAGCAACTGTCCTAAGCATGATAGACATACCAGTGTTGTTTGTATTTTGCAGGTTTTCCAAATCACACAGTTTTGGTGTTGTTAGGATTTGCTTTCTGTGGGTACTTGTTTTCTGTCTTCATGGTCAAAGCTGTGCCTCTCTCCATTATAGCTTCCTTGCCTCCCCAAACATACTAACACGATTCTTCTTCCACAGAAAGAAAATAGTTGTTTCCTGCTAGATTTCTGACAATTGATTTTATGTTGTTCTGTGAAGATGTAAACTCCCTGTGTGTAAAATAGCAGTTGCTCCTTTAAGAGAGAGAGTGTGAAGCCTTTGGGAGTGAGGTTGAGGCAGCATTGGGGACAGGAGATGGTAACTGGAATTCAGTTGAAGGCTGACACCTTCAAGCTGAATTACACAACAATTAATGTTTCATGGTAGCTCTAAGCCCCACTCTTTTTTTTTTTTTAAATCAACAATCCATCTGGGGATTTACTTTTTAAATGTAGTCATTTCCTGTTGTCTTGTGAAGCACTTACATTGTCTCAAATTGCAACTCTGTAAAACATATCCGCAGCGTGTGGGCACACACACACACACACACACACACACACACCAGAGAATCCTAAAAACACCCTCTTCAGCTGGGGCTCAGAGAGACACGGTGTCATTAGTCCACCCATGATCAGTGCTTCTTGGCACTGGCTGCATTGGATTTCTCTAGAGTCTGAAAAAAAAATGTTTTTTAACTCTGATGCCTGTTTCTGGTGTTGGTGTTGGTGGTGGTGGTGGTGGTGGCCGCCGCGGCGGGCTGTGGCGTTGGTGGTATGGTTGTGCTAGACTAGAACCAGAACATCCAGCAAGCAAGGCAACTCTATGGCCAACCTGTGCATCCCATTTGTGTTGCCTGGCTTCCACCCTCAATTTCAGTGTTGATCTTAGGGTAGCTGGGAGTTGTTTCTTTGTTTTTCTTTTTTCATACTCCCCAGGTTATTGGTGAAATTATTGGTGAAATTTAACTCCACGTAGTTAAAAGGGAGGTTTATTTAGTGGCATAACTTAGAAATGAATGGATAGGTAGGTCGCAGGGTCTGGGAAAGACGTAGCACAGTCTGGTGGTGTTCTCTGGAGAACTCTGCTTGGTCTGCCTCCAGTGTCCAGGGTCCCGGAACCAAGAGAGGGCAGTGCATCCTGATCTCGGGTCTTCAGGGCCCTCTCTTCGCCCCATCTTGTAGTCGTGACAGTTACCAAAGCCTCAATGGAGGTTGGAACCTCCAGATCAAAGCTGGAATGGCTATCCACTACATCTCCCCCTTTTGTCTAAATAAGAAGGTTCTAACTTAATACAAGACTATATGCAAAGGAATGGTTATCAAATATTGTCCAGGAGTAATGAGGGATAATGACCTAGATAAGATGGAAGTACAATCAATGCAAACAATATCAAGCAAGAAACACATCCTAAAATCCAGAGAAGTCTAGAGCATAGGTAAATGCTGGAATGGCTACCCACTACACCAGGTTATTCTAATATGCAGCCAAGACTGAAACCAAGGGTATCATTTCAAAACTGCCAAGGGAACTGAGTCTTTTTTTTTTTAATTTTATTTTACAATATAATTTAATTCTACATATCAGCCACGGATTCCCTTGCTTTCCCCCCTCCCGTCCCCCTCCCTTTCCCCCAGCCCACCTCCCATTCCCACCTCCTCCAGGGCAAAGACTCCCCCGAGGATTGAGATCAACCTGGTAGACTCAGTCCAGGCAGGTCCAGTCCCCTCCTCCCAGGCTGAGCCAAGTGTCCCTGCATAAGTCCCAGGTTTCAAACAGCCAGCTCATGCACAGGACCCGGTCCCACTGCCTAGATGCCTCCCAAACAGATCAAGCCAACCGACTGTCTCACCTATTCAGAAGGCCTGATCCAGTTGGGGGCCCCTCAGCCTTTGGTTCATAGTTCATGTGTTTCCATTCGTTTGGCTATTTGTCCCTGTGCTTTATCCAAATTTGGTCTCAACAATTCTTGCTCATATAAATCCTCCTCTTTCTCGCTAACTGGACTCCTGGAGCTCCACCCGGGGCCTGGCCGTAGATCTCTGCATCCAATTCCCTCAGTCATTGTGTGGGGTTTCTAGCACGACAATTAGGGTGTTTGGCCATCCCATCACCAGAGTAGGTCAGTTCGGGCTGGGACTGAGTCGTAAAAGAAGGTGTTTTTTAATAAGAGAAAGAACTAGAAACTTCCTATCCTTTCATAAACACCTGTATCTTGGTATTAGATTTTCATGAGAAACACAGAAAAAAATATTTTGGATATAACATAAGTTTCCAGAATTCCTTTTTTGTTGCCTTCTTCCCTCATTACTTAAAGACTATAAAATGTAATAGTTTTAATGAGCATGTTTTTTCAAGTGTTATTTTAGATTTTTCTTTTTCTTTTTTTTCTTCAGAGCTGAGGACCGAACCCAGGGCCTTGTGCTTGCTAGGAAAGTGCTCTACCACTGAGCTAAATCCCCAACCCTATTTTAGATTTTTCAAAATGCAGAGGAGCAACCCCAGAAAATTGATAAGAAACAGGACTACAGGTACAGTTCAGAGACAGAATGCTCACCTGGCATGATCAAGGCTCTGGCCAATAAAAACAAAACGACAATGAGAGAGAGAGAGAAGAAAGGAAGGAAGCAGAGAGGAAGGGAGAGAGTGAGAGAAGACAGGAAAAAAGGAAGGAGGGAGGGAGGGAAAGAGGAGAGAAGCAGGAAGAAAGGGAGAAAGAAAGGAAGGGAGGAAAGAAGGGAGGGAGGGAGAGAAAAGGAGAAAAGCATCGTGGCAACAAAAAGAGTGTGTTTTATAGTTCTTTTTCTGTGCCAAGGATGAGCAGCACAGGGCGGAAAACTGTCCAAATCGAGAATGCATTTGGAACACCTTATTTGACTAACACTTTGACACTATGGCTAGGTTTCATTCTGATGGGTATGGACTCCCATGCCTAACCCTAACCCTAACTTCTGCTCCCATGACCAACATCCACCAAAATTTCACAGCCTAACATGTGACTGGATAACACAGCTCCAGCCTCATTGAAGATTAACCATCCCCTGCTGCTAAACAATCATGGAGAGTTCTAATCATAAGAGTTTTAATACATTATTAACTTTACTAGCAAGAAACTTGATGTCCCAAGATACAAATGAAGCAAAATAATGTTGTATTTCCCCATTTTTTGTGGCTTTGGAATAAGTACAAGAATAATGTAATTCAACCCCTACCTCCACACACACACCAACAGAGATATTTTTGGTATTTATTTGTCCTAACCACACCTACCAAAAAAGACATGAGGGCCAGGGAGGTGGCTAAGCAAATAAAGGCACTTGCTGCCAAGCCTTGTCACCTGCGTCTGATCCCCAAAATCCTCATAGCAGATGGCCAGGTTGTCTTCTGGCCATCATACATGCATGCGCGCGCACGCACACACACACACACACACACACACACACAATAAATATGCCACTTTGCGCAGCCTTGGTGCAGGGAGGAGGGTCTTGGACCTGCCTCAACTAAATGTACCAGGCTCTGCTGACTCCCCATGGAACACCTTGCCTTGGAGGAGGTGGGAATGGGGGATGGTTTGGGGGGGGAAGACTGGGGGATGGGAGGAGGGAGGACAGAGGAATCTGTGGTTGGTATGTAAAATGAATAGAAAAAAACTCTTAATAAATAAATGTAGCCAATGAAGCAGAAATAATTGTTTAATTTGTGCCTGAATAATCAAGTTATAAAACAGTATGATAAAACTGCCCAAGAAGCCACAGCTGAATGTAATAATAGTTAGTGTCTGACTCCCATTTTCAGCCTAGACTTCCTCCCAACAAGGTAGTTGGACCATATGTCTTCTTACCATGCAAGCTGGGATTGAGGAAGTGCAGCAGTAACCTAGGAGGTAATCACCATGTAATCATTCGGGAGGGCCCTGGCTCCATCTGCAGTCAGCCAGAAGCACTGGTTTCATTATCTTCACTTTGTGATTTTGGTGACAATGCACATGGACTGTTCTGGGAGGGCCAAGTCCATTTTGTCAAGGATGCTCCAGTAGATGGCCCTATTATACCCACTCACATCCTGGCATCAATGAGTGGACTCAGTGGGGAAAAACAGTATGAAGTTGGGAGGGAATAGTGGATCAGAGAAGAACTAGAACAGAGGGAATAGGGGATTATACTTGACCAAAACACATTACACGCCTGTAAAGAAAATCCTCAAACAATAAAAGATATCATGTTTCTTATTAGCAAAAAGAAAAAAAAATGACCCTGCATCTTAAGCTGCCAAACATTGTGCTTCGTTTTCAAGAGAGGTAATTAATATGAGTATTGCAGTTTCTACTGTGTTCCCCAGTGTTCTGAAGTATAGGATGAGAAGTATCTCTCACTAGAGTTCAGATGAAAGAAAGCAGCCGCATGCCTCCATTTAGAAGAAGAGTGTAAGACATTCTTATGAATGCTATACTGGCAATCCTGAAAAGTGTTACTGCTCAGAAGTAGCTAATGTCTGGGCATCTCACAGGGTGGTGGTCTTGGCTCTGTCGGTCAGCTGCTCTATATGTGTCCCCTGTCTATTTATCTCCCTCTTCCCCTCATACACTCTTCTTAGAGGCTCCAGCTTATGTACCTGTCCAGGGCTCCTTTAGGATGGGAGCTGGCTCAGCACTGCTCACTACACTGCTCCAAACTGGATCTTCAGTTGGTGTTGCAGATGCACATACCATATGAAAGAAAAGATAACAGAGAAGAAGGGAAGCCAGAGGTCAAGTGAGAGGCAGAGGGACAAAGGAAGGGGTCAAAGGAAGCTCACAGCCCCAGATGAACAGGTTTAAGCTCTGATTCTGTTAGTTAGTCTTTGTGTGTCCTTGGACAAATTTCATAGCCTTCTGTGCCTCACTCCCACACTGTGAAAAGCCCGGGGTAATAATAGACACACCTCACAGGGGTTTGTGGCAGTTAATTAAAGTTCCTGGCACGTAATTAGATTTCTCTAAAAAATCCTACTGCTATATGATCATCATTATTATTGTCCCAGAGTAAAGAACTGGAAACCATGGAGAAAACCGTTTCCTGGGCTGTCATAACAGATCACCCCATATTGGGGGGTTTAAAGCAGGGGAAATAGATTGCCCCACAGTTCAGGAGTTCCGGGGTCCACAATCAGAGTATGCCTAGGTCGGCTCATTCAGGAGACTGGGGAGGAACCCACCCACTGCCACTCACTGAGCTTACATAATGGAGTACATCACATTATCTGCTTTCAGCTCTTCTGCATCCCTATTTCTTCTTCTTTCTGTTTCCTACACAGACAATTTTGCAGCCCTTCTTATCTACCCTAACCCAACACGATTTCATCTCAAACCATATCTTAATTACGTCTGTAAAACCCTTATTACAAATAAGGTCATAGTCTCTAGCAACTACCGGTAGATTGGGATCAGCTAGGAGGAGTAACCGCCTCTAACCTTGGATATGAAGTGCATAGGCTCAAATGACTGTCATGTATAAGTGAACAATTAGGCAAAACAAGCTAGCTACCTTCCAGGCCATCAGCTGTGAGTTAATCAGTATTCTCTTGTTTAAAGTTGGAGGTACCCAGCGGGGCAGACTGCACTTGTCTGCCCCTGTGTCGTCTCTCCCGACATTGTCATTTTATTTTATTATATTTTACCCTGTTCCCTGACACCAGATGATCGATAGAGAGTGTATGGACTTTGGAGCCTCAGGAAACTGCATTGTAATAACAGGTTCTGCAATTTCACAGCTTCGCTTACTACTTCATGGCCTCAGACAACGTCCTTATCTCATCCAAGCTTTGATTTCCACACAAAACCACCAACAACTTGTAGAGTGAATCTCATCATAAAAACTAATACGTAAAGAGACTTTACCAAAGAGCTGAAGTACATTTCAGAGAATGATTGCCATTTGCTTCAGTCTGTGCTGCTATGCCAAAAGCCCTGACTCCCTAATTATATTAAGAATAGAAATTTGTTTCTCGCAGTTCTGGAAGCTAAGACACCCAAAACCAAGGCACTAGTAGGTTGTGTCTGGAAGGACTGGAACTCTTATTTCCAAGATGGTGCTCTATTACTGAATTCTCCCAAGGAGCCCAACTCCATACTCACCTGGTGATACAGTGCAGTACCCTCCTAATCACATAACTCAGTACTCACCTGGACAAAAAGCCCTCTAGTCCTCTCATACATTTTCCAAGCCCATTCCTTAGCACTGTGGCCTCCATCACCTCCCAAATGCCCTACCTCCTACTGTCACACCAACAACCAAGTTTCAACACATAAATTTGGAGGATAAATTCTGACAGCCCAAGTATCATTATCATCATAGTAGTTTGTCTCTGTCTTACTTCTTTTGAGAGAAAGACAGCCAAAGGGACCCTGAAGAAGATATAGGAAAATTCAGCAGCATGAATCCCACCTTCTCTGCCTCCACCCACTTCCACTTAGCACAGAGTGTGCATAGACCACTCAGCCAGTATTCATGGAATTAAACGCTGTAGTGACTGCATTCCCGACATAAGCACAGTCTCAATGAATAAACTTCCAATAGTGTATCAGATTTCAGTCAAACCAGAACAGTTTGCAGCAAAGCTCTCCCATTCATGGCAATGAGTAGGCTGCTGAGCACAGACAGCATGGCAGTCTGAGGCCTGTGTGTATGTCAACACTCAACAAGGCTTGAACCAACTAGCAAGCTTCATTACCCCTCTCTAATGGGTGCATTTTTACTTCTCTATTTACTTTTATGCTACTAAGTTAAAACACACTTTAGAAAATAGAGTAGAAACTTTAAAAAATATAGTAGGCAAAAAGAACAAAATTATTCCTGGCCTCTATTAATTTATCTTTAACAATATGACATTTTCTCAGTCATTAGTGGGCAACATCAATTTTATTTTTTTATTAAGAAAAATTTTTTTTTTTCATTTTACATATCAATCAAAGATCTGCTCTTCCCTCCTCCTCCAGTCCCTCCAGCCTCCCCCGCCAACCCACCCCCCATTTCCTCCTACAAGAAGGTGAAGCCTCCTATGGGGAGGTACATTTAGTAGAGGCAGGTCCAAGCCCCTCCCCCTGCCTCAAGGCTGCTGCAACATCAATTTTAACAGCTTTGTAACATTCCCTGTATAAACCTTCTGATGTATATACATATATATATATATATATATATATATATATATATATATATATATATATTTAGCCTATCACTCATTACATGTATTTACTGTTTTTAATATTTTGTTGCTGAAAATAAAAATACAAGGATGTGAGTTTATTTTTTATTAATTTTACAAAGTGTCAATAATGTAGTATTTATTATAAGCCTGTTCCTTTTACAAATGTTAAATTAACCGAAAAGTTAATCTGATTGGTTTATATGGAACTGATTTTCAGATGGTCTGCTCTTAGCTTTGACTCTATTATCTTAAGCAAGAACTCTCCCGACCTCACAATTGCCAGTCCAGCAAGTAATAAAGAGTCAGGCTTCTCCAGTCTGCTGCTTAAGGAACTTGTTTAGCAACAGGGCTAATGAGGCCAGTGTCACGGGGTTTGAGCTCTGTATAGACAGACTGGTGAACTCACAGTCCAAAGGCAGTTTTCTCAACTCCAAACAGCTGCGATTTAAATGATGGCTATTAGTTTCCAAGGAACAGGGCAGAAAGCACGGATGAACACAAATTCGCCACCACCATCTTCCAGGTGGAAAAGAGCTTAGGAAAATATCCGTGTCAAAAAAAAAAAAAAAGGGGGGTTGAGGTTGTAGAAGAAGGACAAGGCTAACACTGGGGGACACAGTTGGCTGGCCTTATCCCTCAGCAGCAGGTTGTATGCTCGGTCTGTATGTGTCCACACTTTCCTATATGAGACAAACAACCCGGGACTTCCTAAACAGAAACTGGTGGTGTTAAGTGGTGTCTTCTCTTGCAGCCGACACAGCCCTCGGCACCGACGATGTATATGATGAGAAAGGCTGCCAGTGTGATGTGTCTGTGGAGGACCTCACCCCGCCACTGAAAACTGTTATTCGAGCCATCAGGTGGGTAAGCACTGTGAACAGCGTGAGTCTGGCACGTCTCTGTTACTTTTTTTCAGCAGGTAAGTCTCCTGGAATAACTATCTCCCCTCTTTGTGTTCATCCACATGCTTTTTAACTCATGAAGTGTTTTTTTTTTTTTCTTAATAAGGAACTGTACTACATTCAATATGAACTATGTTAAAAAAGGTGTGTGGGATTTGAAAAGCTAGTCCACACCAGGGAGATTGTGTAAGAACCAGTGCGCTGCATCGTATTTGTTGCTTTGCGAGGATTTGGTTTATTGGTGCAACTAGACTTTTTTAAATTATTTTATGCCTTTATTCAATAACATATGTCTCATATTTTGTACCAAAGGAAAACCCCTCTAGGCTATTTGAAATAAGGTTGAGCTCTGAACATGGGAAGCCCAAGATACTGTGCAGTGACGTACTTCCTTCTGAAAAGTAATTGTTCATAGGGAATCTTAATCTGCTTCTTCTACACTGGCAAAGAGCTAAGAGAGGACCCATGTTAGCTCCAGCTCATATTTACAAACCCCCATTCACATATGAAAAATTCATAATGTACATGAACAAGTTGCTGTGTATTCTGCCTTCCCAATTTAATCCCTGTGGAGAAGCTTTATCTGTGCATATATCGGGTGAATGGATTGAGTTTCTACTTGACATTTCCGACATCTTACCGAAAAGCCAGGAAATGGCTTAAAATATCCAAACTAACTTAGTGTGTTCAGATATTCGCTCTAATCTTAGATATCAGTGCAATTAATCAGTTGATGCTGGTTTGAGTTGGTCATTTAGCATGATGTTAGATGTGACTTTGTGGTTTCATTGGGAAACACTGGGCAAGCAGAAATTAGTTACCAGTAAACATTTGTGAGGATAAAGGAAACCATGATATTATGAAAATGTATGTGCTCCAGAAGGTGCTTAAATGATCTGTATCCACAAGCTAACCAGAAATGTAGTAAAGATTGATTGCCCTACAGAAAGGGAGGTTCCTTTTTGACCTGGATGGTCTCAAGTTATGCCCCACAACTCACTGTAACTGTACATAGTGCTACCAGACTTCCTCACTGGGTACCACATTGAGCAACTAGTTACATAGTTATCATGTATCCATGGACAACCTAGAAGTCCTAAGTGACAGTTAAGTGAGGCATGATTTTGCATGTCTATAATCCCAGGCCTCAGAAGGTTGAGGCAGAGAGATTGTTGAGTCTGAGGTCAGCCTGGATGGACTACACAGGGAAACCCCACCTCACCAAAAAAACAAAAACAAAAACAAAAACACTACATATGTATTTAAGTTCAGGAAACTCAGAATATGTAGGGAAATAATGTCAGAATCCTTCAATTAAAGGATCGATAGGACTAGAGAGATGGCTTAGAGGTTAAGAACACCTACAGGACCCAAGCTTGATTCCCAGTACTCACATGGCAACTCACTGTAATTCTAGTTCCCATGGGTCCATTGGCCTCTTCTGGCCTCCTCAGGCACCAGATACTTATGTAGAGGACAGACATACATGCAGGTGAAGCACCTATACACATAAAATAAAAAATTCTTAAAGGGATGGTGAGGACTAAGAAATGCACTATCCAATATGGAAGCTACTTATTACAAAAGGCTATTTAAATTTGAATCAATTAAAATGGAAGACGGTTTAAAATTTAATTGCTCAGCTGCACAATACACATTTTAAATGCTCAGCAGCCAAAGGCACCCATACCTAGTGACAACCATATTGGACAAAAAAAAAAAAAAAAATCGGCAATGTTCTATCATCACAGGAAGTTGTATTGAAGGTGACTCTGTAAGTCACCTTCAGATTCTTTACATACACTGAGTATTTCCATCATAGGCCCTAACATAAAGGTCGGGGAGTTTGGCTGGCAAATTCATCTGACTTGCAACAAGTACATTAAATCTTATCTCGAAGAAGCAGATCAGGCTCCATAAAAGTCAAACTTAACATGGTTTTGTGTCATTTCCGCAGACCTTCTGAAACTTTTGCTTTTGCTTCACAGCCTGTAATAAAAGGATTGTGGGCTGCTAGAAAGAAAATGAGTTAGATTTATTCTGCTGTCTTAAGCACTTTAGCAACAGTTTAAGATTTACTTTGCCCTTCCTGAAATCAGCTGACGTTTGTAAAGTCTTTCGCAGAATTCCTTTGTTTTTCAGAACTCTTCCCCTCTCCCCCATTCACTGTTTGGTTGGGGATTCTATATTTTTGTTTGGTTTTTAGGGCAGGGACTCATGTATACCAGGCTGGTCACAAACATACAATGTAGCCTAAAGCTAGTCTTAAACACCTGATCCTCCTGCTTCGATGTCCCCAAGGCTGGCATTTCAAGTGTCTGTCACCACACCTAGCATGGTTCTTATTTGTATGTGGGGGTAGTGCACATCTGAGTGTATGAAGTAGAAGAATCTGCACACCAGTGTGTACATACAGAAGCCAGAGAAAAAATGTCATATGCCTTGCTCTATCACTGCCTTGAGACAGGGTCTCTCACTGAACCTGGAGCTAATGATGTTTTAGTTAGACTATCTGGTCAACAAGCCCCAGCAGTTTTCCTGCCTTTACCTTGCACCCATCTCCTGCTGTTGGGGTTACAGGCTGGTGTAGAAAAGTCTGACTTACAAATAGGTGCTGGAATCTGAACTCATGTGTCCTCATGCGTGGGCAGCAAGCATTCTTACCTACTTAGTCGTCTCCTCAGCGCTTAGTCCCTATTTTTAGCTGAACTTCATGACTGAGGTGTTTGCTCTGGACTTTGAGGCTGTCTGTAATGGTACTTGGTATCTGGGGGATATTTTCTCCCCCATATTCTGATTTTGCCTGGAGTTGTTTAAATCACTCCTAAGTTTCATTTAAAATAATTAGATATTATTTAAAAAAAAAACTAAAAAAACACTAGACTAAAGAGTTTAATAATAGTCTGAAGTTGTTCATCCATGAAGTATGTAAGGTAAAGATACATGATTCAGAAACTAAAGAAATGCTTAGCAGTTAAAGCCACTCTTACAGAGATCCCGGGTTCATTCCCTAGTATATCAGGTGACTCACAATGGCCTGTAACTCCAGCTCCAGAGGATCTGTCGCTCTCTTCTGGAGTCAATGGGCAATGCACTCACATGCACAAACACACACATATAATAAACACACACACACAAACCTATACACACTCACATATATCATTTAAAATAAAAACTAAACAATTTTTGTAAGACACATAATTCAAAGACTACCCAATACAACAAGTTCTGCAAAGAAATCTGCAGCTGTTTGTCCCTAAATCTTATACAAAGGTGTTCTCTCCCTGAGGGACTAAGTTCAACATCAGCTGGCCAAGAAGTTTGTCAGAATATACCCACCTCTTACAACTCACCTGAAATAGAGTTTTCTGTGTTGATTTATTGACTCTAAGCATGAGCCAACCATTATCCATCTCTAAATGAACAAGTTTGCTTTGACATTTTCCTTCTTGTTCTTGGTTGTTAGAATATTTAATACGAATACATGAATATGTCTTTTGTATCCCAGGGACTCTTACAAGAGTGTTTTTTTTTTAAAAAAAAAGGACAAGTTTAAATTAAAACAAGAGATAAAAAATATGCATTCCACCACAAGGGTGACAATATGGAAAAAATATTACTACACTCACAAACAGCAAAGTACCAATTGTTCTTACCTAGTTATTAGTTTTTATTTAATCTCTCCCAACATCTCAGGAAATAGGATGACTGTGACTCGTGTAATAAAGACTCTAGGGCTGGAGAGATGGTTCAGTGGTTAAGGGCACTGGCTGCTCTTCCAGAGGTTCTGAGTTCAAATCCCAGAAACCACATGGTGGCTCACAACCATCTATAATGAGATCTGGTGCCCTTACCTGGTGTGCAGGCATACATGCAGACAGAGCACTGTATACATAATAAGTAAATTTTTTTAAAAAAAGACTCTATTACTTTTTAATAAAGGATGTTACCTCTTTTTGATGGGTTTTATTTGTTTGTCAAGTTTGTTGCTTCTGCTATATTGAAGTGCTGAGAATCAAACCTGGCTCCTTGCACTGGGTAAATGCCATACAAATGAGCCTCATGCCCAGCCCTTCAATGTCAATTTTCAAGTCAGTTAATAATGACTCTTCTTAGATAATTTCTAAGATATGTCCCTTACTCAAAAGAAGACTTGATTTGGTACATTTCCTCTAAGATTACCACAGACTGTTCTGTAAATATTTCATTGAGAGGTAGGTAATCAACAGCAAGTTGATTATAACTACACAGCATTCTGCCCACTTGCCCTTGACTATTTTGTGGTAAGACACCTGTTTTCCAATCACTCTTTTAAAAACATCACCCAAGTGCTACACATAACAACCAAGTTAGGAGATCAGTCTATAGGCCCAACAGGAAACTGTAGAATACGCATACCAAAGAGTACTACTCAGTCATAAATGAAGAATGAAATGTCATTTACAGAGAAACAAAAGTAGATGGAACTGGGTTGTGTGTCAAATGAAGCAAGCTGGACCCTTAGAAAGACTGATATGGCGTGCTTCCTCTCATATACAGAATCCACACTTTCAAAAAAATCATCAAATTTGTAGGTGGACTATTTAAAGAAGGAGAATGGGCCAGCAATAGGAAGAAGGGCCCAAGGGATGTTGACAGAAAGTGAATGTTATTGGAGTAAATTGTATACATGTATGAAAATATCATAATAAAGCCAGTTATTTTATATATTGATTTTTTACATGACAAAAAAGAAATAAAAGGAAAGAAACTGTCAATAAATTACCTTGAAGTGATATTCCATAATACAGAGCATTTGATTATCTAAGAATTTCTAAAGTTCACTGACAGCTACAAGTTTCATGCTTGTATTGGTATTGCAATCACCGTAGAAGTGTGAATCTGGGCTTGGTGAGTTGGCTCAGTGGTTAAGAGCCATTGCTGCTCGTGTGGAGGACACAAGTTCAGTTTCCAAAACCCAAACTGAGTGGCTCACAAATGACTGTAACACCAGCTCCAGGAGCTCTAGCACCCTCTTATGGCCTCCATGGGCAGCTGCACTCATGTGCACACACCCACACAGAGACTCCTATACACATTTAAAAAAAAAAACTGTATTGGATAAATTCACACATACATGAATGCATGGTTTATATTTGTTTTAACAAGTGTTTGAAAGTCTTATCAATGAAACTAGATTTTTTTAAAGTCTCAGAGTGATAGCCTTTTAAAAATGCAAAAGAAGTTTCTTGCAGTGAGCTAGGTTATTTCTCAGACATGCACACCAAGGCAATAGGAGAGTATTGTTTAAAGAACTGGGCACTTGGGGAAAGTGCTTTGCTCACTAGACAATGTGGTGTTTATATGCTTCTCACTAGTGTGGTTTCATAGAATTACTATGTCTAGGATGAGAGTAACTCTTAATGAGGTCCTCAGTGACCACTGTTCCTGCATAAGCTGCTGTTATATATGCAGAAAATGTGTGTCTTTTCATATGATTATCTCAGTGGCAGAGTGCCTGTCTAGCACATGTGAATCCATGGAATTGATCCCCAGGACCCACAAAGCAAAAGTCTGAATGAGAATACTGCACAAGCTATTTTTCTACTAAAGATAATTAAAACAATCTAATTCAAGTGCTCATTATTTTGAAAAACTGCAAGAGAAGCTACTAATTTTATTATGTTCCTAACTTCTCTTAATATTTATATGCAATAATCACAATGCCTATTATGTCTCACTGTAGGCAACCTTTTATATCCCAAGTCAAGCCAACTGTTTAAATAATCAAATGAAATAATAAAGTCAAGAAGTGAAAACTCAAAGAATTCTCTTTCTGTGTATTTGTTTGCAGTACTGAGACTGCAGCCCAAGGCCATGCATAATCAGACAAGCAAGCACTTTACCAATGAGCTACATCCCTAGCTCCTTAAAGAATTCTTGAACTGACTCTATTCTAGCACTATGTATGGATCATCCACCCTACATCATTACCCTACTGAGCTGGATGCTTGGGGAATCTGATCCAGGAAGCAGAATATCCTATATCCAGCCCTGTGCCTCCCACAGGGCCGGAGATATTATTACCCTAGCTGTGGAGAAGATTAAACGAAGTAGTTTTTGCAACTGTTGAGAGCTGTACTGACTTATGGTAAGCACTGAACCAATGCTAACGATTAGCCCTTGAGTTGACTGGGCTCCTTAGTGCCTTTCAGCGTGCCTTCTCCTCTGCCCCTCTTCTACTGTGAAGAAGAGTGCTGGCTTTTTCTTCTCTGCCTGCTCCCATGACAAGTCACATGAGAGGAGTATTCCTTTCCCCTTGCTAAGACATGATTTTAGTTCCCAAAATATTTACAGCCTTGTTCACCTGCATCTCTTCTCAAAGATATGCTAACTGTGACCCCTCTGAAGTTATTCTATTATCTAGACTGATAAATAATTAGGAATTAAAAGTTAATTTTTTTATCCAATCATAAATCAATGTCCCAAGTAGATCTCACCTTCCTTCCTGCTCAGGGTGTAACTGTCCCACCATCCTACCCACCCCCTGCCTCCCCCCACACACAGTCACTCAGGTACTTCTAAAGAAGTAAGAAGTTAGGTGTGGTGGCATGCAACTGCAACATTAAGGAGGGTAAAGAAGAAGATGGCAAGTTTGATGCCAACCTGGGATATATGGTGGAGGAAAGGAAGAGGAAGGAAGAGGGGGAAGAAGAGCAGAAGGAGGAGAGGAAGAAGAGAAGGAAGAAGCAAAGATAAGGGTTAGCAGTCATCTCTCTTCCTTCTCTTTTACAGAGGTCTAACTACAGACTCTTTGAACTTCCTCCCAGGAAGTTAGTGTATGCACTCTAAAATATAAGCTGAGCTTCTCCTATGCACCAGGCACAGGGATAAACATTAACAAGGGAGACAGATCCCTGCTTACAGTCATGAGGACCAGCAAGGAAAATATGGTCAGCCATGATGTCCAGCAGGATAAGCGTGCATCAATCAACAGGTCTAAAGAATATGGCATTCAGGGAAGGTAGAACAAAGAAACCTGGTTGATCTGGGTGTTAGGTATAATAACCAGGAAGGTGATTAAAAGGGAGGTGCTGACCTGTAGGTTAGGTACTATAACCAGGAAGGTTATTTGAGGGGTGGCATATTAAACATAGGTGAACTGCAATTACATAAAAATGCAGAAATGAAAGCAGTACTAGAAAGAGTGTGTTAGTAGAGGGTGGCAAACCAGGAAGATACAGGTAAAATTGAAGGTGGAGCCTGAACTATTTTAAAGAGCAGGAATCTGAGAAGTCTTTATATACAGAAGCAAGTTTATCTGGTAGGTGCTTTATTCTAAAGTTTGAAAAGATGCTATGATTGTCAAGTAAAGAGAAGATTGAGAAGTAAAGACTACTGTTTAATACTGTATATATATATATTACTGTATATATAATGTATATTATATGTTAAACATCTCCGTAGTCTATGGGGATGGTAGTACAATACTATACATATGTAATCTACAGGGATGGTTCAGTGGATAAGTGCTCTATGTATAAGCATGAGGGCCAAAGTTAGAAATCTGCACACTCATTAAAAGCCAAGCACTGCCAGGCAGTGTTGGCACACGCCTTTAATCCTAGCACTTGGGAGGCAGAGGCAGGTGAATAATGTTGTATTTCCCCATTTTTTGTGGCTTTGGAATAAGTACAAGAATAATGTAATTCAACCCCTACCTCCACACACACACGAACAGAGATATTTTTGGTATTTATTTGTCCTAACCACACCTACCAAAAAAGACATGAGGGCCGGGGAGGTGGCTAAGCGGATAAAGGCGCTTGCTACCAAGCCTGATCACCTGCGTTTGATCCCCAAAATCCTCATAGCAGAAGGAAAAAAACAACTCCCACGGGTTGTCTTCTGGCCATCACACATGCATGTGCACTTGGGAGGCAGAGGCAGGTGAATCTCTATGAGTTTGATGCCAGCCTGGTCTACAGAGTGAATTCCAGGACAGGCACCAAAACTACCCAGAGAAACCCTGTCTCAAAAAAAAAAAAAATACATAAATAAATAGATGCAAAGAGACACAAAGGAAAAAGAGAGTGACTTGAAGAGAGCAGAGAGATGACTGGCAGACAGATGGAAACAAGGGAGGTGTAGCAGAAGACGACCTGGAGGAAACAGCTTGAGTAAGAGACAAAAAACAGCTTGAGTAAGAGTTAAAATGTGCTAAGTGCTGCTAAGAGCTCAGAAAGATCGAGTAAGAGGTCCTTGGAAAGTGTCCATCAGAGTTAACAGGACTCCAGAGGGGAAAAACAGGATAGGCAGCAGGGTTTGAAGTCAGATGGCAAACAGAACACTTTTAAAAACTTGATATTGCAATCTTTCGCTCTAATATGAGCATGGGTGTCAAGAATTTCTTTGTGACTAGCAAAGACTCAACTCCTCCAAAATAGCTCACATCTGATCAGTAACTGAAGAGCCAGTGATGGCATGTCAAACCTTCTGAAGTGGATATGCAAATCAGACCTCCCTGTCACCCTGGTTGGATGACAAAGTTTCCCAATGTTCTTTCTGCCAGTACCTGTGTGAGAGGCAGGCATGTGACCATTCTCTTGGCCCCTTCCTAAAATGCAGTCTCAACTCTGGATCCTTAGGTCTCACTTTGTACTTCAGATAAAAACACTTCACCAGGGAAGGGGTGATATTTGCCATTATACGTTGCTGTTGCTGCTGCTGCTGAATCTCTGAGCTGTTTGGTCATCACCAGTTCTTAATCTTGCTGATGGCATCTCTGCTGTTTTAACAGAGGTGATGGATGCTTGTTTTTCACATCACTACCGAGACATTCTTGACAGCCATGCCACAGTAAAGGGCGCTGCCAGCAAATGTTGTAAGGATCATTTAGCACATGTTTTTAAAATCAGTTAATATATTCCCTAGGACATTCTTTGTCTGTTTATGTTTTGAAGATAACCACTTGTGGCCACATTTTCACTGAGGCTGAATTAAACGACTGTGCCTCTTGATGACACCGAGGTTTGATTTTTTTTTTTTAACCTTTTATTTGGTTATAATTTAAAGCTGAGTCTCCTTTTTGTTGCTGAGACAAAATGATTTAAGAACAATAGAGTGTATGAGTACTTATTTACTTATTCCTTTCACACTTTAAATTTTATGCAGAATTTTATACTCCTAGTAAAACAAAATACTCAAATTTAGTTAACATGGCAAGGTTAAGCAAACCTTGGGAGGAAATTAACTATTTATAGACTTGCTTGGATCTACAAGTTTCTGCATGAGTTTTCCTACCTTACACTCTTAAAAAGAAAATTCACCAAACCTATAGAACATGCTCCTCAGTCTTTCAGCTAGAGAACAATAATTCAGGCTGGGCATGGTGGTACACGCCTTTCATCCCAGCACTCAGGAGGGAGACGTAGGCAGATCTTTGTGAGTTCAAGTCCAGTCTGGTCTACATAGTGAGTTTCAGGATACCAAGAGATAGCCAGATATGTACGTGTGTATAAAACCTGTCTTAAAAACCATAAAGAAGAGGAGAAGGAGGAGGAAGATGAGCAACAGCAACAACAGCAGGAGGAGGAAGAAAAGAAGGGACTCTTTTGCCAGAAGTGGAAACAACACAGCCACAGAATTTGCTCTAAGCCAGACAACTGGTGTACCAGCTTGCAACCTCGAGTGAGGACACTAGATGGACTGTATCCAAGTGAAGCCGATTTGCATATCTCTACTAAGAGCCAAAAAGTGGAACTAGAGAGATGGCTCAGTGGTTAGGAGCATTTGTTGCTCTTTCAGAAGACCCAGGTTCAGTTCCCAGCAGCTACATGATGACTCATAACTATACATAACTCTACTTGCGGAAGATCTGGTGCCTTCTTCTAACCTCCACGTGCACCAAATATACACAGAGTCTGCACACATACATGCAGGCAAAACATTCACATACATAAAATAAATCCTTTTTTTTTAAAAAAAAAAAAAAAAAAAAAAAAAAGCTAAATGGCTAAAACCTATTCCTCATGGATTTCCTTGCCCAGCCTAAATGGGGGGGGGGGGGGCGCTTAATATGTCATGGGAGGCCTGTCCCTTTCTGAGCAAATACATAGGAGGGGTGGATTGGGGGGTGGGAGATGGAGGAGGGGAAGAGGAAGGAGGGGAGGCTTCAGTCAGTTTGTAAAATAAATAAATATTTTCTTTTAAAGCTAGAAGCAATAGAAAGAGTGAGAGACTGAGTCAGGCTTCTACGATCTCCTGAGCTTCCCTAGTAACTAGTATCCTAGTCTGAGATGAAAAAAGGGTAGATGAGTCTTAGCTGTCTGTTCCTCTAACTTGTTTTGCAGGATTTTCAGAAAATAAATAAATACTGTGCCCTCAAATACAAGCATATATTTTGAATTATGTTTATATATTAACAGGAAAATAATATCACTAAGTATCATTTTGAATAACACTTATACTTACAATAGAAGCACAAATTATCAAGTCGTGCAGACCTGGTTGTCTACTTGGTTTGCTCTATAAATAATAATGCCATCCTTGAGTTAAGGTCTAAAAATCAAGAGAGGTTTAGCTTAGGGTATGGCAGGGGCATTTGATGATCCAAAGTCTCTATGTCACTCAAGAATGAGCACTAGGACCTTAACTTGTTTTGTTTTTTGATTTATTTAGTTTTGATTTTCAAGACAGGCTTTCTCTGTGTAGTGCTGGCTGCCCTGAAACTCACTTTGTTGACTGCCCTTGAACTCAGAGACCCACCCGCCTCTGCCTCCCAGTGCTGGGATTAAAGGCATGCACCACCAGGCCCAGGTGGGACCCTTGATTTTAAAGGTGTTAGGTGCTATGCTTCTCATGGAGACTCAGATATCAGGAAATGGAGTTTCCCAGACTTTAGAAGAGCTGTGAAATACAAAGCTGCAGAGCAGATGAACCCCAAAGCCAAAACAAAGTAGGGAGATGGGTCAGAGAGGAACTGCACATGCACTACAGAAACATGAGGTGGGAATATATAGTCATTTCAGGAGCTTTAGAGATGGGGGGCAGAGCCTGTCACCTCCAGAAATCATGTCCTACCATCTCCTCCGGTCTAGCTGAACACTTCAGTTCTGCACTCTTCTCAGACTGACTGGTGCTTCCTTCTGCCCGTTTGCCAGCTGCCTTACGAAACTAGAAGTGCTCAGGCTTAAGGGGATTGTCTCTTACATTGGCTGCCCTCAAGAACAGGAGTTTTATTACATCTCTGTGACTTAGGGTGTAGCTCAGTTGATAAAGCACTTTCCTAGTTAGTATTCACAAGACTCTAGACTTTCCTAGTATTCACAAGACTCTAGGTTCAATCCTTTGTAGCACTACAAAGAAGCTGTGTGTGTGTGTGTGTGTGTGTGTGTGTGTGTGTGTGTGTAATGCATAGTCTGGTGTGGTAGCTACAGCCTATATTTCCAGGTACTCAGACCACTTGAGTCCAGGAACTCAAGTCCAGCTTGGGCAACAGGGTAAAGCTCTGTCTCGAAATAAGAGAACAAGAACATCGAAAATCCCTGGGTCATATCCTAGACCAATTAAATCAGAATTAGAGTCAGGGCCCAAGCTCCCTGGGTGATTCCAATGAGCAGCCAAGCTTGGGAAGTAGAGCTGTCTTCACAGTCAATCAAACGCCTCTTCGGTTCGCAGTCGGCTGGGCCCTCTCTGCCCTGCACATGGCTTGGCTGCTGGCCGGGCCCATCCATCTGCTTGGTGGCAGCAGCAGTCAGTGCTGCTTCTGTTTTCCCATTATTCTCCTCTCTGCATATTCATGTCTTCACCCTGATTTAGAGGACTAGAACAAGAAAGACTCTTGCCAGATTTTATAACTCATGGCAACACAATAAACGCACCTACGTTTCCTTGGGTCCTCAGAAGCACACACACGTGTGTGTGTGTGTGTATTTATAGACATATTCTCCCTGGAGTTTAACTTTGCTGTAGTTCCTTCGTTCTCAGAAAGAAAAAAAAATTGTATGAGCAGGCTTCTCCAGTTTGGGGAAGAGGTGCCAGTTTGGGTCTGTGGTGAGTCTTTTCTGCCCTCTAGTGGTGTTATGAGAGCATGACAGATTTGTTCAACAGGATCACTTCCACTCCTAGCCTCTTGCTTACCAACAACGTCTAAGGAGACAGACATGAGGAGTTCTTAGTTTTGTCTGTCGTGTTAGTCCACTGGTGGAACTGACTCGTGTGAAGAAGAATCTGCTGAGTGTGTACCTGACTTCTCAACTTTTTATTTATCCTCCAAAGGCCATCCAAAAATTGCGGTAACAATAGGTAAAGGTTTGTTGAGTATGTTACGTGCCAGGCACGTGTGAGTAAAAAGAGGCCCTAGTATAAAGTGCCAAAATATTAAGACAGTGGTAGACTGTCATAATTAAGGGCTTAACCCTGGTGTCAAACTGACTCATTTCCTATTCCATGCTTGATAGATTTTTTTAATATCGGCCAAGTTACTTAGCCTCTCTCTGTATCACAGGTTCTTATCAGCAAAATAACCGTACACCACTCTCAGGGAATATTAGAAAGTGCAATCTAATACTATTATCATCCTAATTATCAAATACATTTTAAAGGTCCTAATTTTACCCTAGAAAAAATGTCCTCAAACACTCCCTTTTTTCCCAGGCAATGAACAAGCTATAGTTGAGTTCTTGCGTAAACATGGAAGAGGCCCCCAAGATCTTCAACCTCTTTGACAAACCAGTTCATAGATTTTAATTTATTCCTGGTTTCTTGGTCCTTCCTCATAGTTCCTATCTAAATCAGGGGTCATAGATGACAGCCAGAAGTCAAAACTCTAAACTAAAGTTTGTTTGGTGCAAATTGTGTGTTATTGGGTCCTGTCTGCATTTGTTTGTTTATTTTTTTCCAGAGGTTTGTCTTTCTAGCAGAAACACACTTGTTTCTTCTTTAGGTCTAGAATTATTAAGCCATGAACTTCTTTTCACCCCTAGGTAACCAGAAAATGACCTACTCTCTCTTCTTCTCATAGGCTAACAGAATAGATTATAAAAATCATGGTGCTGTCTGGAAGGTCATACATTTCTAAGCAAAACTGACAGACTGCACTGAGGGTAATAAATATACATCCTGAAGTGGGATGTAAATAAGCAAAGAACCCCTGTATTTGTTGAAAAGGGAAACATTGCAATTGGAAAGAAGAGCGCTTTTGAGAGAACAAAGATAGTGAAGGGGAAGAGTGGATTCCAAACAGGGATCCCTCCAGAAAGACAGAGATGAAGATGGAGAAGGTGACTGATGTGGCCTTGCATTCTCTTGTGCATGTGTCAGAGGTCGCACGCCTAGCCTGTGCAATCTTTTCACAGTTATAGAGTCGCCTGCCTCTGACCCTCCCTGTAAAGCAGCTCTCTGAATTGGTGGACTGTGGGCCTTGACATCAGCAATTACTTGCCTCTTGTGAGTTGTATGACCTTGGAGTAGGTTACTCAAGCTCTTTAGCTTTCCCTTGACTCAAAGAGCCAAGGTGGGAAGTTATTAGTTTTGAGTTGATGTGATGCAGATAAACTGCTTGGCACATTGCCACACATCCAGAAAGGTGTGACGATTAGAGAGCCATGCAGCATTTTAGAGGGCATTGTAGAGGGCAAGAGCTAACTAAGTCTTATTCAACTTTGTGCCTTTACCACCCGGCTGTGCATCCAGCAAATGATACTGTATGCTCCCATCCAGGTCACTGCGTTAGACATGCAGAGGCAACTTGGGGCATCCCAGGGATGACCAGAGAAAGGAGGCGCTGCCACAGAAAGCAAGGATGGCAAGATGGACTCATACATACCCTCTCAAGCTTACCTTCACCTCTGAGGTTTTCCCCTCTCTGCCTCCGACCTTGATTACGAACAATGTGTCTGTCCCTGAAGAACTGAAAGGAGATCTGATATAGACAAAGAGCATCACTCATACTTAGTCTTCCTTAGAGCAAACTTGGAACAGATCATTTCAGACACACTTACAGTAGTGTCCCAGAAACAGAAAACTAAGGTTATGGTTGTTGCTCTGCCATTTGTAACAGGATCTTGTTATGTTGCCTATACTGGCCTTGAACTCCTCACTCAGTAAACCTTCTGCTCAGTCTCCTGAGTAGCAATGACTATAGAGAGGCACCTTGACGCTTAGCCCAAAGTTTTATTCTCTTTTAGACACTAGCCATATTTTCTTTCTTATTGTGTTAACGATCCTAAAATGTACCATGCATGCTGTGGTATGTACAGTTAAAAAGTAGAAAAGGCAACACACAAATTGAAATAAATGCCATAGAGAACTAACTAATGCAATGCTTTATCAATTAAGTAAGGGGAGGTCTTCATTAAGGAAAAAAAGAGGTAGTTCAGTTTGGAGGGTGTTTACGTCAGGCCAGACACAACACAACAGAGGCCACTGCACCCAAGCTGCAGCCAGCGGAAGCACTCTGCCCTGTCTGGAAGTCCACATTCCCCTACCCTTGGGAGAAAAAGAGGAACTGCTGAGGACCCCACTATGCCTTCTGGTTTCTCCAGAACTGTTACCATAGGAGGTCAGGACATAAAATCAGAGCCAGGCAGACCTGGGTGTGATTGTGCTTTGCTACATAGTGGTTGAGGTGTCAATCTAAGATCATTGTATTTCTGCTTCCCAAAATATGTAGAAAGCAGGAAAGAATATCTCTCCCAGTGCTATTGAAGCTAAGATATAACGTATTATGCATACAAGTGTGGTGGGTGTGCATGTTCAAGTGGATGGTACATACAGATGCGCACACACAGATGTGCATGGACAGGTGGAGGTCTGAGGTTGACATTGAATGTCTCCTCAATTGATTGCCAACTTATTTTTGAAGCAGGGTCTCTCACTGAACCTGGAGCTCCCTGACTAGACTAGGTTGGCTGACTAGTGAGCTCCAGGTAACTCCTGTGGTGGGATTATAGATACACACTGATGTGCCTGAGTTCTTGTGTGAATGCTAGGGATCTAGACTCAGGCCCTCATGTCAGCAAACAGTTTACTGGCTGAAACATTTTCCCAGCCCCACCCAGATTTCCTTTACTTTCTACTGAATAATTTTGCCAAAATGTCTTAGTTAAGGAACAAAAGAAAAAGAAAGAAACAAATACATCGCCAAGTGTGATGGCACAAGCCTTTAATCCCAGCTCTTGGGAGGCAGAGGCCAGCCTAGTCTACAAAGTGAGTTCTAGGACAGCCAGGACTGTTACAAAGAGAAACCCTGTCTTGAAACACCAAAACAAAGAAGGAGGGGGAGGAAGGGAAGAAGAAGAAGAAGGAAGAAGAAACAAATGCAACATCCCTTTCCTGAATAATGGGATTGGTGAAAAAATATGTTAAAAAGAGTTGGGATGCTGTGATGAGCAATTCAACAGTAATTGACTTATAATTAATTTGAGGCTAACAGGTTAATGATACAATTAGAAGATAGCGTTTATGCTTTCTGCTAAGCAATTTGAACTGAGTGAAACAACCTATCACTTCAGACAGGTAATGGATATTTTCTTTTTAAACTCTAATCTTTCCAAGAGACTATAAATTTTAGGTTTTCGAACAGAGACCAATTCCCCACCTGGAATCCATGACTGTGATAATAAGAATCAGTGAACTATTTAATAGTTGAAAAACACCAACAGGTTTAACATTTACCAGCAATGAGGCTGCACAGATTAATTAAAATGTCACACTCCTTTGCTCTTAGCAGGTACTTTATGACACTATTGCAGGAACTGATTATCAAACCAAATGAGCAGCATCATGAAAGCAGCTGAAGAAATACTCTTTTAAAATCTGGGGTTCATGCTAAGGAAAGCATCATAATGAGTGATCTCTTATTCCTAAAAAATGCTTATATCCAAGTTCCATTGATAAATTATGCTTAAAATAAAAGTGGCTAGCTAATCCAACACTATAATGCAGAAATAGTTTATGAACTTTTTCACAAATTTCAAAACTAGTATGCATTATTTTAGAAAGAACAACCAAGATAGGCAAATACATTAGCTTCTCCAAGAAACATAGAATTAGCAGGTAAAGATGTTTGCAACCAAGCCTGACAACCTGAATTTGATCCTTGGGACCTATATGGCAGAAAGAGAGAATGGACTTCTGCAGGATTTCCTCAGACCTGACCTGACACATGTGCTGTGTCATATGAATATGAATACACATAGAAGGAAGGAAGAAAGGAAGGAAGGAAGGGAGGGAGGGAGGGAGGGAGGAAGGAAGGAAGGTGTAATTATCGGGGACTAAGGGGGTCCAACCCCTCGATAGTCCCCTCCCAGGGTCTGGGAAGAAACTACAACCAGCTGATAATTAATCTTTGATGAAAAGAAATGAATCTATGTACATGAAACTCCTTAGTTCATACACTTTATTATTCTGTGATAGTTCTCTCTCTACATAGCTTCTATTCTGCTCTCGTGTCTAGCTCCTTTCTTGCCTGATTTCTCTATATTTATCTACTGTCCCCTCTAGGTTCTATCTTAATTCCCTCATCTAATTCTGTCCCTTCTAGGTTCTCATCTATCTAGTTCTTTCCCCTATCAGCTCCTCTCTCATCTGGCTCTTCCTCATCTTCCATCTCGTTCCTCTAGTCCTTTCTTTTAGCCCTTCAATCTAGTTCTTCCCCATCTCAGTTCGTTCCTCTCAAGTTCTTACCCATCTAGTTCTTCCATTCTCTTTTCTCTTCTCTGACCTGGAAGTCCCAGTATATAAAGGGAGGGTCCAAGCTAAATTGTATAAAGCTATTACTTAACGTCCACCTCTCCTAGGTAGTGTCTCCCTGTGGAATTTACTGTAAGTCAGGAGACTTGCATGTGGGCTGTTATCATTGTTAGTCCTCGGAAGTTGGGCACCCACCTGGGTGGTGTTTCCTGTAGTCCTTGAAAGTGGCTAAGGGAAATAATATGATTCCAGAGAAAGCCTTTCCTGAGGCTGTTCTCCAAATACCTGGAATGTGTATGTCCAGAGAGTAATCAGTCTACACTGTTAGTCCTTCTTAGAGGAAAGTCAACTGGAAAAACTATGAAGGCACACATGATTTTCATAACAGAATACAGCTGATATATAACAAGCCAAGTAACACCAAAAACTCCTTGGAATTTGGCTTCCTCTGGAGGAATTCCCTAGTCCCTCCAGGTAGTGACTTAGTCATAACCAGCTGAGTTCTTATGATATATTCCTGCGGCCTGCAGCATGTAATTACATAAAAGACCACTTGGACAGCTATTCTATTTAAGGGGAAAGGTGTGCTTTGTGTGTGAAAAGTGGTGTATGTTTGTGTGTGTGTGTGTGTGTGTGTGTGTGTGTGTGTGTACATGTGCATGTGAGCACATGTAGAGTTCAGATGTCAACAGCAAGTGTTTTCCTCAAAATTCACCTTATTTTTTTGAGATGAAAAAAATCCCAAATCTCATCAATTTGGCTATGCTGGCTGGCCAATAACTACAGAAATCAAGTTTTCATGATTACATGGCAAACACTTTCTCAAATAAACCATCTTCCCAGAATGCTCTATTTTTAATAAATACTGTCCCTGTATGTTATGGTATCTTGGGTGTCTAAGGTCACATAGAATTGCATTTGACTGTAGTTTTAATTGGAGATTTCAATGGATATTAAAAAGATACAACACTTAGTGTTCAGTTTCTTTTTTTATCATGTGTTGCTATACTGAAGGTGTGTCTTGTATGAAATGTTAGTAATGCCCTCTTTAACCTGTCTTTTATATTGCATTACTGTAGAAGCATAAAATATTGATACATGATTTTTGCTTCCCAGAGTTTCATATATGTACAAATATTTCAGTATTGGGGCCTGAACCCAGGACTTCACACATGCTAAACAAGTCTTCTACCCCTGAGCTGTATCCCCAGCCCTGCTTTGGCCTTTTTTTGTTCTGAGATAGGATGTCACTAAGTTTTCCAAGCTGGACATGTAGCCCAGGCAAGCCTTGAACTTATGATGATCCCCCTGCCTTGGCCTCTGGAGTAACAGGAATTACAGATCTGTACCGCTGTGAGGTTTTGGGTTTTTTTTTTTTTTGAGTTTTTTTTTTATATTTGATAATAAATGTATTGGTAACTTATTTTGACAAAGTTGTAGGAAATAATATTTAATATGTGTTTATACAGAATTATGAAATTTCACGTGGCAAAACGGAAGTTTAAGGAAACATTACGCCCATATGATGTAAAAGATGTCATTGAACAATATTCTGCTGGTCATCTGGACATGCTGTGTAGAATTAAAAGCCTTCAAACACGGTACGCAATGGGTATGGAAACTGTCTGGGGTTTCTTACAACACACAAAACCTCTCAGTTCTGTATTTCTGATTCATTTTTGGTAAGCAACAGGAAGGTTGCTTTATAACATATACTATATTCTTCTTTTCAGGTGTAAACCAAACAGTCTGCACATATCTCAGCTCCCTCTTCTGGAAATTGGAGAGAATGTCAGTGGTGCTTCATAGGGTTGACATGACCACTGACTAGTCAGTGTAGTTTGTAACATGTAGTAATCTGGAACCCTGAACTTGGTAAATGTTAATGATAGCCTAGCAATGTAGCTCAGTAGAACACTTTACAAAAGACCATAGCTTTCTCATCTGCTTATCACCCACATATCAGATATAAAACAAATCCTCATTAACCTGTTCTATCAGTGTAAACTAATCATGATTATGATTTCATAATTTTTACCGTTAAATTCAGAGCTGACTGGTCCAAGGTAGAAACAAGTTACTTTGCTTGCATGTACATTTTTCCTCTAGCAATTCCTTCATAAATGGTTTCATCATGGACCAGAAAGATGAAAAATTAATCTCATGTAACCTTGTGTTAAGAACATAATCAGGGGTGAGGGAGGGGACTCAGCAGTTAAGAGCACTTGATGCTCTTCCAGAGGACTCGAGTTCCCATCCCAGCACCCACCACGGTCAGGTGGTCACTTCAGATCCAGGGAATCTGACAACTCCAAAGGTACCTGCACACATGTGGCAGATACACACACATAAATAAATAAATAAATAAATAAATAAATAAATAAATAAATAAATAAAATAATGCAAATAACTCTTTTCTAAAAAGAAAGATCATTGGATCAATTGGCACAACTGTCACCTTTTACAGATGTGATGCTTGCCATTCCTTTTTTGAGCACTGCTTTTTTCCTAGAGCAGTGGCTTTCAACCTCTGGGTACATGCACCCCTCTGAGGGTCCAATGACCCTTTCACAGGGGTCACCTAAGATCATGGGAGATATCAGATATTTACATTGCGATTCACAACAGTAGCAAAATTACAGTTATGAAGTAGCAACAAAAATAATTTTATGGTTGGAGGTCACCACACCGTGAGGAACTGTATTAAAAGGTCGTAGCGTCAGGAAGGTTGATGATGCCACCGGCCTAGTGTGATCTCTATGTTTAGTGCCTATAACCAGGTATCTTCTTTGTCTGGCAGCGTTGATCAAATTCTCGGAAAAGGGCAAATCACCTCAGATAAAAAGAGCCGAGAGAAAATCACAGCAGAACATGAGACAACGGATGACCTCAGCATGCTTGGCCGGGTTGTCAAGGTTGAAAAGCAGGTACAGCTCAACCACGCGAGTTACCTTTCAGCCCTGATTTGTTCATCAAAACTGAGTCTATGCAACTTAAGCGTTCACATTAAAGTTAATCTTTTCAATTTTTATTTTATGTGTGTGAATGTTTTGTCTGCATGTCTGTCTGTGCCCCACTTTTATGCCTGGTGCCTAAGGAGGTCAGGAGAGGCTGTTGGCTCTCCTGGAACTGGAGTTGTGAACAGTTGTGAGCTGCCGTGTAGGTGCTGGGAGTCAAACCCAGGTCCTCTGAGAGAACAAGTGCTCTTAACCTACACTATCTCCCCAACCCCTAGAGTTAATCTTTTTTGTTTGCTTTTATTTTTGGTTTTTGAGACAGAATCTCTCTACAGAGCTCTGGTTGTCCTGGAACTTGCTATGTAGACCAGGCTGGCCTTAAACTCAAGAGATCTGCCTGCCTCTGCCTCCCAAGCCCTGGGATTAAAGGTGTGCGCCACCAGGTCTGGCCTCCTAAAGTTAATCCTAATGATCAGTTCATATTAAAGGAATGAAGTGGATAGTAGCTTATATGGAGACAAAGTCTTTAAAAGACTTTTGGATTTCCATTGAAGGAAAATAAATTTTTATCTTGTCCATTAATACTTAATCTGAAATCAACTGTAGAATTCCAACAGTAAAATAGCAAAAGTCCATTTGTCAGGTGTGTTTTTGTTTAATTTCATTGTTTCTTTTAGCTTCTTTCATTCAAAATAAGATTAAAAACCTTACCATAGTTGTGGCAAACATGGATTGTTAACCCCGAGGCTGTGTCTTCTCAGTGTTCTCAGTGGAACTGCAAATATTCCAAGTATTCATTTGAAAGCATTTATTTATTTGTTTGTGTATTTGGGGGGGAGTGTTGGGGGCCAAGTCTCACGATGCAGCCCTGGCTGGAACTCACTATGTAGACCAGGCAGGCCTTGAACTCTTAGAGATCCACCTGCCTCCTCTTCCCAAGTGCTGGGGTCAAGGCTGTGCATCATCACACCTGGCTTGACCTTTAACTTTAAAGTCTCTTAGATTGATACCTAAGTTCTTACTAAAATCCACTAGCATTCCAGAAAGGAAGTCAGCCAGTATGGCTACGAAAAACATGCTGATTGAAAATCATCTTGAAATTGCATTTTAACAATGCTTCTATGATAAATATATATATTATCAGCTTGATACAGTATAAATTCTTATCCTACTAGTGAAATGTTTCATTGAGGCTTGCCCAGTAAGTGACAGTAAGTGAGTAAAACTAAAACTTACTATAAGCTACAGTCATCCTAGGGTCCCCCCTGCTATATAGCCTCCCTGGTTCTGTGGGTTGCAGTCTGATTGTTCTTTGCTAAAAAAAAAAAAAAAAAAAAAAAAAAATTAAAAAATTAAGTTTTGAAGAGTCAAGGAGTCTGGAGTGCAAGGGGGGTCACACAAATGCCAAGTAACCCTCTCTCCCTTTCCTCCTCTGGCCCTGTCACCACCAGTGTGACACTCCCTAACATTGACCTTCATAGTATTTCTTTCACTGTTGTCAATAAAGTCTTATTTCACCTTTTAAATCCCACGAGTCAAGTTAGTCCTTCATAAGAGCGAGTTCTCGTGTGTAACTCTTTTCCCCCGTTTTCAGGTCCAGTCCATCGAGTCCAAGTTGGACTGTCTGCTGGATATCTACCAACAGGTCCTCCGGAAAGGCTCTGCCTCCGCCCTCACGTTGGCATCGTTCCAGATCCCGCCTTTTGAATGTGAACAGACGTCTGACTATCAGAGTCCTGTGGATAGCAAAGACCTGTCCAGTTCTGCACAGAACAGCGGCTGCTTAACAAGGTCAGCCAGCGCCAACATCTCGAGAGGCCTGCAGTTCATTTTAACACCAAATGAGTTCAGTGCTCAGACATTCTACGCTCTTAGCCCTACTATGCACAGCCAAGCAACACAGGTGCCAATGAGTCAGAACGATGGCTCCTCCATGGCGGCCACCAATAACATTGCAAACCAAATAAGCGCAGCAGCCAAGCCAGCAGCCCCAACAACTTTACAGATCCCACCCCCTCTCCCAGCCATCAAGCACCTGTCCAGGCCGGAGACTCTGCACCCAAACCCCACTGGCTTACAGGAAAGTATTTCTGATGTCACCACCTGCCTTGTTGCCTCCAAGGAAAACGTTCAGTTTGCTCAGTCAAATCTGACCAAGGACCGTTCCCTGCGGAAAAGCTTTGACATGGGAGGGGAAACTCTGTTGTCTGTCCGCCCCATGGTGCCCAAGGACTTGGGCAAATCTTTGTCTGTACAAAACCTGATCAGGTCGACAGAGGAACTGAACTTGCAGTTTTCGGGCAGTGAGTCAAGCGGCTCGAGAGGCAGCCAAGATTTTTACCCCAAGTGGAGAGAATCCAAATTGTTTATAACTGATGAAGAACTGGGTGCCGAGGAGGCAGAAACAGATACTTTTGATGGCACCCCACAGCCTTCGGGGGAAGCTGCTTTTACATCGGACTCTCTAAGGACTGGAAGGTCGCGGTCATCTCAGAACATTTGTAAGACAGGAGACAGTACGGATGCCCTCAGTTTGCCTCATGTCAAACTGAACTAAGTTCTTTGTTTTCTTTCTAGGCATAGCTGTTCTTTTAGCCATACATATCACTGCATGAACTATTCTGAAAGCCCTTCTAAAAAGTCGAAATCGCAAGAATCAGGAAGAACATGAACGGCAACTTATAAGCCCGTTATCTTTTAATTGCATGAAAATGCATGTTTAGGGATGGCAGAAATTCCAAGGTGCATTGACATTAACCCATGCATTTAGTAATGTACCTTGAATCTAAAATCCCAAGCAAACAGTCGCTGCTGATGCTATGGGGTGTGCGAAGATGTCAGGATTAGTTCAATCGCAAAAGTTGACACTGTATTTTGAAAGTGTGAGAGTAAACACCTTCAAATTCCAGGCATTTCTGCTTTATGACTAGATACAAAGTACATTTTCAAAATTAGGCCATGATGTATGTTTAGACACAATGGCTTAGCAACAACTGCTAATAACACAAGTAAAGCAGAATTTGGAATATAACAGAAATGGCTGCTTATTTCCAGATATCTTTGCCAACCCATTCCTCCTCGGTCATTTTATTAATGTAATTTGAATGTCAATCTGTGTGCTTTTGGTAACTTAGCGCTGTGGCAGGCAATTTTGCACATCATTTTCATGTTGTCCTTTGTGCTGAGAATGTTTTCTAATTAGAAAATGGGCAGAGAATGCTGTTCAGGCCAGTGGAGCAGGGGACTCACTCTTCCCAGGGCATCTTCAACTTCATGAAAACATAGTCTCCGATGGAGGAGTCAGCTCTGTAAATGGTCCATCTCCTCACATGCCTGTGAGCCCCTGATGGGTCTAGCAGCCTGTGCCGCTGGGCTGGTCTCTCTGTGAGAACACAAGGACAGGGTTGCCCATCCTGTGCACTCAAATGGCCAGTGTGACCAGCTGTTCCCATTTAGTGGGCATGCAGGTAGGGTCTGGGGAAGGGGATATCTACGTGAGATGGAGGGAAGACTTGGAAAGACTACACAAGCATTACCACATGGGTGACATTAAAGGAAGGGACTCCCCACCCCCAAAGGGCAGTGAGCAGAGAAGCCAAAATGAAAACAACTAGATTTTTTTAGAAAATAAATATTGCTAGGAAGTTCAACTACCTAAACATCTCTTATTCTTGTATAACAGAGAATTTTTGCAAGCTATTTATTTTTAATATGCCCTGAGTGTCTTTTGCTATTATGTAGTACATTTTGCACAGGAAAGGCTAAAACAAAACTTCCTTTACTTTCATACTATAGTGAACATTTTTCTATTCTTCCCGACAATATTATCCCAAATGTGAAATTATTGGCTCAGTTTCCAGGTTATGAACATTTATAATCACAAACCAGATAACATTGGATGTGGCAGCCAATCAAAACCCCTTAGTAATGTATTGTGATGACAAAGAAACAAATAATATATATATAAATGTATTTCTCAAAAGGCAAGCAATACTGGCTGCTTGTTAGAACTGAGCCCCGCACCTGTAATCACAGCACTGGGGAGACTGAGACAGGGGATCATGAGTTCAAGGCTAGCCTGGATTATACAGCAAAATTGTGTCTCAAAAATAGAGAGACAGAACTAAGTATCTTGGACCATCAGGGATATTGACCAAAGTAATAACATTCTAATAGACTTAGAGAGCCAAGTAAGTATGCATGCCTGTAATCCCACTATTTGGGAGGTGGAGGCAGGAGGTTCAGGAGTTTAAATCAGCCTTGGCTATATGAAGCCTAGACTCAAAAAATAAAAGGAAGAGAGATAGGAAAAGTCTGAGGAAAGTTGGCTATGCTTGAACAACCAAAGGATTCATGAAAGAAGACATTTTTTTCTTAGCAACTATTAGTGCTGGGGCTGGTGTGTGTGTGGGGGGGGGTGGCTTCTTTCAGTATCCAAGCCAAATGAGCGAAATCTGTTTAAAGAAAGGAGTCCTCCCAATCCGCCAGCCCTTCCCAAGGCTCTCCCCCAGCAGAATTTTCCTTGTCACTGACTCTCCGTTACTTTCCTCCCCTTCACTGTTTGGTGACTCCTCACCACGATTTGCTCTAGAACTTCGCCAGGCCTTAACCAGCCTTCACCCTCAAGCAAAGCAATTCTCTCTTCCTCAGATGTGCTTCCCAGCCTCAGTTTTGACAAATGGTGAAATGTTAAAAGTCTTCCTTCTTTCCACCCCTCTAGGATGCATCCAGGGTGTGGTTGTACACACCTTTAATCCCACAGGCTTGACAGGATGGAGGCCGTAGATCTTTGTGAGTTCAAGGCCAGCCTGTCTACAATGTACGTTCCAGGATAGCCAGGGCTACCTAGAGAAACCCTATCTCAAAAAAGAAACAAACAAGCAAACAAACAACAAACAAATGAAACTTTCTTAGACAGTCTCCTGGAGTATAGCATTCAGGATCTTTTGGCCCAAGAAAACACTGATAAGATAAAGTGTGAATTTTACTCTCTATTGAAAAATGTTTATCAAGCCTTTAAAGCTATTCTTTTCATTTTCCAAACAGAAAGCTAGTCAATTATTGATGTGATTTTTTTCATTTACCAATGTCTCCAACCAACATGAAGTAATGATGTACCCTTCAAAAGTTTTACCCATGTGTGTATACACAAGACACATCCCTCCTTTGAGCAAAAGCCAGAGATACCTGCCCGGTACTCAACAAGGTTCACTCCAAATAATGGCTGAGGAAGAAGGAGCTGAGAGCTTCCAGACAGCACTGATACTGTCTCAGGTTGAACCCCACTGGCAGCAAGAATTATGAATGTATTGGGGACCCCTTCTTAGGCAACCTCAGGTCTCAAACACAGTACAGTTCATCTAACACAGCTGACGACTGAAGATTAAGAGACAAAAGCCAAAACACATTGCTGTGGTCTTAAGCAAAATGTGAAAACTACGTTGTGAAAAATGTTTGTACATTGAAGCCATGACCATTTTGTGTGTTTTATTCTAGCACAAAAACTCTTGGACATTGCAAGATAGGTTTTTGGCGCGTAAACTTCAGGGTTATGTCTATTATGCCATTCTCTGGGGGAATGGAGGAGGGGGTAGTCTCCCGGTTACACTTAGCAGAGACCCAATGTTCCACCCCAAAGGGTGTGTGGGAGCACAGTTCAGCTGAGCACACTAAGTAGCCTTGTGCTTTCTTAGCTCAAGTTCGTCTGCCTTATGCAATGCATAAGGTTGATCATGCTAATACCTACATCAGTCATCCATTGTACAAGGTTAACTAAAAAATGTTGCCATGTCTAATCAAAATGTTTGCATTTTGTTCAACCAAATTAGTATCTGTAGATGGCAAGTTCATTTAATTTAAGATGCTTTACCAGGTTTTCTGACTCTTTAATAGTTTCTTCTTCATGGGTGCCTTCCTGACCTCCCATTGGCTCAGTTTTGTCCAGAAGGTTCTTAATCTGAAAGTCAAACAAGCCTAATAGAGGAGTTGAGGCACAAACCAACTAAATGTCATACCCATTTCCAGAACAAAACCATAAAGAATGATGAAACCCAGGCAAACAGATCATTCAATCAAATCAAGGAAACAGCATAAATGCTAATTCCCCAGAACCTGATTTTTTTTTTGCCTTAAATGATATGGTTGTGTTTTTGTAAGAAAAATTTAATTTAATATAATTATGTGCATTTAAGTGAGCAGTTCTAAAAGTCATGTAGGAAAACAATTGTCTGTTTCCTGAAAACAACTAAATCAGGAATATCATACCCATTTCAAGCTATCATTAAAATGTAATTTCCTTTGCTGTCTTATACTGAGATTATTTGTTTTCAACTAAAACATTAAAAAGATGTCTATAAACAGCAAGTGTGACTGTTTTTATCCAGAACAAGTGACTGATGCAACCACACACAGATTTTGTAGTGAAGTATGTTTGTGATTCTGGTAGAGAAACTGTTGTATTTGGGAGTGTAGAAGATTTGCATATGTTCTCAAGGATATCATAAGAAAAACTGTTGTTTTGTTTTGCTTTGATTTCTGAGGATTCAACTCAGGTCCCTAACCACCTAGTCCCCAGGCCAAGAAGAACATAATTTGATATGGATCACAACTCAGACACCAGTCCATGTGGTTGTTGTGTTGACTACAAATTGGATAGCTTTTATCTATATTTCCTGGGAATAGAAATTTTTTAGATTGCCGATTGATCTTGATTTTAGAATATTTGAAAATACATAATCTGCTTTAGGGATGGGGTCCAAGCATAAACACAAAATCCACTGTGTCACATACACTCAAATCTAAATTCTTACAATTAGACAAGTGCTCAGCCATGGAGCTTACCCCAGATACTTATATACTATTTTTAATAACTTGTGCCATGGAAGGAAGTTTCATGGAATGGAATTTCCTATTTATGGTGTCATGTCAGCACTCAGAAACTTCTGAGAGCCTTTGGGGATTCAGCCCTAGAGATACCCAGCCAGGATAACAAAGGAGTTTGCTAAATAAGTGATAAGAAACAAAAAGCAGGTAGATGCCCAGTGCAGATGCTATGGGTACATGCACTCAGTCCTGCCTTACCAGGAAAATGTTTATACCTCAAAGGAACACTGTCCTTTCCTCCACAAGAAACTCCATTACAGGGTCTGAAGAAGTGGCTCGGCAGCTAGAGTGTGCTTACTGATCTGAAGTTTGCAGGCAAATGGATGGAACTAGAAAAAATCATCCTGAGTAAGGCAACCCAAACCCAGAAGGACAAACATGGTATGTACTCACTCCTAAGTGGATTCTAGCTATAAAGCAAAGAACAATCAGACTGCAACCCACAGAATCATAGAGGCTATGTATATAGAAGGGGGGACCCTAGGATGACTGTGGCTTATAAGTTTTGGTTTTACTCAATTACTGAGCAAGCCTCAATGAAACATTTCACTATTAAGATAAGAATTTATACTGTATCAAGCTGATAACAGAAAATTAATTAATTAATTAATTCAAAAAATAAACCATTTAGAAATTCATCTAAAAAAAAAAAAGAGTGCTTACTGCTCTTGCAGAGGACCTGGGATCACTTCCCAGCACCCACCATTGAGCAACTCACAACCTCCTGTAACTCCAGTTCCAGAGAATTGGACACGTTCTCCAAGGGCACTGCGTACATTTGGCACACACAAACTCAAGGAGGAGCACACACATAAAATCTAAGAACAAGTAAATCTTAAAAAAATAATAATTAAAAAAAAAAAACTGCCACTACAGCCAGCCACGGTGGCTCACACCTGTAGTTCTATCTTTTGGACAAGAGGTTTGCTACAAGTTGGAGGCCAGCCTGAGGCTACATAGTGAGACACTGTCTAAAAAAATAAATACCAGTAGCAATAAAAACTATTACCAGCCGTGTGGTGGTGGCACAGGCCTTTAATCCCACCCTCATGAGGCTGAGGCAGGGGGATCTCTGTGAGTTCAAGGCCAGCTTAATCTACTGAGTGAGTTCCAGGACAGAGAAACCTTGTTTCAAAAATAAAAATAAATAAAAAATACCTTCTATTACCTTTAACTATTGACAACTCTATGCCAGGAGGCTAGAATTAGTTCAACTCTTTTCAAGAAAACTCTGAATCTTACAACTCCAAAACACATGAGCAAAAAGCCCCATGGAAGATATCTTTAGCCAAGGAAAAGTAGAATGAGAGAGTATTGAGAAGGAAGCTCCCTCCTTGACTTTAAAAAATGCCAGAAGGGACCGTTTCTCAACTACTAACTTACAAATGATTGAAAACAAAACTATGTAGGGTTTTATTCTATTGCTGTCATACAAACTGCCTGCCAAAAGCTGTGTAAGGAAGGGTTTGTTTTGGTCCACAGCTCCGAATAGAGTCCATCATGTCAGGGAAGTCACGGTGGCCAGAGCTTGGAGCCACTGGTCATATGACATCCACAGTCAAGAAGCAGAGATCAACAAATCCAGGGTTCAGCTAGATTTCTCCTTTTGATGCAGCCCGGGACCCAAGTTGAAAGACAACCCACTTTTATTGTAGCTCTTCTTGTCTCAATTAAGTTAATCAACATAATTCCCCACAGACAGGCCCAAAAGCTATCTAATCCCTCACAGGTGTGCCTAGAGGCTTGCCTTCGTAGGTGAGTCCTGTCAAGTTGAGGACACCACCAACCACATGTAAGGTCCCTCCTTGCTCTGGCATCTTTTCAGTATACAACTGCTCTTAGTAGCTTGGAGAAATGGCTCCGCAGTTAGGAGCATTGGCTAGGGTGGGTGCGGTGGCACACTTTTAATACCAGCACTAGGGAGGCAGAGACAAGTAGATATCTGTGAGCTTGAGGCTATCCTGGTCTACAAAGCAAGTTCCAGGCCAGCCAGAGTGACACAATGAAATCCTATCGAGGAGGAAGAGGAGGAGGAGGAGGAGGAGGAGGAGGCACCTAATGAAACCAACACCAGTCAAATGTGAATTTTCAAAACAGTAACTTCACAAAGTACGTGATCTGATTAGCTGTAGCCTCAGCTGTTGGATGGAGCTCAGGATATAGAGTAGACCAAAACACAAACACTAGTCTCATCAGAAATGCAGTAAGGGGATGTAGCTAGAGTTTTCCTGTCTTGCCCACAGTCAGGACAAATATTTGTCACCCGCCAGTCCCATAGCCACTCAGACCCAACCAAGTAAACACAGAGACTTACATTGCATACAAACTGTATGGCCATGGCAGGCTCCTTGCTAACTGTTCTTACAGCTTAAATTAATCCATTTCCATAAATCTATACCTTGCCACGTGGCTCGTGGCTTACCAGCATCTTCACATGCTGTTTGTCATGGCGGTGGCTGGCAGTGACTCCTTCTGCCTTCCTGTTCTTTTTTTTCTCCTGTTAGTCCCGCCTATACTTCCTGCCTAGCCACTGGCCAATCAGTGTTTTATTTATTGACCAATCAGAGCAATTTGACATATAGACCATCCCACAGCAAGGGGACTAGTGAGTTGGTGCACGACTTTTATTCCACCACTCAAAGAGGCAGAGTAGACAGATCTCTGTGAACTCTAGGACAGCCTGGGCTACTAACTAGAGAGACCCTGTCTAAAAACAACACCACCAACAAAAAGTAAAAGAGAAAGAAAAAATGAACCTGGCAGTAGTGGTTTCTGTATTCATCACAGTTTTGGAGATCATGGTATCTATGTACTGAGAAATCAGTAACATGCCAGAGATGACCAAGTATCAGTGAAAGCTCCAGTATAAGCATGCCATCACTGCCAAGTCACCTCAAAGATAAATGCACCCAGAGCTCACAAATACTTCGGACTGGAATTTACAGACCTGAATTGCAACCTGGAAAAGAAGGCTGATTTGCTGATGGTTGATGTAAAGAAGAAAATACCTCTTATACATTTTTTTGAGACAGGGTCTATGTAGCGCTGAATGGCCTGGAACACTCCAGGGTGGCCTCAAACTCACAGATCAGTGTGCCTCTGCCTCCCCATATTAAGAATTAAAGGTGTGCACCACCACACCTGGTTTTATTTCTTTTATTTTTGAGATCATTGAAAGGACCAAGCAGACACCATAACAGACTGCTCAGTCTTCTCTCACAGATGAGGCCTCAATTTCAGTTTCCTGAGACTAAGCAAGCAGTTTCTGGGAAGGCCATGAACAAATGAAAATTAACCACAGATGTCCCTGCCAGCAGGGCCAGGGAGAAAGGATGTACCCAGCCTGGGCCACTGAGTCAGTTCCCACAGTCAGTACATGGTAGGCCAGCCAGCCTCCATGGCAACTCAAGGACAAGTCCAGGCCTACCCCAAAATGGAAAACTGTAACTCCCACCTGACCCTAGCCAATTGAAAGTTACTAACATTAGCCTGGCGGTGGTGGCACACGCCTTTAATCCCAGCACTCGGGAGGCAGAGGCAGACAGATCTCTGTGAGTTCGAGACCAGCCTAGTTTACAAAGCCAGATCCAGGAAAGGCACCAAAGCTACACAGAGAAACTCTGTCTCGAAAGAAAAAAAAAAAGTTACTAACATGATTGCCACTCTCATAAACTAATCCTGAGTCTGTTCTTATGTAGTCTCTAGACCCCAAACCACCCTCGCTTGCTTTACGCTCTGTAAAAACCCTGCCCCATTGCTACTCTGGGTCTCTCTTGCTCTGCTGCTACATCAGACAGACTTAGAGGCTCAGGTTAACTTGAAACAGTAAAAAGACTCAGCGTTTGCATCGGATTTGGTCTCTTGATGGTCTTTGGGGGACTCTGGGTAAAACAATTATAATTACATTATTTTAGCCCTTCCCTTTCTTCTCTCCAAAGCCTCTCATGTACCCCTCCTTGATCTTTCAAATTCATGGCTTTTTTTTTCATTAGCTGTCTTTACATGAATACATATATATACATATATATTCCTAAAAAAAAAAACACTCAGTCTGTTTTCCTCTACCTCCTAAACCCTAAAATGTGAAATTATCAAATCAAAAGCAAAGGATACTCCCCTTTGAAGAGTAGTTAGGTTGTTTTCATCTAGTCAGACTCACAAGTGTTTTCTACTGTAAAACTGATCTAATTCCTGTTCAGCAGCTGGCAGTGTGAAACTAATGAAATTAGCTCCAAAGTATGTTCCAGATTCAACCGTTTTCTGAAACTTCTCCCATTTGAACTCTGGTCCAAAACATGATGCCTCTCTCCTAGTTTAAGGCAATGAAGTCCTTGTGAGATGCAGGCTGATGAGGAGCAGTGTAAAGAGGAAGTGACTGAGAAATAAAACACTTTGCCAGCTCTCTGTTGAGTGATCAACAGAAGGATAGCACTGTTCTGAATGGAGTCAGGAGACCCTTGTCATTAACTTATTTATGGATCCTCCAAATCACTGTCCAAGCCCACCCCCAAACAACTAGTAGTCAGAGATAATTTGGGCATTTTTACCAGGCTCAGTGAACTGACCATCCACCCTATCTACTTCAACAAATAAATCGTCTCCATCTGAATCCCTACATCCACTCTTCTCTACTCCCTTGTGATTTAAGGATAGAGACTCCTAAACCTCCTGAGAAGGTTCGTCTACAGAACCTGCATTTTAGGCACATAGAGAGTAGCCTACTAGGCTTTTCATCATTTAAGCTGATTGTATCATGTTCCCGGTCCCCTTCTTTGTACTAGGCTTCCTAGGAGACAATATAGTCAGTCCAGACCTAGGAACACAACTTGCAGAGATATTGGGTTGGTAAGTTTATCCAAATGAAATAAATGGGCAGAAAAGGCATTTCACACTAGGTAAAATATTTACTGGATGCTTACTATCAAACCATGTCTAATGCTTAGGAGACTTCCCTCAGAGAGCAACGGGATAGTACACCAATACAAGTCACTTTATTATCCTCTATGTTTTTTCTCAAATGCTGGTGAGAATTCTCACATCCTACTTTCCCAGGAGAGATCAGTCTTAAGTGGTTTCTTTCAGCCTGTTAGGTATAGATAGACCCCTAAAGAATGATCCTAATTAGTCTTAACAATAAAAATCCAGAGTCAGATATTGAGAATGAAAGCTGAAAGATCAGAGAGGCAGAGCAGCAGCCACTTAAAACTTCTTACCTCTACAAATCCTCAAGCCAAATGGAGGAACAAGTTCTTTCTCTACCCAACTTATATTCCCATCTTCACTTCCCTAGAGCTTGGATTAAAGGACTGCATAACCACCATCTGGCTCTGGTTCTCTTTAAATTGCTTCCATTTTATGTGACCCAGAAAAGACTTGAACTCCTGATCTCCCTACTTCCTTCCAAGTATAGGATTAAAAGTGTGTGCCACAAGAAGGCAATGACATTTAATTCCTGAACTTGGGAGGCAGAGGAAAGCATATCTCTGTGAGTTTGAGGCCAGCCTGGTTTACAGAGTGAGATCCACAAAAGGTACAAAGCTACCTAAAGAAACCCTGTCTTGAAAGAGAGAGAGAGAGAGAGAGAGAGAAGTATGCTACCACTGCTTAGCCTCTATGGTTAAATAGTGGCTAGCTCTCTCCTCTAATCTCCAGGCAAGATGGCTTGGTCAGAAACCAAAAGAGATATGACAAATCAGGCCACATATGTATGCCAGCATGCTGAAAGAGGCATCTAAGTCAGCATTGATCAGGGGTTGGTTGTGGACACGATGCAACATCAATTGACCTGGGGAGGGAATGTGAAACAATGATGAAGTGAGGCTCAGTATTGGAATCAAGATTTCCATGGGAACAGGAGAGGGGACCAATTCAGACAAACCCAGGCCTTCCCAAGTAATCTATTCACCTCCTCATGATCATAGAAATTTCATGAAATAAAAATGGCTGTAACCTAAAACTGTTGCCCTTAGAATGGATGTTGAGGAAGATCTGCAATTCCCACAGTACTGGAAGGCCCAATCAGGATTTATGGTGCCATACAACTATTATCTGTCAGACAAGCAACCCTCAACCACATATCTGTCAAAGTCACCTACCTCGGGCCTGGTGGTAAACATTCTGGCTCCCCAAACTCTGAATCATCCATCAACCACCGCTTTGCTCTGAGTGGTCCAACCACAGTGACTCGAGTCTGGCCTGAGGCTGTAAACCACCTCTCCAGTTGAATGAGGGTGTTGCTGTGTAGCTCGATGCTTCTGAGGTGTAAGTCTTCATGGCCTGAACAGAAAATACAACAAAAGGATTTACAAGCCACTAGCATTGGGTGTAGGTGAGGGGGCTAGTATTGGGTGGCAGTTAACTCCAAGATTAAAACCTGTTCTGAGTTATAAAGACAGTCCAAGGTAAAGTAGACACAGGGTGTGGCAGTCACTGTGGTGCACTCCTTTAATCCTAACACTGAAGGCACAGAGACAGACAGATCCTGGAGAGTTGAAGGCCAGCCAGGGCTACAAGGAGAGGCACTATTGAAAAAAAAAAAAAAAGGAAACATCAAACAAAATATTCAAAAACCAGGGCAGTTACACACTCCATCCTGCAGGAAAGACTCTTAAGACAGAAGAAATAAGCAAATTCTGGAAGTCCTTCAAAATTGACCAGCTTCAGGAGGATTTGACCTAACAAAGTGTACTTAAGCAAACTGGAAGGTGGTCAAACACACCTTTAATACCTGATATCCGAATAGAAAGGCAGACAGATATCTTGATCTACAGAGCAGATTCCATGACAGCCAAGGCTACACACAGAAATTCTGTCTCAAAATGACAAAACAAAAAGGGTAGGTAAGCAGTAAACACTGTCATTAGTCAGGCTGAGGCAGACAGAGCTGTGGAGAAACACAGTCCAAGAAGTTGGAAAGAAGCAGAGACTAGCTGAGCCCTGGAAAAGATCACACAATGGCATGTTGAGTTGCCTGCTGGCTGTTCAGTGTGCTCCAGTACCCAGCTTCTGTGAGCTGTCACCCATGTTGGGTGGTCTTTAGTGACACAGCTGTCTTGGAGTCATTTCTGCTGTTGTGAGTAACCCTACGCTCCTACCCTTAAGGAACCCAAATAAATCTCATTGGTTCACCAAGTTATACTGATAGCTTCCATTGCTGTTATGTGTTCCCTATCTGGGGTGAGTACATACTTGCCCACATCTCCCCAGGAATGGTGTCACTCCACAACAGGGAATCTGGGACAGACTGTAAAAAAAAGCAGAAGATTGGAAAACCATGAAAGAGAGGATGAAAAAAAAAAGAGAGAGGATGAAGATACAATAAAGGCCACCTACAGAATATGTGCTCTTCGTGGGCTTCATCTATGAATGTCACAAGTGGGACATCACAGTTTTCAGGCAATGTCCACCAGGCATTCTCGTTGAAACCATCCATTTCCATCACAAGAGCTCTTCCACACTTCAGAATAAGGCAACTCCAAGCAGATGACTGTCCAATGTAGTTGTGAAGAAGGACCTAGGCTCTGGTTTATATACTCCCTCCTAAAACCCAGCCAGTGACCCACCTTAGGGTATAGGATTCATCCCTAAGTTCTCCTATTAATCCAACCAATCAGATGTTGGCTTCCTCTTTTAATACAGTGAGGTCATCATTAGTGCCGAAGAATACTAATTTTCTTCTAGGTAAACTTAAAGGTGCTTGAGGAAGTCTCCAGAGTATCAACTAGAAAAGTGGATGAGGTAGGGGTGGTGTTGGTGCACGCCTATATCCCAGCACTTGGGAGGCAGTGGCAGGTGGATCTCTGTGAGTTCCAGGCCAACCTGTGCTACATAAGTGAGTACAAGGACAGGCTCCAAAGCTACCCAGAGAAACCATGTCTCAAACCCCAAAAAGAAAAAGTGGATGAGGGACAAATGTGATGGAGCAGGAAGGTCCGTGATGGGTGCTACATCTGTTTATTTCTTTCTTGTTTTATCTTGTTTCCTTTGAGACCAAGTCTCTCTACATAGGTCTGGCTGTCCTGGAACTTACTATGTACCTCAGGCTACTCATTGTAACAGAGATTCACCCATCTCTTCCTCCACACTGCAGGAATTGAGAACCTGTGGCACCATGACAGCACCCTAACTGCCCTTCTTATAAAAACAGTGTTTGTGGGTTAATCTAGTCTACATCCCTAGTTCCTATAGGATGGTGGCATTTATTATTGATTTGATAATTTCATAGTTTAGAGCTTAGGGCATAGATTAAATACATGCTGAGCTCGTTATATACATATACATAAACATATACATATACATATATATACATATACATATACATGTGGCTGTGAAGAGAGATAATGATATCAGCCATGATTTGGAAAGAAATCAAGAAGGTGTATGTGATTGGGTTGGAATGGATGAAAGGGATGAGATAAAATGGTGTAATTATATAATACTCCCCAAAATAAGAGAAATAGAGTTAGAAAAATGGGTACATGCCTTTATTCCCAAAACTGGGGAGGCAGAGATAGGCAATCCTGTGAGTTTGAGCCCAGCCTGCAGAAATTCAAGATGCAGACAAGGTATTTCTCCTTCAGTGAAGTTTCACACCAACCATTATCAAGTCAACATTCTTTCTCCAGGCTGCAGTGCAGGTCTCTAAATTCCAGTCTGAATGTTGTGTTATGTCAGCATCTAGGTGCATGGATGTTTGAAGCTGAAGCAACATTGTAAAAATGGCCTGCTTATTATAGTGCAGCTCTTTCTGATGCTTGGTCATCTCTGGCAAGTTACTGATTTCTCAGGGCTCAAGATTTATCAGGCATGATTTATAGTATTGGTAACCACCTTGGCCGGGATAATTTCTTTTTTTCTCTTTAACTCTCTTTGTTTCTTTGTTTATTTCATGTCATATAAGACTGGGTCTCTCTAATGTAGGTCTGGCTGTCCTAGAACTCACAGGGTACCTCCTGATTTTGCCTTCCCAGTGCAAGGATTAAAGGTGTGCATCTCCACCCAGCCCTTCAAGAAATGTTTGTGTTTGATAGAAAAAATTAGTGACGACTAGCTCATGAGGAGTATGTTGTCATTGTTCACATCTAATTTTAATTTTTCCTTTTATAATTAAGTGTTTGTTTGTTTGTTTTATTTACTTAATTTTTGGTTTTTGAGAAAGAATTGCTCTGTGTAGCTAAGTGCCATTGCTGGATCTTGCACTGAAGACCAGGCTGGCCTCAAAGTCACAAAGATCTGCCTGCCTCTGCTTCCTGAGGCCTGGGATTAAATGTGAGCAGGACCACCCACTGCCACGCTGTTTTTATTTATTTATCTATTTATTTATTTATTTATTATTTATTTATTTATAATTACACTCATGATAATAATTGCATTCATGGTATTCATGGGTTACATTCACAGCATTCATTCAATCATTATATTTATGATAGTCATGAATTACATTAATTTATTGATTTAATACATTCATGATATTGTTTCTTGATTCTATTCTCCATTTGTGGGACATTTCCCTCACACAAAACAGACATTCTCTACTTAGGAAATCATTGCCCTTTATTTCTTTCTTGTACATCTTGAGATAATGTCTAATTTTTCTGTCTCCATGATTTGTATATTCTATATATGTTACCTTAAACAATTCAATAGTGTTTGTCCTTTTTTTTGAAGGTAAAAAAGATTTTATGTACAACAGCAGGAGAAATAATACAGATAGCGTGAACATAAAATCAGGTTATACTTGAAAAGTCCAGGATTATTTTCAACAGTACATTATTTTCTCGGTAGAATATAGTAACTATGAGCCTGGCAGTTGTGAACACCTTTAATCCCCGCACTGGGGAACTCCTTTAATCCCCGAACTCGGGAGGCAAAGCCAGGTGTATCTCTGTGAGGTCGAAGCCAGCCAGGTCAGAACCCAAAAACGATATCAAGAATCAGGCCAAATATGTATGCGAGCATGCTGAAAGAGTCATCCAAGTCAGCTTTGGTCAGGGGTTGGTTCTGGACTCGATGCAACATCTTTTCACCTAGGGAGAGAAAGTGGAACACTGGTAAAGTGGAGCTCAGGACTGGGACCCAAGACTCCCTTGTGGACATGATAGGGGAAGAATACAGACAAGCCCAGGCCCACCCTCCCAGGTCATCTCTTCATACCTCCCCAGGATCTTAGAGACCTCAGGAAATGAAAATGGCTGTAACCTAAAACTGTTTCCCTTAGAATGGACTTGGAGGAGCATCTGGATTCCCACAGTCCTGAGAGACTCAATCAGAATCTATGGTGCCATACAACTATTATCTGTCAGGAAGTCAACCCTCAAGGGCATATCTGTCAAAGTCACCTACCTCGGGCCTGGTGGTAAGCTTGCTGGCTCCCCACACTCCGAATCATATCCATCAACCACCGCTTTGCTCTGAGTGGTCCAACCACAGTGACTCGAGTCTGGCCTGAGGCTGTAAACCACCTCTCCAGTTGAATGAGGGTGTTGCTGTGTAGCTCGATGCTTCTGAGGTATAAGTCCTCATGGCCTGAACACACAAGATACAACAAAAGGATTTATAAGCCACAAGCACTATGTGAGGAGGCTGGATTTGGGTGGCAGTTACCTCCAAAATTAAAACCTGTTCTGAGTGAAGCTGTAAAAAAAGACAGTGGATGTTGAAGAAGAGATAGAAGAACAGGATGTGGCAGAAGAACAGGGTATGGCAGAACAATAAGGTGTGGCAGAATAATTGGTTGTGGCAGAACAATTGGGTGTGGCAGAACAATAGGTTGTGGCAGAAGAACGGGATGTGGCAGAAAAATAGGGTGTGGCAGAAGAACAGGGTGTGGCAGAAGAACAGGGTGTGGCTGTCATGGTGGTCCACTCCTTTAATGCTGGCACCCAGAGCACAGAGACAGACACATCCTTGTGAGGTCAAGAGCAGCCTGGATTATAAAGCTAGTTCCAGGCCACACAGGGCTATATAGACAGACACTATCTCAAAAACCAAAAGCAAAAATCCAGCAAAATGTTTAAGAACTGGGCAAGGTACACACTCCATCCTGCAGGAAAGCCCCTTAAGACAGAGGAAATAAGCAAGTTCTGAAACTTGATCAGACCTCACCAAGTGCAGTTAAGCAAACTGGGAGGTGATGAAATACACCCTTAATCCCAGCACTCTGGAGGCAGAGGCATGGGGATGTCTTGATCTACAGAGCAGATTCCAGGACAGCCAAGGCTACACACAGAAACTCTGTCTCAAAATGAGAAAACAAAAAGGGTAGGTAAGCAGTAAAGACTGTCAGTAGTCAGGCTGAGGTAGACAGAGCTGGGGAGAAACACAGTCCATCAAGTCTGAAAGAATCAGAGACCAGCTGAGCCCCTGGGAGAGATCACACAATGGCATGTTGAGTTGCTTCTGAGCTGTCACCCATGCCGGGTAGGTTCAGTGACACAGCTGTCTTGGAGTCATTTTTGCCTCTGTGGGTAACCCCTCACTACTACCTTTAAGGAGCCCCAATAAATCTCATTGCTTCACCAACTTCTACTGATGGCTTCCTTTGCTGTTATGGGTTCCCTCTCTGGGCTGAGTACATACTTGCCCAGATGTCCCCAGGACTGGTGTCACACAACAACTAGGAATCTGGGACAGACTGCATAAAAGGAGAAGATTGGAAAACCATGAAAGAGGGGAAGAGGACATAGGAAAGGCCACCTACCAAATATGTGCTCTTCCTGGCTTCATCAATGAATGTCACAAGTGGAGCATCAAAGTTTTCAGGCAATGTCCACCAGGCATTCTCGTTGATACCATCCATTTCCATCACAAGAGTTCTCCCACTTCAGAATAAGGCAACTCCAAGCAGATGACTGTCCAATGTAGTTGTGAAGAAGGGCCCAGGCTCTGGCTTATATACTCCCTCCTAAATCCCAGCCCTTGACCCACCTTAGGATAAGGATTCATCCCTAAGTTTCCATTATTAATCCAACCAATCAGATGTTGGCTTACTCTTTTAATACAGTGAGGTCATCACTAGTGCCCAGGAATACTAATTTTCTTCTAGGTAACCTTAAAGGTGCTTGAGGAAGTCTCCGGAGTATCAACTAGAAAAGTAGATGAGGTCCAGGTGGTGTTGGTGCACGCCTTTAATCCCAGCACTTGGGAGGCAGAGGCAGGTGGATCTGTGTGAGTTCCAGGCCACCCTGTGCTACAGAGTGAGTTCCAGGACAGGCTCCAAAGCTACACAGAGAACCTCTGTCTCAAAAAACCAAAAAGAAAAAGTGGATGAGGGACAAATGTGCAGGAGCAAGAAGGTCCTTATTGGGTGCTACATCTGTTTATTTCTTTTTTGTTTTTTCTTGTTTCCTTGGAGACTAGGTCTCTCTACATAGCTCTGGCTGTCCTGGGACTTACTATGTACACCAGGTTGACTCATTCTCACAGAGATCCACCCATCTCTTCCTCCCCAGTGCAGGGATTAAGGACCTGAGGCACCATGACAGCACCCTAACTGCTCTTCTTATAAAAACAGTGTTTGTGGGTTAGTCTAGTCTACATCCCTAGTTCCTATAGGGTGGTGGCATTTATTATTTATTTGATAATTTCATAGTTTAGAACTTACGGGGTAGAGGAAAACATGCTAAGCTTGTTACATACATACAAACATACAAATATACATAAATAAATAAATATATATATACATATATATATATATATATATATATATATATATATATATATATGTGCCTGTGAAGACAGCTAATGAAATCCGCCATGAATTTGAAAGAGATCAAGGAGGGTATGTGATTGGGTTGGAATGGATGAAAGGGAAGAGATAAAATGGTGTAATTATATAATACTCCCCAAAATAAGAGAAATAAAGTCAGAAAAGGGGGTACATGCCTTTTTATTCCCAACACTGGGGAGGCAGAGATAGGCAGTCCTGTGAGTTTGAGCCCAGCCTGCAGAAATTCAAGATGCAGACAAGGTATTTCTCCTTCAGTGAAGTTTCACACCAACCATTATCAAGTCAACATTCTTTCTCCAGGCTGCAGTGCAGGTCTCTAAATTCCAGTCTGAATGTTGTGTTATGTCAGCATCTAGGTGCATGGATGTTTGAAGCTGAAGCAACATTGTAAAAATGGCCTGCTTATTATAGTGCAGCTCTTTCTGATGCTTGGTCATCTCTGGCAAGTTACTGATTTCTCAGGGCTCAAGATTTATCAGGCATGATTTATAGTATTGGTAACCACCTTGGCCGGGATAATTTCTTTTTTTCTCTTTAACTCTCTTTGTTTCTTTGTTTATTTCATGTCATATAAGACTGGGTCTCTCTAATGTAGGTCTGGCTGTCCTGGAACTCACAGGGTACCTCCTGACTCTGCCTCCCCAGTGCTAGGATTAAAGGTGTGCTTCTCCACCCAGCCCTTCAAGCAATGTTTATGTTTGATAGAAAAAATTAGTGACGACTAGCTCGTGGGGAGTATGTTGTCATTGTTCACATCTAGTTTTAATTTTTCGTTTTATAATTAAGTGTTTGTTTGTTTGTTTGATTGTTTTATTTACTTAATTTTTGGTTTTTGAGAAAGAATTGCTCTGTGTAACTAAGTGCCATTGCTGGATCTTGCACTGTAGACCAGGCTGGCCTCAAAGTCACAAAGATCTGCCTGCCTCTGCTTCCTGAGGCCTGGGATTAAATGTGAGCAGGACCACCCACTGCCACGCTGTTTTTATTTATTTATTTATTTATTTATTTATTTATTTATTTATTTATTTATTATTTATTTATTTATAATTACACATATGATAATAATTGCATTCGTGGTATTCATGGATTACATTCACAGTATTCATTCAATCATTATATTTATGATAGTCATGAATTACATTAATTTATTGATTTAATACATTCATGATATTGTTTCTTGATTCTATTCTCCATTTGTGGGACATTTCCCTCACACAAAACAGACATTCTCTACTTAGGAAATCATTGCCCTTTATTTCTTTCTTGTACATCTTGAGATAATGTCTAATTTTTCTGTCTCCATGATTTGTATATTCTATATATGTTACCTTAAACAATTCAATAGTGTTTGTCCTTTTTTTTGAAGGTAAAAAAGATTTTATGTACAACAGCAGGAGAAATAATACAGATAGCGTGAACATAAAATCAGGTTATACTTGAAAAGTCCAGGATTATTTTCAACAGTACATTATTTTCTCGGTAGAAAATAGTAACTATGAGCCTGGCAGTTGTGAACACCTTTAATCCCCGCACTGGGAATTCCTTTAATCCCCGAACTCGGGAGGCAAAGCCAGGTGTATCTCTGTGAGGTCGAAGCCAGCCAGGTCAGAACCCAAAAACGATATCAAGAATCAGGCCAAATATGTATGCGAGCATGCTGAAAGAGTCATCCAAGTCAGCTTTGGTCAGGGGTTGGTTCTGGACTCGATGCAACATCTTTTCACCTAGGGAGAGAAAGTGGAACACTGGTAAAGTGGAGCTCAGGACTGGGACCCAAGACTCCCTTGTGGACATGATAGGGGAAGAATACAGACAAGCCCAGGCCCACCCACCCAGGTCATCTCTTCATACCTCCCCAGGATCTTAGAGACCTCAGGAAATGAAAATGGCTGTAACCTAAAACTGTTTCCCTTAGAATGGACTTGGAGGAGCATCTGGATTCCCACAGTCCTGAGAGACTCAATCAGAATCTATGGTGCCATACAACTATTATCTGTCAGGAAGTCAACCCTCAAGGGCATATCTGTCAAAGTCACCTACCTCGGGCCTGGTGGTAAGCTTGCTGGCTCCCCACACTCCGAATCATATCCATCAACCACCGCTTTGCTCTGAGTGGTCCAACCACAGTGACTCGAGTCTGGCCTGAGGCTGTAAACCACCTCTCCAGTTGAATGAGGGTGTTGCTGTGTAGCTCGATGCTTCTGAGGTATAAGTCCTCATGGCCTGAACACACAAGATACAACAAAAGGATTTATAAGGCAATAGCACTGTGTGAGGAGGCTGGAATTGGGTGGGAGATACCTCCAAGATTAAAACCTGTTCTGAGTGAAGATGTAAAAAAAGACAGTGGATGTTGAAGAAGAGATAGAAGAACAGGATGTGGCAGAAGAACAGGGTGTGGCAGAACAATAGGGTGTGGCAGAACAATTGGGTGTGGCAGAACAATAGGTTGTGGCAGAAGAACGGGATGTGGCAGAAAAATAGGGTGTGGCAGAAGAACAGGGTGTGGCAGAAGAACAGGGTGTGGCTGTCATGGTGGTCCACTCCTTTAATGCTGGCACCCAGAGCACAGAGACAGACACATCCTTGTGAGGTCAAGAGCAGCCTGGATTATAAAGCTAGTTCCAGGCCACACAGGGCTATATAGACAGACACTATCTCAAAAACCAAAAGCAAAAATCCAGCAAAATGTTTAAGAACTGGGCAAGGTACACACTCCATCCTGCAGGAAAGCCCCTTAAGACAGAGGAAATAAGCAAGTTCTGAAACTTGATCAGACCTCACCAAGTGCAGTTAAGCAAACTGGGAGGTGATGAAACACACCCTTAATCCCAGCACTCTGGAGGCAGAGGCATGGGGATGTCTTGATCTACAGAGCAGATTCCAGGACAGCCAAGGCTACACACAGAAACTCTGTCTCAAAATGAGAAAACAAAAAGGGTAGGTAAGCAGTAAAGACTGTCAGTAGTCAGGCTGAGGTAGACAGAGCTGGGGAGAAACACAGTCCATCAAGTCTGAAAGAATCAGAGACCAGCTGAGCCCCTGGGAGAGATCACACAATGGCATGTTGAGTTGCTTCTGAGCTGTCACCCATGCCGGGTAGGTTCAGTGACACAGCTGTCTTGGAGTCATTTTTGCCTCTGTGGGTAACCCCTCACTACTACCTTTAAGGAGCCCCAATAAATCTCATTGCTTCACCAACTTCTACTGATGGCTTCCTTTGCTGTTATGGGTTCCCTCTCTGGGCTGAGTACATACTTGCCCAGATGTCCCCAGGAATGGTGTCACACAACAACTAGGAATCTGGGACAGACTGCATAAAAGGAGAAGATTGGAAAACCATGAAAGAGGGGAAGAGGACATAGGAAAGGCCACCTACCAAATATGTGCTCTTCCTGGGCTTCATCAATGAATGTCACAAGTGGAGCATCAAAGTTTTCAGGCAATGTCCACCAGGCATTCTCGTTGATACCATCCATTTCCATCACAAGAGTTCTCCCACTTCAGAATAAGGCAACTCCAAGCAGATGACTGTCCAATGTAGTTGTGAAGAAGGGCCCAGGCTCTGGCTTATATACTCCCTCCTAAATCCCAGCCCTTGACCCACCTTAGGATAAGGATTCATCCCTAAGTTTCCATTATTAATCCAACCAATCAGATGTTGGCTTACTCTTTTAATACAGTGAGGTCATCACTAGTGCCCAGGAATACTAATTTTCTTCTAGGTAACCTTAAAGGTGCTTGAGGAAGTCTCCGGAGTATCAACTAGAAAAGTAGATGAGGTCCAGGTGGTGTTGGTGCACGCCTTTAATCCCAGCACTTGGGAGGCAGAGGCAGGTGGATCTGTGTGAGTTCCAGGCCACCCTGTGCTACAGAGTGAGTTCCAGGACAGGCTCCAAAGCTACACAGAGAACCTGTCTCAAAAAACCAAAAAGAAAAAGTGGATGAGGGACAAATGTGCAGGAGCAAGAAGGTCCTTATTGGGTGCTACATCTGTTTATTTCTTTTTTGTTTTTTCTTGTTTCCTTGGAGACTAGGTCTCTCTACATAGCTCTGGCTGTCCTGGGACTTACTATGTACACCAGGTTGACTCATTCTCACAGAGATCCACCCATCTCTTCCTCCCCAGTGCAGGGATTAAGGACCTGAGGCACCATGACAGCACCCTAACTGCTCTTCTTATAAAAACAGTGTTTGTGGGTTAGTCTAGTCTACATCCCTAGTTCCTATAGGGTGGTGGCATTTATTATTTATTTGATAATTTCATAGTTTAGAACTTACGGGGTAGAGGAAAACATGCTAAGCTTGTTACATACATACAAACATACAAATATACATAAATAAATAAATATATATATATACATATATATATATATATATATATATATATATATATATATATATATGTGCCTGTGAAGACAGCTAATGAAATCGGCCATGAATTTGAAAGAGATCAAGGAGGGGTATGTGATTGGGTTGGAATGGATGAAAGGGAAGAGATAAAATGGTGTAATTATATAATACTCCCCAAAATAAGAGAAATAAATTCAGAAAAGGGGGTACATGCCTTTTTTATTCCCAACACTGGGGAGGCAGAGATAGGCAGTCCTGTGAGTTTGAGCCCAGCCTGCAGAAATTCAAGATGCAGACAAGGTATTTCTCCTTCAGTGAAGTTTCACACCAACCATTATCAAGTCAACATTCTTTCTCCAGGCTGCAGTGCAGGTCTCTAAATTCCAGTCTGAATGTTGTGTTATATCAGCATCTAGGTGCATGGAGGTTTGAAGCTGAAGCAACATTGTAAAAATGGCCTGCTTATTATAGTGCAGCTCTTTCTGATGCTTGATCATCTCTGGCAAGTTACTGATTTCTCAGGGCTCAAGATTTATCAGGCATGATTTATAGTATTGGTAACCACCTTGGCCGGGATAATTTCTTTTTTTCTCTTTAACTCTCTTTGTTTCTTTGTTTATTTCATGTCATATAAGACTGGGTCTCTCTAATGTAGGTCTGGCTGTCCTGGAACTCACAGGGTACCTCCTGACTCTGCCTCCCCAGTGCTAGGATTAAAGGTGTGCTTCTCCACCCAGCCCTTCAAGCAATGTTTATGTTTGATAGAAAAAATTAGTGACGACTAGCTCGTGGGGAGTATGTTGTCATTGTTCACATCTAGTTTTAATTTTTCGTTTTATAATTAAGTGTTTGTTTGTTTGTTTGATTGTTTTATTTACTTAATTTTTGGTTTTTGAGAAAGAATTGCTCTGTGTAACTAAGTGCCATTGCTGGATCTTGCACTGTAGACCAGGCTGGCCTCAAAGTCACAAAGATCTGCCTGCCTCTGCTTCCTGAGGCCTGGGATTAAATGTGAGCAGGACCACCCACTGCCACGCTGTTTTTATTTATTTATTTATTTATTTATTTATAATTACACATATGATAATAATTGCATTCGTGGTATTCATGGATTACATTCACAGTATTCATTCAATCATTATATTTATGATAGTCATGAATTACATTAATTTATTGATTTAATACATTCATGATATTGTTTCTTGATTCTATTCTCCATTTGTGGGACATTTCCCTCACACAAAACAGACATTCTCTACTTAGGAAATCATTGCCCTTTATTTCTTTCTTGTACATCTTGAGATAATGTCTAATTTTTCTGTCTCCATGATTTGTATATTCTATATATGTTACCTTAAACAATTCAATAGTGTTTGTCCTTTTTTTTGAAGGTAAAAAAGATTTTATGTACAACAGCAGGAGAAATAATACAGATAGCGTGAACATAAAATCAGGTTATACTTGAAAAGTCCAGGATTATTTTCAACAGTACATTATTTTCTCGGTAGAAAATAGTAACTATGAGCCTGGCAGTTGTGAACACCTTTAATCCCCGCACTGGGGAATTCCTTTAATCCCCGAACTCGGGAGGCAAAGCCAGGTGTATCTCTGTGAGGTCGAAGCCAGCCAGGTCAGAACCCAAAAACGATATCAAGAATCAGGCCAAATATGTATGCGAGCATGCTGAAAGAGTCATCCAAGTCAGCTTTGGTCAGGGGTTGGTTCTGGACTCGATGCAACATCTTTTCACCTAGGGAGAGAAAGTGGAACACTGGTAAAGTGGAGCTCAGGACTGGGACCCAAGACTCCCTTGTGGACATGATAGGGGAAGAATACAGACAAGCCCAGGCCCACCCACCCAGGTCATCTCTTCATACCTCCCCAGGATCTTAGAGACCTCAGGAAATGAAAATGGCTGTAACCTAAAACTGTTTCCCTTAGAATGGACTTGGAGGAGCATCTGGATTCCCACAGTCCTGAGAGACTCAATCAGAATCTATGGTGCCATACAACTATTATCTGTCAGGAAGTCAACCCTCAAGGGCATATCTGTCAAAGTCACCTACCTCGGGCCTGGTGGTAAGCTTGCTGGCTCCCCACACTCCGAATCATATCCATCAACCACCGCTTTGCTCTGAGTGGTCCAACCACAGAGACTCGAGTCTGGCCTGAGGCTGTAAACCACCTCTCCAGTTGAATGAGGGTGTTGCTGTGTAGCTCGATGCTTCTGAGGTATAAGTCCTCATGGCCTGAACACACAAGATACAACAAAAGGATTTATAAGGCAATAGCACTGTGTGAGGAGGCTGGAATTGGGTGGGAGATACCTCCAAGATTAAAACCTGTTCTGAGTGAAGATGTAAAAAAAGACAGTGGATGTTGAAGAAGAGATAGAAGAACAGGATGTGGCAGAAGAACAGGGTGTGGCAGAACAATAGGGTGTGGCAGAACAATTGGGTGTGGCAGAACAATTGGGTGTGGCAGAACAATAGGTTGTGGCAGAAGAACGGGATGTGGCAGAAAAATAGGGTGTGGCAGAAGAACAGGGTGTGGCAGAAGAACAGGGTGTGGCTGTCATGGTGGTCCACTCCTTTAATGCTGGCACCCAGAGCACAGAGACAGACACATCCTTGTGAGGTCAAGAGCAGCCTGGATTATAAAGCTAGTTCCAGGCCACACAGGGCTATATAGACAGACACTATCTCAAAAACCAAAAGCAAAAATCCAGCAAAATGTTTAAGAACTGGGCAAGGTACACACTCCATCCTGCAGGAAAGCCCCTTAAGACAGAGGAAATAAGCAAGTTCTGAAACTTGATCAGACCTCACCAAGTGCAGTTAAGCAAACTGGGAGGTGATGAAACACACCCTTAATCCCAGCACTCTGGAGGCAGAGGCATGGGGATGTCTTGATCTACAGAGCAGATTCCAGGACAGCCAAGGCTACACACAGAAACTCTGTCTCAAAATGAGAAAACAAAAAGGGTAGGTAAGCAGTAAAGACTGTCAGTAGTCAGGCTGAGGTAGACAGAGCTGGGGAGAAACACAGTCCATCAAGTCTGAAAGAATCAGAGACCAGCTGAGCCCCTGGGAGAGATCACACAATGGCATGTTGAGTTGCTTCTGAGCTGTCACCCATGCCGGGTAGGTTCAGTGACACAGCTGTCTTGGAGTCATTTTTGCCTCTGTGGGTAACCCCTCACTACTACCTTTAAGGAGCCCCAATAAATCTCATTGCTTCACCAACTTCTACTGATGGCTTCCTTTGCTGTTATGGGTTCCCTCTCTGGGCTGAGTACATACTTGCCCAGATGTCCCCAGGAATGGTGTCACACAACAACTAGGAATCTGGGACAGACTGCATAAAAGGAGAAGATTGGAAAACCATCAAAGAGGGGAAGAGAACATAGGAAAGGCCACCTACCAAATATGTGCTCTTCCTGGGCTTCATCAATGAATGTCACAAGTGGAGCATCCAAGTTTTCAGGCAATGTCCACCAGGCATTCTCGTTGATACCATCCATTTCCATCACAAGAGTTCTCCCACTTCAGAATAAGGCAACTCCAAGCAGATGACTGTCCAATGTAGTTGTGAAGAAGGGCCCAGGCTCTGGCTTATATACTCCCTCCTAAATCCCAGCCCTTGACCCACCTTAGGATAAGGATTCATCCCTAAATTTCCATTATTAATCCAACCAATCAGATGTTGGCTTACTCTTTTAATACAGTGAGGTCATCACTAGTGCCCAGGAATACTAATTTTCTTCTAGGTAACCTTAAAGGTGCTTGAGGAAGTCTCCGGAGTATCAACTAGAAAAGTAGATGAGGTCCAGGTGGTGTTGGTGCACGCCTTTAATCCCAGCACTTGGGAGGCAGAGGCAGGTGGATCTGTGTGAGTTCCAGGCCACCCTGTGCTACAGAGTGAGTTCCAGGACAGGCTCCAAAGCTACACAGAGAAACTCTGTCTCAAAAAACCAAAAAGAAAAAGTGGATGAGGGACAAATGTGCAGGAGCAAGAAGGTCCTTATCGGGTGCTACATCTGTTTATTTCTTTTTTGTTTTTTCTTGTTTCCTTGGAGACTAGGTCTCTCTACATAGCTCTGGCTGTCCTGGGACTTACTATGTACACCAGGTTGACTCATTCTCACAGAGATCCACCCATCTCTTCCTCCCCAGTGCAGGGATTAAGGACCTGAGGCACCATGACAGCACCCTAACTGCTCTTCTTATAAAAACAGTGTTTGTGGGTTAGTCTAGTCTACATCCCTAGTTCCTATAGGGTGGTGGCATTTATTATTTATTTGATAATTTCATAGTTTAGAACTTACGGGGTAGAGGAAAACATGCTAAGCTTGTTACATACATACAAACATACAAATATACATATATATATATATATATATATATATATATATATATATATATATATGCCTGTGAAGACAGCTAATGAAATCCGCCATGAATTTGAAAGAGATCAAGGAGGGGTATGTGATTGGGTTGGAATGGATGAAAGGGAAGAGATAAAATGGTGTAATTATATAATACTCCCCAAAATAAGAGAAATAAAGTCAGAAAAGGGGGTACATGCCTTTTTTATTCCCAACACTGGGGAGGCAGAGATAGGCAGTCCTGTGAGTTTGAGCCCAGCCTGCAGAAATTCAAGATGCAGACAAGGTATTTCTCCTTCAGTGAAGTTTCACACCAACCATTATCAAGTCAACATTCTTTCTCCAGGCTGCAGTGCAGGTCTCTAAATTCCAGTCTGAATGTTGTGTTATGTCAGCATCTAGGTGCATGGATGTTTGAAGCTGAAGCAACATTGTAAAAATGGCCTGCTTATTATAGTGCAGCTCTTTTGATGCTTGGTCATCTCTGGCAAGTTACTGATTTCTCAGGGCTCAAGATTTATCAGGCATGATTTATAGTATTGGTAACCACCTTGGCCGGGATAATTTCTTTTTTTCTCTTTAACACTCTTTGATTCTTTGTTTGTTTCATGTCTTTAAGACTGGATCTCTCTAATGTAGGTCTGGCTGTCCTGGAACTCACAGGGTACCTCCTGACTCTGCCTCCCCAGTGCTAGGATTAAAGGTGTGCGTCTCCACGCAGCCCTTCAAGCAATGTTTATGTTTGATAGAAAAATTTAGTGACAACTAGCTCGTGGGGAGCATGTTGTCATTATTCACATCTAATTTTAATTTTTCATTTTATAATTAAGTGTTTGTTTCTTTGTTTGATTTACTTAATTTTTGGTTTTTGAGAAAGAATTGCTCTGTGTAGCTAAGTGCCATTGCTGGATCTTGCACTGTAGACCAGGCTGGCCTCAAAGTCACAAAGATCTGCCTGCCTCTGCTTCCTGAGCCCTGGGATTAAATGTGTGCAGGACCACCCACTGCCACGCTCTTTTTATTTATTTATCTATCTATTTATTTATTTATTTATTTAAAATTACACTTATGATAATAATTGCATTCGTGGTATTCATGGATTACATTCACAGTATTCATTCAATCAATATATTTATGATAGTCATGAATTACATTAATTTATTGATTTAATACATTCATGATATTATTTCTTGATTCTACTCTCCATTTGTGGGACTTTTCCCTCACACAAAACAGACATTCTGTACTTAGGAAGTCATTGCTCTTTATTTCTTTCTTCTACATCTTGAGATAATGTCTAATTTTTCTGTCTCCATGATTTGTATATTCTATAAATGTTACCTTAAACAATTCAATAGTGTTTGTCCTTTTTTTTTGAAGGTAAAAAAGATTTTATGTACAACAGTAGGAGAAATAATATAGATGGCATGAACATAAAAACAGGTTATACTTGAAAAGCCCAAGATTATTTTCAACAGTACAGTAATTTCTCGGTGGAATATAGTAAATATGAGCCTGGCAGTGGTGAACACCTTTAATCCCAGTACTCGGGAGACAAAGCCAGGTGTATCTCTGTGAGGTCGAGGCCAGGCAGGTCAGAACCCAAAAACGATATCAAGAATCAGGCCAAGCCGGGCGTTGGTGGCGCACGCCTTTAATCCCAGCACTCGGGAGGCAGAGCCAGGCGGATCTCTGTGAGTTCGAGGCCAGCCTGGGCTACCAAGTGAGCTCCAGGAAAGGCGCAAAGCTACACAGAGAAACCCTGTCTCGAAAAACCAAAAAAAAAAAAAAAGAAAAAAAAAGAAAAAAAAAAAAAGAATCAGGCCAAGTATGTATGCGGGCATGCTGAAAGAGTCATCCAAGTCAGCTGTGGACAGGGTTTGGTTCTGGACGTGATGCAACATCTTTTCACCTAGGGAGAGAAAGTGGAACACTGGTAAAGTGAAGCTCAGGATGGGATCCAAGACTCCCTTGGGGACATGATAGGGGAAGAATACAGACAAGCCCAGGCCCACCCACCCAGGTCATCTATTCATACCTCCCCAGGATCTTAGAGACCTCAGGAAATGAAAATGGCTGTAACCTAAAACTGCTTCCCTTAGAATGGACTTGGAGGAGTATCTGGATTCCCACAGTCCTGAGAGACTCAATCAGAATCTATGGTGCCATACAACTATTTATTATCTGTCAGGCAGTCAACCCTCAAGGGCATATCTGTCAAAGTCACCTACCTCGGGCCTGGTGGTAAGCTTGCTGGCTCCCCACACTCCGAATCATATCCATCAACCACCGCTTTGCTCTGAGTGGTCCAACCACAGTGACTCGAGTCTGGCCTGAGGCTGTAAACCACCTCTCCAGTTGAATGAGGGTGTTGCTGTGTAGCTGGATGCTTCTGAGGTATAAGTCTTCATGGCCTGAACACACAAGATACAAAAAAAGGATTTATAAGACAATAGAACTGTGTGAGGAGGCTGGATTTGGGTGGCAGTTACCTCCAAGATTAAAACCTGTTCTGAGTGAAGCTGTAAAAATATACAGTGGATGTTGGAGAAGAGGTAGAAAAACAGGGTGTGGCAGAAGAACAGGGTGTGGCTGTCATGGTGGTCCACTCCTTTAATGCTGGCACTGAGAGCAAAGAGACAGACACATCCTTGTGAGGTCAAGGGCAGCCTGGATTATAAAGCTAGTTCCAGGCCACACAGGGCTATATAGAGGGACACTATCTCAAAAATCAAAAGCAAAAATCCAGCAAAATGTTTAAGAACCGGGCAAGGTACACACTCCGTCCTCCAGGAAAGCCCCTTAAGACAGAAGAAATAAGCAAGTTCTGGAAGTCCATCAAAATTGATCAGACCTCACCAAGTGCACTGAAGTAAACTGGGAGGTGATCAAACACACCTTTAATCCCGCCACTCTGGAGGCAGAGGCAGGGGATATCTTGATCTACAGAGCAGATTCCAGGACAGCCAAGGCTACACACAGACACTCTGTCTCACAATGACAAAACAAAAAGGGTAGGTAAGCAGTAAAGACTGTCAGAAGTCAGGCTGAGGCAGACAGAGCTGGGGAGAAACACAGTCCAACAAGTCTGAAAGAAGCAGAGACCATCTGAGCCCCTGGGAGAGATCACACAATGGCATGTTGAGTTGCTTGTGAGCTGTCCCCCATACTGGGTGGGCTTTAGTGACACAGCTGTCTTGGAGTCATTTCTGCTCCTGTGGGTAACCCCTCACTACTACCCCCAAGGAGCCCCAATAATTCTCATTGGTTCACCAAGTTCTACTGATGGCTTCCTTGGCTGGTATAGGTTCCCTCTCAGGGCTGAGTACATACTTGCCCACATCTCCCCAGGAATGGTGTCACACAACAACTAGGAATCTGGGACAGACTGCATAAAAGGAGAAGATTGGAAAACCATGAAAGAGGGGAAGAGGACATAGGAAAGGCCACCTACCAAATATGTGCTCTTCCTGGGCTTCATCTATGAATGTCACAAGTGGGACATCAAAGTTTTCAGGCAATGTCCAGCAGGCATTCTCGTTGACACCATCTATATCCATCAAAAGATCCATTGCTCCCACTTCAGAATAAGGCAACTCCAAGCAGATGACTGTCCAATGTAGCTGTGAAGAAGGGCCCAGGTTCTGGCTAATATACTCCCTCCAAAAACCCAGCCCTTGACCCACCTTAGGGTAAAGGATTCATCCCTAAGTTTCCCCTATTAATCCAGCCAATCAGCACTTGGCTTACTCTTTTAATACAGTGAGGTCATCACTAGTCCCAAGAATACTAATTTTCTTCTAGGTAATCTTAAAGGTGGGTGAGGAAGTCTCCGGAGTATCAACTAGAAAAGTAGCTGAGGTCCAAGTGGTGTTGGTGCACGCCTTTAATCCCAGCACTTGGGAGGCAGAGGCAGGTGAATCTCTGTGAGTTCCAGGCCACCCTGTGCTAAAGAGTGAGTTCCAGGGCAGGCTCCAAAGCTACACAGAGAAACCCTGTCTCAAAACACCAAAAAGAAAAAGTGGATGAGGGACAAATGTGCAGGAGCAGGAAGGTCCTTGGCGGGTGCTACCTCTGTTTATTTCTTTTTTGTTTTATCTTGTTTCCTTGGAGAGCAGGTCTCTCTACATAGCTCTGGCTGTCCTGGGACTTACTATGTACATCAGGTTGGTCTCATTCTCACAAGAGATCCACCCATCTCTTCCTCCACAGTGCAGGGATTAAGGACCTGAGGCACCATGACAGCACCCTAACTGCCCTTCTTATAAAAACAGTGTTTGTGGGTAAGTCTAGTCTACATCCCTAGTTCCCATAGGGTGGTGGCATTTATTATTTATTTGATAATAGTTTAGAGCTTAGGGGGTAGAGGAAAACATGCTGAGCTCGTTACATACATACATACATACATACATACATACATACATACATACAAATATACATACACACACATATATATATATATATATATATATATATATATATATATATGTCTGTGAAGACAGCTAATGAAATTGGCCATGAATTTGAAAGAGATCAAGGAGGGTAGGTGATTGGGTTGGAATGGATGAAAGGAAAGAGCTAAAATAGTGTAATTATATAATACTCCCCCAAATAAGAGAAATAAAGTCAGAAAAGGGGGTACATGCCTTTATTCCCAACCCTGGGGAGGCAGAGATAGGCAGTCCTGTGAGTTTGAGCCCAGCCTGCAGAAATTCAAGATGCAGACAAGGTATTTCTCCTTCAGTGAAGTTTCACACCAACCATTATCAAGTCAACATTCTTTCTCCAGGCTGCAGTGCACGTCTCTAAATTCCAGTCTGAATGTTGTGTTATGTCAGCATCTAGGTGCATGGATGTTTGAAGCAACATTGTAAAAATGGCCCGCTTATTACAGTGCAGCTTTTTCTGATGCTTGATCATCTCTGGCAAGTTACTGATTTCTCAGGGCTCAAGATTTATCAGGCATGATTTATAGCAATGGTAACCACCTTGGCCACGATAATTTCCTTTTTTCTCTTTAACTCTCTTTGTTTCTTTGTTTGTTTCATGATATATAAGACTGGGTCTCTCTAGTGTCGGTCTGGCTGTCCTAGAACTCACAGGGTACCTCCTGACTCTGCCTCCCTAGTGCTAGGATTAAAGGTGTGCGTCTCCACCCAGCACTTCAAGAAATGTTTGTGTTTGATAGAAAAAAATAGTGACAACAAGCTCTTGGGGAATATGTTGTCATTGTTCACATATAATTTCAATTTTTCGTTTTATTATTAAGTGTTTGTATGTTTGTCTATTTGTTTTATTGACTTAATTTTTGGTTTTTGAGAAAGAATTGCTCTGTGTAGCTTAGTGCCATTGCTGGATCTTGCACTGTAGACCAGGCTGGCCTCAAAGTCACAAAGATCTGCCTGCCTCTGCTTCCTGAGGCCTGTGATTAAATGTGTGCAGGACCACCCACTGCCACGCTGTTTTTTATCTATTTATTTATTTATTTATTTATTTATTTATTTATTTATTTATTTATTTATTGATAGTTACACTCATGATAATAATTACATTCATGGTATTCATGGATTACATTCACAATATGTATTCAATAATTATATTTATGATATTCATGAATTCCATTAATTTATTGATTTAATACATTCATGATATTATTTCTTGATTCTACTCTCCATTTGTGGGACTTTTCCCTCACACAAAACAGACATTCTGTACTTAGGAAGTCATTGCTCTTTATTTCTTTCTTCTACATCTTGAGATAATGTCTAATTTTTCTGTCTCCATGATTTGTATATTCTATAAATGTTACCTTAAACAATTCAATAGTGTTTGTCCTTTTTTTTTGAAGGTAAAAAAGATTTTATGTACAACAGTAGGAGAAATAATATAGATGGCATGAACATAAAAACAGGTTATACTTGAAAAGCCCAAGATTATTTTCAACAGTACAGTAATTTCTCGGTGGAATATAGTAAATATGAGCCTGGCAGTGGTGAACACCTTTAATCCCAGTACTCGGGAGACAAAGCCAGGTGTATCTCTGTGAGGTCGAGGCCAGGCAGGTCAGAACCCAAAAACGATATCAAGAATCAGGCCAAGCCGGGCGTTGGTGGCGCACGCCTTTAATCCCAGCACTCGGGAGGCAGAGCCAGGCGGATCTCTGTGAGTTCGAGGCCAGCCTGGGCTACCAAGTGAGCTCCAGGAAAGGCGCAAAGCTACACAGAGAAACCCTGTCTCGAAAAACCAAAAAAAAAAAAAAAGAAAAAAAAAGAAAAAAAAAAAAAAGAATCAGGCCAAGTATGTATGCGGGCATGCTGAAAGAGTCATCCAAGTCAGCTGTGGACAGGGTTTGGTTCTGGACGTGATGCAACATCTTTTCACCTAGGGAGAGAAAGTGGAACACTGGTAAAGTGAAGCTCAGGATGGGATCCAAGACTCCCTTGGGGACATGATAGGGGAAGAATACAGACAAGCCCAGGCCCACCCACCCAGGTCATCTATTCATACCTCCCCAGGATCTTAGAGACCTCAGGAAATGAAAATGGCTGTAACCTAAAACTGCTTCCCTTAGAATGGACTTGGAGGAGTATCTGGATTCCCACAGTCCTGAGAGACTCAATCAGAATCTATGGTGCCATACAACTATTTATTATCTGTCAGGCAGTCAACCCTCAAGGGCATATCTGTCAAAGTCACCTACCTCGGGCCTGGTGGTAAGCTTGCTGGCTCCCCACACTCCGAATCATATCCATCAACCACCGCTTTGCTCTGAGTGGTCCAACCACAGTGACTCGAGTCTGGCCTGAGGCTGTAAACCACCTCTCCAGTTGAATGAGGGTGTTGCTGTGTAGCTGGATGTTTCTGAGGTATAAGTCTTCATGGCCTGAACACACAAGATACAACAAAAGGATTTATAAGCCACAAGCACTATGTGAGGAGGCTGGATTTGGGTGGCAGTTACCTCCAAGATTAAAACCTGTTCTGAGTGAAGCTGTAAAAATATACAGTGGATGTTGGAGAAGAGGTAGAAAAACAGGGTGTGGCAGAAGAACAGGGTGTGGCTGTCATGGTGGTCCACTCCTTTAATGCTGGCACTGAGAGCAAAGAGACAGACACATCCTTGTGAGGTCAAGGGCAGCCTGGATTATAAAGCTAGTTCCAGGCCACACAGGGCTATATAGAGGGACACTATCTCAAAAATCAAAAGCAAAAATCCAGCAAAATGTTTAAGAACCGGGCAAGGTACACACTCCGTCCTCCAGGAAAGCCCCTTAAGACAGAAGAAATAAGCAAGTTCTGGAAGCCCATCAAAATTGATCAGACCTCACCAAGTGCACTGAAGTAAACTGGGAGGTGATCAAACACACCTTTAATCCCGCCACTCTGGAGGCAGAGGCAGGGGGATATCTTGATCTACAGAGCAGATTCCAGGACAGCCAAGGCTACACACAGACACTCTGTCTCACAATGACAAAACAAAAAGGGTAGGTAAGCAGTAAAGACTGTCAGAAGTCAGGCTGAGGCAGACAGAGCTGGGGAGAAACACAGTCCAACAAGTCTGAAAGAAGCAGAGACCATCTGAGCCCCTGGGAAAGATCACACAATGGCATGTTGAGTTGCTTGTGAGCTGTCCCCCATACTGGGTGGGCTTTAGTGACACAGCTGTCTTGGAGTCATTTCTGCTCCTGTGGGTAACCCCTCACTACTACCCCCAAGGAGCCCCAATAATTCTCATTGGTTCACCAAGTTCTACTGATGGCTTCCTTGGCTGGTATAGGTTCCCTCTCAGGGCTGAGTACATACTTGCCCACATCTCCCCAGGAATGGTGTCACACAACAACTAGGAATCTGGGACAGACTGCATAAAAGGAGAAGATTGGAAAACCATGAAAGAGGGGAAGAGGACATAGGAAAGGCCACCTACCAAATATGTGCTCTTCCTGGGCTTCATCTATGAATGTCACAAGTGGGACATCAAAGTTTTCAGGCAATGTCCAGCAGGCATTCTCGTTGACACCATCTATATCCATCAAAAGATCCATTGCTCCCACTTCAGAATAAGGCAACTCCAAGCAGATGACTGTCCAATGTAGCTGTGAAGAAGGGCCCAGGTTCTGGCTAATATATTCCCTCCTAAAACCCAGCCCTTGACCCACCTTAGGGTAAAGGATTCATCCCTAAGTTTCCCCTATTAATCCAGCCAATCAGCACTTGGCTTACTCTTTTAATACAGTGAGGTCATCACTAGTCCCAAGAATACTAATTTTCTTCTAGGTAATCTTAAAGGTGGGTGAGGAAGTCTCCGGAGTATCAACTAGAAAAGTAGCTGAGGTCCAAGTGGTGTTGGTGCACGCCTTTAATCCCAGCACTTGGGAGGCAGAGGCAGGTGAATCTCTGTGAGTTCCAGGCCACCCTGTGCTAAAGAGTGAGTTCCAGGGCAGGCTCCAAAGCTACACAGAGAAACCCTGTCTCAAAACACCAAAAAGAAAAAGTGGATGAGGGACAAATGTGCAGGAGCAGGAAGGTCCTTGGCGGGTGCTACCTCTGTTTATTTCTTTTTTGTTTTATCTTGTTTCCTTGGAGAGCAGGTCTCTCTACATAGCTCTGGCTGTCCTGGGACTTACTATGTACATCAGGTTGGTCTCATTCTCACAGAGATCCACCCATCTCTTCCTCCACAGTGCAGGGATTAAGGACCTGAGGCACCATGACAGCACCCTAACTGCCCTTCTTATAAAAACAGTGTTTGTGGGTAAGTCTAGTCTACATCCCTAGTTCCCATAGGGTGGTGGCATTTATTATTTATTTGATAATAGTTTAGAGCTTAGGGGGTAGAGGAAAACATGCTGAGCTCGTTACATACATACATACATACATACATACATACATACATACAAATATACATACATATATATATATATATGTCTGTGAAGACAGCTAATGAAATTGGCCATGAATTTGAAAGAGATCAAGGAGGGGTAGGTGATTGGGTTGGAATGGATGAAAGGAAAGAGCTAAAATAGTGTAATTATATAATACTCCCCCAAATAAGAGAAATAAAGTCAGAAAAGGGGTACATGCCTTTATTCCCAACCCTGGGGAGGCAGAGATAGGCAGTCCTGTGAGTTTGAGCCCAGCCTGCAGAAATTCAAGATGCAGACAAGGTATTTCTCCTTCAGTGAAGTTTCACACCAACCATTATCAAGTCAACATTCTTTCTCCAGGCTGCAGTGCACGTCTCTAAATTCCAGTCTGAATGTTGTGTTATGTCAGCATCTAGGTGCATGGATGTTTGAAGCAACATTGTAAAATGGCCCGCTTATTACAGTGCAGCTTTTTCTGATGCTTGATCATCTCTGGCAAGTTACTGATTTCTCAGGGCTCAAGATTTATCAGGCATGATTTATAGCAATGGTAACCACCTTGGCCACGATAATTTCCTTTTTTCTCTTTAACTCTCTTTGTTTCTTTGTTTGTTTCATGATATATAAGACTGGGTCTCTCTAGTGTCGGTCTGGCTGTCCTAGAACTCACAGGGTACCTCCTGACTCTGCCTCCCTAGTGCTAGGATTAAAGGTGTGCGTCTCCACCCAGCACTTCAAGAAATGTTTGTGTTTGATAGAAAAAAATAGTGACAACAAGCTCTTGGGGAATATGTTGTCATTGTTCACATATAATTTCAATTTTTCGTTTTATTATTAAGTGTTTGTATGTTTGTCTATTTGTTTTATTGACTTAATTTTTGGTTTTTGAGAAAGAATTGCTCTGTGTAGCTTAGTGCCATTGCTGGATCTTGCACTGTAGACCAGGCTGGCCTCAAAGTCACAAAGATCTGCCTGCCTCTGCTTCCTGAGGCCTGTGATTAAATGTGTGCAGGACCACCCACTGCCACGCTGTTTTTTTATTTATTTAATTATTTATTTATTTATTTATTTATTTATTGATAGTTACACTCATGATAATAATTACATTCATGGTATTCATGGATTACATTCACAATATGTATTCAATAATTATATTTATGATATTCATGAATTCCATTAATTTATTGATTTAATACATTCATGATATTATTTCTTGATTCTACTCTCCATTTGTGGGACTTTTCCCTCACACAAAACAGACATTCTGTACTTAGGAAGTCATTGCTCTTTATTTCTTTCTTCTACATCTTGAGATAATGTCTAATTTTTCTGTCTCCATGATTTGTATATTCTATAAATGTTACCTTAAACAATTCAATAGTGTTTGTCCTTTTTTTTTGAAGGTAAAAAAGATTTTATGTACAACAGTAGGAGAAATAATATAGATGGCATGAACATAAAAACAGGTTATACTTGAAAAGCCAAGATTATTTTCAACAGTACAGTAATTTCTCGGTGGAATATAGTAAATATGAGCCTGGCAGTGGTGAACACCTTTAATCCCAGTACTCGGGAGACAAAGCCAGGTGTATCTCTGTGAGGTCGAGGCCAGGCAGGTCAGAACCCAAAAACGATATCAAGAATCAGGCCAAGCCGGGCGTTGGTGGCGCACGCCTTTAATCCCAGCACTCGGGAGGCAGAGCCAGGCGGATCTCTGTGAGTTCGAGGCCAGCCTGGGCTACCAAGTGAGCTCCAGGAAAGGCGCAAAGCTACACAGAGAAACCCTGTCTCGAAAAACCAAAAAAAAAAAAAAAAAAAAAAAAAAAAAAAAAAGAATCAGGCCAAATATGTATGCGGGCATGCTGAAAGAGTCATCCAAGTCAGCTGTGGACAGGGTTTGGTTCTGGACGTGATGCAACATCTTTTCACCTAGGGAGAGAAAGTGGAACACTGGTAAAGTGAAGCTCAGGATGGGATCCAAGACTCCCTTGGGGACATGATAGGGGAAGAATACAGACAAGCCCAGGCCCACCCACCCAGGTCATCCATTCATACCTCCCCAGGATCTTAGAGACCTCAGGAAAAGAAAATGGCTGTAACCTAAAACTGCTTCCCTTAGAATGGACTTGGAGGAGTATCTGGATTCCCACAGTCCTGAGAGACTCAATCAGAATCTATGGTGCCATACAACTATTTATTATCTGTCAGGCAGTCAACCCTCAAGGGCATATCTGTCAAAGTCACCTACCTCGGGCCTGGTGGTAAGCTTGCTGGCTCCCCACACTCCGAATCATATCCATCAACCACCGCTTTGCTCTGAGTGGTCCAACCACAGTGACTCGAGTCTGGCCTGAGGCTGTAAACCACCTCTCCAGTTGAATGAGGGTGTTGCTGTGTAGCTGGATGCTTCTGAGGTATAAGTCTTCATGGCCTGAACACACAAAATACAAAAAAAGGATTTATAAGCCACAAGCACTATGTGAGGAGGCTGGATTTGGGTGGCAGTTACCTCCAAGATTAAAACCTGTTCTGAGTGAAGCTGTAAAAATATACAGTGGATGTTGGAGAAGAGGTAGAAAAACAGGGTGTGGCAGAAGAACAGGGTGTGGCTGTCATGGTGGTCCACTCCTTTAATGCTGGCACTGAGAGCAAAGAGACAGACACATCCTTGTGAGGTCAAGGGCAGCCTGGATTATAAAGCTAGTTCCAGGCCACACAGGGCTATATAGAGGGACACTATCTCAAAAATCAAAAGCAAAAATCCAGCAAAATGTTTAAGAACCGGGCAAGGTACACACTCCGTCCTCCAGGAAAGCCCCTTAAGACAGAAGAAATAAGCAAGTTCTGGAAGTCCATCAAAATTGATCAGACCTCACCAAGTGCACTGAAGTAAACTGGGAGGTGATCAAACACACCTTTAATCCCGGCACTCTGGAGGCAGAGGCAGGGGATATCTTGATCTACAGAGCAGATTCCAGGACAGCCAAGGCTACACACAGACACTCTGTCTCACAATGACAAAACAAAAAGGGTAGGTAAGCAGTAAAGACTGTCAGAAGTCAGGCTGAGGCAGACAGAGCTGGGGAGAAACACAGTCCAACAAGTCTGAAAGAAGCAGAGACCATCTGAGCCCCTGGGAGAGATCACACAATGGCATGTTGAGTTGCTTGTGAGCTGTCCCCATACTGGGTGGGCTTTAGTGACACAGCTGTCTTGGAGTCATTTCTGCTCCTGTGGCTAACCCCTCACTACTACCCCTAAGAAGCCCCAATAATTCTCATTGGTTCACCAACTTCTACTGATGGCTTCCTTTGCTGTTATGGGTTCCCTCTCATGGCTGGGGACATACTTGCCCACATCTCCCCAGGAATGGTGTCACACAACAACTAGGAATCTGGGACAGACTGCATAAAAGGAGAAGATTGGAAAACCATGAAAGAGGGAAGAGGACATAGGAAAGGCCACCTACCAAATATGTGCTCTTCCTGGCTTCATCTATGAATGTCACAAGTGGGACATCAAAGTTTTCAGGCAATGTCCAGCAGGCATTCTCGTTGACACCATCTATATCCATCAAAAGATCCATTGCTCCCACTTCAGAATAAGGCAACTCCAAGCAGATGACTGTCCAATGTAGCTGTGAAGAAGGGCCCAGGTTCTGGCTAATATACTCCCTCCTAAAACCCAGCCCTTGACCCACCTTAGGGTAAAGGATTCATCCCTAAGTTTCCCCTATTAATCCAGCCAATCAGCACTTGGCTTACTCTTTTAATACAGTGAGGTCATCACTAGTCCCAAGAATACTAATTTTCTTCTAGGTAATCTTAAAGGTGGGTGAGGAAGTCTCCGGAGTATCAACTAGAAAAGTAGCTGAGGTCCAAGTGGTGTTGGTGCACGCCTTTAATCCCAGCACTTGGGAGGCAGAGGCAGGTGGATCTCTGTGAGTTCCAGGCCACCCTGTGCTAAAGAGTGAGTTCCAGGGCAGGCTCCAAAGCTACACAGAGAAACCCTGTCTCAAAACACCAAAAAGAAAAAGTGGATGAGGGACAAATGTGCAGGAGCAGGAAGGTCCTTGGCGGGTGCTACCTCTGTTTATTTCTTTTTTGTTTTATCTTGTTTCCTTGGAGAGCAGGTCTCTCTACATAGCTCTGGCTGTCCTGGGACTTACTATGTACATCAGGTTGGTCTCATTCTCACAGAGATCCACCCATCTCTTCCTCCACAGTGCAGGGATTAAGGACCTGAGGCACCATGACAGCACCCTAACTGCCCTTCTTATAAAAACAGTGTTTGTGGGTAAGTCTAGTCTACATCCCTAGTTCCCATAGGGTGGTGGCATTTATTATTTATTTGATAATAGTTTAGAGCTTAGGGGGTAGAGGAAAACATGCTGAGCTCGTTACATACATACATACATACATACATACATACAAATATACATACATACATACATACAAATATACATACATATATATATATATGTCTGTGAAGACAGCTAATGAAATTGGCCATGAATTTGAAAGAGATCAAGGAGGGATAGGTGATTGGGTTGGAATGGATGAAAGGAACGAGCTAAAATAGTGTAATTATATAATACTCCCCCAAATAAGAGAAATAAAGTCAGAAAAGGGGGTACATGCCTTTATTCCCAACCCTGGGGAGGCAGAGATAGGCAGTCCTGTGAGTTTGAGCCCAGCCTGCAGAAATTCAAGATGCAGACAAGGTATTTCTCCTTCAGTGAAGTTTCACACCAACCATTATCAAGTCAACATTCTTTCTCCAGGCTGCAGTGCACGTCTCTAAATTCCAGTCTGAATGTTGTGTTATGTCAGCATCTAGGTGCATGGATGTTTGAAGCAACATTGTAAAAATGGCCCGCTTATTATAGTGCAGCTTTTTCTGATGCTTGATCATCTCTGGCAAGTTACTGATTTCTCAGGGCTCAAGATTTATCAGGCATGATTTATAGCAATGGTAACCACCTTGGCCACGATAATTTCCTTTTTTCTCTTTAACTCTCTTTGTTTCTTTGTTTGTTTCATGATATATAAGACTGGGTCTCTCTAGTGTCGGTCTGGCTGTCCTAGAACTCACAGGGTACCTCCTGACTCTGCCTCCCTAGTGCTAGGATTAAAGGTGTGCGTCTCCACCCAGAACTTCAAGAAATGTTTGTGTTTGATAGAAAAAAATAGTGACAACAAGCTCTTGGGGAATATGTTGTCATTGTTCACATATAATTTCAATTTTTCGTTTTATTATTAAGTGTTTGTATGTTTGTCTATTTGTTTTATTGACTTAATTTTTGGTTTTTGAGAAAGAATTGCTCTGTGTAGCTTAGTGCCATTGCTGGATCTTGCACTGTAGACCAGGCTGGCCTCAAAGTCACAAAGATCTGCCTGCCTCTGCTTCCTGAGGCCTGTGATTAAATGTGTGCAGGACCACCCACTGCCACGCTGTTTTTTTATTTATTTAATTATTTATTTATTTATTTATTTATTTATTTATTTATTGATAGTTACACTCATGATAATAATTACATTCATGGTATTCATGGATTACATTCACAATATGTATTCAATTATATTTATGATATTCATGAATTCCATTAATTTATTGATTTAATACATTCATGATATTATTTCTTGATTCTACTCTCCATTTGTGGGACTTTTCCCTCACACAAAACAGACATTCTGTACTTAGGAAGTCATTGCTCTTTATTTCTTTCTTCTACATCTTGAGATAATGTCTAATTTTTCTGTCTCCATGATTTGTATATTCTATATATGTTACCTTAAACAATTCAATAGTGTTTGTCCTTTTTTTTGAAGGTAAAAAAGATTTTATGTACAACAGTAGGAGAAATAATATAGATGGCATGAACATAAAAACAGGTTATACTTGAAAAGCCCAAGATTATTTTCAACAGTACAGTAAATTCTCGGTGGAATATAGTAAATATGAGCCTGGCAGTGGTGAACACCTTTAATCCCAGTACTCGGGAGACAAAGCCAGGTGTATCTTTGTGAGGTCGAGGCCAGGCAGGTCAGAACCCAAAAATGATATCAAGAATCAGGCCAAGCCGGGCGTTGGTGGCGCACGCCTTTAATCCCAGCACTCGGGAGGCAGAGCCAGGCGGATCTCTGTGAGTTCGAGGCCAGCCTGGGCTACCAAGTGAGCTCCAGGAAAGGCGCAAAGCTACACAGAGAAACCCTGTCTCGAAAAACCAAAAAAAAAAAAAAAAAAAAAAAAAGAAAAGAAAAAAAAAAAAAAGAATCAGGCCAAATATGTATGCGGGCATGCTGAAAGAGTCATCCAAGTCAGCTGTGGACAGGGTTTGGTTCTGGACGTGATGCAACATCTTTTCACCTAGGGAGAGAAAGTGGAACACTGGTAAAGTGAAGCTCAGGATGGGATCCAAGACTCCCTTGGGGACATGATAGGGGAAGAATACAGACAAGCCCAGGCCCACCCACCCAGGTCATCCATTCATACCTCCCCAGGATCTTAGAGACCTCAGGAAAAGAAAATGGCTGTAACCTAAAACTGCTTCCCTTAGAATGGACTTGGAGGAGTATCTGGATTCCCACAGTCCTGAGAGACTCAATCAGAATCTATGGTGCCATACAACTATTTATTATCTGTCAGGCAGTCAACCCTCAAGGGCATATCTGTCAAAGTCACCTACCTCGGGCCTGGTGGTAAGCTTGCTGGCTCCCCACACTCCGAATCATATCCATCAACCACCGCTTTGCTCTGAGTGGTCCAACCACAGTGACTCGAGTCTGGCCTGAGGATGTAAACCACCTCTCCAGTTGAATGAGGGTGTTGCTGTGTAGCTGGATGCTTCTGAGGTATAAGTCTTCATGGCCTGAACACACAAAATACAAAAAAAGGATTTATAAGCCACAAGCACTATGTGAGGAGGCTGGATTTGGGTGGCAGTTACCTCCAAGATTAAAACCTGTTCTGAGTGAAGCTGTAAAAATATACAGTGGATGTTGGAGAAGAGGTAGAAAAACAGGGTGTGGCAGAAGAACAGGGTGTGGCTGTCATGGTGGTCCACTCCTTTAATGCTGGCACTGAGAGCAAAGAGACAGACACATCCTTGTGAGGTCAAGGGCAGCCTGGATTATAAAGCTAGTTCCAGGCCACACAGGGCTATATAGAGGGACACTATCTCAAAAATCAAAAGCAAAAATCCAGCAAAATGTTTAAGAACCGGGCAAGGTACACACTCCGTCCTCCAGGAAAGCCCCTTAAGACAGAAGAAATAAGCAAGTTCTGGAAGTCCATCAAAATTGATCAGACCTCACCAAGTGCACTGAAGTAAACTGGGAGGTGATCAAACACACCTTTAATCCCGGCACTCTGGAGGCAGAGGCAGGGGGATATCTTGATCTACAGAGCAGATTCCAGGACAGCCAAGGCTACACACAGACACTCTGTCTCACAATGACAAAACAAAAAGGGTAGGTAAGCAGTAAAGACTGTCAGAAGTCAGGCTGAGGCAGACAGAGCTGGGGAGAAACACAGTCCAACAAGTCTGAAAGAAGCAGAGACCATCTGAGCCCCTGGGAGAGATCACACAATGGCATGTTGAGTTGCTTGTGAGCTGTCCCCCATACTGGGTGGGCTTTAGTGACACAGCTGTCTTGGAGTCATTTCTGCTCCTGTGGGTAACCCCTCACTACTACCCCCAAGGAGCCCCAATAATTCTCATTGGTTCACCAAGTTCTACTGATGGCTTCCTTGCTGGTATAGGTTCCCTCTCAGGGCTGAGTACATACTTGCCCACATCTCCCCAGGAATGGTGTCACACAACAACTAGGAATCTGGGACAGACTGCATAAAAGGAGAAGATTGGAAAACCATGAAAGAGGGGAAGAGGACATAGGAAAGGCCACCTACCAAATATGTGCTCTTCCTGGGCTTCATCTATGAATGTCACAAGTGGGACATCAAAGTTTTCAGGCAATGTCCAGCAGGCATTCTCGTTGACACCATCTATATCCATCAAAAGATCCATTGCTCCCACTTCAGAATAAGGCAACTCCAAGCAGATGACTGTCCAATGTAGCTGTGAAGAAGGGCCCAGGTTCTGGCTAATATACTCCCTCCTAAAACCCAGCCCTTGACCCACCTTAGGGTAAAGGATTCATCCCTAAGTTTCCCCTATTAATCCAGCCAATCAGCACTTGGCTTACTCTTTTAATACAGTGAGGTCATCACTAGTCCCAAGAATACTAATTTTCTTCTAGGTAATCTTAAAGGTGGGTGAGGAAGTCTCCGGAGTATCAACTAGAAAAGTAGCTGAGGTCCAAGTGGTGTTGGTGCACGCCTTTAATCCCAGCACTTGGGAGGCAGAGGCAGGTGGATCTCTGTGAGTTCCAGGCCACCCTGTGCTAAAGAGTGAGTTCCAGGGCAGGCTCCAAAGCTACACAGAGAAACCCTGTCTCAAAACACCAAAAAGAAAAAGTGGATGAGGGACAAATGTGCAGGAGCAGGAAGGTCCTTGGCGGGTGCTACCTCTGTTTATTTCTTTTTTGTTTTATCTTGTTTCCTTGGAGAGCAGGTCTCTCTACATAGCTCTGGCTGTCCTGGGACTTACTATGTACATCAGGTTGGTCTCATTCTCACAGAGATCCACCCATCTCTTCCTCCACAGTGCAGGGATTAAGGACCTGAGGCACCATGACAGCACCCTAACTGCCCTTCTTATAAAAACAGTGTTTGTGGGTAAGTCTAGTCTACATCCCTAGTTCCCATAGGGTGGTGGCATTTATTATTTATTTGATAATAGTTTAGAGCTTAGGGGGTAGAGGAAAACATGCTGAGCTCGTTACATACATACATACATACATACATACATACATACAAATATACATACATATATATATATGTCTGTGAAGACAGCTAATGAAATTGGCCATGAATTTGAAAGAGATCAAGGAGGGGTAGGTGATTGGGTTGGAATGGATGAAAGGAACGAGCTAAAATAGTGTAATTATATAATACTCCCCCAAATAAGAGAAATAAAGTCAGAAAAGGGGGTACATGCCTTTATTCCCAACCCTGGGGAGGCAGAGATAGGCAGTCCTGTGAGTTTGAGCCCAGCCTGCAGAAATTCAAGATGCAGACAAGGTATTTCTCCTTCAGTGAAGTTTCACACCAACCATTATCAAGTCAACATTCTTTCTCCAGGCTGCAGTGCACGTCTCTAAATTCCAGTCTGAATGTTGTGTTATGTCAGCATCTAGGTGCATGGATGTTTGAAGCAACATTGTAAAAATGGCCCGCTTATTACAGTGCAGCTTTTTCTGATGCTTGATCATCTCTGGCAAGTTACTGATTTCTCAGGGCTCAAGATTTATTAGGCATGATTTATAGCAATGGTAACCACCTTGGCCACGATAATTTCCTTTTTTCTCTTTAACTCTCTTTGTTTCTTTGTTTGTTTCATGATATATAAGACTGGGTCTCTCTAGTGTCGGTCTGGCTGTCCTGGAACTCACAGGGTACCTCCTGACTCTGCCTCCGTAGTGCTAGGATTAAAGGTGTGCGTCTCCACCCAGCACTTCAAGAAATGTTTGTGTTTGATAGAAAAAAATAGTGACAACAAGCTCTTGGGGAATATGTTGTCATTGTTCACATATAATTTCAATTTTTCGTTTTATTATTAAGTGTTTGTATGTTTGTCTATTTGTTTTATTGACTTAATTTTTGGTTTTTGAGAAAGAATTGCTCTGTGTAGCTTAGTGCCATTGCTGGATCTTGCACTGTAGACCAGGCTGGCCTCAAAGTCACAAAGATCTGCCTGCCTCTGCTTCCTGAGGCCTGTGATTAAATGTGTGCAGGACCACCCACTGCCACGCTGGGTTTTTTATCTATTTATTTATTTATTTATTTATTTATTTATTTATTTATTTATTTATTGATAGTTACACTCATGATAATAATTACATTCATAGTATTCATGGATTACATTCACAATATGTATTCAATAATTATATTTATGATATTCATGAATTCCATTAATTTATTGATTTAATACATTCATGATATTATTTCTTGATTCTACTCTCCATTTGTGGGACTTTTCCCTCACACAAAACAGACATTCTGTACTTAGGAAGTCATTGCTCTTTATTTCTTTCTTCTACATCTTGAGATAATGTCTAATTTTTCTGTCTCCATGATTTGTATATTCTATATATGTTACCTTAAACAATTCAATAGTGTTTGTCCTTTTTATTTTGAAGGTAAAAAAGATTTTATGTACAACAGTAGGAGAAATAATATAGATGGCATGAACATAAAAACAGGTTATACTTGAAAAGTCCAAGATTATTTTCAACAGTACAGTAATTTCTCGGTGGAATATAGTAAATATGAGCCTGGCAGTGGTGAAAACCTTTAATCCCGGTACTCGGGAGACCAAGCCAGGTGTATCTTTGTGAGTTCCAGGCCAGCCAGGTCAGAACCCAAAAACGATATCAAGAATCAGGCCAAATATGTATGCGGGCATGCTGAAAGAGTCACCCAAGTCAGCTGTGGACAGGGTTTGGTTCTGGACGTGATGCAACATCTTTTCACCTAGGGAGAGAAAGTGGAACACTGGTAAAGTGAAGCTCAGGATGGGATCCAAGACTCCCTTGGGGACAGGATAGGGAAAGAATATAGCCAAGCCCAGGCCCAACCAACCAGTCATCTATTCATACCTCCCCAGGATCTTAGAGACCTCAGGAAAAGAAAATGGCTGTAACCTAAAACTGTTTCCCTTAGAATGGACTTGGAGGAGCATCTGGATTCCCACAGTCCTGAGAGACTCAATCAGAATCTATGGTGCCATACAACTATTATCTGTCAGGAAGTCAACCCTCAAGGGCATATCTGTCAAAGTCACCTACCTCGGGCCTGGTGGTAAGCTTGCTGGCTCCCCACACTCCGAATCATATCCATCAACCACCGCTTTGCTCTGAGTGGTCCAACCACAGAGACTCGAGTCTGGCCTGAGGCTGTAAACCACCTCTCCAGTTGAATGAGGGTGTTGCTGTGTAGCTCGATGCTTCTGAGGTATACATCTTCATGGCCTGAACACACAAGATACAACAAAAGGATTTATAAGGCACTAGCACTATGTGAGGAGGCTGGATTTGGGTGGCAGTTACCTCCAAAATTAAAACCTGTTCTGAGTGAAGCTGTAAATAAAGACAGTGGATGTTGGAGAAGAGATAGAAGAACAGGGTGTGGCTGTCATGGTGGTCCACTCCTTTAATGCTGGCACTGAGAGCAAAGAGACAGACACATCCTTGTGAGGTCAAGGGCAGCCTGGATTATAAAGCTAGTTCCAGGCCACACAGGGCTATATAGAGGGACACTATCTCAAAAATCAAAAGCAAAAATCCAGCAAAATGTTTAAGAACCGGGCAAGGTACACACTCCGTCCTCCAGGAAAGCCCCTTAAGACAGAAGAAATAAGCAAGTTCTGGAAGTCCATCAAAATTGATCAGACCTCACCAAGTGCACTGAAGTAAACTGGGAGGTGATCAAACACACCTTTAATCCCGGCACTCTGGAGGCAGAGGCAGGGGATATCTTGATCTACAGAGCAGATTCCAGGACAGCCAAGGCTACACACAGACACTCTGTCTCACAATGACAAAACAAGAAGGGTAGGTAAGCAGTAAAGACTGTCAGTAGTCAGGCTGAGGCAGACAGAGCTGGGGAGAAACACAGTCCAACAAGTCTGAAAGAAGCAGAGACCATCTGAGCCCCTGGGAAAGATCACACAATGGCATGTTGAGTTGCTTGTGAGCTGTCCCCCATACTGGGTGGGCTTTAGTGGCACAGCTGTCTTGGAGTCATTTCTGCTCCTGTGGGTAACCCCTCACTACTACCCCCAAGGAGCCCCAATAATTCTCATTGGTTCACCAAGTTCTACTGATGGCTTCCTTGGCTGGTATAGGTTCCCTCTCAGGGCTGAGTACATACTTGCCCACATCTCCCCAGGAATGGTGTCACACAACAACTAGGAATCTGGGACAGACTGCATAAAAGGAGAAGATAGGAAAACCATGAAAGAGGGGAAGAGGACATAGGAAAGGCCACCTACCAGATATGTGCTCTCCCTGGGCTTCATCTATGAATGTCACAAGTGGGTCATCAAAGTTTTCAGGCAATGTCCACCAGGCATTCTCGTTGAAACCATCTATATCCATCAAAAGATCCATTGCTCCCACTTCAGAATAAGGCAACTCCAAGCAGATGACTGTCCAATGTAGTTGTGAAGAAGGGCCCAGGTTCTGGCTAATATACTCCTCCTAAAACCCAGCCCTTGACCCACCTTAGGGTAAAGGATTCATCCCTAAGTTTCCCCTATTAATCCAGCCAATCAGCACTTGGCTTACTCTTTTAATACAGTGAGGTCATCACTAGTCCCAAGAATACTAATTTTCTTCTAGGTAATCTTAAAGGTGGGTGAGGAAGTCTCCGGAGTATCAACTAGAAAAGTAGCTGAGGTCCAAGTGGTGTTGGTGCACGCCTTTAATCCCAGCACTTGGGAGGCAGAGGCAGGTGGATCTCTGTGAGTTCCAGGCCACCCTGTGCTAAAGAGTGAGTTCCAGGGCAGGCTCCAAAGCTACACAGAGAAACCCTGTCTCAAAACACCAAAAAGAAAAAGTGGATGAGGGACAAATGTGCAGGAGCAGGAAGGTCCTTGGCGGGTGCTACCTCTGTTTATTTCTTTTTTGTTTTATCTTGTTTCCTTGGAGAGCAGGTCTCTCTACATAGCTCTGGCTGTCCTGGGACTTACTATGTACATCAGGTTGGTCTCATTCTCACAGAGATCCACCCATCTCTTCCTCCACAGTGCAGGGATTAAGGACCTGAGGCACCATGACAGCACCCTAACTGCCCTTCTTATAAAAACAGTGTTTGTGGGTAAGTCTAGTCTACATCCCTAGTTCCCATAGGGTGGTGGCATTTATTATTTATTTGATAATAGTTTAGAGCTTAGGGGGTAGAGGAAAACATGCTGAGCTCGTTACATACATACATACATACATACATACATACATACATACATACAAATATACATACATACATACATACAAATATACATACATATATATATATATATATGTCTGTGAAGACAGCTAATGAAATTGGCCATGAATTTGAAAGAGATCAAGGAGGGATAGGTGATTGGGTTGGAATGGATGAAAGGAAAGAGCTAAAATAGTGTAATTATATAATACTCCCCCAAATAAGAGAAATAAAGTCAGAAAAGGGGGTACATGCCTTTATTCCCAACCCTGGGGAGGCAGAGATAGGCAGTCCTGTGAGTTTGAGCCCAGCCTGCAGAAATTCAAGATGCAGACAAGGTATTTCTCCTTCAGTGAAGTTTCACACCAACCATTATCAAGTCAACATTCTTTCTCCAGGCTGCAGTGCACGTCTCTAAATTCCAGTCTGAATGTTGTGTTATGTCAGCATCTAGGTGCATGGATGTTTGAAGCAACATTGTAAAAATGGCCCGCTTATTATAGTGCAGCTTTTTCTGATGCTTGATCATCTCTGGCAAGTTAGTGATTTCTCAGGGCTCAAGATTTATCAGGCATGATTTATAGCAATGGTAACCACCTTGGCCACGATAATTTCCTTTTTTCTCTTTAACTCTCTTTGTTTCTTTGTTTGTTTCATGATATATAAGACTGGGTCTCTCTAGTGTCGGTCTGGCTGTCCTAGAACTCACAGGGTACCTCCTGACTCTGCCTCCCTAGTGCTAGGATTAAAGGTGTGCGTCTCCACCCAGAACTTCAAGAAATGTTTGTGTTTGATAGAAAAAAATAGTGACAACAAGCTCTTGGGGAATATGTTGTCATTGTTCACATATAATTTCAATTTTTCGTTTTATTATTAAGTGTTTGTATGTTTGTCTATTTGTTTTATTGACTTAATTTTTGGTTTTTGAGAAAGAATTGCTCTGTGTAGCTTAGTGCCATTGCTGGATCTTGCACTGTAGACCAGGCTGGCCTCAAAGTCACAAAGATCTGCCTGCCTCTGCTTCCTGAGGCCTGTGATTAAATGTGTGCAGGACCACCCACTGCCACGCTGTTTTTTTATTTATTTAATTAATTATTTATTTATTTATTTATTTATTTATTTATTTATTTATTGATAGTTACACTCATGATAATAATTACATTCATAGTATTCATGGATTACATTCACAATATGTATTCAATAATTATATTTATGATATTCATGAATTCCATTAATTTATTGATTTAATACATTCATGATATTATTTCTTGATTCTACTCTCCATTTGTGGGACTTTTCCCTCACACAAAACAGACATTCTGTACTTAGGAAGTCATTGCTCTTTATTTCTTTCTTCTACATCTTGAGATAATGTCTAATTTTTCTGTCTCCATGATTTGTATATTCTATATATGTTACCTTAAACAATTCAATAGTGTTTGTCCTTTTTTTTTTGAAGGTAAAAAAGATTTTATGTACAACAGTAGGAGAAATAATATAGATGGCATGAACATAAAAACAGGTTATACTTGAAAAGCCCAAGATTATTTTCAACAGTACAGTAAATTCTCGGTGGAATATAGTAAATATGAGCCTGGCAGTGGTGAACACCTTCAATCCCAGTACTCGGGAGACAAAGCCAGGTGTATCTTAGTGAGGTCGAGGCCAGGCAGGTCAGAACCCAAAAATGATATCAAGAATCAGGCCAAGCCGGGCGTTGGTGGCGCACGCCTTTAATCCCAGCACTCGGGAGGCAGAGCCAGGCGGATCTCTGTGAGTTCGAGGCCAGCCTGGGCTACCAAGTGAGCTCCAGGAAAGGCGCAAAGCTACACAGAGAAACCCTGTCTCGAAAAACCAAAAAAAAAAAAAAGAAAAAAAAAAGAAAAGAAAAAAAAAAAAGAATCAGGCCAAATATGTATGCGGGCATGCTGAAAGAGTCATCCAAGTCAGCTGTGGACAGGGTTTGGTTCTGGACGTGATGCAACATCTTTTCACCTAGGGAGAGAAAGTGGAACACTGGTAAAGTGAAGCTCAGGATGGGATCAAGACTCCTTGGGGACATGATAGGGGAAGAATACAGACAAGCCCAGGCCCACCCACCCAGGTCATCCATTCATACCTCCCCAGGATCTTAGAGACCTCAGGAAATGAAAATGGCTGTAACCTAAAACTGCTTCCCTTAGAATGGACTTGGAGGAGTATCTGGATTCCCACAGTCCTGAGAGACTCAATCAGAATCTATGGTGCCATACAACTATTTATTATCTGTCAGGCAGTCAACCCTCAAGGGCATATCTGTCAAAGTCACCTACCTCGGGCCTGGTGGTAAGCTTGCTGGCTCCCCACACTCCGAATCATATCCATCAACCACCGCTTTGCTCTGAGTGGTCCAACCACAGTGACTCGAGTCTGGCCTGAGGCTGTAAACCACCTCTCCAGTTGAATGAGGGTGTTGCTGTGTAGCTCGATGCTTCTGAGGTGTAAGTCTTCATGGCCTGAACACACAAAATACAAAAAAAGGATTTATAAGGCAATAGAACTGTGTGAGGAGGCTGGAATTGTGTGGCAGTTACCTCCAAGATTAAAACCTGTTCTGAGTGAAGCTGTAAAAATATACAGTGGATGTTGGAGAAGAGGTAGAAAAACAGGGTGTGGCAGAAGAACAGGGTGTGGCTGTCATGGTGGTCCACTCCTTTAATGCTGGCACTGAGAGCAAAGAGACAGACACATCCTTGTGAGGTCAAGGGCAGCCTGGATTATAAAGCTAGTTCCAGGCCACACAGGGCTATATAGAGGGACACTATCTCAAAAATCAAAAGCAAAAATCCAGCAAAATGTTTAAGAACCGGGCAAGGTACACACTCCGTCCTCCAGGAAGCCCCTTAAGACAGAAGAAATAAGCAAGTTCTGGAAGTCCATCAAAATTGATCAGACCTCACCAAGTGCACTGAAGTAAACTGGGAGGTGATCAAACACACCTTTAATCCCGGCACTCTGGAGGCAGAGGCAGGGGGATATCTTGATCTACAGAGCAGATTCCAGGACAGCCAAGGCTACACACAGACACTCTGTCTCACAATGACAAAACAAAAAGGGTAGGTAAGCAGTAAAGACTGTCAGAAGTCAGGCTGAGGCAGACAGAGCTGGGGAGAAACACAGTCCAACAAGTCTGAAAGAAGCAGAGACCATCTGAGCCCCTGGAGAGATCACACAATGGCATGTTGAGTTGCTTGTGAGCTGTCCCCATACTGGGTGGGCTTTAGTGACACAGCTGTCTTGGAGTCATTTCTGCTCCTGTGGGTAACCCTCACTACTACCCCAAGGAGCCCAATAATTCTCATTGGTTCACCAAGTTCTACTGATGGCATTCCTTGGCTGGTATAGGTTCCCTCTCAGGGCTGAGTACATACTTGCCCACATCTCCCAGGAATGGTGTCACACAACAACTAGGAATCTGGGACAGACTGCATAAAAGGAGAAGATTGGAAAACCATGAAAGAGGGGAAGAGGACATAGGAAAGGCCACCTACCAAATATGTGCTCTTCCTGGGCTTCATCTATGAATGTCACAAGTGGGACATCAAAGTTTTCAGGCAATGTCCAGCAGGCATTCTCGTTGACACCATCTATATCCATCAAAAGATCCATTGCTCCACTTCAGAATAAGGCAACTCCAAGCAGATGACTGTCCAATGTAGCTGTGAAGAAGGGCCCAGGTTCTGGCTAATATACTCCTCCTAAAACCCAGCCCTTGACCCACCTTAGGGTAAAGGATTCATCCCTAAGTTTCCCTATTAATCCAGCCAATCAGCACTTGGCTTACTCTTTTAATACAGTGAGGTCATCACTAGTCCCAAGAATACTAATTTTCTTCTAGGTAATCTTAAAGGTGGGTGAGGAAGTCTCCGGAGTATCAACTAGAAAAGTAGCTGAGGTCCAAGTGGTGTTGGTGCACGCCTTTAATCCAGCACTTGGGAGGCAGAGGCAGGTGGATCTCTGTGAGTTCCAGGCCACCCTGTGCTAAAGAGTGAGTTCCAGGGCAGGCTCCAAAGCTACACAGAGAAACCCTGTCTCAAAACACCAAAAAGAAAAAGTGGATGAGGGACAAATGTGCAGGAGCAGGAAGGTCCTTGGCGGGTGCTACCTCTGTTTATTTCTTTTTTGTTTTATCTTGTTTCCTTGGAGAGCAGGTCTCTCTACATAGCTCTGGCTGTCCTGGGACTTACTATGTACATCAGGTTGGTCTCATTCTCACAGAGATCCACCCATCTCTTCCTCCACAGTGCAGGGATTAAGGACCTGAGGCACCATGACAGCACCCTAACTGCCCTTCTTATAAAAACAGTGTTTGTGGGTAAGTCTAGTCTACATCCCTAGTTCCCATAGGGTGGTGGCATTTATTATTTATTTGATAATAGTTTAGAGCTTAGGGGGTAGAGGAAAACATGCTGAGCTCGTTACATACATACATACATACATACATACATACATACAAATATACATACATACATACATACAAATATACATACTTATATATATATGTATGTCTGTGAAGACAGCTAATGAAATTGGCCATGAATTTGAAAGAGATCAAGGAGGGATAGGTGATTGGGTTGGAATGGATGAAAGGAACGAGCTAAAATAGTGTAATTATATAATACTCCCCCAAATAAGAGAAATAAAGTCAGAAAAGGGGGTACATGCCTTTATTCCCAACCCTGGGGAGGCAGAGATAGGCAGTCCTGTGAGTTTGAGCCCAGCCTGCAGAAATTCAAGATGCAGACAAGGTATTTCTCCTTCAGTGAAGTTTCACACCAACCATTATCAAGTCAACATTCTTTCTCCAGGCTGCAGTGCACGTCTCTAAATTCCAGTCTGAATGTTGTGTTATGTCAGCATCTAGGTGCATGGATGTTTGAAGCAACATTGTAAAAATGGCCCGCTTATTATAGTGCAGCTTTTTCTGATGCTTGATCATCTCTGGCAAGTTAGTGATTTCTCAGGGCTCAAGATTTATCAGGCATGATTTATAGCAATGGTAACCACCTTGGCCACGATAATTTCCTTTTTTCTCTTTAACTCTCTTTGTTTCTTTTTTGTTTCATGATATATAAGACTGGGTCTCTCTAGTGTCGGTCTGGCTGTCCTAGAACTCACAGGGTACCTCCTGACTCTGCCTCCCTAGTGCTAGGATTAAAGGTGTGCGTCTCCACCAGAACTTCAAGAAATGTTTGTGTTTGATAGAAAAAAATAGTGACAACAAGCTCTTGGGGAATATGTTGTCATTGTTCACATATAATTTCAATTTTTCGTTTTATTATTAAGTGTTTGTATGTTTGTCTATTTGTTTTATTGACTTAATTTTTGGTTTTTGAGAAAGAATTGCTCTGTGTAGCTTAGTGCCATTGCTGGATCTTGCACTGTAGACCAGGCTGGCCTCAAAGTCACAAAGATCTGCCTGCCTCTGCTTCCTGAGGCCTGTGATTAAATGTGTGCAGGACCACCCACTGCCACGCTGTTTTTTTATTTATTTAATTATTTAATTATTTATTTATTTATTTATTTATTTATTTATTGATAGTTACACTCATGATAATAATTACATTCATGGTATTCATGGATTACATTCACAATATGTATTCAATTATATTTATGATATTCATGAATTCCATTAATTTATTGATTTAATACATTCATGATATTATTTCTTGATTCTACTCTCCATTTGTGGGACTTTTCCCTCACACAAAACAGACATTCTGTACTTAGGAAGTCATTGCTCTTTATTTCTTTCTTCTACATCTTGAGATAATGTCTAATTTTTCTGTCTCCATGATTTGTATATTCTATATATGTTACCTTAAACAATTCAATAGTGTTTGTCCTTTTTTTTTGAAGGTAAAAAAGATTTTATGTACAACAGTAGGAGAAATAATATAGATGGCATGAACATAAAAACAGGTTATACTTGAAAAGCCCAAGATTATTTTCAACAGTACAGTAAATTCTCGGTGGAATATAGTAAATATGAGCCTGGCAGTGGTGAACACCTTTTAATCCCAGTACTCGGGAGACAAAGCCAGGTGTATCTTAGTGAGGTCGAGGCCAGGCAGGTCAGAACCCAAAAATGATATCAAGAATCAGGCCAAGCCGGGCGTTGGTGGCGCACGCCTTTAATCCCAGCACTCGGGAGGCAGAGCCAGGCGGATCTCTGTGAGTTCGAGGCCAGCCTGGGCTACCAAGTGAGCTCCAGGAAAGGCGCAAAGCTACACAGAGAAACCCTGTCTCGAAAAACCAAAAAAAAAAAAAAAAAAGAAAAAAAGAAAAGAAAAAAAAAAAAAGAATCAGGCCAAATATGTATGCGGGCATGCTGAAAGAGTCATCCAAGTCAGCTGTGGACAGGGTTTGGTTCTGGACGTGATGCAACATCTTTTCACCTAGGGAGAGAAAGTGGAACACTGGTAAAGTGAAGCTCAGGATGGGATCCAAGACTCCCTTGGGGACATGATAGGGGAAGAATACAGACAAGCCCAGGCCCACCCACCCAGGTCATCCATTCATACCTCCCCAGGATCTTAGAGACCTCAGGAAAAGAAAATGGCTGTAACCTAAAACTGCTTCCCTTAGAATGGACTTGGAGGAGTATCTGGATTCCCACAGTCCTGAGAGACTCAATCAGAATCTATGGTGCCATACAACTATTTATTATCTGTCAGGCAGTCAACCCTCAAGGGCATATCTGTCAAAGTCACCTACCTCGGGCCTGGTGGTAAGCTTGCTGGCTCCCCACACTCCGAATCATATCCATCAACCACCGCTTTGCTCTGAGTGGTCCAACCACAGTGACTCGAGTCTGGCCTGAGGCTGTAAACCACCTCTCCAGTTGAATGAGGGTGTTGCTGTGTAGCTGGATGCTTCTGAGGTATAAGTCTTCATGGCCTGAACACACAAAATACAAAAAAAGGATTTATAAGCCACAAGCACTATGTGAGGAGGCTGGATTTGGGTGGCAGTTACCTCCAAGATTAAAACCTGTTCTGAGTGAAGCTGTAAAAATATACAGTGGATGTTGGAGAAGAGGTAGAAAAACAGGGTGTGGCAGAAGAACAGGGTGTGGCTGTCATGGTGGTCCACTCCTTTAATGCTGGCACTGAGAGCAAAGAGACAGACACATCCTTGTGAGGTCAAGGGCAGCCTGGATTATAAAGCTAGTTCCAGGCCACACAGGGCTATATAGAGGGACACTATCTCAAAAATCAAAAGCAAAAATCCAGCAAAATGTTTAAGAACCGGGCAAGGTACACACTCCGTCCTCCAGGAAAGCCCTTAAGACAGAAGAAATAAGCAAGTTCTGGAAGTCCATCAAAATTGATCAGACCTCACCAAGTGCACTGAAGTAAACTGGGAGGTGATCAAACACACCTTTAATCCCGGCACTCTGGAGGCAGAGGCAGGGGATATCTTGATCTACAGAGCAGATTCCAGGACAGCCAAGGCTACACACAGACACTCTGTCTCACAATGACAAAACAAAAAGGGTAGGTAAGCAGTAAAGACTGTCAGAAGTCAGGCTGAGGCAGACAGAGCTGGGGAGAAACACAGTCCAACAAGTCTGAAAGAAGCAGAGACCATCTGAGCCCCTGGGAAAGATCACACAATGGCATGTTGAGTTGCTTGTGAGCTGTCCCCCATACTGGGTGGGCTTTAGTGACACAGCTGTCTTGGAGTCATTTCTGCTCCTGTGGGTAACCCCTCACTACTACCCCAAGGAGCCCCAATAATTCTCATTGGTTCACCAAGTTCTACTGATGGCTTCCTGTGCTGGTATAGGTTCCCTCTCAGGGCTGAGTACATACTTGCCCACATCTCCCAGGAATGGTGTCACACAACAACTAGGAATCTGGGACAGACTGCATAAAAGGAGAAGATTGGAAAACCATGAAAGAGGGGAAGAGGACATAGGAAAGGCCACCTACCAAATATGTGCTCTTCCTGGGCTTCATCTATGAATGTCACAAGTGGGACATCAAAGTTTTCAGGCAATGTCCAGCAGGCATTCTCGTTGACACCATCTATATCCATCAAAAGATCCATTGCTCCCACTTCAGAATAAGGCAACTCCAAGCAGATGACTGTCCAATGTAGCTGTGAAGAAGGGCCCAGGTTCTGGCTAATATACTCCCTCCTAAAACCCAGCCCTTGACCCACCTTAGGGTAAAGGATTCATCCCTAAGTTTCCCCTATTAATCCAGCCAATCAGCACTTGGCTTACTCTTTTAATACAGTGAGGTCATCACTAGTCCCAAGAATACTAATTTTCTTCTAGGTAATCTTAAAGGTGGGTGAGGAAGTCTCCGGAGTATCAACTAGAAAAGTAGCTGAGGTCCAAGTGGTGTTGGTGCACGCCTTTAATCCAGCACTTGGGAGGCAGAGGCAGGTGGATCTCTGTGAGTTCCAGGCCACCCTGTGCTAAAGAGTGAGTTCCAGGGCAGGCTCCAAAGCTACACAGAGAAACCCTGTCTCAAAACACCAAAAAGAAAAAGTGGATGAGGGACAAATGTGCCGGAGCAGGAAGGTCCTTGGCGGGTGCTACCTCTGTTTATTTCTTTTTTGTTTTATCTTGTTTCCTTGGAGAGCAGGTCTCTCTACATAGCTCTGGCTGTCCTGGGACTTACTATGTACATCAGGTTGGTCTCATTCTCACAGAGATCCACCCATCTCTTCCTCCACAGTGCAGGGATTAAGGACCTGAGGCACCATGACAGCACCCTAACTGCCCTTCTTATAAAAACAGTGTTTGTGGGTAAGTCTAGTCTACATCCCTAGTTCCCATAGGGTGGTGGCATTTATTATTTATTTGATAATAGTTTAGAGCTTAGGGGGTAGAGGAAAACATGCTGAGCTCGTTACATACATACATACATACATACATACATACATACATACAAATATACATACATATATATATATGTCTGTGAAGACAGCTAATGAAATTGGCCATGAATTTGAAAGAGATCAAGGAGGGGTAGGTGATTGGGTTGGAATGGATGAAAGGAACGAGCTAAAATAGTGTAGTTATATAATACTCCCCCAAATAAGAGAAATAAAGTCAGAAAAGGGGGTACATGCCTTTATTCCCAACCCTGGGGAGGCAGAGATAGGCAGTCCTGTGAGTTTGAGCCCAGCCTGCAGAAATTCAAGATGCAGACAAGGTATTTCTCCTTCAGTGAAGTTTCACACCAACCATTATCAAGTCAACATTCTTTCTCCAGGCTGCAGTGCACGTCTCTAAATTCCAGTCTGAATGTTGTGTTATGTCAGCATCTAGGTGCATGGATGTTTGAAGCAACATTGTAAAAATGGCCCGCTTATTATAGTGCAGCTTTTTCTGATGCTTGATCATCTCTGGCAAGTTAGTGATTTCTCAGGACTCAAGATTTATCAGGCATGATTTATAGTATTGGTAACCACCTTGGCCACGATAATTTCTTTTTTTCTCTTTAACACTCTTTGATTCTTTGTTTGTTTCATGTCTTTAAGACTGGATCTCTCTAATGTAGGTCTGGCTGTCCTGGAACTCACAGGGTACCTCCTGACTCTGCCTCCCCAGTGCTAGGATTAAAGGTGTGCATCTCCACACAGACCTTCAAGAAATGTTTGTGTTTGATAGAAAAAATTAGTGACAACTAGCTCGTGGGGAGTATGTTGTCATTGTTCACATCTAATTTTAATTTTTCCTTTTATACTTAAGTGTTTGTTTGTTTGTTTGTTTTATTGACTTAAATTTTGGTTTTTGAGAAAGAATTGCTCTGTGTAGCTAAGTGCCATTGCTGGATCTTGCACTGTAGACCAGGCTGGCCTCAAAGTCCCAAAGATCTGTCTGCCTCTGCTTCCTGAGGCCTGGGATTAAAAGTGGGCAGGACCACCCACTGAAACGATGTTTTTATTTATTTATTTCTTATTTATTTATTCATTTATAATTACACTCATGATAATAATTGCATTCGTGGTATTCATGGATTACATTCACAGTATTCATTCAATCATTATATTTATGATAGTCATGAATTACATTAATTTATTGATTTAATACATTCATGATATTGTTTCTTGATTCTATTCTCCATTTGTGGGACATTTCCCTCACACAAAACAGACATTCTGCACTTAGGTAATCATTGCCCTTTATTTCTTTCTTGTACATCTTGAGATAATGTCTAATTTTTCTGTCTCCATGATTTGTATATTCTATATATGTTACCTTAAACAATTCAATAGTGTTTATCCTTTTTTTTGAAGGTAAAAAAGATTTTATGTACAACAGCAGGAGAAATAATACAGATAGCTTGAACATAAAATCAGGTTATACTTGAAAAGTCCAGGATTATTTTCAAAAGTACAGTATTTTCTCGGTGGAATATAGTAAATATGAGCCTGGCAGTGGTGAACACTTTTAATCCCGGTACTCAGGAGACAAAGCCAGGTGTATCGCTGTGAGGTCGAGGCCAGCCAGGTCAGAACCCAAAACCGATATCAAGAATTAGGCCAAATATATATGCGGGCATGCTGAAAGAGTCATCCAAGTCAGCTTTGGTCGGGGGTTGGTTCTGGACGTGATGCAACATCTTTTCACCTAGGGACAGAAAGTGGAACACTGGTAAAGTGAAGCTCAGGACTGGAATCCAAGACTCCCTTGGGGACATGATAGGGGAAGAATTCAGACAAGCCCAGGCCCACCCACCCAGGTCTTCTATTCATAACTCCCCAGGATCTTAGAGACCTCAGGAAATGAAAATGGCTGTAACCTAAAACTGTTTCCCTTAGAATGGACTTTGAGGAGCATCTGGATTCCCACAGTCCTGAGAGACTCAATCAGAATCTATGGTGCCATACAACTATTATCTGTCAGGCAGTCAACCCTCAAGGGCATATCTGTCAGAGTCACCTACCTCGGGCCTGGTGGTAAGCTTGCTGGCTCCCCACACTCCGAATCATATCCATCAACCACCGCTTTGCTCTGAGTGGTCCAACCACAGTGACTCGAGTCTGGCCTGAGGCTGTAAACCACCTCTCCAGTTGAATGAGGGTGTTGCTGTGTAGCTGGATGCTCCTGAGGTTTAAGTCTTCATGGCCTGAACATACAAGATACAACAAAAGGATTTATAAGCCACTAGCACTATGTGAGGAGGCTGGAATTGTGTGGCAGTTACCTCCAAGATTAAAACCTGTTCTGAGTGAAGCTGTAAAAAAAGACAGTGGATGTTGGAGAAGAGATAGAAGAATAGGGTGTGGCGGTATTGTGGTGCACTCCTTTAATGCTGGCACTCAGAGCAAAGAGACAGACACATCCTTGTGAGGTCAAGGGCAGCCTGGATTGTAAAGCTAGTTCCAGAACACACAGGGCTAATAGAGGGACACTATCTCAAAAATCAAGCAAAAATCCACAAAATGTTTAAGAACCGGACAAGGTACACACTCTATCCTGCCGGAAAGCCCCTTAAGACAGAAGAAATAAGCAAGTTCTGGAAGTCCAACAAAATTGATCAGACCTGGCTAAGTGCACTTAAGTAAACTGGGAGATGATCAAACACACCTTTAATCCTGGCACTCAGGAGGCAGAGGCAGGGGGATATCTTGATCTACAGAGCAGATTCCAGGACAGCCAAGGCTACACACAGACACTCTGTCTCACAATGACAAAACAAAAAGGGTAGGTAAGCAGTAAAGACTGTCAGAAGTCAGGCTGAGGCAGACAGAGCTGGGGAGAAACACAGTCCAACAAGTCTGAAAGAAGCAGAGACCATCTGAGCCCCTGGGAAAGATCACACAATGGCATGTTGAGTTGCTTGTGAGCTGTCCCCCATACTGGGTGGGCTTTAGTGACACAGCTGTCTTGGAGTCATTTCTGCTCCTGTGGGTAACCCCTCACTACTACCCCCAAGGAGCCCCAATAATTCTCATTGGTTCACCAAGTTCTACTGATGGCTTCCTTGGCTGGTATAGGTTCCCTCTCAGGGCTGAGTACATACTTGCCCACATCTCCCCAGGAATGGTGTCACACAACAACTAGGAATCTGGGACAGACTGCATAAAAGGAGAAGATTGGAAAACCATGAAAGAGGGGAAGAAGACATAGGAAAGGCCACCTACCAAATATGTGCTCTCCCGGGGCTTCATCTATGAATGTCACAAGTGGGACATCAAAGTTTTCAGGCAATGTCCAGCAGGCATTCTCGTTGAAGCCATCTATATCCATCAAAAGATCCATTGCTCCCACTTCAGAATAAGGCAACTCCAAGCAGATGACTGTCCAATGTAGTTGTGAAGAAGGGCCCAGGTTCTGGCTAATATACTCCCTCCTAAAACCCAGCCCTTGACCCACCTTAGGGTAAAGGATTCATCCCTAAGTTTCCCCTATTAATCCAGCCAATCAGCACTTGGCTTACTCTTTTAATACAGTGAGGTCATCACTAGTCCCAAGAATACTAATTTTCTTCTAGGTAATCTTAAAGGTGGGTGAGGAAGTCTCCGGAGTATCAACTAGAAAAGTAGCTGAGGTCCAAGTGGTGTTGGCGCACGCCTTTAATCCCAGCACTTGGGAGGCAGAGGTAGGTAGTTATCTGTGAATTCCAGGGCACCCTGTCCTACAGAATGAGTTCCAGGGCAGGCTCCAAAGCTACACAGAGAAACCCTGTCTCAAAAAACCAAAAACAAAAAGTGGATGAGGGACAAATATGCAGGAGCACGAAGGTCATTGGTGGGTGCTACCTCTGTTTATTTCTTTTTTGTTTTATCTTGTTTCCTTGGAGACCAGGTCTCTCTACATAGCTCTGGCTGTCCTGGAACTTACTATGTACGTCAGGATGGTCTCATTCTCACAGAGATCCACCCATCTCTTCCTCTACAGTGCAGGGATTAAGAACCTGAGGCACCATGACAGCACCCTAACTGTCCTTCTTATAAAAACAGTGTTTGTGGGTTAGTCTAGTCTACATCCCTAGTTCCTATAGGGTGGTGGCATTTGTTATTTATTTCATAATTTCATAGTTTAGAGCTTAGGGGGTAGAGGAAAACATGCTGAGCTTGTACATACATACATTCGTACATACATACATACGTACATACATACATACATACAAATATATATATGCCTGTGAAGACAGCTAATGAAATGGGCCATAATTTGAAAGAGATCAAGGAGGGGTATGTGACTGGGTTGGAATGGATAAAAGGGAAGAGATAAAATGGTGTAATTATATAATACTCCCGAAATTAAGAGAAATAAAGTCAGAAAAGGGGGTACATGCCTTTTTTATTCCCAACACTGGGGAGGCAGAGATAGGCAGTCCTGTGAGTTTGAGCCCAGCCTGCAGAAATTCAAGATGCAGACAAGGTATTTCTCCTCAGTGAAGTTTCACACCAACCATTATCAAGTCAACATTCTTTCTCCAGGCTGCAGTGCAGGTCTCTAAATTCCAGTCTGAATGTTGTGTTATGTCAGCATCTAGGTGCATGGATGTTTGAAGCAACATTGTAAAAATGACCTGCTTATTATAGTGCAGCTTTTTCTGTTGCTTGGTCATCTCTGGAAAGTTACTGATTTCTCAAGGCTCAAGATTTATCAGGCATGATTTATATCAATGGTAACCACCGTGGCCAGGATAATTTCTTTTTTTCTCTTTAACTCTCTTTTTTTCTTTGTTTGTTTCATGTCATATAAGACTGGGTCTCTCTAATGTAGGTCTGGCTGTCCTGGAACTCACAAGGTACCTCCTGACTCTGCCTCCCCAGTGCTAGGATTAAAGGTGTGCGTCTCCACCCAGCCCTTCAAGAAATGTTTGTGTTTGATAGAAAAAAATTAGTGACGACTAGCTCTTGGGGAATATGTTGTCATTGTTCACATCTAATTTTAATTTTCCTTTTATAATTAAGTGTTTGTTTGTTTTATTGACTTAATTTTTGGTTTTTGAGAAAGAATTGCTCTGTGTAGCTAAGTGCCATTGCTTGATCTTGCACTGTAGACCAGGCTGGCCTCAAAGTCACAAAGATCTGCCTGCCTCTGCTTCCTGATGCCTGGGATTAAATGTGAGCAGGACCACCCACTGCCACGCTGTTTTTATTTATTTATTTATTTATTTATTTATTTATTTATTTATTTATTTTTTATTTATTTATAATTACACTCATGATAATAATTGCATTCGTGGTATTCATGGATTACATTCACAGTATTCATTCAATCATTATATTTATGATAGTCATGAATTACATTAATTTATTGATTTAATACATTCATGATATTGTTTCTTGATTCTATTCTCCATTTGTGGGACATTTCCCTCACATAAAACAGACATTCTGTACTTAGGAAATCATTGCTCTTTATTTCTTTCTTGTACATCTTGAGATAATGTCTCATTTTTCTGTCTCCATGATTTGTATATTCTATATATGTTACCTTAAACAATTCAATAGTGTTTGTCCTTTTTTTTGAAGGTAAAAAAGATTTTATGTACAACAGCAGGAGAAATAATACAGATACTGTGAACATAAAATCAGGTTATACTTGAAGAGAGTCCAGGATTATTTTCAACACTACAGTATTTCCTCGGTAGAATATAGTAACTATGAGCATGGCAGTGGTGAACACCTTTAATCCCGGTACTCGAGAGACAAAGCCAGGTGTATCTCTGTGAGGTCGAGGCCAGCCAGGTCAGAACCCAAAAATGATATCAAGAATCAGGCCAAATATGTATGCCAGCATGCTGAAAGAGTTATCCAAGTCAGCTTTGGTCAGGGGTTGGTTCTGGCCGCGATGCAACATCTTTTCACCTAGGGAGAGAAAGGGGAACACTGGTAAAGATCTGCCTGCCTCTGCTTCCTGAGGCCTGGGATTAAATGTGAGCAGGACCACCCACTGCCACGCTGTTTTTATTTATTTATTTATTTATTTATTTATTTTTTATTATTTTATACTTACACTCATGATAATAATTGCATTCGTGGTATTCATGGATTACATTCACAGTATTCATTTAATCATTATATTTATGATAGTCATGAATTACATTAATTTATTGATTTAATACATTCATGATATTGTTTCTTGATTCTATTCTCCATTTGTGGGACATTTCCCTCACGTAAAACAGACATTCTGTACTTAGGAAATCATTGCTCTTTATTTCTTTCTTGTACATCTTGAGATAATGTCTCATTTTTCTGTCTCCATGATTTGTATATTCTATATATGTTACCTTAAACAATTCAATAGTGTTTGTCCTTTTTTTTGAAGGTAAAAAAGATTTTATGTACAACAGCAGGAGAAATAATACAGATACTGTGAACATAAAATCAGGTTATACTTGAAGAGAGTCCAGGATTATTTTCAACACTACAGTATTTCCTCGGTAGAATATAGTAACTATGAGCCTGGCAGTGGTGAACACCTTTATCCCGGTACTCGAGAGACAAAGCCAGGTGTATCTCTGTGAGGTCGAGGCCAGCCAGGTCAGAACCCAAAAATGATATCAAGAATCAGGCCAAATATGTATGCCAGCATGCTGAAAGAGTTATCCAAGTCAGCTTTGGTCAGGGGTTGGTTCTGGACGTGATGCAACATCTTTTCACCTAGGGAGAGAAAGTGGAACACTGGTAAAGTGAAGCTCAGGACTGGGATCCAAGACTCCCTTGGGGACATGATAGGGGAAGAATACAGACAAGCCCAGGCCCACCCACCCAGGTCATCCATTCATACCTCCCCAGGATCTTAGAGACCTCAGGAAATGAAAATGTCTTGTAACCTAAAACTGTTTCCCTTAGAATGGACTTGGAGGAGCATCTGGATTCCCACAGTCCTGAGAGACTCAATCAGAATCTATGGTGCCATACATACAACTATTATCTGTCAGGCAGTCAATCCCCAAGGGCATATCTGTCAAAGTCACCTACCTCGGGCCTGGTGGTAAGCTTGCTGGCTCCCCACACTCCGAATCATATCCATCAACCACCGCTTTGCTCTGAGTGGTCCAACCACAGTGACTCGAGTCTGGCCTGAGGCTGTAAACCACCTCTCCAGTTGAATGAGGGTGTTGCTGTGTAGCTCGATGCTTCTGAGGTATAAGTCCTCATGGCCTGAACACACAAGATACAACAAAAGGATTTATAAGGCAATAGCACTGTGTGAGGAGGCTGGAATTGGGTGGGAGATACCTCCAAGATTAAAACCTGTTCTGAGTGAAGCTGTAAAAAAAGACAGTGGATGTTGGAGAAGAGATAGAAGAACAGGATGTGGCAGAACAATAGGGTGTGGCCGAACAATAGGGTGTGGCAGAACAATAGGGTCTGGCAGAACAATAGGGTCTGGCAGAAGAAAGGGGTCTGGCAGAAGAAAGGGGTCTGGCAGAAGAAAGGGGTCTGGCAGAAGAACTGGGTGTGGCAGAAGAACAGGGTGTGGCAGAAGAACAGGGTGTGGCAGAAGAACAGGGTGTGGCTGTCATGGTGGTCCACTCCTTTAATGCTGGCACCCAGAGCACAGAGACAGACACATCCTTGTGAGGTCAAGAGCAGCCTGGATTATAAAGCTAGTTCCAGGACACACAGGGCTATATAGACCGACACTATCTCAAAAACCAAAAGCAAAAATCCAGCAAAATGTTTAAGAACGGGGCACGGTACACACTCCATCCTGCAGGAAAGCCCCTAAGACAGAGGAAATAAGCAAGTTCTGAAACTTGATCAGATCTCACCAAGTGTACTTAAGCAGACTGGGAGGTGACAAAACACACCCTTAATCCCAGCACTCTGAAGGCAGAGGCATGGGGATGTCTTGATCTACAGAGCAGATTCCAGGACAACCAAGGCTACACACAGAAACTCTGTCTCAAAATGAGAAAACAAAAAGGGTAGGTAAGCAGTAAAGACTGTCAGAAGTCAGGCTGAGGCAGAGAGAGCTGGGGTGAAACATTGTCCAAGAAGTCTGAAAGAAGCAGAGACCAGCTGAGCCCCTGGGAAAGATCACACAATGGCATGTTGAGCTGCTTCTGAGCTGTCACCCATGCTGGGTAGGTTCAGTGACACAGCTGTCTTGGAGTCATTTTTGCCTCTGTGGGTAACCCCTCACTACTACCCCTAAGGAGCCCCAATAAATCTCATTGGTTCACCAACTTCTACTGATGGCTTCCTTTTCTGTTATGGGTTCCCTCTCTGGGCTGAGTACATACTTGCCCAGATGTCCCCAGGAATGGTGTCACACAACAACTAGGAATCTGGGACAGACTGCATAAAAGGAGAAGATTGGAAAACCATGAAAGAGGGGAAGAGGACATAGGAAAGGCCACCTACCAAATATGTGCTCTTCCTGGGCTTCATCAATGAATGTCACAAGTGGAGCATCAAAGTTTTCAGGCAATGTCCACCAGGCATTCTCGTTGATACCATCCATTTCCATCACAAGAGTTCTCCCTCTTCAGAATAAGGCAACTCCAGCAGATGACTGTCCAATGTAGTTGTGAAGAAGGGCGCAGGCTCTGGCTTATATACTCCCTCCTAAATCCCTGCCCTTGACCCACCTTAGGATAAGGATTCATCCCTAAGTTTCCATTATTAATCCAACCAATCAGATGTTGGCTTACTCTTTTAATACAGTGAGGTCATCACTACTGCCCAGGAATACTAATTTTCTTCTAGGTAATCTTAAAGGTGCTTGAGGAAGTCTCCGGAGTATCAACTAGAAGAGTAGATGAGGTCCAGGTGGTGTTGGTGCACGCCTTTAATCCCAGCACTTGGGAGGCAGAGGCAGGTGGATCTGTGTGAGTTCCAGGCTACCCTGTGCTACAGAGTGAGTTCCAGGACAGGCTCCAAAGCTACACAGACAAACTCTGTCTCAAAAAACCAAAAAGAAAAAGTGGATGAGGGACAAATGTGCAGGAGCAAGAAGGTCCTTGGTGGGTGCTACATCTGTTTATTTCTTTTTTGTTTTATCTTGTTTCCTTGGAGACCAGGTCTCTCTACATAGCTCTGGCTGTCCTGGGACTTACTATGTACATCAGGTTGGTCTCATTCTCACAGAGATCCACCCATCTCTTCCTCCACAGTGCAGGGATTAAGGACCTGAGGCACCATGACAGCACCCTAACTGCCCTTCTTATAAAAACAGTGTTTGTGGGTTAGTCTAGTCTACATCCCTAGTTCCTATAGGGTGGTGGCATTTGTTATTTATTTCATAATTTCATAGTTTAGAGCTTAGGGGGTAGAGGAAAACATGCTGAGCTTGTACATACATACATTCGTACATACATACATACATACATACATACATACATACATACATACATACAAATATATATATGCCTGTGAAGACAGCTAATGAAATGGGCCATAATTTGAAAGAGATCAAGGAGGGTATGTGACTGGGTTGGAATGGATAAAAGGGAAGAGAAAAAATGGTGTAATTATATAATACTCCCCAAATTAAGAGAAATAAAGTCAGAAAAGGGGGTACATGCCTTTTTTATTCCCAACACTGGGGAGGCAGAGATAGGCAGTCCTGTGAGTTTGAGCCCAGCCTGCAGAAATTCAAGATGCAGACAAGGTATTTCTCCTTCAGTGAAGTTTCACACCAACCATTATCAAGTCAACATTCTTTCTCCAGGCTGCAGTGCAGGTCTCTAAATTCCTGTCTGAATGTTGTGTTATGTCAGCATCTAGGTGCATGGATGTTTGAAGCAACATTGTAAAAATGGCCTGCTTATTATAGTGCAGCTTTTTCTGTTGCTTGGTCATCTCTGGCAAGTTACTGATTTCTTAGGGCTCAAGATTTATCAGGCATGATTTATATCAATGGTAACCACCGTGGCCAGGATAATTTCTTTTTTTCTCTTTAACTCTCTTTGTTTCTTTGTTTGTTTCATGTCATATAAGACTGGGTCTCTCTAATGTAGGTCTGGCTGTCCTGGAACTCACAGGGTACCTCCTGACTCTGCCTCCCCAGTGCTAGGATTAAAGGTGTGCGTCTCCACCCAGCCCTTCAAGAAATGTTTGTGTTTGATAGAAAAAATTAGTGACGACTAGCTCTTGGGGAATATGTTGTCATTGTTCACATCTAATTTTAATTTTTCGTTTTATAATTAAGTGTTTGTTTGTTTTATTGACTTAATTTTTGGTTTTTGAGAAAGAATTGCTCTGTGTAGCTAAGTGCCATTGCTTGATCTTGCACTGTAGACCAGGCTGGCCTCAAAGTCACAAAGATCTGCCTGCCTCTGCTCCCTGAGGCCTGGGATTAAATGTGAGCAGGACCACCCACTGCCACGCTGTTTTTATTTATATATTTATTTATTTATTTATTTTTTATTATATTATAATTAAACTCATAATAATAAATACATTCGTGGTATTCATGGATTACATTCACAGTATTCATGCAATCATTATATTTATGATAGTCATGAATTACATTAATTTATTGATTTAATACATTTATGATATTATTTCTTGATTCTATTCTCCATTTGTGGGGCTTTTCCCTCACACAAAACAGACATTCTGTACTTAGGAAATCATTGCTCTTTATTTCTTTCTTCTACATATTGAGATAATGTCTAATTTTTCTGTCTCCATGATTTGTATATTCTATATATGTTACCTTAAACAATTCAATAGTGTTTGTCCTTTTTTTTTGAGGGTAAAAAAGGTTTTATGTACAATAGCAGGAGAAATAATACAGATAGCGTGAACATCAAAACATGTTATACTTGAAAAGTCCAGGATGATTTTCAACAGTACATTATTTTCTCGGTAGAATATAGTAAATATGAGCCTGGCAGTGGTGAACACCTTTAATCCCGGTACTCGGGAGACAAAGCCAGGTGTATCTCTGTGAGGTCGAGGCCAGCCAGGTCAGAACCCAAAAACGATATCAAGAATCAGGCCAAATATGTATGCGGGCATGCAGAAAGAGTCATCCAAGTCAGCTTTGGTCAGGGGTTGGTTCTGAACGCGATGCAACATCTTTTCACCTAGGGAGAGAAAGTGGAACACTGGTAAAGTGAAGCTCAGGACTGGGATCCAAGACTCCCTTGGGGACATGATAGGGGAAGAATACAGACAAGCCCAGGCCCACCCACCCAGGTCATCTATTCATACCTCCCCAGGATCTTAGAGACCTCAGGAAATGAAAATGGTTGTAACCTAAAACTGTTTCCCTTAGAATGGACTTGGAGGAGCATCTGGATTCCCACAGTCCTGAGAGACTCAATCAGAATCTATGGTGCCATACAACTATTATCTGTCAGACAGTCAACCCACAAGGGCGTATCTGTCAAACAAAGTCACCTACCTCGGGCCTGGTGGTAAGCTTGCTGGCTCCCCACACTCCAAATCATATCCATCAACCACCGCTTTGCTCTGAGAGGTCCAAACACACTGACTCGAGTCTGGCCTGAGGCTGTAAACCACCTCTCCAGTTGAATGAGAGTGTTGCTGTGTAGCTCGGTGCTTCTGAGGTATAAGTCTTCATGGCCTGAACACACAAGATACAACAAAAGGATTTATAAGCCACTAGCACTATGTGAGGAGGCTGGAATTGGGTGGCAGTTACCTCCAAGATTAAAACCTGTTCTGAGTGAAGCTGTAAATAAAGACATTGGATGGTGAAGAAGAGATAGAAGAACAGGGTGTGGCTGTCATGGTGGTGCACTCCTTTAATGCTGGCACTCAGAGCACAGAGACAGACACATCCTTGTGAGGTCAAGAGCAGCCTGGATTATAAAGCTGGTTCCAGGCCACACAGGGCTATATAGAGGGACACTATCTCAAAAATCAAAAGTAAATCCAGCAAAATGTTTAAGAACTGGGCAAGGTACACACTCCATCCTGCAGGAAAGCCCCTTAAAACAGAAGAAATAAGCAAGTTCTGGAAGTCCCTCAAAATCGATCAGACCTCACCAAGTGCACTTAAGCAGACTGGGAGGTGATCAAACACACCTTTAGTCCCAGCACTCTGGAGGCTGAGGCAGGGGGATATCTTGATCTACAGAGCAGATTCCAGGACAGCCAAGGCTACACACAGACACTCTGTCTCACAATGACAAAACAAAAAGGGTAGGTAAGCAGTAAAGACTGTCAGAAGTCAGGCTGAGGCAGACAGAGCTGGGGAGAAACACAGTCCAACAAGTCTGAAAGAATCAGACACCAACTGAGCCCCTGGGAAAGATCACACAATGGCATGTTGAGTTGCTTCTGAGCTGTCACCCATGCTGGGTGGGCTTTAGTGACACAGCTGTTTTGGAGTCATTTCTGCTCCTGTGGGTAACCCCTCACTACTACCCCTAAGGAGCCCCAATAATTCTCATTGGTTCACCAACTTCTACTGATGGCTTCCTTGGCTGGTATAGGTTCCCTCTCAGGGCTGGGTACATACTTGCCCACATCTCCCCAGGAATGGTGTCACACAACAACTAGGAATCTGGGACAGACTGCATAAAAGGAGAAGATTGGAAAACCATGAGGGAGGGGAAGAGGACATAGGAAAGGCCACCTACCAAATATGTGCTCTCCCTGGGCTTCATCTATGAATGTCACAAGTGGGACATCAAAGTTTTCAGGCAATGTCCACCAGGCATTCTCGTTGAAATCATCTATATCCATCAAAAGATCCATTTCTCCCACTTCAGAATAAGGCAACTCCAAGCAGATGTCTGTCCAATGTAGTTGTGAAGAAGGGCCCAGGTTCTGGCTAATATACTCCCTCCTAAAACCCAGCCCTTGACCCACCTTAGGGTAAAGGATTCATCCCTAAATTTCCCCTATTAATCCAGCCAATCAGCACTTGGCTTACTCTTTTAATACAGTGAGGTCATCACTAGTCCCAGGAATACGAATTATCTTCTTGGTAATTTTTTTTTTTTTTTTTTTTTTTTTTTGGTGTTTTGAGACAGGGTTTTTCTTGTGTAGCTTTGCACCTTTCCTGGAACTTACTTGGTAGCCCAGGCTGGCCTCGAACTCACAGAGATCCGCCTGCCTCTGCCTCCTGAGTGCTGGGATTAAAGGCGTGCACCACCACCGCCCGGCCTTCTTGGTAATCTTAAAGGTGCTTGAGGAAGTCTCCGGAGTATCAACTAGAAAAGCAGATGAGGTCCAAGTGGTGTTGGTGCACGCCTTTAATCCCAGCACTTGGGAGGCAGAGGTAGGTAGTTATCTGTGAGTTCCAGGGTACCCTGTCCTACAGAGTGAGTTCCAGGGCAGGCTCCAAAGCTACACAGAGAAACCCTGTCTCAAAAAACCAAAAACAAAAAGTGGATGAGGGACAAATATGCAGGAGCACAAAGGTCATTGGTGGGTGCTACCTCTGTTTATTTCTTTTTTGTTTTATCTTGTTTCCTTGGAGACCAGGTCTCTCTACATAGCTCTGGCTGTCCTGGAACTTACTATGTACATCAGGATGGTCTCATTCTCACAGAGATCCACCCATCTCTTCCTCCACAGTGCAGGGATTAAGAACCTGTGGCACCATGACAGCACCCTAACTGCTCTTCTTATAAAAACAGTGTTTGTGGGTTAGTCTAGTCTACATCCCTAGTTCCTATAGAATGGTGGCATTTATTATTTATTTGATAATTTCATAGTTTAGAGCTTAGGGGGTAGAGGAAACCATGCTGAGCTCGTACATACATACATACATACATACATACATACAAATATATATATACATATATTTGTATGTATGTATGTATGTATGTATGTATGCCTGTGAAGACAGCTAATGAAATGGGCCATAATTTGAAAGAGATCAAGGAGGGGTATGTGACTGGGTTGGAATGGATGAAAGGGAAGAGATAAAATGGTTTAATTATATAATACTCCCCAAAATAAGAGAAATAAAGTCAGAAATGGGGGTACATGCCTTTAATCCCAACACTGGGGAGGCAGAGATAGGCAGTCCTGTGAGTTTGAGCCCAGCCTGCAGAAATTTAAGATGCAGACAAGGTATTTCTCCTTCAGTGAAGTTTCACACCAACCATTATCAAGTCAACATTCTTTCTCCAGGCTGCAGTGCAGGTCTCTAAATTCCAGTCTGAATGTTGTGTTATGTCAGCATCTAGGTGCATGGATGTTTGAAGCAACGATGTAAAAATGGCCTGCTTATTATAGTGCAGCTTTTTCTGATGCTTGGTCATCTCTGGCAAGTTACTGATTTCTCAGGGCTCAAGATTTATCAGGCATGATTTATATCAATGGTAACCACCTTGGCCAGGATAATTTCTTTTTTCTCTTTAACTCTCTTTGTTTCTTTGTTTGTTTCATGTCATATAAGACTGGGTCTCCCTAATGTAGGTCTGGCTGTCCTGGAACTCACAGGGTACCTCCTGACTCTGCCTCCCCAGTGCTAGGATTAAAGGTGTGAGTCTCCACCCAGCCCTTCAAGAAATGTTTGTGTTTGATCGAAAAAATTAGTGATGACTAGCTCCTGGGGAGTATGTTGTCATTGTTCACACCTAATTTTAATTTTTTGTTTTATAATTAAGTGTTTGTTTGTTTGTTTGTTTTATTGACTTAATTTTTGTTTTTTGAGAAAGAATTGCTCTGTGTAGCTTAGTGCCATTGCTGGATCTTGCACTGTAGACCAGGCTGGCCTCAAAGTCACAAAGATCTGCCTACCTCTGCTTCCTGAGGCCTGGGATTAAATGTGAGCAGGACCACCCACTGCCACGCTGTTTTTATTTATTTATTTATTTATCTATTTATTTATTTATTTATTTTTTATTATTTTATAATTAAACTCATAATAATAAATACATTCGTGGTATTCATGGATTACATTCACAGTATTCATGCAATCATTATATTTATGATAGTCATGAATTACATTAATTTATTGATTTAATACATTTATGATATTATTTCTTGATTCTATTCTCCATTTGTGGGGCTTTTCCCTCACACAAAACAGACATTCTCTACTTAGGAAATCATTGCTCTTTATTTCTTTCTTCTACATATTGAGATAATGTCTAATTTTTCTGTCTCCATGATTTGTATATTCTATATATGTTACCTTAAACAATTCAATAGTGTTTGTCCTTTTTTTTTGAGGGTAAAAAAGGTTTTATGTACAATAGCAGGAGAAATAATACAGATAGCATGAACATCAAAACATGTTATACTTGAAAAGTCCAGGATGATTTTCAACAGTACATTATTTTCTCGGTAGAATGTAGTAAATATGAGCCTGGCAGTGGTGAACACCTTTAATCCCGGTACTCGGGAGACAAAGCCAGGTGTATCTCTGTGAGGTCGAGGCCAGCCAGGTCAGAACCCAAAAACGATATCAAGAATCAGGCCAAATATGTATGCGGGCATGCAGAAAGAGTCATCCAAGTCAGCTTTGGTCAGGGGTTGGTTCTGGACGCGATGCAACATCTTTTCACCTAGGGAGAGAAAGTGGAACACTGGTAAAGTGAAGCTCAGGACTGGGATCCAAGACTCCCTTGAGGACATGATAGGGGAAGAATTCAGACAAGCCCAGGCCCACCCACCCAGGTCATCTATTCATACCTCCCCAGGATCTTAGAGACCTCAGGAAATTAAAATGGCTGTAACCTAAAACTGTTTCCCTTAGAATGGACTTGGAGGAGCATCTGGATTCCCACAGTCCTGAGAGACTCAATCAGAATCTATGGTGCCATACAACTATTATCTGTCAGACAGTCAACCCTCAAGGGCATATCTGTCAAACAAAGTCACCTACCTCGGGCCTGGTGGTAAGCTTGCTGGCTCCCCACACTCCAAATCATATCCATCAACCACCGCTTTGCTCTGAGAGGTCCAACCACAGTGACTCGAGTCTGGCCTGAGGCTGTAAACCACCTCTCCAGTTGAATGAGGGTGTTGCTGTGTAGCTCGATGCTTCTGAGGTATAAGTCTTCATGGCCTGAACACACAAGATACAACAAAAGGATTTATAAGCCACTAGCACTATGTGAGGAGGCTGGAATTGGGTGGCAGTTACCTCCAAGATTAAAACCTGTTCTGAGTGAAGCTGTAAATAAAGACATTGCATGGTGAAGAAGAGATACATGAACAGGTGTGGCTGTCATGGTGGTGCACTCCTTTAATGCTGGCACTCAGAGCACATAGACAGACACATCCTTGTGAGTTCAAGGGCGGCCTGGATTATAAAGCTGGTTCCAGGCCACACAGGGCTATATAGAGGGACACTATCTCAAAAATCAAAAGCAAAAATCCAGCAAAATGTTTAAGAACTGGGCAAGGTACACACTCCACCCTGCAGGAGAGCCCCTTGAGACAGAAGAAATAAGCAAGTTCTGGAAGTCCCTCAAAATTGATCAGACCTTAAGCAGACTAGGAGGTGATCAAACACACCTTTAGTCCCGGCACTCTGGAGGCAGAGGCAGGGGGATATCTTGATCTACAGAGCAGATTCCAGGACAGCCAAGGCTACACACAGACACTCTACTCAAAATGGCAAAACAAAAAGGGTAGGTAAGCAGTAAAGACTGTCAGAAGTCAGGCTGAGGCAGACAGAGCTGGGGAGAAACACAGTCCAACAAGTCTGAAAGAAGCAGAGACCATCTGAGCCCCTGGGAGAGATCACACAATGGCATGTTGAGTTGCTTGTGAGCTGTCACCCATGCTGGGTGGGCTTTAGTGACACAGCTGTCTTGGAGTCATTTCTGCCTCTGTGGCTAACCCCTCACTACTACCCCTAAGAAGCCCCAATAATTCTCATTGGTTCACCAAGTTCTACTGATGGCTTCCTTTACTGTTATGGGTTCCCTCTCAGGGCTGGGTACATACTTGCCCACATCTCCCCAGGAATGGTGTCACACAACAACTAGGAATCTGGGACAGACTGCATAAAAGGAGAAGATTGGAAAACCATGAGGGAGGGGAAGAGGACATAGGAAAGGCCACCTACCAAATATGTGCTCTCCCTGGGCTTCATCTATGAATGTCACAAGTGGGACATCAAAGTTTTCAGGCAATGTCCACCAGGCATTCTCGTTGAAATCATCTATATCCATCAAAAGATCCATTTCTCCCACTTCAGAATAAGGCAACTCCAAGCAGATGTCTGTCCAATGTAGTTGTGAAGAAGGGCCCAGGCTCTGGCTTATATACTCCCTCCTAAAACCCAGCCCTTGACCCACCTTAGGGTAAAGGATTCATCCCTAAATTTCCCCTATTAATCCAGCCAATCAGCACTTGGCTTACTCTTTTAATACAGTGAGGTCATCACTAGTCCCAGGAATACGAATTATCTTCTTGATAATTTTTTTTTCTTTTTTTTTTTTTTTTGGTTTTTCGAGACAGGGTTTTTCTTTTGTAGCTTTGCACCTTTCCTGTAACATACTTGGTAGCCCAGGCTGGCCTCGAACTCACAGAGATCCGCCTGCCTCTGCCTCCTGAACGCTGGGATTAAAGGCGTGCACCACCACCGCCCGGCCTTCTTGGTAATCTTAAAGGTGCTTGAGGAAGTCTCCGGAGTATCAACTAGAAAAGCAGATGAGGTCCAAGTGGTGTTGGTGCACGCCTTTAATCCCAGCACTTGGGAGGCAGAGGTAGGTAGTTATCTGTGAGTTCCAGGGCACCCTGTCCTACAGAGTGAGTTCCAGGGCAGGCTCCAAAGCTACACAGAGAAACCCTGTCTCAAAAAACCAAAAACAAAAAGTGGATGAGGGACAAATATGCAGGAGCACGAAGGTCATTGGTGGGTGCTACCTCTGTTTATTTCTTTTTTGTTTTATCTTGTTTCCTTGGAGACCAGGTCTCTCTACATAGCTCTGGCTGTCCTGGGACTTACTATGTACATCAGGTTGGTCTCATTCTCACAGAGATCCACCCATCTCTTCCTCCACAATGCAGGGATTAAGGACCTGTGGCACCATGACAGCACCCTAACTGCTCTTCTTATAAAAACAGTGTTTGTGGGTTAGTCTAGTCTACATCCCTAGTTCCTATAGAATGGTGGCATTTATTATTTATTTGATAATTTCATAGTTTAGTGCTTAGGGGGTAGAGGAAAACATGCTGAGCTGGTACATACATACATACATACATACATACAAATATATATATATATATATATATATATATATATATATATATATATATATGCCTGTGAAGACAGCTAATGAAATGGGCCATAATTTGAAAGAGATCAAGGAGGGGTATGTGACTGGGTTTGAATGGAAGAAAGGGAAGAGATAAAATGGTGTAATTATATAATACTCCCCAAAATAGGAGAAATAAAGTCAGAAATGGGGGTACATGCCTTTAATCCCAACACTGGGGAGGCAGAGATAGGCAGTCCTGTGAGTTTGAGCCCAGCCTGCAGAAATTTAAGATGCAGACAAGGTATTTCTCCTTCAGTGAAGTTTCACACCAACCATTATCAAGTCAACATTCTTTCTCCTGGCTACAGTGCAGGTCTCTAAATTCAGGTCTGAATGTTGTGTTATGTCAGCATCTAGGTGCATGGATGTGTGAAGCAACGATGTAAAAATGGCCTGCTTATTATAGTGCAGCTTTTTCTGATGCTTGGTCATCTCTGGCAAGTTACTGATTTCTCAGGGCTCAAGATTTATCAGGCATGATTTATATCAATGGTAACCACCTTGGCCAGGATAATTTCTTTTTTTCTCTTTAACTCTCTTTGTTTCTTTGTTTGTTTCATGTCATATAAGACTAATGTAGGTCTGGCTGTCCTGGAACTCACAGGGTACCTCCTGACTCTGCCTCCCCAGTGCTAGGATTAAAGGTGTGAGTCTCCACCCAGCCCTTCAAGAAATGTTTGTGTTTGATCGAAAAAATTAGTGATGACTAGCTCCTGGGGAGTATGTTGTCATTGTTCACACCTAATTTTAATTTTTTGTTTTATAATTAAGTGTTTGTTTGTTTGTTTGTTTTATTGACTTAATTTTTGGTTTTTGAGAAAGAATTGCTCTGTGTAGCTTAGTGCCATTGCTGGATCTTGCACTGTAGACCATTCTGGACTCAAAGTCACAAAGATCTGCCTGCCTCTGCTTCCTAAGGCCTGGGATGAAATGTGAGCAGGACCACCCACTGCCACGCTGTATTTATTTATTTATTTATTCATGTATTTATTTTTTATTAATTTATAATTACACTCATGATAATAATTACATTCGTGGTATTCATGGATTACATTCACAGTATTCAATCAATCATTATATTTACGATAGTCATGAATTACATTAATTTATTGATTTAATACATTCATGATATCATTTCTTGATTCTATTCTCCATTTGTGGGAGTTTTCCCTCACACAAAACAGACATTCTGTACTTAGGAAATCATTGCTCTTTATTTCTTTCTTCTACATCTTGAGTAACATCTAATTTTTCTGTCTCCATGATTTGTTTATTCTATATATGTTACCTTAAACAATTCAATAGTGTTTGTCCTTTTTTTTTGAAGGTAAAAAAGATTTTATGTACAACAGCAGGAGAAATAATACAGATAGCGTTATATAGGTTATATAGAAATATATATGTATATACATATATATATATATATATATATATGTCTGTAAAGACAGCTAATGAAAAAAGGCCATGAGTTTGAAGATCAAGGAGGGGGTATGTGAGATTGTAGGGAGGGAAGAAAGTGAAGCGGTAAAATGGCGTAATTATATTATACTCCCCAAAATAAGAGAAATAAAGTCAGAAAAGGGGTGCATTCCTTTTTTGGGGGTGGAGAAACTTGCTATTATATCCCCATTTTATTTATTTATTTTTTTAATGCTGAATGCAGTTTATTGAAGGAGGGAGGAGGTCTTGAATACAGGCTTACAGCACAATGGGAGAACCCTGAGTGAAGAAGTTCGCTACTGATGTTTTATAATCTTGCATCTAACCTGTTAACACCCAATATACAGGATACACAGACAAGGAACTTCCCTTAAGCATTCAGGAGGGTGAAACCGGGGAGGGAATTGGCATAGGGAGGATATCAAGGTTAAGGTCAGCAAGCAAGGCAACAGTTACCCAAAAGGGGGGCCAGGGCACTACAGGTCCCCCTTTTACTAATAATGCGCTTCTGATTTAGGTTGCATGGGACGTCAGCAGGTCACCTTACCAGTCATGGAGATGCCTGCTCAGGCTACATAGGCACTTTGTCTTAGGTTGGTGGGCGCCCCCCAGGCATTGCTGATCTCTGAATACTCATTATCATACAGACTCAATCATGTATGAGCTGCAGAGTTAACTGCTGCCAAAGATCTCAAAGTGGCACTGGGCTTGCAATCTGTGTGTTCGACACAGAAAAGACCAACAGTAGTCCTAACCCATCCATAGCCAGTAGGCTAAAAGCAACTGAGCCATTCCCTTCCTAAATGAGCCTTACTGCAAATTGGAGTCCTTGGAAGATGGTATCCCAAAGGCAAATGGAACTTGAGTTTATAAATTTATAATTTTAAAAGCCAATTGAAATGTATATAACTATTGAATTAAATTTATCATGTCCAATAAAATGAAAGATTAATTAACTGTGGTAGCTACTTTTGTTGCCAGGGTCTCCACTGTGCTATCTGTAGTAAGCAATTATGAAATGGTAATCCCAGAAACAGTAGCAATGATGTCCACCTCTGCTATAATAGTAACAACAACAGCAGCAATGTCAAATTCTCTTCTGGAGTGTGTTGGCATCCACTGACATACATACAACTCCAGGAACACGAACCACCAAGGTCTATTTTTCTTGATCCCAGCATGACTTAATCAGGCAGCTCTGCAAAAGAACAACTAAGAACTATAAAGAAAAAACAGTCAGCTCACAAGGAGCATAACTAATGGTCTTATAATGGCTACATTTAGGCTGATTTTTTTTTTTTTTTTTGGTTTTTCGAGACAGGGTTTCTCTGTGTAGCTTTGCACTTTTCCTGGAGCTTAATTGGTAGCCCAGGCTGGCCTCAAACTCACAGAGTTCTGCCTGGCTCTGCCTCCCAAGTGCTGGGATTAAAGGCATGGGCCACCACCACCCGGCTGGGTGCATGTCTTTAATCCTAACACTGGGAAGGCAGAGACAGGCAGAACTCTGAGTTTGAGCCCAGCCTTGAGAGTTTCAAGATGCAGAAGATGTATGTTTCCTTCAGTGAAATTTCACTCCAACCATTAGCAAATCAACATTCTTCCTCCAGGCTGCAATGCAGGTTTCTAAATTCCAGTCTAAATGTTGTGTGCTGTCAGCCTTAGGTGCATGGATGTTTGAAGCAACATTGTAAAGATGGCCTGCTTATTATACTGCAGCTTTTTCTGATGCTTGTCATCTCTGGCAAGTTACTGGTTTCTCAGGGCTCAAGAATTATCAGGCATTATTTATAGCAATGGTAACCACCTTGACCAGGTTAATTTCTTTTTTTCTCTTTAACTCTCTTTGTTGGTTGGTTGGTTGGTTGGTTGGTTGGTTGGTTGGTTGGTAGGTTGGCTGGCTGGTTTCATTTCATTTAAGACAGGGTCTCTCTAATGTAGGTCTGGCTGTCCTGGAACTCACAGGGTACCTCCTGACTCTGCCTCTCCAGTGATAGGATTAAAGGAGTGGTCTCCACCCAGCCCTTCAAGAAATGTTTGTGTTTGATAGAAAAAAATTAGTGACGACAAGCTCTTGGGGAATTTGTTGTCGTTGGACACATCTAATTTATATTTTCTTTTTATTATTAAGTGTTGTTTGTTTGTTTTATTTACTTAATTTTTGGTTTTTGAGACAGGATTGCTCTGTGTAGCTCAGTGCCTTTCCTGTAGACGAGGCTGGCCTCCAACTCACAAAGATCTGCCTGCCTCTCCCCCCCTCCCCCAGGGCTGGGATTAAATGTGTGCAGCACCACCCACCGCCGGGCTAAGATTTTATTTATTTATTTGATTGTTTATTTTTAATTACACTCAGAATATTAATTATATTCGTGGAATTCACGGATTACATTCACAGTATTCATTCAATAATTATATTTATGATATTCATGAAGTACATTAATTTTATTGATTTATTACATTCATGATATTATTTCTTGATACTACTCTCCATTTGTGGGACTTTTCCATCACATAAAACAGACATTCTGTACTTACGAAATCATTGCTCTTCATTTCTTTTTTCTACATCTTGAGATAATGTCTCATTTTTCTGTCACTATGATTTGTATATTCTATATATGTCATGTAATACAATTCTATAGTATTTGTCCTTTTTTGAAGGTAAAAAGATTTTATGTACAATGGCAGGAGAAATAATACAGATAGCATGAACATAAAAACAGGTTATGCTTCAAAAGTCCAGGATTATTTTCAACAGTACAGTATTTTCTCTGTAGAATATAGTCAATATGAGCCTGGAGGTGGTGAACACCTTTAATCCCCGAACTCGGGAGGCAAAGCCAGGTGTATCTCGGTGAGGTCGAGGCCAGCCAGGTCAGAACCCAAAAACGATATGAAGAATCAGGCCAAATATGTATGCGGGCATGCTGTAAGAGTCATCCAAGTCAGCTTTGGTCAGGGGTTGGTTCTGGACGCGATGCAACATCTTTTCACCTAAAAAGAGAAAGTGGAACACTGGTAAAGTGAAGCTCAGGACTAGGATCCAAGACTCCCTTGGGGACATGATAGGGGAAGACTTCAGACAAGCCCAGACCCACCCACCCAGGTCATCTATTCATACCTCCCCAGGATCTTAGAGACCTCAGGAAATGAAAATGGCTGTAACCTAAAACTGTTTCCCTTAGAATGGACTTGGAGGAGCATCTGGATTCCCACAGTCCTGAGAGACTCAATCAGAATCTATGGTGCCATACAACTATTATCTGTCAGGCAAGCAACACTCAGGCGCATATCTGTCAAAGTCACCTACCTCGGGCCTGGTGGTAAGCTTGCTGGCTCCCCACACTCTGAATCATATCCATCAACCACCGCTTTGCTCTGATTGGTCCAACCACAGTGACTCGAGTCTGGCCTGAGGCTGTAAACCACCTCTCCAGTTGAATGAGGGTGTTGCTGTGTAGCTCGATGCTTCTGAGGTATAAGTCTTCATGGCCTGAACACACAAGATACAACAAAAGGATTTATAAGGCAATAGCATTGGGTGTATGTGATGAGGCTGGTATTGGGTGGCAGTTACCTCCAAGATTAAAACCTGTTCTGAGAGAAGCTGTAGAGACAGTGGATGTTGAAGAAGAGATAGAAGAACAGGGTATGGCGGTCATGGTGGTGGACTCATTTATTGCTGGCACTCAGAGCAGAGAAACAGACACATCCTTGTGAGGTCAGCCTGGATTATAAAGCTAGTTCAGGCCACACAGGGCTCTATAGAGAGGGGCACTATCTCAAAAAACAAAAGCAAAACATCAAACAAAACGTTTAAGAAACGGGGCAGGAACACACTCCATCCTGCAGGAAAGACCCTGAAGACAGAAGAAATAAGCAAGTTCTGGAAGTCCCTCAAAATTGATCAGCTTCAGGAGGATCTGACCTCACCAAGTGTACTCTAGGAAACCGGCAGTGGGTGATCAAACACACCTTTAATCCCGGCACTCAGGAAGCAGAGGCAGGGGTATATCTGGATCTACAGAGCAGATTCCAGGCAAGGCTACACACAGAAACTCTGCCTCAAAATGGCAAAACAAAAAGGGTAGGTAAGCAGTAAAGACTGTCAGAAGTCAGGCTGAGGCAGACAGAGCTGAGGAGAAACACAGTCCTACAAGTCTGAAAGAATCAGAGACCATCTGAGCCCCTGGGAAAGATCACACAATGGCATGTTGAGTTGCCTGTGAGCTGTCACCCATGCTGGGTGGGCTTTAGTGACATAGCTGTCTTGGAGTCATTTCTGCCTCTGTGGGTAACCCCTCACTACTACCCCTAAGGAGCCCCAATAATTCTCATTTGTTCACCAAGTTCTACTGATGGCTTCCTTTGCTGTTATTGGTTCCTTGTCAGGGCTGAGTACATTCTTGCCCACATCTCCCCAGGAATGGTGTCACACAACAACTAGGAATCTCCGACAGATTGCATAAATGGAGAAGATTGGAAAACCATGAAAGGGGGGAAGAGGACATAGGAAAGGCCACCTACCAAATATGTGCTCTTCCTGGGCTTCATCTATGAATGTCACAAGTGGGTCATCAAAGTTTTCAGGCAATGTCCACCAGGCATTCTCGTTGAAACCATCCATTTCCATCTCAAGAGCTCTTCCTGTTCAGAATAAGGCAGCTCCAAGCAGATGACTGTCCAATGTGGTTGTGAAGAAGAGCCCAGATTCTGACTTATATAGTCACTCCTAAAAGCCCAGCCCTTGACACACCTTAGGGTAAAGGATTCATCCCTAAGATTCTCCTATTAATCCAACCAATCAGCTGTTGGCTTAGTCTTTTACTACAGTGAGGTCATCATTAGTGCCCAGGAATACTAATTTTCTTCTAGGTAATCTTAAAGGTGCTTGAGGAAGTCTCCAGAGTATCAACTAGAAAAGTAGATGAGGTGCAGGTGGTGCTGGTGCACACCTTTAATCCCAGCACTTGGAGGCAGAGGCAGGTGGATCTCTGTGAGTTCCAGGCCATCCTAGGCTACAGAGTTTTTCCAGGACAGGCGCCAAAGCTACACATAGAAACACTGTCTCAAAAATCCAAAAAGAAAAAGTGGATGACGGACAAATGTGCAGGAGCAAGAAAGTCCTTTGTGGATGCTATATCTGTTTGTTTCTTTTTTGTTTTATCTTGTTTCCTTTGAGACCAGGTCTCTCTCCACATAGGTCTGGCTGTCCTGGAACTTACTATGTATATCAGGCTGGTCTCATTCTCACAGAGATCCACCCATGTCTTCCTCCACAGTGCAGGGATTAAGGACCTGAGCCACCAAGCCAGCGCCCTTACTGCCCTTCTTACACAATCACTGTTTGTGGGTAAGTCGAGTCTACATCCCTAGTTCCTAGAGGGTGGTGGCATTTATTATTTATTTGATAATTTTATAGTTTACAGGTTAAAAGGGAAGGGAAAATCATGCTGAGCTAATTTCATATATATATATATATAGATAGATAGATATAGATATAGATATAGATATAGATATATTGATATATTTCTATCTATCTATCTATCTATCTATCTATCTATATATATATATATATATATGCCTGTGAAGACAGGTAATGAAAAACAGCCATGAATTTGTAAGATATCAAGGAGGGGTATGTGAGAGGGTTGGAATGGAAGAAAGGGATGGGGTAACATGGTGTAATTATATAATTCTCCCCATAGTAAGAGAAATAAAGTCAGAAAAGGGGGTTCATGCCTGTAAGTCTAACACTGGGGAGGCAGATATAGGCAGTCCTGTGAGTTGGAGCCCAGCCTGGAGAGTTTCAAGATGCAGACAAGGTATTTCTCCTTCAGTGGATTTTCACACCAACCATTTTCAAGTCAACATTCTTTGTCCAGGCTGCAGTGCAGGTCTCTAAATTCCAGTCTGAATGTTGTGTGCTGTCAGCATTCAGGTGCATGGATGTTTGAACAACATTGTAAAGATGGCCTGCTTATTATAGTGCAGCTTTTTCTGATGCTTGATCGTCTCTGGCAAGTTACTGATTTCTCAGGTTTCAAGATTTATCAGGCATGATTTATAGGAATGGTAACCACCTTGGCCAGGACAATTTCTTTCTTTCTTTTTTTTTTGTCTTTAACTCTCTTTGTTTGTTTTATTTTGTTTGTTTGTTTCATTTCATTTTAGACAAGATCTCTCTCATGTAGGCCTGGCTGTCCTGGATGTCACAGGGTTCCTCTGACTCTGTCTCCTGAGTCCTTGGATTTAAGGTGTGTATCTCCATCCAGTTTTTAAAAAATGTTTGTGTTTGGTAGAAAAAACATAACTACAAGCTCTTGTGGAAATTGTTGTCATTGTTCACATCTAATTTATTCATTTATTAATTTTTAATTACAGTCATGATATTAATTATATCTGTGGTATTCATTGATTGCATATTCAGTTTTCATTTAATAATTATATTTATTATATTCATTATTTACATTAATTGAATTGATTTATTACATTCATAATATTATGTCCTGATTCTAAGGACCATTTGTGGGACTCTTCCATCACACAAAACAGACATTCTGTACTTAGGAAATCATTGCTCTTTGTTTCTTTCTTCTACATCTTGAGATAATGTCTAATTTTTCTGTCTTTATGATTTGTATATTCTATATATGTCATGTAATACAATTCTATAGTATTTGTCCTTTTTTTGAAGGTAAAAAGATTTTATGTACAATGGCAGGAGAAATAATACACAGATAGCTTGAACATAAAAACAGGTTATACTTCAAAAGTCCATGGTTATTTTCAACAGTACAGTATTTTCTCTGTGGAATATAGTAAATATGAGCCTGGAGGTAGTGGCAAACACCTTTCATGCCAGTACTCCTGAGGCAAAACCAAGGGTATCTCTGTGAAGTCCAGGCCAGCCAGTTCAGAACCCAGAAACTTATCACAAATCAGGCCATATAAGTGTGCTGAAAGCAGCATCCAAGTCAGAGTTGGTCAAGGGTTGGCTCCGGACAAGATGCAACATCAATTCACCTGAGGAGAGAATGTGGAACAATGGTAAAGTGAGGCTCAGGACTAGGAACCAAGATTTCCTTGGGGACATGATTGGGGAAGAATTCAGACAAGCCCAGGCCCACCCACCCAGGTCATCTATTCATACCACCCCAGGATCTTAGAGACCTCAGGAAATGAAAATGAATGTAACCTAAAACTCTTTCCCTTAGAATGGACTGGGAGGAGCATCTGTATTCCCACAGTTCCGGGAGGCTCAATCAGAATTTATGGTGCCATACAAATATTATTTGTCAGGCAAGCAACCCTCAAGGGCATATCTGTCAAAGTCACCTACCTCTAGCCTGGAAGTAAGCTTGGTGGCTCCCCACACTCCGAATCATATCCAGCAACCACTGCTTTGCTCTGAGTGGTCCAACCACAGTGACTCGAGTCTGGCCTGAGGTTGAAAACCACTTCTCCAGTTGAATAAGGGTGTTGCTGTGTAGCTCGATGCTTCTGAGGTATAAGTCTTCATGGCCTGAACACACAAGATACAACAAAAGGATTTATAAGAGGATTTACAAGCCACTAGCACTGGGTGTATGTGAGGAGGCAGGTATTGGGTGGCAGTTACCTCCAAGATTAAAACCTGTTCTGAGTGAAGCTGTAAAGACAGTGGATGTTGAAGAAGAGATAGAAGAACAGGTTGTGGCAGTCATTGTGATGCATTCCTTTAATGCTGGCACTCAGAGAAAAACAGACACATCCTTGTGAGGTCAAGGCCAGCCTGTTTTATACAGCTAGTACAGGACACACAGTGCTATATAGAGGGGCACTGTAGCAGGAATCTTAAATGTTCTTATTAATAAAATCAAACCTGAGGCGAGTTATTGGGATCCATGCTGGTAGATCAGCGAGACAGAACAAGCCACAGTTATCTCACCTCGCAGGATCCTCAGCTGGTCTTGTCTCCTCAGACTGGAGTCCTCTGAGTCCTCATCCAGAATGGGTCTCAGCTGAATTACTGCTCAAAAGCCTGAATGCTTAACCAGCCAAAATCATCTAGTTTCTGGCCCTAACGCCTTATATATCTTTTTGCTTTCTACCACCACTCCCTGGGATTAAAGGCTGGCTTTCTGGGATTAAAGGCGTGTGTCACCATGCTTGGCTGTTTCCAATGTGGCCTTGAACTCACAGAGATCCAGAGGGATTTCTATCTCTGGAATGCTAGGATTAAAGGTGTGAGTGCCACCATTTTCTAGCCTTTGTATCTAGTGGCTGTCTGTTCTCTGACCCCCAGATAAATTTATTAGAGTACACAATATTTTGGTGAACACAATACCACCACAGGGCACTATCACAAAAAAAAAAACAAAAGCAAAGAGCAAACAAAATGTTTAAGAATCAGGGCAGTTACATACTCCATCCTGCAGGGAAGCCCCTTAAGACAGAAGAAATAAGCAAGTTCTGTTAGTCCCTCAATATTGTTCTGTGTGCTCCAGGTTCCCAGCTTCTGTGAGCTGTCATCCATTTTGGGTGGGCTTTAGTGGCACAGCTGTCTTTGAGTTATTTCTGCTTCTATTGGTAACCCCTCACTCCTACCCCTAAGGAACCCCAATGAATCTCATTGGTTCACCAAGTTCTACTGATGGCTTCTGTTGCTGTTATGGGTTCCCTCTCTGGGGTGAGTACATACTTGCCCACATCTCCCCAGGAATGGTGTTGCATAACAACTGGGAATCTGGGACAGACTACATAAAAGGAGAAGATTGGAAAACCATGAAAGAGGGGAAGAGGACATAGGAAAGGCCACCTACCAAATATGTGCTCTTCCTGGGCTTCATCTATGAATGTCACAAATGGGACATCAAAGTTTTCAGGCAATGTCCACCAGGCATTCTCGCTGGAACCATCCATTTCCATCACAAGAGCTCTCCTGTTCAGAATAAGGCAACTCCAAGCAGATGACTGTCCAATGTAGTTGTGAAGAAGGGCCCAGGCTCTGGCTTATATACTCCCTCCTAAAGCCCAGCCCTTGACCCACCTTAGGGTAAAGGATTCATCCCTAAGTTTCTCCTATTAATCCAACCAATCAGATGTTGGCTTACTCTTTTCCTACAATGAGGTCATCTTTAGTGCCCTGGAATTCTAATTTTCTTCTAGGTAATCTTAAATGTGCTTCCGGAAGTCTCCTGAGCATCAACTAGAAAAGTGGAGAATGTCTTGGTGGTGTTGGTACATGCCTTTAATCCCAGCACTTGGGAAGCAGAGGCAGATGGATCTCTGTGAGATCGAAGCCAGCCTGGGCTACAGAGTGAGTTCCAGGACAGGCTCCAAAGCTACACAGAGTATCCCTGTCTCAAAAAATAAAAACAAGCAGATGAGGGATGAATGTGCCTGAGCAGGAAGGTCCTCGGTGGGTACTATATCTGTTTGTTTCTCTTTTGTTTTATTTTGGTGTTTTGTTTTTTTTTAAGACTCGGTCTCTCTACATAGCTCTGGCTCTCCTAGAACTTACTCTGTACATGGGGCAGGTCTCAGTCTCACAGAGATCCGCCCATCTTTTCCTCCACAGTTCATGGATTAAAGACTTATATCAACAAGTCAGCACAATTACTGTCCTTCTTATAAGTTTGTGGGTAAGCCTAGTCTACATCACTAGTTCCAATGGTTGGTGGCATTTATTATTTATTTGGTAATTTCAAATTTTATAGCTTAAAGGGTAGAGTAAAATTTGTTTTGGTGGTTAAATAGAAGTATATATGTATATACATATACATACATATATATATATATATATATATATATATATATATATATATATATGTAAAGGCAGCTAATGATAAAAGGCCATGAGTTTGAAGATCAAGGAGGGGGTATGTGAGATTGTTGGGAGGGAAGAAAGAGAAGCGGTAAAATGGCGTAATTATATTATACTCCCCAAAATAAGAGAAATAAAGTCAGAAAAGGGGGTGCATTCCTTTTTGGGGGGTGGAGAAACTTGCTATTATATCCCCATTTTATTTATTTATTTTTTTAATGCTGAATGCAGTTTATTGAAGGAGGGAGGAGGTCTTGAATACAGGCTTACAGCACAATGGGAGAACCCTGAGTGCAGAAGTTCGCTACTGATGTTTTACAATCTTGCATCTAACCTGTTAACACCCAATATACAGGATACACAGACAAGGAACTTCCCTTAAGCATTCAGGAGGGTGAAACCGGGGAGGGAATTGGCATAGGGAGGATATCAAGGTTAAGGTCAGCAAGCAAGGCAACAGTTACCCAAAAGGGGGGGCTAGGGACCAACAGTTCCCCCTTTTACTAATAATGAGCTTCTGATTTAGGTTGCATGGGACGTCAGCAGGTCACCTTACCAGTCATGGAGATGCCTGCTCAGGCTACATAGGCACTTTGTCTTAGGTTGTTGAGCGCCCCCCAGGCATTACTGATCTCTGAATACTCATTATCATACAGACTCAATCATGTATGAGCTGCAGAGTTAACTGCTGCCAAAGATCTCAAAGTGGCACTGGGCTTGCAATCTGTGTGTTCAACACAGAAAAGACCAACAGTAGTCCTAACCCATCCATAGCCAGTAGGCTAAATGCAACTGAGTCATTCCCTTCCTAAATGAGCCTTACTACAAATTGGAGTCCTTGTAAGATGGTATCCCAAAGGCAAATGGAACTTGAGTTTATAAATTTATAATTTTAAAAGCCAATTGAAATGTATATAAATATTGAATTAAATTTATCATGCCCAATAAAATGAAAAATTAATTAACTGTGGTAACTACTTTTGTTGCCAGGGTCTCCCCTGTGCTAACTGTTAGTGATTTCTCAGTGCTCAGAATTATCAGGCATTTTTTATAGCAAACGTAACCCCCTTGGCCAGGATCATTTCTTTTTCTTTCTCTTTAACTTTGTTTGTTTGTTTGTTTATTTGTTTGTTTGTTTGTTTCATTTCATTTAAGACAGGGTCTCTCTAATGAAAGTCTGGGTGTCCTGGAACTCACAGGGATTCTCCTGACTCTGCCTCCCCAGTGCTAGGATTAAAGCTGTGCTTCTCCACCCAGCCTTTCAAAATATGTCTCTGTTTGGTAGAAAAAAAAAATAGTAACTACAAGCTCTTGGGGAATTTGTTGTCATTGTTCACATCTAATTTTTCTTTTTCTTTTTTTCTTAGGTTTTTATTTATTTATTTATTTGTTTTATTTGTTGTTTGTTTGTTTGTTTGTTTACTTATTGGTTTTTGGAGACAGGGTTTTTGTGTATAGCTTTGTATCTTTTCTGGACCTTGCACTGTGACCAGGCTACCCTCAAACTCACAAAGATCTGACTGCCTCTGCCTCCAGATTTTGGGATTAAATGTGGGCCACTACCGCCGGACTAAGTTTTTATTTATTTTTTATTTATTTTTAATTACACTCATGATATTAATTATATCTGTGGTATTCATGGATTACATTCTCAGTATTCATTCAATAATTATATTTATGGTATTCATTCATTACATTAATTGTATTGATTTATTACTTTCATGATACTACTGTCCATTTGTGGGACTTTTCTATCACATAAAACAGACATTCTCTACTTAGGAAATCATTGCTTTGTATTCCTTTCTTCTCCATCTTGAGATAACGTCTAATCTTTCTGTCTCTATAAATTTATATATTCTATATATTTCATGTAATACAGTCCTATAGTATATGTCCTTTTTGAAATAAAAATATTTTATTTACAACTGCAGGTGAAATAATACACAGAAAACTTAAACATAAAAACAGGTTATAATTTAAAAGTCCAGGGTTATTTTAAACAGTAAAATATTTTCTCTCTAGAAAATAGTATAAATGATAACATTTTCAAATAGCCCCTTTAAGCCAAATGATAGCTGAATTATACATATAAATATTGATTAGATTCTGGGATTCAGGAGAAACCTGTCTTCATCTGTTCAGAGAGCTATGTTTTACTGAAGTTGTGTAAGTGAGATTCCTATTCATCTTCCCCTTCACTGTTTGATTTTGACAGACATTTCTCTATAGGCTAATACATGATCTAAAAAGGTTTTGGCCTCCTCTCCTGAAAGTATGGCCAGCATTTTCTTTCATCAGCTTGATACAATACAAATTTTATCCTAATAGTGAAATGTTTCACTAAAGCTTGCCCAATGATTGGGCAAAATCAAAACTTATTATAAGCCACAGTCATTCACATCTAATATTTCTTTCTTTTTATTTTATTTTATGTTTTATTCAAAGCTTTTTTTTTTCTTTTTTTTAACCAGAGACTTGGTTGAAATACAGAGGCTATGTCTGAGAAGGGAGTAGCCACACTTATATCCTATCACTTAAGCTCTTAAACCCTGAGCATGAATAGCCCCAAGGTAGGGTGGGTGCAACATGATTAATATCAAATTATTGTTTTATCTTATTCTATCTAGTTAGTTCACTAGTGTACTAAAGTCTAAGACTCAGAGGCCCTGCTAATCTCAGAGATTAACACCCTCTAAAATCTATAAATGTAAATATTGTCCTTTGTTCCATCAGTTGCTGTTGGATATATTATCCCAGTTCCCCATTTTCATCTGCTGTGAGTGGCCCTCACTATTAAAGGACATGAATCTATTATTGCAAACAAATCCAGAAAGTTTTTCTTTAACTTCCCACATAAAAGAAATAACAAATTTTTTTAATATACATATTGGATGGGTGCCTTAGGAGACTTAGGAGTAGGCAGGTGGATCTCTTAGTTTAAGGCCAGCCTGGTCTACATAATGAGTTTCAGGACAGCCAGAGCTATGTAATAGAGAGACCCAGTCTCAAAAAAAAAATGAAAGGCCGGGCGTGGTGGCGCACGCCTTTAATCCCAGCACTCGGGAGGCAGAGCCAGGCGGATCTCTGTGAGTTCGAGGCCAGCCTGGGCTACCAAGTGAGCTCCAGGAAAGGCGCAAAGCTACACAGCGAAACCCTGTCTCGAAAAAACCAAAAAAAAAAAAAATGGAAAAGAGAGAAAGGAAGAAGGAATATTCCCACCTTTTCCTCCTCTTCAGTTTACAGAGTTCCCTCTTATAGCATTGTGGAGACTCACCCAGCACCTGCTGAAGCCCGATCTATAAGTGTCCACAGGCATCTTGATGCACCCTCAACTATCAAATCATTGGACAGGAAAAGGATTGCTAACTGAATACTATGCCATGGTCAAATACAATACTGCTCATAACTAGAAAAACATATTCTTACTTCTATTAATAAACTTCAAGAACAAGAACAGACATTTCAAAACCAAGGTGTCAAGATATGTCACCAAATCCAAGAGAAACTGTTCTAGAAAGCTGTTGCTTTTTCTTCTAGCCCTCTCCCAAAACTGACTGCACAATAATGTCACAGAGGCAGCCATGAATAATAAAATAAAGATTTTGCCCCACAAGAGGCTATACACTTTTCTAAACTCACCTTGGAGCATTCATTCATTTAGATCCCTAGGACCTCAAAAGAGACAACTTCTGGGTTGTATTCCCTAGTTGTATTATTAGTATTGATTTGGAGGGCTTGCTTCAGATGTATCTGGGGACTGGTTTGACACAGGATCTCAGATGTATCCCATGTTGGTCTCAGGCCTTAGATGACCCTCTGGGCCCAGCTTCCCTTATGCTGTTGATACAAGCTTGCATAACAACACAAGCTATTTTGGTTTGGTGAGACAAAATCTGGCTATGCCTGGCAGACTGGCCCAGAAATCAAGATCCAGGACGGGTAGTGATGTTGCATGCCTTTAATCCCAGTGCCCAGGAGGCAGAGGCAGGCAGGTCTCTGCTTTTGAGGGCAGCCTGCTCTACAGATCAAGACTACAAGTCTACAAGACTAAGAAAAGAAACCCTGTCTCCCAGGGGTAAGGAGGGGAAAGAAATCAAGACCCCATGTTGGCTCACACCTTTAATCCCAGTGCTTAGAAGGCAGAGACAGTAATCCAGTCTTAACAGAGGAGGTGGTGCCTAGTCTCACTGCAATGTGATATACTTATACCATGACCGGTTGATATGCATGGGAGGCCTGCCCTTTTCTGAAGAGAAAAGGAGGAGGGGGAGTGGATGGGAGAGAGGAGGAGAGATGGGAGGAGGGACTGGGATGATAAGAGGGAGGAGAAGCTTCAGTCTGGATGTAAACACAAAAAGAAATGAAGGAAGGAAGAAAGCAAGCAAGCAAGCAAGATAGAAACAAAGAAAGGAAGAAAGAAAGAAAGGAGGGAAGGAAGAAAGAAAGAAAGGAAGGAAGGAAGGAAGGAAGGAAGGAAGGAAGGAAGGAAGAAAGGAAGGAAGGAAGGAAGGAAGAAAGAAAGAAAGAAAGAAAGAAAGAAAGAAAGAAAGAAAGAAAGAAAGAAAGAAAGAAAGAAAGAAAGAAAGAAAGAAAGAAAGAAAGAAAGAAAGCTGGGCGGTGGTGGCACATGCCTTTAATCCCAGCAATCAGGAGGCAGTGGCAGGCAGATCTCTGTGAGTTCAAGGCCAGCCTGGGCTACAGAGTGAGTTCCAGGAAAGGTGCAAAGTTACACAGAGAAACCTTGTCTTGAAAAACTGAGAGAGAGAGAGAGAGAGAGAGAGAGAGAGAGAGAGAGAGAGAGAGAGAGAGAGGAGAGAGAGAGGAGGCAGAGGCAGGAAAATCCACATCTTTCAGGCCACCCTGTTCTACAAAAAGAATTCCAGTACAGGGCTACATAGAGAGAGGCTGTCTCAAAAAAAAAAAGTTAAGAAAGAAATCAGGATCCTCCTGCCTCGGGCTCTTAAGCGCTGGGATCACACACAGGTCCATGTCACCACCATGCCCTGTTCATCTAACTGTAGGACTGGAGCTCTCTTAGAGCAGAGGGAGAGCTGTTAAGTCTGCACCTTCTCTACTTCCACCACCTCCCACCCCTCTGCTCAGTGGCCTCTCAGACAAGGGAGACTGATTCCCAAAGCTCAGACCCTCACAGAGCTGATTCTGTCCTCAGAACCCCTACATTTTCAAAGCAGGGAATGGGGCAGATGATGAGATGTATCTGCACGACTTGGATGACTCCACTCTAAGCAGTACCCACACCTGTTGGCCTCAGTGTCCTGGCATCTTTCCTTTCTCCATTCCTCAGAATGGCTGCATCAGATGCTGACAATTTTTCATGGACTAGAAAAGTTAACTTTCTCAAACTTTGTCTTAGAGTTCAAAAAAGGGATCCAGCTGGGCGGTGGTGGCCCAGGTCTTTAATCCCAGCACTCGGGAGGCAGAGCCAGGCAGATCTCTGTGAGTTCAAGGCCAGCCTGGTCTACAGAGCGAGATCCAGGACAGTACATTCGGGAGGGGAGGCCAAAATCCTTTTAGAGTATAGATTAGCCTATAGAAAAATGTCTGCTGAAAATCAAACAGTGAAGGGGAAGATGCATAGGAATCTTACACAACTTAAGTAAAACAGCTCTCTGAACAGATGAAGACAGGTTTCTTCTGTATCCCAGAATCTAATCAATATTTATATGTATAATTCAGCTATCATTTGGCTTAAAAGGGCTTATTGGGAAATGTTATCATTTTTACTATTTTCTACAAAAAGTATTTTACTGTTTAAAATAATCCTAGACTTTTAAATTATAACCTGTTTTTTAATGTTCAGGGTATCTGTGTATTATTTGGCCTACAGTTGTACATAAAATGTTTTTACATTTAAAAAAAAGGACAGCTGGCCTGTGGTGGTGCACGCCTTTAATCCCAGCACTCGGGAGGCAGAGGCAGGTGGATCTCTGTGAGTTCGAGTCCAGCCTGGGCTACCAAGTGAGTTCCAGGAAAGGCTCAAAGCTACACAGAGAAACCCTGTCTCGAAAAACCAAAAAAAAGGACAAATACTATAGAATTTTATTACATGAAATATATAGAATATGCAAATCCATAGAAAGATTAGATGTTATCTCAAGATGGAGAAGAAAGGAATCTAGACCAATGATTTCCTAAGTTCAGAATCTCTGTTTTGTGTGATGGAAAAAAGCCCACATATGGACAGTCATATCAGGACATAATATCATGAATGTAATAAATCAACACAATTAATGTAATTGATGAATATCATAAATATAATTATTGAATGAATACTGCAAACGTAATCAATGAATACGACAAATGTAATTAATATCATGAGTGTAATTAATGAATATCATGAGAGTAATTAAAAAATAAATTAAAAACAAAAAAGGATCCAAACTGTCTTCTACTTATCTTATTCCGTTCCCAGCTAGCATCACCTATAGCATACATTGACTGGCCCCTAAATAAAAAAAAAATAGCCTGACTTGGGAAACTGAGGCAGGAAAGCTCATGGGTTTAAGCCTAAGTCCAGCTCCACGCAATGCCCTTGATATTCTCTTGTCTTTGCCTACACTAAACCAACCTAGCAGTAGATTTTCTGTGCAAGGCAGTTTCCAAGGTCTGGGAAGGCTACCCTGACTCCCAGGAGTTACAACCCAGGGCTGGAGCTGGAAACAAGCTAAAAACTGCTTCTCTCACATACCAAAAGCCCTGTAGGCTCCTTGCTGAGTGAAAAGAGGTTGTGCAGAGAACTTCTCAGAAGGCTTAAGATCATCCTAATCTTAACATACAAGCAGATGGGGGGGGCAGAAAATGGGATGCAGGGTCCAGATGGAGACATGTTTATAGTAGGCATGGAGGCCACCTGGCTGAGCCTGAGCGTGAGCCTTCAGCACTGTTTTCTGGGATCCATGAGTTGACTATCAGGCTACTGGATTTCCTTAACTATTTTCTCTTCACAGGGCTCTTCAGCCCACTGTGTCTTACCAGGGCACCACTTTCTATTTTAGGATATGGGTGGTTTCTTGAGCAGAATGAAATGGCGGGGATTGTTAGGCAATGGTTGGAATTAATTGTGTTCCAAAGCTACCAAGGTAGTTAACTGGTTTTCTTGGCCCATAACTAAAGAAAGAGTCCAATTAGTTTCAGATTAGAAAACAATCCTAAACTTGATTGGAAAGGACAGCCGAACCACCCCCCCCCCCCTTTGATACAGTATCATCACTAAGAAGCCAGGGCTATCCTGGAAATCACTATATAGTTCAAGCTGGCTTTGAACTCACAGAGATCTGCCTCCATCTGCCTTCCAAGTGCTGGAATTAAAGGTGTGTGTTACCACATACCCAAACTAGCCTCATAGAAACAGTGTTGGTGGGTGGATTTACTCTATTATCAGATCCAGGGGAAACAACTATGGTACTGGCCAAACTGATCACACATTGTGATGTCAATACTTCAGGAAGTATGAATTTGACCTACATTGATTTAATGAAGTGTTGGAAAAATATATTTCTTCTGTATTTGGGAGAAGAGTTTCCTGTGTCCTTCCCGTGTTCCAGAGTGAATCCTGGAATGTGTTGAGCCCCTCCCAGCCCACTTGTGGACACTAAGGATATAGTAGCTGTGTCCTCCCGAAAGTGATACAGCAGAGGGTGAAGCCTGGTACCTTGATGATGGAGTCAAGCAGACTGTGTCTTATCAAAGTCAAGATGTGATAGACAACTTGTGCCTACATTCGTGTTGTGGCCATCCATCATTTCCTTTCTTTGTTCTCAGTCACAGTTTCTTCCGCTAGATGCCAATGCATCTCTATGGAACACCACTTTGCATAATGTGTTTTGATGAAGTAATGATAGGTTGCCCATGCTTGAATGGGATTGGGCAGCCAATAACCATGAACTCTTTCTCCTTCTGTTCTTTGTCCTCCTCATCTTCATCTTTTCTTGGCCTATATAGGATCTCACTATGTTATTTAGGCTGAACTTGGGTTTAAACCCATGAACTTTGCTTTCTCAGTTTCCCAAGTGCTTGTCTTACTCATAGAAGGCACTTCACCTGGTCAGGCTATGTTTTTTTCCTGCTTAGGGTCCAATCAATGTATGCTGTGGGTGAAGCTAGCTGGGAACGGAATGAGATAAACAGAGTGGAGTCAGGATCTCTTTTTTGGACTCTAAGACAAAGTTTGAGAAAGTTAAACTTTCCAGACCATGAGCAATTGTAGGCACCTGATGCAGTCATTCTGAGGAATGGAAAAAGGAAAGAAGCCAGGACACTGAGGCTTACTAGGGCCCGGGGGGGGGGGCACGGCTGCTTAGGGAGGGTTCTCTCCTGTCTGGCAGATACAGCTCATCATCTGCCCCATTCCCTGCTTTGAAAATGCAAGGGTTCTGAGGACAGACTCAGCTCTGTGAGGTACTGAACTTTGGGAATCAGTCTCCCTTGTCTGAGAGGCCACTGAGCAGAGGGGTGGGAGGTGGTGGAAGTAGAGAAGGTGCAGAGGAGACCTAACAGCTCTCCCTCTGCTCTAAGAGAGCTCCAGTCCTACAGTTAGATGAACAGGGCATGGTGGTGACATGGACCTGTGTGTGATCCCAGTGCTCTAGAGCCCGAGGCAGGAGGATCCTGATTTCTTTCTTTCTTTCTTAACTTTTTTTTTTTTTGGTTAGGGGACAGGGTCTCTCTATGTATTGGAATTCCTTTTGTAGAACAGGATGGCCTAAAAGGTATGGATTCTCCTGCCTCTGCCTCCTCTCTTTCTTTCTTTCTTCCTTTCTTTCTTTCTTCCTTCCTTCTTCTTTCTTCCTTCCTTCCTTCCTTCCTTTCTTCCTTCCTTCCTTCCTTCCTTCCTTCCTTTCTTTTTTCTTTCTTTCTTTCTTCCTTCCTTCCCTCCTTTCTTTCTTTCTTCCTTTCTTTGTTTCTATCTTGCTTGCTTTCTTCCTTCCTTCATTTCTTTTTGTGTTTACATCCAGACTGAAGCTTCTCCTCCCTCTTATCATCCCAGTCCCTCCTCCCATCTCTCCTCCTCTCTCCCATCCACTCCCCCTCCTCCTTTTCTCTTCAGAAAAGGGCAGGCCTCCCATGCATATCAACCAGTCATGGTATAAGTATATCACATTGCAGTGAGACTAGGCACCACCTCCTCTGTTAAGACTGGATTACTGTCTCTGCCTTCTAAGCACTGGGATTAAAGGTGTGAGCCAACATGGGGTCTTGATTTCTTTCCCCTCCTTACCCCTGGGAGACAGGGTTTCTTTTCTTAGTCTTGTAGACTTGTAGTCTTGATCTGTAGAGCAGGCTGCCCTCAGAAGCAGAGATCTGCCTGCCTCTGCCTCCTGGACACTGGGATTAAAGGCATGCAACATCACTACCCGTCCTGGATCTTGATTTCTGGGCCAGCCTGCCAGGCATAGCCAGATTTTGTCTCACCAAACCAAAATAGCTTGTGTTGTTATGCAAGCTTGTATCAACAGCATAAGGGAAGCTGGGCCCAGAGGGTCATCTAAGGCCTGAGACCAACATGGGATACATCTGAGATCCTGTGTCAAACCAGTCCCCAGATACATCTGAAGCAAGCCCTCCAAATCAATACTAATAATACAACTAGGGAATACAACCCAGAAGTTGTCTCTTTTGAGGTCCTAGGGATCTAAATGAATGAATGCTCCAAGGTGAGTTTAGAAAAGTGTATAGCCTCTTGTGGGGCAAAATCTTTATTTTATTATTCATGGCTGCTTCTGTGACCTTATTGTGCAGTCAGGACATTTTTGGAAGAGGGCTAGAAGAAAAAGCAACAACTTTCTAGAACAGTTTCTCTTAGATTTGGTGACATATCTTGACACCTTGGTTTTGAAATGTCTGTTCTTGTGCGTGTGTGTGTGTGTGTGTGTGTGTGTGTGTGTGTGTGTGTGTGTGTGTGTGTTTTGGGGTTTGTTTGTTTGTTTGTTTTTCAAGACAGGGTTTCTCTGTATAGCTTTGTGCCTTTCCTGGAACTCACTCTGTAGCCCAGGCTGGCCTCAAACTTACAGAAATCCACCTGCCTCTGCCTCCCCAGTGCTGGGATTAAAGATGTACACCACCACCACCCAGCGAAATGTCTGTTCTTGTTCTTGACGTTTATTTATAGAAGTAAGAATACACTTTTCTAGTTATGAGCAGTATTGTATTTGACCAGGACATAGTATTCAGTGGGCAACCCTTTTCCTGTCTAATGATTTGGTAGTTCAGAGTGCATCAAAATGCTTAAAATGCTGCAGACACTAATAGAACGGGGCTTCAGCAAGTGCTCTGTGAGAAAACACAGTAGCATATGGAACAAAGGACAATATTTAATTTATAGATTTTAGAGGGTGTTAATCTCTGAGATTAGCAGGGCCTTTGAGTGTAGAGGGGAAGAGTCTTAGACTTTAGTAGACTAGTGACCTTACTAGATAGGATATAAAGCAATAATTTAAGACATTAATCCTGTTGCACCCACCCTACCTTGGGACTATTCATGCTAAGGGTTTAGAAGCTTAAGTGATAGGATATAAGTGTGGCTACTACCTTCTCACAGACAGTCTCTGTATTTCAACCATGTCTCTGGTTTAAAAAAAGGGGGAAAAGCTTTAAAAGAAAAATAAAATAAAGGGAAACTTAGATGTGAACAATGACAACAAATTCCCCAGAAGCTTCACTAGGCAAAATGACTATGACAGATAGTTTAATGTTTTCTACCAAACACAAACATTTGTTCAAAGGCTGGGTGGAGAAACACACCTTTAATCCTAGCACTCAGGAGGCAGAGTCAGGAGGATCCCTGTGAGTTCCAGGACAGCCACACCTACATTAAAGAGGCTCTGTGTTAAAGGAAATAAAACAAACAAACAGAGTTAAAGAGAAAGAAAAAGAAATTATCCTGGCCAAGGTGGTTACCATTGCTATAATTAGTGCCTCATAAATCTGAGCACTGAGAAGTCAGTGACTTGCCAGAGATGACCAAGCATCAGAAAAAGCTGCAGTATTATAAGCAGGCCATCAATGGACAGAGCCAGGTAATGACTTCTATGGAATATTTTTCTAGTTGAATGAAATTCAGTGTGTGTATTTAAGGTAAACACTGGTTAGGTATGATTTAAATTTTCTGAAACATTCATAAAAGAAATAAGAAAATCTGGAAGCTGTAGAGGATGGTTTATGTATATTCCCCTCCAAATTCAAATGTTAACCTGCTCTAAAAGACATGCATTACCGCTGGGCGGTGGTGGCACACACCTTTAATCCCAGCACTGGGGAGGCAGAGGCAGGTGGATCTCTGTGGGTTGGAAGCCAGACAGGTTTGCAAAGTGAATTGCAGGACAGCCAGGACTGTTACACAGAGAAACCCTGTCTCAAAAAAAAAAAAAAAAAAAAAAAAAAAAAGCCGGGAAGCGGTGGCACATGCCTTTAGTCCCAGAGCCAGGCAGCTCTCTGTGAGGTCGTGGCCAGCCTGGTCTACAGAGCTAATTCCAGCACAGGCACCAAAACTACACAGAGAAACCCTGTCTCAAAAAACAAAAGAAAGTAATGGGTAATGTATGTGGCCTATGTTTTCATTGTTGCTAATAGTTATATTTAATATAATTTAATAGTATTCAATATAATTTAATATTTAATAATATTGATATTGCAATAACTAGAGGCTAATTTGTTTATGTATATAATATGTATATATTTATATTTAAAATTTAAAAATGAGCAAGGTCTGGGAGTGCACACCTTTAATCCCAGCACTTGAGAAGCAGAGGCAGGATGATCTCTGTGAGTTAGAGGTGTGACTGATCTACACAGCCAGGCCTATGTAGAGAGATCCTGTCTCAACCTGGTGTACATCTTTTATCCCAGCAACCAACGTAGGAGGATCTCTTGTGAGTTTAAGGCCAGCCTGGTCTAGATAGTGAGTTCTAAGACAGTCAGGACTACAGAGTGAGACCCTGTCTCCAAAAGTAAAAAAGAAAAGAAAAGAAAAGAAAAGAGAAAAGAAAAGAAAAGAAAAGAAAAGAAACAACAAATTATAAATAAACAAGTAAACAAATAAAATTTTAAAATGAATGCAAAAACACTCTCAGAGAACTGGCAAGATGGCTAATCTGGTATAGACACTTGTCAATCCTAACAGCCTGAGTTCCATTCCTAAGACACATGGAAAAAGGAAAGAACTAATTCCTGCAAGTTGTTTATTGACCTCCACACATGTGGACTGCTACATGCCTGTACATACGTAGACACACACACACACACACACACAAACACACACACACACACACACACACACACACTGTAACTTAAAAATTTGTTTAAATATCTCAGGGTTTGATATCTCCAAAATGCCAAAACAGCTTTGATATTTGTGGATCCATCTCAACATCTGTGAATACAGCTCTTTATTTGCAGATGGCGGTGGGAGGGGGGCAGCTTGGGCGTGTTGAGACATGATTTCATGTATGTTACACTGGCTGAACTCTTGACAAAGCTGAGGCTGAACTCCTGATTGTCCTGCCTCCACCTCGCAAAAGCTGGGATTACAGGTGAATGCCACCATAGGCAGCTTTACTTTCTTTAAGCATCTGGTTTGCTTTAAATCGGATCAGCTATTTTTGGTATCAAGTCATCTTAATAGGCCAGATGTGTGATGATTCAGAAACATACAAAGGTTCACACTCATTTGTTCATTAAATAAACACATACTCAATGGTTAAAAAAAAAATAAGCAGGCCATCTTTACAATGTTGCTTCAAACATCGATGCACCTAGATGCTGACAGCACACAACATTCAGACTGGAATTTAGAGACCTGCACTGCAGCCTGGAGGAAGAATGTTGACTTGCTAATGGTTGGTGTGAAACTTCACTGAAGGAAACATACATGTTCTGCATCTTGAAACTCTCCAGGCTGGGCTCCTACTCAGAGGTCTGCCTGTCTCTGCCTCCCCGGTGTTAGGATTAAAGGCAGGCACGCCCTTTTCTGACTTTATTTCTCTTATTTTGGGGAGTATAATATAATTACACCATTTTACCCTTCCCTTTCTTCTCTCCCAACCCTGTCATATACCCCTCCTTGATATCTTTCAAATTCATGGCCGATTTCATTAGCTGTCTTCACATGCACATGTATATGTATATACATACATACTCCTATATAACCAGCTCTCTTTGTTTTTCCTCTGCACCCTAGCCCTAAAATATGAAATTATCAAATAAATAATAAACGCCACCACCCTAATGGAACTAGGGATGTAGACTAGACTTACCCACAAACACTGATTTTATAAGAAGGGCAGTAAGGGTGCTGGTTTGCTGGCATAGGCTTTAATCCCTGCACTGTGAAGGAAGAGATGGGTGAATCTCTGTGAGACTGAGACCAGTTTGATGTACATAGTAAGTTCGAAGACAGCCAGAGCTATGTAGAAAGACCTTGTCTCAAAATAAAACAAAATAAGAAACAAACAGATGTAGGACCCACCCAGGATCTTCCTGCTCCTGCACATTCGTCTATCATCCACTTTTCTAGTTGATGCTCAGGAGACTTCCTGAAGCACATTTAAGCTTACCTAGAAGAAAATTAGTATTCCTGGGCACTAATGATGACCTCACTGTAGTAAAAGACTAAGCCAACAGCTGATTGTTTGGATTAATAGGAGAAATTTAGGGATGAATCCTTTACCCTAAGGTGGGTCAAGGGCTGGGCTTTAGGAGGGAGTATATAAGCCAGAGCCTGGGCCCTTCTTCACAACTACATTGGACAGTCAGCTGCTTGGAGTTGCCTTATTCTGAAGTGGTAGAGCTCTTGTGATGGAAATGGATGGTTTCAACGAGAATGCCTGGTGGACATTGCCTGAAAACTTTGATGCCCCACTTGTAACATTCATAGATGAAGCCCAGGATCAGCAAATATTTGGTAGGTGGACTTTCCTATGTCCTCTTCCCCTCTTTCATGGTTTTCCAATCTTCTCCTTTTATGCAGTCTGTCCCAGATTCCTAGTTGTTGTGTGACACCATTCCTGGGGAAATGTGGGCAAGTATGTACTCACCCCTGAGAGGGAACCCATACCAGCAAAGGAAGCCATCAGTAGAACTTGGTGAACCAATGAGATTTATTGGGGCTCCTTAGGGATAGTAGTGAGGGGTTACCCACAGGAGCAGAAATGACTCCAAGACAGCTGTGTCACTGAAGCCCACCCAGCATGGGTGACAGCTCACAGAAGCTAGGGCACCTGGAGCACACTGAAAAGCCAGCAGGCAACTCAACATGCAGTTGGGTGATCTTTCCCAGGGGCTCAGCTGGTCTCTGCTCTTGCAGGCTGCTTGGATGGGGTTTCTCAGCAGCTCTGTCTGCCTGAGTGTTACTACAGGCAGTCTGCACCCCTTACATTCTCTGTTTTGCTTGTTTTGTTTTTTGAGATGGAGTTTCTGTGTGTAGCCTTGGCTATCCTGGAATCTGGTCTGTAGACCAACATATCCCCCTGCCTCTGCCTCCTGAGTGCTGAGATTAAAGGTGTGTAGGACCACCTCCCACTTTGCTTAAGTACACTTGGTGAGCTCAGATCCTTCTGAAGCTGATCAATTTTGACCATTTTCGTTTTTTCTTTTGTTGTTGTTGTTGTTTTATTTTGGTTTTTGTTTGTTTGTTGTTTGTTTTTTGAGATAGTGCCTCTCTGTGTAGCATTGAATGGCCTGGAACTAGCTATGTAGACCACGCTGGCCTTGAACTTACAAGGATCTACCTGCCTCAGTGCCCAGAGTGCCAGGATTAAAGGAGTGCACCACAAAGACTGCCACACCCTGTTCCATCTCTTCTTTAACACCCACTGTCTTTAAAGCTTCACTCAGAACAGGTTTTACGGGATTTAGCTCAGTGGTAGAGTGCTTGCCTAGCAAGTGCAAGGCCCTGAGTTCAGTCTTCAGCTCCAGAAAAGAAAAAGAAAGAAAGAGAACAGGTTTTAATCTTGGAGGTAACTGCCACCCAATACCAGCCTCATCACGTACACCCAATGCTAGTGGCTTATAAATCCTTTTGTTGTATCTTCTGTGTTCAGGCCATGAAGACTTACACCTCAGAAGCATCGAGCTACACAGCAACACACTCATTCAACTGGAGAGGTGGTTTACAGCTTCAGGCCAGACTCGAGTCACTGTGGTTGGACCACCCAGAGCAAAGCGGTGGTTGATGGATATGATTTGGAGTGTGGGGAGCCAGGAAGCTTACCACCAGGCCCGAGGTAGGTGACTTTGACAGATATGCCCTTGAGGGTTGACTGCCTGACAGATAATAGTTGTATGGTACCATAGATTCTGATTGAGTCTCTCAGGACTGTGGGAATCCAGATGCTCCTCCAAGTCCATTCTAAGGGAAAAGTTTTAGGTTACAGCCATTTTCATTTCCTGAAGTCTCTAAGATCCTGGGGAGGTATGAATAGATACCTGGGAAGGCCTGGGCTTGTCTGAATTCTTGCCCTATCACATCCCCAAGGAAATCTTGGTTCCTCGTCCTGAGCCTCACTTTATCATTGTTCCACATTCCCTTCCTAGGTGAAGAGATGTTGGAGAGAGTTCAGAACCAGCCCCTGACCAATGCCGACTTCGATGCCTCTCTCAGGGTGCAGTCACATTCCTGGGGCCTTTCTCCACCTGACCGGATGAAAGGGACCACCTAAGACTGATCTGTTCCGGGAAACCAGGGGAGTTCTCACCAGCATTTGAGAAAAACATGAAAGCTACTAAAGGGACTTGGTGTACTATCCTGTCATTCTGAGGGGAGTCTCCTCAGCATAAGATAGTGCTGTGTTGGCAAACATGCAATAAATAAGTTACCTATTGTGAAATGCTTTCCCTGATAATTTATTTCCTTTGGATAAACTTACCAACCCAGTATCTCTGGAAGCTGTGTTTCTAGGTCTAGACTGACTATATTGTCTCCTAGGAAGCCTAGTACAAAGAAGGGGACCGGGAACATAATACAATCAGCTTAAAAGATGGAAAGCCTGGTAGGCTACTCTCTATTGGCCCAAAACACAGGTTCTGCAGACAAAGCTCCTAGAAGATTTAGGGGTCTCTATCCTTCAATCACAAGGGAATAGAGAAGAGTGGATGTAGGGATTCTGATGGAGACAATTTGTTGAAGTTGCCAGGGTGGATACTCAGTTCACTGAGCCTGGTTAAAAAAAAAAAAAGAAAAGAAAAGAAAAAAAAAAAGATGTTGCATCGTGTCAAGAACCAACCCCTGACCAAAGGTGACTTGGATGACTCTTTCAGCATGCCGGCATACATATGTGGACTGATTCTTGATATCGTTTTTTTTTGGGGGGGTTCTGACCTGGCTGGCCTTGACCTCACAGAGATACACCTGGTTTTGCCTCCCCAGTACCGGGATTAAAGGTGTTCAACACTGCCAGGCTCATATTTACTATATTCTACCGAGAAAATACTGTACTGTTGAAAATAATCCTGGACTTTGAAGGATAACCTGTTTTCATGTTCACGCTATCTGTATTATTTCTCCTGCCATTGTACATAAAATCTTTTTACCTTCACAAAAAGGACAAATACTATAGAATTGTATTAGGTGACATATATAGAATATACAAACCATAGAGACAGAAAAATGAGACACTATCTCAAGATGTAGAAGAAAGAAATAAAGAGCAATGATTTCCTAAGTACAGAATGTCTGTTTTGTGTGATGGAAAAGTCCCACAAATGGAGAGTAGTATCAAGAAATAATATGAATGTAATAACTCAATAAAATTAATGTAATTCATGAATATCATAAATATAATTATTGAATGAATACTGTGAATGTAGTCCATGAATACCATGAATGTTAATAATATCGTGAGTGTAATTAAAAATAAATAAACAAATAAATAAATAAATAAATAAATAAATAAATAAATAAATAAATAAAAACTTAGCCCAGTGGTGGGTGGTGTTGAACACATTTAATCCCAGCACTGGGGAGGCAGAGGCAGGCAGACCTTTGTGAGTTCAAAGCCAGCTTGGTCTACAGTGCCAGATCCAGGAAAGTCACTAAACTACACAGAGCAATTCTGTCTCAAAACCAAAAATTAAGTAAATAAAAAAAAACTTAATAATAAAAGGAAAAATTGAAATTACATGTGAACAATGACAACAAATTCCCCAAGAGCTTGTAGTCACTAATTTTTTCTATCAAACAAACATTTCTTGAAAGGCTGGGTGGAGATGTATACCTTTAATCCTAGCACTCAGTAGGCAGAGTCAGGAGGAACCCTGTGAGTTTCAGGACAGCCGGACCTACATTAGAGAGACCCTGTCTTAAATTAAATGAAACAAACAAACAAACAAAGAGAGTTAAAGAGAAAGAAAAAGAAATTATCCTGGCCAAGGGGGTTACCGTTGCTATAAATAATGCCTCATAAATCTGAGCCCTGAGAAATCAGTAACTTGCCATTGATGACCACGCATCAGAAAAAGCTGCACTATAATAAGGAGGCCATCTTTACTATGTTGCTTCAAACATTCATGCACCTAGATGCTGGCATAACACAACATTCAGACTGGAATTTAGAGACCTGCACTGCAGCCTGGAGAAAGAATGTTGACTTGATAATGGCTGGTGTGAAAATCCACTGAAGGAGAAATACCTTGTCTGCATCTTGAAACTCTCCAGGCTGGGCTCAAATGTGGGCGCCATGGGCCCTGGCCCCCGACTGAGAGTGGCTGCGGCCTTGCTTGCTGACCTTGACCAGATGTCCTCCCTATTCAGATTCCCTGTGGGTATCCACCCTTCTGAATGCTTAAGGGAAGTTCCTTGTTTGTGTATCCTGCATTTTGGGCGTTAACAACTTAGATGCAAGAATGTAGAACATTGGGTCTGGAATGTAGATCATTGGTAGCAAACTTCTGCCCTCAGGGGATTCTCCATTTGTGCTGTAAGCCTGTATTTAAGGTTTCTTCCCTCTTTCAATAAACGGCATTCGACATCCAATCTTACGAATGACCCGCTGTCTCTTGTCTCTATTTTTAATCCGCAGCCCTTCGCTCGGACATGGTGAACGGGTATCGGTAATGCGGGTGTTACCGCTACACTCAAACTCACAGGACTGCCTATCTCTGCCTCCCCAGTGTTAGGATTAAAGGCATGCACCGCCTTTTCTGACTTTATTTCTCTTATTTTGGGGAGTATTATATAATTACACCATTTTACCCCTTCCCTTTTTCTTTTTTGTTTTTTGAGACAGGGTTTCTCTGTGTAGCTTTGGAGCCTGTCCTGGAACTCACTCTGTAGCCTAGGCTGGCCTGGAACTCACAGAGATCCACCTGCCTCTGCCTCCCAAGTGCTGGGAATAAAGGCGTGCACCAACACCACCCAGACCTCATCCACTTTTCTAGTTGATACTCAGGAGTCTTCCTCAAGCACCTTTAAGATTACCTAGAAGAAAATTAGTATTCCTGGGCACTAGTGATGACCTCACTGTAGTAAAAGACGAAGCCAACAGCTGATTGTTTGAATTAATAGGAGAAACTTAGGGATGAACCCTTTACCCTAAGGTGGGTCAAGGGCTGGGCTTTAGGAGGAAGTATATAAGCCAGAACCTGGGCTCTTGTTCACAACCACATTGGACAGTCATCTGCTTGGAGTTGCCTTATTCTGAAGTGGTAGAGCTCTTGTGATGGAAATGGATGGTTTCAACGAGAATTCCTGGTGGACATTGCCTGAAAACTTTGATGACCCACTTGTGACATTCATAGATGAAGCCCAGGAAGAGCACATATTTGGTAGGTAGACTTTCCTATGTCCTCTTCCCCTCTTTCATGGTTTTCCAATCTTCTCCTTTTATGCAGTCTGTCCCAGATTCCCAGTTGTTGTGTGACACCATTGCTGGGAAGATGTGGGCAAGTATGTACTCACCCCAGAGAGGGAACCCAAAACAGCAAAGGAAGCCATCAGTAGAACTTGGTGAGCCAATGAGATTTATTGAGGATCCATAGGAGTAGGAGTGAGGGGTTACCCACAGGAGCAGAAATGAGTCTAAGACAGCTGTGTCACTGAAGCCCACCCAGCATGGGTGACAGCTCACAGAAGCTGTGGAACCTGGAGCACACTGAAAAGCCAGCAGGCAACTCAACATGCAGTTAGCTGATCTTTCCCAGGGGCTCAGCTGGTCTCTGCTTCTTTCAGATTTCTTGGACTGTGTTTCTCCCCAGCTCTGTCTACCTCAGCCTGACTACTGACAGTCTTTACTGCTTACCTACCCTTTTTGTTTTGTTATTTTGAGACAGAGTGTCTGTGTGTTACCTTGGCTGTCCTGGAATCTGCTCTGTAGATCAAGATATCCTCCTGCCTCTGCCTCGAGAGTGCTGGGATTAAAGGTGTGTTTGACCACCAACTGCTGGTTTCCTTAAGTACACTTGGTGAGGTCAGATCCTCCTGAAGCTGATCAATTTTGAGGGACTTCCAGAACTTGCTTATTTCTTTTGTCTTAAAGTGCTTTTCTGCAGGATGGAATTTGTAACTGTCCCGGTTCTTGAATATTTTGTTTGATGTTTCCTTTTTTTTTTTTTTGAGATAGTGCCTCTCTGTAGCCCTGACTGGCCTTGAACTCACCAGGATCTGTCTGTCTCTGTGCCCTGAGTGCTAGGATTAAAGGAGTGCACCAGAATGACCGCCACACCCTGCTTTTCTATCTCTTTTTTACCTTGGACTGTCTTTACAACTCAGAAGAGATTTTAATCTTGGAGGTAACTGCCACCCAATACCAGCCTCCTCACATACACCAAATACTAGTGGTTGTAAATCCTTTTGTTGTATCTTCTGTGTTCAGGCCATGAAGACTTACACCTCAGAAGCATCGAGCTACACAGCAACACCCTCATTCAACTGGAGAGGTGGTTTACAGCTTCAGGCCAGACTCGAGTCACTGTGGTTGGACCAATCAGAGCAAAGCGGTGGTTGATGGATATGATTCGGTGTGTGGGGAGCCAGAATGTTTACCACCAGGCCCGAGGTAGGTGACTTTGACAGATATGCGCTTGAGTGTTGCTTGCCTGACAGATAATAGTTGTATGGCACCATAAATTCTGATTGGGCCTCCCAGGACTGTGGTAATTCCAGATGCTCCTCAAAGTCCATTCTAAGGGAAACAGTTTTTGGTTACAGCCATTTTTATTTCATGAAATCGCTAAGATCATGGGGAGGTGAATAGATGACTTCGGAAGGCCTGGGCTTGTCTGAATTGTTCCCCTATCCTGTCCCCAAGGAAATCTTGGTTCCAATACTGAGCCTCATTTCACCATTGTTCCACATTCCCTCCCCAGGTCAATTGATGTTGCATCTTGTCCGGAACCAACCCCTGATCAATGCTGACTTCAATGCCTCTTTCAGCATGCTGGCATATATATGTGGCCTGATTTGTCATATCTCTTTTGCTTTCTGACCAATACATCTTGCCTGGAGATTAGAGGAGTGAGCTAGCCACTATTTAACCATAGAGGCTAAGCAGTGGTAGCATACATTTCTCTGTCTCTCTGTCTTTCTGTCTCTCTGTCTCTGTCTCTCTGTCTTTCAAGACAGGGTTTCTTTATGTAGCTTTTTACTTTTTGTGGATCTTACTCTGTAAACCAGGCTGGCCTCAAACTCACAGAAATACGCCTTCCTCTGCCTCCCAAGTGCTGGAATTAAATGTCATCGCCTGGTTGTGGCACACACTTTTAATCCCACACTTGGATGAAAGTAGGGAGATCAGGAGTTCAGGTCTTCCCTGGGCTACATAAAACTAAAGCAATCTAAAAGAGAACCAGAGCCAGATGGTGGTTGTTCAGTCCTTTAATCCCAGCTCTAGGTAAGTAGAGACAGGAATATAAGTTGGGCAGAGACAGAACTTGGTCCTCCATTTGGTTTGAGGATTTGTAGAGGTAAGAAGTTTTAAGTGGCTGCTGCTCTGCTTCTCTGATCTTTCAGCTTTCATTCTCAATATCTGACTCTGGATTTTTATTATTAAGACTAATTAGGATCATTCTTTAGGGGTCTATCTATACCTAACAGGCTGAAAGAAACCACTTAAGACTGATCTCTCCTGGGAAAGTAGGATGTGAGAATTCTCACCAGCATTTGAAAAAAAAACAACAAAGAGGATAATAAAGTGACTTGTGTTGGTGTACTGTCCTGTTGCTCTCTGAGGGAAGTCTCCTAAGCATAAGACATTCAGTAAATATCCAGTAATTATTTTACCTAGTGTGAAATGCCTTTTCTGCTCATTTATTTCCTTTGGATAAACTTACCAACCCAATATCTGCAAGTTGTGTTCCTAGGTCTGGACAGACTATATTGTCTCCTAGGAAGCCTAGTACAAAGAAGTAACATGATACAATCAGCTTAAAAGATGGAAAGCCTAGTAGGCTACTCTCTATGTGCCTAAAATGCAGGTTCTGCAGACGAACCTTCTCAGTAGGTTTAGGAGTCTCTATCCTTAAATCACAAGGGAGTAGAGAAGAGTGGATGTAGGGATCCAGATGGGGACGATTTGTTGAAGTAGACAGGGTGGATAGTCAGTTCACTGAGCCTGGTAAAAATGCCCAAATTATCTCTGACTGCTAGTTGTTTGGGGTTGGGCTTGTACAGTGATTTTTGGGGATCCATGAATAAGTTAATGGCAAGGGTCTCCTGACTCCATTCAGAACAGTGCTATCCTTCTGTTGATCACTCAACAGAGAGCTGGCAAAGCGTTTTCTTCCTCAGTCACTTCCTCTTCACACTGTTCCTCAGCAGCCTGCATCTCACAAGGACTTCATTGCCTTAAACTAGGAGAAAGGCATCATGTTTTGGACCAGAATGAAAATGGGAGAAATTTCAGAAAAACATTTGAATCTGGAACATCCTTTGTAGCTAGTTTCATTAGTTTCACCCTGCCAGCTGCTGAACAGGAATTAGATCAGTTTTACAGTAGAAAACACTTGTTAGTCTGACTAGACGAAGAAAGCAACCTAACTACTCTCAAAAGGGAGTATCATTTGCTTTTGATTTGATAATTTCACATTTTAGGGCTTAGGAGATAGAGGGAAAACTGTGTTTATATAGGAATATATTGTATATACATGTATGCATGTAAAGACAGCTAATAAAAAAAGCTATGAATTTGAAAGATCAAGGAGGGGTATATGAGAGAGGCTTTGGAAAGAGGAAAGAGAAGGGGTGAAATGATGTAATTATATTATAATCTCAATAATAATAGAAATAAAATCAGGCATAGTAGTGCATGCCTTTTGTTTTTGATTTTGTTTTGTTTTTGTTTTTTTGAGACAGGGTTTCTCTGTGTAGCTCCTGGAACTCGATCTGTAGACCAGTCTGGCCTTGAACTCACAGAGATCCACCTACCTCTGCCTCTCCAGTGCTGGGATCAAAGGTGTGCACCACCACCACCACCACCACCACCACCACCACCACCACCACCACCAGGCATGGTACACACCTTTAATCCCAGCACCGGGGAGGCAGAGGCCGGTGGATCTCTGAGTTTGAGGTCAGCCTGGAGAGTTCCAGGCCAGACAGGGCTACATAGACTCTGTCTCAAAAAAAAAATCATAAAAGGTATTTTCTCTTTCACATCAACCTTCAGCAAATCAACCTTCTTCTCCAGGCTGCAATTTAGGTGTGTAAATTCCAGTCTGAAATATTTGTGAGCTCTAGGTGCATTCATCTTTGAGGTGACGTGGCAGTGACGGCATGCTTATACTGGAGCTTTTGCTGATACTTGGTCATCTCTGGCACATTACTGATTTCTCAGTACATAGATATCATGATCTCCAAAACAACAATGAGAAGAGAAACCACCAATGGCCAGGTTCATTTTTCTTTCTCTTTACTGTCTTTCTGTTATTTTGAGACAGGGTCTCTCTAGGTAGTAGCCCAGGCTTCCTGGAATTCACAAAGATCTCCCTGCCTCTGTCTCCTGAGTGGTGGGATTTCAGGCGTGCACCACCACACCGGCCCCCTTTTATAGTAAGTGTGGTACCACAGCAAGGGTGGCCTGTACTACTTTGGGGGAATACAATACCAAGCAAGCAACCAGAGTTTACATATTTCTGCATGAATTGCTTCTCTCTTAAGAGAAGTCTGGCTGCTCTGATATGAGAAATAACAGGGTTTGTTCTAGGAAAGACTCTCCCTGAGTGAGCCAGGGACCCCAGACTAGGGCCATGACAGGCTCTTCTAGTATCTTTGCTAGAGACCAGTCCTTAGTTTTGGTTTACTGGAGCTGAACGAGCAGCCCTGGGGAAAACCCCAACTCGGGGGCAACCAATCCGGGCCCCCCACAGCCTACTGCTAATTCAGTATATGCCCCACAGGCTTCTGCTGGCTAAAGAGAGTTCTCCCCACCCTGTCACTGGAAAGTCCCTAACCACTAGAGCCACCTACCAATCCTGTTACAACTGGTAAACTTTTTGTTTAAATCCACCAATTAGCTCCAGACTATTCTCTCATCCCTGGAATTTCCCTAACCTTGCTTAAAAGGAGCCTGTGAGCTTTTCTGTGGGTCACCATTACCCACTTTGTCAGATGTTTAGACCCCACATGTTGACAACTTTAATAAATGCTCTTGTTGATTGTATATATGATTTGGTAGTCTTTTATGGGACTTCTCTCAGACCCTAACATATGGTGCATTGGCTGGAAAGTCCCCTCAAGACTCCTGGCAAGAAAGCATTATAAAACCCGACTGATAGTAAGTGTGTGAGCGCTCTTTATCTTTGTTTGTCGTTGCTCTGACCATCATGGTTCTGGTCTGTGTTCTGTGTTTCTCTGGAAAGATGAAGCTATCTGAATCTGGAAGGTGGAGGGCTAGGTCGGTGCGCTATTAGCACTTGAACCATCTGAGTCAAGAGACATCTCAGCGGCACCTGGAAGGAACTGGGTCCCCTAGGTTGAATAGGGACAGAGGGTCCATTTGATTGGACAGGAGCACAGGCTGCTCCTGGTGCAAAATGGAATTCACCCTCCCCCAGAAAGCCATGAGCCCATTCCTGGTTCCTCTTTAGTGTGATGTCCTGGTACATTGTGTTTTCTGTTGCCCTGTTGTGATTTTTGTCTCCTCACTACACTACACTTGTCCTCCTACAAGGAGTGAGGCAGATAGCTTCCACCCCAATGAACATTTTATTGGACCATTTCAAGGACTTTCAGGCACAAGCTGGTGACTTGGAGCTCATCGTCTGGAATGGGCAGGGAGGGGTTTGCTCAATACAGCCATGGTGGGGACCAGGCTGCAGGCCGGCATGCTCCTGTGGGGGTGTGGGGGGGTGCTGGGGAGTCATTTCCTGTATTTGCTAAGCTGTGGCAGTCATGTTGTGACAGTTTACTTTGGGCCAGCAGGTGGGGAAGCCTGCTGGTGGCCCACCAGGAGTGGGGGAGGTCTTCAGGTACCAGACAGAGAAACTGGGATTGATTGTTATGGCCAAGGAGGCTGATAATTCTTTTACAGGAACACTGATTGACACTCAGTGGCCACAAGTGACTGTATGTAGCCACTGCTCCCCCTTCCCTCCTTCGTGAGCCAAATTCTTCACTGTGGACCAAGGTTCTTGCCACAGCTACTTCCTCTTAACTCCTTCCTGTCCTGACACTGCCTAAGAAACTGCTGAATTGAACCAGCCTATAAAATATTATGTTTGGGGGAAATTATACTTTTGTTTCCACAGGGTAAAAAAAAAATACCATTTTTGGTCATTCAGATCCAGTGGTTTATAAATATTTGTCATCATTTAGAGGAGTTGGTTACAAATTATTATTGGTTAGGGCAAGAAAAAACTACTGCTCGTCTCAGATGTTTTACATTGGTACAGGTTTTTATGTGTTGATGCAAATTTAGGGTTATTTTTGTTATGGTATATGTATGTTTCTGTTCTGGTTTAAGAGCCTATACAATATTCTAGACTACTGAGGGAAACCACAAGAAGGACGTTGATAAAAGTTTTCATGTTATCTGGAAAACGAGGGAGAAGATAAGAAACTGAAATAACAAACAGAGGAGAAAAGAAAGAGGAGTTTGTCCAAAATAAAATGTCTGGCTGAACCAGAGCAGCAGAGATAGCAGAAGCCTGCCTTGGGGATGTATAGTAAGTTGTAGAAGGCCAGAGCAGGTATGAGATTTGACCAAGTTATGTTAATTCCGGTTGGTTTTCATCATTTAAAAAACAAAGCTGATGATTCTTCACTGCAAAATATTTGAGAATGGGGTCATACTCTTTAAAGGAGAGAGGAGGACTGAGGTCCCATGTCAGACTTATTTAAAAATATAATATATAACTACGACTACAGGTTAATAGTGAATCATCATGTCATAGTCCTCTGGGTTACAGGGTTCTCTATGATTGGCTTTCTATGAAATGACAAGACTAAAGCTCTTAGCTACTCAGAGTTTCATAGAAAAGCCCAAACCTGTTTCTTAAAAGAAAAATGCTTATAAGATGAAAATAAAACAAATGCAGAACTCTGGCCTGCAAAAAGCAACACTTCTAACAAAGCCATTTTAGAAAAATGAGGCTCTAACTTTATATTTGGTGTAGGGAATGGTTGCCATCGGACCCAGAACAGCATCACTGATTTGGACTGTTGTAATGATGACAGAAATGTAAGGTTGGGGACTGGAGAGACGGCTCAGTGGTTAAGAGCACTGGCTGCTCTTCCAGAGGACCCAGGTTCAATTCCCAGCACCCACATGTCAGCTAACAACTGTCTGTAACTCCAGTTCCCTGGGATCTGACATCTTCACACCAATGCACATTAAATAAAGTTAAATAAATTATTACAAAAAAAAGAAAGAAAAGAAATGTAAGGTTAGATGTAAACAGATGAATCTCTCCCACCTGCCTGTTTCCAAATAACCACTCAGAGGCTTACATTAATTATAAATGTTTGGATGATGGCTAAGGTGTACTACTGTCTAGCTCTTACATTTAAATTAACCCATTTCTATTAATCTATTTATTGCCTCATGGCCCTTGGCTTAGCAGTTCTTTCACATCTTGCTTCTGGAGTGGCTTGCAGCACCTGCCTTGATTCCGTTTTTCCCATCTGGCCTTCAGTTTGAATGTGCTGCCAAACCTTATTCTGCCTGGCTATTGGCCAAAACAGCTTTATTATCAACCAATTAGAGCAACACAAATTCACAATGTAAAGAAATACCATCCTGCAGCAGTTAGATTTGTTACAACATACTGTATATGTGATTCAACTGTGGTTTAGAATTTATACTCTATATAGTGATAAAAATTTAAGGTTATAAAGGTCTATTCAGGTTAACAAATCTGACTTAGAGTATTACACCTAAGTACTTATGTCTTTACCCAATGTTCAACAGCAGACTTTTAGAGAATTTAGATAAATGGGAACATATGTTTGATAAATAAGGTATTTGGTAAATTAGATATATATTCTATAATGGAGTTTCTGGTCCCCCAAGAGGGACGTTTTCCCAGGGCTGGACTTTTGGGCAGATGCTTCCACTGCTTATCAAGGGCAGTGCTGGCCTCCAGGCTCCCTCAGGCTCTGCTCATGGGCCACACCCCAACTCAAAAGCCGTCTTTCCACTGTTCACATTGGGCACTGGTCTTCTTTCCCTTGTCACTTTTCCTTGCCTTCTCAGGAGACACCCTTAGTTTAGTACAAACTTGTTATTTTTTCCCCCATGAAATGGTTATTCTGGTTTCTTTACTGGGCCCATTATCTATGTTTAAAAAGTTTTATTTTGATACTGGAAAAGCTTCAATTCAAAGTCGTGATTTTTAAGGCTAAACCTGCCAGAAATGGAATGTAAAGTCCTAGTCTTATGAGAGCTGCTTATGTAGACTGTTAAGGAACACAAATTAATAGCCATCTTATAAATGATCAAGTTCTTCAGTTATAGTCATGCTAAGAAATAATATAATTAAGTACAAGGATAAGCCTTCCTTAGTCCCCTGTATATATTTTCAAAGTTAAGCTGAAGATAAGTAACTAGAAACAAAATTTGTCTATTCAGATATCTCTAATAGATAGACAGTCCCCAAATGCTTCAGAGATCTGCAGAATATGGCATTTAAAATGTTTAACAAATGTTTAATAAAAAGCTTAATATAACAGAGACTCCCAGGTCCTAGCAATGACTCCCAAGGTCTACAAAGAAGATATAGAACAACAACAATGACTCCAACAGATTGTTGATAGCACTGACCACTGGGCAAGATAACCCAGAACAACACCTGCCATAAAGAAGTTGGAGGGGAGGGGAATGAGTAAGAGTGGGTTCAGGGGGAGTAGGAGTAGGGAAATGGGATAGATACAATCAAGGCACATTGTATATGTATATGAAGTTCTCAAAGAATGAATAAAAATATTAAAATAAATAAGGTTTTTCTTAATAGCTAATTCTTGTACAAAAGAGTTGATTTCTTGAAGACCTCAAGATATTATGTATGTATATAATGAATGTTGACCTAATTTATGTCTTTACTTTTTCCTGCTGATTTCCCTTTCTCCTCTTGGTCATCCTTCTTGTTCTGAATTTCTCTTGACATTGTGTGTGTGTGTGTGTGTGTGTGTGTGTGTGTGTGTGTGTGTGTGTGTGTGTGTGTTTGAGAGTGTGCACTATGTAACCTTCCCATCCTCCAGTACTGGGATGGCAAGCTTGGACCACGATGACCTGCCATAGTTATTGTTTTTTTTTCTTTATCTATTATATATGTTATTTACTTTTTTTTTGCTGGATGCCGTTTATTGAAGGAGGGAGGAGGTCTTAAATGCATGTTTATAGCACAATGGGAGGACCCCGGAGGGGAGAAGTTGGCTACCGATGTTTTACAATCTTGCATCAAAGCTGTTAAAGCCCATTATGCAGGATATACAGACAAGGAACTTCCATTTAGAAGGGTGGAACCCAGCAGAGAATTAGCATAGGGAGGATATCAAGGTCAAGGTCAGCAAGCAAGGCAACAGTTACCGAAAATGGGGGCCAGGACCCTACAGGTCCCCCTTTTACTAGAAAATGAGCTTCTGACTTAGGTTGTATGGAACGTCAGCAGGTCACCTTACCTATCATGGAGACGCCTGCCAAGGCCACACAGGCACTCTGTCTTAGGTTGGTGAGCGCCCCCCAGGCATTACCCATCTCTAAATACTCATACAGGCTCATCAGCTTGATACAGTATAAATTCTTATCTTAGTAGTGAAATATTTCACTGAGATTTGTTCAGTAATTGAGTAAAACCAAGACTTATTATAAACCATAGACATCCTGGAGTCCCCTATGCTATAAATATAGCTTCCATGGTTCTGTGGATTGCAGTCTGATTGTTCTTTTCTTTATATCTAGGATCCAGTTATGAGTGAGTACATACCATGTTTGTCCATCTGAGTTTGGGTTACCACACTCAGGATGATTTTTTTCTAGTTCCATCCATTTGCCTGCAAATTTCATGCTGTCATTGTTTTTCTCTGCTGAGTAGTATTCCATTGTGTATATGTACCACATTTTCTTAATCCATTCTTCAGTTGAAGGGCATCTAGGTTGTTTCCATGTTCTGGCTATTACAAATAGTGCTGCTATGAACATAGTTGAGCATGTATCTTTGTGGTATGAATCAGCATTCCTTGGGTATATGCCCAAGAGTGGTATGGCTGGGTCTTGAGGTAGATCGATTCCTAATTTTCTGAGAAACCGCCATACTGATTTCCACAGTGGTTGTACAAGCTTGCATTCCCACCAACAGTAGAGGAGTGTTCCCTTTGCTCCACATCCTCTGTCATTAGTGTTTTATATCATAGCCATTCTGACAGGTGTAAGGTAGTATCTCAGAGTCATTTTGATTTGCATTTCTCTGATGATTTAAGGTTGTTAAGCATTTCTTTAAATGTCTTTCAGCCATTTGTGATTCTTGTTTTGTGAATTCTCTGTTTAGCTCTTTAGCCCATTTTTTAATTGGATTGTTCAGTATTTTGATGTCTAGTTTCTTGAGTTCTTTATATACTGTGGAGATCAATCCTCTGTCAGATGTGGGGTTGGTGAAGATCTTTTGCCATTCTGTAGGCTGTCTTTTTGTCTTACTGACCATGTCTTTTGCCCTGCAAAAGCTTCTCAGATTCAAAAGATCCCATTTATTAATTGTTGTGCTCAGTGTCTGTGCTGTTGGTGTTATATTTAGGAAGTGGTCTCTGGTGCCAATGCGTTCAAGAGTACTTCCTACTTTCTCTTCTATTAAGTTTAGTGTAACTGGATTTATGTTGAGGTCTTTGATCCACTTGGACTTGAGTTTTGTGCATGGTGACAGATATTGATCTATTTGTAATCTTTTACATATTGACATCCAATTATGCCAGCACCATTTGTTGAAGATACCTTCTTTTTTCCATTGTATGGTTTTGGCTTCTTTGTCAAAAATCAGGTGTTCATATGTGCATGGATTAATGTCAGGGTCTTCAATTCAATTCCATTGGTCCATATGTCAGTTTTATGCCAGTAGCAAGCTGTTTTTGTTACTATAGCTCTATAGTAGAGCTTGAAGTCAGGGATGGTGATGCCTCCAGAGGTTGCTTTATCATACAGGTTTCTTTTAGCTATCCTGGATCTTTTGTTTTTCCATATGAAGTTGAGTATTTTTCTTTACAAGTCTGTGAAGAATTGTGTTGGGATTTTGATAGGGATTGCATTGAATCTGTAGATTGCTTTTTTAAGATTGCCATTTTTACTATGTTAATCATATCTATCCATGAGCATGGGAGATCCTTCCATTTTCTGGTATCTTCTTCAATTTCTTTCTTTAGAGATTTAAAGTTCTTATCAAAAAGGTCCTTCACTTGTTTAGTTAGTGTTATCCCAAGGTATTTTATATTATTTGTGGCTATTGTAAATGGTGATATTTCTCTAACTTCTTTCTCAGCCCATTTGTCATTTGTTTATAGGAGGGCTACTGATTTTTTTTAGTTGATCTTGTATCCTGCCACTTTACTGAAGGAGTTTATCAGCTGTAGCAGTTCCCTGAGAGAATTTTTGGGGTCGTTTATGTGTACTATCATATCATCTGCAAATAGTGAAAGTTTGACTTCTTCCTTTCCAATTTGTATCCCTTTGATCTCCTTTTGTTGTCTTATTGCTCTAGCTAGAACTTCTAGTACTATATTGAATAAATATGGGGAGAGTGGACAGCCTTGTCTTGTCCATGATTTTAGTGGTATTGCTTTGAGTTTCTCTCCATTTAATTTGATGTTGGCTGTTGGCTTGCTGTAAATTGCCTTTACTATGTTTAGGAATGTTCCTTGTATTCCTGATCTCTCTAAGACCTTTATCATGAAGGGGTGTTGGATTTTGTCAAAGGCTTTTCAGCATCTAATGACATGATCATGTGGGTTTTTTTTCTTTCAGTTTGTTTATATGGTGTATTACATTATCAGATTTTTGTATGTTGAACCATCCTTGCATCGCTGGGATGAAACCTACTTGGTCATGATGGATAATTTTTTTGATGTATTCTTGGATTTGGCTTGCCAATATTTTGTTGAGAATTTTTGCATCAATGTTCATGGGGGAGATTGGTCTGTAATTCTCTTTCTTTTTTGCATCTTTGTGTGGTTTGGGCATCAGGATAATTGTAGCCTCATAAAAAGAGTTTGGTAGTGTTCCTTCTGCTTCTATTGTGTGGAACAATTTGAAGAGTATTGGTATTAATTCTTTTTTGAAGGTCTGGTATAATTCTGCACTGAAACCATCTGGTCCTGGGCTTTTTTTGGTTGGGAGACTTTTGATGACTGTTTCTATTTCTTTAGGGGCTATTGGTCTATTTAAATGGTTTATCTGGTCTTGATTTAATTTTGGTATGTGGTATCTATCCAGAAAATTGTCCATTTCTTCCAGATTTTCCATTTTTATGGAGTCCAGATTTTTGAAGTATGACCTGATGATTCTCTGGATTTCTTTGTTGTCTGTTGTTATGTCTTCCTTTTCATTTCTGATTTTGTTAATTTGGGTGCTCTCTCTTTGCCTTTTGGTTAATTTGGCTAGGGGTTTGTCTATCTTGTTGATTTTTTTTGAAAGAACCAACTCTTTGTTTCATTGATATTTTGTATTGTTCTCTGGGTTTCTTTTTCATTGATTTCAGCCCTCAATTTGATTATTTCCTGGCATCTATTTCTCCTGGGTGAGTTTGTTTCTTTTTGTTCTAGAGCTTTCAGTTGTGCTGTTAATTCATTGGCATGGGATTTCTCCATCTTCTTTGTGTGTGCACTTAGAGGCATGCATTTTCCTCTTAGCATGGCTTGCATAGTGTCCCATAAGTCTGGGTATGTTGTACTTTCATTTTCATTGAATTCTAGGAAATCTTTAATTTCTTTCTTTATTTCTTCCTTGACCCATTGATGTTTCAGGTGGGCATTATTCAGTTTCTATGAGATTGTAGGCTTACTATAATTTTTGTTCTTGTTGAAGTCTAATTTTTTTAAGATTTATTTATTTATTATTATGTATACAGTGTTCTATCTGCATATATCCCTGCAGGCCAGAAGAGGGTGCCAGGTCATCTATTAAGTCCATTTGAGTCATAACATCTGTTAGGCCCTTTATTTCTTTGTTAAGTTTCAGTCTGGTAGATCTGTCTTTTGGTGAGAGTGGTATGTTGAAATCTCCCACTACTAATGTGTGGGGTGTGATGTGAGATTTAAGTTTTAGTAATGTTTCTTTTATGAATGTGGGTGCCTTTGTTTTGGGGGCATAAATGTTCAGAATCGAGACTTCATCTTGGTGGATTTTTCCTGTGATAAATATGTAATGTGCATCCTGATTTCTTTCTATTGATTTTAGTTCGAAGTCTATTTTATTAGCTATTAGGATAGCTACACCAGCTTGTTTCTTGGGTCCATTTGCTTGGAAAGCCTTTTCCCAGACCTTTACTCGGAGGTAGTGTCTGTCTTTGGAGTTCAGGTATGTTTCTTGTATGCAGCAGATGGATGGGTCCTGTTTTCTTATCCATTCTGTTAGCATGTGTCTCTTTATAGGTGAGTTGAGACCATTGATATTGATGGATATTAATGACCAGTGATAATTCCTGTTATTTTTTGTGGTTGTGTTGTGTTGTCCTTCTGTGGTGTATGTTGGTGTGGGATTATCTATTGCTTGATTTTTCATGGATGTGTTTAGCTTCTTTGGGTTGGATTTTCCCTTCTAGTGCTTTCTGTAGGGCTGGGTTTGTGGACAGGTATTGATTAAATCTGGTTTTATCCTGGAATATTTTGTTTACTCCACCTATGGTGATTGAGAGTTTTGCTGGGTATAATAGTCTGGGTTGGCATCCATGGTATCTTAATGTCTGCATAACATTTGTCCAGGAACTTCTAGCTTTCATAGTCTCTATTGAGAAGTCTGGTGTTATTCTGATGGGATTGCCTTTATATGTTACTTGGTGTTTTTCCTTTGCGGCTCTTAATATTTTTTCTTTGTTCTGTATGTTTAGTATTTTGATTATTATGTGGCGAGACTTTTTTTTTTTTTTTTTTTTTTTTGGATCCAGCCTATTCGGTGTTCTGTAAGCTTCTTGTATCTTCATAGGCAGTTCTTTCTTTAGGTTAGGAAAGTTTTCTTCTATAATTTTGTTGAGTATATTTTCTGTGCCTTTGAGTTGGTATTCTTCTCCTTCTTCTATCCCTATTATTCTTAGGTTTGGTCTTTTCATGGTGTTCCAGATTTCTTGGACATTTTGTGTTATGACTTTTTTGTCTTTAGTGTTTTCTTTGACTGACAAATCTATTTTCTCTATTGTGTCTTCAGTGTCAGAGATTCTCTGTTCCATCTCTTGCAATCAGTTGGTTATGCTTATTTCTGTGTTCCTGTTTGTTTAGTCAGGATTTCTATTTCCAGCATTCCCTTAGCATGTGTTTTCTTTATTGTCTCAAATTCATTTTTCAGATCTTGAAAAGTTTATTTCATCTGTTTAATTGCTTTTTCTTGGCTTTCTTTGATTTCTTCTAATTTTTTTTCCATTTCTTTAAGGGAGTTTTTTATTTCCTCTTTAAGGGAATTTTTTTTATTTCCTCTTTAAGGGAACTTTTTATTTCTTCTTTTAGTGCCTCTATCATCTTCTTAAAGTCATTTTTAGGATTGATTTCTTCTGTTTCTTTTGCCTTGGTATGATCGGCTCTTGCAGGTGTAGAATCACTAGGTTCTGATGTTGTCATATAGGTCTTTATGTTGTTGCCTGTATTTTTGCACTGGTATCTACTCATCTCTTCCTCTGCTCTGTACAGGTGGTGTCTGTGTCTGAAGGTGCCTCTCGTTCTAATTTTCAGTCTTGGTTCACTAGGAGTTCTTGGTTAAATTGTTGCTGTTGGGCTCTGTTCCTTCGGGAGCAACTTACTCAAATCAGTGTTAGTGGGTTCTGTCTCTGGGAGCAGTTGTTCCCAGTTGGTGTAGGGAGTGCTTATGGTTTCAGTGGTTGTTAGGTTCATAGGGGTTAGTTTTTGTTTGTTTGTTTGTTTGTTTGTTTGTTTGTTTGTTTGTTTTGGGGGGGTTGGTGGGGGAGCAGGGAAAGGTAGTTGTCTGGTCTCTGGGACTCCGATGGGTAGGGCCTAGGGTTTAGAGACCTGATCTGTTGGTCCGGGGATGGGAGCTTACGTGTTCTCAGTCAGTGAAGTGTATACTTACAATTCTGGTGATCTGGTTCGGTGGCTGTGCAGTGCCTTCTTTTGTGTTCTCAGGTCATGTTTTGCTCATTCATCAACTCCTCAGCTGATCTTGTTTCCTCAGACTTCAAACTGTAGGATTCTGAATCCTCTCCTGGATGGATTTCAGCTGAGCAGGGTAGTCTCACCAAGACCTCCAAGTTGTTGGGTTTCTCAGGATCAGCAGCTGGGCCCTGGTTTGGCCTCAGACAGTGTTCAGATCCATTCTGGTCTCATCCCATGGAGATGGCTCCTTCCCCGGATGCTGGGAATCAGTTATTGTTTTTAAATCAAACTGATTCATGGATAGTTTTTGCTTGCCACATGATTTAACTAACACACATTGAATAGCTTTTCAATTAAGCACTTTTTAGAACAAGTTTTCTTCTAGGAATTCTATTAATCTGTGAATATGCATTCTATTAAAGTTGCATTTGGTAACAATTCTGGGCCTTGGTTTTGCAATCTAGGCTCTGATTTCTTTATTAGTAGTACAGAGAATAAGTGTTTATGACAGGGCCTGGGGTCCCATGTCTCTAATTCTAGCACTTGGGAGGAAAAGGCCAGGGATCTCTGTGAGTTTGAGACAGTTTTGATCTACCTAGTAAGGTCCAAGCCAGCAAGGAACTACATGAGACCCAAGCAAAAGAAAAGTAGGTTTTTCAAATAAAGAGCAGTATCATATTTAAGACTGCAGCATACTATGTGCAGTCGTTGTCTTTTTGGATGTTTTATGATATTGTTTTTGCATAAGAAAGCCTCTTAGACTGACTGTGTGCTGTTGCAGGTGTCGATCTATGAGTCATTTTGTGATCAACGGGCTGTGACAGTGGTGTGTGCTTTAAATAGTCAGGGTCCTTTTTAGGCTCCCCAGTGAGATGTGCTGAGGTGGATCTCAGGTGATCAGGTCCTTTCATGGTGCCAGCCACTTACAGCTCCAAAGGCTGCAATACAGTGAAGACCCAGTCCAAACCCTACAAAATTTTATCCATGCACAGAGGTAATGGTCTCTGAGGTTAGAGGGAAAGAGACTGAGTTTAGCAGAGTGAAGAAACAAGATAGGATAAAATGCGGGAATTCATTTTGGTTTTCCCCAGACAGGTTCTCACTATATAGCCCTGACTGTCCCAGCTTGAAAAAAACCTTTAATCTTTCTTCCTTAACATAAATATTTCTTCAAAGCCTGGTGGTGGTGATGCATGCCTTTAATCCCAGCACTCAAGAGGCAGAGGCAGGTAGATCTCTGAGTTTGAGGGCAGCCTGATCTAAAGAGTAAGTTCCAGGACTTGGAAACCAACCCTCAGCTCTATTCCAACCTAGAGATGAGTGACTCTGTTCATACCCAGTGAGTCCTACCTCTAGGACCCATCCATGGGCTCCAGCCGTTCCCCAGGAATGCCTGCCCAACTCAGCCCCAGTTGCTGGCCACCAGGCAGGGCTCCTGCAGAAAGACCCCTCCCTCACTAAGACCCCCACAGTGGACCCTGCAATCTACACGCCCTGCCCCCATACCCATCCACCCCAGACCCCAGCCACTTCCTGAGGCTTGGAAACCAACCCCCAGCTCTCATTGGGCCGAGAGCTCTCATCAGGCCTAGAAAGAGAGAGCTCTCATTGGAAAAAGAGCTGTCATTGGACCAAGAGTAACCTCAGGAGACAGGGAATCGGCCAGCCTTCATTAGACCAAGAGTGGCTTTCTGAGAAGTAGAATCTGCCACCTCTCATGGGACCAAGAGAGGCTTCCTAAAACACAGAATCTGTCAGCTCTGACTTGACCAGGAGCCCTGATAAGACCAAGAACAGATCAGTGAGTCACAGAATCAACTAGCTTGGGTTGACCCAAGAGAAGCTCCCTGAGACAAAGAATCTGCCTGCTCCAATTAGACCAAGAGCTAAGACACAGAAAAAACAAGCACAGAGTGGACCAACAGCAACTCACTCAGACACAGGCACCTTTTATACCCATTAGAGGAGGAGATGGGCAGACATCAAGGCAGAAGTACATACAACAACATAAAGAGCAATATGGCATCACTAGAACCTAGCCCTCCTCCAACAGCAAGACCTGAACATCACAAGGTAGAAGAAGCAGAAGAAAGTGACATTAAGAATAGCATCATGAAGATACTAAAGGCCTTTCAAGAAAAAAATGAAAAATGAAATTGAGGAAAAGACAAACAAAAAAGTGGAAAAAACCTGTAGATGTATCTAACTGTCTTATTAAATAAGAAACACAGAACCAATGTAAAGGAGAAAGCCAAGAGGTCAGAGCTCAGAGCTAAAAATCTCACCCTTCCTCCTGTGGTGGTCCCAGCTTCCCGAAAGAGAGCTATTTCCCTGTGTGTAAGTCGTTTCATAGTCATTCTGCCTTTTCATTGGTTGTAAACCCAAACACGTGACTGCCTTGTCACTGTCTGTATGTACAGCCCCCAGGTCTTAAAGGCATATGTCTCCAATGCTGGCTGTATCCCTGAACACACAGAGATCTATGGGATTAAAGGAATGTGCTACCACCGCCACACTCTGTTTATGGCTCTAATAGCTCTGACCCCCAGGCAACTTTATTTATTAACATACAATCAAAATCACATTTCAGTACAATTAGAATACCACCACAGAAGCCAATAAAGAAACTGAGAAAAAGACAAATGAAAAATTAGAAGAAATCTATAAAGAAATAGAGGAAAAGACAAATAAAAATTGGAAGAAATCAATAAATTCCTTAAAGAAAATCATTAAAAACCAACTAAACAGGTGAGGGAAACAGTTCAAGACCTGAAAAGGGAAATAGAAATAATGAAGAAGACACAAAAAGAAGGAATGCTGGAAATAGAAAATCTGAGTAAATGAACAGGAAACACAGATGCAAGCATAAACAACAGAATACAAGAGATGGAAGAAAGAATCTCTGGTATAGATGATACAATAGATTCATCTGTCAAAGAAAACACCAAAACCAAAAAAGTCATAACACAAAATGTCCAAGAAATCTGGAACACCATGAAAAGACCGAACCTAAGAATAATAGGGATAGAGTAATAAGAAGAATACCAACTCAAAGGCACAGAAAATATATTCAACAAGATCACAGAAGAAAACTTTCCCAACTTAAAAAAGGAAATACCTATGAAGATAAAAGAAGCCTATAGAACACCAAACAGACTAGACCCCCCAAAAAAGTCTCCTCGCCACATAATAATTAAACAACTAAACCTACAGAATAAAGAAAGAATATTAAGAGCAGCAAAGGAAAAAGGCCAAGTGACTTATAAAGGCAGACCCATCAGAAACCTAATTTTTCAATGGAGACTTTGAAAGGCAGAAGGACCTGGACAGATGTAATGCAGACACTAAGAGACCATGGATGCCAGCCTAGACTAATATGCCCAGCAAAACTTTCAATCATCATAGACAGAATGAACAAGACATTCCAAGACAAAGCCAGATTTAAACAATACTTATCCACAAATCCAGCCCTACAGAAAGCACTAGAAGGAAAATTCCAACCTAAGGAAGTCAGATATACCCACAAAAACATAGGCAATAGATAACCCTGCAACAGTAAACCCCATAGAAGAGAAGTACACACACACTACCACCAAAAGATAACAGGAACTAACAATCACTGGCCATTAATATCCCTTAATATCAATGGACTTAATTCACCTATAAAAAGACACAGGCTAACAGAATGGATATGAAAGCAGGGCCCATCTTTCTGCTGCCTACAAGAAACACACCTCAGTTTCAAAGATAGATACTACCTCAGAATGAAAGGCTGGGAAAAGTCTTTCCAATCAAATGATCTTAAGAAGCAAGCTGTTATATGCATCCTAATACCCAGCAAAATAGACTTCAAACTAAAATCAATCAAAAGATATGAAGAAGGGCATTACATACTCATCACAGGAAAGATCCACCAAGATGAAGTTTCAATTCTGAACATTTATGCCCCAAACACAAGGGCACTCATATATGTAAAAGAAACATTACTAAAGCTTAAATCACATATAAAACCCCACACATTAATAGTGGGAGACTTCAACACCCCACTATCACCATTGGACAGATCTCCCAATTTGAAACTTAACAGAGAAATAAAGGACTTAACTAATGTTATGACTCAAATGGACTTAATCAATATCTACAGAACATTCCATCCTAACAAAAAAGAATATACTTTATTATCAGCACTCCATAGAACCTTCTCTAAAATCGACCACATACTTGGCCACAAAGCAAATCTCAACAGATACAAAAAAATTTGAAATAACCTCCTGTGTTCTATCAGACCACCGTGGTTTAAAGTTAGATTTCAACAACAACAAAAACTACAGAAAACCTACAATCTCATGGAAACTGAATAATGCTCAACTGAATCACCAATGGGTTAAGGAAGAAATAAAGAAAGAAATTAAAGACTTCCTAGAGATCAACGAAAATGAAGACACCACATACCCAAACTTATGGGACACTATGAAAGCAGTGCTGAGGGTAATTCATAGCACTAAATGCACAAATAAAGAAGTTGGAGAAATCTCACACTAGTGACTTAACAGCACACCTGAAAGCTCTAGAACAGGAAGAAGCAAAGCCTCCCAGGAAGAATAGATGCCAGGAAATTATCAAACTGAGAGCTGAAATCAATAAAATAGAAACAAAGAGAACAATACAAAAAATTAATGAAACAAAGAATTCTACCAGATCTTTAAAGAAGAGATAATACCAATACTCTTTAAATTGTTCCACACAATAGAAACAGAAGGAATGTTACCAAACCCCTTCTATGAGGTTACAATTACCCTGATTCCCAAGCCAAACAATGATGCAACAAAGAAAGAAAACTACAGACCGATCTCCCTCATGAACATTGATGCAAAAATACTCAATAGAATATTGGCAGACTCCAAGAATGCATCAAAACAATTATCCACCATGATCAACTAGGCTTCATCCCAGGGATGCAAGGGTGGTTCAACATATGAAAGTTCGTCAATGTAATACACCATATAAACAAACTGAAAAAAAAAATACCACATGATCATCTCACTAGATGCTGCAAAGGCCTTTGAGAAAATCCAACACCCCTTCATGATAAAGGTTTTGGAGAGATCAGGAATACAAGGAACATACCTAAACATAATAAAGGCAAAAAAAAATAATAAAGAAAATTTACAGCAAGCCAACATCAAAGTAAATGGAGAAAAAGCGATTCCACTAAAATCAGGAACAAGGCAAGGCTGTCCACTCTCCCCATACTTATTCAATATAGTACTTGAAGTTCTAGCTAGAGCAATAAGACAACATAAGGAGATCAAAGGGATACAAATTGGAAAGGGAGAAGTCAAGCTTTCACTATTTGCAGATGACATGATAGTATACATAAGTGGCCCCCAAAATTCGACCAAGTGACTCATACAGCTTATAAACACCTTCAGTAATGTAGCAGGATACGAGATTAACTCAAAAAAAAACTCAGTAGCCCTCCTATATACAAATGACAAATGGGCTGAGAAAGAAATCAGAGAAACATCACCCTTTACAATAGCCACAAATGATATAAATACCTTGTGGTAACTCTAGCTAAACAACCGAAGGACCTGTATGAAAAGAACTTTAATTTCCTGAAGAAAGAAATTGAAGAAGATGTCAGAAAATGGAAAGATCTCCCATGCTCACGCATAGGTAGGATTAACATAGTAAAAATGCCGATATTACCAAAAACAATCTACAGATTCAATTCAATCCCCATCAAAATCCCAACACAATTCTTCACAGACCTGGAAAGAACAATACTCAACTTCATATGGAAAAACAAAAAAAAAAAACAGGATAGCCAAAAGAATCATGTACAATAAAACAACCTCTGGAGGCATCATGATCCCTGACTTCAAGCTCTACTATAGAGCTACAGTAATAAAACCAGCTTGGTACTGGCATAAAACTGACATGTGGACCAATGGAACTGAACTGAAGACCCAGACATTAATCCACACATGTATGAACACCTAATTTTTGACAAAGGAGCCAAAACTGTACAATGGAAAAAAGAAAGCATCTGGATGTCAACATATAGAAGATTGCAAATAGACCTATATCTGTCACCGTGCACAAAACTCAAGTCCATGTGGATCAAAGACCTCAACATAAATCCAGTTACTCTGAACCTGATAAAAGAAAAAGTAGGAAGTAGTCTTGAATGCATTGGCATAGGAGATCACTTCCTAAATATGACACCAGTAGCACAGACACTGAGAGAAACAATTAATAAATGGGACCTTCTGAAACTGAGAAAGTTTTGTATGGCAAAGGACACAGTCAATAAGACAAAATGACAGCCTATAAAATGGGGAAAGATCTTCACCAACCCCACTTCTGACAGAGGACTGATATCCAGAATATATAAAGAACTCAATAAATTAGACATCAAAATACCCAACTCTCCAATTAAAAAATGGGCTATAGAGCTAAACAGAGAATTCTTAACAGAAGAAGCTCAAATGGCTGAAAGACATTTAAAGAATTGCTCAACATCCTTAATCATCAGGGAAATGCAAATCAAAACAACTCTAAGATACCATCTTATACCTGTCAGAATGGCTAATATCAAAAACACTAAAGACAGATTATGTTGGAGAGGATGTGGAGCAAGGGGAACACTCCTCCACTGTTGGTGGGAATGCAAACTTGTACAGCCACTTTGGAAATCAATATGACGCTTTCTTAGAAAATTGGGAATCAACCTCCCTCAAGACCCAGCTATACCACTCCTGGGCATATACCCAAGGAATGTTCAATCATACCACAAGGACACATGCTCAACTATGTTCATAGCAGCATTATTTGTAATAGTCAGAACCTAGAAACAACCTAGATGCCCTTCAACTGAAGAATGGATAATTAAAATGTGGTGCATATACACAATGGAGTACTACTCAGCAGAGAAAAACAATATCATGAGGTTTGCAGGCAGATGAATGGAATTAGAAAATACCATCCTGAGTGAGGTAACCCAGACTCAGAAAAACAAACATGGTATGTACTCACTCATAAGTGGATACTAAATGTAAAATAAAAAAAAAAAGATAACCAGACAGCAACTAACAACTCCAGGGAGGCTACCTTGGAGGAGGTGAGAATGGGCAGTGATTGGGGGGTGGGGGGAAAAAAGGCTGGGGGGGAGTAGGGAGGACAGGGGAATCCATGGCTGATATGTAAAATTAAATTACTTATAAAATAAAAATATTTATTAAAAAAAAGAGTGAGTTCCAGGACAGCCAGGGCTACAGAGAAGTCCTATCTTGAAAACAAAACAAAACAATTCCCCAAAAGCTGGATGGGGAGGCACACATCTATAGTACTAGTACTGGAGAGGCCAGGACAGGAACATTGATGGAAGTTTCTGTAACCCAGTTCCAGCCTGTGCTATCTAAAGCGTTCCAGACTAGCCTGTGCCACAGAAAACCCAGCCTCCACACAATAAAACAAATGAGCAAACAAAGCCAAACCAAACAAACCAAAAGCTCTTCCTGTAAAGAATTTTGATGAGCCAAGACCATAAAAACTGTCAAAAATTAGATAGAGAGGACATCCTGAAACAGCTCACAAGGAGGCCTGGAAAGTGTCTCTGGACTGGGGGTCCCGGGATCCAGACCAGCACAGGAAACAATAAAGAAGATACTGTTGTGTTTCTGGACATGGTGACAGCTGCCTGTGGAGGCTCAGGAAGGAAGATGGCAAGCCTGAGTGTAACCGGGCCTATACTCAAAACAAAAACAAAAACCTCAAATCACACTAATCTACACAATTGCCAAATGGCACCTTAGGAAATGGTGTCCTGCTTCCCCGGAGTGCTGCAATCACACGATGAGCCCAGCTCTTCTTGAGTACACTCTTGTAGTCATAAGTTTTCATTAGCTTCTGTCAAGGCGCAGGGTGTATTGGGCCTGGTGGCAAACACTTTGATGGCAGCACTTGAAGAGGTCAAGGCCGCATGAGCTCTGCATAGAGGGTTTTTGGAAATCCAGGGCTAGTGAAATCCTGCCTCCAGGAAAACAAAATACAAACAAAACAACAACAAACCAAGAAAAGGGTAGAGACCCCTCCTGGGCCTTCTTGCTCCAGCTCATCCACTCTTCCCCACCCCTCAGCCACATATCTAGTCCATGATCAGTAGATCGCCTCCAGGATTTCTGATATTATAAAGAAGAAAATTTTAGGCTCTTGGACATTCAAGTGAAGACTAAATAAATTATCTAGTTGTGGTTACAAGCAGTGATTAAATGAATTTTGAAGGAAAAAGCTATGGGTATTAGGGCCTCCTCCCTAAGGTAGGTCAAAGCTGGGCCCTTGGGCATGAGTACACATTTATATATGAGTTCAGACATGGGGCCTTCTATGCATTGTGCAACCATCTGCCTGGAATTGCTGTGTTCTGAGGCAGCCTAAGAGATGACAGGAATGAGCACTCTCAGCAAGAAAGCATGGAGGACTGTTCCTGAACACTTTAATAGCCCACTGGTGTTCTGCATGGACAAAGACCAGGAAGAGCACATATTTGGTAGGTGGCCATTGCCCACATCTTCCCTTCCTTCTCTTGCCCATCTCAGGCCTCAACCTTTAAGGTCCCCTGTCCTCCCCCAAGTGCTGGTGGTTTACATGTACTGTTACCTCTTCTGTGCAAGGCCCTGAGGACAAAGATCATCACTGCATAGAGGTATGCACCCTCATTCAGCTGGAGAGGGGGCTTACAGCCTTAGGCAAGACTCACTGTGGCCTGGTTAAGCATTTGACTGGTTAAGCTTTCAGGCTTTGGAGCAACACAGTTCAGCTGATATTCATTCTGGATGAGGACTCAGAGGCTTCCAACCTGAGGAAACAGGACCAGCTGAGGAATTGGCAAGAACTTTTAAGATTCCTGCTACATCTGGTTCCCAACGTTCGTGTTATGAATTCATGAAAAAGCTGTTTGCCTGTGGCCTTGTGAGCCCCAGCTCAGGCCCAAGCTATACCACAAGCCAGTTGTGGTGGCGCACGCCGGTAGGATTTGCTGAAGGAGACAGAGGCAGGAGGATCCCGAGTTTGAGGCCGGCCTAGGAGGCTTGGGAGAAGCTTTGGCCCGGACTGAACCACAAACAGTGGTGGGACCATGGAAGCAGTGGCTACTGCTCCACATTGCCATCTCCTTCTCATCGTGTTGGTGACTGCGGTGATGCTGCTACCTGGGATGAAGGGTTTACTGTTACCTGGGATGAAGGTTTTACTGTTGCTGATTCAGAGAAGAATTGCCAGGACCATCATGTTATATGAAAGCATCGGCAAAGGTCAGTTTGGAAAAGTTTGGCAAGACAAATGGTAGGGAGAAATTGTTGTGAAGATTTTCTGTTCTAGGGAAGAATGTTCATGGTTCTGAGAGACAGACATTTATCAGACTGTGATTGCTCCAGACTACAGAGGAGGCACAAAAAAAAAGTCTGCATGGAACCATGACCACACCTAACAGCAACTTTGAAATCTTCAAAAGGACTATAGTAGAACCATTAAGCTGATTAACACCACGGAAAGATCTGCTTTGGACTACAAACTGCTTAGGACAATTTTGAGATGACTAGCTGAGATGATCCAGCCTGACAGACTACTTGAAGAAGGACTTGAAACAAGCCCTGAACTTTCCTTTTATGCAGAGAATGGACAAATGATACAGGATTTGACAATTAACCAAAAAATTTTCTTTTCAAGATTCCCTAAAGATATCTTCACCCCTAGAAAGCAAAAAGAAAAAGAGAATAAGATATGAGATAGATCATTGAATCTACTCTGAGAAAAAAGATAAAGAAATAATAGGATAAATAGGTAGATCATTGAATCTACATTGAAGAAAAAGGGGAAGATATAAAAATGACAAAAGGCAGACTACTGAATGTATTATGAAAAGAAAAAAGAGAGAATATGGATATGATAAGATAAAAAGGGAGATTATGGAATCTACTTTTAAAAAGGAACTACTTGTTTTAAATAAGATAAGTAATGAAAATTTTTTGGTCTGAGTTTATCAGATGTTACTGGACTGGACATTGTTAATATATATAATGGAGTTTTTATCTGAATCTGTCAAATGTTAATGGACTAGACATCATTAATGTAATTTTTGGCTGTATATATTGTATATACTTATTGGATAGTTTTTCTTGTATTAGTTATAAGCTTTCTTTAATTTTAGACAAAAAGAGAGGAAATGTGGTGGTATTGTGATCCCCAAAATATTGTGTACTTTAATAAACTTATCTGGGTTAAGTTAATTTAACCAGTCAAATGCTTAACCAGGCACCACTCACTGTGGTGGGACCACTTAAGGAAGAGCTGTGGATGATGAACGTGCTCTGGAAGGTGGGGAATCAGGACACTGACATTCAGCCTGAAGGTAGGTATCTGCCATGGACTGGGTCTCAGTAGGGCCACCAGACTGAGGGAGAACGAGATGAAGGTGCTCAGGATAATTGGGATTCGGCAATGACAGACAGACACAGACACCAGAGTATGCTGTGAAACTGCTGCAATTTTACTGAACATCAGGCTGAGATTTTATACAATCTTAACATGGAACTAAGCCCAGTGGCAAAAGGAAAGCAATAGACGCAATCTTTTGTGGTCACACAATGTGATTTTCAGAATGATTAATCCTTTCAGACAGAGACATGCTGTGGCCTGAACCCTAAGAGCCAGATCATGTACTTAATAACTGGTAATCCATTTCTAGTAATTTATTAAAGACAGTTACAAAGTTCTCACCAAGAGCCTTAGCCCACCTCTTTAGCACAGGTGCTATACCCCTCAATATAGCTGACCTTGTCTGCCTATCATATGTACACCATACCTTTCTGCTTCTTGCCAGCCTTTCCATAAAAGGCAACTGATTCCACAATATTCTTTTCCCCCATGATTTACCCAACAGATTCCCTTCATAGTCATAAGCCCCTGTAAAAGGGGGTGGATCTAAGTAATTCCTATTTCTGGGATTCCAACGAGAGGGTGTCCACCATTTCCCATTTATATGGTATTGAATGTACTTTCCAACCATTCTTGTGGGAGTTGCCAGTTTCCTAAGTTCTCTTTCTTGTGAGTTTGCATGAGCTGAGTGAGGGTTACCTAACAATCTTTTTACTTTTACATTTTCTTCCTTAGAATCTGTGGGAGCCTGAATCATTAGCTCTTTCTGTTCTAATCCATCCATGAGTGCCCCCACTGAAGTAGGGTTTTTTTGTGCTATCTGTCCAAGGGCTTGAATCACTGGAGGCAGTTCCGGTGTAATAGTTGAGGAGTTATCAGGTACGTCAAGCGAGCGTCTGCAGGAGTCCAGGCACAGGGAGGTTGTTATTGTCAGGAAAGAAGAAAGAAGCAGGAGTCTTGCCAACCATCCACGGAAGGCAGGCTGGTCTTTAGGGAACAAGGTATCCAGGAACCATTGCTCGGGCTGATTGCCAGGGGACCGCCAGGGGGCCTAGCCTCGAGAGACATGTGCCCCCCTTCCTCGTGAGACCACTAGATCGGCATTTGTCACATGGGCGACACCGTCGAGGGTGTGGCAGGTATCCTTGACAAAATTATGGTGGAGGCTTTGATGCCTCTTTAGGAATAGATGTATAGTACCATGCATTCCTGAAAAACCTCTCAGCTATCTGGTAAACCAGATATAACACAGAGTCTAGTAAAGAGGGAGAGAGCATAAAGTCATACAGTTTTTTTCTTTTTCTTAGCTTTGAATCTTATATTCCCTTCACAGTCAAGGTGATGCTACATCAGATCTGCAGCCATCCCCCAACAGAGCAAGACCTAAACATTAATTTTGGGTTCATCCAGAATCTGAGACCTGTCTTTGGCTACTAGAATGAGTGGTATCATTTCTCTGGAAGTTACTGAAGGTTTCCTTTGACAATTGTTTTGTTATTTGAGGTTCTGTTAGAGTTCTTTCTTTCTATCCATATTCTGACAGATCTCCCTTGGGAACTCCTTTTGGAAAGTAGAGGGGTGGGGGTGAGGAGAGGTTCTTCATCAGCCTTTGAAAAAGAAGTGAAAGTTACTTCAGGAAATTGAATTGGTGGACCATACTGTCACTCTCAAGCAGAGACGTCTCCCAGACGTAAGATTCTGGCAACAATATCTATTAAAACATGTTGCCTGAAGTGTAATTCTAACTAATCTTATCAATAAAAATCAGAATTCAGATATTGGGGTAAAACCTGAAAGATTAGAGAAACAGAGCAACAGCCACCTGTGACTTCCTACCTCTCCAGATCCTCCGACCAAAAGGGCAGAGATCCTGTCTCTGCCCTGCTTTATCACTTTCTGTCTCCTCTCTGTACAGACCTCCAGACCTCTATGGTTAACTAGTGTCTAGCTCCACTGCCTCATCTTCAGGCAAGCTTTATCACACATTTCCTCATTTTGTCTAAATAAAAGTGAAGGTTTTGCTCTTTGCTTCCAGACCTCCGCCATCACGGGTCGCATGCACGCTCCCGGGAAGGGCCTGTCCCAGTCGGCGCTGACCTACCCCCGTAGCCTCCCCACGTGGCTGAAGCTGACGTCTGACGACGTGAAGGAACAAATTTACAAACTGGCCAAGAAAGGCCTGACTCCCTCCCAAATTGGTGTGATCCTGAGGGACTCGCATGGTGTGGCGCAGGTCCGTTTTGTGACTGGCAATAAAAATCCTGAGAATCCTTAAGTCGAAAGGCCTTCTCCCTGACCTCCCTGAGGATCTGTACCATTTGATTTAGAAAGCAGTGGCTGTCCGAAAGCATCTTGAGAGGAACAGAAAGGATAAGGATGCTAAATTCCGCCTGATTCTGATAGAAAGCAGAATTTATCGGCTGGCTCATTACTATAAGACTATGCGGGTCCTCCCACCTAATTAGAAATATGAGTCATCCACAGCCTCTGCTCTAGTGGCGTAAATTCTTGTGTACACAGCAATAAAATCACTTTGAATAAAAAAAAATAAAAGTGAAGGTTTTAATTAACATAGAAAAATTATATACAATAAATACAATATGTATATATATAGGCAATAATTACATTAACAACATCTAGTCCATTAGCATTTGACAAATTTAGAGAAAATACTCCATTATCTATCCTATCTTGGTGAGTCCAAAGTGTTGTACCTAATTCACTTTCTATCCTAACTTGCATTACCAACCCCAAACTGTCTTTTGATGTCTCTCAATCTTATATACTTTATACTTCTTTTATGAATGACTTTTCTGAATTTGTTAAAAACTATAACTATCTTGTCTTCAACTCCATCAGAGACCCAAGAAGTATATACTATTACCCGAGAAAACAGAAAGTGCAGAGGAAACAACTTCCCAAATTAATAAACGATAGAAACAGCTGGCTTCCTGGACAGTCACCCAAGGTTCCTCTGTAACATTGGGGCATCCATCTTCCACCCACAGGCTAAGATACTGGACAGACTTTTCCATGAAGCAGGGTTTTTAAAGGACTGTCTTACCTTGTCTTGGCAAAGTTTGGCAAGTCACTTTCTTGTCTGTCCTGCTTGTCCATTTTGGGCAGCATACTGTCAGCAGTCAAGGAAAGGGCAATTTCTTGCCCAGTGGCTAACTTTTGCCACAAAAAAGGTAAACTCCATTTGGAGTTTCTTTGATGTCCATCATCTTCTCTGAAGTAGATTGGTGCTGCCAAGAGCAGACATGTCACATTGTCATTTTAAAAAAAGAACCTTATGTTATTAAAACATCATAAATGCTATATTCTGTAAGTCTCTGAAGTGTTTGAAGACTACCTGACCATCTAAAATATATCTCTGCTTGACCTTGAAAACATATCTAACATGACTACAAGTTTGATTGTAATAGGTGACTAACTACTAACTACCTGCATTTCTTTATTAACCTAAATATTTTGTAATAATATTTTTCAAGGACTAGAAATTTACATTACATTGTTAAATGAGCTGTATAAGTATGATATCTTGAACAAGAGTAGAAACATATGTATAGTATGTTCTAACAAAAATAACCTCAAATTTGTACCAATATAAAAAAATCCATATCAATGAAAATATTTAAAACTAGTAGTTGTTTTTGCCTTAAAAGTAGATTCAATAATCTACCTTTTAATCCTATCATTTCTATAACATATTACAGTATAACAGAAATAATCTAAAATTTGTATCAGTATTCAAAATTTTAAACCAACATAAAATGTTTAAGACTAATAGTTGCTTTTTTGGTTAAAAGTACATTCAATGATCTACACTTTTATCCTATTTATACATTATCATTTATTCTTTTTATAACAGGATCCCTGAATCTAATTTCTTTTGTTAGCTTTCTTCCTGACCATACCAATAATAACTTGTAACCAATCCCCCTAACTGATTCAAATATCCATATCCCATTGAAAGACCAAAAATTGTCCACCGCACCCCTTGGGAATATGGCTGTAATGTTCTTAAATCTACTTCCTGTTGTCTGGGGGTGATGGCACCTTTAGGGGACCTTAAAAAAACTGGGATAATTGTCAAGTCCTGGGAGAGCTGGCTGTATCATTTGTTATGCAGTCTCTGTGTAATGGGAAAGTACAGGGCTTGTCTCAAGTCCTGGCTAGAGTAGTCTGTGAGACTGCGCCATCTCAGCCAACTACCTTAAAATTGTCTTAAGCAGTTTATAATCCAAAGACAATCTTTAGGTTGTGTTTGTTAGCTTAGTGGCATTACCATAGTTTAGGTGGAATTGTTGTAGTGGGGCCCCATCCTCTTTTGGAGACTTTAAAGGTCTCTGTTAGGCACGGTCATGGTTCACTGCAGAAAACTTAAACATTTTAAGTGTCATATGCAACAGATCTCAAAGAAGTTAAAGAACCATAATTTGCTATGGTTCTTTATATATAATAATATATATCCAGAGTACAAAATCTTAATTCCTAGTTACCTGATAGAGACTCAAACCCAAAATCATGTGAGGAAGTTAGATGAAACCTTTTTCTAGAATGAGTTCTCTATATGACTATTAATAATCATGACAAAAAGTAGAAAAAAATGTATATATCAATCTGATAAATTTTGATATAATATTTATACCTTAAGAATAGTTTTAAAGAGTCAAAATAAAACCAAACGGTTATGAGAATAATAGCAATAGAATAGCCCCTTAATTTTGGTTTTTCCTCTGTCCCATATCAGGTGGCTCTCTGACATGAGACAGAGATGTTGGATTTTCCTTTTAACAAGATGCTTAGGTTTAGAGAAGGAGAGAGCCATGCTCCAACTCCAAAGCCAGCTTTAATTTTTAATTGAACTGGGAATACAAAAAAAACACCATTTGTATTATGTGTCTGTAGAGAACAGCAGAAACAAACATTTGAGATTTATAAAATTTTATCCTGTTGGAAATGTGATATATCAATAAGCCAATTTACACTTTTTCTTGGGGCATTTTCTCTGTATGATTCATCCTTTTTCTTCAGATGTCTCATTTGTCCAGTGGTCCTCAGATTCTTTAGCTGGATTCCTTCATTCTCCTGGAAAGACAAAAACAAAACCCTGTCCCAACCCTAACTTTGGGGAGTTTCCCTTTTGGCAATTTATATATGAAATAAATGAAAAGCATTTGTTAGTCTTATAAGTTAGTTTAGATTGAATGGTCACACTGGCTGATGAACTATTACCTCTTCTAATCAAGAGGTCTCTCTTGTACAAATCTCATCTTTATCAATTTTGATGGTATCCAAAGCTTTTCTTCTCCTGTGGAAACAAAAGCAAAACCTCTTCTCCAATGTAACACATATCTTGGTTTCCATTATGAGGCCAACACATCTTTAAAGTACACAGGCTGATTTAATTCAGTAGTTTTTTCTACTATCCAATGTCTCTCTGCAGCTTTTTTTCTCATTTTCTCATTAGAGAAATTAAAATTTCTCATTTAGAAAATTTAAACTTAATAAGGCATTATGCAATCTACCTCTAGGGGTCTTTGTGACCTCTTTCTGTTTATTAAGTGTATCTTTTAGAGTTTGATTAGATCTTTCTATAACTGCTAGCCCTGTAGAATTGTGTGGTATACCTGTAATATGCTTTATGTTGTAATATGCAAAAAACTCTTTTATTTTACTAGAGGCATATGCTGGAGCATATGTCTTAATTTGTACAGGTATTCCCATGCCAGCCATAACTTCTAACAAATGTGTGATTACAAATCAGCCTTTTCAGAACTCAAAGCAGTTGTCCATTGAAATCCTGAAGATATATCTATGGTATGGTGTACATATTTTAATTTTCCAGTCTGCTAAATGAAACACATCCATTTGCCAAATTCAATTCTTTGAGTGCTCCTTGGGATAATTCCTGCAGGTAGTAGAGTTTGGTTATTCAAGGAACAAGTAGGACATTTCCTTATAATTTCCTTGGCTTGCTGCCAAGTGATTTTAAAAAATCTTTTTTCAAATTCATGCTGGTGACATGGTGTTTTTTATGACGTTCTGAGGCTTCTAGCACATTTCCTGCCAATAGTTGATCAATTTCATCAATATCTTGTGCTAGAGGGCCTGGTAGATCCATATGGGATCTAATATGTGTTATATATAAGGGATGATAACTTTTTTGTTTGTTTTTGTTTCCCTCCCCTACACACATACATGTAAAAGCAAAGAGCCTTTATTATCTCCAAACTCCAAGCTTGGTCTCTCTGTCTGATGCAGTGATAAGAGCAGAGAGCCAAGGGATGATTTCTATTTCTGATTATTTCTTTGTTTTTCTTTTTCTTTTCTTTTCTTTTTTTTGTTTTGTTTTGTTTTGTTTTGTTTTCAAGACAGGGTTTCTCTGTGTAGCTTTGCGCCTTTTCCTGGAACTCACTTGGTAGCCCAGGCTGGCCTCCTCGAACTCACAGTTATCCACCTGGCTCTGCCTCCCGAGTGCTGGGATTAAAGGCGTGCACCACCACCACCACCACCACCACCACCACCACCACCACCATCACCTGGCTATGATTATTTCTTTTAACTGAATAAATAACAATGTTAATTCTCTATCAACTGGAATAAATTCAGCAGTTTCAATATGTAAGACAACTCTTCTATATATTGAGAATCAATAACTCTATTAAGGGGTTCTGAAACATCTAATAACACTATCAGAATAGCATATAATTCTGAATTTTGAACAGAGTTATAAGGGCTTTGAGCCACTTTATTCAAATTTCCTGACTTATACCCTATCTTTCCTGGTGTGTTTGCAGCAGTATAGAATGTAGGGGTTCCAGAAATTGGTGTTTCCTCTACAATGTGAGGAAGGATCCATTTAGTTCTCCTTATTAACTGAATTCTCTTGCTTTTGGAATATTTGTCACTAATCCCTCCCCAAAAAATTACTTCAAGCTCTTTGCCAATGTTCATTTTCTGCCCACGAAGAAGAAATTTCAGCATTAATAAAAAGTACTACAATTTCTGCTGGGTCTATTCCAGCTAACGGACGAAGTCTCAATTTTCCTTTTGAAATCAACTCAAAAACATTTTCTACCTAGGTCTTTCATTTTTTACTCTGTTTATATGGTAACAGAATAAAATAAAATAACCCATTCTAAGATATTCTTTTCTCTCTGCATTAAATCTCCTGTATGGAAATGCACAGAAGGTAAAATGACCAGAGTGCAATCAAGCTCTGGATCCAAATGATCCACATGAGCATCCTGTCATTTCTTTTCTACCAAGCCAATTCTCTTTCAGCTTCAGCTGATAATGTTCTTGGACTATTTAAGTCCCTGTCACCTTGTAAGTTTTGAAAGAAATTACTCATTTCTTAAGTTGTAAATACAATGTGGACTGTAGCCAGTTAATGTCTCCTGGAAATTTTTGAAAGTCATTAAGAGTTCGCAATTGATCTTTCCTGATTTCCACCTTTTGGGGTTGAAGAAAAGGAAAACCTAAGTGGTCGGGTGGTGACGCCAGCAGGAGCCTCCCACCCCAAATGCAGCTCTGGCTTATGGGCAAGCAGTTTTTTGTGAATTCATGCCCCAAAACTTGAGCACCAGATGAAGCATCTAGTTAATCTTATCAATAAAAATTAGGAGTCAGACATCTGGGTAAAACCTTGAAATTTAGAGAAGCAGAGAAGCAGCCACCAGTGACTTCCTACCTCTCCAGATCCTCTGACCAAAAGGGCAGAGATCCTGTCTCCTCCCTGCCTTATCACTTCCTGTTTCCACCCCTTCTTGTCACTTCCTAGCTCATCTCTGTACAGACATCCAGACCTCTATGGTTAACTAGTGGCAAGCTCCACTTTTTTTTTTGAGACAGGGTTTCTCTGTGTAGCTTTTTGGAGTCTATCCTAGAACTCACTCTGTAGACCAGGCTGTCCTCAAACTCATAGAGATCCTCCTGCCTCTGCCTCCCAGGTGCTAAGATTAAAGGCATGTGCCACCACCGCCCAGCAAGCTCCACATTTTACTGCATGAAATTTTGTAAGGTTTGCACTGGGTCTTCACTGTATTGCAGCCTTTGGAGCTTTAAGTGGCTGGCATCATGAAAGAACCTGATCACCTGAGATCCACCTCAGCACATCTCACTGGGGAGCCTGAAAAGGACCCTGACTATTTAAAGTACACACCTCTGTCAGAGCCCATTGATCACAAAGTGACTCATACATCAGCACCTGCAGCAGCACACAGTCAGGGTCTAAGAGGCCTTCTTATGCAAAACAATATCATGAAACATCCAAAAAGACAATGACTGCACACAGTATGATGCAGTCCTAAATATGATGCTGCTCATTGTTTGAAAAACCTACTTTTCTTTTGCTTGGGTCTCATGTAGTTCCTTGCTGGCCTGGACCTTACTAGGTAGATCAAAACTGTCTCAAACTCTGAGAGATCCTCTGACTTTGCCTCCCAAATGTTGATTAGAGACATGGGCCCCCAGGCCCTGACATAAACACTTTTTTTTTCTGAGACAGGGTTTCTCTGTGTAGCTTTGGCACCTGTTCTGGATCTCACTCTGTAGACCAAGCTGACCTTGAACTCACAGAGATCCGCCTGGCTCTGCCTCCCAAGTACTGGGATTAAAAGCGTGCGCTGCCACTGCCGCCGCGGCTGCCGCCACCACCACCCGGCAACACTCCTTCTTAATACTATTAATAAACTAAGAGATCAGAGCCTACATTGCAAAACCAAGGTATGGAATCATGACCCCAAATGCAACTTTAATAGAACAAATATTAACAGATTAATAGAATTCCTAGAAAATTTGCTCTATAGAGTGCTTAATTGAACAGCTATTAAAATTGTGTTAGTTAAATCTTGTGGTAAGCACAAACTATCCATGGATCAGTTTGATTTAAAAACAATAACTATGTCAGGCCACTGTCAGAGCCTGCTGACAGTCAGCTGGACAGCTGTGTAGAGATGTGCTAATTGTAGAGACAATGAAGAAGATAGAATGGAGTCAATGCCGGACAGCCCCGAATTTATTGCACAGCCAGCTTATATACAGTTTTGAAGCACAGAGGTAGAACAATGCACAGCACAGGCATTCAACCATTATCTATCCTGACTTTGAGTCAAGGAGCAGGCAGTTTCATTTTCTATCTCGATGTACCTCGGACTGGCATCAGCAGCCTGCATCTAGCTAGACAATGTGTTTCTTCCTGTGGGCTGATCAGGACTTTCTCACAGCCCTTCAAAGAGACTCTGTGGGCTAATCAGGAGTTTCTCACAGCCCTGGAACAAGCAAGCCTGAATTCTGTTGACTCAGAATAGACTTCAGAGTCAAACTGGGAAACTGAGTCAGTTGTGGGCTCCCACAGGTCACCATGATGCAAGCTTGGCATCCCAGTACTGGAGGATGGGAAGGTTACATAGTACACACTCTCAAACACACACACACACACACACACACACACACACACACACACACAATGTGTCAACAGAATAGATAATTCATAGCAAGAAGGATGACCAGGAGGAGAAAGGAAAGTCAACAGGAGAAAGTAGAGACATAAATTAGGTCAACATTCATTATATACATACATAATATTTTGAGGTCTTCATGAAATCAATTCTTTTTATGAGGATTATCCATTAAGAAAAATCTTATTTATTTTACTACTTTTACCTGTTCTTTGAGAACTTCATACACATATACATATCGTATCTATTTCCCATTTCCCTACTCATACCCCCCCTGAACCCACTCTCATTCATCCCCCCTCCCAACTTCACTTTCTCCCTTTTCCCCTCGTTTAGACTCACAGTATGCATGTTTGTGTGGAACCATCCATTGGAGCATGGGCAGCCTACCAGTGACCAGACCCACAAGAAAAATGACTCCCCTCTCCCAGCAACCAGCAACTGCCAATAGCTTTTAGGAAGAGAGAGAGAGAGAGAGAGAGAGAGAGAGAGAGAGAGAGAGAGAGAGAGAGAGAGAAGAGGCAGAGCCAAGATAGCCGTTTAATACTTCCAGCCTAGACTAAAGTACGATATAGGAGTTGGCCTGGCCGACATAAGCAAGACCCTGTGTCAAAACAAGATAAAAACAGAACAAAACAGTAGCTGGACACTTGGCATTTCTTTAGATACCAAAGTAACAAACGCCTTGGAAATGTGAAGGGAGATTCCTGAACCCGTCTTGAAACCTGGGCAGGCCTCTAGAGGGCAGCAAAGCACGCGAAGTGCAGCAGGGCTTTAAGGGGTCGAGTAAGAAGACACATCTTGAGTCTCTTGATAGAAATACCCACTCAGGATCATCAGCTTCTTAATCTGAAAATCGGGGGTTTTGTGGACTTCTAAATATCGTTACATTCTGGGTGGTCGTGAAACCTTAACTGTTGGTTCTAAATAGTCCTGCTTTTCCCCTCACAACTCCACTCTCCCAAGCCTCCAAGACTAGATAGAAATTGTTGGGCAACGGAAGTTCAAGTGTTGGTGCGTTTCCAGGATTTCAGTTGAAGGGTTTTTGCTTTCTTTTCCGGAGTACTGTCTGAGATCGGGTAGTGGGGGCTGTGTGTGCCTTTATTTAATATTTTTAAGGAAATACATTTTGGAGCTGATGTTCACTAACACCAATAGCCATCGTGGACTGTTTCTCCTGCTTCACTGAAGAACAAATTTGAGTTCTTTGGGTCCAGAACAATTGTGAAGGGGTTCTATCCTCAGAACCTGGGATCTTCAGGAATGAGATCACTCCATCCAGAAATGAAGAGAACAATGACCAGAACCAGTTACAACTCAGAGCTGAAGCAGTTATTCGATTAATCCTGCCCATTTGGTTAACAGCTTGAAACTAAGTCATTCCCCAGGATTCACCTCTCCCATTAAGGGACCTTTACTTTTTTTTGAGACAAGGTTTTCTGTAGCCCAGGCTGGCCTGGACCTTGTTATAAAGAGAGAATAACTTTAAACTTCTGATTGTCCTAACTTTATCTCCCAAGGGCTAGGATTATAGACATGTTTAGCCATACCTGGCTTACACAACACATTGATTATTTAAAAGGAAAACTCTTTGTTGGTTCTACATTAGGGTCATTTCTAATAGACTTTATGGGACATATTGAAGCCTTTAGTATTTGCTGGTATCTCATGCTTTTGACCACAGCACTAGGAAGATGGAGGCAGGTGGACTTCTGTGAATACCAGAGCAGCCTGATCTACATAGGGATCAGGGATCTGTTGGTATCTGTTGGTGCCCTTGTCTATCAGGCTAACTGTTTCCATGCTGTTAGTTGAGAGTTGATGTCATTTGATCTGAAATTAAGGAACTGTCCTCAGCTCGATAGATAGTTCCTCTCAAGAAGAAAAGAAAGAAAGAAAGAAAGAAAGAAAGAAAGAAAGAAAGAAAGAAAGAAAGAAAGAAAGAAAGAGAGAAAGAAAGAAAGAAAGAAAGAAAGAAATCTTTCTTTTATTGATGAGAATGGTGACCCTTGGATAGAATCCCAAGCTAGAGAGTTAAGATTGAAATAGAATCAGGTAGGGGGAAAAAAACCCAATTGATAGATATTGTTTAATTGATTCATTTAGTGATTTACTTAGAGCATCACTTGTACTGCCTATTCACCAAGCATGACTTTCACTTGCTGCCTGGAACAGAAGGACCTGGAGGAATAGCTGAAACAATGGGTCATTGCCCTTAACAAGCTGCTCACTGTAAAATCTTGCCCGATTGACTGTCCCACCTTACAGATTTAAATGTAAAATTCAAACATAAACTAGATCACTACACCTGGCATCGAAGCCTTTCAGGAGCTACCCAGCTTTGGTCCACTAATGACATCACCTCTCTTTTACTCTCCCTGGTATCAGAGTTCCAGAGAGATTCCCCCAGCAGGGTCAGCTGTGGAGGGAGTTTGGGACACATAGTGGGACTGTTTCAGAAGACCAAGATCTGTGTATGTAGTCTGCTAAGAGAGGGCGACAGTGGCTGGCAGAAGCTATGAGTTCTACCTCAGATCCAGGAAAAGTCAATGTTTAGGCAATTTTGGGTGTTTGTTTTTTGTTTTGTTTTGTTTTGTTTTTTGAGACATAGTTTGTGTAGTCCTGGCTGTCCTGGAACTTGCTCTGTAGACCAGGCTAGCCTTGAACTCACAGAAACCACCTGTCTCTGCCTCCTGGGTGCTGGGATTAAAGTTATGCACCACCACTGTCTAACAAGGAGGGAACATTTTAAAAACTGTTCCTTGACACACTCCACACTGGCTGGAATGACCGTGTCTCTCTCCTAATAGAATGGGGGGACAGTTTTGTTGTGGGAAACAGACAGCAGTAGACCTGGGAGGAGGAAAAGTTCACACAGGAGGGACTTAGCAGGGAAGGTTGGCAGGGTAACCTCTTTCTGTCTTCATCTGGACCACTCCCTCCCTCGGCTTTACTCCCCATTTGTCTGTATGTTATGATCATGAGAATCACTGGCTTCTTGAGGAGACCCCTTCACAGAACAAATCCCTGTGTTCTCTCATATCGGAGCAGCCTGCCAGACTTCTCTTCAGAGAGAAGCAATTCATGCAAGAAATATGCAAACTCTGGTTCTTTGCTTGGTATTGTTCTCCCTCGCAGTTCTGTAGGCCACCCTTGCTTTGGTAACACACTTACTGTAAAAGCCCATTCTTGATGGGATAAGCTAATCCAAAAGAGAGACCATCACATCAAAGGCATTAAATATTATGTAAGTTGCTTTATTGGACATGTTTCATGGTAGAACAGTTTTACATTTAGCAGTCTTTCCTCAGAGACATGAACAGAAGACCTGAGATATCACAAAGGACAAGTCACAAACCTGCAACTTCCACCAGTATGCTTGACCTATTCTCAATAAAAACAGTCCATGACTTTTATTACTCCTGTTTCCAAGAGATGTAAGCTTTTTATTACGGATAGAGCTAATGCTAACAAAACCCAAAACAACCAAAGAATTGGCATAAGGAAGCCATAGTATCTCTACCCAGCCTGGTAGACAGAGACAGGTCCCAGACAGCTGTCTGCATCCTGAGAAAGGTGTCCAGGTCAGTCTTGGTCAGGGGCTGGATCTCTACCCACTGTAGCATCACATGGCTTGTAGAGGGAATGTGTGGCCATGAGGAAGTAGAGCATCAAGTAACTGGAAGAAAGGTCTTCTCAGGGATGTTGCGGCAAGCTAAGTCATTCTAGCCCTAACCCTCCTGCGTGACTTACTCATCCCACCTTCCTACCTTCTATTTCCTTGGTGAATTTGTTCCATCAAAAATATCCAATTACTTTAGGTTCCTCCCCTTTGTATGAATTCTGAGAATATGAGTTCTCAGATACCTCAGCAATTCTTTAAAATGGATAATGTCATAAGAGTCTACCTGACAGGCACCAAACCCTTTCAAGTCAGTAGAAAGCCTTATGGCCAGGCTAATGGTAAAAGTCCCAATGGCCGCACTTCAGATCATGTCTATCACACACTGCCTCGATATTGAGTGATCACCACAACAGTGACTGGCCTGAAGCTGAGAACCACTTCTCGAACTTGGTATGACATTGCACCTTGAATCAGTTGAGGTATGTGTTCTGGTGACCTGAGAACAGAAAAGGAAGGAGATCATGTAAACCAACAGCACTTGGTTGGTAGACAGGTATCCTTAAGGGCAGCATTATAGGATAGACAAAGAGGGAGAAGATTGGAAATGGAAAAGAGAGTGAAAGGGAGATGTGGGCAAGAGCTACCTACCAAGTATGTCCTCTTCCTGGTCCTTCCCCCCATACACACACAGAACACCAGGGGGGCCATTAAACTTCTTAAGCAAAGATAATGCTTTTTTGCTGAGAGCACTCATTCCCATCTCCTGTGAGGCTCCTACTTGTTCAAGAACATGGCAAGTCCAAGCAACTGGTATGATACAGTGTAGAAAAGGGCCCAGTCCAAAAACACAGCCATTGGCCCACCACTGGGAAACGGTCCTATCCCACAGTTCTCACACCAAACTTTTATTCAAAAACTGATTTTTTTCAAAAATGTGTTTATTTTTGTTCTTTGTGTGAGTGTTTTGCCTAAATAAAGTGATGTGCAATACATGCATGCTTGATGACCATGAATCCCAGAAAGGTCATTGGATGTCCTGGAATTGGAGTTACCAAGAGTTGTAAACCACTGTGTGTGCTGAAATAGAACCAGGTCCTCTGCAAAAACAACAAATGTTCTTAACTGATGAGCCATCTCTCTAGCCCCAACTATCTATGTTAACTTAATTTTTCAGGCCAAATTTGATAGTCTAATTCAGTGGTTCACAACCTTCCTAATGCTGTGACTCTCTAATACAATTCCTCACGTTGTGGTGACCCCCTCACCATAACATTACTTTCATTACTCTACCCCTCTGTCCTGCCCCCAACTCAACCAACTTGATCCTTCATGTTACCATCCCCTATACCCTCCCCTCCAACACCCCTCTTGTCCTCAGTTTACCCAGGAGATCTCATCTATTTCCCTTTCCCAGAGCAATCCATGCATTCCTCTTAGGGTCCTGCTTGCTACCTAGCTTCTCTAGGGCTGTAGATTGTAGCCTGGTCATCCTTTGCTTTACATCTAATATCCACTTTTAAGTGAGTACATACCATATTTATCTTTCTGGGTTACCTTACTCAGGATGGTGTTTTTCTAGTTCCATCCATTTCCCTGTAAATTTCATTATGTCATTGTTTTTTTACTGTTGAGTAATACTCCATTGTGTAAATGTACCACATTTTCTTTATCCATTCTTTGGTTGAGGGGCATCTAGGTTGTTTCCAGGTTCTGGCTATTACAAATAATACTGCTATGAATATAGCTAAGCAAGTGTCCTTGGGGTATGATTGAGCATTCCTTGGGTATATGCCCAAGAGTGGTATAGCTAGGTCTTGAAGTAAATTGATGCCCAATTTTCTGAGCAACCGCCATACTGATTTCTAAAGTGGCTGTACAAGTTTGCACTCCCACCAGCAGTGAAGGAGTGTGTTCCCCTTACTCCACATCCTCTTCAACAAAGGCTGTCATTAGTGGAGATTTGTTTTGTTTTGTTTTGTTTTGTTTTGCTTGGCTTTTTGTTTTGGGGTTTTTGTTTTGGGGTTTGTTTGTTTGTTTGTTTGTTTTGGTTTTGGTTTTGGTTTTTTGAGACAGAGTTTCTCTGTGTAACAGCTATAGCTGTTCTAAAACTAGCTCTGTAAACCAGGCTAGCCTTGAACAGAGATCTGCCTCCCAAGTGCTGGGATTAAAGGTGTGAGTCACCATTTCCTGGCTAGCATTTTTTGTTTTGTTTTGTTTTTTTGTTTCTTTTTTTAATCTTAGCCATTCTGACAGGTGAAAGATGATGGTATCTTAGAGTCATTTTGATTTGTTCCCTGATAGCTAAGGATGTTGAACAATTCTGTAAATGTTTATTGGCCATTTGAGATTCTTATGTTAAGAATTCTGTTTAAACTGGTACCCCATTTTTTAATTGGATTATTTGGTATTTTGATGTCTAGTTTCTTGAGTTCTTTATATTATTTTGGAGATCAGCCCTCTTTCAGATGTGGTGTTGGTGAAGATCTTTTCCCATTTTATAGGCTGTCATTTTGTCTTATTGACAGTGTCCTTTGCCTTATAGAAGATTTTCAGTTTCAGGAGGTCCCATTTATTAATTGTCGATCTCAGTGTCTGTGCTACTGGTGTTGTATTCAGGGAGTTGTCTCCTGTGCTCATGCATTCAAGGCTACTTCCCGCTTTCTCTTCTATCAGGTTCAATGTAACTGGATTTATGCTGAACTCTTTGATCCATTTAGACTTGAGTTTTGTGCAAGGTGATAGATATGTTTTCATTCTTCTACATGCCGACATCCAGTTATGCCAGCATGATTTGTTGAGGATGCTTTCTTTTTTCCATTGTATAATTTTGGCTTCTTTGTCAAAAATCAGGTGATGCCTTCTAAAGTTGCTTTATTGTAAAGTATTGTTTTAGCTATCCTGGGTTTTTGTTTTTCCATATGAAGTTGAGTATTGTTCTTCCAAGTCTGTTACAATTGTGATGGAATTTTGATGGGGATTGCATTGAATCTGTAGATTGCTTTTGGTAAGATTGCCATTTTTACTGTGTTAATCCTACCAATACATGACCATGAGAGATCTGTCCATTTTCTGATATCTTCTTCAAATTTTTAAAGTTCTTGTCATACAGCTCTTTCACTTGTTTAGTTTGAGTTACCCCAAGATATTTTATATTATTTGAGGCTATTGTAAAGAGTGTTGTTTCTCTGATTTCATTTATCATTTGTATATAGGAGGGCTACTGGGTTTTTTTTTTCTTTTTTCTTTTTTTAGTTAATCTTGTATCCAGCCACATTACTGAAGGAGTTTATCAGCTGTAGGAGTTCCCTGGTAGGATTTTGGGGGGTCATTTATGTATACTATCATATCATCTGCAAATAGAGAAAGTTTGACTTCTTCCTTTCCGATTTGTATCCCTTTAATCTCCTTTTGTTGTCTTATTGCTCTAGCTAGAACTTCAAGTACTATATTCAATAGATATGGGGAGAGTGGACAGCCTTGTCTTGTTCCTGATTTTAGTGGAATTGCTTTGAGTTTCTCTCCATTTAATTTGATGTTGGCAGTCAACTTGCTGTATATTGCTTTTATTATGTTTAGGTATGTTCCTTGTATCTCTGATATCTCTAGAACCTTTATGATGAAGAGATGCTGGATTTATTTTGTCAAAGGCTTTTTGAGCATCTAACAAGATGATCATGTGGGTTTTTTTTCTCTTTCAGCTTGTTTATATGATGGATTGCACTGACAGATTTTCATATGTTGAACCATTCCTGCATCTCTGGGATGAAGCCTACTTGATTACGGTAGTAGCTGGGAGTTTTCCTGTGTCTCACTGGTCCCACAGTCACTCAGACCCAAATAAGCACACGGATACTTATATTATTTTCAAACTATATGGCCTAATGGCTCAGGCTTCTCACTAGCTAGCTCTTATATCTTAAATTAACCCATTTCTGTTAATATATATGTTGCCGTGTGCTCTGTGGCTTTACTTGTGTTGTGTGCCATTACATGCTGCTCTCTAGATGGCTGGATGGCATCTTGTCTGCCTCTCCTTTCTTCCTGTCTCCAGTTGGAATGTACTGCCTAACCTTATTCTGCCTCATAATTGGCCAAACAGCTTCATTTATCAACCAATCAGAGCAACACATATTCACAGCATACAGAAAGACATCCCACAGCATGGTAGATGACCTTTGTGTGTGTGTGTGTTCTTGTATTCAGTTTGCCAGTATTTTATTGAGTTTTTTGCATCAATTTTCATGAGGGGGATTGATCTATAATTCTCTTTCTTTGTTGCATCTTTGTGTGGTTTGAGTATCAAGGTAGCTGTGGCCTCATAAAAAGAATTTGGCAACGATCCTCTGTTTCTATGGTGTGGAAGAATTTGAGGAGAATTAGTATTAGCTCTTCTTTGAAATTATGATAGAATTCTATACTGAAACCATCTGGTCCTGAGCTTGTTTTGGTTGGGAGACTTTTAATGACTGTTTCTATTACCTTAGGAGTTATAGGTTTATTTAAATTGTTTATTTGGTCTTGATTAAATTTTGGTATGTGGCACCTATCCATAAAATTGTCCATTTCTTTTAGATTTTTCAATTTTGTGGAGTATAGGTTTTTGAAGTATGACCTGATGATTCTCTGGATTTCCTCAGTGTTTGTTGTTATGTCCCCCTTTTCATTTCTGATTTTGTTAATTTGCATGTTCTCTCTCTGCCTTTTGGTTAGTTTGGATAAGGGCTTGACTATCTTGTTGATTTTCTCAAAGAACCAACTCTTCATTTCATTGATTCTTTGTACTTTTCTCTTTGTTTCTATTTTATTGATTTCAGCCTGGAGTTTGTTTCCTGCCAACTACTCCTCCTGAGTGAGTTTGCTTCTTTTTGTTCTAGAGCTTTTCAGGTGTGCTGTTAAGTCACTAGTGTGAGATTTCTCCAAATTCTTTTTTTTTTTTTTTTTTTTTTTGAGACAGGTTTCTCTGTGTAACAGCCCTGGCTGTCCTGGAACTCCCTTTGTAGAACAGGCTGGCCTCGAACTCTTAGAGATCCACCTGCCTCTGCCTCCTGAGTGCTGGGATTAAAGGCATGCCCGACCATGCCTAGTTTCCAAATTCTGTATGTAGGCACTTAGTACTATGAACTGTCATCTCAGCACTGCTTAAGCCCCCATTTCTAGACCAGACATGTGATTTCTCCTCCTCCCTCCCCTCCCCACTCACCCCTGAGGGGCTGGAAAGTCACCTGAGAGTCCGTGGCCCAACAAACTTTATCTTTTTAATCGGCTTGATCTGGCTCACTGCATCCTCGGAGAAACCTATTATTGGGGTGCGAAATGCCTATCATCTTGGTGCCAAGCCTGGGTAGAGTTGAGCATTCCCTGCTGGTCTCTTGGCCATGTGGGAAACCATTCTTCCTTTTAAAAAGCGCTCCACCAGACCGGATTGACTTTTGGCTCCGGTAAGTCACCCATTTCCAAGCAAAAAGTCTTTAAGAGGTCCAGCACCTCTTCTGAGACTTTGACCCCTTTTGGGCCAAAGACTTCTGGGACACTTGCCTAGCCACTACAGCGTCAGGTAACCCCAGCCCATTTCCAGAGCAGGGACAGTCCTTGCCCCAGGAGGTCTGCACAGAGGTAGTCCCCACAAGGCTCCTGACTCTAGGCTGTAGCAATGGACGCAGTGCTATATACCCTTTGGTCTCTAGCAAAAGGCTTGTAAATCAATACTTGCAGGTCCAAGCCCCATCCTCACTCACCCCTGGAGTGTCTGTTACAAATGTATCCAAAGTGGGGCTATCTGATGTCCAAAACATCTGATTTCCCTGTGCTCTGGGCCCCAATATGCTCGTGAGAATCACTCAAGATGGCCACTAGAGGGAACTCGTGAGCTTAACATCCTCCATGATCTTGAAAATCTCTACCAACCTATGGACAAATGGTCTGAGCTGCTGTGTATCCACGGTTTGGGGGTCCTGTGCTCTCAGCCCTCCCGTGTCTTTGCTCTGAGATGACCTTACATTTTTCCACTCTCCCCATTTCCCCGATAAACTTCTCTTGCGCTTACTCTGCTGTTCCCGATGTGCTCTCTTAGTGGCATACCTGTCAGGGCCTGCCAAAGGGTGCCTGCCCACTTTGCCTTTATTCACCAGGTTTTCCTGGCGTTTGGTCTGGCCACACCGGGATTCTTCCTGTCTTTTCTCCCACCGTACCATGCTGGAATTCTATATGCCTACTCCATCCAAAGCAGATCTGTTCACTTTGTCTGTCCTGCCTGCTCTCCCACCCTGAACTGATGAACTCTGCTATACTTTCAAAGTCTCTCAACCTCTAAGGCACTGCTTCCTCATTAAATATATATATATATATATATATATATATATATATATATATATATATATATATATATATAATTAAATTATATTTTAATATAATTTAAAATATATATATATTTAAATATATATACTCTTCTTCCAAATCCACCACTTGCTGTTCCAGTTCGCTTGTCTGGGCTTTCTTTCGACCGGGCAGTCTGCACTGCTACTCTCTCTTTTTCTGTTTCCTCTGCAGCACCCTCCCAATGCTCAGGTGCCTAAGGCACTGCCGCTAGGGAGCCTGCAGCGCCCTGGCCACCTCAGACCCTGCCCACCTCGGACCCTGCCCACCTCAGACCCTGGCCACCTCGGACCCTGCCCACCTGGGACCCTGCCCACCTCAGACCCTGCCCACCTCAGACCCTGCCCACCTCGGCGCCCAACACCACAAGTGGCCGCGCCTGGCCGACTGAGATGGGCTGGCCCGATAGGAGCAGCATTACCATGGCCAGCAAGTGTCTTCTTCTTCCTACGGTTTCTCACAAGCTACTACATGGTTTAAGATCTATATAATCTGTAACAAAGTCTGTTTCCCACGAAAAGTTTTGTTGCCTTGCTGTTAGAAATGTCCTGTCTATTTCGTATGGAGGGACGGATCTGTACCTGTGTGTTTTCTTGTGGACTTGGGAGCCACACAAACTTCCTTCAGGCTCAGTCGGGTGTGTGAATGTATGTGGCTACTGCATGCTTGCTTCTGACTAGTCTTGGAGGCCTAAGTTCAGGTGTTCCGTATGTCTTGGTAATAGCTGAGCCGTTGCTATTACAACTAGTGGTCTGGGTTCGGAATTTGCCTCTGGGATTTCTGGCCACTGAATCTGACGTAATGACAGAAAAAGTTATTTTATGCTGTTCTACCTAATTAAAAAAAAAAACAGCTAAGGAACTGAGTATGGTTAAAAATATGTAACAAAAAGTTAACTTAAAACTTGTAACTCCAGCCGGGCTGTGGTGACCCATGCCTTACACCTTTAATCCAAGCACTTGGGAGGCAGAGCCAGGAGGATCTCTATGAGTTTGAGGCCAGCCTGGTCTACAGAGCAAGATCCAGGACAGGCACCAAAACTACACAGAGAAACCCTGTCTCAAAAAAACAAAAAGCAAAAACAAAACAAAAACTTGCAACTCCAAATTGAAACTGTTCTGGAAGAAGACACGTGGTCTGCCACTACCTTAATTAAGTACAGCCTTGTGGGCAGCCACCATTTTGACTAAGGATGGAGAAGAGGGAGGTCATATGGCTTCTCTGCCATCTTGAATAAAGGTGATCATGTGGAGTGGGCCCACCAAGGAGACAACAGGTCTCCAAGATATTTTGGATTAGGATAGATTTCTGTATAATAGTTCCTGTCCTGTCCTGAAAACAAGGTTTATGAAAGATAGAATTTAAAACAATGCTGGATTAATGAGGTATTAAAGCTGCACCTTCATGCATTTATGTACTGGGATGTATCTTGCTGACAGCTAGTTTTTGTATCATAAGAGTAATCCCCTTGCTGGGCAGTGGTGGCACAGGCAGGTGGTGGCGGCGCATGCCTTTAATCCCAACACTTGGGAGGCACAGGTAGACAGATCTTTGTGAGTTTGAGGCTAGCCTGGTCTACAGAGCAAGATCCAGGAAAGGCATAAAGCAACACAGAGAAACCCTGTCTCAAAAAACCAAATTTAAAAAAAAAAAAAGAGTAATGCCCTTGGTGTTGATTTTAGAAACACTACATTGTTTACACTGTGAAAACTGGGTTTTGCCTTTTAGAGATAATAAACTGCTTATACCTAACAGATAACGACCTCCTGATCCTCAAACGCTTCACAGCTCTAAGAATATGGCATTTAATAAAAAGACTTTTCATGATAGAGACATGCTAGCTTCTGGCAGCACCCCCACCTCCTCCAAGGAAGATGGATGGCCACAGGAGAACTTCCACCTGGAGCTTGCTTTTAATGTAGCAAAGCCAGTCACAGAACAGAAAAAAAAAAAAAAAAAAAAAAAAAAAAAAAAAAAAAAAAAAACTGCCTTGCTCCTTAACGGCTGCCAAGACCCTGTCCAGCATCAGACAAGCAGGACACTAGGGAGTTGATTGCCCTGCTTTGCCAAGACAAGGTAGGCCGGTCCCTCCAAATTCCTACTCCACAGGAGAGTCTGTCAGATCTTCTGAGACTGGCAGCTGAAGACTGGTACTGCCCTGGGACCCCTGTCCCCAGTGACCACGGAGAACCTGGGTAGCTGCCTAGGTAGCTGGTAAGCTCCTGACACTTCAGCTTACTCTGGTGAAATTTACCCTTCTCAGATCTGATGGTGATTGATGACTAGGGTACTGACAGATTTACCAGTTTAACAGCTCTCCCCCTCAACCCCGCAAGCCTACAACCACCTTGGTAGCTCATTAGTTCATTAGTTAAGTTTCTTGTTAAAAATATAGACAGATTTGCCTTGTTCACAGGCTTCCTAGTAAAGGCTTCAGAATTTTCGCGTTGATAAATGGAGTTCTGATAAACAGATAGAGCAGTGACTACATACAGTTTTCAGGAGTCCTTAAATTTCTGTGGATTTTACTGATTGCAGCTTTTAGGTTTTTTACGACACTAACAGGACTGCAGAGAGGCTTTTTCAGCATTACTGTGTTGTCTCCAGCCACACATGGCAAAACTCTGCTGAGGCTTTGCTGAAAAGCACCGTGCTGGCAGCCTTTCAACAACCCATGGCTGCTCCTTCTTGCCAGCCCTGCCCCCTCTGAAACAGGATGGATGGAGGCGCTCCCCGCCTCAAGGGAAACAGCGGATGTGGTGGCTCAGGTACTCCTGAAACACGGCAGTCCTCAATTTGGTGTGCCACAGACCATTCAAATGGACAATGGCCCAGCCTTCACTTCCAGGACTATCAAGTTCTTGTCTGAAGCCCTCAGAATTTCCTGGAAGCTCCACATCCCTTACCATCTCCAATCCTCGGGAAAGGTTGAGACGGCCAACGGACTCATCAAACAACAACTCACCAAGCTCTCCACTGAACTCAGGTTATCTTGGCCTTCCTTCCTCCCTATTACCCTTGCCCGTCTCCGGGTCACCCCATGCTCTCCTACAGGCCTGAGCCCTTTTAAGCTCCTTTATGAAGGGCCCTTCTTCCTCAATCACCACCTTCCACCCCAGAGCCCTCCACTGGTCAGGTACCCCCCCCCCTCTCCTTCCTAAGGTCCCTTCTCCGCTGCTCACATGCTGACAGCTATCTCCCTGACCCCCGCCAGCGGACCCAACTGTCTCTGAGCCCACTGCACTTCCCCCAGGGGACCAGGTACTCCTCAAGCAGTTATCCCCCAAATCCCTAGAAGCCCAATGGACAGGGCCCTACACTGTGATCCTCACCACCCCTTCAGCTGCCAAGTCCCTGGGACATCAGTGCTGGTACCACCTTTCCAGGCTCAAGCGGGCATCTATCCAGGATGAACAGTCTGTCCAGCAACTGGGACCCTCCATCTTCCAGTTTTCCAAAATGGCCCAATGAGGGGCCTCTCTGCTCTTCTGTCTTGCTCATTCACCTCTGCCATTTACCCTTGCCTCCTCCATACAGCCAGAGCACATCTCCATTGCATTCGGTCTGGCAGTCTTCACTCTTCCCATGGCTAGCCCCTGTGGCGTCATAGGGCTGGTGTTAATGATCTATTTTTTCTCCTAGCTATTTGCTTTCTCTGCTTCCTCAAGAAACAGATTCCTGAGGTCATGGCAGTTAACCTAATCCTTTATCACCCATACCTCCCACTGAGTGTGAGCCCACCGACTCCCGACTCCCCCTCCCTACATCGTCCCATGCCAACGGAAGTAGCCAGACTTGAACAGTTGCCCATCTATCCAAGAAGGTCAGGGTGTTTGGCTGGAAACTCCGCCTCAACCCCACTCCTCTCTCCTGGCCCCGCCCTCTCAGAAAGACTGACAGAAGTCCAGGCTCCTCCCCTGAATCTCAAGACCATGCCTAAAGGGTGTTTAAGCCCTCCTTTCTAGACTGGCCATGTGGTTTCTCCTCATCCCTCACCCTACCTCACCTCTGGGGGATCTGGAAAGTCACCCGAGAGGGATTGGCCCAATAACCTGATCTTTTTAATTTGAATTGATCTGGGTTACTGCATTGGCAGAGAAACCTGCTGTCTGAGAATGAATACCTATCACTTTTGATCTACCTTTTACCTTCCTGGCCTCTTGTTCTGATGTTCCTCTCTCCCCTTCCTCCTCTCCTCACTTGACCCAGCTCAGGGTCATGTTCACTCTGAACACTCCCAGATGTCCCTGCCTCTGGCTATGCTCTCCCTTTAATCTAAGATAAACCTCCTCCTCTGCCATACCTAGGAGCACTAGTGCCCTTTCCTTTTTAATTTCTATTTTTTTTTTCATTCATCTGGTGCAGAAACCCATGTCCTTTCCTTTTTTCTTTCTTTCTTTTTTTTTCATTCACTCATAACCTAAGAGATAAGACCTAGACACCAAAACCAAGCCTTGAAGATATATCCAAAATATTTATTTGATCTGTCCTAGAACGGTCTTTTTCTTTAAGCCTGGCCACAAAACTGCTCCTCCTGGAGAGTCATGTCTTTGTGCAATGCTACAAGCCATGCTTGCTGCAAAATGATGTTCCTGCCCAGCCGAAGTCTGCCCCTCTATGTTCTGTATGAAGCTCTAATTTAATCTCATGTGGAAAACTAAAAAGTGGGACCAAATGCTGGTCCAGAATTCCCCTTTGGTCCATGCTTGTTGCCTCCATCCTTGGGAGCACAGCCTGAAACACAATAGCGGTGCATGCACCCTCTGAGGGAGGTTTTCCAGGTCATCATCTGGGCCGCTCTGGCTGCCTCCAGCCTACATACTCCCCACTGCCAGTGAGGGGGACCCTGCAGGTGTCAGTGCAGGCAGTGATCTGTGAAGAGATGAGAATGAAAAGCCAGTGCGGATTGACTTCATCCACCTAGGTTAGACTCAGGGAGTCTGATGGCAGGTGCTTCACTGTCAGCTTTTTAAAAACAGTACAAACAGCACATTTGTGCCAGAATATAGTTTCTCTTGCACTCTACATTAGAGTCTGGAGATTTTAATCCTTAGGGAATAAACAACCTGAGAACTACATCACTATTACTCTGCCAGCTCCTGGCTGATACCTGGAAGTTAAAACCCTTCAGATGACTTCAAAATACAGAAGACAAGAACTGGTAGCTGGCCAATGGTGGCACACGCCTTTAATCCCAGCACTCGGGAGGCAGAGGCAGGCGGATCTCTGAGTTCGAGGCCAGCCTGGGCTACAGAATGAGTTCCAGGACAGGCTCCAAAGAAACCCTGTCTTGAAAGACCAAAAAAAAAAAAAAAAAAAAAAAAAAAAAAGGAAAGAAAAGAAATTTAATTAGACTGGAGAGATGGCTCAGAGGTTAAGAGCACTGCTTGTTCTTCCAAAGGTCCTGAATTCAATTCCCAGCAACCACATGGTGACTCACAACCATCTGTAATGAGATCTGGTACCTTCTTCTGGCCTGCAGGGATATGTGCAGACAGAACACTGTATACATAATAAATAAATAAATCTTTTAAAGAGAAAGAAAGAAAGAGAAAGAGAAAGAAAGAAAGAAAGAAAGAAAGAAAGAAAGAAAGAAAGAAAGAAAGAAAGAAAGAAAGGAAACTGGTAGTGCTGTGATGATTCTTAGCTAGCACTACTTCAGCTGATTAGGTTAGACTGATGGAGACAATCTCTTCATCCTTGCCAGTGATTGATTAAAGAAATGGCATCAGTTTAGAAATAAGGTAAAATCTGGAAATTTCCAGAAAAGGGTTTTCTCCTTTCTGAAATGAGAAAAGAGCATATCTCATCTCTTCTCCTGGGGTTGTGACCAGATATGATTTGGGCAATAGCATGAGTATCACATTACCAGACTGAAGAGGGATGCACCACAGGAGGAAGAGAAAGAAAATAAAGAAAATGAACTTGAGCCCTTGATAGGCTGTGCCTGGACCTCTTGCTATTCAGTTTGACCAGTGTTTCCTGGTACTTGAAGTTTGAAGCACACTTGATTCTTGTCCCTTTTACATACTTCTTATTTTGACTATCTAGGTTTACCAAACTGTTACTTTTCCTAGGATTTATTAATTTGTATTTTATGTATGTGGGTGTTTTACCTGAGTGTATGTCTGTGCACAGCATGCGTGCAATGCTTGAAGTAGCCAGAAGAGGGCATTGGGTCCTCCTGGAAATGAAGCTACAAATGTTTTGAGCTGCCATTTAGGTGCTGGGAATCAAACCAGGGTCCTTGTGAAAAGCAGCCAGTGCTCTTAACTGCTGAACCATCTCTCCAGGCCCCAAATTTTACTTTTTGAAAAAAAATGATTGAGCTATAGAAAGCAAATATTTTATTATATAACATCATGAAAGCAAAAAACAGAAAGTAAGTCATTATTACTTTAGTTTCTGAACACTTTCTCAGCAATAAAATATTGAACATCAAATAAGTAAATTAAGATATATATATATATATATATATATATATATATATATATATATATATATATATATATACTCCAGCCCCTGCATATATATATATATATATATGCAGGGGCTGGAGTAAATATAACTCAATGCCACAGTCCTTGACTAGTATGAGTAAGCTTCTGAATTAAGTCCACTAGGGGGATATGCACAGTTGTTCTGACTCTGTTGGTACCAGAGAACTAATATTAGAAAAGTGCACAGCTGGACAATGGTGGCACACACCTTTAATCCCTGGGAGGCAGAGGAAGACATATCTCTGTGAGTTCAAGGCTGGCCAGGACTACAGAGTGGGTTCCAGGAGAGCCAGAGCTACACAGGAAAACCCTGTCTCAGAAAAGAAAGAAAGAGAGGGGAGAGGGAGGGAGGGAGGGAGGGAAGGAAGGAGAAAGGGAGCCAGGGAGGGAGGGAGGGGAGGAAGAGGAGGGAGAGGATGGGGTGACTAAATAGGATGGAAATGCTTAGCACCTCTGTCTTCATATTGTATTTCTCTCCTTTGTTACCTTAGCCTTTGGATCAGACAGCCAAACTAAGGAAGGGAAGAGAGTAGCCAAGTCGAGCAGATGCCAGCCAGCTGCCAAGAAAGCAAGACATGTAAAAAATGAGGTAACAAGCCACCAACCATGTGAACATAGATAATAATTATGGGTTAATTTAAATGTAAGAGCTAATTAATTAGTAATAAGCCTGAGCTACCAGCTGAGCATTTATAATTAATATGAGCCTCTGAGTGGTTATTCTAGAACTTGCAGGTGGGAGAGGGCCATCTGTTTACATATGTCATGTTGCTCATTTGAGAATGTTCTGTTCAGAACTATATAATGAAATACTAAGTTGGCCTAAACTTGTCTGGTCTTTCCCCAGATTTAAGACTAAAGGCTTCCAATAGCCACCATGACCAGAAACACCAGACTATAAAAGGAATGGACACCAATTCCCAGAAACCACACGTGCATCCTTTCTTTTATCAGCCTGTTAGTCCCCTCTTAGTCCTGCCCTGTATCTTTAACCCCCAAGGTACTGATCCAAGATGTGACCAAAGCTCCTTGTCTCCATCCCTTGGCCACTAAATAAAGCCTTCCTTTATCTCCAACACTTGAATCTCAGACATTTCTTTTTCCCAGGGGATTTGCTTGTGGACTTGGGGAGTCACTGCATCTCCCTTTGCTCCTCTTCTCAATGTGGCCACACTGAATGAATTCCTTTTTCTGCTTTCCACTATTGCCTGTTCATCTAGTTGGCTTACTAAGGAAGGGTAGGGGTACGGCATATCAGGGCCCAGGTTCTGACCCTGTAACTCTGGTAACAGTAGTCTTCTTTTACATTTTAGGGGTTCAGAGACAGACAAAAGGTGAAAGGAAGGAACAGAAGCAATAGGTTAACAAAAAGCAGAGGTATTCATGTCATTGTCTCTCTCTCTCTCTTTTTCTTTTAGAACCAGTGGATTGTTTCCAGAATTCAGGTCCCACCTCATACTCTCCCCTTTTTTATGGTTCTTTCTACTTGTATGGCAATTGTCACTATCATGACACTAATGAGTGTGCCATTTAGAAGGTAGACAAAATTACAATGAAGTCAGGGTTTTTTTTAGGTTCCCCCGGCAGCCAAATTAGGTCTGGTGGCTTGGCCTGGGCAATGGAAAGGACTATCTGGTCTACAGGAAACTTGTCCTGGAAGATATGCCAGGTTAGAATAGTTAGGTAGAAACTCACTCAGATTACCTAGGCAGGGAATAGAGCAAGGTAACAAAGTTTCTTCATTTCATCCCATTTTCTATGATATTCCTTTAACCCTCCCCCCATCTCCTTGCTTTTTCTGCACCACATGTTTGACTTCTGTCTGGACTTTTATCTCTCAGTGTGAAAATCCATTCTCTACCACAAGCTGTGTCTGCATTTACTTGAACATTGTATGTTTTTTTCTTGATTTGCAGGACATAATTTTTCCTAGTATATTCTTTATAGTTCTATATATTGACCTGACATGTTAGCAGGTGTTGTAGCATGACCTCTTTCCTCTGTACATATAGTCATCTAATCATGAATTTGAAGTAGAAATTATCTGCCACTAGTCATGACTATTAGTAGCGAAAAACATAGGTAGGTCTATGGCAATCACAACAGAACTGTTAACACGGTGGTGGTTTGAAAAAAAATAGGTCCCCACAGGCTCACAGGGAGTGGCACTACTAGGAGCTGTGGCCTTGCTGGAGTAGATGTGGCTTTGTTGGAGGAGGTGTGTCACTGGGGGCAGGCTCTGAAGTCTTAGAAGCTCAAGCCAGGCTAGTAGCTCACAATCTCTTCCTGGTGCCTGAGGATCTAGATGTAGAACTCTCAACTACCTCTCCAGCACAAGTCTGCCTGTGTGCTACCATGTTTCCTACCTTGACAATAATGGACTTAACCTCTGAAGCTGTAAATGTTTTCCTTGATAAGAGTTGCCATGGCCATGGTGTCTCTTCACAGCAATAGAAACCCAAAGATAACTCCCTAATAGGAGAGAAAGAAGGCTTTCAGGTCCCTCACTTGGGATTGGAGTCATTGCTGCTGCCCCAGCTGCAGTGATCTTGGTAGATGGTAGGGTATCTAAAAGTGGAAGGTTGGCTGAAAGGGGGACTCCACCATGCACCTTCCATGAGGTCATCATCCATGATGGGGTGGGACTTTGAGGTGATGCAGCTGCTTCGGAGCTACCTAAAATTCTGTGATTAACCCATAACTCATGTAAGAAAGCCCAGTAATATACTCACTGGTTCACCAAGTTAGATGTTGATATATTATTACTTTGGTCTATCATCAGTGTTCTATCTGGAGCAAGGAAGTAACAGGGCCCCAGACTTTAGCACAACTGACTCAGCACATAGACAACACCACATGCCAAAACAAAAACAAAGACTTAATCCATCAAAGCCTGTTGTTCTGGAGACCATCTCTAGATGTACTAACCTTGTTCTCTGGCTTCTGTAGTTCCACTTCTGACTAACTGTTCTTGCTAACTGTAGTATGTCAACCCAGGATGTGTGGAGTCTTTTGTTTGTTGTTTTTGTTTTGTGTGTATGTGTTTTGTTTGTTTGTTTGTTTTTGCTTAAAAGCTCACCCTGAGAAAGGGTCAGGTTTATACTGGGATCTCAAATACCCATTGTGGTCCCTGACCAGCTAACAAGGACTCAATTGGCTTAAACCCATGTCTGAGTAGTCTTCTCTGGTAGATACCATACAACAAAGAGATGTTCGTTCAAGCCTCCCAAGAAAAAGTTAATGTAGAAACATGATTTAAATGAATCTTACATATATTTTAAATGTGAATTAAAATCAACTAAAACTTTCTTCTCTAAGAACTAAATGGGTCAATCTACATGGTGACTTTCCTTAGAATATTGAGCTAAAGTATCCCTACTGAAGTGTCAGGTTCTTTTTTTATTTAGTATTTCATATGTGATCACCATTGCTGCTCATTTTCTCTGTTCCTGGCATAGGTCCTACTTTTTCTTGTGGCTCATTTAGTTTAATAAATTTACCCTTCTGTACTGACATAGAGAAAATGTGCATATGTTTATTGACAAACCAACGTTTAATGAAGGATATAATACCTCCTTCCAATTAAAATGAATGAAGAGTATGACAGGGCACTTCAGAATTTGTATTGATAAAAGAGTATTTGTTCTTCATTATGCAGGGATGAATACACTTTGCTAATGGCTTGTTTGTTCTGAACCGACCATCAATCTAGCACATTCAAGAAAAATGTAGATTCCATGGCTTTGGTGTGTGAGGGCCTTCCACCTGCCACTCTGAGAGAGATGATAATAAGGAAAAGGGAAATTGTAGTGGTAAGGCCCATGTGGCCAAAAAAAAAAGATGAATTTAACTTAGTGTTGGTTTTTGCCTTGATTTGCATAAGAAAACACTGTAGGAATCGCTGCAGTAGTGTCCAGAACCCTCAATTCAAAGATCCCATGCTTTTCCTACCATGCTCTGCCCTCTCCTCTTCAGTTCTCAAGGAGTCTAGCTGTGACAAGATTGAACTTCCCTGATTTGCTGACCGTGGCACTTTACCCATGAAGCAGATGATTACATTTCCCCAGCTTCTTGTAGCTGCTTGTAGACATGTGAGTATTTGTTGGCCTGTAGGGTATAAAGAAATCCTAGGACAGCATTACAAACATGAAATCTTCCCAATAGGTTCATCTGATCCTCCACTGATAGCTGTTAGCACTGTCTTAGAACGTTAAAGGACATTGAGGATGTGGAACCTCAGTGAACCTCAGGGCTACTGGAGTCCAGCCCTGAGGTCTTTATAGCCTGGCTCTGCTTTCTGTCTACTCTCTGCTCCCTATTCTTCTAGAAGGGGAGGAAGTGGAGTCCCAGCTTCATGTCTCTGCCACTATGAAGTCATCTGCCCAGAGGTCTTCTCTGTGATAGACTCCATCCCATCAAACAACAAGCAAAAAATGAGCTCTTTCTCAAAAACAAAAACAAAAACAAAAACCAACACCTATTGTTTATCTGAGTATCATTAAAAATACTATTGCACTACTCAAGAAATTGTGGGTTGGGATTAGAAAAAAAATTCAAGAGGTCTGAGTTTTAATTCTAAAATCTCATTGTTTCAAAATTTTCAACCCTCCTCTGTACCTTGTATTTGGACTTTTCCTGGTGTTTGTTTGTTTGAGGTTTTTGGTTGTTTTGTTTTGTTTTGAGACAGGGTTTCTCTGTGTAGTTTTGGTGCCTGTCCTGGATCTCGCTCTGTAGACCAGGCTGACCTCAAACTCACAGAGATCCCTCTGGCTCTGCCTCCAAGTGCTGGGATTAAAGGCGTGTGCCACCACCACCCAGCTCTTTTCCTGTTTTTTAATGTTAGTGTAACTGGTCTCTCTCCCTCAACTCTTGAGTCAGTTCCTGAAATCATTTCTTTTTCTGCAGTCTCACTCTGCTAATAAAGCCCAACACTGACAGTGCCTGTGCTAAAGGCAAAATGGGCTTTTCACTTTTGGCTTGTCTTGACCTCTCTTCCTTATCCCACATAACCAGACAGTTTGTGTGCTTTCAATGTTTGTAAGTGTCACACATTCCCAGGCAGGCTCATGATGCTAATTGAACAGTGTCCATCTGCAAGTGACCTAAAAGGCCTTATTTGAAGAGAATAATGACAGGACAGAATGGCTTCTTGGGATTTTTTTGATAATTAGCCTAAAAATCAAATTTTTGTGATCTGTCAGATAAGTTATTTTTGTTTTTTATATTGTTAAGTTTTTGATTAATTAAAAAATTTAAAGTTAGAATATTTTTATCTATTAATATTCATTTTAAAGAACTTATAACTTGCTGAGCATTGGTAGTGCACACCTTTAATCCCAGCACTTTAGAGGTAGAAGCAGGTGGATCTCTGTGAGTCTAAGGCTAGCCTGGTCTACAAACAGAGCAAGTTCCAGGATAGCCAGGGCTACACAGAGAAACCCTGTCTTGAAAAACGAAAAAACTACCAATAATAATAATAATAATAATAATAATAATAACAGCCTGTAACTGATTAAATTCGTTTATAACTCTTATTCAGTCATGAAGACCATGTAAATGACTATTGTTTCACAGTACTTACAGGTTCTATTTTGAACAAATGTTTTAAACCCTTGTAACTGAGCTACAGCTGTGGCCACTAGCAAAGTTTCTAAAATGATAATAATTTCACATTATACAGTTATAGGAATTTCCAATTTATTGAAAGAATCATGTAAAATGAATCTGCCCAATTTTAGGCCATTTATGTTATAAAATCTCATTTGGTGAAATAGGCTCTTACCCGACATGGTTTTTGGGTTGACAGTCAGACGTTAGCAGACTTGGAGGTGATTGAAGATGAGCCCAGGATAGCCCCCTTCCTCTCATGACAGTTTCAGACCCTGCCTTCTGTGTCCCTAGTAACACACCAATTTTACAGAAGGGAAAGTATCAGAACTGCCTCTCCTAAAGACCTAAAGTACTATGTAAAAGAGCGGAGGTAGCAAGTTCTGTTGAGAACTACTTGGGACATCTACTTCCTCCTGGCAAAGAATGGCTGTTTCATGCCTTTTTTAAAATTATTTTTAATCTACTCTGTTACATGAGTTGTGGTTAAGAGAATGGGATCCAGACTGTGTCTGTAGCTCTGGTTGTAGATAAAATTCTGCACTGCCAAAGATATGCAAAGATTTTGAGGACACATTATTCTTCCCTCTCTTATGGATCATGTCACCTGAACAAAAGGATGATGCCAGGAAAGCTATTGTCCCAGAAACATCGGGAAACATGGTATACCTGAAAACATGCTAAGGGACAGACAGCTAGCTGCCCTGTTACTGAGATGCATAATTACAGACTCCCAGAATGCCCTTCCCTGATGCAGTGTTTATAGGTTCTCACTGCTAAGCATTCCCACTTTTTCATTCTAATTCAGGAAGAGTATACTTTTCCCCCCTTCCTTTTCTTAAAATTACAGTTTGTGGAGGGGAGTGCCTAGTCATACTGTGACTTGATATGTTATGTTTGTTTGAGACACCTGGGAGGCCTGCCCTTTTCTGAAGGGAACTAGAAGAAGAGTCGATGGGGGGAGGGAAAAGGGGTGGGAGAGACTGGGACGAAAAGAGGGAGGGGAAACTGCAGTCAGGATGTAATATATGAGAGAAAATTAATTTAAAAAAAATAATAGAATATAGATGGTGTTATTTTAATAAAAAAAATTCAATGTGTGTATGTGTGGGCAGTGTATGAGAAGTCAGAGGACAAGTGGTAGGAGTCAGTTCTCTTTCTACCTTGTGGGTCCTGAGAATTGAACTCAGGTTATTGGGCTTGGTAGTAAGTGCCCCTAACTGCTAAGCCCTCTTTATTTTATTGATTTATTTGTATATGTGGTTTAGTCAGGATTTTATTGCTGCAAAGAGATACCATGACCACAGTAAAGGGACCAGGGCCAGTTGTCCTTTCCAGGGGCCAGTGTGCTAAGACCTCTGCCCCATAATACCCCACCACCCTATGTTGACTCATGTTTGGCTTCAACAAGACCCTCAGGAAGTACATCCAGTCTGGTAGCCAATCAGGGTCCTACCCAGCCATAAGCAAGAATTGTTCTTGCTATTTTCAGTCAGACAGACTCCTGACATAGCAGAAAGACCCCTGACACCTCAACCACAGTTACTGACCAGATGTCATGAACCAATCATAAAATGATTCCTGTATCAGTAAGGATCTATACTCAATCACTTCAAAGCACACTTAACCACAGCTGGAATTCCCCTCAACAGGATTAAAAGGAGCTGTCATACCCTTCTCCAGGGTCAAAGCCATTTTGGGTAGGCTCCAGCATGCTGGTTTTCCTCGAGAATAAAGCTGCTTTCTGCAATTGCATATGGGGTGTCTTCTGGTCATTTGGAGTGATCTAAGAACCCTACATTTTGGAAGCATAGCAAGATCCAGAGGAGGAAGAGGGGATGCCCTGACCCCTCCACTGGCAGCCGTTGGGGTGTGGTTCTGCACTCTTTCAGCCCTAGTACCAGGATGGACTGCTGTGGATATTGCTCTATATAAATAAAACACTGATGGCCAGTGACCAGGCAGGAAGTAGGTTGCCAGGCAGGAAGTAGGTGGGACAAGGAGAGAGGAGAATTCTGGGAAGCAGAAGGCTGAGGGGGGAGACACTGCAGCCACCACCAGGAGAAGCAGCATGTAAAGACGCCGGTAAGCCACCAGCCACGTGGCAAGGTATAGATTTATAGAAATGGGTTAATTTAAGATATAAGAACAGTTAGCAAGAAGCCTGCCATGGCCATACAGTTTGTAAGCAATATAAGTCTCTGTGTTGACTTGTTTGGGTCTGAGCGGCTGTGGGACTGGTGGGTGACAAAGATTTGTCCTGACTGTGGGCAAGGCAGAAAAACTCTAGCTACAATGGACTACCAGACACCAAATGCTAGTCCCATGCACAGTGCAGGGTTTTTGACTTGTCATTTTCGTTTACTTGTTGGTATGTTTGCTGTTGATCTTTTTGTTGTTATAACTGTAAAAACTTTCTTTAACATGGGCCAGTCTTCCTCTAACACCCAAGTACCCTTAGACATGGTCCTCTCCCATTTCCAAGATTTCAGGAGTACTGCTGCTGTCTCCTTGGCCTGAAGTAAGCCAGGGCAGCACCAGACTTTATGTGCACTAGAATAGCTGCCCCCCCCTTCAAGTTGGCTGGCCCTCAGAGGGATCTTTTAACCTATGTCTTATTTTTAAGGTCCGGAGTGTTGTTTTCAGCCACCCCAGACACTCTGATCAGGTTCCCTGCATTGTGGCCTGGCAGTACCTCTTGTTTGAACTTCCTCATGGCTGAAGCCTCTTATTTCTTTGCCTGAGGCCAAGACCACTCTTCTCCCGGTTGCCCACAGATGGTGGAGGGAAAAGAACGACAGCCTTCTGCCCCCTTCGGTTCTACCTCCCTGCTCCAACTCTGAAGGTGTAGAGGGTCTCCCTCTTCTCTACAACTCCCAGTCCTGGAGGTGGTCCAGGAGGGAAGTCAGAGATCCCAAGCTTCTGTGGGGCCTCTCTCCCTATGTTCTCACCTAAACTTCCCAGACCCTAAGCTGCTTCCCGGAGTCCCTCATCTTGCCCCCGCTTTCTGTCATCCCTTGTTACCCCAGCCCTACCCCCGGGGCCTAGCATGCTCTACATTCAGTCTGGAAAGGCAGTCACTCTCCCCTTCCATGTGATGGGTCCTCCTGATGAGGATGGAAACTCCCTTCTTACCTACTTTCCGTTTGCCACTAGCAACCTGTACCATTAGAGACTTCAGACTCCCTCCTTTTCTGAGAAGCCACAGGCTCTAATATCCCTTCTTGACACTCTTCTGTTCACCCCATCGGTCTACTTGAGATGTCTGTTAACAGCTTCTTCAGATTCTTTTTACGACAGAGGAAAGAGACCAGATTCGGCGAGAATGCTGTAGACTGGTCCCTGGAAATGATGGCCATCCTATGGGCGATGAAGCATTCATAAACACAGCTTTCCCCTCAACAAGACCACATGACGGATGAGACTACAACACTGCTAAACATAGAGAGAAGTTAAAGGTCTATCACCAGATTCTCATGGGGGGTCTCTGGGCAACAGCTAGGCAACCCACAGTTTTGTCAAAAGTAAGCCAGGTAATGCAAGAGAAGACAGAGTCACCAGGTGCCTCTCTTGAATGACTGATTATAGCAGATAATCCATAGGTACCGATAAAGGAACTATTTATTTAGAAATAACACTGGGGAGAACAAGTCACTAAACAGGATAGGCAAAATCATCACAGAGTCCTGGAAGGCTGATGTCCTGTCTTGCCCACAAAGGTTTCCTAGTGAGATCTGAGCTTGCTTTACCCAGCAGGCTGTATTCCTGCTGAGCTATTCCTGGCCTGGCTCCAGAGAGTAGCACCTAGCCCTAATCTATCCTTTGTTTAACAATACCTTCTGTTTCTCTAGTCAGGCTATGTGAATCTTGATACAAAGTCTATGCAAAACTTGGTACATGGAACCAGGAAAACTGTGGTACCTGATAAATCGAGGAATTTGCACTTGGCATTGTATTTTTGGGAGCTCCGTTTGGGTTGTTTTGAGCATATGGAAATCAACTGGCTAAACTGTAAATATTGAGAAAAATAAAAATGCCCTGGGTGAAGGGAAAATATTTCAGTCCTTAGAGGATGGATCCCCCTGCAGCTTTGAAAGGCGAGATTCATTCTTAAGGTGCCTCTGAGTCTTCTTTCCATGGATCCACGTGATCCCACACACCTGTGCCATGACACTTCACAACACAGCAGGGCTGCATTAGAGGATTGCTTGACCATGTGCTTGGTTACTAGGTGATTGGAAGGGTCTACACCTGGCTGAGCTAGGGGGCGGTCTTTTGCTCCACCCTTTGGCATTCCTATAAATAGCCCTTTAGAAGAGACAGAAGAGGCCAGTGGATAATGATCCAGGCCCTCCCCAGGCTACCCTGTGTTTCTATCTCTCTCTCTCTCTTTCCCCCTCTATACTTCTACTTCTGTATTTCTACCTCCATCTCTTATCCCTCTCTCCTCAAGAGTTCTCTGTCATAAAAATGCAGGAGCTGGTCTCTCACACTGTCCCATGCTGTTCCTGCTGCCTGAGTCAATCCACATCATCCAAGCCCATGAGGGAGAGAAGGGCCCATGTGTATGTACCCCTCAGCTTAAGCTAGCCCCTGAGGCCACACCCTAGGGGCTGGTACTTCAAAGTCATAGGTGGAACAGGTACCCACTATTCCTGATGAACCTACACACCAATGGACCCAGAAGCACCTGAACACCAGATGACAGTCAATTTGCCCTTTGTTAAACAGGCAACCCTGGATATGAAAAAGAAACTCCAACTGTTAGTTTTCTGGCTGCGTTGTGTTCTTACTCTGCAAGGAAACGTCACGAAACACGACAGAATCCGCTTATAAGAGTTTATTAGAAAATGCAGGGATAGAGAGTGCAGGCCTGTGGGAGAGACACGTGCGTGGAGAAGAGGGGAGTGGGGAAAATGGCGCTTGACTTTTAAAACCGGCTGGGGGCGTGGCCAGGTCACGTCACTACTCTACGCGTGTGCGTAGATCACATGGTCACGTTGCGCGCTTACATGACCATGCAATGTCACGGACCCTGATCACGCGAGACCCCTTGGCCCGGAACTTGCTAGGCGGAGATATCCGGGCCCACCGGGTATCCTAGCTACAAGGGACGCTTTTGATCCGGAAATGGCTAGGCAGAAGTGTCCGCCCGGTAAATGCGACCGTGTTGTAAACCCTTCACCAACACCTCGATGGCCTTGAAGGTAAAAACATGTCTGAATTGGTAGCCATAGCTACTAAAGTTTACGACAATAGGGAACAGCCAGAGGACAGATAAACCAAGGGACTGGTTCGGATCCTTCTAGCAGGAGATAAGGCTTAGGGGCCACACTGCAGCCAAATACTGCCAAAAGTCACGAACTGGTGGAACCCCAGGGGATGAGCCCCCAGAGAGACCTCAACTAAAGAAGGACCAATGTGCCTACTGTAAGGAGATGAGCCATTGGAAGGGGGAATGTCCTCAGAGGAAAAAGAAAGTAGAAAGGTCCTGGGGAGGACCGAAAGTCCTTGAACTGGCAGGCTGATGACTGAGGAGGATGGGGCTCAGAACCCCTGTTTGAGCCTTGGGTAACCCTGCAAGTGAAGGGGCAACCAGTTGATTTTCTGGTGGACACTGGGGTGCATCATTCTGTGCTGAAAACTCCTTTAGGTTTCAACAAACTTGGGTCCAAGGGGCCACAGGAACAGCTCTACACCCACAGACCACCAAGTAAACTACAGATTTGGGCACGAAGAAAGTGTCCCATTCCTTTACGATTATTCCTGAGTACCCCTTCTCCCTGTTGGGGTGGGACCTACTGACCAAAATGAAAGTTCAAATTCATTTCACTGCGAAGGGGATGATCTTCCCATGGCCTGAAGATATGCCTTATGTCTGGACTTGGAGAATATAGGCTTTTTCCACAGACACTTACTTCAGAAGTGTCTCCTTTAATGCTCAAACTCCAACATTCCATTCCTGGAATATGAGTAGAGACTAACCCCCACCCCAGGGCTAGCAATCCAGCAGTCCCCAGTCATAATCACCCTAAGGACAAATGCCCTAATGGTCTGGGTAAGGCAATATCCCATGACTCCAGAAGCCAAATTGAGCATCATGAAAGATATCAACTGACTCCTGGAGCATGGAATTCTAGTACCTTGCCAGTCACTGTGGAACACCCTGCTTCTGCCAGTCAAAAAGTCAGGAACCAGTGATTATCATCTAGTATGGGACCTTAGGGAAGTTAAAAAATGGGTTGAAGGTATTCACTCAACTGTTCCCAACCCTTACAGCCTCTTAAGCTCCTTCTCTCCAGAGCTCCAAGTTTACTCAGTTCTAGACCTTAAAAATGTCTTCTTCAGCCTAAACCTGAAGGCCAAGAGCCAGCCTATCTTTGCCTTTGAATGGTATGACTCCTACTTGGGCTTCAGCTGGCAGCTCACCTTGACCAGCCTACCCCAAGGATTCAAGAACTCCCCAACTATCTTTGATGAAGCCCTCTATCCAGACTTGAGGGATTACTGGACCTCACACCCTGAGGTAAGCCTCCGTCAATATGTAGATGACTTCTTAATTGCTTCCAAGGACCAGGACTCTTGTTACCAGGGACTCACTACAGGCCTTAGATGAGCTGGGATATAAGGTATCAGCAAAAAAAAAAAAAAAAAAAAAAAAAAAAAAAAAGGCTCAGATCTGCATCTCAGAAGTTGCATACCTGGAATACATTCTAAAAGAAGGTAAGAGATGGCTATCACATGCCCAGAAACAGACTATCCTGAGTATCCCAACCCCTAAGACCCAGAGACAGGGCCAAGAATTTCTATGATCAACTGGATTCTGCAAACTCTGGATACTGAGATTCCCTGAAATGGCCAAACCCCTATATGAGGCCACCTGTGGGACTGAAGAGTCCTTCCTCTGGACTGAGACCCAAGAAGGGGCCTTTAGAGCCATAAAAGAAGATCTACTAAAGGTCCCCACCCTAGCTCTACCAGACATAAACAAGCCCTTTCAATTATTTGTAGATGAAAAGAGGGAGTAGCTAAAGGGGTCCTGACTCAGTCTTAGACCCTGGAAGTGGCTGATTGCCAACTTATCCAAAACAGCTGGATCCTGTGGCTTCTGGATGACCTGGCTTCCTTCATATTATCACAGCCACAACCCTCTTTGTCAACGATGCTGACAAATTCACTCTGGGACAGCCTCTAACCATAACCATTCCCTGCTCCATAGAAGGCATTCTCAAAAATCCCCTTGATCGGGGGATAACAAACACCCAATTGACATACTACCAGGCCCTGCTCCTCAATCACCCCCCACATTAGGTTCTTCCCAAGTACCTCTCTCAACATGGTGACCCTGTTGCCTAATCTGGCCTCAGACATCGTCCATGACTGCACAGAGATCCTGCAGCAAGTACATGGAATCAGACCAGACTTGACTGACATCCCTTGACAGGACCCAGATCTCATATATTTTATGGATGGAAACAGTTTCAACTGGGAAGGAACCAGGTATGCAGCCGCAGCAATAGTTACTGCCTCTGAGACTATCTGGGCCACTGTCTTGCCCAGTGGCACCTCAGCACAAAAGGCTAAACTAATTGCCTTGACCAAAGCCTTACAATTAGAAAAAGACAAGACTATCAATGTCTATGCGGATAGCTGTTATACTTTCGCAGTGGCACATGTTCATGGGGCCATCTACAGGGAAAGGGGCTTACTAACTGCTGAGGGGAAAACTATTAAAAATAAACACAAAATCTTAGATCTACTTTCTGCTCTATGGCTTCCAAAAAGACTGGCCATCATCCATTGCCCAGGACATCAAAAAGAAAATTCCTATAAAGCCCAGGGCAATAGAAAAGCAGAGCAAGCAGCCAAGGAGGCTTCCCTGGCGGGCACCAACTTGCTGATAACACTCCCAGACCCTATGTTGCCTGAGACGTTGGATTATTCTGCCCAAGATGATAAAGACTTTACCTTTTCACCTGACACCTGGCTTAAAAACAAATGGAGGTACACTTCGGATGAAAGACTCATCTTATGGAATGAGTTGGCCAAGTCCTTGACCTACCAGATCCACAGGGGAACGCACTTAGGCCAAAGGAAATCAAAGGAACTCCTGGGACACTCAAGATTCAGTTTCAGAGGTTTAGTTCATTATCATCATGGCAAGAAGCATAGCATCATGCAGGCAGACATGGTACTGGAGAAGTAGCTGAGAGCTCTACATCTGGATCTGCAGGTAGCAGGAAGTGACAATGAGCCACTGAGCCTGGGCTTGATCTTCTGAGACCTCAAAACCCACCCCCTAGTGACACACTTCCTCCAACAAAGCCACACCTACTCCAACAGGGCCATGCCTCCTAATAGGGCCACTCCCTATGGATAAATGTGAGAGCCAAAGTTACATTTTAGGTTTTAATTACTATGCCTTAAAGATACAAGAAACAAAATTGTCTCTAACTGCAAGCCCCTTGCTGAGGACAGATAGTTCCTGAAATGCTGAAGGCTATTATATATATGGCTTGTTTTCTTGTATTTATATATATATATATATAAAACCAATATATATATTGGTTTTTTGAGACAGGATTTGTCTGTATAGCTTTGGAGTCTGTCCTGGAACTCGCTTTGTAGACCAGGCTGGCCTTGAACTCACAGAGATTCACCTGCCTCTGCCTCCCAAGTGCTGGGATTAAAGGCATGCGCCACCACCGCCCGACCTCAAGCCACATATTTTTAATCCCCTAAACAAGTTTGTTTGACCCATCTGCACTGGATATGCTTGATCACACGTGGGCAGGAGGTTCACAGAGAGGAAATACATCAAGATATATGCTTGCCCCTGATTGGATCTGATGAGAAATGCTTAAGCCACTGTCAACCCTGATTTTGGCCCATTTTTCTGGAAACCCAGAGATAGACCTGGCCAGAGTCCATCCACCTGGCCAGTATTTAATTAAAACTTGCTTCAAATTTGGCTTTTAATTGGGGTAGTGGTCTTCTTCTCAATTGGTGGGATTAAAACCAAGCATTCAAACACATGAGTGTATGGAGGCCATTCCTATTCAAACTACCACACATGAGTGAGATTCCTGTAAGTTCCCTATAACCTATCTCTGTATAGATTCACCCGAGAAAAATCCAGGAAAACCTGTCCTTTCAAGGTAAAGTTCACCGCTACATCCTCAAAGGTCACCAAATCTGCGTCCCAGCTTCCAGCCTTGCCTGGACTCCTCTGGCAGATTTAGCCAGCTTTCCTCGGAGCACAACACATGAGCTCACATAGAACCTCAGTCTTTTCAATTTCTAGCTCCTTTTTTGAATACTGGCCCGACCCCTATGCCTACTTTCCTGGACACTGGGCATTTTCTCTCTGCTTCTGAGGAGAGACTCACATCCCTCACATAAAAAGTCACAGCAGAGATGCTCGTAGGCTTGTGTTCTGAGCCTATCTACCTTCCTAACTGGTAACTTTGAAAGCATGACTTCTTTCTCCTCTCCCTCCTCTTGCAGCTTCTGAGAGCTCCAGACTGCCTGTCCTGTTGTTTGTTTTTCTCAAACTCCAGTGAAATGGTCCCTTGAGTGTCTTGCTGGGTCTGTTTTTAAACATTATGTTATGTTTTTATTTATATTGTGGGGGGTGGGTAGGCAGGTGTGTGGTGGTCAGAGGACAACCCTGTGAAGTCAGTTCTCTCCTTCTAGAATATAAGTCTCTAAGATCAAACTGAAGTTACCAGGCTTGGCAGCAAGTACATTTAACTGCCGAGCCAGCTCATAGACCCTCGGTTTTAAAATTCTTTTAACTATGAGTCTAAGACCCTGAAAATGAGCCACTATGTCCCCTGATAACAATGGCCGCACCTCTTCATTTCTTTGTCAAATTTAAGGTTTACGTCAGTGGGGAAAGGTTTCCTTTTTCCAACTTTATCCTGGCCAAATACCAACACAATTTCCAGCACCCCACCTCCACCCCACCATGATAAGCTCAGACTCTTAAACTATATAAAGAAGACTTATATATTATCAAGAGTTTATTCAGGTTGTTGGTGTGTGTGTGTGTGTGTGTGTGTGTGTGTGTGTGTGTGTGTGTCCATGAGCACACACACCAGGGTGGGCAGTACACATGCTCTTGATCTGGAAATGGGTAGAATATGAGTGTAAGGTGCTCAGGTAGCTGGGCTAAGTCATCAGCGATAGTCTCTAGTGAGACAGTTTGTCACAATGTGCGCCTGGAAAGAAAACAGCAAGAAGAACAAATCCCAATATACCCATAGTTTAATGTCTTTAGACTTTGTTTACTACAAATAATTTCTCAGCTGAGGACTAACTCCAACCTAGTAGGAAGAGACCATATTTAAATCATAGAATCCACCAGGCATCCCTCTATGGGACTGATTTCTCCAACAGACAAGTTTCTTCCAGGCTCCAGCCCAACTCTAGTTCAGCTCTATCTATGTATCTATCCATCCATCTATATATGTATCTATATATGTATCTATCCATCCATCTATATATGTATCTATCTATGTATCTATGTATCCATGTATCTATCTATATCCATCTATATATGTATCCATCTATTTATGTATCTATCTATACATCTATGTATCTATCTATACATCCATCTATGTGTCCATCCATTTATGTATCTATCCATGTATCTATCCATCATCTATGTATCCATCTATTCATGTATCTATATATCTATATATGTATCTATCTATCCATCCATCTATGTATCCATCTTCTTATGTATCTATATATCTATCATCTATTTATCCCCTATCTATCCTAAAGCCTCTTGTTCTGCAGCCTCCAGGAACCCTTGTATCCCTCACTATTCCGTGGGACATGAAACCTCAGGGATGAATTTTTCTGGGACAGTGTGATTTCCTCCATGTGTCAGGAAATGCTGTCTACTGAAATGATAAAGTAAAAGTGAAAACAGATGCAGAATGATGAAAAATAAAACAGCAAAAACATTCGCTAAGGAGTTTTATACATGGGGTGAATTGCTTCACAAACAGGAAACTACCAATGATTTCTCCGTATCTGCACAAGCTGACTGTTCTGATGGAAGCTCCACCTTAGCCCCTGGCACCCTGATACCCAAAGAGTCTAGAATGTTCTGGTGGAAGCCCCACCTCTCTGTCCATACCCTGTTCCTCAGAAAGTCCCGCCAAACATGGCTCTTCCCCCAGAGATGCTCAAGACCTCTCCCGTAGAGTATTTAAGCTGCATCCCAGAAAACAGACACATGGTTTTTCAGTCTCTCTTCCCTGTCTCCTCTCTAGGGGGCTGGAAAATCATCCAGGAACCCTTCACTGATTAAACCGGGGCTTTTTCTAATTCAGTCTGATTTGGATCGCTGTGTAGGCAGAGAGGCTTATCGGGGTGAAAAAACTTTTCACTGACAAAACTGCCCAGTTTCAGAATTACCAGATAGTCCATTTTGCCTTTTGAGCTGGATTCTGGTGTAGGACAAATAGGCCACCCTAATTTGTCCCATCTCTGCTTATCTTTCCCCTGAGAATGACAGGCAGTTCTGCTAACTTCCTTTCTTACAAAACCCTCAGATCTAGTTAATGTTGGTGGCTTACATGGGTTTCCAAACCAAAACCAGTGTTACTTGCAAATCCATCCCGCCCTGGAATAAAACCGCCTTTGTGTCTGTGACATCTTGGCTTTACAGTGCTAATTTCAGAGTGGAAATTTTGTATCTGCCTTTGTCCCTGCAGTCCATTCGCCCCACTGGGAAAAGTCTTTGACCCCAAACCCAGTCGCCACCCACAGGCAGAGTAAAACTATCTGAGATTTATCAGTACCATTTTGTCATCAACCTTGAAAAGCAAAATATTAACCCGGTGCTTTGCCGAGTTAGAATGACTTGGCACTTTCCCTTCTAATTGTCAGTGGAGACGACACACACACACTACCCCTGCTTCACTCCTACCCCCTGTCCAGCCCTGAACGGGGTGGGTGTGGCTTCTCCCCAACGGGACTCCTCCCTCTTCTCCCGGATGGAGTCAATCTGAGGACTAAACATTTGCACTTGCGGCTCTTTACTGCTGTGGAAGAAAAGAGAATTCTCCAGCAAGGTAAGGACTGGCAGAGTGGTTTTTCCTACAAGTTTGATTGCCCTGCCTTTTAGATGCTAAGAAAAGTCATTTAATGTCGCCTCCTTAGCACATGAAGGAGAGTTTAATACTCACGCTGTGCTTTCTTGGGCGTGTGCCTAGAGAACGCAGCAAAACTCCCTCACCACCAACCCCCGACCCCCCTTTGTTTAACAACAGTTTTTCCAGAAATGTTAAAAAGAATGTAGAAAATGAGGAAACGAGAGTTTAATGGCCCGAGCAATTGTATTATCCTTATTAGCAGCCCTTTCTGTGACTTCCTTAACAAGATTGGCTAGAGGCACGGTGCACTGAATGAAGCCTGTTCTTACACTCATCACTATTACTCTTATGCGCATCAGGGAAGCTGCGACAAGAATCTGGGAAACTTAGTCTCTCGAAACACTTGCCAGTGTTTCGGACCCGCTAGTTGCTCTCCCGCAGGCACCAGGCCTCGTCCTCTTGCTTCTTACCCCTCATTCAGCAGAGCTGCACCCCCTTTTCGTTCTCATAGAGGGGAGGGGTTGAGGACCGTGCCTTCGGGAATGCTGGAGCCCCCCCCCCTTTTTTTTAAATTAGAAAATGTTTACTTGTTCTTTGATAGTTGCGTACGCGTATATAACCCAGCCTGGTCACACTCATCCGTCCCTTCTCACTGTCCCCACGTTCCCACCCCTACATTCATGTCTTTTTGGTTTGGTTTGGTTTGGTGATCCACTGGGTTTCAGCTGACTGCCCGATGTGTGTGGGCCTGGCCTGCACCAGCCCCTCCCCCATCTAGGACAATGTTGACAGACTTGGTCGTGGGCAGGCCAGGTGCTGGCAGAGCAGCTGCTGTGACTTCATGAGTGCCACAGCTCGGCCATGCTCAGAAAACAGTGATGCACTGCTCTCAGTTCTCCGGGGTTTTAACCCCGCATCGAAGGTTTCCAAGCATCGGAGAAAACCCCTAGGCGTGGGGTTTTCTATGGTGTGAGAGATGCTTTCAGTTTCATTTGGGGTGGGGTTTAAAAAAGACCAGAGCTCCTAGGGTTTAGGAGAATTTAAATAAAAAAAGTTTTGAACGCTTGTTTGCTTTAATGGCTTAGGAAATTAGGGAGTTACATAGCCGTTTTCTCCAAACCCTAACCTATACCTTAATCTGCTTCTTCTATTCTCATGATGAGAAAAGACAGAGCATAGCACCTCACAATAATCGCTGCCCCCCGCATGTGCATTTTTATTAGTTTTTTAAAAGATTTATTGTATTTATTTGTGTGTGAGGGGTGTGTGTGTGTGACCGTGGGTGGGAGCCCAGAAGAAGGCTTTAGATTCCTCCAAGCTGGAGTGAGAGGCGTTTTGGGGGATCCCTACCTGTCTCGTTATGTGGGTGCTGGGATTCAAACTCTGGTCCTCTGCAAGAACCGCAAGTGCTCTGCTGAGCTGTCCCTCTAGACTTCCTTTCTTAGTTTTTAAAGAAAAATAACTGCCAGGAATTTAGAAAACCAGGGCAGAGGACTGGATGGGTTGATAAAAAGAAGTGGGGTGCCCCCAGCAATCTGAAAATATACCCCTGTAGTGTATATTCCCAGCCTGAGGTGTGGGCCTGCAGAGTAGAATCTAAATATAGATTTCATATTGATTTTCCATGAAATGTTCCACGTTCAAGTAAGCCACCTTAAGATCAAGCACAAAGTAGAAACTGGTTCTTCTCTTTAAAAAATCAAAACAAGCCGGGCGGTGGCACACGCCTTTAATCCCAGCACTTGGGAGGCAGAGCCAGGTGAATCTCTGTGAGTTCCAGGCCAGCCTGGGCTACCAAGTGAGTTCCAGAAAAGGCGCAAAGCTACATAGAAAAACCCTGTCTCGAAAAAAACAAAACAAAAACAAAATCAAAACAAAGCAATGATTATTTATGAACAGTTACCTAGCTAGGCTGTAATCAATTGGCCGATTTGTTGGCTAAGGCTATAGTCATTAGTTCGCTTCCCACCGATGCTGCATTTCTGTTTCTAATGTTTTTAGATCACACTGTTGGAGTTGTCGGAACTTTGTAGTGGTTACTTTATTTTATTTTGTTGGTGTGTGTGTTTACCTACAATGTGTGTAAATGCAGGCACCACACAGCTGTGCTCAGAGGATTGGTTCTGTCCTCCACCACAGAATCTGAGGGTGGTCGGCTGCTCTCCAGGCTTGCAAGCCAAGCACTTTTACCAGCTAAGCCATTTCATAGGCCTTTACTTTTGTCTCCTCCTCCTCTCTCTCCCCTTCCTCCCCCTCCCCTCCTCCTCCTCCCCCTTCCCCTCCTCTCTCTGAATTTTCCATATCAAGGAGTCCAAAGATGAGCAGAGTTTAAAGTCTCAAAAGAACAATAAAATGGAAACGTTTAGAATTTGGGGGTGGTAAAGCAAGAAGACCTAGATTTAGACAAGCTAAAGAGCAATGAATGCTCTTTTGAAATGACACATTCCCACACCAGCAGAGAATTTGCAAATTCCTTTTATTTTCTGAGTTTAATATTCCCTTCAGGTTTCCCAGCAAAAAAAAACATGCAAGTGAAAACAAAACAAAATAAAAATCCCAACCCACTATTTCTGCTAGGTAGAGAACTGTCAGTATGATTTATTTTAAAAAAAGATTTGCTTTATTTTTATTTATGTGAATGTGTGTGTGGGGGGGGTGGAGGTGGATGGGTAGGGGGTACTGATAGAGACCAGAAGAAGGTGTTGGATTCTCTGGCACTGGAGTTTTAGCTAGTTGATTACTGCCTTATGTGGGTGCTGAGAACTAAACTAAGGTGCTCTGTGCGAGCAGCGAGCAATCCCGGGGTACCAGCCCGGCTAGCTCAGTCGGTAGAGCATGAGACGCTTAATCTCAGGGTCGTGGGTTCGAGCCCCACGTTGGGCGCCATTTGTTGCTGGAGAGCTTATTCCCACAATCTACGTATAAAATAATCACTCAGACACTTATATTATTATAAACTGTATGGCTATGGCAGGCTTTTTGTTAACTGTTTTTATATCTTAAATTAACCCATTTTTATAACTCTATACTTTGTCACGTGGCTGGTGGCTTACTGGCGTCTTTACATGCTGCTTCTCCTGGCAGTGGCTGCAGTTTCTCCCTCCCCTTCTTCCTGTTTCCCCAGTTCTCCTGATCCAGGAGCTGTCTGTTTAGCTCCTGGAGACTGGCACTATTTGGATGATTGTATTTAAACAGCGGAACAGCAGGTGTGGTGGTAGGACCCTATCAGCCTGGTGGCCCTAGTTTACTGTTGAACTGCTTGGCTCTGTCCTCAGCGTTCTTCCTGGCAAGGAAGCGCTGTAAGAAATGGCTGCATCTTGAGCTAAGGAGCCAGGTGCTATTCCGGGCTGCAGAATAAACAATTCAGAACCTGACACACTACGAGGCTATGCTGACTTCCTGGGAGCTCCCTTTGTGTGGGTCTGGGAGGGAAGTTACCTTTGCAGGCTAAAAAAACTGAATAATGGAGATAAGCAAGAAGAAACTAGTTGGGATGCCAGAACTGGCTTCAAATCTAGAGTTTCTCAGCTCCCTTGCAGCTCAGTACATAGGGAGTCACGAGGAGAGACTAGCTACCTGGAGGGGATGCTTACATTTTACCGGGCATAGAACCCACCAGGCAGAGGCAGGATTGCCTTGGAGTCACTGCCAACAGAAGAAAGAATGTGACAAATGTCTCATGTAGGAAAAATCTCAGATCCTCAGAGATACCTTGTGAAAAAAAAAAAAAAAAAAAAAACAATTATTTGGAGTTGCACAGGGCAAACCTAAATTCAGAGAACCATGGTGCCAGTAGGGGGAACATTGAAATATACGGAGAACATGGTGCTTATAACTACATGTATGTGTGTATGTCTATGTGTGGAAATATTCATGTGTGAGTGCAGGTGCCCATGGAGTACAGGAGAGGTTGCTGGACCCCTGGGAACTGGTGTTCCAAGCAGCTGTGGGCTACCTGATATGGGTGCTGGGAACCAAACTCTGGTCCCCGTAAGAACAGACCCATCTCTCAAGCTTCTCAATCAGGTATATTAGACAATGGTGAGGGGCGTCGGTAATCTAAGGATAAGAAGCCTGACCTCTGAGGTTACGGTAAGAAAAGTGCGGGATGATGGTGGCCCCGCAGGCAGGATCCCACCTCCAGAAAAAGCTGGTGCTTCGTTTTCGCAATGCAGCCATCTTCCCAGCTCTGACTAGCTAAGGGGATGATGACTCCTGAACCAAAAACTACAGCCACTTCAGGGCACTTTCTGTTCTCTCACATGTACACAAGTCCGTGGTCAGGACTAGATTTAAACCTGATTAGTGCAGGAACCAGATCAGGTTGGCATGTCACTCTGCCAGCCACCACCATTGTTTGACACGGCAAAAATGCTCCAAGGGGGCTTATGATGAAAATTGCTTTGGACTTTTAAAAAAGACTAATAGATTACAAGTAAACTACAAGTGTGTGTGTGTGCGCAGGCGCGCGCTAAAGATCTAACAACCCACAACCCGGCAATCTGAAACTGTCTTGCTTTTGTGTATGCACCACAGACATGGCTTGCCTGAGTCTGCCGCTGACTTGCCTGATCTTAATCTGAGGTGCTGTGGGAGTCTCCGGGAGTCCAGCTCCGTCCTGTGAAGAGTTCTTGGGGGGAGGAGAGAGGAATGAGGAAATGATAGATTGAAAGATAGAAACAGATGATAAGAAAGACAGAGACATGGGATAGCTTAGGGAGGGCCCTGGGTCAATACCCAGTCACCTGGAGGTTTATTCCAAAGGGCTTTTTGTACAATGCCAAAGGAGAGGCAAAAGACACCCCCCACCCCTTTCAGGATCAAAGCTCAGCATACAGCCAAATGTAGACCCTTCAAAACACCTGGTAACCACACCTGTGGCCAAATCATCCCATTATGCAGTCCTGCTGGGTAAAGCAAGCCCAGATTCTCTAACCTTGAGTAATTTGGGCCCCCACAAGGTGCATTCCAACTCCTCTCTCTATGCTGTTCTCTCTGGCAGCTTGGAACAGAGCCCATGGTTCCCAGTCTGAAGGGCAGTGCCAGGGAGGTGCTGCTCCAGGAGCACAGTGGACAGTCTGAAGACATTGCAGTTGTCGCAGTTGTCGTAATTGAGAGTTGGGGGAGACTACAATATAATGCCAGAGGTTGCTTAGGAAATAACCTCCAATGATTGCCATAGACTCCTAGAACAAAGATTACTCTGCTCAGAACGTCAGTAGTGCAGGGGCACCTTGGAAAAGAACAAGCTATGAACCTCATGGCTAGTACCAGGACGGGTGATTCTTGAATCTCACCCTCAGCCACAGGTGCATTGCACAACATGAATAGAACCCAAAATGTTTGCCTTTAACATACATGCCACACTCCTGAGAGTTCCTATGATATGAAAACTCCTATGATATTAAAAATGCTATTTAGAACGTATGGTGTACTTTCCAACTCACTAATAAATAATGACATGGAATTTGCAACTATGTGAATGGGAAAATTTTAAGATTTCAGTGTCAAAGGAAGTGCAATTGAATGACAGGTTTTCCACATCATGGTACCTATAGAGATGCCAGTGTCCCTTATAACAGTTGAAAGAGGGTTAAAATGAGAAACTGCCCATTACTCACTAGGCACTAAATAAAATGGTCATGTTCCTTTCAATATAAAAGTATTGCAGCCACTACTCTTTTTCTAGATTGTGAAATAAAACTCATTGTAGACGTGGGACATGTGGTTGTAGTAGAAAAAGAATCCCCTTCTGCAGTGGGGAGAATTAGGCAGAGTGAAGCTGAGCCAGGACCTTCTGAGCAAAGCACCATAGGAACCACAGGGCTAGGGAGGGACTTTGCTCTGGCCCCTTTCCTTGTCAGTGATGTCTGCATTTTAAGGTTTGCCAGGAGCCCAGGCCCTCCTCCACTGTAGGGTCAAGGCTGCTCTGTTTATGTCCTCAAACTACCCATGGTGTGGTTTGGTGCAATGTGGATCAAGAAAGTCTGACAGGGATTGCTAGCAGCCTTGACAAGAACAGACAGATAGTTCTTCTGTACTATTGTATTATTAACCATAATCCTAAGGTACATTTAGCTTCTGTACATTCATTTTTTCATCCATTCATTTTTTTTTAATAGTTAGTGAACCTGAGGAGCTACAACAATGGCGGGAAAGCCCTTATTTCATTATGATGAGGCCCGGGGCAGAATGGAGTCTGTCCGCTGGCTCTTGGCTGCAGCTGGAGTAGAGGTAAGTTTCAAGATGGTCCATCTTCAGATGTACCTAAAACAGACTGTGTCCACTGAGTTCCTCACATCAGTCAGGAGGTGTTTCCTATTGCATGACCTCTAAAGAATTATGACCTCTGAGGAATTGTGCCCTAGGATTAAGGCATACCTTTAATCCCAAAAGTTGAGGCAGGAGGATCGCAAGTTCAGGGGTAGGCTATGCTATAGAATATGACACTATTGAATAAAAACAGACTTGTACCTTACATTAAGATTATCAGTTTTGAAGATATATATAAATAGATATGGCATAAAAAATAGGTGAAATTTTTTTCTTATCACAGCACAGACAGTAACAACTTCGAAGCATTAGTCACAACATGGGTACCACATTTGGATGGAGATTTAGAGTGTGGAAAATAAATAACTCCAACTGTATAGAAGTTCACTGAGTTGTATAGTCTTTGGGTCTGCCTAATTTCAGTGTGTGATTTTCTTTTATTTATAATTATTTTATAATTTATTTATAATTATTAATACAAATTAAAATAAAAAAGAAATAGTTCATGGCACTTATATAAAAATTAGAATTACGAATATTGGATATTTGGTAACACTAATGAATTATTATTGTTTTAGATGTGATCATGTCTTGGTGGGAGGTTTCTCCCCTAACAGAGTTCTTACAGTGTAGAGAACACATTGAAGTTATTTAGAGACAAAATACATGATATCTGATATTCGGGCTGAGTAAGAGGCAATTTGAGAGGACATTGCTCAACTCATCCTAAGAGAAGGGCCTCAAAGAACAATGATATATTGTATTTATTATTATTCCATAGCAAAATAATTAATATATAACATTCTAGCAAATGAAAGTAGAGTGGAAATACAAACCGCAGTTGAGAGGCAGTCAGGAGTGGACAGCAAAGGCCGCTTGTTCAGGGTGGGGCGGACACTGTAGACATTATTATCTTGAGCACTGAGTAAGTGCCAGGTTCTTTTAAGTCCCGGGGATACCCAGTGAGGAAGACAGTTAGTTGTCCCTGCCCTCAGCATCCTACACATCTATGGGAATACAAAGAGGTTAAAAAAAAAAAAAAAGGTGGCCCACTGTTGTTCCTGAGAGAGTCTTGTTTTATAGCTCACTCACTGTGTAGTTTGGGCTGCCCCAAATTCCAGCAATTTCCCCACACATCACCACATATGGCTTCAAAGAAGAGATTTAAATGAATAGTAGAGCATCTAGGACACTCAGCATTTCACTAATGTTCAAGAGGTGCTGGTACTTTTCTGTATGACCCTGTTGGGTGCTGCCCTCTGGAGGCATCCTTGGGTAAAATACATCTCAGTAAGATGCCTGTGATCTGGGAGGGATTTACTTGAGTGGAAATCACAGACTCAGGAGATTTTGCCCTTGGATAGAAGCTGGGAAGAATGGCTAAGGGTTGAGACAGGGTCCTGGGAGGGGACTTGCAGTGCAATCCCAGCCTCCTGTTTACGTGACCCTGAGGGTTGCACTTCACCCTTGCTCCTGGCGTGCATGGGGCTTTGGCTTCATCACTCCCAGGTACAAAGAGAGCAGCCCACAGATAAAAATGGGCACCTTTCTACCTTGGGTTCTTTCAAAACGAATCTTCTTGCCAGTCATGCAGATGTCCACCTGTGACTCAGCCTCTGCAGGAATGCGTTCTTAACAGAAGGGTGAAGTATCAGCAATGAACTCAGTGTCAAGGCCTCCTCCTGTCCACCCCAGGGAGACTGAAAAGGGAGCTGAGCACAGGCTGCCTCGGACTCTTGCTCAGACCTTCTGGGTCTTCTGTGCCCAAAGACTGATTATGACAGATCCATCCATCCCACCGTTCTCACCATAACCAACAAACTCACCATCCCTATCTGACCTTGGTGAGCCTCTTCCTATAACTGCTCCTCCATCCCCTCTGTCCCCTGTGTGTTTCCTGAATGAATGCTTGGCTAACTGGTGGCATTCAACACCTCACTGTCTGTCATCTAATGCAGTGTGACAGTGTGTATGTCTATAATCCAGCATTCCAACCAAGCAGCCAGAGATGAAAATATTCCTACTCAGAACGATAGTAAGTCACAGTCTGTGCAACCAGAGTTAGTACTTATTGCCCAGTGTGATGTGGGGCAAGCCCTACACTGTGTACTTTGAAAACTCTGCCCAGCTGAGTACAGTGGCATGTGCTTAGGACCCCAGCTACTCAGGAGGTTGAAGTAGAAGGAGAATTACTTGAGTCTAGCCTGTGCAACATAGTAAGACTTTGTCTCACATTTTTAAAAAATCAATAGATGATTATTACAAATGAGGAAACAAATGCTGTGAGATCTTCAATTAATATGCTCAGGCCACACAGCTATTTATTAGTTACAGCCTAGATCATAAATCAGATGAGCATCAAAATACAGAAATAATCGTGACTGTTTCTAATGACTTTATTTTTGTAGATTCTATAGAGTCAAATATACTTATATATTTGATATATGATATAAATACAAAATGACATAAAAGCTGATTTGAGGTTTTTTTCTGTGTATGGATGTTTTGCTTGCATGTATGTTTGAAACACAAACATGGCTGATGCCAGAAGAGGCCAGATCAGATGCAATGATCTGAGGCCAGAAGAGGGTATCAGATACCCTGGAAGTAGAGTTATAGATGATTGTTAAGCATCATGTGGGTGCTGTGAATTGAACCTAGATCATCTGGAAGAGCAGCAAATGCTCTTTACCACTAAGGCATCTCCCTAGCTCCGAAATTGAGGGTTGTTGTGCTAGTTTTGCAGCATATCTCAGGCTGGCCATGACCTTGTCATCCTCCTGCCTCAATTCCAGAATGCTGCCATTGCATAGGCATGTGCCACCCATGTCTGGCCAAATTGATTGCTACATTTGTAGCAAGTACTGGCAACTCCTCAGGGCATCAGATCAGTCTCTGGCAGCCCTGTCATGGGCTGTCTTTCTGACCAAAGTGATTGCTCTTGGATAAGCTTGATTTCTAGAGGCAGATGAAGAGCAGAGTAGATGGTCAACAATATTCAGTTGCTTTAAATGAAAAGGAAATGAAAAGATAGTATGAGGAAATAGCAAGACATTCATTAGAATTCTGACACATCATCCTTCTGGACACACACACACACACACACACACACACACTGAATATTTCTAAGTGGTTTGAATGGTTCAGTGAATTATTTCCCATAACAAAATGAGATCATATAACTGTGTGTATAGATTAGAATAATGAGAGTGAGATTTAACAATGACTTCAAGGTCAGATAAATACACAAAAATGAAGTGTTATAATGAACCTGTGCAATCATGACAACCCGAATTTTTTATTTAATATTTTTTAACATTTTATTTTGTTCATGTGTGTGCATATATGTACTATGGATGCATAGGTACAGGCTGGAAGCTAACTTGTGGGTGTTTGTTATTCCTCTACCTCGTGAGCCACAAATATCAATCTCAGGTTGTCAGACATAGCAACAAATGCCTTTACCAGCCCAGCCATCTTGTCAACCTTGGTTAAATATTGTGTGGAAACATGTATCCAGCCATACAAGATCATGAAAATCATGATCCTTTTACTGTTTTACTGTGAGTATTATGAACCTTAAACTGAGAATTCTACCACGAAGTTCCATGTATTCCAGAAGAGGAAATCTACTTAAGCATATCATATGTAAATTATAAACTAGGTTTTATAAAGACTATTCTGGGGGGTAAGGGGAGGGCGTGGGAGGGGGGAGAATAGGGGAACCCATGGCTGATATGTAGAACTGAATGGTATTGTAAAATAAAAAATATATATCAAAAAAAAAAAAAGACTATTCTGGTTTGGTTTCTGTTGCTATGATAAAACAATGACTAGGTGCTGGAGTGATGGCCTGGATTTGATTTCTTTTTTTTAAGATTTATTTATTTATGTATACAGTATTCTATCTGCACATATGCATGCTGGCCAGCAGAGGACACCAGAACTCACTACAGATGATTATGAGACGATGTATGGTTGCTGGGAATTGAACTCAGGACCTCTGGAAGAAAAACCAGTGCTCTTAACTACTGAGCCATCTCTCCAACACTTTATCTGTATCTCCAGTTCTAGAGGATCTGATGCCCTCTTCTGGCCTTTGAAGGCACAAGCATGCAAGGGAAACACAGACATATATTCAGGCAAAACAGCTATATCCATGAATTTTTTTTTTTTTTTTGCATAAAAATAAAACACTGGCCAAAACCTGTTTTGGATGAAAGGGTTTGTTTATCTTATATGTTAAATCACTGAAGGAAGCTGAGGCAGGAACTCAGGCAGAGACCATGGAAGATTGTTGTTGCACTGGCTTGCTCTCCTGGCTTGCTTAGCTAGCTTCCTTTGGTAGTCCAGGCCCACCTGCCCAGGGATAGCACTGCCCATGGTGGGCTGGGCTACATCTATTAGCAATGAAGAAAATGCCTTACAGACATGTCCATGGATCAATCTGATCAATGACATCCTCCAGTTGAGACTCCCCCAGGTAACTCTGGGCTGTGTCAACTTGACAGCTGAAGCTGACTAGGACAGAGACTGTTGGTCCATGTCATCATATCTTGTGCCACAGACCCAGTGATCTTACTTGGAGATGCAGACTCCTGCAATCTTACAGCTTCACCATGAGAAGATCTTTGCAGGCTTTCCCTTATTGTGAAATCCCTCCCAGAATGTGAAGTTGTCATAGTTCTTGGTGGGGAGCAGGGTGGAAGGGAAAGGACCTTCAGGATGAGCAACTACATGCCATGAGTTGTGCTCTCTTGACAGGTCAGACATGCAACCTAACAGCTGTAAGCAGGTTGTTCCATACACTGCCAACACTGAAGCGCTCCCTCACTTACACTATGCATGGAAGAGAATGTATTCAAGTGAAGAAGCCTGCAAGACTAAAGAAAAACTGACAACTCCTTTGCTGTTTCTGTTTTCTAGTATGAAGAGAAATTTATACACACCAACGAGGACTTGGAGAAGTTAAGAAGTGGTAAGCTCAAGTACCTGAAGACCACAGACGGGGGTGTCTTCCAAATGGGTTAGACCCCAGGTCATGAGGGTGTGTTTATAGGGTGGTTCCAGATAGGGGATGCCAGAGAAGAGTAGGATGTCAGTAGGAAAAACATAAATGAGGAGGGTTCTTTGGGCAGATTTGAGGCTTACTTAACGTTAAAAAGGGCTAGGCCTCTGAGCATTTGCTAATGAAACATCCCCCCAGTGCCTTCCCTGGCTTTCCCCTTTTTTCTCCACTTTTCTTGAGATACAGAGCACGCAGGGTCCCATGCTGCTCACTTCCTGCAGTAGGGCAGAGAAAAGAATCAAGTCCAGTGCTCACCTTGAGTTCTTCAGTCTGGTGGCTTGACCTTGACTCCCTGCTGGTCCTTATAGTGAGATGGTCCTAAAGGATTGGAGGTTCAGACTAGAGTGTGAGGAGGTGAAGAAACAGGAATAGATGGCAGCCATGGGGCTAGGGATTCATGCCTTCCTTGGACCACTGCCTCCTGCTATGATTAGAAGAGCACACAAAGATCCTGACATAGGCCAGGCAGTGGCGGTGTACGCCTTTAATCCCAGCACTCGGGAGGCAGAGCCAGGTGGATCTCTGTGAGTTCAAGGCTAGCCTGGTCTACAGAGCAAGATCCAGGACAGGCATCAAAACTATACAGAGAAACTCTGTCTCAAAAAAAAAAAAAAAAAGATCCTGACCTAGAAATTGTTCACCTTGTTGCATTCTCTCCCACTTTCCTAAGAATAGCTATGAGCAGAAGTCAACATGAAGAAATAGAAATTCCCTGGCATGTGTCTGGATGGGTAACACAGACAGAAATGAATTAGCAATCTACTGATCAAGGGCTGGGGAGGGAGGAACTATTAGACACTTAAAAAATACTAATTGTTTTTAATTAGAAACATTAAGTTACCAGGCTATAATGTGTTTCCTCTTGTATTTTATTCTTTTGATGGCTTTTATTCTGAAAGCATATGTGTAACCCACAGCATTAAAAAAAAATCTCTCTCTATTTTTGTTTTCCTTTTTCAAAAGATGGAGTTTTGATGTTCCAGCAAGTACCCATGGTGGAGGTGGACGGAATGAAGCTGGTGCAGATCAGGGCCATTCTCAACTATTTTTCCAGCAAATACAACCTCTATGGGAAGGACATGAAGGAGAGAGCCCTGTACAGTATATTTCTATTTCAGTATCAATGGATATCATGAGAAGGATCTAAGTCTTTCATTGAATGATCAGATCTATGGCAGGGGGTCATGGCCACCAGTAGGCTTGCCTTGGTATTTATACTGGGTTGAAGTATATCAGAGTCCTCTGTAGATGAGGGATGAGTAATGGTAGGGTGGATCCTGGTGACTGTAACAATAACCAGGGATGTTCTCAAACACAACACAGGGATAGAAGCTTGAGAGCTCTCATCAGCTATGAATTTGGGAGAACATTGGAACCATTATTCCAGGTGCTCAGGCTTTTCAGAAGCTGGCTGCTCAGAACATGAAGTCTAGAGATAAAGGATTGACAATGTAAGGATTTCATCTGCCAACTTTTAATTTCCAGGAATGATCATGGTCAGGACCAGGAAATTAAGCTACCAGCTAATTACATGGACTAGTCCAGTGTTCAAGGGTAATAGAATTGAGATGCCCAAGATCCTGGAGTCATTTGGCTCGTGCCATGTAGAACTACAGCAGCTGGATTGAGTCGGTGCCACCAACCCTGGCAGCTTGCCTCCCAGTTGTGGTAGAACTGCTTCATTGACATTTAGCCAACTATGGTGGCAGGGGACATGGCTCAGTCAGTAAAGTCCTTCCTGTCCAAGTGTACACATTGAAGGTGTGACATCCAGCACCCACATAAAGGTGCGGTGCCACAGTGTGCTTCAGTAACCCCAGTGCTGGGAGGCAGGAACCAGTGGGTCCCACGTGTTTGCAGCCGGTCTAGTAGGAAAATCTGAGCTCCAAGTTTATCTGAGCGCATGTCTCATGATGGTGGAGGCAATAGAGAAAAACACCTGGCATTGACCGCTGGCCTCCAAGTGCACATACATTCATGACAGTGTGCACATAAACACATGCATGCCAATTTATTTCAAAAGAAAGTAAAATCTGTTATGAAATGTTGGCAGTTCCTCTAACAGTTAAATACAGTATTATTGATGACCGATCACTTCCTCAGTCTGGTGTATATCCAAGAAAAACAAAAATATGCCCTCTTCTGTTCTTGTACAGAAAGGCTCATAGAAACTTTCAAACTATGGAAGAAATCAGCAAAATATGTAACTAGATGCACTTGACATCCTTCCCTACATAACAGACCAAATTAAGATAAAAGCCAGCAGCTGTATCACTGGAAATATCTAGTTGGTGAACCTGAGCACTGAAGTGCCCACTAGACATTTCAAAGCCACTGCTGTCCATCCAACTAACACTTAGGATTCATGACCAGCAGAAAGTCTTTGATTATAGAATCTACTCTTCAATAAAAGTGGTAGCTTCTTCTACCTTCACATTATGAGTGTTCTGAGATGAGACAGGAAGGACAGTAGAAGCCTGTAAATGCAATAATTGCTTGCGCCTTTACATATCTTAGCAATGATGAAAATCTCATCCTGAGAAGCTTGAAAGAACCCAGATAAGGTCACAAAACAGATCCCTGAGGCATATTGCAACCAATCTGTCAGAAGGGAAAGATCATGGAAACAGACCCACAATAGGCTACACGTGAAGGACATCACTAGACTAACTGGAATAAAACCCAGTGAGTTCATCACCAGAGGACTGGTCCCACTGCACATGCTTACATGGGTCATAGACTAGAAGGCCAAGGATGGTGGTAGTAACTTCCGCTAGTAAAGCAGAGGTGAGTACAAAAGGTAAAAGTAGAGCAGAGCCACAAAAGAGAGAAGAGAAAATCAATTCCCGCCTATGTAGGAAATCATCCAAACACAACTGAACACAGATGGAAGGAAATACAAGAGCATGCAGCACAACCAGGAAAAATGAACAGAACTACGAGGGTGTGTCCACATCTTGGTCTTGAATGTGAATGGATTAAATTTACCACTTAAAAATATAGTATATGAGGAACCCCCAAAAGCACAAAACTGGAGGGATTTTAGTACCTGATCTCAAAATGTACCACACATTGATGGCATCCAACCTAGTGTGGGGCTGGCATAAATCCAGACACACAGTGCCATGGAATGGAATTGAGAGCCCAGGAGCAAATGCATGTATATCTACTCAACTGCTCTGCAGCAGACATAAACACCTATACTGCAGTCATGGGTATCTACATGCACAGGAATGAAACTAGACCTCTCTGTTACAGTTTACAGAAAATAAAATGAATAAAAGTCATATGTGCAAAACTAGAAACTAATGCCACTGAGAGAACTTGTAACATTAAAAGGACATGGGCTGAGGCAGCAAAGGAAGCAGAAGCACCTGAGATATTACAGCGATTTGTGAGCTCTCAACCATTTTTACTCCTGATACCCACACCCCATTTGTTCAGAGAGCAAGCGAAAGCAGAAGAGGCATCCTATTTGCTGTACCCATGGGAAATGCCTGAGTTCTTCCAGGTTCTCTCCTGGCAGTGACACTAGACAAGTCACCAGTGCCCCCAGCTGCATTTGGCCACAGGTACAACCAAGGTTTTGACCCACGCGTTCCTTTTAGATTTCTCTAAGGAACCAATGTTCATTGTAGAAGCCCTAGCTACTGTCTGACACAGAACAGGAGGAAGGGGCGGGAGGTGGGAGTGATACCTGCTGATGCTCTGTCCTCTGAGGTTTTCAAACTGAAAAATGTCGGGCTGGACAGGTTCAGCAGCTGTGTTTGTTTTTGTCTTTCAGGATTGATATGTATTCGGAAGGTTTGGCAGATTTGAATGAGATGTTTATTCTCTACCCATTTGACCCACCTGGGGTCAAAGAAGCAAACATCGCCCTGATGAAAGAGAAAGCGACCAACCGTTACTTTCCTGCCTTTGAAAAGGTTTGCAGAAGCTGTTTGGACTTCAAGATCCATAATAACGTGTGTGGGTGTGGTGCCATGTACCTGTTATCCCAGCACTCAGGAGGCTGAGACAGGAGGACTCAGGCTGGGGCTGCTGAATAGCATGCTTTAAAGGGGTGGCATATCAGGGCGCTATTAAAAAGGAGTTTAGACCAATGGTTCTCAACCTTCCTAATGCTTGGACCCTTTAATACAGTTCCTCATTTTGTGGTGACCCCCAACCATAAATTTATTTCTGTTGCTACTTCATTTTGCTACTGTTATGAATCATAATGTAAATATCTAATATGTGACCCTACAGGGGTCATGACCCACAGGTTAAGAACCACTGGTTTAGAACTTGTCTTAGTACTAGAGTGTGGCTTAGCTATTTACTACACCCAAAATGCCATACACTGTGAGTTATGCAAGCATGGTTAATTTGTAACAATTCTGGAGACTGGAACGGAGATCAAAGTGCTGGCAGATGCAGTTATTGATGAAGGCCTGATGTCTGTCTCCTGGTTAGCTGGCTTCTAGAAGTGTCTTCACAGAGCCAATGGGTTAAGGAACCCTCCACATCCTTTTATAAGGGCATTGGTGCAATTTCAGGGTCTCCTACTCATTTACTAATTTGAACCCCGGAGCCCCAGTCCACTAACAGAATGATGCTGAGAGTTAGGGTCTCAACAGAAAGAAGCAGGGGCCCCAGCCTGTCTCTGTGTGTTCAGGATGTGGTCTGTGGTGGTATTGTGTTTCCCAAAATATTGTGTACCCTAATAAATTTATCTGGGGTCAGAGAACAGACAGCCACTAGATACAAAGTCTAGAAAATGGTGGCACTCACACCTTTAATCCTAGCATTCCAGAGATAGAAATCCCTCTGGATCTCTATGAGTTCAAGGCCACATTGGAAATAGCCAAGCATGGTGACACGCGCCTTTAATCCCAGAAAGCCAGCCTTTAATCCCAGGGAGTGGTGGTAGAAAGCAAAAAGATATATAAGGCGTGAGGACCAGAAACTAGAAGCCTTTGGCTGGTTAAGCATTTGGCTGGTTAAGCATTCAGGCTTTTGAGCAGCAGTTCAGCTGAGAGCCATTGGGATGAGGACACAGAAGCTTCCAGTCGGAGGAAACAAGACCAGCTGAGGATCCGGCGAGGTGAGATAGCTGTGGCTTGTTCTGTCTCTCTGATCTACCAGCATGGACCCCAATAACTCGCCTCAGGTTTGATTTTATTAATAAGTACCTTTAAGAATCCTGCAACAGTGGTCCCTTGAATTTTCCAGGTGTTAAAGAGCCATGGACAAGACTACCTCGTTGGCAACAAGCTGAGCAAGGCTGATATTCACCTGGTTGAAATGATCTACAACATGGAAGAGCTGGATGCCAACATTATAGCCAACTTCCCTCTGCTTCAGGTGAGCTAACTCACACTTCCCCATCAGGAATCCAATGTCTGAGCTTGGGCTGATAATATTTCATCTCCAGCCTTCTTCTGGCCTGCTAAATGAACGTCTAGGCATTTGTTCTAAGGCTTTACGATAATCTTGTTCTGAAAGAAAACCAGTTGGGTGGTACATAAGAAGGACCCAGCATCTCGGCCCCATGCATCCTCTTATCCCATTGACATCTGTCTTCTTGCTCTCTGGTATGCTCAGCATCTTAGGTGAAACTTTGTCTTTGCAGAGTCCATTGGAGCTGACCTCTCTCCATCTGATCTCATACCCTCAGCTTTCACCCCTGCTGTCAGACATCAATTTCCCTCCTACACACACACACACACACACACACACACACACACTTCCATCAAAAACTATCTTTATCTCAGTGTAAAAGTTGATTATGATCGACACTTGATTGGCTATAATATTTATATTCTTTTTTTCCCAAAGAAATGGGTTCCACTAGGACCGCCCCTACTGCCCAGTCCATCCCCTCTCCTCCTCCGACTAGACCCTTTCCTCTCCTGAAATGGTTCCACTTTCTGCTTTCATTAATATATGTTCCAGTGCTCTCATTTGCCCCCCCTTCCTTTTAAACCTCCCCCCATAAGGCCTTTTCTACAGTCATTCCTCACATATATAACACACTAATTACACCTTTAAATCTAGCTTGTGCATGTGGGTGAAACATGTTCTTTTGTCGTCTTCAGTCTAGTTTATTTGCTTAACATAATGATTTCCAGTTCCATTCATTCTCCTACAAATGTCATTATTTCATCCCTGAGGGGTGAACAAAATTCCACTGTGTTACTGTCCTACATTGTTGTATTACTTTTATTGATTGGTATATATTGAACCAGCTTTGCATCCCCAGAAATAGTATCTGATCTTAATGTGTCCTTAAATTAGATTTTTCATTGACATTAAAGAAATACAATTATAGAACATTTCTTTTTTTTCACTAATACTTCCCTAGAGGACATAATTAACCTTGTTAGCACCCCCAACCCCACACTCCGCACAAAGAGTTAGTGTACTTGAATGCTGTGAAGTAGATAAGAACAATTTTAAGGATTGGAACCTGAGTGGCAAAGAACACTTTCTATTTAAATTATAAAAATGTTTAAGTATAAAAGGAAGGAAGGAAGGAAAGAAGGGCAATCAAATGGACAATGGTGGTTTCAGATTGAAAAGGTCGTTCACATTTCATGTCATACATTTTGTCTTAGTTAAACTAGAAAAATAGAAACAAGATTACTATCATGCAAAATATTCACCACAGCATGCTATATGCACCCATTCCAATCCTCTGTTCACCCCTTAACTCTTCCAACTCAATTACTTCCCAGGCCGTTGGGCCTGCCAGTGATATATAGATATTCAGTATATAGACATAGAGCATAAAGATATTCTCTTTGATCCAGTCTTTGTTATGTCTGTACATTGGCTCAGTAGACAAACAGCTGTGATCTTGTCAGACTATCAATAAAACCAAACAATTGACTGATATCATATGTGTGGATGGACTATTAGGATTCAATCCCTGCAGATGTTCTTCGTACATTTAACAAACAACTCCCATGTACTCATTCACAGACTCATAGTCAATGTAGGTCCTGCCATCTGGCATCTTGGTAGGCTGTACCAGCAGAAGGCTGTGAGACATCATCACACAAACAATGCTTTGTTGAAGCCGCCATCAACTTATTGACATATTTTATGTCTGTGTTTATTAAGAAATTGTACTGTAGGGAATGTGGATAGTTTATTCATTCATTTGCTTGTTTGGTTTTTGGTGTTGTCCTTAATCTGGTTTTGATATAAGTATGGAAGTCTAAATGAGAATATCCCCCATAGGCTCAGATATCTGAACAAGTGGTTCCCAGTTGGTGACACTATTTGGGGAGGTTTAAGAGGTGTGGCCACATCACTGGGGAGTGACCTTTGGGCATTTATAGTGCCACTCTACATCCAATTCCCTCTCTCTGCTTCATTCTTGGGGTGGAAGATGTGAGTTCTCAGCTTCCTGTTTCTACCACCATGCCTGCCGCCTGGTGTGTGCCCCCCTCCATGATAGACTCCTATGGTTCCGGAACCATAGGCCCAAATAAACTCTTTCCCTCTATAAGTTGTTTTGATCATGGTGTTTTATCATAGCAACAGAAGAGTGCCCACTACAGAAATGTAATAGTGACTGGATGTATAGCATCAGTATTGTAATATTTCTTGCCTTCTGTTTCTTGAATCATTTTGAAAAGCATTAGTGTTAGGTCATCTTTAAAGGTTTGGTAGAATTCAGCGGTGGCCTTCCTACAGTCCTGGGATTGCTTTGTGGGGAGATTCTGAATTATTGTGTATTATTTAAGTGGTTTACATTTTCTGATTTGATTTTGGCACACAATATGTCTAGTTATTTCTCTGTTATTTCCTATATTTTCCAAATCTTTGGAATATATTTGCAAAATATTCCTAATGATCTTTGCAATTTTATTAGAACCCATTAATTATCCCTGTTTTCATCTCTAATGCTGTTGATTTGGGTCTTCTCAGGATGATAAGTATGGAAGTCTAAATGAGAATATCCCCCATAGGCTCAGATATCTTTTTTACTGCAGGCTCTGAAAACCCGAATCAGTGACATGCCCACCATAAAGAAGTTTCTGCAGCCTGGCAGCCAGAGGCAGCCTCCTGTTGATGAGAAAAGCATACAGAAGACAAGGAAGATTTTCAAGTTTTAAGGAAATGACATGGACCCAGCGCTACACCTCCATGTCGATCCTGAGAACTGTCAGTGAGCTTTCTCACTTATGCTATCAATGAATTAACGGGCTCCCATGGCATAGCTTAGTGTAAACACTTTTATTAGGATATGCTGTGAGATGTTTTCTAATTTCCTGACTTAACTCTTTCCTGTAATAAAAAGTTTAATAAAAATGAAGATTGTGTGGTTTGTTTTATAGTCTTAGCATCTTTTATCTCATCTATCAGAGTCAAGTTCAGAAATTTCACTTGATATTCTTTTTATTTATTTATTTATTTATTTACTTACTTACTTACCTACTTATTATATGTGCAGTATTGTGCTTGCATGTATGCCCTCAGGCCAGAAGAGGGCACCAGATCCCATTACAGATGGTTGTGAGCCACCATGTGGTTTCCTGGGAATTGAACTCAAGACCTCTGGAAGAAGAGCCAGTGCTCTTAACCTCTGAGCCATCTCTCCAGGCCCTTTACTCTATGTTCTTAGGTTTACAAAATCATGGCTGTAATTTTGGAGTAGTACCCCAAGTAACACTTTTTTTTTTCTTCTTAGAAACATTTTTATTTTGGTTTTGTTTATTTATTCATTTGTTTTGAGACAGTATCTCACTTTGTAACCTTTGCAGTACTGGAACTCGCTATGTAGACCAGGCTGGCCTCAAACTCACAAAGAACTGCCTATCTCTGCCTCCAGAGTGCTGGGATTAAAGGTGTGTGCCACAGTACCTGGCTGGGAAAACTTATTTTTAATAATAAAAATTTTAATTTTCATTAGCTATTTCTCTGTAAATACTTCAGTTTATTTGGTGATCTAAGGTGATTAGAGTTTGGTTTTATTTGTATGTTTATTTATAATTTATTTATTTGATTTTAGGTGTGTTGTGTGTTTACCTACATGTATGTATATATACCGTGTGTGTGCCTGGTACTCAGAGGCCAGAAAAGGGTGCTGATATCAGATACCCTAGAATTAGAGTTACAGTGCTGGGAACTGAACTCCAGCCCTCTGCAAGAGCAGCAAGTGCTCTTAACTGTTGAGCCGTTTCTCCATCCCTAATGGTTAGTTTTAATTATTAAGTCAACACAGTCTAGATTCTCCTGGAAGGGAGTGCTAAGAGACTGTCTAAATCAGGTTGGCCAATGGGCATGTCTGTGTAGATTTGTCTTGCCTATGTTAATTGTTGTGGAAACACCCAGACCACGGTGGTGGCACCATAATCTGGGCTTAGGTTCTGGAGTGTATTTAAGAGTGGAGAGGATGAGGTGAGTAGTATACAGAGGAGGATTTTTCCTCTCTGCTCTTGACTATGGAATGGACATGACCAGCTGCCTCAGGGGCCTGTGTGACTTCCTCACAGTGATGGAGTGTAACCTAGAATTGTGCACTGTGAACAGACAGCTTCTTTCTCTCTCTCTCTCTCTCTCTCTCTCTCTCTCTCTCTCTCTCTCTCTCTCTCTCTCTCTCTCTCTCTCTCTCTCTCTCTCTCTCTCTCTCTTTGTTTGTTTTCCGAGACAGGGTTTCTCTCTCTGTATAGCTTTGCGCCTTTCCTGGATCTCGCTCTGCAGACCAGGCTGGCCTGGAACTCACGAAGATCCTCCTGCCTCTGCCTCCTGAGTGCTGGGATTAAAGGCGTGCGCCGCCGCCGCCGCCGCCGCCGCCGCCGCCGCCGCCGCCGCCGCCACCACCACCTGGCCAGCGTCTCTCTTAAAGTTGCTTCTGTCAGGGTATTTTATCACAATAGTCCACAGAACTAAGATATGATCTTATATGGAAAATTTTACAACAGGACATCAGCTTCCTGTATGATGTTATTCTCCACTTGCTGGGTTAACACATCAGATTCATGAAAATGTAACGGGAGATTTCTTCAAAAATCCATTCCCCTATAGTTTAGCCAAGACAACCAACCTGAAATTTTGAAAAGGAATATTTAAACCCATTGTTTTATGGAAATACCTTCTAATGTATGTAAATTTGTGACCCCCCTGAAATCTGTGCGAGTGGCTTTTCTCTGACTGGGCTCTGCCTCCTTTGGTATGGAGGAGTTATTCAAATGATCCAGTTTTTTATAAAACAATCACAACATCCTAGTGAACTGAGGATCCAAGAGGACAGATTTTCACAAGCTCAGCATGGATTCTCTTGGCTTTCCACACCACTTCTCAACATCCCTAAGGTATATGGAAACTGACCGCTTTGTAAGATGATTAAAAACATAATTCATTTTGAGTATAAATGGAAGTACCCTGCACAGGTGAATTATATAGATCCCAGAAGCCATAGGTTATTAAAAATCCTAATGCCCAGAGGTAGGATATCTCCATAGGAGTTTCTGGTCAGGGAGGCCTCTGAGGCCCCCAAAGCAATAAACTCTATTGCCACTGCTCTTGGTTGCCTGCTAGAACTGGAAACTCGATTGCCACTGCTCTTGGTTGCCTGCTAGAACTGGATGTTAAGATACCACTTCTGAAGACACCTCATGTTTGGACTGTGGGTATAGGAAATCAAGGTGGAAGTGAGCTGGAAGCTTCCGCCTTTCTGGCTAGCTTTATAGTGCTGTGTAGACTGAGGTATGGCAAGAGGAATCAAATGGTTTTACCCCGCCGTGGACCCTGCATACTAAATAACCAATGTGATGTGTCGGGCAAGAATGTGCCCACTATGCAGTAGTGGTGGGACTGTTATACTATAGGTAACCCACAGCACTCTGATTGTCTTCAAGGCCCACTCTAAAGGAGAGAATTCTTGTGAAACCTGGTCCTAAGCACATGGCTATGGAGAGCAGGTCCTGGTGAAAGAAGCAGCTACTGTTCTGTGAAATGCCTTAGGGTTAGTGCTGCTCTCAAATGTGGTCAGAGATGCTTCATTGTGCGACACACATCAATTGTTGTGGAGACTCAATTTTTTTTTTCAGACTTCTATGCCTTAGTGTTTCTATGTCCCCTGACTGGGATGGGCCCAGTTTTTATTGATTCTGTGTAAACTGAAAGTGGTGTCTAATAAATTGGATTTATAGATCTAATATCACCTATTATGAAATGTTTCTATGTAGTCATTCACTAGAAGAAAATTATATGCCTGTGTGACCTCTTATGCATTCTGCACCGCTATTCTAAGTTTTAAAATATCAGTGATACTGTAATACAACTGTGTGCAACATACTGCACTTACCCTGGAAACTCTGCCCTGTGAGTCCCCACAACTCACTGGGAACAAAAAAGAGTATAAAAACAGGTCTAACACTGAGCTCAGGTCTTGGGGCAGCAGAGAACACTTATTTGCTGAGACCATAATAGGTATCATGTCTATTATCTCTAAAGTGTTTCAGAAAACAAATATTTCTCTGTGTTTTGAAGAAATGGTATTTAGATGTGAATTTCATCCTTTTCCAAGTTTGCACAGCTCCTCATGCTAAGAGTTGGGATTCATCTATAAATCTCCCTTCACTCTGGTAAGAAACAAGGTACCTTCAAAAACAGAACTCCTTGAACTTCCAGCTAAATTGACATGGGTACCATGTGTTTCTAAACAAACCCATTACCTTACACAGATAGATGCATGCCCTCAATTTAACCAGGTTTTTTGGTTGTCAAACCCAAGCTGAAGTTTACTAATGTTCTACTCCCATAAAAAAAAAATCCCTGAAATGCTTCTCCCAGGACAGAGACCCCAATGTAAAGGGTGTAGTGGTGCACTCCTTTAAACTCAACATTGGAGAGGCAGAGGTAGTGGATCTGTATAAGTTCAAGATCAGCCTGGCCTATATAATGATTTCTGAGCCATCCAGGGCTACACAGAGAGATCCTGTCTCAAGAAGATTAAATTTAAAACAGCAATATTAAAAAGGAGCACATGATAAAGACAAATAAGATATTCCACATCCCCTTCTCTTCCAACTGTACTTGGCTCACACACTCAGACTGGGAAAATCTACAGCAAGTTCAGGGAACTAGGAGGGCTCCATGGAGGAGTGGAGAAGCTGACCTGAAACCAGGGCCCAAGCAGGTACCTGACACTCAGTGTGTATATGGGTGAGTAGATTCCATCTGTGCCTTGAACACTTCTGAGTAAACGGAACACAAGTGCCTGTTCTTAGGGAAGTTATGGAGAAGACAGCCTCTCTGAATACTGAGTATGCGTGAGGAACATGGATGAGACCCCTGTCAGTTAATCTCCCTTGGTCTTATTTTCTATTGGTCCAGGAAGCTATATGCTCACCTTTCCCGGAGTCATAGGCCAGGCTCTGGATCCTCATATAAGTAGGAGGAAGTGGTTTCTAATGAAGAGCACTGGGTAAGATATGATGGAAGGGAAATTCATTTCTTGTAATGTGGCTCTAAGCCACTAACAACAGAAAGGGGGCGATGTCTGAACTTTAGTCCCTAATACTTTACACACCTCACTGGTTAGCATCAGCTTCACCTTCCCTTGCCTTCTGCTGGACTTTGTGGTTCCATTTCTCTGGCCAGAAGGAACAGAGGTAGAGTCTCCAGTACAGTGTACAGAATATCCAGTCACAAGACAAACAAGCAAAGTATACTTCTTAATGTCTTCTTAAAAAACACTAAACTTCGAATCACACATTTAAAAGTACAGATACTTAAAACATGGTCACGCATCTTCCTTTTCAGAAATCCCCCCTGGTTATGTAGAAACACATTTCTTTAAAAACTGCACTTGAAACATGATCTCACAGCACTTGCAGTTGCTTGCACTGGGCTGGCACACAGTTGGGCTTGTCAACAGCTGACCTTGCCTTTGGGAAGGGACTCACGGACTGAGCTATTAGCGACAGATGGATTCCGGAGGAGGGACGGTATTTGTCTTCAATTGTGTATGAAACCCATAATAGTGAGCACACCAGGTTCCAATGGACAACTCCAAACCCATAGCCACACTGCTGGTCCCAGTTAAAGTCAGTGGGTCACAAAACTAAACAAAAAGGCATCAGGGTGGAAATGGACTTGTGGGAGGAGAGATGGAGTTTTGGGAGAAGGGGATGGGAAGAGGATGAGGATGGAAGGAATGAGAGCAGACAGAATGTGTTATACACATAAATAAAAATTTCAAAGAATGAATTAAATGCATAAAAAAGAAATTGGATAATCATAAAAAAATTAGGGCTCCACACAAGAAAATCTCTGGATGTTCTCTAGGCACAGTTTGTACTTTGGGGCATTATGTAACAGTCTGGGGAATTGTGTAACCATCTGTAGCTAAGTCCAGGCCTTGAGAATGCTGCTTCCAATGAGTCCTTGTGTTTCTATTCAAGCCACAAGTGTCACTGGAGCCATTGAATTTCATTGTCTGGGTCTTTGGTCTGTCCCGTTTTCCACACTGCTAAGACAGAACAACATATATCAGACTGAACTTAATCAACATGTTCCTGTCCTTACAAAGTCCACACAACAGGTCTGTATGCACACATTCACTTGTATAACACACAAAAAAACTAAAGTACAGTTGTTGTTGCTTAATCTAGCAAAACTAGTTTTGTAGGGACTTGAGAGATGGCTAGGCAGTTTGATCCATGGCTGCCCTTCCAGAGGACCCAGCACCCCCATGTGGCCACAAAGATCTGTCTTCAATGCTGGGGGATCCAGTACCCTCTTCTGGCCTCCCTGCTCACCAGGTACACAAAAGGCACACAGACATACATATAGGACACTCAAACACACAGAATAAAAACATTTTAAAACTAATTTTGTAGATCTTCCCGCCTTTGGTTGTAGTGTATAACAGACATAAGTCTGAAGCAAAAAGATCAGAATACTCTGGCCCCCAGTATAGGTGGTGTGTGTTGTAGACAGAGAAAAGAAGCCAGAGGCAGAAAGCAGAGGACTGGAGAGGACCTCCCATCACAAGATAAGTGTGTTTGGCTTGAGGATGGGTGGCTGGAGACTGTGTTCAAGGGTACGTTGCAATCTTATACATCAGTTAGACTTCAGCTTCCTAAATATGGAGAAGTCTTTAAGCCAAACAAATCAACTGAATGCACATGACACCTCACCTGTAGAGAGGAGCATCACTCCTGCACAGTCACCATGAACAAAGAACATAGGTGAGACCCCTGCCTTCAGGCTCTCTTGGTCTCATTTCCTATTGATTCAGCAATCTATATGCTCACCCTTCCCCTAGTCCAGTGGTCTCAAACTTCCTAATGCTGTGATCCTTTAATACAGTTCCTCACGTTGTGGTGACTCCCAACCATACAATTATTTCCTTGGTTACTTCATAAATGTAATTTTCTGCTGTTATGAATTATAATGTAAATATCTGATATACAGTGTATCTGATATGTGAACTCTAAATATTTGATAAGCAATCCCAAAGGGGTCATGACCCACAGGTTGAGAAATACTGCCCTAATCATTGCATGCACTTTGAAGTCCTCTCCTTTTATAGTTCGAATTGCTAGTGCAGCCCACGTATTAGGCAATCATTACCTTCACTGACTCTTCTGGGGTAAAATGAAAGCAAATTCACTAATTTGAGCAGCATGGGACTGATGCTTGGCCAGTGTTATCCCCATCCCGTTCATCTGCCCTGCTGTTAAGTGTAAGTGAATGCAGGAACACCCCCTTCCCTAAATCCCAAAGCAAAATACGCCCTCCAGGGACATAACACAGATTTCCTTAGGAGCAGCAAATTAGAAACTAGGTAAAGAATTGTAACCTTGAACTACATTTAGCCCAGTCTGAAGTCTGCTTTGACTCAGATGTGGCTTAACAGCCAAGGAGAGAAGAGGGACTGCTTCCTCCTTATCCTTGCCATTGGTGAGAGCCTCTCACTGCAGGGTCTCCTCCGAGGTTCTCAGGGGCTTGTGTAGGGTCCAAGAGCCCAGCTCCCAGCCCCTACCCAGGGTTTGAGAAGTGAAATGCTTCCCAAGATTAGGGAAATATAAGATTTCTATAATAATTTCACACACACATACACACACACACAAATGCTCTTCATTCCATGGCTCTTCATTATTTTTGCATTACAAATTCCCAAGTGTATATATATATATATATATATATATATATTCATTAGCAACTTGTTAGTAATAAAAAAAAGCTACAGCTACAATGCAAAGTCTCAGGGACAAGCATTCTTTGTAGATATGATAAGAGTCACACCAGGCAAAAGCTTAGTCAGCTTAATTGATGACTGGTCACAGCTGCAGCTGTAAAAAGTTCTGGCTATCTCTTAAAGGGACAGCTACAAGGGTTACAAGGGACAAAACTAAACCAATGAGAGATTTAAGAAAGAGGCAAAGAATGTGTGTGCTATATCACATTTCTTAAGTGTGATTAATAATATCTGGACGTGGTTAATCCGTTAACAGCCTTTTTCCTTTAATTACCTGAATCTCAGGACCTAAAAGTAGTCTACTGAACCTAAAATCCTGCATTAAAAACTGGTGTGTCCGCCAGATTGAGATGTAATCATGAGATTACATATACATATTACATGAAAATGCATGGTGCTGGGGAGATATCATGGCAGTTATTGCATAAGTTGAATTACAGATAAAAGCAACAGTTTTCAGAGTCAGTGATCTATAAGCCTTGCTGACGGGGTTTCCCATCAGAGAATGATTCCTCTGGTGGTTTGGCATCTGAATTATCAATTGCTATATGCTATAATTGAGTCATGGCCCACAATAGCTCATGACAATCGCTCCTGACAATCGCTCCTGACAATCGCTCCTGACAATCGCTCCTGACAGTCTCGTGTGTCCCAAATCTGCCCTTATTTAATTCCTGCACCCTGCATGTGAATTTTCACGTCCATAACTGAGCATGTGTAAGGGTAGACTTGGCTTTTCCCTCTCTTTACATGGTTTCATCAACTCTAAGACAGAGGTAGCAACAAGTGTGGTCTTGCACATGAGAACATTTCAACCAATGATGAGCCTCATAATTGGGAGTGGTACTGTATGATTAGGGTGGAGATGAACTTTTCTAGCAGCTAATACAACGTAGCCATTGTAAATCAAAATACAGCACATTGGGCCAGATTTGTGGTGATTTTAGTGTAAACAGATCCACTAACCTTTCTATAAAAACAAGAGTATGAAATTATGTACAATACCTCTTTTATTATAAAAGGTTTCTTTTGAATTATGTGTGTGAGTGTTTTGCCTACTTGTATGTCTCAGTGCTGCATCTATGTCTGCTACCCACAGAGGCCAGAAGAGCGTATCAGATCCCCTGGAATTGGAGTTACGGTCATGAGTTGTCATGTGGGTGCTGGGCACTGAACTTGAATCCATCTGCTGGAAGGGTAACAAATGCTCTTAATTGTTGAGTCATTTGCAGTCCCCCAAAAGCTTTTTAAAAGATTGATTTTTGTTAATTATGTGCAATCATATATATGTATGTATGTCTGTATAGGGGTATGTATATATGAGTGCAGGAGCCTGCAGGGATCCAAGCTGTCAGGCGCTCCTGGAGCTGGAGTGGTAGGTGGTCGCAAGCTGCCCCACATAGGTGCTGGGAACCAAACTCAGGTCCTCTGTAGGAGCAAAATGTGCTCTTAACTGCTGAGCTGTCTCGGCAGCCCCAATTCCTAACATTTGATAAAGACAGTAAGCAACTGGATTTGGCTTGTGTATTTGCTATAATATACTGTTCATTGTTATTTAAAGCATAATTTTTCTATTAAAAAAAGGGCTTATTGTGGTGGGTTTGCCAGTCAGTGCCTCACACATCTTCAGTTAACTACATCTCCATTTTACATATCAAGAGGCGCTGCACAATATCTGACCTCCTCCATCTAGAAGCATATGCTACGGTGTTCAAATGATGGAGAAAAGGCATATTTCTCAGCAACTGTCCTGATCTTTAGTGGTGCATGCCTGCAGTTCACTGGAGTTTTACATAGACCATGAGAAACACCAGAAGTCATCGGCTAGCGTGGGGGTGTGATCACTATGAGTTAAAGTAAGTATTGCTTCTTCAGTTCTTTCTCGTCACACTAACCCCCTATGTTCATTATTTCTGTAATCTCTGACCTGAGAACCAGCCCAAGACAATCATATCTCATCCCATGGATTCATGAGACTGATAAAATCTGAGTGGCTCCCAGTAAATTCGTACCAAGAAGGCATTTCAGAAATTCCTCTGAACATTCCAGAAAGAAGACACACAGTGCTTCAGGAGAGTTGATACCTCTTAACTGCCCCTCATGACATGCATTTATGCTCTCATGGTTTGGTTCACTGATACGTGTATTTATGTGTGTACAAGCAAATCGAGAGACTGTTGCTATGACAGGCAGAATGAAGTGTGTCTGGTCACTCTTGACTGTACCATGTTAGAGATAGACTCTGATTGGGACAGCTTAACTTAGGCCTAAATGTGACCCTACCTAACACTTATATCAATGGGAAGGCAATTTTGCTGCAATTTATTTCTAGAATTATGCCTTAAATAAAAATTTCAGTTTTGAAGATATACATAAATATATTTAATCTGATGATTACATCAATACACATAAAAGAATATATACATTAAAACTACATGAGGAGACTTAACAGAACTTGAGATTCTTTTTTAAATAGAATTTAAACAAAGCATAAAACAATTTATGTATATTTTTCTGGAATTACAATTATAATTAATGAATAAATATTTAATGGCATTACCCAATTATTACTGTTTTGGGGCTGTGGACTCAGTTCAGTGGTAGAGCATTTGGTTAGTATGTATAATTCACTGGGTTCCATTCCATGGTCTGTTAAAGGAGGAAAAGAAAGAACCATTCTACCTACTGAGGTGTGAGAATCAACTGTGGTTGTTTATAAAATCACCACAATGTTTTAGAGAGGCACATTGGTGCAATTAAAAATAGCTTATATGTGGTACATATTATTTGGCCATAGGAAAAAATGATGCACTGATACATGTTGCAACAGTGGAGGAATCTTGAGATGATTATGCTAAGTGGAAGAAGTCAGAGCAGTCATGCATTGTATTCTGTTTACATGAAATGTCAGAGCAGAGAACCCCTGGAGATTGTTGGAAAGAGAAAGTAGCAACTGAACAGGAAAATGTCAGGGAAACTGTCTGGACCTGAATAGAAATGACGGTTTATCCACATTGCAAATGTGCTAAATAACCACTCAGTCATTATGACTTAAAAATGTGTGATGTTTGACAAACCTTACCTTAAAAAAAAAAAAAAAAAAAAAAAAAAAAACCTCCCAGAAAGAAAATGTTAAGGTACAAAGACTTAAAGTATGCCTCAGCAAAGATAAGAACTTTTAGATAAAAGAAAAAAAGAGGCTAGTGTATATGTGATATATACATATTTATGCAGAAGAACTCCCTTTAGTTGTCATAGTGGAGTATGGATGAGAACACAGATGGCTTTCCTGATCTCACACCTTCCAGGTTGGACTTTGTCTTGCTCTCTGCATCCACCCCCTCTCCATCTCTCAGCCCAGGCTATTATGTGAGCTACACTTTTGTTGTCTGCATAGAACTTCTGCATACACACGCCTTCACCCTCTCAAATCCCCAGTTTTTTCTTTCTGTGTGAGAATCAGTCATGGCTGTGGTTAGACTTTCATCATTCCTAGCTTCATTTCCATCTACATATTCTATGTTTTAATTTTATCTACTTAGAGATCACTGTGAATTAGAATCTGAAACATTGTCATTCCCTGTACTGTATAAACCCATTAATGTATGAGCCTAATGTATAACACAGTAGCAAGAATTACTGGAAATGAATGTCTTAAAAAGTGTCTTTGTGGGTGCTGGAGAGATGCTTCAGTGTCAAAGTACTAGCTGCTCTTCCATGGACCTGAGTTTGATTCCCAGCACCCACATTACAGTTCACAACCATCCAAACTCCAGTCCAGGGGGATCTGATGACATCTTCTCACCAATGTGGGTACCAAGGATGCAGGTGATGCACAGAAACACCTGCAGACAAAATGCTCATCATGTGAAATGAACTGAAGAAAGACGTCTGTGGAAAACGTCACTGACCTGTTTTCTTCAGCAGCTCACCGTGTTCACATCTGTTTCTGCTCCTATGGAGGCACCTGCCAGTAGATTGAAGGTTTTATGTGGATTATTCAAGATGGCTTCATCTCAAGTTCCACAGATTAAGTACATCTGTAAAAAACATTTTCCAAATTCAATTCATGTTTATAAGATTCTGGGATTTAGACATGGACCTGTCTTTTGAGAGAGACACATTATAAACTTAACTTACTCTATAGTGTAATGGACAAAATATGACAATTGCTGAATGAGAATGATGGATAATTTGTGGTTGGGTATATTGTTTCACTTTCTGTTAGAAATTATTGTAAATATTCTAAATTAATTGAATGAGTTGGTACTATGGTCGTATTTTATGCCCATTTATAGGGACTTGACACACACAAAAGCCCATGAGAGAAGCACATTAAACACATAATGTGAAAATAACCTGAGGCACCATTATTGAGAAAATGCATTAGTAGCTGAAGGTAGAAGAGTCTAACACAAACCACATCCAAAGGCCTATTGGTGAGAAGGTAAGATCCTGGACACACACGTCAATGTGAATTTCAAAGAAAATATCTCTTTTTAGCATAAGCACATTCCCACAATATTTGGGACATACTCATATTAATAATCACTATTATCTGAAACTCAGCTATTTGCTCTGTACCTTACCTGGTAGCCCATTCAACAGAAATACTACCTAGTGCCAATAGCTAGCTCTTTACAGCATCTCCCAGCTTAGCTAAACAGAGATTTCCTGCTTGTCTTAGCCCTTGCCTGCCACTCATGGAAACCTCACAGGGAGTTTCTTGTGAAAGTCCATCCTCACTGAGACACAGAGTTAAATCTGTCTGAATTCTGTTCTTCAAATTTTCCACTGGCAGCACTGAAGAGGTAACATATTAACCAAAATTTTAGCAACACAGGCATGACTTTGCATTTTCCTTCTAATCTCTGGTGGATACTTCTGGCCTCTGGGCAGTGTGGGAGCAGCTTTTCTCTTATTGGATTGTCTGCCCTTGCCTGGGAAGGGCTTATTCAAATTAACAAATAGTTATAAAACATCAGGAACTCTTACGTGTTGTGGAGCTTTTTAGAGGGAACAGCTTTTTAAAAAGGTAAGTGCTATATCAAATCAATTTTCCTAACACACACACACACACACACACACACACACACACACACACACACACATGCACTTTGGCACCTAGAAAATACTTCAGCACAAGAAAACATATGTTTTATACTCACATTATGAACATTTGGTGCACTCAGGGCAGTCTAAGAATTGTTAATTCCATTTCTGCTGGATACACTGTTACAGAGATGTAAAAATGAAGGGTTTTGAAAATTGGAGTGTGAGAATTGTAAGAGAAAAATTAACTTCCTAAGGAGGAGAGAGAGGGGGTAACAGCCCAGACACACTGGAATTATGTCCAGGGAAGAGAGTGTGGTAGTGATGCTAGAGAGTGACTTTCTCTAGAGAGGAAACCAATGTGCGCCTGTGAATTGTGATGCGGAGGCAAGACATAAGGACAAGGAGAATTAAAGAGATGAGGAAGAAAAAATGAACTCCTCACCTCTGCTGGCTGAGATTTTGATTATGATCATGAATTGTGTTTCCAATCAAAACATCTGCGTTGATCATTAACCGTTTTTGACTTGTATTCTCTCTTATCTGCCTATTATCCGGTGCAAAATGCCTCATAAACTGTATATCAGAGCAATATGCCTCAAAAACCATGTACAATCTAGTTGATTATGGGGAAATGCTTTGGATAAAAATAAGCATACCTACACATGTTGCCTAACCTTTTAATCCTTTAGGTCGTCATAACTACATATTTAACACAACTATGTTGGATAGCTATTGTTAATGCAGCTCTCTCTCCTACTCCCTCTTTCTGCCCATACAAACACTTGGGTATACACAACTATTCTTTTCTTTTTCAGAAATATTGAGTATAAACTCACTGTATAAAGTAATTGAGTTCATCCAGATACTTGCAGTCAAGTATATCATTGTACTTTGACCCTATGTATCCCGGCTACCCCCTCTTGCCCCCTCTTCTGCTCTTCTCCTTCCTTGCCCCAAATAGTCCTCCTCCACCCTGTACCCTCCCCTTCCTCTCTCTCTCCATGTCTCTGCCTCCCTCTCTCCCTCTCTCCCTCCCTCCTTCCCGCTCTCCAACCACTCCTCCCTCCTCCCTCTCTCTAATAAAATCTATACTAAAACCATTTTTAGGCAGTGATTTTTCAGTTTATTTTCAACATATGTACAGGGTATCTTGGCCATATCCAATCCCCACTCCCTTTCTCCCTCCCTCCTTCCATGTCTTTCTGCCTCCCCTCTCAACACACCTCCCTCCCAACTTCCTCCTCTTGCTTTGCTACCCACTGAGTCTGCTTGGTTTTGCCCAAATACAAAGGAGGTGGAATCATCCACTGGATCATGATCAACCTACCAGTGAAGTGACTCTCCTGCCTCAGAAGCTGTCAGCCCCCATTAGCTTTTCAAGCAGGGGTGGAGCACTGGGAAGCCCTTCTCTCTCACACTGGAGTTTTTAAATGGATTGATTATGTGCAGGTAACTATGGTAGCAATGGGTTCAGGTAGGCAACAGCCATGTCATGGAGGAGGACTGCACCTCACAGCACCCCTCCCCATTCTCCAGCTTGTAGGCTCTTTCTACCTGCTCTTCTACTGGACCTGTACACATACAAGGTCCCTGTGCCTCGAGTGGAAGGCAGGCCTTTTCTTCATGAACTCCAACACTGCTTTCTGCTAACAACCCTGAAATTCTTCTCTGGGGCATGAGTCCAAGTATCCCAGCTTCCAGTGAGCAGAGTCTCTGAGTAAAACTCCAGCTGCTACAGCTGGCAGCCTTGAGCCTCATCTTCCACTGCCAGCAACAATGTCCTAAAGCTATGTAGGCTGGGAAAATCCAGACTGAGACTTACTTCTGTAGAAACAAGTCATTTTCCATGTCAGGAGTGGTAGAATGTCGTCTAGTCTTGGCAGTAATGAAGCAGATCACCAGTGACATCCTCTTTGTAGGGTTCAGGCATCTCCTGGCACAGCAGAGGAATGGCAGGGCAGACAGAGTTCCCCAACCTCAGCAGCACTGTAAGTTGTGTGACCTTTTCGGGGAAGACCTGAATAAGTATCTCCTCACCCCAGATAGGGCACCACTGAAAAATGAAGGCAACTATTTCATCCACATCCAACTTTGGGAACTAAGGACTTTACTGAGGTTAATTAAAGGAGCACATCGATTCAAAGGCACAGGTAATGACTCAAAAGCTGCCTCCTAGAGCTTCCTGCCTGGGTTGTAGGAAGGTCCGGTGGACAATCCTTTCCCAGCAATTGTTCACTACTTTTATCACCCTGGGGAGGGGGCTTGTGAATATTGTAGTTTTTATGATCTTCCTGAGCCTCTTAGGTTTCCTTAGCTTCCTTAGAATCATAAGCTTAGTTCCTTCATAAGACTATTATTTTTGAGTCAGAGGAAATAGCTACACAACACTATCCATTTTGGCTGGCTTACCCTTCCTGTGAAGGACTTCCCTCTCTGTTTTAGTATGCTGAGAGGGATTCATGACCTCTACAACCCAAGAGTGTACAGTATTTCATATGTATATCCCCTACCCTCAGTCTGTGACGATCCAATGAGTCCCCAGCCTCGGCACTGGGGAAGCAGCCTAAGCTCTGGCTGAGGATCAGTTAAGGAGCTGACTTTTCAAGGGCTCACACTTGAGAAGTATGAATGGGAAGGACAAACACTGGAGCATTTGGCAGTTAGCTGGAATGCACAGGTTGTTAGAATGTGGAAGTCAACAATGCCACGAAACAAATGTTACCACTGGGGGGGAAGAGGCTGAAAGTCCAGGTGTCAAAATAACCAGGTCTAACAATTCACAGGAAATAAATCTGTGGAAAAGGATATTGAATAGATGATATAGAGGAGCAGGCTGGCAAGATGCTGCACAGTAGTGTTTTTGTGAGATGTGGTCCTGATTTGAAGGGAAGAAGGCAGACATCTCAGCCTTCCAAAATCTGTTCTTTCTGGCAAGTAGCACCCCAACCCCATTGTGAAAGGGATAGCATCCTCATTGTCTTAGATGACTTGTCTATTCCTATGGTTCTCACTTGCTTATCCATCTGAATCAGGATCACAGGTGGAGGTCTGTCGCAGACCACCCAGAGGGAGACCACCACTGCGGGAGAACCAGGGAGAAGGCTTGAGGAGAAGTCAGGAATCGGCAAGGAAATGACAGACAGACACACAATGTGTTGATGTGCTGCTGCAGATTTACTTCTGTAAAATCAGTGCTTATATTCTTTTACAATCAAGGAACTTGGCAGGGGGTTACATCAGATTTTTAACTTTTACAATTACTTCAGAATCAGCAAAAAACAATAACAAAGTACATCAGTATCTATTTCTGTGTAGTGCAAGAGACAATAACAAAGTACATCAGTATCTATTTCTGTGTATCATTTCCGCAGCTTGGAGTTCATTGCGGTTGTTGCTTAAGGGCATGATCTCAGAATTTTGTGAAATCTGTCTCGCGCCAAAGACCACATCTGTGGGAACCAGATTTTTACCAGCCAAGGTTTAACTCACCCTCTATATACTTTTTGTATAATTTCATTTATTTTTTCCTCACTCCTATATATCCACTTATCCTTCCAGTTGTCATATACCCTTCTATACCAATACCTTAGGGCTGGCTTCATATTTTTTATGATCTGCTGTCTTTCTTCTTTACTATAAAGGGACCAAGGCTTTCTAATCCTGGCTAGCCTTTCCATAAAAGGCAAATCACTCCAAAGTTGTTTCTTTCCTTCATGATTCACCCATCTATTCCCAACTTCATCATAGCTTCCCGTATATGGGAGCAGCTCTAGGTAATTTCCACTCTCAGGGGTCCACCTAGGGGCTGTCCACCAACACCCCCCGACACAGAAAAGACATACAGAGAAAAAGCATGATTAGTGCCAACAAGGACTGTCGTCAAGGCCATCTTGTCCTCCAGGGCCTCCTGGAATCCTCAGGCTGCATGGCGACCGCTGATTGTGGGGGAACCGCTTGAGGCCTCGCTCCCGGAAGCTCTAACCTCAACCCTTCAGCTGCTGGGCCCCAGTGCAGCGGCATGCTTTGCTACAGCTACACAGGTGTCACAGCTGTGGGCGTAGCAGAGGTCCCTAGAGACAGATGATGTGAAGTTACTATTGAGCACATGCTGCTCTGCCAGCTTTACAAGAGGCATATGAATACCTGTAAAACCTTACAGGGAAAGGACCAAATCAGACAATGATCATCCCCTGATGCATTGCAATTGCTCCAGATGGGATGGCTGATGTTCCAACACATGCTTGTCTCCTAGGAACTAGGGCAACGGTGAACGTGCTTTACTATGTTTCTATTATGAAGGTTATATGTATTGATTCATTGTGTTGCTCTTTGGCCCCTGAAGGTAGGCAGGTGTAACTGTCTCTATAGTTAGAAGGGAAGTTGAGACTCAGATTCAGTAATCTTTTGGGTCAACATGTCTCTAAATGGAAGGACTTATGTATGAGGCTTCCTCCTTCTACCTCTTAAGGGTGTAGCACTCTGAACTAGATGTTAGGATTCACCAGAGATCCAGAGATGTGAATTTACTTTACTACTGGGGTCACTATAGGTTTATCCCTTTTTTTTTTTTTTTTTTTTTTTTTTTTTTTTTTTTTTTTTTTTAAGAATTCCATTTCTTTGGTTTTTTGTTTGTTTGTTTTGTTTTGTTTTTGGAGACAGGGTTTCTCTGTGTAGCTTTGTGCCTTTCCTGGAACTCACTTTGTAGCCCAGGCTGGCCTCGAACTCACAGAGATCCACCTGCCTCTGCCTCCCAAGTGCTGAGATTAAAGGCGTGCGCCGCCGCCGCCGCCGCCGCCGCCGCCGCCGCCGCCGCCGCCGCCCGGCAAGAATCCCATTTCTTTTGACATTTTTTTCTTCACATTCTTTTTGCTTGCTTGTATTCTGTTTTGTTGTTGTTATTTTGAGTCTCTCTCTCTCCCTCTCTCTCTCTCTCTCTCTCTCTCTATATATATATATATATATATATATATATATATATATATATATATATATATATATATATATATATCAACCCAGCCTCAAACTCTTTATCCTCCTGCCTCAGCATCCCACATACTGGGATTACAGTCATGTACCACTACACACAGAAGCCAGTTTTCTTACTGGAACAAATAAAGCTATGTTGTCCTCATCACACTGAGATCCATCAGTCTTCAAAGTACTGAAAACCTTTATGAAATTTTCTTTCCCTGGGGTTCCAGAAAAGCTGCTCATAGAAGGGCATTCATGAATAGAGGCTTTCTCATTCCCTCTTCAACCTTGTCTAGGCTGAAGGACATTGGGAAATGGGCAGTAGTTCCTCAGGAGAGCAGCTTGGAGCTCAGGGAGGGCTCCAGGATGGAGTGGAGAAGCCCTGACTTGTACCAGGAGAAAGTCAGTAATCGAATGCTATGAAAGTGGGAGTAGAGTGTTTCTCACTGAACTTGATGAAACTCTCTGTAAGTCAAGCACTATGAGCTGTTCCCACGGTGGTTGTAGACAGGGCAGTTACTCCTGGGAACTGACTGTGACTCGGGAACATGTTGAGACCCCATCAAGTCATTGAGTCTCTCTCATTGTCATTCTGTGGACTCTGTGAGGCTGTGTGATACTCTTTGTCCTGGCCATGAATCAACCTTTGGAAGGCTCTTGTTTGGAAACTGGAGAATGTTAGAGTGAGGAGCATTATGATGAAATACCATGGAACATGATCCTCTATCAATAATAATAGGATTAGTGAGCAGATTTGAATCACTTGGCTCTGTGTCCCCAACAGTCAAATACCTGAAGCCAAGTGAACTTTACTCTCCCTTTCATTCTGCTGAATTATCCCCCTAATAAGAACATGCAATACTCACATTCTAAATAGTAAGAAGGACGGAGTGGTCGCATTTCCAACAGATTTTATAATGTAAAGGTTGGAACTTAGGAGCTCTACATCTTAAGTGATGCAATTTAAAGTAGTTTGCTATTTTAAATCCAAGTGCATATATTTTAAAAAAATAATCTGTGCGTAAAGACAAAGAGATTGTTTCAAACTGCACAACATCAAAACTTTACCAAAAGAAATGTAATGTTTTATAACAGTCTTTGGGTCTGTGGGGGAAGGGAGTTTCCTCAAGTCCAGCGCTGGAGCCTCAGGTCTCAGTGACTCCTGGGTATTTAGTTTACTCTCATGACCTCACTGGCTCCATCTATCCCAGGGCCCACTGCATTTTTATTCTCTGGTTCTTTGCTGTGTTCTACTTCCAAGCAGCCTGAGATGGGGGGGAGGGGCATCAAATTTCCTTAATGGACTCAGCAGGATCATTCACAATGACCGAATGAGCATACACATGTGCATATGTCCACACATACAAGGTACACACACTGAACTGAAAACACATCCATTTCCTTTACCTTTTTTGCACAGTGACACTTCCTATCCTTTTCTATTTCATTTTTTTTTTTCAAAAAGTGGATTCCATAACCTACCTAGAGATTCCACCATATTTTGAAACTAATACCACAACTAATACAGCCTAGACCTTGGTTTTGAACAGAAGAGTGAATACTGGAAAGGTGCTTCATCTTGAGCAGGCTCCTCTGGAAACTTCTGTCTGTACAGATGTACCCTGGAAAGAAATTTATAAGTCCCAGTAGGTGATTTTTTTTATTAGGATAAAATGAAGATGAACTGATGAGAGTGCCCAGAGTGGCAGACATGGACATCCCTGAACTTGGCTGTAAAATGAATTGTATTGAACTTGTATTCTGTAAAATGAATTCAGCAATACTCCTTTTTCTTGACTTCACATAGAAATGCAAACATAGAAAAGATAGAAAAAAACACAAAGATAGAAAAATCACATCCCAAAGAGGCAAGGAATTGGCATGCTATGTGGTAGGCAGAATATGACTGTTTTAGAGGGCAGCTGAGTTATTCTCAGCACTCTCCCTCCATTTGGTACAACAGACCCTTTGAAGCCTGACCTCTGCTTTTGATCAAACAGAGCCTAACAGCCCAAGGGCTGAACAGTGCCTGCTGCCCTGGTCATGCTGCTGGCCATGTCCTTTGGGTTTGATACGATCAGTTATAAGACTTCACGCATAAGGATACAGATCCTTCTTGTTTTTATTCCTCATGTGATTTTTCGCTTTTGTCTTTCACTGGTTTGGTGTGGTTGTGAACCATGCCTCAATGTTATCTGATAGCCAGTTTCCTTAACAGAAAAATGGAGAAATAGCCAGTTCATGCGGTCATGTGACTATTACAGGCAATGTGTTAGAAGAGATCTGGGCTGGGGCTGTAGCTCAAGGATACAGAGCTTCCCAAGCATAGGCAAAGCCCTGGGTTAGACCTTCACCAAGAGGGGAGGAGGAGGAGGCAACTGAGAGGAGGGGAAGGGAAGAGAGAAAAAGAGAGTGGGGTGGAGTGGGTAGGACCATTAGAGATCTACAGTAAACTGTGGTTTGCTGGTACTCTGTTTTCCCATTACGTCCCACACAGTTTTATCCTCCACTCTGACCGATGAACCAGTTTTTTTAAAAAGTCACATTTTAACCAAAGGAGATGCTAAACTGGTTTGGTGAAATCTGAGGGTGGTTCTTGATGGGTAACAATTTGGATCGAGGAACATAATACTGGAATGTCTCCAATACTGGCATAAGGAAGCCAGCCTTCTTCAGTGTAGTCGCTGCTATCCAAATACCCTCACAGGACAGATTTTTAATAACTGGTGTGTTTCATTCCTGTTTAGAAAAACCAAGCGATTGCTGCCATGGCTGGGAAGCCCATCCTTCACTACTTCGATGGCCGAGGCAGGATGGAGCCTGTCCGGTGGCTCTTGGCTGCAGCTGGAGTGGAGGTATGTTTTGACTTGAGTCATTTTAAGTTGAACGTGAAATTGAGTTTACCAAACATTTTTCTCACAGGAGCTGTCAAAGTATCTTACTGAATGACCTAAAATAAAAACTGCTAACTATTAAGTGACTCACAGATTTATCCTAATAAATTATTGTTTTCATTATCAATCATTGACATTAAAAGAAGAAGGGCTGGAAAAATTGCTAGGGGTTAAGAACACTTGCTCCACTTCCAGAGGACCTGAGTTCAATTCTCAGTGCCCACTTCAGGGTGAAGTACATTATTCATAAACATAAGATCAATTTAACCTATACTTAAGAACTAAAAGGATGATATCAAAAAGAACCCATGAACAAGAATTCCTACAAAGAAGCTAAGCCTGCAGAGGCTGATTTAAACTATGGAGAGTTTGGCATGCCATAGACCCAGAGGCTAATTCCAATTTATCTTGGGTACTCTTTAGCTTCCTAAAGAGCCATTCTTTGTCCACCTCTGTGTCAGACCTAAAATAAAAGCAGATTCTCCACCAATGGAAGGGCTGAGCATTTTATCAAATAGCATCAGGGGCCTAGAGTTGAGATTCCACCGCTTGACTTTAACCTACCTCTGTAATGGTTCCAATGTTGTGTTTTAAAAATAATTACAGATCATTGTGTTTAAAGTCATTACAGATCATGCCTATTGGCAGATGTTGGGCACTGTCCTATGCCATCTTCCATGCTGGGTACACAGACATCTTCCTTCTGATCTCATGGGGAATAGGCTGGAATATTATAAATGGTAGCCCAAAGAAAAGACCAGCACTTTCCTTCCACTGGCATTCCTGTAACCTATGACTTAATTATCAACATAGGCAGAGTGCAGGGAAAGACAATGTCAACTGCAAGAAAGAGAAGCAATGTGCTGTGACCACAGCTCCTTTCTTAAAAGAGCTGCTCTCAATTTCCCACAAGCCATGATTAGTCCACCTGTGTACTTGCCAAATTAAAAGATATCTTCCTTCTCTCATATTATCTGCAGACAGGAGTCATCAAAGTGAAAAGCCTGGAATGCAATGAAATTAATTAATAAAGATGTGTTCATTCTTTCTGTGTTCTAGTTTGAAGAAAAATTTCTGAAAACTCGGGATGACTTGGCAAGGTTAAGAAACGGTAAGAACAAAGATCTAAATGCTCCTGAGAGGGTTTCTAGTGGAAGCTTTAGACATTAGACATTACCTATGTAAGTGTAGCATTCATTGATGAAAGGGTGGTAAATTGTCAGCCATGGGTCTCTGTGAGCAGATCTGGTGAAGAGCTCAGTTAAAAGGGCTGAAACTTGCTGTGGGATGTTCTGTATGTCCTGTGGGAGCCCTTCTTGGGTTCTTTGTGGCGTTGCCCAGCAGGTCCGTATAGAGGATGATTGGGACCATGGGCCTGCAAGTTGTTCTGATTGGTTAATAAATAAAACCTGATCGGCCGTGGCTAGGCAGGAAAGATAGGCGGGACTAGCAGAGAGGAGAAATAAAAGGACATAAAGGCAGAAGGAGACGCTGCAGCCGCCGCAATGACCAGAGATGCTGCAGTCGCCGCAATGACCAGCAGCATGTGAAGACGCCGATAAGCCACCAGCCACATGGCAAGGTATAGATGTATGGAAATGGATCAATTTAAGATATAAGGACAGTTAGCAAGATAAGCACAGTTAGCAAGAAGCCTGCCACGGCCATACAGTTTGTAAGCAATATAAAGTCTCTGTGTTTACTTGGTTGGGTTTGAGCGGCTGTGGGACTGGCGGGTGACAAAGATTTGTCATGACTGTGGGCAAGGCGGAAAAACCCCGGCTACAGAAACTCTCTCTGTGTTTGCTGAAACCACCCCAAAGTCCCCTGAATGTCCTGTCTCTGCTTCCCATGCTTGCTGCAGTTAGCTTGGGTTCCCACACAACCTGCCATCCACATACAATTCACTGGATGCCAGCAGCAAATGTGTCAGCCACTTACCTTGAGTTCTATCAGGTTTTACAAACAAATTCCCTAGTGATCCTACATTATAGGATTAACAAGAAGATTGTGTTGATTGTATGGAATACTATGAGGGAGGATGAGAGAGAAAAGGGGGAGGGTCCACACCTATGGGTGAGGGTCTCTGGGCCTACCCAGCACACACTGACCCTTGCTGTTAGTGAAAAACACACAGGAAACCCACACAGAAGCAGGTTTGTCATCTTGCCTTGATGTCATGAACATCAAGAGACCTTTTTAATTTTAAGGGTACCAGTTAATAATACAATTATTCCTCTTTCAACTTCTTCCTAAATTATACATGAACATGAGTTAAACACACCATCACACCCTGTGGTACACATGCAGAAGCATTGTCAATCTGAAATTAAAAAGTTAAAATGGTAGAACTTAGAGGACACTAAAAACAGAAAAAAATTAAATGTGATTACACTGAAAAATTAATTAGTTATCAAGCAATTAGTTATTTTTAATTTTTCTGTCATTTCATCAAATACTTTTTGTTTTGAACGTGTCTGACCATGGATTGAATATATATAATATATACATATGTGTGTGTGTCGTATTACATATGCCCATAAACATCTTATTCTCTTTTCTCTTTGCTTCATCCAATAGATGGGAGTTTGATGTTCCAGCAAGTGCCCATGGTGGAGATTGACGGAATGAAGCTGGTGCAGACCAGGGCCATTCTCAACTACATCGCCTCCAAATACAACCTCTATGGGAAGGACATGAAGGAGAGAGCCCTGTATGATATACTTACTCTGGAAAATATTTAGGTCCTATCTTGAGTGAACAGAGTGATGGAAAAGGACCCACGAACACAATGGGCCTGTGTGCTTTGGCATACATACACTGACATCAGCTAAGTAGAGCACTATGGGATAGAGGGAAGAATATGAGAGGTTAGGGGTATCTCATGTAGAACAGGAGAGGGTGGAGTTCTGTTTCCCTTTGTTTGGTCTTCAGAAGCAGCATTTAGCCAATAGCTTTAGAAAAGGGAAAAGAGGTGGACAGCTTTGACTGTCAGTAAAGAGAAGGCCCCAAAGAGCTGATCTTCCAGTTCTGACAATTGCAGCTGTGACCCTAGGTTACCATGTAAATCTACATCAGTCAGGCTGATTGTGGCTCATAGACTCTGGTACAGAGACACCAGGGTTGCATGAAGCTTTGCGTGGGAACTAGAGGATTCTTGGGGGTGTCAAGACTGATCATGAGGTTTTCTCTCTCCTGATAGAACCGCCCCATTCAAACTAAATCTTCTGTAGAATTATGGGTTTTTTCTCAAAATGTTAAACATCAAGTCACCAATAACCCAGCAGTTCCATTACCAGATAGACACACAAGAGAAATAAAAATATATCCTCCGGAATAATGTTCACAGGATGTTCATAGATGCATTATGTTCAAAAAGTATAATGTTCAAACAGTAAAAAATGAGCCAAATGTTAACAGAAGAATGGATGAAGAAAGGAACATTTCTTGCTAGCCCTTTAGATCATTCGGAAGGGAATGTTACTGGAGGTGGTGGTGTTTGCCTTTATCCCAACAAATTCAGTGACAAGGCAGGAGAATCTCTGTGAGTTTAAAGCCCACCAGGGCTACAGAGAGATCCTGTCTCAAAAAAACAAAACCAAAAAAAAAAAAAACCAAAACAAAACATGAAACGATTGCTAACCAGCAAGTAAAAATCTATTATTACTAGCTCCATAGCCCCATCAGAGGTGAACTATTTGGCCACTGCCTTTTATGTTTTTCAACTATAAAATCTGAGGCAAGAGAGCTTTAGCAGAATGTTTGTCTGTTTTTCAGCATTGACATGTATACTGAAGGTCTGATGGATCTGGATGAAATAGTTCTCCATCAACCTTACGTTCCCCGAGAGGAGAAAGAGGGAAACCTTGCCAAGATCAAGGACAAAGCAAGGAACCGTTACTTCCCTGCCTATGAGAAGGTGAGTGCATGCTGTTTGACCTTTAGAGCGCTCAGAGGGCCTAGTACTCCTCAGGAGGCATCTGAGCAGCTAACATTGCTGCAACAAAAATGCCAAGCACGGTGTGGGTTAAACCTCAGACATTTATTTCTCACTGTGCTGGATGCTATGAAGTATAAAATCAAGACATTGCGTTGGTGTCTGGCCAGACTTGCTCCTTGGTTCTTTTATGCCTGCTTTCTCTCTGTGTCTTCAATGGCAGATGGAGGTAAGAGCTCTCTGGTGCCCCCTTGTTGGGAGGAGGAATGCCATTCATGAGCCCTTAAACTGTAGAACCTCTTCCCCTCGAGAGGGTCCTACTTACTAACAGCATCATGCTGTGGGCTGGAGTTCTCATCATCCTAATTTGTGGGAGATACAAACCATCAGGCACAACAGAGCCAAGAGGAAAAGGGCCTAGGTGTTCTTGGGCTGTTGGTCTTCACTTCCAGAACGGACTTCATTATTGTTAATTCAGCACCCAAACACTGAAGGTGTTGGGTAAAGGTCGAATGTAAAGAGCCATTGACAGTTATAGCAAATACTGTGTTCCTCCCCTCTCGCAAAAAAAAAAAAAAAAAAAAAAAAAAAAAAAAAAAAAAAAAAAAAAATTGTTTTTCTGTCACTCATGACAGAATTTTTTCAGACAGATTTCACAGTCACAATTAGAACTTGGGATGTGTAAACATCGGAGCCATACTAAAGGCTGGACCTGATTGAACAGGACACTGTAATCTTTTGGCTCAAGAGCATCAAAATGAGAGCAACACATCAAAAAACATTCCACCCCCCAAGTCTAGGGAAGCCTGAAACAGGTCTCCATCAGGAGAGTGTTACACTGTTTCAGGATGGACTCAGAGTATCTACACAATATTGTCAGAGGCATGGAAGGGAAGAGACAGTGAGGAAATACAAAGAAAACATAATTGCCATAATTAGCAACACTGCTCTCAGATTTTTAAAAGTAAGTTGCACAAGAATAAGGGAATAAAGTTCTATTTTCATATACATATGTACATCTGTTTGTTGTGTGTGTACCATCCTACTTAGAGTTCCATTTACAAATGAAGAGGCCATGTTTCAGAATCAGACACTGTTAGGCCAATCTGAACAAAAAAAAATGTCTAAGCTTGTCACTGAGGCAGGAACCTTGCAGATAAAGGAAGAACCATTTGAGTTCCATTCACTTCTACTTCACTGACTAGGGGCATTTCCCCTTTATTCTTCAGGTTTCAATAATGCTGAGTTATTTTAGCAAAAAGCTCACATTGTTCCCATTTGTTGTGTAAAAAGTTACTTAGCATTAGATTATTCTTCCTTTATTCAACAAATACTAATTCATTGCTGTGTGTCAGATCCAGGGTACAGAATAATATAAATGCTCATATCCACAGACTCTCCCTCTTGGCCCTTGGGATGCTTACAGATTAGGATTTATCCCATGAAGAGATGCTCTCTGTTGATTACAGTTTGTCACCTGCTGTGGGATGGTCTGTATGTCAAATTGTTCTGATTGGTCAATAAATAAAACACTGATTGGTCAGTGGCCAGGCAGGAAGTAGGTGGCCAGGCAGGAAGTAGGTGGGACAAGGAGAGAGGAGAATTCTGGGAAGCGGAAGGCTGAGGCAGAGAGACACTGCAAGCCACCGCCATGACCAGCAGTATGTGAAGACGCCGGTAAGCCACCAGCCACGTGGCAAGGTATAGATTTATGGAAATGGATTAATTTAAGCTATAAGAACAGTTAGCAAGAAGCCTGCCACGGCCATACAGTTTGTATGCAATATAAGTCTCTGTGTTTACTTGGTTGGGTCTGAGCGGCTGTGGGACTGGAGGGTGACAAAGATTTGTCCTGACTGTGGGCAAGGCAGGAAAACTCTAGCTACAGTCATCTGTAATGTGAAACCAAAGAACCCCTTGAATATCTGTTAACTACATAAATTACAGTGTCATTTTGTTCTTTTACCAAGCAGTTATTCATATTTCTATATGTATACATAATCTGATATTTGATAACATATTATTTTTAATTGGTAGTGCTACAACATTTTTCTTCTTTATTCTTCATGACTTTAACATTGAAGGATTATTTTAGCAAATATTACATGTTACTCCATTCATCTACAAAGGTTGAGATAGGTATGGTGATGCAAGCCAGTAAGCTGGGTGCTCAAGACATAGAAGCCAAAGGATCAGTTCAAGACTAGGCTAAGTACACAGTGAGTTTGAGGCCAGCCTGGGCTACATGAAACCCTGTCTCCAAAATAGAAAGAAAGAAAGAGAGAGAGAGAGAGAGAGAGAGAGAGAGAGAGAGAGAGAGAGAGAGAGAAACAAAGAAACAAAGAAACAAAGAAACAAAGAAGTGAAGGTAGGTTAGTTAGATTAAAGAACACATGGGTATCATGTGTTCATCGACTTGATGGCAAATCGGGCATCCTGTGGTGCTGGCTTTGTTGTAGGTATCCATTCCTCCCATCCCCCACCTACACATTCTTCTTTCCACCACGGTACCTTTTTCTAGCATTCCAAAATTAATTGGAGACAGACGTGCAGTTAACCCTTTGTTGCCTCGGCACTGCAGAGGATGCCATAGTATAAAGAGCCTGAGTCAGTGTTGCAGAGGAGATGACGATCAAGCTTACTCTTGATGCCATGGATATGAGGGCACTGGGAAAGGAGAATGAGGAGGAATGTAACCACTGAAGCAGTCTACTCAGTGTGAAGGATGTCTTCACACAGGTGAAGCCACTTCCCACTAAGAAGCTATGGAATACAGTGAGGCAACACCCTCAAGGTCAGATCTCCACGCTTTTAGTGTGTGTGGGGGGAGGGGGGTCAGGAAGAAATAGTGTGGCTGAAGCTGGGAGTGTCACACATGTACGAAAAGCAGTGAAGGACAGATGACAAAATGATGGGGAGACATCTGCCTCTTGATTTTATCATGAGTCAGAGAATAGAGCAAGATGTGGGGCTCCATACACACCTAAAAAGCCAGCAGAAGGGAAATTTGATTTGAGAGCCTCAGAAAAAGGTCAAAAGGATCCAGTGTGATGACTGTGGTTGTCAAGATCTGACTAACATCTTGAATCCCTCAGGTGTTGAAGAGCCATGGACAAGATTATTTGGTTGGCAACAGGCTGAGCAGGGCTGATGTTTACCTGGTTGAACTCCTCTACCATGTGGAAGAGCTGGACCCCACCATTATGGCCAACTTCCCTCTGCTGAAGGTGCTCTATTTCAAGCTCTCTGAGGGGCAGCCCATATCTTACCTCGTGGGATCTAATATTTTAACCCAACTTCTAGTTTCTTCCTGCCTTCATAGCTACCCCTTGCCCCCCACGGTACCTACAAAATGAGATTTTAGACCCTAGGTCTGAGAAATATGCTATCTCTAGAAGGCTATGTTGTCTTGTACAATGGAAAGAGTCCAAGGCCTCACGTTCTCCCCCCATACACACACCCTGTTCCACCTTGGATTTGATCCTGATTTCGATGAGATTCTCTTTATCACTGCTGTAGCCTGTTCTTGACAGTGATCCTATCTGGAGAGGCCTTTTCAAGCTTCTCTATTATCAAACATTGTACTTCCCTCTATGGTGGCTCCTTCACAGACATATTTCCCCAATGCAATAACTCCCGTGGTGTGTGTGTGTGTGTGTGTGTGTGTGTGTGTGTGTGTGTGTGTGTGATGTGAGCTTGTGTTCATCTCTGTGTGTGTGATGTATGCATGTGTTCATGTGTGTGTGTGTGTGTGTGTGTGTGTGAGAGAGAGAGAGAGAGAGAGAGAGAGAGAGAGGTATGCATGTTTCATGTGGGTGTGTACAAATGTACTTATGCATATGGAAGCCAGAGGTATACATAAGATGCCTTGCTGGATCACTCTCCAGCTTATCTTTGAATGGAGTCGTCACTGAGCCTGGAGCTCATCTATTCAGCTAGGCTGGCTGACCAGTGAATTTCAGGGCTGTCTTCTTCACCCTCTGCACCACAGCGCTGGGGCAAAGGTACATACTGTTGTACTTGCCATTATGTGGGTTTTGGGGATCCTAACTCACACCCTCATGCTTGCATAGCCGGTACTTTGTCCACTGAGCCATTCCTCAACCCTCCTGATCGTATGACTTGTCTTGGTTTTGTGTGGTGCTAGTGATTAACCCTCACATACACCAGGCAGTGCTGTACCACTGGGCTATACTGCCAGCCCCCCGCACTTCCCACTTGTCGTTCCCAGTGTGAAGGTTGGTTATGACCGGACCCGGGTTTCCTGTTCTATTTTTCTACCACTATTTCTGACTCTGTTGTCCCAGATCTTCATTTTATCTGTTTGGGTGTGTCTACATATCAACATCTGAGAAACAAACTGTTCATCCTTAAATTCTAGAGAAATGAAGAGTCTGCAGGACTAAAGTCCAGAGAAGAAGATGGGAACAACTTGAACAGAATGAATCTTTAAGATAAACCGGGGGAAAGCTCCATTTTTTCCCTCTCAACTTCATTCTCTCTGGGTTTCTGTCTCCAGCCTCCACCCTGCTGCTGATGGAGGGGATCGGTTGGTTTTCTGCCTGGCAGGGCTGCAGGACTGCACAAGCATTAGCTGTTTCTTCAGCTGATCTTTGAGGCTCTGATTTGTTTGTTGCAGGCACTGAGAACCAGAGTCAGCAACCTTCCCACTGTGAAGAAGTTTCTCCAGCCTGGCAGCCAGAGGAAGCCTTTCGAGGATGAGAAGTGTGTAGAATCAGTAATGAAGATTTTCAGTTAAGTCAGGCACATATGGATGAACAGCAGCCACAGGACCAACCTTCTAAAGCTTTGCAACAGTGAAGTGTTTTGATTAAATGTTGATCCTGCTTAGTGTGAGGCTTACAAGTTTTCTAAGGTTTGTGCATTAACTTAAGTAGTCATGACCTATGTGGATTTGTGGGATGCTATTTGGTTGTAGTCAATATTGAAATCATCATCACTTCCTGGGATATTCCCTTGAATTTCAATAAAACAGAACAAGCTTCTTAGACTCTGGAGTGTTCAAATATTGTCATGAAATAGCTGTCATAGGCTTGTCAAACAGAGATAAGCAGAAACCTTCATGTCAAGCTCTGGCTCTTGCAGACATCATCTTTCCTGATGGATCGTGCCCTTTCTCACCAAGTACACACATGCATGAGCACATGCACACTGTGAAGAACTGTTTCCTTCAACTAATTAACCGTTTTCTTATTCAAGTACTCAACCAGTATATTTATGTTAAATATAGAGCATTCATTCCTCCTGTGGCTGCATGAATGGTGAATAGAGCAAATATAATCATTTACCCAGCTCCAGAAGCTAAAATTACCATAATAAAAACTTAGGAAATTCCTAATACAAAATTGGACACTGTATGTCCCATTCCTAAGGCTTCTATGATAATGTACTACAAACATTGTGCCTCAAAGTAATATAAACCTATTCTCCAACAGTCCTGGGAGAGGGGTATGTCTAAAGTCTGCAGTGTACCAGGTTCTGCTTTGATGAGTTGTTCTTCTTAGCCTCTTCCAAGCACTTGCTGAAACCATGGTGAAATTCCTTGGTTTGTTGATATAGTACCCAAATCTCTACTGCCATGGTAGTATGGCATTTGTGTGTGTGTGTGTGTGTGTGTGCACGCACACACACACACACACACACACACACACACACACACAGAGATATTCCTCTTATCAATCACTGTTTTATGGACAGCCCCAATCTAGTAGAGCATCAACTTTTTACATTGGTAGAGACAATCTTTCCAGATGAGATCACACTTACAGGAATTATAGTTAGGACTGAAACATACTCTACGACGGAATTTATACTAAAGTCTCATGCTAGGGAGCAGTTAATTCTGGGCACATACCTAATACAAATACCTCTGCTGAACGCTGGGCTCTGAATGAGAGGTGATATAGTTATTTTTCATTCTACTATGACAAGAACACCTGAGAAAAGTAACTCATGGGACAAAGGGTTTATTTTGGCTTACACTTTGGGGTACAGATACTATGCCGGGAAGGCATGATGATGAGAATAGCTTTAGGTGTGGTATCAGGGATATGAAGCAGCTACTCACATTTCATCCCCAGTCAGGAAGCAGAGAAAGAGAGAGATGAATGCTGGCACTTGGCTCACATTCTCCCTTTTATTCATTTGGGGATCACAGTCCATGGGAGGATGTCTCTGACATTCAAGGTATGTCTTCCCTCAGTTAACCCTCTACAGAAATATCCTCACACACTTACACAGTGCTTTATCTCTTAGTTTATTCTAAGTCTCATCAAGTTGATAAGATTAATCCGTAATCATTATATTAGTGACTTTCCTATTGCTATTGCAGTGATAAAACACAATGACCAAGGTGATCTACAGAAGGAAGGTTTTACTTGGGATCACAGTTTCAGAGGTTATGAGTCCATGATATCGGGAAGTGGCAGGCATGGCAGAGGGAACAGCAGCTGAGCCCTCATATCTTGACTGTAGGCAGGAAGCTGAGAAAGCAAAGACTAGAAATTTCTCTAGTCTTTAAACCCTCACAGCCCAACTCCAGTTTCCAACTCCAGTGACACACGTCCTCCATCAAGACCACACCTCCTAAGTCTCCCTAAACACCACCACCTACTGTCAATCAAGTATTCAAATAGACAGGACTGTGGGGAACATTTCTCACCCAAGCCACCACAATCATCATTATTTAATTTTCTGTCCTGAAACAGTTTGAATATAAAAATAAAGGCATTGAACTTGAAGCTGTCTTTAAAATTAAAAGATCATCCAAAAACAGTGGTCTCTCATAGAAAAGCAGAAATTAGGATCCTCAGTTCATGAGAAGGGCCAGAGGTCATGTTTGCAAAGATAGTAAGCATTACTGTAGGTGGAACATTATAGCACTAGGAAGAGGGGCTGACAATGAGGGCCTTCAAGGAACAGCTTGTTATGTGGACTTTGAAGCCACAGGAAAAAGCCTGGGTTTTGCTTTGAGAAATTACAGAAAGCTGAAGAGTAAATATAGGTATTACTTTTCCAGTATAACATAAGATTTGAAATTCACACTTTTAAATGTTTTTTGAAACACTCAAGCCTCTACCTCAGAAACCAAGAATTTCCCCCACTATGTGTTAGTTTATTGTTGCTGTGAAAAACACGCCAGAGAGATGAGTCCACAGCAGGAAATACAGGTTTTTGTTCACAGCGTCAGGGGCTTCACTCTCTGGTCAGCTGGCTCCGTTGTTTAGGGGCTGAAATGAGGCTGAATATCAAGAGGGTGTGAAGAGAGCTGCTCAGGTCTGGACAACCGAGAAGCAGAAAACAGGAACATTCCAGCCAGGGACAAGATGTGCTTTCAAAGGCATGGCCCCCTGGCAACCTACTTCCTACAGTTCACCCTACTTCCCACAGTTCACCATCTTCCTATAGAACATTCACGTTGTCAATAAATCAGTGCATTAATCTGTTGCCTAGGTTAGACCCCTCGTTATTCAGTAACATTTTAGGATTGGATTGCGTACTTGGGAACCAAGATTTCAATGCATGAGTCTCAGGGTAACACTTCGTATCTGAACCATGACAAGTTAGATGTGGTGGGTCCAATGAGAACGATCCCCATAGGCTCATATATTTGAATCCTTGGTCCCCGGTGGGTGGAACTGTTTGGAAGGATTAGGAGGTGTCCTTGTTGAAGAAGGTGTGTCATCGGAGATGGAACTTGGAGCTTTCAAAAGCCCATGCCATTTCCAGTCTCTCTGTTACTGTGTTGCCCTGCCCGCCGCCCTCTGCCTCGTGCTTGTGGATGGAAGCTCTTGGTTACTACCCTAGCGCCATGCCTGACTGCTTCTGTCCTGCTCCCCACCATGATGCTCATGAATTCTAACTCTCCGAAACTGTAAATTCCTTCCATGTGTTGGTCATGGTGTTTCGTTACAGCAATAGGAGTCTCTCTTTCATACAGACTATCAAAGTTAAGCCCATTAAAATAGTTAATGAGTTCATTTGACCAAAAGCCTTTCATAAATATGGCATCAACAAACAACAAAGTGATGTGGAATCCATGCAGGGATAATGGAGAAGAAACTTTATATTGTGTTTATGGAATCAAAACTATATATTCTTGGTTAAGGTGGAAGGTCACTGATTAGAAGGTCATTGGCAGTGTCTGACCAGTTAAGTACAAGTTATTATGCTACTCACAACTCACACAGGACGTGGGTGACAAGCTGCATTTCAATTACTTAACATGAAAAATCAAGGTGCCGTGGTGCTATCGCAGCTTGACACATTCCCAAATAGCCATATAACTCTCACATGAAACGCAGAAACCAACTCCACTCAAGAAGCCAAGTAGCTCAATGACCAGTAGAAAATCTCGTTGCTTTAGTGTCTTTGCAGGAGTGTTGTATATTCACATCACACTTTTGTTTTTTCTACCTATTTGACTTCATTACTTGGATATATTCTGGGCATTTTGAATATAACTGCTTCCTGTAGAACTTTTTTTTATTAAAAAGTTTTGTTTATGTTCTAGATTAGAAATAAATTACCCTGAATGTCAGGAAAACAGGATTCTAATTTAGTGTACTCTACAAGTTAGCTACATGGTAAGTCAGCATCTGTGGAATGTCCAGAGAATGGCTAAGGTTGGATTCTCAGTCATAGACGCCTAGAGGCATCCCTTGCCCCCTCATATCTTACTCTGTTGTGATTCCCGTCTCCTCCCCCTCAGGTTCTGATACCACAAATGTCTCCAGACATGGATAGATATCTGGTGTATTGAGTAAATTGGGCCTGTTTTAGAATGCCTGCTCGAGTTCAAAATAAGACATGAAAAGAAGAGGAAGGCTTGGGTAGAAGGGGTTTGGTGGGATTAGGAAGGGGCTAAAGGAGAAGAGGACCTTGATTTTTAAAGTGTGTCTGTATTAAACTGTAGAAGAATAAATCAATAACTTTAACCAATTAAAAATTCAAAAGTCTGAATGGGAAAGCTAGATAGTTAATCATATAACTCGTTTTGAAAATCTAATGTCACTCAGGTGTGTACAGACTCGTTATCATTATATACACACCTGCACTGTCCTGGAATATATGCTGAAATTCTGGGTAGGAGGGAGAGGAGTCTTAAAAGAGAGTCTGGGAGTTTCTATCTATATGCCTTAGCCATCAGCTTATCCCCTACCATACACCACAGGCAAAGCAAATACACTAAATAAAAATTAATGACAGGAATTTGAGGAACCCAAGGGCATCCCCATATGACCTTGAAGTACAACCTCACATTCAGATTCCTTGTGCTCATAACACAAATTACATGTCATTATTTTTTAAATCAGTTAGGTATTCAGAACTATCTTCTTATGATGGATTCTTATCAACAGGCTGGCGAAAAGTCTTTACGCAGGATTCGTCAGGATTGGACAAAAGGATAAAAGGTTTCCCCCTCATGATTTGGGGTAGCCAGTCCCTGGTCCCAGTGGCTTCACAACACACACACTGCTCCGGATTCTGTAGCAACCCCTCACTCTGTCCAGTGGGTTCCTGTAAACCAAGGAGGGCACAGGGTGCAGAACATAAAACAAAGAGATTAGGGAAAGTGAGGGTGAGAAAACACAAGGAAATAAAAAAGGCATATTGAAGTAAAAGAGAAGAGAGGGAAAGGGCGTGGGTCTGAACGAGAGGAGGGGTTAGGAAAGACAAAATAGAGACGGCATCTACAGCACAATCCCTCTAGTGATGTTATCGTTATCTTGCCTGAACAGATAGATGTGCGAGGACTTGCTTCTATCCCTTATCTCCCATGAAAATGAAACAGATTTCTATCAGTCTCCTCAGAAATCCTGACAGAGTCTGACAGCAAATATGTGCTGTTTCTGAGATGAGACTTTTCAATAATGTAACATATACAATAGAAGAAGAGGGGAGATGTGCTTTCCTCTGGTTACCCTTGAACTTTGACATTGTTCTCTTCCAGTCCTGCTTTAGATCACACTGAACTATGAAGAGCCCTGTCCCTGTAACCTCAGCCTGGAGCTGGTCAGCAGTCATCCCTACACCACACTCTGCACTATGGGCACTTTCCTCTGAACAGCCCCTCACTGCTCTCACCTCCCCTCACTCCAGCTGTACTCAGTTTTCCTGCCTTCTCTTCTACATCTGCCCTGAACTCAGCATCCCTTTCTTGCAAAGGCTTCTGAAATGTATGGTTCAAGGACAGAGTGTATTTGTTCCCAGCTGAAGAAGGCTCAGGCAGCCTGCAGTCCAGAGCAGGGAGGAGGCACTGTTTACCTCTGAACCATGGCCACGCAGTGTACAAGTCCCCATAGCAAACACCACCTTTCCCTAGGAAGGCAGCCACAGTCTGGAGCCCTGGGTAGGAAATCCCCTGTGAGAGGCTCTTCATGAACCCTACAGAAAATGGTTCTTTTCATAAGTTCTGAGTCTCCTTCTTTCATAGCCGTAAATGTCCACATTGCATCCTCTTTCTTGGCCTTCTGTACACAATTTGCTTGCTGCTACAAAGATACTTTTAGGGGGAAGTTCTTGTACTAATACAACTTCAACTCACCCCCAGAGCAAGCCCAGTGGCCTTGTAGTCTGCCATCTTCACAAGAAAAGCTGAGCACACACAAATGTTTCTGTCTACCATCTTGTCCTTGTCAACATGTGCTCCGTGAGCTTGAGCTAAAGCATAACGAAGATTGTGTCCTCCATTTTTCCTTCTTAAGCTCTGACCCTAAACTGAGCATGCTCAGAATGTGTTACTGTGTGTGCTGAAGAATATGCCCATATTCAATTGCTTTCCTATGTGAATATGCACAGGCTTGCCTACATAAAATCCCCACACTTCCTTTGTCTGAAGAAGACACTATGCTCCACTCACCTGCATCTGATAAGATATCTTTCTCACTCCTATTTGCTTGTGTTGGGGGTTTCTAGTCACCATGATGCAAACCCCCCTGCATTCAGTTACAGAACTGAAATACAATTACAAGTATTCCTGCCATGTGCCTTAGAGCTCAGAGCTGTCTCTAATGGGTCCGTGCCCCCACCCATTCCCCCAGCCCTGTCCTCAGCATCCTCAGGAAGACTATTTTTCTACTTCCTAGCTGGGCTCTCCCTCTGAGATCAACATTAGGATAAAATCCCCCAAACCAGGGAGTCCAGTGCTCTAAGCTCTGCCACCTGTCCTGAGAAGCTAAGACAAATACTAAGAAACAGGGAAAGGAGCTTTACTGATGATGCGATCAGAAAGCACAGAGGTCTGGTGATCTAAAATCTGTCTACAAACTATCTCAGTGTTACAGGGCAAGGACTGCAGATCTACATGACAGGTTTCTGGTAGTGTTGGTCTAGCTCAGCAGTTCTCAATGTGTGGGTCATGACCTCTTTGTGATTTGAATGAACCTTTCACAGGAGTTGCCTAAGATCATCTGCAGATCAGATATTTACATTATGATTCATAACAGTAGCAAAGTTACAGTTATGGAGTAGCAAAGAAAATAATGCTATGGTTGGGGGTCACCACAACAAGAGGAACTGTATTGAAGGGTCGCAGCGTTAGGCAGCCTGAGAACCACTGCTATAGCTGATCTAGCCATCACCTCAGGATCTGCCACCGAGGGGGGTTTTGATGCCAACGAAGTCTCCAGTGTTTAGGCATTCGTTTCAGGCCTTTGTCTTAAGATGACCATCAGCCGGGTGGTAGTGGCACATGCCTTTAATTCCAGCACTTGGGAGGCAGAGCCAGGCGGATCTCTGTGAGTTCAAGGCCAGCCTGGGCTACCAAGTGTGTTCCAGGAAAGGAGCAAAGCTACACAGAGAAACCCTGTCTTGAAAAATCAACCCCCCCCCAAAAAAAAAGAGATGACCATCAGTTAGGTCTGTGGCTTCTGAAACCCAAAGAAACTATGGAGAAGAAAGATTCAGGAGAGCTCAGAAAGAGGGGAAGGAAATAAGATGGGCTCAGGAATAAAATCCACTTAGCCAGACGGATGCAAGGCTTTTTTCAGAGGCCCCATGAAAGGACAAAGGAGCCCAGCTCTGTGTCCTTGCTCAGGAGCCAACTTGGCAAGGCCAGTCTGGGGCTGAGGCATGGGCCTTGTAGGAATAAAGGTTCCAGTTCCTGGGAACTGGGCTTTTCCCCTCTGAAGAGACTGGAGTTATCAGTCCCAAGGCTGCCATGTGCTCTGGGAGTTCTTGAGATAGCCTGTGTTCTCTTTGTGCAGCATGGTTTGATTAGCCTCGCACTGGCTGACTTTGTCCCATTGTGTGACAGTTTCTGCTGACTCAGTCCCACGTCGCCCCGGAAACAGTATGTAAAGTGCTGTTTGCTTGGCACAGACAAAGCTTGTGCAAGAGCTCCTGACCCCAGCTTTTATCTTCTTTATCCTCTATCTTCTCTATATTTCTCATCCCCAGCACCTCCACCTCCTGTCACTGAAGAAGGACCTGCTGGTCCAGGTCAGTCCCCCAGCTGCTGAGAAGAGAGTCACAATCTGTCGTGGTGTAGACACAGTGCTCCCCGTCTCTGGGCACAGTCAGAATCACTGCGTTTCCTGAGGTTTCACAGTAACAAGAGCGAGAATGCAAGCTGTCGGAATGACTGCTGGGTTGGTTTCAGGGTTCCAGTGGTGGTGGCTGGATATTTGTTTTGTTTTTGAAACAGGGTCTCAATATGCAGCTCTGGTTGGCCTGGAACTTGCTACGTAACCAAGCTGACCTTGGATTCACAGAGATTTGCCTGCCTCTGCCTCCCAAGTCCTGTGATTAAAGGCGTGCGCCACCATACCAGGATCAGCCTGGTTCGGAATCCCGACTCCATCTGTTAGTAGCTGCTTCACCCTTGTCGGATGGGATGTTAGAATCCAGTTGCTGGTCGGACTGCAGTACAGGCAACAGCCATTCCCCTGTCGCAGCACAGGCAATGTCCCTCCCCCGCTGAGGCATTATCTCTGAGACCTTAGCTGAAAAGGGGTACTGGTGGCCACACATCCTGATCCCTACCTCCTCCTTCCTATGTGCAGTGAAATTTCCCACACCATCAGAAAGGTGTCAGGAGAGACCTCCCATTTCTCTTTCCAGAGTCCTCCATGCTGTCTCTCTCTGGTGCTGAGGCCCGAGCTCTCCTCAGAGTCCTGTCACGCTGTTATCTATCTGTCCATAATGTTAATGTCTAAAACAAACTCCTTCCTCCTCAACAATCCATCTCAGTGACCTTCTCAGACTCCTTATCTGAGACCTTTTAACCCTTGACCTCTGTGCCTCAGGTCCCCCATGCCCAAAGCTGGTGTGAAATAAGGGTTAAATGAGTTAAAGGAGCTTACAAGGGTGCCTTCCACAGAGTTAACCTTTGATAAGGGTTCTTCAGTAGAGTAACCAAAGGCCGGACGGTGTTGTCTGCATTTCATCGACGAAGAAACTGAGGCTGGTAAGAGTCATTTATGTCAGATCTAGAAGTGAAGTCCAGGTTTTCTGGGATGACTCGCTGTAGTGATAAGGAGAATAACAGTGTTGTTTACGTATACTCACCAAATGCCCACTGTGCTCAGCCTTCACACACACACAGTCCGTCATTTATTCCTCATAACCAACCAGGCAACTGCCTTAAAATAGTTCTTTGTTTTCAAGTTAACAGAAAAAAAAACTGCGTTTTCCCATGAAGTAGGTGTTGTTAACTCCATTTTAGAGCGGGAAAACTCGAGGCCAAGAAATCCAGAAGGCGCCGGGTGGTGGTGGTGGTGGTGGCGGCGGCGGCGGCGGCGGCGGCGGCGGCGGCGGCGGCGGCGGCGGCAGCGGTGCATGCCTTTAACCCCAGCACTCGGGAGGCAGAGACAAGCGGATCTTTGTGAGTTCGAGGCCAGCCTGGGCTACAGAACAAGATCCAGGAAAGACACAAAGCTACACAGAGAAACTCTGTCTCAAAAAAACAAAACAAAACAAACAAACAAAATCCAGAAGGCAAATACTGACTGCTGTGTCAGGGATGGGCATCCAGAACCTGGGGTGCCAACTATGTATGTTCAGTGACCTCTCCAAAGCAACAGCCCAGCTTGTTTTATAAACAGCCCGGAGCAGTCAGGACAAACTGGGTGACATTTGTGAGCTCCTCAAAGACGGGAGTCCTTGCTATTATTGTGCCACATATCAAGACCCGCAAGCAAGACCACCACAGAGCCGATATGCAAAACACACAGGGGTTTATTGACTACAAGCAAGCCGGTCCATGTCCAACACTCTGACACAGCGGGTGGAGGAGGACTGCCCTGGCTCTCAAAATGAGGGATTTTTAAAGGGAAAAACTAAGCAGGGTGGTACAAGCCTCTGGGTCATAGAATTGGGTGAGAATATGTAACCTTTGAATTTACTGGTTGGGGTCCAGAGGAATTTTCAACAACAACAGTTATCAGAAGGATACTTGGAACCCGCAGATGTCCAAGGACATTTGGGACCAGCAGATGTTGTTTATCAAAACTACTCACTGGCCAGCCCACCCTGGTGGGGTCGCCTCAACCGCGACCTTGGCTGTTTATAATTTCTCTTGGAGCTGGTTTGAGGTTTTTACTGGAACTAAGTTCGGCTTCTGACCAAGTGCCGCTTAAAATGGAGTTTTTCTGTACTATGGGGTTTATCTTGCTCTCTCACTATCATCCTTCACTTCTCCCTCTGCACCAGGCTCTAGACCCCCGCAGGTGACCCACATCCTCCCATGCAAAGATTTGCAAGTCGGTTTCCAATGAGCTTAAGACACCAGGCTCAGGAGAGGCAGATGCCAGGTGAGCACTTGGTAGCCAAGGCCAGGGCTGGGGCCAGCAGGATTATTCCACGGCGCTGAAGAGACAGAAGCCGTAGGTGCCAGAACGCAAAGGGACCCCCGGTGTCTGGTCACACGGGCTTGTGATGGCCGTCGATTTTCAGGAAGAAAACAAACTGAAGGCGAGAAGGCTGGCACTTCCCACAGGAGCAGCAGGTCCTAGCAGGGAGCCGCTCCTGCAAGGGCTGCAGTGGCTGCCTGCTTTAAGATCACAGCTGAGGTCTGAGGGACCCAGCCCTTCAGCAGGCGCTGTCTGGGCCATTCTGACTCTGACAAGCTCTCATGACCACACATGGTTGTGGCTGGCAGCCCAGGCAGACATGACTGTTTTGGCTTCTGTCTTTTCTATTTTCCCTCTATCACCAGGCAGGCACTCAAAGTCCTGGATCTCAGCTCATCTGATTGGAGGTGGTGGCCAACCCATATGCCCTGGCAGTGCCCAGTGCTGCCCCCTGGTGGAAGAGCAAGGATCGAGATACCATCTGGGTCAGGAAGGAGCAGATAGGATCAGGAAGGGAAGAGGGGAGCTGTGTGGATGTCTCAGAGACTTTAAAGAACTGTGCTGTGAGTCTCTCTGCTGTCCCCATAGGTAAATGATTTCCCGTGACTTAAGGGGCAGCAAACACAATAGCCCTGACTCCCAGACGGACTTTGATGAGGGAGGCCGAGTTGTCTCTTCACCTCAGCTTCCCTTTGGAGGCCCCACAACCCTCACTGAGTTTAGAAGGCCCCTCATTTAGAGTTTTCCTGGAATTGGAGTGCGTGGGGGGCGGGGTTTTAACTTGAGCACCAGGTAGTCACTCTTTTATTATTAGGTCAACATCAAAGAGATGTGAAAGTCCTGTGCAAAACTTGGCACCAGGACCACCTGAGGAAGGCCAGGCAGCGCTCTACACCATCAGAAGATCTCAGGGGTGTTCAGAACTGCATTCTGATGAGTTTATGCTTAAGGAGGAATGCTGTGGGAGACAAATATGGCTCTCCCTCCTTTTAGCACCCTCCTCCACATATCTTCATTTACTCTCTGAACACCCCACCCCCACCCCACAATCTGTGGGAAATAGAATTTTCTGAGGACTTCTTACATAATCCTGAACACTTGAGACCAGACTGTGATGTTGTCTTGTGGTTTTTTTTTTTCTTCAGCCCCTTTTCCCTTCATCAGAATGGATGCTGAAGACAGGAAATGTGTGACTGGGTCAAATTCTCTGCCAAAAGTCCCTGAGAGGTCACTGCATGAAGCTGTGAAGGTGAGGCCTAACTTGTGATGGTGGAGACGTTGAGATGCGGGAAATGTCAGTCACAAAGTGAAGCTGGCCCAAGAGAGAGCTTCCATGTGCTGTAGGTGGCAAAGGTTGGCAAGGTGAGGCTGCCAAAGGTTATTAGAGCTCAGGTGATGCCACCACAAGCTCCATATGCCAAAGACGGCGACGTCAGTTCTGGTGTTTCCCCTGCTGGCTTTTGTGTTGGTTTAGTCCAGTCACTCCTTGTTGTCTGCCCATTCCTCTCTTGTATAAAGAGCATCTTCAGTCTGTGCCAGGACGTAGTGGAAGTCTGTACTTACTTTTCTCATGGACTTTTGCTTTTCACACATAAGAGCACACCGAGTCTTAGAAGCAACTTTTGAAGAAGAATCTGCAATGTGTCCCCATGTCCCTATGTCCCGTCATCAAGTGCAGTACAGACTCTCAAGCTTCCCATGTCAGAGCTGCAGGAGAGATGATTACCGAGCCTCACCTCCAGGCTTCCAGAGTTATTGGATTAGGAGCAGGGTCCGAGAATCTGCTTTTCTAACAAACTCTCAAATGCTGCTGATTTGGGAGCCACACTTTGGACAATCATTCTGTATATTTAAGCCTAACTCTCCAAGAGGGCTTAGCTAGGTAATAAACAAGCAAATAAAAACTCCAAAATGTTCTTATTCCACCTCAAAAGTTAAGGCCCATTCCTCAGAACAGTCACCAGACCTAGAGGAGTGCCCCGGGCCATGGTGAGAGGTGACATCCAGTGAACCTGGGAAGTGCTTCAGAGTGAAGGGCATTTGAGAAGTGGAGAGCCTCTGTAATGAGCTCATAGACACCAAGGCCCCGACTGACACACAGCTGGTCTCAGACAAGTCTGTAAACATGGCACAGGGGGCTGCATGTGGGGAAATGGAAGCTAAAACCTGTTGTTACTGGAAAAAAAGTCATGAGTATCCTAGCTCAAAGGCTTTTGTAGAGAAGATAAATAGCTTGATGGTAGCACACTGTATTGACACAAAGACTTGGTGTGTATTACACCAAGTATTACTTGGGCTTGAGAAGAACAGAGCTGCAGGGCAGAGTAAGTTCTATGCTTGAATCTATTCACTTTGAAGACCTCATATATAAAAGAAAATGTTCTCTAAGATATAGACAGTTCTGAAGAGTGTCATTGAAAAAGAAAGCATGAAAATATTGTTCTGAATCATGGAATTATGTCACTTTGTTTTACTGAATGTAGGAAAGTGTTTTTAATTAATCTATAATATTGCTATTCTCCCTTTATATCCTGTTTTATTGTATACACATATATTAATAATACTTACAGTATTAGCACAGCAGAATGTGTTGATTTTAAAATAAGGTATAAACTAGACATGGTTGTTCACATCTACATTTCAGTTCTTGGAAGGCTGAGGCAGAAATGATTGCAGTGGCTTTGAGGCCAGCCTGAGCTACATAGTGAATTCCAGGTCAGCCTGGGCTACATAGTGAATTCCAGGCCAAAGATTGTGTTCCAATTCAACAGTATAGACCAAACTCTTTAAATCCAGTATGAGATAAAAGGAACAATCGTTTACCCAAGTCATGTCATGGAAATAATAAAGCATTCCCAAAGTGTTCTCATTCTATTTTTGGTAGGGAAAGTGTTCTGTGAGTCTGAGGGGAGAGAGAAGGCTGGGGTGAGGGTGGACATGGCAGGGTGGGAAGGAGAGCCAGGAGAACTCAGAGGCAAACATCAGGATGCCACTGCCTCTAATCCCTGTGACGCGCTGCTGGTGCTCCTGTGACTCTTCCAGGGATTGGTGAATCCCCTAGGACCGGTTTAGACTTCCCAATTCTCAAAACACAGTCACAGTATTTCCCCCAAATACTTGCACTGTGGAAAGAATTGGTTCAGCAAATGAATGTTAGAAGATTTACCGTATATATTAGGTTTGTTTATGTATTCTGGTGAATTCCGTTATTCCCCACCACAAAAACATTCTGGAGTCTTCCTCAATACCTGGACGGCTATTATATAATTGGGGGCAGAGTGTTTGTCCTAGTTAAAAAATTTCAGCCTAGAGGGCAAAACCGGAGTGGCTTGAGAATTTACCAAGAGGCACGATTTCGTGACATTTTAAGGTTCTTTTCTGGGAACTGATTCCCCTGGACTTGCAAGACTCCAAATGTTTTCCAGTTCTGATGTTTTGTACCATTTCTCCAGGACATCTAAGACTGGTAGTACTTGTCTCACTGGGGTAAAAAAAAAAAAAAAAAAGCAGCCAGATCTTGATGTCACTCCCACATCTGCCTGATCCTAGAGACAGCAAGCCCTAAGGGAACTCGGGCTTTAAACCAGATCAACTTGGATTCTTTGGACATCCTACTTGTAGACTGCGTGTACATTGCCTTCCTAAGGAAAAAATCTTCCTTCATTTGGGAATCTTAGCTCAAGGAAGGAGTTGATGCACGCATCGGTCCGGCCGGCAGGGGGCAGCAGACTCCAGCCCTGCGCTCCCGGGACCGAGGAAGCGTGGACAAACAAGTTCCCAAGGTCTCGGCTCCCGCAGCCCCAGAGCTGCACCCCGCTTCCGGGCCTCGGAAGCAGAAGGACGTGGGATCAGGGACGCCGCGTCCCACGAAGCGGCTCCGAAGAGGACTCAGTTCCCAAGTCAAGGCAGGCCACAGTACGAGAGTGCGCCTGCGCAGAAATTGCTTCCGGGGTGAGGTACTGCGCTTGCGCGTCCCCACTTTTCCTCTTCAGCTGCAGCAAGGGCTCAGGGCTGCAGGTGAGCTGTGCACCCATCCCATCAAGGAAACTTTCCTTGCAATGGCATGAAAATAAACGGGTCTTTGCTGAGCATGCGCCCTCTCCTTCAATCTCCAAATCATGAAAAAAATTCAGAGGACCTGGGGAAGGAGGGATGGAGACTGCCCTCCCAGAGCTCTTTCCTGTCCTGATGCTGGGAATTTCCTGAATTTCTGCCTTCCTGGGGCCCTAAATATCGCACACATTTTACCTTCTACCTTGCCGTAAGAGGGGTGTGTGGTGATCGGTAAGGTTCAACCCGACTGCCTTCAAAAATGGCTTTCATCCCTGCGTACCTCAGACGTAGGCAGCTGTTTTATTTTTGTGTGAAAAACGCTCTGTGTATATTTGTCTATAGATCTCTTAGTGGGTGGACCAGACCTTCGAGGTTTTGGGAAAGGAGAAGGCAGGGATTTGCCCTTCAGTTTTGTGTGCCGAGCAGTAAATCATTTTGCTGCATTGCATGCAGGATGCTTTCTGGCCTTGTACTGGTACCAAGCCTCCTGTCTGTTGCAGGAACATTCACTGAACGTGCCTCCCTCTTCCAGCCACACTCCATTACTTACATGTTTTTTTTTTTCTTTTTATCAGCCAGTATTTTATATTTTTGGTTGTGAGCCTAGCCTTTAACGGCTGAGCCATCTCTCCAGCCCTATCAGCCAGTATTTTATTTTCTAACTTTCGTTTTATTTATTCTATGTGTGTTTTGCATCATGTATCTTGATCCCATTCATTATCCCGTCCCTTGGCATCCGCCCTCTGCCCCTGCACCTTCCCCCCAAATAAAACAAAATTTAAGAGAAAAAAAAAAGAAAATTAATAAATAAAAAGGGAAAAATTAAAAATCTCACCATGGAAGCTTCAGTGTGACACACTGAGTCAGGGAGTAAACACCTTTGTCCATATATCTTTACTTGCAAGTATTCATTGCAAAGAGTCGTTGGTGTGGTTCGAGGCCTCGGGTGTCTATTACACTATTGATGCTGGGCCCTCACTAGGGCTCTTCTTGGATATCCTGTTGTTGCCCTGTATCATGGGGATCCTGCAGCTTTGGGTCTGCGGGTCAGGTCCCTTCACGTTCTCTAGCAGATTATAGATGGAATGGGTGTTGTGGCTGGCCAAGTCATAACCCTGGTTTTGGGCCTGGGCACCTGCAGGGTTGGTCCATCCTCCAGCTATCGCTTGTCCTCACCACCAGGGGGCGCTCTCCTGCATTGCCCTGGCTGGTTCACCTCTTGCAGCAATGAGCAAGGAGTGGGGCCGGTTCTCCTGCTTTCACATCCTCAGGGTCAGCTCTCCCACACCTACATCATCAGGGCCACCTCCATTGTGTTGCCCAGGTGAAGTACAGGGGCCGCTCTCCTGAGTGCTGCAGCTGGTGAGGGGTAAGGACAGCCCTCCCGCTCTTACGACGCCAGGGCCAGCTCCTCGATCTGTCTCAGGCATTGCTGGGTGGCGGTGGGGGGTGTGGGGAGAGGGCATCTTTCCTCCACCCATGCTACCACATGTCTAATGAGTAGGGGACAGTTCTCCCTTGCTCACAAAGTCAGGACTGGGTCACCCTCACCTCCGATCACCTGGCCAGCTCTGCTGTGCTGGCTAGGCAGGGGCAGGGCCCGCTTTCCTGATTTCTGCAGTTGGTAAGGCTCAGCTCTCTTGTCTGTTGCAGGTGGTAAGGGACGAGGGGTAAGGGGAGGATCTCTCCCCCACCCACACACCCACACTGCCGCATGACGGACGGTAGTAGGGACAGTTCTCCCACACTTGCAGATTCGGGGCTGGCTCACCCACACCGGCACCAACAGGGTTGGCTCTATTGTGTTGCCCAGGTGAGGTGCAGGGCCTGCTCTCCCGGGTGTTGCAGATGGTGGGGGCTGGGACAGCTCTCTTGTGACCTCAGGGCCAGTTCTCCCGCCTGTCTCAGGCACTGATGGCGGGAGGGGGAGGGTATCTTCCCCCCACCCATGCCGCCACACGGCAGATGAGGAGCGGGGCTCGGTCTCCCTTGCTCACATTCTCGGGCTGACTCACTTGTGCTCTCCTCAACAGGGTCAGCTCCGCTGTGCTGCCCAAAGTGCAGGGCTCACTTTCCCGTGGCTTGCAGCTGGTCAGAGTGTCAGCTCCCTTGCCGCCTGGAGGCAGGAGGGACAAGGGGGAAGGGCAACTTTACCTCGTGCCTGTCCCTACCACCTCACCATAGACGAGGGAGGCCACGCCAGATATGACCCTCTCACATTTTCAGGGCTGGCTCTCCTGCGCCCATTTACAGGGTCAGCTCTACTTTGCTGCCCGTGCCCAGGTGAGGCACGTGGCCTGTTCTCCTGAGTGTTGCAGCTGGTGAGGGGTTGGGTCAGGTCCCCCACCTGCTGCTGGTGAGGAGGGGTGAGGGGAAGAGAAGGCATCTTTTCCTCACTCATGTCAACACATGGGATATGAGAGGGGCGCTGCCTGCTCCCCCATTCCCACACCCTCGGGGCCATCTTGCCCATGCCCCTGTGCACAGGGTCAGCTCTGTTGTGCTGCCTCTGTCCCAAATGTTGCAGCCAGTGAGGGTTGGGACCAATTCTCCCAAGTGTTGCAGCCAGTGGGGGGAGGGGCCAACTCGGTAGAGCCCTGTTCTCTCAGCTTTTGTTGGTATCAGGGGCCAGGGACATCAACAGAGAACGCTGCTGTGTCAAGCCATGAACCCAGACGTGGGTTCCAGCAGCAGCCCAGGCCCAGACATCACCTTGACCCTGGGTGGCAATCAAGCCACCCACCTCAGCCTGCTCCCTTCCTCTCTCGCCTCTTCAGATATGCCTCTCTGTCCACAGGATATGAAACATTCTGACTCTCTCTCTCTCTCTCTCTCTCTCTCTCTCTCTCTCTCTCTCTCTCTCTCTCTCTCTCTCTCTCTCTCTCCCTCCCTCCCTCTCTCTCCCTCTCTCTCTCTCTTTCTCTCTCCCTTCCCCCCATACCATACCTCTGCTCACTGTAGCAGTGCCCATCTGACTGGTCCTGCAAGGTGGGTCCGTGTTTTCTCCTCAGAGCCCAGGATGGGCAGCCCCAGGCCTGTGTGTGGGTCTCCTTGTCCCACTCAGTTCACAATGATGTTGGACTCTTCACGAGGAGATCATTATACTGCCCAACTGATGGGCGCCACAAAGTAGGGTTGTTGCACTTGGTTGGTGTACTTGCCTGAGTTCCACCCACCCTGGATGCATGGCGTGACTCCTTTCACATTCTTACACCCTCTCTCCTTAAAACTTGGTTGTGGTCTGGACAAGTGGCCTCTGCTATGGAGAAGAAGCAAGAAATACAATTGACTTGTGTGGATTTTCTCAGTATGCAAGGGTTGGGAACGGAATTCCTTTCGCCTTCTTTAGAACAGCACTCAGTTCTCCGTGGAGATGAAGGAAGTGTTGGGTTCCCGACATTATAGGCAGGGGTGGTGGGGCATTGGAGGGGATAATTTCAGCAGGTTGCTTGTGTGAACCACCGTCACCCAGTCACCCAGGGCAGTGAGCTTGGTGCTGTGTGCAGGTCAGCAATGGACGCAACCGTGGCTTTGCCCTCAATGAGCTTGACTGGCCAAGAAAAGAGATTCAGACAGGCAACACACCACACCGGTTTACACCAAATTAAAGGAATTTATGCCTAAGAGTCTGGCGATATATTATTGCTTGTGATCTAAGAAATAAAAGCCTCCTGAGATCAGAGAACAGAGGACAGAGCTAGCCACAGAGTTAGCCATCGAGGTCAGGCAGGAGTGGCACACACCTTTAATCCTAGCACTTGGGAGACAGAGGCAGATATCTGTCTGGATCTTTGTGAGTTCAAGGCCATACCGTGCTACACGAGATTAATCCAGTCTAAAAGAGAAACAGCCAGGCAGTGGTGGCACACACCTCTTAACTCCAGCACTTGGGATCACACACCTTTAATCCCAGCACTAGAAAGGTTGAGACAAGAAGTGATATGGCCAGGCAGAGAAAGGAATGTAAGAAGGGAGGAGGCAGGAACTCAGGTCTTTCCAGGCTTGTGGAGGCTGAGGAGTTGGTGAGTTAAGAGGTGGCTAGTTCTGCTTCTCTGATCTTTCAACTTTCAGGGTGCTCCCAGTTTATGCCCTGCCTTCCTGGTGTTCCCCTACCACAGCTAGGGAACATTTGGTAGACTTGAAGTCAGATTGTAAAGCTTGCTTATTTAACCCTTCACTGGGCTTGGGACAGGGTGATATTTCTGATCAGGTGCTCTTTTCACAGCCCATTTGTTTCGGTTTTAAGATCTGTCCTTATTATTTGTTAATTATGTGTGTCTCTGTGTGGGTTTGTGCACATGAGCGTACTTACCCTCAGAATTCAAAGGAGGTCATCAGATCCCCTGGACCTAGAGTTACAGGCAGTTGTGAGCTGCCCAACATGGCTGCTGGAAACAGAGCTCAGGTTCCTTGCCAAGCGATCCCCAGCCTCCCTCTACCCTTTTGCATTTCATTTTATTTGCAAACATGCCTTGCGTTCTAACTCCTGGAAGCCTTTGCACATGTTCATTCACCTGCCTGGAACACTTGCTCATGCACTTATTCCTGCTTTTCCCAAGATCCCAGCTGGGACCTTCCCTCCCCTGGACATCCTCCCTTAGGCTCCAGTGTCCATCAGATGCCTGTCCCCTCGGGGTTCTCCACCATCTGCTTCTCCCTGCTCTGTTGTACTGTAGACAAGCCTGTGTCCACAACCTTTCTGAAACTGCTTCCTTCTGCCTTGTACAAAGATAATGCTCAATAAATACTTGTTGAGAGGAAGGGAGTTTAAGTATGCTTTATTGGATGTCCAAATGATGGATTTACTCTATGTCAGTTGGTCCCTTGGTATGGAAACAGTAATGTGTAATTACTAATTTGTCTTAATAATAAAAACCCCGGAGTCAGATGCTGGGGTAAATGCTGAAAGATCTGAGAAATAAAGAAGTAGCCAACCTCACCTCTTACCTCCATGACTCCTCAGACAAAAAAAAAGGGGGGGGCAAGCTCCTGTCTCCGCCTGCCTTATCCCTCTCTTCATCCAGCCATATCACTTCCTGTCTCCTGTCTATACAGACCTCCAGACCTCTGTGGTTAACTAATGGCTAGCTCCACCCTCTGATCTTCAGACAAGCTTTATTTGTTAAGAGCACAAACAAAATATCACCACAGTAATGGCCTTAAAAATAGGAGTAACAATGAAATAATCTTATTACTACACAGCTCATACTTGTTTTAAAATGTGCTTTTATGTTTAATCGACACAGTAATTTTATATAATTATGTGATAGACTGTGGCATTTCAGTATCATGTATTTAATGTGTAATCAACAGATTAGGGCAATTGGCATAGCCATTACCCCAGACATTTATTATTTCTTTATGCTGGGACCATCCATAATCCTATATACTAGCTATTGAGGAATCTGGTTTTTGCCAACCACAGCTATCCCGACGTGCTGAAGGACTTAGACATTGTTCCTCCTTTACAGGGACACTGTGTACCCCTTAACCTCTGCTTCCCCACACAATTTCCAGGCTCTGGTAACTCTTTAGCTTCCATGTGTAAGTGAGAACACATGGAATTTGTCTTTCTGTGCTTAGAGCAATTAATGTTCATTGAATGCTCAGTGTGTGCCAGCCACTCTTCTGGAGCTTTAGTTCATTTTTACAGTAACCATAGGAGCAAGAAAGTTCTAGTTTCCTTTTGTGAAAATGGAGAAATGGAATTACAGGACAGTTGAGGGATGCACCTGATTTTATACAACTAGTAAGCCATGGTATCAGCTTGAATCCAAGGTCTGTAGTGTAGCATGATTTATCCCTTTGTAGTAACAAGTGAGACTTACTCTGAGATATCCATAGGGAAGAGGAGTGTGAGTCATCAGGTGGATGATGCATTGTGGTCACAAGGTATGGGGCCATTCAGGAGAAGAATCCATGATGGAAAACTCTGAAGAGCATCTCTTCCACTTGTTCAGGCTTTTTCAGCCCAATAACTCAGTTCTCAGGGATGGTATTGCCTAGTTTCCAACATCGCGAGACTTCCCTGATTCTGAAATCTTAGCTGTGTGTGTGGTTTGGATGTTGCTTGCCTTCTCTGTGTCTCTGTAATTGGCCCCCATAATCTCTTAGGGAGTGGTACTATTAGGAGGTGTGGCTTTGTTGGAGTAGGTAGGGCTTTCTTAGAGGAAGTGTGTCACTGTGGGGGTGGGCTTTGAGGTTTCCTATGCTCAGGATACTGTCCAGTGTCTCAGTCAACTTCCTGTTGCCTGCAAGACGTAGGACTCTCAGCTCCTCCAGCATATGTCTGCCTGCACGTCACCATGTCCCACTATAATACTGGACTGAACCTCCAAAACTGTAAGCAAGCCCCCTCAATTAAATGTTTCCCTTAGAAGAGTTACCATGGTCATGGTGTCTCTTTACAGCAATAAAAACCCTAAGACAACCAGTTTCCTCACCTAGGAAGTACAATGATAGCACTCTCCTCATAAAGTTTGCATAGTGATTGAATAGGAGAGACTCACATGTGAGTAGCTCAGAATTGTATTTCCTATCACCCCTATAACTGTTTCTTTTTAATTTTTTTCCCATCTGTCTATTTTTTAAGCTTTTTAAATTTTATTTTAATTAGTTTGGTACTTCCCACCCCCAGACTTGGTGGTCTCACTGTGCAGCACTGGGTGGCCTAGAACTCATTGTTCAAATCAGGGTGGCCTCAATCTCATATACATTCACCTACCTGGTGTTGGAGGTATGTGTATTATGCCTCATCTAATATGTTCTACTTTAGTTGTGTGTGTGTGTGTGTGTGTGTGTGTGTGTGTGTGTGTGTGTGTGCGCGCGCGCACACGAGTATCTCAGCAATGTACATTTCTTATGTACTTTCCTGAGTTGTTGTTTCTTTGTTTGCTTGTGTATTTTTTAGTGTTTTGGGTGTTTTATCTGTGGGTATGGCTGTGCAACAAGAGAGTGCCTGGTGTCCACAGAGGTCAGAAGAGTGCATTGGATCCCCTGGGACTAGAGTTACAGACATTCATGAGCTGCCATGTGGGTGCTGCGAATTGAACCCTAGTCCTCTGGAAGAGTGGTCTGTGTTCTTGATTACTGAGCCATTTCTCCCGCCCCTATTATTACTTCTTCATCTCTCATTCAGTCATCAAATGGTTTTTGAACTCAGCTCCTTCCTACATGTTATGCCCCTTGATGCCACTTCTAGGGCACAGATGAAATCTACTGGGTTAGTTCATCATGCAAATGTGAGGATTCTTTCAGTGTTGCCTCCTTTTCTGTGATATCGTCATCATTATCACCCCCTCTCCCTCCCTCCCTCCTCTCTTTTTCTCCTTAGTTTTTTAGTGTTTGTTTGTTTTGTAGACAAGTTCTCATTCTGTAGCTGGCTAACTTGAAACTCACTATGTAGTGAGATTGGCCTTGAACTCCTAGACATCCTCCTGCCCCAGCCTCTTACTGTGATGGCTAAAGGTATGTCAAATATCCTGTGGCTATATAGGTCACAGGACCAAGGGAAAGCCTATTGCCATTAGTCTGCTAAATGCAATGTAGTATGAAGATGACTCCTAATACCTTATTGCTATGCCCATAGATCAGTGCATTTTTCAGTCTTCATCAGAGAAACCTCTTCTTACAGTAGTCAGTAATTAACACAGACTTACAACTGGTCAACATCCAGAGAATGTGTGAGGTGTGCTAAACACTAAATGGTATGTCTGTCATAACCCTCCCTTCAAGGCTCAGGGATCATCGAGGAAGAAGGGGTGGAGAGACTGTAAGAGCAGGAAGTTGTAGATGACTAGGCACAGTGTTTTCTAGACACAGCAGGGCACATAGGAACTCGCCTCGATCCTTACAGCATGCACAAGTCCTGTGCAAACTCAAGCCAGACAAAATCCCAGGGTGGAGATGGGGAGATGGACACAAAGTCCCACCCCTACCTGGGGAGCTATTAGCATTTGATTGGTGCAGGGAGAGGGAAGGTCAGTTTTCTTTAAGGATATAACCCTGGTAGAGTATTTTAGCCACACAAGTTGGACTCTTTGGGAGAGAGAGAGAGAGAGAGAGAGAGAGAGAGAGAGAGAGAGAGAGAGAGAGAGAGAGAGAGAGAGAGAGAACAAAGTTTGGGGTGGTAGGGAAGTGGAGGTGGATCTAGGAGGAGTTGGGGAAGGAGTATGTTAATATTAAAATACATGGAATTCTCAAAAGAATTAATAAAAATATTAAAAACCAGCAATCAATGTCAAATTTAACAAGCTGAAGCACTACATCATGTCTCATCTCTATTCCTCACTTTGGGGGACATGGGGAAAGAAATAGCCATGGCCTATGGCTCCACAACCAGCTGGAGGCTAATTCATCGCCTGAGCTCTCTCTTACTTCTATTGCATCTTGGGTAATTGAGGGCAAGGTTTCATGAACATTTTCTTACCAGTGGAGGTGCTTTAACTATTCCATAATTCACAAAATGTCACTGGCAAAAGGTAATTTTGGCTCAGGGCTCCATTATAATGCCTAATGATTTACTATTGATTACAAGTGGATGTCTTCTCGACTGGGAAGTGGCTATGGACTGTACTGTCAAAGTGTAAGCCAAAGGAAACCCTTGGTTCTATAAATTCATTTTCTCAAGTGTTTTTATCATATCATAAGAAAAGGAACTACACTACTTCTGACATTCAGATTTCAGGAAAAAGATCCCTATTAGCTGTGTACCCAGAATTAACTGTTCCCCAACGTAAGATTTTAGGATTTTAAATTCTGTCCTAGAGGACATGGCCAGTCATGCTGAAATTCCTTGGTTTGTTGATATAATACCCAGTTCTCTATCTTTATGGTAATGTGTCAGTGTGTGTGTGTGTGTGTGTGTGTGTGTGTGTGTGTGTGTGTGTGTGTGTGATGTCCCTCTTTTTATAGGACAACAATCCTCAGATTATGGGCAGCCCCAGTTCAGTATGATCTCAACATGACTGGCCACCAAGAAGCACAAGAAAGGGCTCTGAGAAGGGTCCTTCCTCAAAGCCTTCAGAGGGAACCTGGTGCATCTCAGACTTAGATTTCAGACACCTCCCCCAGGACTATGGGAGGAGAGGTTTATAGTATTTTCAGGCACAGAGTTTGTGGTACATTGTCGTAGAAGCCTTAGGAATGGGATACACAGAACGTCCAATTTTATATTAGGAAGGCCTAAGATATTTATTAATTTTATATCAATAAATTCAGAGCTTCTTGGGCTGGGTAAATGATTGTATTTGTCCTATTCATCATTCATGAAGCCACAGGAGGAATGAATACTCTATATTTAACATAAATATACTAGTTGAGTGCTTGAATAAGAAAAAGGTTAATTGGTTGAAGGAAACAGTTCTTCACAGTGTGCATGTGCTCATGCATGTGTGTACTTGGTGAGAAAGGGCACGATCCATCAGGAAAGATGATGTCTGCAAGAGCCAGAGCTTGACATGAAGGTTTCTGCTTATCTCTGTTTGACAAGGCCACAACAGCTATTTCATGACAATATTTGAACACTCCAGAGTCTAAGAAGCTTGTTCTGTTTTATTGAAATTCAAGGGAATATCCCAGGAAGTGATGATGATTTCAATATTGACTACAACCAAATAGCATCCCACAAATCCACATAGGTCATGACTACTTAAATTAATGCACAAACCTTAGAAAACTTGTAAGCCTCACACTAAGCAGGATCAACATTTAATCAAAACACTTCACTGTTGCAAAGCTTTAGAAGGTTGGCCTTGTGGCTGCTGTTCATCCATATCTGCCTGACTTAACTGAAAATCTTCTTTGTTGATTCTACACATTTCTCGTCATCAAAAGGCTTCCTCTGGCTGCCAGGCTGGAGAAACTTCTTCACAGTGGGAAGGTTGCTGACTCTGGTTCTCAGTGCCTGCAACAAACAAATCAGAGCCTCAGAGAGCAGCTGAAGAAACAGTTAGTGCTTGTGCAGCCCTGCAGCCCTGCCAGGCAGAAAACCAACCGATCCCCTCCATCAGCAGCAGGGTGGAGGCTGGAGACAGAAACCAAGAGAGAATGAAGTTGAGAGGGGAAAAAAATGGAGCTTTTCCCCGGTATATCTTAAAGATTCATTCTGTTCAAGTTGTTCCCATCTTCTTCTTTGGACTTCAGTCCTGCAGACTCATCATTTCTCTAGAATTTAAAGATGAACAGTTTGTTTCTCAGATGTTGATTCGTAGACACACCCAAACAGATAAAATGAAGATCTGGGACAACAGAGTCAGAAATAGTGATAGAAAAATAGAACAGGAAACCCAGGTCCGGTCATAACCAACCTTCACACTGGGAAAGACAAGTGGGAATTGCTGGGGCTGGCAGTATAGCCCAGTGGTACAGCACTGCCTGGTGTATGTGAGGGTTAATCACTAGCACCACACAAAACCAAGACAAGTCATATGATCAGGAGGGTTGAGGAATGCCTCATGGACAAAGTGCCGGCTATGCAAGCATGAGGGTGTGAGTTAGGATCCCCAAAACCCACATAACGGCAAGTACAACAGTATGTACCTTTGCCCCAGCGCTGTGGTGCAGAGGGTGGAGAAGATAGCCCTGAAATTCATTGGTCAGCCAGCCTAGCTGAATAGATGAGTTCCAGGCTCAGTGATGACTCCATTCAAAGATAAGCTGGAGAGTGATCCAGGAAGTCATCTTATGTATACCTCTGGCTTCCATATGCATAAGCACATTTGTACACACCCATATGAAACATGTATTCATCACACACACACACACACACACACACACACACACACACACACCCATATGAACACATGCATACATCACACACACATACACAGAGATAAACATATGCTCACATCACACACACACACACACACACACACACACACACACACACGCACACACACACACACACACACACACACACACACACCACAGTGGGAGTTATTGGATTGGGAAAATATGTGAAGGAGGCCACTGTAGAGAGAAATACAATGGTTAATAATGGAGAAGAAGCTTGAAAAGACCTTTCCAGATAGGTTCAGTGTGGAAGGACAAGGCTACAGCAGTGATAAAGAGAATCTCATTGAAATCAGCACCAAATCTAAGGTGAAACAGGGTATAGGGGCCAGTAAGCAAGGCCTTGTACTCTTTACACTGTACAAGACAAAAATGCCTTCTTGAGATAGCATGTCTCAGACCTAGGGTCTAAAATCATCTTACTTTGTATGTATAGCTGGGTGCAAGGGTTAGCAATGAAAGCAGGAAGAAACTAGAAGTTGGGTCAATTATTGGAACCACAGGGGTAAGATATGAAATAGAGCACCTTCAGCAGAGGGAAGTTGGCCATAATGGTGGGGTCCATCTCTTCCACATGGTAGAGGAGTTCAACTAGGGCAATATCAGCCCTGCTCAGCCTGTTGCCAACCAGATAATCTTGTCCATGGCTCTTCAACACCTGAGAGGTTCAAGATGTTAGTTAGATCTTGACAACAACAGCCATCACACTGGGGCCTCTTGACTTTTTCTGAGGCTCTCAAATCAAATTTCCCCTCTGCTGCCTTTTCGAGTGTGTATGGAGCCCCACATCTTGTTCTATGCCCTGACTCATGATAAAGTCAAGAAGCAGATGTCTGCCCATCATTTTGTCATCTGTCCTTCACTGCTTTTCATACATGTGCCAAACTCCCAGCTCCAGCCACACTATTTCTTCCTGACCCCATCCCCCACTAAAGGGGTGAAGCTCTGACACTGAGGGTGTTGCCTCACTGTACTCTGTAGTCTCTTAATGGGAAGTGGCTTCACCTGTGTGAAGACATCCTTCACACTTGAGTTGACTGCTTCCGTTGGTATATGCTATATTCCAAGAACACCTAGGCCCTTTTCCTCTTGGCTCTGTTGTGACTGAGTATCTGTGTCTCCCCCAAATCAAGATGGTAAGAACCCCCGCTCACAGGTTGACACTCTTAGTAAGTAGAATGCGTGAGAGGGGATTCCATCCTACAAGTTAAGGGCTCTGAATGACTCCTGCTCCCCACAAGAGGCCTCCAGACAGCTCCTATTCCCTACCTGCCACTGGAGACACAGACAGAAGGCAGGCATCTGTGAACTAAGGAGTAAGTCTGGCTAGAAACCAATGTGCAATGTCTTGATTTTATACTTCATAGCATCCAGCACAGTGAGAAATAAGTGTCTGAGGTTTAACCCACACCGTGCTTGGCATTTTTGTTGTAGCAATGTTAGCTGCTCAGATGCCCCCTGAGGACTACTAGGCCCTCTGAGCGCTCTAAAGGTCAAACAGCGTGCACTCACCTTCTCATAGGCAGGGAAGTAACGGTTCCTTGCTTTGTCCTTGATTGTGGTAAGGGCTGCATCCTTCTCCCCAGGAGGCATATGGGGGTAATAGAGAACCATTACCTCCAGATCTGCCACACCTTCCACATACATGTCAATGCTGAAAAACAGACAAGCATTCTGCCAAGGCCCTCTGCCTCAGATTTTATAGTTGAAAAATGTAAAAGGCAGTGGTCAAATAGTTCACCTCAGATGGGTGGAGCTAGTAATAATAAAATAATAATCTGATTTTTACTTGCAGATTAGCAATCTTTTCGAACACACACACACACACACACACAATCTCTCTATAGCTCTGGTTGGTCTGCATATTTGCTATGTTGACAGGCTGATCTTGAACTCACAGAGATTCATCCTGCCTTCATCACAGAGTGCTAGAATTAAAAGCAAACACCACCTCCTCCAGTAGTAACATTCTCTTTTGAATGACCTAAAGGGGCTAGCTAGCAACCAATGTTCCTCTCTTTGTCCATTCTTCTGTTAGCATTTGGTTAATTTTTATTTTTTGAACACTATAAATAACACATCTATGAACATTCCTGTACAATTATTCCCGAGGATGTATTTTTATTTCTCTCCTGTATCATGTGGTAATGGAACTGCTGGGTTATTGGTGACTTGATGTTTAACTTTTTGAAAAAACCCCACTGTTCCACAGAAGATTTATTTGAATGGGGTGGTTCTATTAGGAGAGATACCTCATGATCAGTCTTGACACCCCCAAACAGCCTCTAGTTCCCACAAAAAGCTTTATGCAACCCTGGTGTCTCTCTACCAGAGTCTATGAGCCACAATCAGCCTGACTGTATGCAGATTTACATGGTAACCTAGGGTCATGGCTGCAGTTGTCAGAACTGGAAGATCAGATCTTTGGAGCCCTCTCTTTACTGACAGTCAAAGCTGTCCACCTCTTTTCCTTTTTCTAAAGCTATTGGCTAAATGCTGCTTCTGAAAACCAAACAAAGGGAAACTGGGCTCCAGCATCTCCTACTCTACATGGTTCTGTCCACTCAAGATAGGGCCTAAACCTTTCTCATAATGAGAGAAACTATACCATACATGGCTCTCTCCTTCATGTCCTTCCCATAGAGATTGTATTTGGAGGCGATGTAGTTGAGAATGGCCTTGGTCTGCACCAGCTTCATTCCGTCAATCTCCACCATGGGCACTTGCTCAAACATCAAACTCCCATCTATTGGATGAAGCAAATGAAAAGGAGAATAATGGGCTTGTTGAAGCAAATAAAATGATGTCTATGGGCTTATATTCTCTCTCTCTCTCTCTCTCTCTCTCTCTCTCTCTCTCTCTCTCTCTCTCTCACACACACACACACACACACACACACACACACACACACACACACACTCTCTCATCATATATATATATGGTCAGCCATATTCAAAGCAAAAAGTATTTGATGAATTGACTGAAATTTTAAAAACTACTAATTACATGGTAACTTTGTGATGAAATAGCATTAAATTTATTTTGTTTTCTGCATCTTTTGTGTCTTCTAAATTTACTCTATTATTTTATTGATAACTTATTTCATAACCATAATACTAATTCTGTATTTGTTGCACATTATGTGATGGAGTGTTTATTATATGTTCATGTATGTTTTAGGAAGAAAGTGAGGGAGATACAAGCCAGCACTCAGCTGGTACCATTAGAAAACAAAGAGAGGGTCTCAAAGTCTCTGTTCATGACATCAAGGCAAGATCACAAACCTGCTTCTGTGTGGGTTTCCTGTGTGTTTTTCATTAACAGCAAGGGTCAGTATGTGCTGGGTAGGCCCAGAGACCCTCACCCATAGGTGTGGACCCTCCCCCTTTTCTCTCTCATCCTCCCTCATAGTATTCCACACAATCAACACAATCTTCTTGTTAATCCTATAATGCAGCATCACTAGGGAATTAGTTTATAAAACCTGATAGAACTCAAGGTAAGTGGCTGACACATTTGCTGCTGGCATCCAGTGAATTGTATGTGGATGGCAGGTTGTGTGGGAACCCAAGCTAACTGCAGCAAGCATGGGAAGCAGAGACAGGACATTCAGGGGACTTTGGGGGTGGTTTCAGCAAACACAGAGAGAGTTTCAGCCCTTTTAACTGAGCTCTTCACCAGATCTGCTCACAGAGACCCATGACTTACAATCTACCATCCTTTCATCAATGAATACTACACTTACCTAGGTAATGTCTAATTTTAAAGCTTCCACTAGAAACCCTCTCGGTAGCATTTAGATCTTTGTTCTTACCTTTTTTTAACCTTGCCAAGTCATCCCGAGTTTTCAGAAATTTTTCTTCAAACTAGAATACAGAAAGAATAAACAAGTCTTTATTAATCAATTTCATTGCACTCCAGGCTTTTTACTTTGATGATTCCTGTCTGCAGATAATATGAGAGAAGAAGGACTTTTTTGTTTTGTTTTTAGTTGGTACATAGATGTGTTAATCATGGCTTGTGGAAATTTATGGCAGATCTTTTAAGAAAGGAGCTGTGGTCACAGCACATCACTTCTCCATCTTGTACTTGATGACATCTGTTCCAGGACTGTTCCTATGTTGCTGATTAAGTCCTGAGCTGCAGGATGGCCAGTGAAAGGAGAATGCTGACTGACCATTGCTTCTGGCTGTCATTTATAATATTCCAATGAGATCAGAAGGAACATCGTGTGTCTCCAGCATGGAATATGGCACAGGCCAGGGCCTAGCATTTGCCAGTCACAGCTCTTCTCTCCTCAGGAGCCCTGCTGTGGATGATGCAGATCCATTTTCCCACACCACTTTATTCTTGCCAGTAAAAGAATGGGCACACAATTATATAGAATTCCCGATTTAAGAAGTAATTAATGCCTTTACACTATATTCTTGTCGCTAAAACCCTTGGGTTCTGAGATGGCTTTGTGAGTTGGGTATGACCTTTAGAGTGTACTAAGTTCTTTACCTTGGCCAGGTCGCTAAGTGTTCCTGTGTCTTGGTATCCTAATCCGTAGAATGCATTTCCTTACACTGTCTGTTTTGGGTTGATCTCAGGACTAAATTACTAATACATGCAAGTGAAAATCACCAGTTGTATATTAAGTGTTCAGTAAACATAAAACATCAATAAGACCTTAAACAGTGGGTGTGTGTACACAAAACACATCTCTCAACTCAGAGGAGATAAGAGATAGTTTATTTTGGATTTCAGTTTGAGTGGCCGTTGGCCTAAATACATAGATTTAGATTATACCAAGTTCAATTGTTCCAACATGGAATCACTTTCATGACATTTTTATGGTAATAAAGCAAAGAGGTCACAAGCCAAGCCATTTTTCAAATACAGTGTTGGAAACATTACAGAAGTAGATAAGAGTCAATTGGTGGAATCTCAACCATAGGCCTCTGATGCTATTTGATAATATTATCAGCCCTTCCATTGGTGGGAAACAGCTTCTATTAAGTTTATACATTTCAAGGAGTTTTTAGGTATTTATGGGCTGTTTAGTCTGACACAGAGGTGGGCACAGAATGGCTCTTTATGGGGCTAAAGATTGCCCAAGACAAATAGGAATTAGCCTCTGGGTCTGTGGCATGCCAAACTCTCCACAATTTTAATCAGCCTTTGCAGACTTAGCTTCTTTGTAAGAATTCTGGTTCACATGTGGTTTTTGACAACATCCTTTTGGTTTTTAAATATAGTCTCATATTGATGAAAATGTATTTCATCCTAGATCCATAACCAATAATTTAAATTTATTTTCTTTTTTCCCAAAATAAGATATTGTGTTTGTAATGTCAGCTGGAAGCAGAACTTTCTATCTGCTACAACTACGGGAGCCATGTATATTTAATAGAAATAAGAAAGTTGGTTTTTACATAACATGCAAGTTGTTTTTCAGGCAGAGTCTGGGCAAAAGCTCAAGCAAAGAGTCATCAAGGCATGTGCCTCTTGTTGACATGCGTGTGGCCATGTCTCATGCTAGCTGTGAGATGTTATAACCAATCACTTATCACGGGAAAGACTTCATTTGCTTATTTGTAAAGTTAGAGGAAGTGTATACTTCTTTAAAATAATAGTGGAATGTTTTCCAAACACCCAGCACCTCACTTGCCCCACAGAAATCAAGTGTCGTTACATGATATAGTGGTGTTGTTTTCAGTGACTGCGAGTTTCCTGGACTTCCTCGTTGTAAAAAAAGTCGGGACATAAGGGTTATTTAGCATGCTCCATGGATCAGTTTCTTGTGGATCTATATGATCACGTGGTATCATACCCAGGGACAATAAGGTGGGGTGATAACAATTTGCCAAACACCCACCCCAGGAAAAACATAAAGGATGGAGGGTGGTCACCCCAGCAAGGTGGGCAAGGTGGGATGGGACTGGAGTGTGATGCTGATGCTGAGGCTCCTGATGAATGGGGCTATAATGATCACCCTTTGTACACAGTAGGCCTGAGCCAGTGGATCCAGGCTACTTGTTCTCATCAGGCTCCTCAGTCATGCTGAGAGGCAGGAGAGGAAGCTGTATCACTGCCACATGCTCTTCCTGCATGAACTCACTCTGCCCAAAAGCTCTGAACTCTTCACACACAATCTGGTTGCTTGAGAAAACTGACCACTCATTTATGTAAAGAAAACAGTCTATGGTGATTCTACAATTTTTTTCTTGTTTCTTCATTAAATGGAAACAGGATTAGGCCATACAATCCATATATTCACAGAGTGGTTGTAAAAGGGGACTAATCCGAGGCTTTGGTAAACATTTTGCTATGAAGCTGAGGAGGCCATGGAAGCCCAGCTGGAAGATGGGACCTCATATTGTAACCTCCCTTTCTGACCACTGCCTCCCAGGAACAAGATCTCTTGGCAGTTTCCATGACTTCCTTTTCAGAAAACCTGTCGCTCAGTTATGGGCTTCCTCTGGCCTAGACTGAGAATTTTTTTTCCTTGTGACAACTCTAGAAAGCAGTGTTCAACTGAATCACAGAGATCCATACTGGATTCCTGCTTAGACAGTTGCAAAAATTCCTTTTAACCATGCATAAAACTGGATTCCATGTCCCCTATACATATGTGTGTGTGTGTGTAAATGTATATATACATATTTAAATCAAGTATACATAGATATATACTGAAATAGAGAATTCCTGAAATGAAGTTGTGTCTGGCTGTAAGTGAAAAACTCCTGGAAAGAGTCTGCAGAGGTTTTGTGGACCAACTGGAATTTCAGTATTGTGGAGAGATTGGAATTTTACAGGTTCAAATACTAGTTACTTTATCTTGGGCTAGTTTTAGCCTTGTGGAGCAGCCATTCCATGCCTCCCTATTTATCTGAACTAACATCTCACGATAATAAGTAAAAACCTTTTAGAGATTGTTAACTTAGAACTAACATCTTGTGATAATAAGTAGAAACCTCTTAGAAGCTATTGACTCAGCAGGACTCAGTGGGACACTAGCTTCCTCCAACCTGAGAGCTAAGAATGTCGTCAGAGACTCTCTTAGGCCTATAGAATAGCTCTCCTCTTCTCCTTGTCCCTGCCTCTCTGGTGTACCCACCGATGAATTTTAAACTTGCCTTGACTTATGACTTTTTTGTTGTTGTTGTTGTTCTGTAAAACTATAAAAACCCTGTGGACCTGCTTTCATGTTGGAACATGGAATTCGAGGTAACCTAAATTGTGTTCCCTGGGGCCATGGTCACTCTAAATAGCTCCAGAATAAACTGTCTCTATTCCCCTTTAAGATGAGAACTATGGCTTTTATGTTGACAATGCAATGCCCCAAAGCCAGCACGGTGTCTGTCTGTTACGGCCCTGTATCCCCAGGATCTGCCAAACAACCGGACTGCTCATGATAACATGAATGAACGTGTTTCATGGGTAACAGAAGGTTTGTACTGTGTCTCCTGCCCACCCCTCCTCTGGAGCATGTATTTTCATGTAATTACATGTGTGTCCTTAGAGTGTATGCTTCAGTCCTTTCATTGTTACCATGTTGGATATGTATACAAGTCAACAGAAAATCGTGGTGTTCTTCTTTGTACCCCTCACTCACTTTCAGCAATCATCAAATAAAGGCAACTGGCTTTCATCTACACCTCTTCTTTTGCAATCACTTGAAGGAAATCTCAAATTTCATGTTCACTCACACCCTCTATAACAATGTCTGAGTCGACAGCAAACTGTTAGTGCAAAGGCGGTCCCATGGGTTATAACAGAATTTCAGACTTATTACTGCACAGTGACTGCGTAGATTAAAGAGAGGCTGGAGGAGCAGAACTGCTGTGGGACATTAGGAAGATTCACAGGAACAGTCCTTTGAAGTTGAAAACATGGACCTCAATCTTTCATTTGTGGAGAGTAAAATCACGCTCCATTATCTGCTTTCAGGGATGTCAAGAAAACTCATGAGAGAGTGACATCCCTTCATATGAGCCTTGGGCAGATGCCTCAACAGCTGCTCCAGAAGGAGGCATCATCCTCATAGGAGACAACAATTCATGCAGGTCACTGTCCCAGGACTTTCCATTGTGGCAAGATATGGAGGAAGAAGAGGATAATGACATTAGCCATCAGATCACCATCAGGCTGAGGCCAATGTGTGTGTTATATCTTATGTTTAAATAACACTTACCAAAAAAAATGGAAAACCTTAAAAATAGACAAAATTTAGAGATATTTTATTTGGTTACGCAACATGTGCTCTTTCTTATTGTTAATGACAAAAAACAAAAAAAAATGTTTAAAAAATGAAATTTGTGAAGTTGCATGTTTACATTAAGTTAAGGTTAATTTATTATTGGGGATTTTTTTTTCATAACCTAGTGTTTCCTGAATGTAAAGCATTTATGAACAATCTACTGCTGTTGGAAGTCAGTCAGCCTCTGCTACTGTAGCAAATACCTGAGATAAGCAACATAAGAGAAGGAAAGTTTATCTCAGCTCAGGCTTTCAGAGGTTTCGGTCCTGGCTCAGTGGCCTTCATTGTTTTTGGACCTGGCTAGAACATTCAGGCAAGAAGCACCTGCTGGAGCCAACTGTTCATATGGCTGCTGTAAGCAAAGAGAGAGAAAGCGGCTGGAGTCCAAGTATGCTTCTTAAGAGCAGACACCCTAGATCCTAACTTCCTCCAACCAGGCCCCACTTCTTACAGGTCCCACGGCTGCCCAACACAGCCACAGGTTGGGGATGGGAGTTCTCGGACCTTTGGAGGGCATTTCAGACCCACACAGTCTTAAACAGTGATGCCTTTGGCTTCCCTTCACTCACTCCTCAGTCCTTGACTCATAATTTCCATTCTAAGCACTATGCAGGGTGAGCGCTTTACACAATTATTTTTTCTATGTTTACATTTATAAGTAATTATCATAGTGTTCTAATTCCTACAGCATTAGTTCAGTAACATTCTGTACAAATTTGTGGCTTAAAAGCATTATGGTATGCCATTTGGCCTAGGTACATTTTATATTATACCCCTTATTTTCCTCCAACTGTAGAATGTTTAACTAACAACTGAACTGCCAAATGATACAACTAAAAGAGTATATGACTTTTTAAAAATCTCTTTTGCGGGGATGAAGATGGTTATTTGTGTCTTTGATTTACTTATTAATCTTTTAATTGTTTTTAAGCTAAGAGATGAAGTGGTTGCTTTAATTACATTTTCACACATACACATATGTGCATGAGTATGTATGTGTGTGAATGATTGTACTTGGTTCTCCTTCATCTCCCTTCCCCACTGTCTTGGCCTCATCTCCTCTGCCTCTGTTTCATCCTTAAATAGTTCAAATTGTTTCTCTTGAGCATAGGAACTGGACTGGGCTGGGAAAAATAGTTTATTTGGAAAAATGCTTGCTGTGTGTAAATGGTGACCTGAGTTGGATTACAGATCCCACGTAAAATAGCTGAATGTGGTGGTACATCCTTGTAATCCCAGAGCTGAAGAAGTAGAGCCAGGTGCAAACCTGAGGCTCCCTGGCCAATCAACCTTGCCTGTGTGGTGCACACCAGGCCAGTGAAGAGCCTATCTACAAAAAAAAAAAAAAAAAGTGACTGATCCTAGAGAAATCACACTTGCACACTTGAGGCAATCCTCCAGCCTCCACACATGTGCCCACATGTAAGATGAATTGCTAAACAGTCTTATTAACAAAAAAAAAAAAAAAAAAAAAAAAAAAAAACCATGGAGCCAGATATTGGGGTAAAGACTGAGAGATCAGAGGAATAGAACAAGCCACAATCAACCTCACCTTACCAACTCCTCAGCCTCCAAAGAAAGCTACTTCCTGTATACTCACGCCTATATACCTTTCTGTGCCCTGCCCTCTCACTTCCTCTTTCTGCTCAGCTCTATCACTTCCTGTCTGTCTGTACAGACCTCCAAACCTTTATGGTTAACTAGTGTTGTTAACTAGTGTGCCACCATGCCTGGCTCTGTTCCCAGTGTGGCCTTGAACTCACAGAGGCCTTGAACTCACAGAGATCTGAATGGATCTCTGCCTCCTGAATGCTAGGATTAAAGGTGTGTCCTGCCACTGTCTGACCTCTAGGTTTAATTTAGTGGCTGGCCTTTTCCTCTGATACCCAGATAAGTTTTATTGGAGTGCACAAATAAAATATCACCCCACCCACATAACATATGCATCTCCACACACAGATCCACATACACAAATAATCAAAAACAAAACACAGAGTCTGTGCTAAAAACAACTCCAATGCATAAGCACACCAAGAACATTAAAGTAACTTTGCAACACCATAGGCAACGTTTATGTTTCTATTTTTTCTCTAAATGGCCTAAGTTTTCCATTTACATTTTTACTGATGGTGTAAATTGAAATAAAGTATACAAGTTTTGATAAATTACTTACACTTGTCTTAGTGTTTTTGAAGATTTATTTTATTCTCTCTCTGTGTGTGTCTGTGTATACGTGTGATGTGTAACTTGAACTCAGGTCCTCTGAAAGTGTAGAAAGTGTTCTTAACCCCTAACAATTTTTCCAGCCCTTCTTTTAATGTCAATGATTGATAATGAAAACAATAATTTATTAGGATAAATCTGTGGGTCACTTAATAGTTGGCAGTTTTTATTGTAGGTCATTCAGTAAGACACTTTGACGGCTCCTGTGAGAAAAATGTTTGGTAAACTCAATTTCACGTTCAACTTAAAATGACTCAAGTCAAAACATACCTCCACTCCAGCTGCAGCCAAGAGCCACCGGACAGGCTCCATCCTGCCCCGGCCATCGAAGTAGTGAAGGATGGGCTTCCCAGCCATGGCAGCAATCGCTTGGTTTTTCTAAACAGGAATGAGACACACCAGCTGTTAAAAGTCCGTCCTGTGAGGGTGTTTGGACAGGAGCCCTACACTGAAGAAGTGGCTGGCTTCCTTACGGCAGGTTGGGAGACATTCCAGGAATATGTTCCTCTGATTTACAGATCCCACGTAAAATAGCTGAATGTGGTGTAAAGGAACCATCCTCTGATTGCACAAACCAGTTTAGTGTCTCCATTGGTTAAAAAGTGACTTAAAAAAAAAAACAAACAAACTGGTTCTTCGGTCAGAGTGGAGGATAAAAATGTGTGTGACGTAATGGGAAAACAGAGTACCAGCAAACCACAGTATACTGTAGACCTCTAATGGTCCTACCTACTACACCCCACTCTCTTTTTCTCTCTTCCCTTCCCCTCCTCTCAGCTGCCTCCTCCTCCCCCTCTCCATGAAGATCTAACCCAGGGCTTTGCCTATGCTTGACAAGCTCTGTATCCCAGCCCAGATCTCTGGATGAATTGCCTGTGACAGTCACATGACCGCATGAACTGGCTATGTATGTCTCCATTTTTCTGTTAAGGAAACTGGCTATCGGGAAACTTTGAGGCATTGTTCACAACCACACCAAACCAGTGGTAGACATGAATAATCACAGAGATGAATAAAGCAAGAAGGATCTGTATCCTCGTGTATGAAGGCTCATGACTGCGTGTCTCAAACCCAGAGGACATGGCCAGCAGCATGACCAGGGCAGCAGGCACTGTTCAGCCCTTGGGCTGTTAGGCTCTGTTTGATCAAAAGCAGAGGTCAGGCTTCAAAGTTTCTGTTGTACCAAATGGGGGGAGAGTACTGAGAATAACTCAGCTGCCCTCTAAAACAGTCACATTCTGCCCACCACATAGAATGCCAATTCCTTGCCTCTTTGGGATGTGATTTTCTATCTTTGCGTCTGCATTTCTATGTGAAATCAAGGAAAAGATGTTTTGCTGAGTTCATTTTACAGAACATACACCCAAGTGTCAGGTCCAAAGGAAACTCTGTTTCCCTAAATCCTGGTGGTTAGCCAAAGCCAGCATTCCTGTGAAACCTGAAGCAGGTTCCCCTGTACCAAAAGGAGCCACGTCCCTGGCAGAACACTCTCTGAGGCGCCTAAGGGCATACCAAAGGACATGCTGGTCTCCAGGCTCCCTAGGTATCACAAGAACCTGTTGCACATTTCAAAGTCCAGGCTAGCATCCTAGCCCTTCTCACCTCCTCCCCTACCCTAAACTTCTCCAGCTCCTGGGCTTCCCGACCCCCAGATACTCACGCTCCTTATAACTCTGCTATTTTGACTATGCTCCCTCTTTTGTCTGCACTTTGTCTCTCTTCCCTCAGCCCAGCTCTCCTGAGCTCCACCTCCCTCCTTCTCCCCCCAACCCCACCCCACCTCTCTCTGCTCACCTCCTGCTTCTCTCCTGACCAGGTCTAGTGTGGTGGCCATATTCAAGCGACTACCTTCTCTCTGCTCTGAACTCTTTCCAATGTCTCTTGCTGTTCTCTCTCTCATATCTAAAACAAAGACCGCCCCGTTAACCATGCCATGAGGCAGTCATACCACCAGTTCATCTCGTGATGAAAAAACCAGGAATTGCAAAAAATACCCCTTTCCAAGAGGCTGGGCCTCTCCTAAGCCATCCAGGCAGCTGATCAGAACTCTCCTAAGCGGTGGATCATTTGTTCCTTCTGGCTTTGGCTAACCACCACATTCAAACTCTAGCTGCTTCTTCCCCGTGCCTGCTCCTTCCCGGTAAGTGTGGTCTCAGAGTTGCTTGCTCTGTCTCTGTTGGTTCCTGGGGCCAATGACTCCTGCCTCCTTGCTCAGCTCACTCTTGGAGCATACTCTGTTTCTACAAAAGTTGAAGTTGGGCCAGGTGGCTTCTCTCGCCATGCTGGCCACCCATCACATGGAAAGGGACACCTCTCCTTTGTGGTTTGGAAAAATGGAGTTTCCTTTGGACCTGATGACCAGCTAAGGGTTTTCCACATCTGCCACACTGGGTACCCTCATCGGTTCATCTTCATTTTATCCTAATTAAGAAATCACCTAATGAGACTTATAAAATTTCTTTCCAGTGTACGGCTGTAGAGACAAAGGTTTTCAGAGGAGCCTGCCCAAGATGAAGCACCTTTCCAGTATTGAGTCTTCTATTCAAAACCAAGGTCTAGGTTGTATTAGTTTCAAAATATGGTGGAATCTCTAGTTGGGTTATGGAATCCACTTTTTTTAATGAAATAGAAAAGGATAGGAAGTGTCACAGTGCAAAAAGGGTTAAGGACATGGATGTGTTTTCAGTTCAGTGTGTACCTTGTATGTGTGGACATATGCACATGTGTATGCTCATTCGGTCATTGTGAATGAATAAGAGATCCTGCTGAGTACATTAAGGAAATTTGATGCTCCCCATCTCAGGCTGCTTGGAGGTAGAACACAGCAAAGAACCAGAAAATAAAATAGCAGTGGGTCCTGGGATAGATGGAGCCAGTGAGGTCATGACAGTAAACTAAATACCCAGGAGTCACTGAGACCTGAGGCTCCAGTGCTGGACTTGGGGAAACTCCCTTCTCCCACAGACCCAAAGACTGTTATAAAACATTACATTTCCTTTTGGAAAGTTTTGATGTTGTGCAGTTTGAAACAATCTCCTTGTCTTTACCAACAGATGTATTTTTTAAATTATGTGCACTTGGATTTAAAATAGCAAACTACTTTAAATTGCATCATTTAAGATGTAGAGCTCCTAAGCTCCAACCTTTACATTATAAAATCTGCTGGAAATGCGACCACTCCGTCCTTCTTACTATTTAGAACGTGAGTATTGCATGTTCTTATTAGGAGGATAATTCAGCAGAATGAAAGGGAGAGTAAAGTTCACTTAGCTTCAGGTATTTGATTGTTGGGGACACAGAGCCAAGTGATTCAAATCTGTTCACTAATCCTATTATCACTGATAAGAGGATCGATTTCCACAGTATTTCATCATATGCTCCTCACTCTAACGTTCTCCAGTTTCCAAACAAGAGCCTTCCAAAGGTCGGTTCACAGCCAGGACAAAGAGTATCACACAGCCTCACAGAGTCCACAGAATGACAGTGAGAGAGACTCAATGACTTGATGGGGTCTCAACATGTTCCCAAGTCACAGTCAGTTCCCAGGAGTAACTGCCCTGTCTACAACCACCATGGGAACAGCTCATAGTGCTTGACTTACAGAGGGTTTCATCAAGTTCAGTGAGAAACACTACACTCCCACTCTCATAGCATTTGATTACTGACTTTCTCCTGGTACAAGTCAGGGCTTCTCCACTCCATCCTGGAGCCCTCCCTGAGCTCCATGCTGCTCTCCTGAGGAACTACTGCCCATTTCCCAGAGTCCTTCAGCCTAGACAAGGTTGAAGAGGGGATGAGAGGGCCTCTATTCATGAATGCCCTTCTATGAATAGCTTTTCTGGAACTCCAGGGAAAGAAAATTTCATAAAGGTTTTCAGTGCTTTACTTTGAAAACTTAAGGAATTCAGTGTGATGAGGACAATATAGCTTTATTTGTTCCATTAAGAAAACTGGCTTCTGTGTGTGGTGATACATGACTATAATCCTAGTATGTGGGATGCTGAGGCAGGAGGATAAAGTTTGAAGCTAGGTGGAAATATATATGTATATATATATATGTATAATTTGTTTTGTCTAAAAATAACAACAACAAAACAAAATACAAGGAAGCAAAAATAATAGGAAGAAGAAAATATGTTTAAAAAAAAGGAATTCCTCTTAAAAAAAAAAGAAGAACAAATCTATAGTGATTCCAGTAGTAAATAAGGGGAGTTACATCTCTGATGATTCATAACATCTGGCTAAGAGTGGTACATCCTTAAGAGGTAGAAGAAAGTCTTACATATAAATCCTTCCATTTAGAGACACATGGACTCAATAGATTACTAAATCTGGGTCTCAGTTTCTCTTCTGACTCTAGAGACAGTTACACCTGCCTACTTTCAGGGGCCAAAAAGCAGTAGAGAATCCATGCATATAACCTTCATAATAGAAACATAGTAAAGCACGTTCACCATTGCCCTAGTTCCTAGGAGACAAGCATGTGTTGGAACATCAGCCATCCCATCTGGAGCAATTGCAATGCATCAAGGAATGATCATTGTCTGATTTGGTCCTTTCCCTGTAAGGTTTTACAGGAATTCATATGCCTCCTGCAAAGCTGGCAGAGCAGCATGTGCTCAATAGTAACTTCACATCATCTCTCTCTAGGGACCTCCACCTGTAATCCTGATTAAGATGGATAAGCAAGTGAGAACCATAGGAAAAGGCAAGTCATCTAAGACAATGGGGATGCTATCCCTTTCACACTGGGGTTGGGGTGCTACTTGCCAGAAAGAGCAGATTTTAGAAGTCTGAGATGTCTGCCTTCCTCCCTTCAAATCAGGACCACATCTCACAAAAACACTACTGTGCAGCATCTTGCCAGCCTGCTCCTCTATATCATCTATTCAATATCCTTTTCCACAGATTTATTTCCTGTGAATTGTTAGACCTGGTTAGTTTGACACCTGGACTTTCAGCCCCTTCCCCCCCCCCGCCAGTGGTAACATTTGTTTCGTGGCATTGTTGACTTCCACATTCTAACAATCTGTGCATTCCAGCTAACTGCCAAATGCTCCAGTGTTTGTCCTTCCCATTCATACTTCTCAAGTGTGAGCCCTTGAAAAGTCAGCTCCTTAACTGATCCTCAGCCAGAGCTTAGGCTTCTTCCCCAGTGCCGAGGCTGGGGACTCATTGGATCGTCACAGGCTGAGGGTAGGGGATACACATATGAAATACTGTACACTCTTGGGTTGTAGAGGTCATGAATCCCTCTCAGCATACTAAAACAGAGAGGGAAGTCCTTCACAGGAAGGGTAAGCCAGCCAAAATGGGCAGTGTTGTGTAGCTATTTCCTCTGACTCAAAAATAATAGTCTTATGAAGGAACTAAGCTTATGATTCTAAGGAAGCTAAGGAAACCTAAGAGGCTCAGGAAGATCATAAAAGCTACAATATTCACAAGCCCCCTCCCCAGGGTGATAAAAGTAGTGAACAATTGCTGGGAAAGGATTGTCCACCGGACCTTCCTACAACCCAAGCAGGAAGCTCTAGGAGGCAGCTTTTGAGTCATTACCTGTGCCTTTGAATCGATGTGCTCCTGTAATTAACCTCGGTAAAGCCCTTAGTTCCCAAAGTTGGATGTGGATGAAATAGTTGCCTTCGCTTTTCAGTGGTGCCCTATCTGGGGTGAGGAGATACTTATTCAGGTCTCCCCAGGAAAGGTCACACAACTGACAGTGGTGCTGAGGTTGGGGAACTCTTGTCTGCCCTGCCATTCCTCTGCTGTGCCATGAGATGCCTGAACCCTACAGAGAGGATGTCACTGGTGATCTGCTTCATTACTGCCAAGACTAGACGACATTCTACCAGTCCTGACATGGAAAATGACTTGTTTCTGCAGCAGTAAGTCTCAGTCTGGATTTTCCCAGCCTACATAGCTTTAGGACATTGTTGCTGGCAGTGGAGGATGTGGCTCAAGGCTGCCAGCTGTAGCAGCTGGAGTTTTACTCAGAGACTCTGCTCACTGGAAGCTGGGATACTTGGACTCATGCCCCAGAGAAGAATTTCAGGGTTGTTAGCAGAAAGCAGTGTTGGAGTTCATGAAGAAAAGGCCTGCCTTCCACTCGAAGCTCAGGGACCTTGTATGTGTACAGGTCCAGTAGAAGAGCAGGTAGAAAGAGCCTACAAGCTGGAGAATGGGGAGGGGTGCTGTGAGGTGCTGTCCTCCTCCATGACATGGCTGTTGCCTACCTGAACCCATTGCCACCATAGTTACCTGCACATAATCAATCCAGTTAAAAACTCCAGTGTGAGAGAGAAGGGCTTCCCAGTGCTCCACCCCTGCTTGAAGAGCTATTGGGGGCTGACAGCTGCTGAGGCAGGAGAGCCACTTCACTGGTAGGCTGATCATGATCCAGTGGATGATTCCACATCCTTGTGCATTTGGGCAAAACTAACTGGCCTCAGTGGGTAGCAAAGCAAGAGGATGGCAGAAAGTTGGGAGGGGTGATGTGTCTGAGAGGGGAAGCAGATGGACATGGAAGGAGGGAGGGAGAGAGGGAATAGGAATTGGATATGGCCAAGACACCGTGTACATATAATGAAAGAATGAAATTAAAATAGACTGAAAAATCACTGCCTAAAAATGGTTTTAATATAGCTTTAATTAGAGAGAGGGAGGGAGAGGGAGAAGGAAGAAGGGAGAGGAAAGAAGGGGGAGTAGAGAGAGGAAGGGGAGTGTAGAGGGTGGAGGAGGACTATTTGGAGCAAGGAAGCAGACAAGCAGAAGAGGGGGCAAGAGAGGGTAGCAGGGATACATATGGTCAAAGTACAATTATATACTTGATTGCAAGTATCTGGATGAAAAAAGAGAGAGAGAGAGAAAGAAAGAGAGAGAGAGAGAGAGAGAGAAGAAAGAGAAAGAGAGCGAGAGCTGTCTTAACATTAGCTATCCACACATAGCTGTGTTAAAATTGTAGTTATAACTGTCTAAACAATTAAAAAGTTAGGCAACATGTTTACTCTTATCCAAAGAGTTTCCCACAATAAATGGGTTGTATGTAGTTTATGAGGCATATTGCATTGGTTTGTAGACTGATAAGATGGAATACAAGTGAAAAGGGGCAAATAATCAATACATATGTTTGGACTCCAAACATAATTCATGATCATAATCAAAATCTCAGCCACCAGAGGTGAGGAGTTTATTTTTCTTCCTCATCTCTTTAATTCTCCTTGTCCTTATGTCTTGCCTCCATATCACAATTGACAATCACACTTTGGTTTCTTCTATAAAGAAAGCAACTCTAGCATAAGTGTAGGGTAAAAGATCCAAGTCCATTTCATGGTGAAAAAACTTACCCAAACCTACCATCCCTGAACACAAAAACCCATCCATCCCTGAGCACAAAAAACCACCCATCCCTGAACACAAAATTCCACCCATCCCTGAACACAAAAACCCACCCATCCCTGAGCATAAAAACCCACCCATCCCTAAGCACAAAAAAACACCCATCCCTGAACACAAAAACCACCCATCCCTGAACACAAAACTCCACCCATCCCTGAACACAAAAACCCACAGCATCCCTGAACACAAAAACCCACCAATTCCTGAGTATGAAAACCCACTCATCCCTAAGCACAAAAACCCACCCATCCCTGAGCATAAAAACCCACCCATCCCTGAGCATAAAAACTCACCCATCCCTGAGCACAAAAACCCACCAATCCCTGGGTTTGCTCCAAGCTCAGGACTTGAAATCTCACTAATCCCCACCCTGGAAATCTCCACCCTGGAAACTCTTCCTCCATCAAACCCTATATAACCCTGTGTCCTGCTCCCTTTTCTGCTGCTTCTCACCCTCTTGTGCCAATAAATCTCTTGTGTGAGGTTTGTTGTGTTGAGTGACTTTGTGGTATTCCTTGGCTCCTGACTGCCAGGACGCCTTTCCCATCTGAGCTGTATGTAACACCTCCATGGCAGAACCTTCCCCACTCAGAGCTGCAGTGGGGGACACCTTTCCCCATCAAAGCTGCACCATCTCCATTTAGAAGCTTTTCCCTTCAGAATCCTAACACTTCCCTAGTGGAAGCCTTTCCCCTCAGAGCTGTAATTCTTACAGTAAGTACCATGCTTCTCTTCCCTGGACACAAGGCCAGGTTTTCTGGGCGGCTACCACCTCTCTTTCCTCCTTAGGAAGTTAATTTACCTCTTACCATTAAATTCATGCCTCAATTTTCTAAATCCTTCATTTAACCCCTCTATAACAATGTTTCCAGCAGAAATGGAATCAACAATTCTTAGACTGTCCTGAAGCATGCCAAGTCTGAATAATGTGAGAATAAAACTGTGTTTTCTTGTGCTGAAGTATTTTCTAGGTACCAAAGGAGTGTGTGTGTCTGTGTGCGTGTGTTAGGAAAATTGATTTGATTTAGTACTTACCGCCTTAAAAAGCTGTTTCCTCTAAAGAGCTCCACAACATGTAAGAGTTTCTGTTTCACAAGCTATTTGTTCATTTGAATAAGCCCCTCCCAGTCAAGGGCAGACAATCCAATAAGAGAAAAGCTGCTCCCACACTGCCCAAAGGTTAGAAGGTTCTATGAGAGATTAGAAGGAAAAAGCAAAGTCATGCCTGAGTTGCTAAACAGTTTGGTTAATGCGTTTCCTCTTCAGTGCTGCCAGTGGAAAACCTGAAGAACAGAATTCAGACGGATTTAACTCTCTGTGTCTCAGTGAGGATGGACTTTCACAAGAAACTCCCTGTGAGGTTCCATGAGTGGCAGGCAAGGGCTAAAACAAGCAGGAAATCTCTGTTTAGCTAAGCTGGGAGATGCTGTAAAGAGCTAGCTATTGGCACTAGGTAGTATTTCTGTTGAATGGGCTACCAGGTAAGGTACAAAGCAAACAGCTGAGTTTCAGATAATAGTGATTATTAATATGAGGATGTCCCAAATATTGTGGGAACGTGCTTATGCTAAAAAGAGATGTTTTCTTTGAAATTCACATTGACATGGGTGTCCGGGATCTTCTCACCAATAGGCCTTTGGATGTGGTTTGTGTTCGACTCTTCTACCTTCAGCTACTAATGCCTTTTCTCAATAATGGTGCCTCAGGTTATTTTCACATTATGTGTTTAATGTGCTTCTCTCATGGGCTTTTGTGTGTGTCAAGTCCCTATAAATGGGCATAAAATGTGACCATCATACCAACTCATTCAATTAATTTAGAATGTTTACAATAATTTCTAACAGAAAGTGAAACAGTATACCCAACCACAAATTACCCATCATTCTCATTCAGCAATTGTCATATTTTGTCCATTACACTATAGAGTAAGTTAAGTTTATAATGTGTCTCCCTCAAAAGATAGGCCCATGTCTAAATTCCAGAATCTTATAAATATAAATTGAATTTGGAAAATGTTCTTTACAGATGTACTTAATCTGTGGAACTTGAGATGAAGCCATCTTTAATAATCCACATAAAACCTTCAATCTACTGGCAGGTGCTTCCATAGGAGCAGAAACAGATGTGAACACGGTGAGCTGCTGAAGAAAACAGGTCAGTGGCATTTTCCACAGACGTCTTTCTTCAGTTCATTTCACATGATGGGCATTTTGTCTGCAGGTATTTCTGTATACCTCCTGCATCCTTGGTACCCACATTGGTGAGATGTCATCAGATGCCCCTGGACTGGAGTTTGGATGGTTCTACACTGTAATGTGGATGCTGGGAATGCAACTCAGGTCCATGGAAGAGCAGCCAGTGCTCTGACACTGAAGCATCTCTCCAGCACCCACAAAGATACTTTTAAGACATTCATTTCCAGTAATTCTTGCTTAGGTGTTATACATTAGGCTCATAGATTAATGGGTGTATACAGTACGGGGAATGACAATGTTTCAGATTCTAATTCACAGTGATCTCTAAGTAGATAAAATTAAAACATAGAATATGTAGATGGAAATGAAGCTAGGAATGATGAAAGTCTAACCACAGCCATGACCAATTCTCACACAGAAAGAAAAAACTGGGGGGGGGGGAGTTGGGAGGGTGAAGGCGTGTGTATGCAGAAGTTCTATGCAGACAACAAAAGTGTAGCTCACATAACAGCCTGGGCTGAGAGATGGAGAGGGGGTGGATGCAGAGAGCAAGACAAAGTCCAACCTGGAAGGTGTGAGATCAGGAAAGCCATCTGTGTTCTCATCCATGCTACATTGTGACAACTAAGGGAGTTCTCCCACGTAATATTTATCTATTTATCACATATATGTTAGCCTCTTTTTTAATTTATCTAAAACTTCGTATTTTTTGCTGAGGCACATTTTAAGCCTTTGTACCTTAACATTTTCTTTTTGGAAGTTGCATTTTTTTAATGGTAAAGTTCACCAAATATTGCACATTTTTAAGTGATAACGACTGGGTGGTATTTAGCACATTCGTGGTGTGGATAAACCGTCATTTCTATCTAGGTCCAGAACAGTTTCCCTGACATTTTCCAGTTCATCGTTACTTTCTCTTCCCAACAGTCTTTACTCTGACATTTCATGTAAACAGAATCCATGACTGCTCCGACTTCTTCCACTTATTATGTCTCAGAATCTCAATTCTCAAAGATTCCTCCACTGTTGCAACATGTATCAGTGCATCATTTTTTCCCATGGCCAAATAACATGTACCACATCTATGCCATTTTTAATTGTGCCAATGTGCCTCTCTTAAACACTATGGTAATTTTATAAACAACTACGGTTGATTCTCACACCTCAGTAGGTAGAATGGTTCTTTCTTTTCTTCCTTTAACAGACCATGGAACGGAACCCAGTAAATTATACACGCTAACCAAATGCTCCACCACTGAACTGAGTAAACAGCCTCAAAACAGTAATAATTGGGTAATGTCATTAAATATTTATTCATTAATTATGATTGTAATTCTAGAATAACATGCATAAATTGTTTTATACTTTCTTTAAATCACATTTAAATAAGTATCTCAAGTTCTGATAAGTCTCCTCATGTAATTTTAATGTATATATTCTTTGATGTGTAGAGATGCAATCACTAGTATATTTATGTATATCTTCAAAACTGAATTTTTTTATTTAAGGCATAACTCTAGAAATATCTTGCAGCAAAATTGCCTTCCCATTGATATAAGTGTTAGGTAGGGTCACATTTAGGACTAAGTTAAGCTGTCCCAATCAGAATCTATCTCTAACATAGTACAGTCAAGAGTGACCAGACACACTTCATTCTGCCTGTCATAGCAACAGTCTCTCGATTTGCTTGCACATGCATAAATACACGTATCAGTGAACCAAACCATGAGAGCATAAATGATGTCATGAGGGATGGTTAAGAGGTATCAACTCTCCTGAAGCACTGTGCATCTTCTTTCTGGAATGTTCAGAGGAATTTCTGAAATGCCCTCCTGGTATGAATCTATTGGGAGCCACTCAGATTTTATCAAACAGTCTCATGAATGAGATATGATTGTCTTCAGCTTATTCTCAGGTCAGAGATTATGGATATAATAAATATAAGGGGGTTAGTGTGACGAGAAAGAATTGAAGAAGCAATACCTATTAACTCTTAGTGATCCTACCCCTATTCTAGCCGATGACTTCTAATGTTTCTCATGGTCTATGTAAAAGTCCAGTGAACTGTAGGCATGCATCACTAAAGATTAGGACAGTTGCTGAGAAATATGCCTTTTCTTCATCATATGAACATCACAGAGTATGCTTCTGAAACTTAGATGGAGGAGGTTAGATATTATGCAGGAACTCTTCATATGCACCATGGAGATGGAGTTAGCTGAAGATGTGTTAGGCCCCAGCTGGCAAACCCACCACAATAAACCCATTTTTATACAGGCAGAATTACACTTTAAATGACAATGAACAGTCTACTAGAGCAAATAAACAAACTAAACCCAGTTGCTTACTGTCTTTATTAAATCTTAGGAATTGGGGCTGTGGAGACAGTTCAGCAGTTAAGAGCCCATTCTGCTCCTACAGAGGACCTGAGTTTGGTTCTCAGCACCCACATGGGGTAGCAGCTTGTAATCACCTACCACTCCAGTTCAGGAGCATCAAAGAGCATGGATCACATCTATAAGAGATCCAAAAAACAAATCATTTAAAATAAAGGACATAATTGCATACTGTATATTTCTATAGAAAGCTTGCTGGGTCTGTTTATACTAAAATTACCATAAATCTGGCCCAATGCTGTATTTTGATTTACAATGGCTACTTTGTATTAGCTGATAGAAAATGTTCATCTCCACCCTAATCATACAGTACCACTGCCAATTATGAGGCTCATCATTGGTTGAAGTGTTCCCATATGCAGGACCACAGTTGTTACCTCTATCTTATAGTTGATGAAACTGTGTAAAGAAAGGGAAAAGTCAAGTCTACCCTTACACATGCTCAGTTATGGTCGTGAAAATTCATACACAGAGTGCAGGAGTAAAATAAGGGCAGATTTGGGACACACAGAGGCCAAGCCCCTGAGAACCTCGGAGGAGACCCTGCAGTGAGAGGCTCTCACCAATGGCAAGGATAAGGAGGAAGCAGTCCCTCTTCTCTCCTTGGCTGTTAAGCCACATCTGAGTCAAAGCAGACTTCAGACTGGGCTAAATGTAGTTCAAAGTTGCAAATTCTTTACCTAGTTTCTAATTTGCTGCTCCTACAGGAAATCTGTGTTATGTCCCTGGAGGGCATATTTTGCTTTGGGATTTATTTACTTACACTTAACAGCAGGGCAGATGAACGGGATGGGGATAACACTGGCCAAGCATCAGTCACACGCTGGTCAAATTAGTGAATTTGCCTTCATTTTACCGCAGAAGAATCAATGAAGGTAATGACTGGACTAATAAGGGGGCTGCACTAGCAATTCAAATCAGTATTCACACCAAAAGTCTAGGCATCACCCTGGTCCACAGTGAGTTTCAGGCCAGCCAGGGATGCACATTGAGACCTGTTGCTAGAGTTTTCCTGTGTCCCAGCATGCCAGTGATCAGGACAAATCTCTCTCACCCGCCAGTCCCACAGCCCCTCAAACCCAAGTAAACACACAGAGGCTTATATTATTTACGAACTGTATGGCCATTTGCTCAAGCTTATTACTGACTAGCTCTTACACTTAAATTAACCCATAATTCTTATTTATGTTTAGCCACGTGGCTTGGTACCTTTTCCCAGTTCTGCCTTGACATCTTTCTTCTCATGGCGGCAGCTGGCAGCATCTCCTAACTCAGCCCTCCTGTTCCCAGAATTCTCCTCTCTTTGTCCCGCCTATACTTCCTGCCTGGCTACTGGCCAATCAGCACTTTATTTATTAAGCAATCAGAACAACACATTTACAGCATACAGATATCCACAGCACTTTCCCTTTTCTTTTTTTTCAAAAAGGAAGTTTTTAACATAGTAAAATTATATGTAACAAAACAGTTATCAAGCAAGAACTATGGTTATAATATTTAGTGTATTTGTATTTGGCAAAAATTAAAGGAAATATTTTATCTATCTTATATTTGTTAGTTTAAGGTTTAATATCTAACTTATCTTTTATCATAACTAAGGAAAATTATAACTATCTAGTCTTTAACTACATTAAAGACCTTAGAAGGATATAATATTACCTGAGAAATGGGAGAAGGACGCAAGCAACTTTTGGGAGTCTTATGAGAGTAGACAGAGACAGCTGACTTAAAAAAAAAGTCTAGTGTTGTGCAATGTTTCTTTAACTATGTAAAGATGTGTTGTATTTGCTTAATTATGTAAAGATGTGTTGCTGTTTTACCTTGCCTACCTAAGGCACCTGATGGGTCTAACAAAAAGCTAAATGGGAAGAGCTATAGGTGGAACTTCTAGGCAGGGAGAATAAGTAGGAGAAGGAATTTAGGCTCAAGGGAGAAGAAAGAAAAAAGGTACATACCAGGGAGATATCAGCGGCCAGACAGACAGACACAGAAGAAGCAGGGAGCAGGACATACAAAATGGAAGAAAGGTAAAAAGCTCTGAGGCAAACTGTAGATGAATAGAAACAGGTTAAAGTAAGTTAAAAGAACTAGTGGGACTAGCCTAAGCTAAGGCCCAGCATTCATAACTAATAATAATAACTCTTCTTGTCTTTATTTAGGAGCTGGTTGGTGGCCCAAAGAAAATGCCAATTATATTCTAGGCTTTATTGTCTACTGTGGATTTGAATATTACTAGCTTTTATAGTGAAATAGAAAAGAATAAATAAGTCTTGAGTGTGATACTATGAAAGGATAGGAGTCCAAAGTCATGATAACAACTAGGGGAAGGGTGAGCATATGGTTTTCTGAATCGATAGAAAATGAGACCAAGAGAGACTGAGGGCAGGGGTTCTCACCTATGTTCTTTGTTCATGGTGACTGTGCAGGAGTGACTCTCCTCTCCACAGGTGAGGTGTCATGTGCATTCAGTTGATTTGTTTGGCTTAAAGACTTCTCCATATTTAGGAAGCAGAAGTCTAACTTGATGTATAATGAGATTGCATTGTACCTTTGAACACAGTTCCAGCCACCCAACTTCAAGCAAAACACACCTGCTTTGTAATGGGAGGTCCTCTCCAGTACTCTGCTTTCTGCCTCTGGCTTCTTTTCTCTGTCTACAACACACTCCGCCTATGCTAGGGGCCAGAGTATTCTGATCTTTTTGCTTCAGACTTATGTCTGTTATACATTACAACCAAAGGCAGGAAGATTTACAAAATTGGTCTTAGAATGTTTTATTCTGTGTATTTGAGTGTCCTGTATGCATGTCTGTGTGCCTTTTGTGTACCTGGTAAGCAGGGAGGCCAGAAGAGGGTACTGGATCCTGCAGCACTGGAGATCCAGATCTTTGTGGCTACATGGGGGTGCTGGGTCCTCTGGAAGTGCAGCCATTGATCAAACTGCCTAGCCGTCTCTCAAGTCTCTACAAAACTAACTTGACTGGAGTTTTTAAAATGTACTTTAGTTTTTGTGTATTATGCATGTGCATAAGGACCTGTTGTGTGGACTTTGTAAGGACAGGAACATGTTGATTAAGTTCAGTCAACATCTGATATATGTTGTTCTGTCTTAGCAGTGTGGAAAACGGGACAGACCAAAGACCCAGACAATGAAATTCAATGGCTCCAGTGACACTTGTGGCTTGAATAGAAACATAAGGACTCATTGGAAGCAGCATTCTCAAGGCCTGGACTTAGCTACAGATGGTTACACAATTCTCCAGACTGTTACATAATGCCCCAAAGTACAAACTGTGCTTAGAAAACATCCACAAATTTTCTTGCAAGAATGCATAGTGTGGAGCCCTAATTTTTTGATTGCCCAATTTTTTTTATGCATTTAATTCATTCTTTGAAAATTTTATACATGTGTATAATGCATTCTGTCTGCTCTCATTCCTTTCATCCTCCTCCTCTTCCCATCCCCTCCTCCCAAATCTCCATCTCTCCTCCCACAAGTCCATTTCCACCCTGATGCCTTTTTGTTTAGTTTTGTGACCCACTGACTTTAACTGGGACCAGCAGTGTGGCTATGGGTTTGGAGCTGTCCATTGGAACCTGGTGTGCTCACCATTATGGGTCTCATACATAACTGAAGACAAATACCGTCCCTCCTCCGGAATCCATCTGTTGCTAATAGTTCAGTCCGTGAGTCCCTTCCCAAAGGCGAGCTTAGCTGTTGACAAGCCCAACTGTGTGCCAGCCCAGTGCAAGCAACTGCAAGTGCTGTGAGATCATGTTTCAAGTGCAGTTTTTAAAGAAATGTGTTTCTACATAACCAGGGGGGATTTCTGAAAAGGAAGATGTGTGACCACATTTTAAGTATCTGTACTTTTAAATGTGTGATTCAAAGTTTAATATTTTTTAAGAAGACATTTAGAAGTATACTTTGCTTGTTTGTCTTGTGACCGGATATTCTGTACACTGTACTTGAGGCTCTACCTCTGTTCCTTCTGGCCAGAGAAATGGAACAACAAAGTCCAGCAGAAGGCAAGGGAGGGTGAAGCTGACACTAACCAGTGAGGTGTGTGAAGTATTAGGGACTTAAGCTCAGACACCACCAGCTTTCTGTTGTTAGTGGCTTAGAGCCACATTACAAGAAATGAATTTCCCTTCCATCATATCTTATCCAGTGCTCTTCATTAGAAACCACTTCCTCCTACTTATATGAGGATCCAGAGCCTGGCCTATGACTCCGGGAAAGGTGAGCATATAGCTTTCTGGACCAATAGAAAATGAGACCAAGGGAGATTAACTGACAGGGGTCTCATCCATGTTCCTCACGCATACTCGGTATTCAGAGAGGCTGTCTTCTCCATAACCTCCCTAAGAACAGGCACTTGTGTTCCGTTTACTGAGAAGTGTTCAAGGCTCAGATGGAATCTACTCACCCATATACACACTGAGTGTCGGGTACCTGCTTGGGCCCTGGTTTCAGGTCAGCTTCTCCACTCCTCCATGGAGCTCTCCTAGTCCTCTGAAAACCTGCTGCAGATGTTCCCAGTCTGAGTGTGTGAGCCAAGTACAATTGGAAGAGAAGGGGATGGGGAATATCCCATTTATCTTTATTCATGTGCCTCTTTTTGTTATTGTTGTTTTAAATTTAATCTTCTTGAGACAATGTGTAGTTTGAATGTAATTGTCCCACGTAAGCTCATGGGCAGTGGCACTATCAGGAGGTATGGCTTTTCTGGAGTAGATATGACTTTGTTGGAGGAAGTGTATCACTGTGGGGGTGGGCTTTGAGGTCTCATCTATGCTCAAGCCGTGCCCAGTGTCTCAGCTCACTTCCTGTTGCCTGTGGATGAAGATGTAGGATCTCGCTCCTTCTCCAGCACCATGTTCTGCCATGATGATAATAGACTAAACATCTGAACTGTAAGGCAGCTCCAATTAAGTGTTTTCCTTTATAAGAGTTGCTGTGGTCATGGTTCTTTCTTCACAGTAGCAAGAACCCTAAATCAGACAAACAGGATATCAATATGTAGCTTGGTTGGCTCAGAAATTGCTATATAAGCCAAGCTGTCCTTGAACTTATAGACATTCACTACCTCTACCTCTCAATGCTGAGATTAAAGGTGTGCACCACCACCCCCTATACATCGGGGTATCCTTTCTGGGAAAAGTATTTCTTGGATTTTTTAAAAGTGAACAGAAAATTAGTAAAGGTCTGCTTAGGTTATTTTGACAACCAAAAACCTGGTTAAATTGAGGGCATACATCTATCTGTATAAGATTATGGGCTTGTTTAGAAATACATGGGACCTATGTCAATTCTACCTAAAAGTTCAAGGAGTTCTGTTTTTGAAGGTGCCGTGTTTCTTACCAGAGTGAAGGGATATTTATAGATAAATCCCAACTCTTAGCATGAGGAGCTGTGCAAACTTGGAAAAATTGATGAAATTCAGATCCATATATTCTTTCTTGAAAATAAAGAGATTTTTTTTTCTGAAGGACTCTTAAGATAATAGGCACAATACCTAATAGTGTCTCAACAGATGGGAGTTCCCTGCTGCCAAAGACCTGAGCTCAATATCAGACGTGTTTTTATTGTCTTTTTTCTGTTCCCAGTAAGTTGTGGGGACTCACAGGGCAGAGTTTCCAGGGTAAGTGCAGTGTGTTGCACACAGCTGTATAACAGCATCACTGATATGTTAAAACTTAGAATAGCAGAGCACAATGCATAAGAGGTTACACAGACAGGTAGTTTTCTTGAGAATGACTACATAGAAACATTACATGACAGGTGATATTTGATCTATAAATCCAATTTATCAGAGGCCACTTTAAGTTTCCACAGAATCAATAAAACTGGGCCCCTTCCAGTCACCAGACATTAAAAACACTAAGGCATAAATTCTTGAAAAATAATTGTCTCCACAACAATTGATATGTGCTGTTGGTCAGGAATCCTAAGTATTGGTTGGATGGACAGCATTGGCTTTGAAATGTCTAGTGGGCACTTCAGTGCTCTGGTTCACCAACTAAATATTTCCAGTGATATGGCTGCTGGCTTTTATCTTAATTTGGTCTGTTATGCAGGGAAGGATGTCAAGTGCTTCTAGTTACATATTTTGCTGATTTCTACCATAGTTTGAAAGCTTCTATGAGCCTTTCTGTACAAGAACAGAAGAGGGCATATTTTTGTTTTTCTTGGATATACACCAGACTGAGGTAGTGATGGGTCATTGATTATACTGTGTTAAACCATTAGAGGAACTGCCAACACTTCATATCAGAGTTTACTTTCTTTTGAAATAAATTGGCGCGCGTGTGTGCGTGCGTGCGTGCGTGCGTGCGTGTGTGTGTGTGTGTGTGTGTGTGTGTGTGTGTGTGTACTCTTGTGAATGTATGTGCACTTGGAGGCCAGCGGTCAATGCCAGGTGTTTTTCTCTATTGCCTCCACTGTCATGAGACATGCGCTCAGATAAACTTGGAGCTCAGATTTTCCTACTAGACCGGCTGCAAACACGTGGGACCCACTGGTTCCTGCCTCCCAGCACTGGGGTTACTGAAGCACACTGTGGCACCGCACCTTTATGTGGGTGCTGGATGTCGCACCTTCAATGTGTGCGCTTGGACAGGAAGGACTTTACTGACTGAGCCTCGTCCCCTGCCACCATAGTTGGCTAAATGTCAATGAAGCAGTTCTACCACAACTGGGAGGCAAGCTGCCAGGGTTGGTGGCACCGACTCAATCCAGCTGCTGTAGTTCTACATGACACGAGCCAGATGACTCCAGGATCTTGGGCATCACGATTCTATTACCCTGGAACACTGGACTAGTCCATGTAATTAGCTGGTAGCTTAATTTCCTGGTCCTGACCATGATTGTTCCTGGAAATTAAAGGTTGGCAGATGAAATCCTTGCATTGTCAATCCTTCATCTCTAGACTTCATGTTCTGAGCATCCAGCTTCAGAAAAGCCTGAGCACCTGGAATAATGGTTCCAATGTTCTCCCAAATTCAAAGCTGATGAGAGCTCTCAAGCTTCTATCCCTGTGTTGTGTTTGAGAACATCCCTGGTTATTGTTACAGTCACCAGGATCCACCCTACCATTACTCATCCCTCATCTCCAGAGGACTCTGCTATACTTCAACCCAGTATAAATACCAAGGCAAGCCTACTGGTGACCATGACCCCCTGCCATAGATCTGATCATTCAATGAAAGACTTAGATCCTTCTCATGATATCCCTTGATACTGAAATAGAAATATACTGTACAGGGCTCTCTCTTTCATGTCCTTCCCATAGAGGTTGTATTTGCTGGAAAAATAGTTGAGAATGGCCCTGATCTACACCAGCTTCATTCCGTCCACCTCCACCATGGGCACTTGCTGGAACATCAAAATTCCATCTTTTTTTTTTTTTCGAGACAGGGTTTCTCTGTGTAGTTTTGCGCCTTTCCTGGAACTCACTTGGTAGCCCAGGCTGGCCTCGAACTCACAGAGATCCTCCTGGCTCTGCCTCCCGAGTGCTGGGATTAAAGGCATGCGCCACCACCGCCCGGTCAAAACTCCATCTTTTGAAAGAGAAAAACAAAAATAGAGAGAGATTTGGGGGAAAATCATTGGATTACACATATGCTTTCAGAATGAAAAGCCATCAAATGACTAAAAATACAAGAGGAAATACATTATAGCCTGATAACTTAATGTTTCTAATGTAATTCTAAAAAATACAATTAGTATTTTTTAAAGAATCCCATAGTTCCTCCCACCCCAGCCCTTGGTTAGTAGCTCGCTAATTCATTTCTGTCTTTGTTACCCATCTAGCCATATGCCAGGGAATTTCTGTTTCTTAGTGTTGACTCCTACTCATAGCTATTTTTAAGGAAACTGGGAGAGAATGCAACAAGGTGATCAATGGATAGCAAGGCTGATCCAGAGAACAATTTCTATGTCAGGATCTTTGTGTGGTCTTCTAATCATAGCAAGAGGCAGTGGGTCATTCGCAAATACTCAGAGGCCTAGCCCTTTTTAACATTAAGTAAGCCTGAAATCTGCCCAAAGAATCCTCCTCCTTTATGTTTTTCCTACTGACATCCTACTTCTCTCTGGCATCCCTTGAACCACCCTGTAAACACACCCTCATGACCTGGGGTCTAACCCATCTGGAAGACACCCCTGTCTGGGGTCTTTGGGTACCTGAGCTTACTTAACTTCTTAACTTCTCCAAGTCCTCGTTGGTTTGTATAAATTTCTCTTCATACTAGAAAACAGAAACAGCAAAGGAGTTGTCAGTTTTTCTTTAGACTTGCAGGCTTCTTCACTTGAACATTCTCTTCCATACATAGTGTAAGTGAGGGGGCACTTTGGGGTTGGCAGTTTATGCAACAACCTGCTTATAGTTGTTTGGATGCATGTCTGACCTGTCAAGAGAGCACAACTCATGGCATGTAGCTGCTCATCCTGAAGGTCCTTTCCCTTCCACCCTGCTCCCCACCAAGAACTATGGCAACTTCACAATCTGGGAGGGATTTTATAATAAGGGAAAGCCTGCAAAGGTCTTATCATGGTGAAGCTGTAAGATTGCAGGAGTCTGCATCTCCAAGTAAGGTCACTGGGTCTGTGGCACAAGATATGATAACATGGACCAACAGTCTCTGTCCTAGTCACCTTCAGCTGTCAAGTTGACACAGCTCAGAGTTACCTGAGGGAGTCTCAACTGGAGGATGTCATTGATCAGATCGGTCCATGGACATGTCTGTAAGGCATTTTCTTCATTGCTAATAGATGTAGCCCAGCCCACCAAGGGCGGTGCTATCCCTGGGCAGGTGGGCCTGGACTACCAAAGGAAGCTAGCTAAGCAAGCCAGGAGAGCAAGCCAGTGCAACAGCAATCTTCCATGGTCTCTGCCTGAGTTCCTGCCTCAGCTTCCTTCAATGACTGGCATTAACATGTAAGCCAAATAAACCTTTTCACCCAAAACAGGTTTGGGCCAGTGTTTTATTTTTAAGATTAAAAAATATTTCATGGATATAACTGTTTTGCCTGAATATATGTTGTATATTACTTGTACAGCTGTGCCTTCAAAGGCCAGAAGAGGGCATCAGATCCTCTAGAACTGGAGATACTGATACAGTGTCAGAAATCAAACAGGGATCCTATGGATGCTCCTAACCATTGGGACATCTCTTCAATACCCAGTCATTGTTTTATCATAGCAACAGAAAGCAAACCATGGCAGTCTCTATAAAACCTAGTTTATAATTTACATGACTCTGTGGATGACATGAGTCCTGGATGTCATGTGATATGATATTAACTCTTCTTAACTAGAATTTCCTCTTCTGGAACATATGGAACTTCATGGTAGAATCTTCAGTTTAAAGAAAGGTTCATTGTGCTCACAGTAAAACAGTAAAAGGATCATGACTTTCATGATCTTGTATGGTTGGATACATGTTTCCACAAAATATTTAGCAAAGGTTGACAAGATGGCTTAGCTGGTAAAGGCATTTGCTGCCATGTCTGATAACTGGAGTTTGAACCTTGTGGCTTACGAGGCAGAGGAATAGAACAAACACCCACAAGTTATCCTCCAGCCTGTATCGAGGTATCCATAGCACATATATGCACACACATGAAAACACATGAACAAAATAAAAGATGTGAAAACAAATCAGGGTACTGATGATTGCACACATGCATTATAACACTTCATTTTTGTGTATTTGTCTGACTTTGAGTCATTGTTAAATCTTACTCTCATTATTCTAATCTATACACACAGTTATATGATCTCGTTTTGTTATGGGAAATAATTCACTAAGCCATTTGAACAACTTAGAAATATTCGTGTGTTTTGTGTGTGTGTGTGTGTGTGTGTGTGTGTGTGTGTGTGTGTGTGTTTGTCCAGAAGGATGATGTGTCAGAATTCTAATGGACGCCTTGCTATTTCCTCACACTATCTTTTCATTTAAAGCAACTGAATATTTGTGACCAACTCCTTTGCTCTTTATCTGCCTCTAGAAATTAAAGCTTATCCCAAGAGCAATCCCTTTGGTCAGAAAGTCATCCCATAACAGGGCTGTCAGAGACTGATCTGATGCCCTGAGTAGTTCCTATACTTGCTAGGCAATGGGCACATTCTGGAATTCAGGCAGGATGATAATGAGGTTATGGCCAGCCTGGGATGTGCTGCAAAACTAGCACAAAAACCCTCAATTTGGGAGCTAGGGAGATGCCTCAGTGGTTAAGAGCGTTGACTGCTCTTCCAGATGATCCAGGTTCAATTCACAGCACCCACATGATGGTTCACAATTGTCTATAACTCTAGTGTTGGGGATCCAATGTGCTCTTCCGACCTCCATGGGCATCAGCCATGCTTGTGTTTCCGTCGTATATGCAAGCAAACCATCCATATACTTAAAAGAAAAGCCTCAAATAAATTTTATATCATGTTGTACTTATATCTTATATCAAATATATAATTACATTTGACTTTACAGAATCTATAAAAATAAAGTCATTAGAAACAATTACAAGTATGTCTGCATTTTGATGCTCATGATTTATGATCTAGGCTCTAACTAATAAATAGCTGTGTGGCCTGAGCAAATCATTGAAGATCTCACAGCATTTGTTTCCTCATTTGTAATAAGGAGAGGGTTTTCTATTCATCTATTGATTTTTTTTAATGTGAGACAAGGTCTTACTATGTTCCACAGGCTAGACTCAAGCAATTATCCTCCTCCTTCAACCTCCTGAGTAGCTGGGGACATAAGCACTGGGCAGAGTTTTCAAAGTACACAGTGTAGGGCTTGCCCCACATCACACTGGGCAATAAGTACTAACTCTGGTTGCATAGACTGTGATTTACTATCATTCTGAGTAGTGATGGGCAGGAATATTTTCATCTCTGGCTGCTTTTTTGGAATGCTAGATGGTAGACATACATTGTCACACTGCATTAGATGACAGATAGTGAGGTGTTGAATGCCACCAATTAGCCAAGCATCCATTCAGGAAACACACAGGGGACAAAGGGGATGGATGAGCAGTCATCGGAAGAGGCTCACCAAGGTTGGATAAGGATGGTGAGTTTGTTGGTTATGGTGAGAACGGTGGGATGGATGGGTCTGTCATAATCAGTCTTTGGGCACAGAAGACCCAGAAAGTCTGAGCAAGGGTCCGAGGTAGCCTGTGCTCAGCTCCCTTTTCAGTCTCCCTGGGGTGGACAGGAGGAGGCCTTGATACTGAGCTTCTACTTCACCCTTCTGTTAAGAACGCATTCCTGCAGAGGTTGAGCCACAGGTGGACATCTACATGGTCAAACACAGACTCCTCACAGAACGAACACAGTGGAAAGGCCTCCATTTGTATCTGTGGGCTGCTCTCTTTGCACCTGGGAGGGATCAAACTAAAATCCCATGCACGCCAGGAGCAAGGGTGAAATGCAACCTTCAGGGTCATGTAAACACCGTGCCAGGAGGCTGGGAGAGCACTGCAAGTCCCCTCCCAGGACCCTGCCTCAACCCTTGGGCATTCTTCCCAGCTTCTATCCAAGGGCAAAAATCTCCTGAGTCTGTGATTTCCACTCAAGTAAATCCCTCCCAGATCACAGGCATCTTACTGAGACGTGTTTTACCCAAGGATGCCTCTAGAGGGCAGCACCCAACAGGGTCATACTGAAAAGTACCAGCTTCTCTTAGGGAAGTGTGAAATGCTTGAATGTTCTAGATGCTCCACCAGTCATTTAAACCTCCGCTTTAAAGCCACATGGGGTGATGTGTGCCCATAACCAGGAAGCTAGTGTGGGGAAAATGCTGGAATTTGGGGCAGCCCAAACTACACAGTGAGTGAGCTATAAAACAAGACCCTCTCAGGAACAACAGTGGGCCACCTTTTTTTTTTTTTTTAATCTCTTTGTATTCCCACAGATGTGTAGAATGCTGAGGGCAGGGCCAACTAACTGTCTTCCTCACTGGTTATCCTCGGGACTCAAAAGAACCTGGCACTTACTCTGTGCTCAAGACAATAATGTCTACAGTATCCGCCCCACCCTGAACAAGCGGCCTGTTGCTGTCCACTCCTGACTGCCTCTCAACTGCGGTTTATATTTCGACTCTACTTTCATTTGCTAAAATGTTATATATTAATTCTTTTGCTATGGAATAGTAATCAATACAATATATTGTTGTTTCTTGGGGGCCTTCTCTGAGGATGTGCTGAGCAGTGACCTCTCAAATTGCCTCTTACCCAGCCCGAATATCAGATAGCATGTATTTTGTCTCTAAATACTTAAATGTGTTCACTCCACTGTAAGAACTCTTTTAGGGGAGAAACCTCCTGCCAAGACATGATCACATCTAAAACAGTAATAATTCATCAGTGTTACCAAATATTCAATATACATAACTCTAATTCTTAAATAAATCTTGCGAGTTATTTCTTGTTTATTTTAAATGTTATGATGCAATAATATAAATAAAAGAAAATCACACACTGAAATTAACCAGACCCAAAGACTATACAACTCAGTGAACAGTTGGAGTTATTTATTTTTCACACTCTAAGTCTCCATCCAAATGTGGTGCACATGTTGTGACTAATGCCTCGAAGTTGTTACTGTCTGTGTTGTGGTAAGAAAAAAAATTCAACTATTTATTAATTCATATATATTCATGTGTATCTTTAAAACTAGTAATCTTAATTTAAGGCACAAGGTGACAAGGGCCACACTCTCTTGCAAAGCCTACCGCCGAATTTACAATCCTCCTGCCTAGACTTCTGGGATTAAAGGTTTGCCTTAAGAAGCCAAACAGGACTCCATTCTTTAGAAGACACTCAATGGGAAACACCTCCTGACTGATGTGAGGAACTCAGTGGACACAGTCTGTTTTAGGTTCATCTGAAGATAGACCACCTCAAAGCTTACCTCTACTCCATCTGCAGCCAAGAGCCAGCGGACGGACTTCGTTCTATCCCGGGGCCTCATCATAATGAAATAAGGGCTTCCCTGTCAGGGTTGTAGCTCCTCAGATTCACTCACTAAGTATGAATGAATGAATGAATGAATGAATGAATGAATGAATGAATGAACAGAAGCTAAGTGTGCTTTGGAATTGTGGTAAATAATTCTATAGCACGGAAGAATTACCTCAGTGAGCATTAGTTGTCACGTTGACACAGCTCAGGTGGGCCTGAACTACAAAAGGAAGCTAGCTAAGCAAGCCAGGAGAGCAAGCCAGTGCAAGAACAATCCTCCATGGTGTCTGCCTGAGTTCCTGCCTCAGCTTCCTTCAGTGATTGTCTGTAACCAGTAAGCCAAATAAACCCTTCCTGGACAGTGTTTGACTTTTAAACTAGATATATAAATATATAAGATATAAGGGTGCTTTGCCCGAATACATGTTTGTGGACTACTTGCATGCCTGGTGTCTGCAGAGGCCAGAAGAGGGCATCAGATCCTCTAGAACTGAGGATACAGATGGTTATGAGCCACCATGTAGGTATTAGGAATCAAACATGGATTCTCTGGAGGAGGAGCCAATGCTCTTAACCACTGGGCTATCTCTCCAGCACCTAGTCAGTGTGATATCATAGCCACAGAAAGCAAACCACGGCAGTCTCTATAAAACCTAGTGTAGCTAGAGTTTTTCTGCCTTGCCCACAGTCAGGGCAAATTTTTGTCACCCACCAGTCCCACAGCCGCTCAGACCCAACCAAGTAAACACAGAGACTTGTATTGCTTACAAACTGTATGGCCGTGGCAGGCTTCTTCCTAACTGTTCTTATAGCTTAAATTAACCCATTTCTATAAATCTATGCCTTGTCATGTAGCTCGTGGCTTACCGGGCATCTTCACATGCAGCTTGTCAGGGTGGCAGCTGGCAGTAACTCCTGCCTTCCTGTTCTTTTATTTCTCCTCTCTGTTAGTCCCATCTATACTTCCTGCCTAGCCACAGCCAATCAGGTTTTATTTATTGACCAATCAGAGCAACTTGACATACAGACCATCCCACAGCACAGCCAAGTGCAGACCATCTCAGACACCTGCACTCAGGCCCATGGTCCTAATCATCCTCTATGTGGACCTGCTGGGTAAAGCCACGAGGAACCCAAGAAAGGGCTCCCACAGGACATACAGAACATCCCACAACCTAGTTTATAATTTACATGACTCTGTGGATGACATGAGTCCTGGATGTCTCATGGTATGGTATTATCTCTTCTTAACTAGAATTTCCTCTTCTGGAACATATGGAACTTCATGGTAGAATTCTCAGTTTAAAGAAAGATTCATAGTACCCACAGTAAAACAGTAATGAAAAGGATGATTTTCATGATCTTATATGGTTGGATACATGCTTCCACAAAATATTTAACCAAGGTTGACAAGATGGCTTAGCTGGCAGTGGCATTTGCTGCCATGTCTGATAACCTGAGTTGATCCTTGTGGCCCACATGGTAGAGCACTAGAGCAAACTCCCTCAAGTTATCCTCCAGCCTCTACTCATGCATCCATAGCATGTGTATGCACACACAAGTAAACACATACACAAAATGAAAATGTATCTAACTCTCTTCTGCCAAACTAAGAGCATTTGAATTTATATGTTAAGAGTGGCCCTCCCCTTCTGCCTCCTCCATTTCGACCACCCTGCAGGCCCTATGAGACCACCAGCAAGATTTTCTGCGGGCAATCGGCTGAGCTGGGTGCGTGTGCAGCTCCTCGAAGTCATCAAGAGTGCAAGCCAGTGTTCTCTCAGGTAATGGTAAAGGTATTGCTAAAATGCAAGCCCAGTATTCTCACAGGCTTCCCTCTGCTACAGGTAATGCTATCTAACAGTTCCTAAGGACTTCAGAGAGAATGAACAGGTGTTATTTCTTTATTCCTTCACTCAGTCATCCATTATCCTTGAAGAATTCACTTTCATCTTGATGCTACATCCTGTGCTAGAAATATAAAGATGCCAACATTAGACACATCTGGTCCAGAAAACAAGCACACAGTCAGGTACCTTCCACCCAATGTGCTCACTTAAAAACATGGGGAAGCAGGTAAGGCCAGCTCCACCATCTCAGGGACCTGGGGGAGGCTTCTGCAGGGAGTGAATCTCCGTGACTTTCCTGGCATGTGGTAGAACCTTAATAAAGGTGCTTCCTAAGCTGGTGCAGTGGTTCACACTTGGAGCTGTAGTGCTTCAGAGGCTGAGGCAGGATGGTCTGGAGTTCAAAGTCAGCCTGGGATGCAAAGCAAGATCCCTTTCTCAAGAACAAACAGTTGCTTTCTTCTGGGGGACAGGGCAGGTAAGACGATGTCAGGTCACACAGTCATTTCTTAAAGAAAACAGTGGCTACGGAGGAAGCTCATCTTCCCTCCACTGATGAAGGGGGAAGAGTACAGGATAGACAACCAGAAAAGGGGAGCATTTCTTGGTGAGGTAGAAACCTAGTGCAACAGAACTCCCAATGATCTACAAGGGTGACCCTAGTAAGAGTCCTAGCAACAGAGGATATGTAGTCTGAACTGGCCATCTCCTGTAACCAAGGAAGACTTCCAGGGGAGAGACTAGGACACCAACCCAGCCATATAGCCTTCTACCTACAGTCTGTCCTGCCTATGGGATGTGCTTGGGATAAGGGTGGCAGAGATTATGGGAGTGGCCAACCAATGGCTGGTCCAGCCTGAGACCCATACCATGAGAGTGAGTCCACCCCTAAAATTGTCTGGAGTGCCAGGATTCAGAGTCTGAATGGCCCAGAGACCTAGGATAGAACCAAACATGATTGGAGAAAAAAAGCCAAAGTAATGATACCTAACGATATTCTGCTATACTCATAGATTGGTGCCTGCCCTAATTGACATCAGAGAGGCTTCATCCAGTAACTGATGGAAACAGATGTAGAGACTCAAAGCCAAACATTAGACCAAGCTCAGGGAATCCTGCTGAAGAGAGGGAAGGATTGTATAAACCAGAGGGGTCAAGGACATTACAAGAAAAGCCACAAAATCAATTAACCTAGGCTCACAGGAGCTCAGAGTCTGAACCGACACCAATGGAGCCTGCATGAGACTGACCTAGGCCCTCTACATATGTGTTACAGTTATACTTATAGGAACCCTAACAATGGGAGCAGGGGGGGCTAGAGAGATGGGTCAGATGTTAAGAGCACTGCTTGCTCTTCCAAAGGTCCTGAGTTCAATTCCCAGCAACCACATGGTGGCTCACAACCATCTGTAAGGAGATCTGGCACCCTCTTCTGGCCTGCAGGGATATGTGCAGACAGAACATTGTGTTCATAATAAATAAATAATTCAAAAACAAACAAACAAACAAAAAAACAATGGGAGCAGGGGATCTCCCCAGTGTTTTGGATGGCTTCTGGGAACCTATTCCTCATAACCCTCATACCAGGTCACCTTACTCAAGCATTAATACAAGGGGAGATGCTTAGTCTTACCGAAACTTAAAATGCCATGCTTTGTTAGTATCCATGGGATGCTGGCCCTGTTCTGAACAGAAGCAGAGGAGGAATGGATTGGGGGTGTGGGGATGGGATAAAGGGGAGGTTGGAGGACAGAATGGGAAAAGAGGAAAGAGAAATATAAAATAAATCCGGAAACTGCAATCAGGATGTAAAATAAATAAATAAATAAATTTAAATAATTGTAAAAAATGAGATCAATTGGTTACAGTTTATGAATACTTTATTACTCATAAAAATGTTGGAACTTGCATTGTACAAGTGTAGTATCATTTGGCAATAACAGACAATGTAGGAAAATTCTATTATCCTTACCCTTTCTCACAGTGCAGAAAACAAATTTTGTTTCTTTTATAATTTGCACACTCACACACACTCACATATATACTTACATTCTCACACGATCTCACACAGATACATGCACACATACACACATAAACTTACATACTCTCATATACACATGTGTGCATGTGTGCAGGTCCTGAAGGAGGTCAGGAGAGGGTGGCAGATCCCCTGAGCAGAAGTTACAGGTGATTGTGAGCCAACTGATTGTGGTAACAGAGCCCAGCTCCTCTGGAAGAGTGGAAGCTTCCTTAACCACTAAACTATCTCCAGGATACAAATTTCACACATTTTTCTCATTTGTAAGGCCATACCTCCTTTGTATTTATTTTGCTACATTATTTTCTCATGGATTGGAGCCTTTTACGTTGTAGGACTTCAAGGTCAGAATCAGCCAAAACCCTACAGTTAACAGATTTCCCCACCCTGGAAGCCAGAGGAAGCCTCCATTGGATGATGAATCCATTGGGACTGTGAAGAACATATTCGAATTTGAACAAGGCATGTTTCTTAAAAACATGAGCACTACAGTAGCTGAATACTAACAGACACAGAGGCCCAAGTGACTCAGTAAACACTTCACACTGTGTTTGTATCAATAACCAGGAAAACATCCTTGAAGCCATGTCGGTAAAGAAATAATAAATGTACAAGGAAATAAACTACTGGAAACTTACCAATAAGTCAGAAAAGCTAATTCCTGTTTGAAATAAGATATGCTACCAAGAATGAGTCCAGGAAACCAAGTAGGGGTTCTCTGCATTCTGTAAGTGCTAGAACAGACTTGCATGTAGTGAGTGGAAGTCAAAGTGTCTTCATTACATTTATGTGTGTGTGTGTTTGTGTTTGTGTGTGTGTTTGTGTGTGTGTGTGTGTGTGTGTGTGTGTGTGTGTGTGTGTGTGTACATATGTACACCTGTGTTTGCCTTGGCACATGTGTGGAGGTCAGAGAGCAACTCTCTTTATACGCTGTAGGCTCTGGGGATTGAACTCAAATTATCAGTTTAGCTTTAAGCTACCTTGCTGACCCTCACAGATTTAATAATAATAATAATAATAATAATAATAATAATAATAGTAATAATAATAACAAAAACACACATCACCATCATTAACTTTCACTGCTTTTTGTCAATAATTCAGAATGTAGCATAGCATCAACTACCTTCTAAAACTTTCCATCATTTACTCTATCTTACACATGCAGTAAATATTTCTACAATCAGTCACACGTTTTGCCTTTATTTCAGTGTCAATCACAGGGTGAATAGAAGCCATTGTCCACTTTGGCTGTTGGCAAGGAAGCACCACCTGCCATTTCCAGCCCAGCATGTGGTAGCGATCTCTTTGGCATTACTGGGTCAGAGGGGATTCCTTTTTTCTATTTTAAAGGAAATCCTTTAAAGAGTACCAAAGAAGTATGTACAGGTTTTCTCTGTGGTTCACCTAGTGGGTTTGCTTTCTCCATCTCTCAATTCCTGATGGCTGAGAGTTTAACAACCTGCTTGTGAGTTCCCCTGCCTTCCAGCCTGGCAGCCAGAGCTCTCCACCCCTTCCCATTCCACCAAAGGCTACAGTCTGAAGGACTGAAACTTGGTGCCCTGGAGGGCATGCTACCATGCCTTATCCCTTAGGGATGAAACACTGAGTCCTCAGGGCATGACTGACTTCCCAGAGGCCACAGGAGCCAGTAGAAATGAGCAGGTGGTCCATCTGGTCCTTAAACTGCCTTGGACACTACCAGCTACAAATGTTCTTAAAATGGAGTGGTGATCTGACATGGAGGGGGGAAGAGAGGGAGATGCCCTGAGAAGGATGGAGAGAGGGTGTAAACAACATTCCCTTGACATCCTTTTTACTAATACTGAAACATGTAAATGTCAAAGATGATTGAGTTTCTAGAAAAGACACAAAAATGAATGAGGAGGCTTAAAATAAAATGCATTTTATTTGAATACTGAATACATTCTGTTAGGACACTGATGAGCTGAGAATGGAATTCCTTCAGTGCAAAAAAACTCCTGGCAACAATACAAACAAAATCCCTAATGTACCAAACTGACATACAACAACATTTCAACAGCCTGTGATTCACTCCGGGAATCCCATTACCTGATGAGTTGTAGTTTATTTTACTTGAGTCATAAGTGTTTGGAATTGTCAGAAGTAGAAAACAGCAAGCCCTCAAATTCCACATACAAAATGACACACAAATGAGTATATAACAACTCATTAAAGACCAGGATTAACAAATAGAAACAGCTAAAATTTGTGCTTTAAATAAAGGGGGCAAACAAATATTGCCAACTAGTTTTGAATATTAGGGTGACAACATCATTTTCATTTCAGTGTAAGACATTTACCACCTATTGAAATCGATCTTTTAAACACAAGAACCTGTTCTGCCAGGTCCAGTAGAATGATGGGAGTTTGGCTCTTGGCTCCTCTAGGTGCTAAAGCCATAGCAGGACCAGTCTCAGGATCATCATGAGGCTGAATAAACAGAAGAGAAAGAGAGGGTCACTCTAATGGACAGGAAGGTCATGTGCTCCCTGTCATGTTCCTGTGCTGTGGACTCTAAGGGTTCTATTAGCCCTCCTTAGAGCAGGGGGCAGGGCATTAAGTTTTCTTGTGTTCTGACTTCTCAGATGCAACTTACAAACATTCCCTGAACACATAAGAGAAATACAACCCAGCTGTTCTGAAAACCTTGGATAACAGATTAAGGGAGAAAGGTCAGGTGTGGTGATATATTGTGTTCCCCAAAATATTGTGCAGCCTAATAAATTTATCTGGGGTCAGAGAGCAGAACAGCCACTAGATATAGAGGCCAGAAAATGGTGGCACTCACACCTTTAATCTTAGCATTCCAGAGGCAGAGATTCGCCTGGATCTCTGTGAGTTCAAAGCTAGACTGGAAACAGCTAGGCATGGTAACAAGAGCCTTTAATCCCAGGAAGTGATGGCAGGAAGCAGAAAGGTATATAAGGCGTGAGGACCAGGAACTAGAGCCTGGTTAAGCTTTTGGCTGGTTAAGCTTTTAGGCTTTTGAGCAGCAGTTCAGCTGAGACCCATTCGGATGAGGATTCAGAGGCTTCCAGTCTAAGGAAACAAGATCGGCTGAGGAACTGGCAAGGTGAGGAAGCTGTAGCTTGTCCTGCTTCTCTGATCTTCCAGCATTCACCCTAATGCCTGGCCCTGGGTTTGATTTTATTAATAAGTCCTTTGAAGATTCATGCTACAGTCAGGAGAAATGTAAACTTCCAAAAGCTACCCAAGAAAAGCAACTGGAAAAAATAATCAAGGGTGCTGGAGCGATGGTTCAGCAGTTAAGAGCACTTGCTGCTCTTCCAGAGGACCAGAGTTCAGTTCCTGCATCCATGGCAGGTGCTCATAACAATAAATATGGATATGGATATGGAACTCCAGCTCCAAGGGCTCTGATGACCTCTTCTGGCCTCTGTAGGCACCTGCGCACTCAAGGCATATACACTCGTGTGTGTGCGCGTGTGTGTACACACACACACACACACACACACACACACAGAGAGAGAGAGAGAGAGAGAGAGAGAGAGAGAGAGAGAGAGAGAGAGAGAGAAATCTTTTTACAAAAGAAAAAGGTTCAAGGAATAATTCAGTGGGGCATTTTTTTAAGAGTACCAGGAACATTCCATCACTTGGGGTCCTTTCTTCATCACTGACCCCCACTTTTGATCTTTCCCAGCATCAAACACCATCTTCAGGTCAGGGGCACTAATTGGAAAGTTGTCTTTGGCACCTCCTCACCACAAATAAAAAACACCACACTAGATAAATCCAGAGCCACTCTAGAAAACTCTACAGCAACAAAAGACCCTCAAACTATTCAGGAGGCTTTAACTCAAGGCAAAATACTACTGATACACTGAAGTAGTTCCTTCTTATCTTGGTTCTTGCCACAGACATCTTTAAACACTGGGTCAAACTGTATCTGGTGTGTTTTCATCCTGTTTTTATATTTTATTATGACACTATTCATTTCCAATGATGCCAACTGGTTTTTCAAGGATGATGTGCAAATGCCTGTTTAATATTCCTTAAATGGATAAAATGTTTACATTTATTTTCCGGTGAATTTCTAGGCAGCTGTAATTTTTCTGGCTTATGTATTTTTTATTAGAAATACAGCCACAGTGAACATTAGGTCTTGCATACTTCTTTTTTGAAATAATTTCTAAAAAATGAAAATGTGTTCCAAAGGAAGGCAATATTTATGGCTTTCAACACTCAAGGGCAGCTTCCAGGAGAAATCAGAAACATTTTCTCTATATTTTACTTGGTAATATATTTAATTTCGTGACAATATATTTAATTTACAAGAGAATATATTTAATCGCAGGATCAGGGCTGGGGTGTAGCTCAGTGGTAGAGTGCTCACCTGGCATGTGCTAGGCCCTGGGTTCAGTCCTCAGCATTGCAAGATAACAGCTACTAAGTAACAACTAGCTGTGGGAATGAGAATTGTTCTCCAGGCTCGAGTGTGTGAACACTTAGTCTCCAGCTGGTGGCGCTGTTTGGGGAGGTGATGGCATCTTTAGGAGGTGGAGCCTGGATGGAGGAAGTGTGTCATAAAGCGGCGGGCTTTGAGGGTTTGTAGCCTGGCCCTCTTCCCTTTCTCTTGGTGTGGATAGAATGGGATCATTTGACTTCCAGTTTCCCAGGCTGTCTCACACAGTGCTGCTGTCCCTGACCTGACAGGATGGACAGCATCACCCCTGGAACATCCCCCTGGAATAAGCCCTCTCCTCCTCTGTTTATCAGGATAATCTGATACTGTAACAGAAAAGCAACTAATATATTAATCACCCAACCAAAAAAAAATGAGATGAAATGAATATACTTGATCAAATTAAGAGAAATTTAAGGTTATTTACTAAAAAAAAAATGATCTCTCTTTGAAATTCAATGACTCAGACTGCCACTAAACCAATTTACTGCTACAAGTGGAGGAATCTTGAGGAAAATGGAGGGGGACCTTGACTCTTTAGTCTGATCAAGATAAGCGTGTCCATCTGGTGGGACACTACAAAGTGGGTCAGAGAGGAATGTGGTCACTCCAAAGACCGACTGAATCATTCTGTCTGTTACAGTTAGACTTATCAGATAATTATTTGACCTTTCCAACAAAAATTAATTCTTCTAAAAATGTTTTTAAAGACTTATTCCATAGTGTGTGTGTGTGCGTGTGTGTGTGTGTGTCTGTCTGTCTGTCTGTCTGTGTCTATGTGTATGTGTGATTGCCTGCAAAGTCCAGAAGACATTGCCTGATCCCCTGGACCTAAAGTTTCAGGTGGTTGTAAGACACCTGATGTGCTTCCTGGAAACCAAATTCAGTTCCTGTGGGAAATCAGCAAGTGCTCATAACGACTGAGTCACTTCTCCAGCATGAAAATTAATTTGTTTTTTAAAACATTTATTTTTATTTTATGTGCAATAATGTTTTGCCTGCATGCACATGTATATGTGTGTGCTTGGTGAACATGGAGGCCAGAGAGTGTTGGATCCCTTGGAACTGGAGTTACAGATGGTCATCAACCAAACCTGGTCCTCTGCACCAGCAGTAAGTGAGCCACCTCCCCATCCCCATGAAAATTAATTCTTCACAAAAATTACCAGCACTTCAGCGAGACTGGGCATATTCAGGGTGGTATTGCTGTAGACTTTCACCACTCTGAAACACTGCCAGGAAAGCACAGATCAGAATGGTTCTTACCTTAAGCCTGCAATTAGACCAGCAGGCATTATTTTCTTGGACCTCTTGAATCTCACACCCATTATGGTGGCCAGGAAGAAAGCTGTAACTGAAACCCAAATACAATGAATTAGAATTTTAAGCATCAGCCATGTTTGCTAGTAAAAAGACTAAAACCAGATACCCTGGTGGTTAAACAATAGGCACTCTCTTGCTCAGCCCAGGCAAAAAGGATGCTATGAGAATGAGTAAAAGTACTGTTTTTTTAGATAGTCCTAAGGCACAGCTGTACATAAGGGCTATCTGTGCCCTAAACAGAATGACATAAGGTAGCACAAAGGCGTCTTCACAGCAACTTAAAAATCACATTAAATGTACACCTAAGAAAGCTAAAAGAAAATCTAGTCATAACTCCATGCTTTTTCTGATTCAACTTCCTGTAACATGTGTTATGGAAATGAGGTGGAAGGCTGTCAGTACTGTTATTTTTGATCAGTTCTCTCTGGAAAGCAGTAAGAACGATATTCAAGCTTGCCATGGACTCATAGACACTTAACTTTGATAGTTCATTTTCTAGTAAGCCTGGTACAAAGTGTCAAGGTGGGGGGAATCTTTCAGGTTGATCCTCTGTAGCTGGGGAAAACACGTCACTTACACAATGACACTTTGACATCCCGCTTGTCATTGGAGACGCGGTAGGCTCCGTAGCCAGCCAAAAGTCCAACAGAAAGACCAGCAATCAGAGACGGGACTCCACCTGTGGGAGGAGAGAGAGAAACAGAGAGGGGGATTTCATCAGCTAGATAGAGGGCTCGGCAGTTAATCGTGAGGCTGCTCTTGCAGGGCCTCCTTGGGCGCTTGCCCTCATGTGTACATACCCACACATATGCACAGTTAAAAATAATGAAAATAAGTATTCTTAAAATGAAGACGGGGAAAAGAGACCTGCAGCCAGGTGTGGTGACGCACGCCTTTAATCCCAGCACTCAGGAGGCAGAAGCAGGTGGATCTCTGGGAGGTTGGGGTCAGCCTGGTCTATGCAGTGTTCCAGGACAGCCAGGGCTATATAGAGAGACCCTGACTAAAAAAGAAAGAAAAAAAAGGCAAATACTAAAGAGAGAGAAAGTTGAAAAATGAAAGGAACTCATTCCATCATTTTAAGTCTAACTCATAAGTCTAACTTTCTTCTGTGGGCATTATACAGGGATTGTCTTAGTTAGGGTTTCTATTGATTTAAAGAGACACCGTGACCATGGTAACTTTTATAAAGGAAAACATTTCACTGGGGCTGGCTTACAGTTCAGAGATTCAGTCCATTATCATCATGGTGGGACATGGTGGTATAGAGTCAGACATGACGCTGGAGAAGTGGCTGACAGTTCTACATCTTGCAGTCAACAGGAAGTGGTCTGAGACACTGAGTGGTATCTTGAGCATATATGAGACCTTAAAACCCATCTCCACGGTGACACACTTCCTCCCACAAGGCCACACCCCACTCTGACAAAGCCACACCTCCTAACAGTGCCACTCCCTTTGGGGGCCATTTTCTTTTAAACCACTACAGGGAAGAAGGCAAACTAAGTATGGACCTCTTCACAGGTAGTTTCCTGCGAAATACTAAATGCAAGGCGGGAGAGCATGAACACGGCACTGCAGAGGTAGACATCCCGTGTAAGAGTAAGATAGCCTTCCTCAGTGGCTCCTCCTCTTCCATCACACCCCGCCCCCCACCCCAGTCTCCTTTTTACTAAAAAGTTGTGATAACAGGAAATGGGTTTCATAAATATTTTTATCTTACAAGGGTGAGGAGAGAAGTGCTGTGTAGGTTAAGCAATGGCTCTATCTTGAATAATCATCTTCTAGCCTCAAGGTACCAGCATTTAAACACAAAAGGAGACTACGTCCAGAGAGAAGAAGACACAGCCATCTGTGTCTAGTCAAGCCACCCACCTCAATGCACCATATAATTGCTAAGCACTTCCTACGCTCTGGACAGAGAGTTGCACACTGGAGACATTGCGAATAATTTGCTTGTAATCCTTGCTTTAGAGAATTCAACTAATTGGAAATCTTCTAGATTAGAACTCCTGGGTGGAAGTTGAAGCATCTCTCTGTTTTAAACACCCATAGGGAATTCAGCTATGCAGCTGGGTTCATAAACTGCAGCTGTCCATGCATGCATGTAGGCATAGACAGATAGATATAGGTAGGCTCCCAGACCTTAGCACAACTGACTCCATGATGGAAGTGCCATTCTAGCTGTAAAACTCAGCACACAGGCAGCACCACCTGCCAAAATGAAAACAAAGCCCTAACCCGTCAAAGTCCACAGTTCTAGGAAAGTCTCCAAATATAACTAATTTTGCTTTTTGGCTTCAGTAGTTCTGCTTCTGGCTAATTGTTCTTGTTAAGTGAGGTTGTCAACTCAGAACATAGTTTTTGTGCTTAAAAGCCCATCCTGAGAAAGGTTTGGAGCTGCACTGGGATCCTGAACACCCAGTGTAGTAGCTGGCCAGCTAATAAAGGCTTTCTATTGGTTTAAACCCATGTCCAAGCAGTCTTCTCTGGGGAATACCCTACAAAACAGACAGACAGACAGACAGACAGACAGACACACACACACACACACACACACACAGAGAGAGAGAGAGAGAGAGAGAGAGAGAGAGAGATTATATAAGAAAAAAAAATCTTATCTCAAAATAAGTAAATTCTGGGTGAGACAACAGGCTAGAAGCAGCCTCTGTGTTACTCACTGAAGGAGAGTTGGAACAGAAAATAAAAATAGTCTCTTTTCTAAAGAGAACCAAAGGAAGAACATTGCAAATTTGTAAAGATGGTGACAAGACACCAAAAAAAGTGCAGAGGAAAAGACCAGCACACTGAAGTAAGCCAGGCCCACACTGCTCTAGACACACGGTCCCAGGATGGCTGAAGGGAAACAGGACCTCATCCAGATCTAAGTCCCCACCCACCAACACACACACACACACACACACACACACACATACACACACACACACACACAATGTAGTCGAAAGTTTTCTCTGGTCCCGCCTGGCCCTGCGGTCCCACAGCTGCTTATAAAATAATCACTCAGAGGCTTAATATTATTTACAAACTGTATGGCCTATGGCAGGCCTCTTGCTAGCTAGCTCTTATATCTTAAATTAACCTATTTCTATTAATCTATGTTTTCCCACATATACAGCCACCAACTCCCACTACAGCCACCAACTCCCACTACAGCCACCAACTCCCACTACGGCCACCAACTCCTACCACAGTCACCAGCTCCCCACTAAGTTCCTTTGTTGAATTTGTGCAGGGCATGTGGTACCCACCTATCATCCCACCACTTGGCAGATCCGTAGTGAGTTTGAAGCCAGCCTGAGCTACATGAGACACTGTATTAGGAAGGGAGGCAGAGAGGGAGGAAGAGAGAGAGAAAAAGAAGGAGGGAAAGGAGGGAAGTTTTGGCTTACCTCTTCGCTTATATCCCAAAACACTTCCAATTGTCACCAGGGCTGCGTAACCAAAACCAACCAGGTCCATTGGTGAGGATGCAAGTCTAAAGAAAGGGTGAGGGGCATATTATATAGAGTTTTGGAGAACAAATGTATATACAAATGATAGGTATCCCACAAAACTATGGAATTTCTCTGGACCACCAGAGAATGGCAGTTGAATCCTTGACTCTTGCACCACCAGCTACTATCCTCCATCTTGTCACTCCAAACACACATGTGGGGTGGGAGACACCTCAGCTAATTCTGCATTGCCTGTCTTCAAGATCTGCTATACCCTCAGCTGTTTCATTTCTAAATGAGACTCCTGCTCCTGCTCAGGCTGACTAGACATTACAACTCATCCTCGATTCCAGGCCTGCAAGGCCCTCTTTCCCTCAACCTACGACACAGGCAACACCTTCCCCCCAGCCTCTGCTCTCAGTGACTTCTTCATCAACTCTAGATTTTGTCTATAGAGGGCTCTGCAGTGGGTGGCTTCTGTCTCCTCTAAATGAGGATTCACTTGGGACCATTTGCTTTGTTACTAACATCCCAGTGGTCAAGACATCCACTTGTAATCAACAGTTAATCACTGTGCATTATAATTGCCCTTCCCTAAAACTAATTGATTGTCCTGTGAGTCATAGGATGGGTAAATCATCTCCAGTGATGAGGACAGGAGCCATTGAAACCCTGCCTTCAATCACCCAAAATGCAACAGAAATAAAATACCCTCAGGGGATAAGGAACCAGCCTCTAACTAAGCGGTTCCCAATCTGTGGGTCATGACCCTTTTGCAGGTTGGATGATCCTTTCACAGAGTCCCCGAAACCATCTGCATATCAGATATATATATATATATATATATATATATATATATATATATGATTCATAACAGTAGCAACATTACAGTTATGGAATAGCAATGAAAATAATGTTATGGTTGGGGTCACCACAAGATAAGGAACTGTATTAAAGGGTCACAGCATTAGGAAGGTTGAGAACCACTGCACTAGCCTGTTGTGGATTCATAGGTCATGCCCCTTCATCTCCCCATGTCCCCCAAAGTGAGGGATGTAAACGAGATGTGATGTAGATCTTTAGCCTGCTAAATTCTATATTGACTATTGATTTTTTTTAACTCTCTCCTTTTCTTTTGTTTTTTTAGTTCTTTTTTTAAAGTTTATTTTATTTTATGTGCATTGGTGTGAAGGTGTCAGATCCCCTGAAACTAGAGTTACAAACAGTTGTGAGCTGCCATGTGGGTGCTGGCGATTGAACCAGGGTCCTCTTGAAGAGCAGCCAGAGCTCTTAACCACTGAGCCATCTCTCTAGCCCCAGACTACTAATTTTTTAAATAATATTTCATTAATTCTTTGAGAATTCCATAATGTATTTTTAATATACTCTCTCCTCCCCCGACTCCTCCCAGATCTACCCCCACTTCCCTACCCACCCAACTTTGTGTGCTTCCTCTCTTTCTCATTCCCATAAAGTCCAACTTGTGTGGCTAAAATACTCTACCAGGGTTATATCCTTAAAGAAAACAGACCCTCCCTCTCCCAGCACCAATCAAATGCTAATAGCTCCCCAGGTAGGGGTGGGACTTTGTGTCCATCTCCCCATCTCCACCCTGGGATTTTGTCTGGCTTGAGTTTGCACAGCACTTGTGTATGCTGTAAGGATCGAGGTGAGTTCACTGCGCCTAGTCATTTACAACCTCCTGCTCTTATAGTCTCTCCACCCCTTCTTCCTAGGTGATCCCTGAGCCTTGCAGGGAGGGGTATGACAGACATACCAGTTAGTGTTTATTTAGCATAAGTTGTGAGTCTGTGTTAATTACTGACCACTGCAAGAAGAGGTTTCTCTGATGAGGACTGATAAATGCAATAATCTATGGGTATAGCAATAAGGTATTAGGAGTCACTTTAATACTAGTTCCATTTGGGAGAATAATAGCAGTAGATTCTCCCCTAAGGCCTATGACCTATATAGCCACAGCATCTTGACATTTTTATATTTTACTGTTTTTTAATCTATTTTCCATAGGAAAAAATAAGTATGTTAGTAAACATGAAAAGAGTAATGGTATGTGAGGTTTCCTGTGCATCTGCCTGTGTGTGTGCATGTGTAAGAGCATGTGTGTGCAAGCAAGGGGTTTAATCCAGGTCTTGCACACACTCTGCAAGAGCTCTACCACTGAGCTGTATCCCTGGCTCTCCTGTGCATTCCTTTAATTTCCCCACTGCTCCTTCTTTAGACTCACCAGTCTCACGAGGCTGACTCAGAAGAGCATCGGTGCTCAACTTACCTCAGAGTCACTTAACGCTTACTGTAAACCCGGGGTGGTGGCTCATGCCTGTAATCTCAGCATGAAGGAGGCTGGGGCAGGAGGATTTCTGGGAGTTCAAGGCCAACCTCACTTCATAGTGAACTCCTGGCCAGTCAGGCTACAGTGTGAGACTCTGTCTGAAACACACACACACACACACACACACACACATACACACACACACCAGAGGGGCTGTCACAGAAAAAGAGACAACACTGAAGGGACCCTCACATTTGAAGTGGCACAAGGGGCATAACATGTAGGGAGGCGCTGAGTTCCAGAGCATTTGTTGACTGAAGTATAGACAAAGAAATAATAACAGGGGAGCTGGAGAGACAGCTCAGTGATGAAGAGCACAGGCTACTCTTTCAGAACACTGGGGTTCGATTCCCAGAACCTACAGGCAGCTCATGACTATCTGTAACTCCAGTCCCTGGGCATCGGGCGCCCTCTTCTGGTCTTGAAGGGCACCAGGATTCCCTTGGAGTGCAGACATGCATACAGGCAAAATACCCAAAAACATTAAAAAAACAAACCAAAAAAAAAAAAAACCAGAAAACTAGAGAAGAATCATGACGTGTGGGTGGGTGGGTGGGGGGAACACCCAAGAAATGTGTAAGCACAGTGCTGAAGCGCGCGCGCGCGCACACACACACACACACACACACACACACACACGGTACTGGCTGGGGCATAATGGTCCCTGCCTTAAATCCCAGGCAGGGTTGATGTGTGTTTGAAGCTAGCCTGGACTACGCCATGAGTTCCAGGCCACCCAGTGCTGCACAATGAGACCGCCACCGGTGGGTTAGGGAGTAAAGAACTAACTAAAATAAAACTTAAAAACTAAACAAATAAACAAATGGAAAAAGTTTAAGAAGAAACTGTCATGGGGTGATGAGAAAGACAGTTCTGAGACACCAGCACATGATTCTATCCCACCCGTCAATCACTGGGAAACTTTGCAGGGAAGTGCTATCAGGTACGTAATTCCCAGATGTGAAAACAGGAGCACAGAGAGGGCAAGCAACGTCCGAACCACACACAGCTAAGATTTCAGAATCAGGGAAGGCTCACTGCTGGAAACCAGGCAATTCCATCCCTGAGAACTGAGTTATTGGGCTGAACAAGGTGAATAGGCAGTGGGAAGGATGCTCTTCAGAGTTCTCCATCGTGGATTCTTCCCCTGCATGGCCCCATACCTTGTGACCACAGTGTATCATCCACCTGGTGACTCACACTCTTCTGCCCTATGGGCATCTCAGAGTAAGTCCTACATTATTACTACAAAGGGATAAATCATGTATCACCACAGACCTTGGCTTCAAGCTGATATCACGGCTTACTAGTTGTATAAAATCAGGTGCATTCCTCAACTGTCCTGCTATTACATTTCTCCATTTTTCACAAAAGGAAACTAGAAAATTCTAGCTCACATTGTTACTGTAAAATTCAATTAAAGCTCCAGAAGAGTACCTGGCACACACTGAGCATTCAACAAACATTAATTGCTCTAAGCACAGAAAGACAAATTCCATGTGTTCTCACTTACACATGGAAGCTAAAGAGTTACCAGCACCTGGAAATGGTGTGGGGAAGCAGAGGTTAAGGGGTACACAGTGTCCCTGTAAAGGAGGAACAATGTCTAATGTCCTTCAGCACAGCGGGATAGCTGAGGTTGGCAAAAACCAGATTCCTCAATAGCTAGTATATAGGATTATGGATGGTCCCAGCATAAAGAAATAATAAATGTCTGGGGTAATGGCTATGCCAATTGCCCTAATCTGTTGATTACACGTTAAATACATGATATTAAAATGCCACAGTCTATCACATAATTATATATAATTACTGTGTCAATTATATAAAAGTATATTTTAAAACAAGTATCTGTGCAGTAATAATATAGTAATGATATTATTTTATTGTTACTCCTATTTTAAGGCTATTACTGTTTCCCTACCAAGGGACCAACTGACAGAGAGTAAATCCATCATTTGGACATCCAATAAAGCATACTTAAACTCCCTTCCTCTCAACAAGTATTTATTGAGCATTATCTTTTTACAAGGCAGTAGGAAGCAGTTTCAGAAAGGTTGTGGACACAGGCTTGTCTACAGTACAACAGAGCAGGGAGAAGCAGATGGTGGAGAACCCCGAGAGGACAGGCATCTGATGGACACTGGAACCTAAGGGAGGATGTCCAGGGGAGGGAAGGTCCCAGCTGGGATCTTGGGAAAAGCAGGAATAAGTGCATGAGCAAGTGTTCCAGGCAAGTGAATGAACACGTGCAAAGGCTTCCAGGAGTTAGATAGAATGCAAGGCATATTTGCAAATAAAATGAAACGCAAAAGGGTAGAGGGAGGCTGGGGATCGCTTGGCAAAGAACCTGAGCTCTGTTTCCAGCACCCAAGTTGGGCAGCTTACAACTGCCTGTAACTCTAGGTCCAGGGGATCTGATGACCTCCTTTGAACTCCGAGGGCAAGTACACTCATGTGCACAAACCCACACAGAGACACACATAATTAACAAATAATAAGGACAAATCTTAAAACTGAAACAAATGGGCTGTGAAAAGAGCACCTGGTCAGAAATATCACCCTGCACTCAGCAGCCCCGCAAAGGGAGTGTGTGGCTCCTGTCCCAAGGCCAGTGAAGGGTTAAATAGCAAGCCTTACAATCTGACTTCAAGTCTACTCAATGTTCCCTAGCTGTGGTAGGGGAACATCAGGAAGGCAGGGCATAAACTGGGGGCTGACTGCAGGAACCTCATTGGTTGAGGAGCGTAATCCACCCCAGAGAAAGGACAATGAAGGAGAAGGAGGTGGATGAATTTGAGGGATTCAGTGTTTAGAATCCACAGCCTGGAGCTGGGCACAGAAAGGCAGGGAACTTGCCAGCATGACTCTTACAGGTCTCTGGCTTGGACCTCTAGGAGATGTGGGGGAGGGTAGTGGTGATGCTTTTCCCTGAGTCAGAGCCCTGGGGCAGTCAGGAGCAAGTATGTGTGTGTGTGTGGGGGGGGGTGTTAATATTCTGACCCTCCCTTGGTAAAAGTCTCATTTTAAGGAAAACTCCTCCCCTTCTTCTCTCTCTTCTGCTTTTCCTCCCAGGAGCTAGCGCTCTCTCTCTCTCTCTCTCTCTCTCTCTCTCTCTCTCTCTCTCTCTCTCTCTCTCTCTCTCTCTCCTTCTCTTCTCCCTCTCCTTCCTATCTTTCTTTTCATCTCTCTATTACAATAAACTCTCCTGGTGAATGCAACGCCTGGGTGTGAATGACTTTCCACGCCCCCTCCCATCTGTCCATCAGGTTTTCCCTCAGGCATGGGATAGCCTGGCTTGGCCAGCTGGGGGTTTTCCACTCGTGCAAATTCATAACAGGAGGGGCATTTGGAATATAGACTGAACAGCCAGGAAGATACTCTTACTAGGAATCCAAAGCTAGAAAGACAGATCATTCATCATTGGATAGTAATTTGGGGCCTTATATTTTCTTCTAAGCTAACCCAAAGTGTGAAAAGTAGATTGACCTTCTTCCCAAAACCCCCAAACGGCTTCTGTGACCCTTTCTTAGAAATAAATTCCTTCAATTTGGCGTAAAACTGCTTGTGGTGTGTTGCCTGTCTGAATCTCTTTTCTTGGCCAGTCAAGCTCATTGAGGGCAAAGCCACAGTTGCGTCCATTGCTGATCTGCACACAGCACCAAGCTCACTGCCCTGAGTGACTGGGTGACGGTGGTTCACATAAACAACCTGCTGAAATTATCCCCTCCAATGCCCCACCACCCCTGCCTATAATGTCGGGAACCCAACAGTTCCTTCATCTCCACAGAGAACTGAGTGTTGTTCTAAAGAAGGCGAAAGGAAATCCATTTCCAACCCTTGCACGCTGAGAAAATCCACACAAGTCAATCGTATTTCTTGCTTCTCCATGGCAGAGGCCAGTTTCCAGACCACAACCAAGCATTAAGGGAAGAGGCTGTAAGAACATGAAAGGAATGGGGTGTGGCTGGAAGAGAGGGGAACATTCATTGAATGTTCCTGCAAAAGACAGAAAGCTTGATACACACACAAGGCCAGAAAGCATCCTGGACGCAATGCAGCAAAAATGATTTACTGCTCGGCACACAAAACTGAAGGGCAAATCCCTGCCTTCTCCTTTCCCAAAACCTCGAAGGTCTGGTCCACTCACTAAGAGATCTATAGACAAATATACACAGAGCGTTTTTCACACAAAAATGAAACAACTGCCTACGTCTGAGCTAAGCAGGGATGAAAGCCATTTTTTAAGGAAGCCGGGTTGAACCTTACCGATCACCACACCCCCCTTATGGCAAGGTAGAAGGTAAAATATGTGCGATATTTAGGGCCCCGGGAAGGCAGAAATTCAGGAAATTCCCAGCATCAGGACAGGAAAGAGCTCTGGGAGGGCAGCCTCCATCCCTCCTTCCCCAGGTCCTCTGAATTTTTTTCTTGATGTGGAGATTGAGAGATTGAAGGAGAGGGCGCATGCTCAGCAAAGACCCGTTTATTTTCATGCCATTGCAAGGAAAGTTTCCTTGATGGGATGGGTGCACAGCTCACCTGCAGCCCTGAGCCCTTGCTGCAGCTGAAGAGGAAAAGTGGGGATGCGCAAGCGCAGTACCTCACCCCGGAAGCAGTTTCCGAGCCAGCGCTCTGCCGCACCGGGTCCCACCTTAGCAGGGAGGACAGCGTCCTCTTCGGAGCCGCTTCGTGGGACGCGGCGTCCCTGATCCCACGTCCTTCTGCTTTCGGAGGACCGGAAGCGGGGTGCAGCTCTGGATCTGCGGGAGACTTGCTGGTCCGTGCGGGCTTCCTCGGTCCCGGGAGCGCAGGGCTGGAGTCGGCTGCCCCCTTCCGGCCGGACCGACGCGTGCAGCAACTCCTTCCTTTAGCTAGGATCTCCAAATGAAGGAAGTTTTGGGTTTTTGTTGTTGTTTTTTAGGAAGCCAAGCAATGTACATACAGGCTGTCTACAAATTGTTTATGTTTTCAATGGAGGGAACTGACGTTCTAAAAGATAAAGTAGGATCTCCAAAGAATTCATGTTGATCTGGTTTACAGCCCGACTTCTCTTACAGCTTACTGTCTCTAGGATCAGACAGATGTAGGTAGGTGTGACATCAAGATACGGCTTTCATGCTGTTGAGACCAGGGCTACTAGCCTTAGACATCTGGGAGGAATGGTACAGAATGCCAGAGTTGGAAAGCGTTTTGAATCTTGCGAATCCAGGGAAATCAGTTCCCAGAAAAGAACTGTAAGTTGGCATGAAGTCGTGCCTCTTGGTAAATTCTCACGCCGCTCCAGTTTTGCTCTCCAGACTAAAAATAGTAACCAGGACGAACCCTCTGCTCTCTGTTACACAGCAGCAGCCCAGGTATTGAGGAAGGCTCCAGGATGCTGTGGTGTGGGGAATAACAGAATTCCCCAGAATACACAAACTAATCTAACATCATGTACGTCAAATCTTGTAACATTCATTTGCTGGACCTATTCCTTCCACAGTGAAGGTATTTGGGAAGTAATGTCAATGTATCTTGAGAATTGGGAAGTCTAAACTGGTCCTAGGGGATTCACCAATCCCTGGAAGAGTCACAGGAGCACCGGCAGCGCGTCACAGGGATTAGAGGCAGTGGCATCCAGATGTTTGCCTCTGAGTTCTCCTGGCTCTCCTTCCCACCCTGCCATGTCCACTCTCACCCCAGCCTTCTCTCTCCCCTCAGACTCACAGAACACTTTCCCTACCCCAAATAAAATGAGAACCTTCTTAGAATCCCTCAACAACATGATCTGAATAAATACCTTCCCCTCTGGGAGAGTAATTTTCCGGTGTTACTGCTCACTCTCTTCAGCTGGGTCAGCTAACCAGATGCTTCGGATGCATGCCCCATTGCCTGAACCCCTTCCCGTCTCTAACATCCCAGCCTTCCTGGGCCCTGACAACGACATTCTAGTTCCAGCAGGAAGTATTTACAGAAGAGTGTGTCATCCCTTGTCCTCAACGAAAGGCTGGAATGTTGGGTCCAAGGAAACTCCCCGGTAAAGGGGACAAAATGGCTACCTCCAGTGCCTACTGGCGTACCAGGAAAGGTACCTGTTAAAACCAAATAGACCCAACCCCACAAAACAATAAGGATATAAAATACTTAATTAGTTTTTCAGTTATGCATATTTAAACTTTCTGGACTTCATAGTCAAACTTTCGTTGTGTTACAGGCAGATTATTTTTTTTATATTTATTTTGTTGTATTTGCTTTTTAGAAATGGTCTCACTATGTAGCCCTGAATGGCCTGAAATTTACTATGTAGAACAGGCTGACCTTGAACTCATATTGATCTGCCTGTCTGTGCCTCCTGAGACATGGGATTAAAAGAGTATGCCACCATACCCAGTCTAAAAAATAAGAGCATTAAAAAGATTAATTATAGGCAGGTATAGTTAGCTTATGGAGTATTTTGGAGATGGCACTGTAAGCTATAACGAAGAATGTGTGTTTTGCAGTGTAGGACAGGATATTCTGAGTTTCTTTGTAAATCCATTTGATCTGTGGTGAGGTTTAAATCTGAAGTGTCTTGGTTCAATTTGGAGCTGGATGACGCATCTAAAGATGAGATTGGGCTGTTAAAGGCAACCACAGCTATTGTATCCAGATCTGCCTGCTCTTCTATGCTCACTAATATTTGCTTTATGCAGTTGCTAACTCAAATTTTGGTATGTATAATATTTATAATTGCTATGTCTTCTTCATGAATTGTTCTCTTATTATTATTAGTGACCTTCTTTATATTTTCTAATTTTTGTTTAAGGTCAATTTTGTTCACTATCAAAATAATACACCAGCTTATTTTGGGCTTTTGTTTGCTTAATTTAATTTTGATATTTGACTCTCCTTTTGTGAGTGTCTTCACCAGTGAGATGTGTTTCTTTCTTTTTCGGCATGGTCTCTCTTTGTAGCCTTAGCTGTCCCAGAGCTCACTATATTGACCAGGCTGACCTCAAACTCACAGAGATCCTCCTACCTCTGTCTCCTGATTGCTGGGATTAAAGGTATGCACCATCGCACCTGACCTAATTCTTATAAATTTGTGGTTGTTTTCTGATGGTTGTCTATTCTCTTCTGTCCCCCTGATAGTACCAGGGAGCTTGCTGTGTGCTGTTGGACATGATAGACTCCTTCCTGGTTCTCCTCTGTTCCCGTCTTCCCATCATGAAGCTGGTCCTTTGCTGTCCTTGTGACCAGGTCACCCTCTTCCTCCTCTGTCCTGTAACTGGCAGACCCTGTCTCTAGACTGCCTCTGAAGACAGCACCTGCTCACTGGCCTCCAGGTCACAGAAGGACGGACTCGGGTTCCTCTCTACGGCTGCCTGTGGTGTCTTCAGCTGTGACAGAAGAATCAGTGTCCACCAGGACCTACACCTGGGTTTGAGACTTGTGAGGACACTGGGCTTTTCCCAGGGCTGCAGGGCTTAGGTCTGGAAGAGGTTCTGTTTTCTTTCAGCTGTCCTGGGACCGTGCGTCTAGAGCAGTGTGGGCCTGGCTTACTTCAGTGTATGCTGGTCTTTTCCTCTGCACTTTTTGGGTGTCTTGTCACCATCTTTACAAATTTATAATGTTCTTCCTCTGGTTCTCTTTAGAAAAGAGACTATTTTTATTTTCTGTTCCAATTCTTCTCCTTCAATGAGTCATACAGAGGAGGCTTCTAGTCTGTTATCTTACCCAGAATTTACTTACTTTGAGATAATATTTTTTTGCTTATAGAAAATTATGTATAAAACTCAATTATGATGATATTATGTGTTTCAAAGGTAACATTCTCATTCATATTCTCCCTCCCTCCCTCCCTCTGTCTCTCTCTGTCTCTGTCTCTCTGTCTCTCTCTCTGTCTCTCTCTCTGTCTCTCTCTCTCTCTCTCTCTCTCTCTCTCTCTCTCTCTCTCTCTCTCTCTCCTTCTTGACTACTACCAGCTAAGAAGCCTTCTAGCTCACATGATCCCATTCCTAACACCCTGTCTCAGCTCATGCCCAAAGCAATACAGCTACCCAACCTGGAGTTGAAATATATGAAAACAAACCAAAGTAAATCTTCTTTCCTTTAGATGGATTTTTAAGTAATTAAGCTCACACCTTAGTCACATACTTCCTCCATCCAGGCTCCACCTCCTAAAGATGCCATCATCTCCCCAAACAGCGTCACCAGCTGGAGACTAAGTGTTCACACACTCGAGCCTGGAGGAACAAGTCTCATTCCCACAGCTAGTTACTAGTTAGTAACTGTTGTCTTGCAATGCTGAGGACTGAACCCAGGGCCTTGCACATGCCAGGCAAGCACTCTGACACTGAGCTACACCCCCAGCCCTGATCCTACGATTAAATATATTCTATTGTAAAGTAAATATATTATCACGAAATTAAATATATTACCAAGTAAAATATAGAGAAAATGTTTCTGATTTCTCCTGGAAGCTGCCCTTGAGTGTTAAAAGCCATAAACATTGCCTTCCTTTGGGACACATTTTGATTTTTCAGAAATTATTTCAAAGAAGTACACAAGGCCTAATGCTCACAGTGGCTGTATTTCTAGTAGAAAATACATAAGGCAGAAAATTAAAGGTGCCCAGAAAATAAATGTAAATATTTTATCTATTTAAAAGATATTAAACAGGCATTTGCATATCATGCTGGAAAAACCAGCTGGTGTCATTGGAAATTAATAATTTCATAATAAAATTTGAAAACACATCAAATACAGTTTGACCCAATGTTTAAAGATGTCTGTGGCAAAAACCAAGATAAGAAGGAACTACTTCAAGGTATCAGTAGTATGTTTGCCATGAGTTAAAGCCTCCTCAATAGTTTGGTGGTTTTTTTGTTGCTGTAGAATTTCTGTTGCACCCACATTTGTGTACATGCCTCGAGTGTGCAGGTGCCTACAGATGGCAGAAGACATCATCAGACCACTTGGAGCTGGAGTTCCATATCATTTATTGTTATGAGCACCTGCCATGGATTCAGGAACTGAGCTCTGGTCCCCTGAAAGAGCAGCAAGTGCTCTTAACTGCTGAACCATCTCTCCAGCACCCTTGATTATTTTTTCCAGTTGCTTTTCTTGGGTAGCTTATGGAAGTTTATATTTCTCCTGATCTGTCTCCCTTAATCCATTATCCAAGGTTTTCAGAACAGCTGGGTTGTATTTCTCTTATCTGTTCAGGGAATGTTTGTAAGTTGCATCTGAGAAGTCAGAACACAAGAAAACTTAATGCCCTGCCCCCTGCTCTATGGAGGGCTAAAAGAGCCCTCAGAGGCCACAGCACAGGAACATGACAGGGAGCACATGACCTTCCTGTCCATCAGAGTGATCCCCCCTTTCTCTTCTGTTTATTCAGCCTCATGATGATCCTGAGACTGGTCCTGCTGTGGCTTTAGCACCTAGAGGAGCCAAGAGCCAAACTCCCATCATTCTACTGGACCTGGCAGAACAGGTTCTTGTGTTTAAAAGATCGATTTCAATAGGTGGTAAATGTCGTACACTGAAATGAAAATGATGTTGTCACCCTAATATTCAAAACTAGTTGGCAATATTTGTTTGCCCCCTTTATTTAAAGCACAAATTTTAGCTGTTTCTATTTGTTAATCCTGGTCTTTAATGAGTAGTTATATACTCATTTGTGTGTCATTTTGTGTGTGGAATTTGGGGGCTTGCTGTTTTCTGCTTTTGACAATTCCAAACACTTATGGCTCAAGTAAGTTAAACTACAACCCGTCAGGTAATGGGATTCCCGGAGTGAACCACAGGCTGTTGAAATGTTGTTGTATGTCAGTTTAGTACATTAGGAATTTTGTTTGTATTATTGCCAGGAGTTTTTTCATTGAAAGACTTTCATTCTGAGCTCATCAGTGTCCTAACAGAATGTATTCAGTATTCAAATAAAATGCATTTTATTTTAAGCCTCCTCATTCATTTTTGTGTCTTTTCTAGAAACTCAATCAATCATCTTTGACATTTACATGTTTCAGTATTAGTAAAAAGGATGTCAAGGGAATGTTGTTTACACCCTCTCTCCATCCTTCTCAGGGCATGTCCCTCTCTTCCCCCCTCCATGTCAGATCACCACTCCATTTTAAGAACATTTGTAGCTGGTAGTGTCCAAGGCAGTTTAAGGACCAGATGGACCACCTGCTCATTTCCACTGGCTCCTGTGGCCTCTGGGAAGTCAGTCATGCCCTGAGGACTCAGAGTCTTATCCCTAAGGGATAAGGCATGGTAGCATGCCCTCCAGGGCACCAAGACTCACAGTTTCAGTCCTTCAGACTGTGGCCTTTGGTGAAATGGGAAGGGGTGGAGAGCTCTGGCTGCCAGGCTGGAAGGCAGGGGAACTCACAAGCAGGTTGTTAAACTCTCAGCCATCAGGAATTGAGAGATGGAGAAAGCAAACCCACTAGGTGAACCACAGAGGAAACCTGTACATACTTCTTTGGTACACTTTAAAGGATCTCCTTTAAAACAGAAAAAAGCGCCGGGCGGTGGTGGCGCACGCCTTTAATCCCAGCACTCAGGAGGCAGAGCCAGGAGGATCTCTGTGAGTTCGAGGCCAGCCTGGGCTACCAAGTGAGCTCCAGGAAAGGCGCAAAGCTACGCAGAGAAACCCTGCTTCGAAAAACCAAAATAAATAAATAAATAAATAAATAAATAAATAAATAAATAATAAAACAGAAAAAAGGAATCCCCTCTGACTCAGTAATGCCAAAGAGATTGCTACCACACACTTGGCTGGGAATGGCAGGTGGTGCTTCCTTGCCAACAGCCTAAGTGGACAATGGCTTCTAAGCACACTGTGATTGACACTGAAATAAAGGCAAATCATGTGACTGATTGTAGAAATACTTACTGTATGTGTAAGATAGAGTAAATGATGGAAAGTTTTAGAAGGTAGTTGAAGCTATGCTGCATTCTGAATTATTGACAAAAAGCAGTGAAAATGGATGATGGTGATGTGTGTGTTTTTGTTATTATTGTGTTTTGTTTTTTAATCTTTTAGCGTCAGCAAGGTTGCTTGCAAATAAACTTAATAATCTGATGTCTTAGGATTTCTGTTGCTGTGAAGAGACACCATGACCACAGCAACTCTTATAAAGAAATACATTTCACTGGGGTGGCTTACGGTTCAGAGGTTTAGTCCATTATCATCATGGCGGGGCATGCTAGTGTGCAGGCAGATATGGTGTTGGAGAAGGAGCTGAGAGTCCCATATCTTGATCCATGGGAAATAGGAAATGAACTGTCTCACTGGGTGTAGCTTAAGCATATATGAGACCTCAAAGTCCACCCCCACAGTGACATACTTTTTCCAACAAGGCCATACTCCAACAAAATCACACCTCCTAATAGTGCTTATTAGGAGCACCCATGAGCTTATGGGAGCCAATTTCAAACTACCATACCTGGGTCCAATCCCCAGAGCCTACAGGGTATAAAGAGAGTTGTTCTCTAACCTCCACACATGTGCCAGGGCAAACACAGGTGTACGTATGTACACACACAGACACAGACACAGACACAGACACAGACACACACACACACACACACACACACACACACACACACACACATAAATGTAATGAGGACACTCTGACTTCCACTCACTACATACAAGTCTGTTCTAGCACTTACAGAATGCAGAAAACCTATACTTGGTTTCCTGGACTCATTCTTGGTAGCATGTCTTATTTCAAACAGGAGTTAGCTTTTCTGACTTATTGGTAAGTTTCCAGTAGTTTATTTCCTTGTACATTTATTATTTCTTTACCAACATGGCTTCAAGGATGTTTTCCTGGTTATTGATACAAACACAGTGTGAAGTGTTTACTGAGTCACTTGGGCCTCTGTGTCTGTTAGTATTCAGCTACTATAGTGCTCATGTTTTTAAGAAACATGCCTTGTTCAAATTTGAATATGTTCTTCGCAGTCTCAATAGATTCATCATCCAACGGAGGCTTCCTCTGGCTTCCAGGTTGAAGAAATCTATTAATTGTAGGGAGTTGGCTGGTTCTAACCTTGAATTCCTAGAATGTAAAAAGGCCACAATCCATGAGAAAAAAATGTGTGAAATTTGTATTCCCTAGAGAGATGGTTTAGTGGTTAAGAGCTTCCCACTCTCCCAGAGGAGCGGTGCTCTGTTACCACCACCAGGTGGCTCAAAGTCACCTGTAACTCCTGCTCCAGGGGATCTGACACTCTCTCCTGACATCCTCCAGCATTTGCTGTGTGTGTGTGTGTGTGTGTGTGTGTGTGTGTGTGTGTGTGAGAGAGAGAGAGAGAGAGAGAGAGAGAGAGAGAGAGAGAGAGAGAGAGAGAGAGTATATAGGTGTGTGTGAGTGTGTGCAAATTTTAAAAGAAGCAAATAAAATTTGTGTTCTGCACTGTGGGAAAGGATAAGGATAATGGAATTTTTCTACATTGTCTATCATTGCCAAATGACACTGCCCTTGTACAATGCAAGTTGCAATATTTTTATGAGTAACAAAAATATTCATAAGCTGTAACCAACTGATCTCATTTTAAGAATTCTATCCTAATGTCTTAAATGTGAAAATGCCCATACGTGTAATGATACTATTGACATATTACCCATAAGAGCAACATCAGAGCATCACAGTGAGGCCCACAGTTAGGGGAGTCCTCACTTTCTTAGGCCATCAGTGGTTTTCATGCTGTTATATGATCTTTTCAACAACTTTGGTGGCTTCATAAACTTCTACAATGGATGCTTTCTTATTTGTGTAGCTCTCTCTCACATAGTAGGTGCTTCTGACTTTCACTAATTAAGATAATGAATGGAGCTGTATATGATCAGGAAATGTTCAGAAATATAAAATAGGCAACATTGAAAAGATAGGAAGTGAACCAGATAGCTATTCCAAATAAGTTTTCACTAATATGAAGTGGGAAAAAATGAGGCTTCAGAATTGTAGTAAGTCTCAAATATTTCAAGTTTAGTTTTAAAATGACAAACTGGGATTTATCTATCTGATAATTGTGTAATCAGATTAAAATTTGAGTCCCAGTCCTTTTACCAACTCACAATGTAGAGGTTTCCTAACCTCTAAGTCCTGTCTCTTTACGCTGAGGATGCACTAAATGAGTGAGTGAAAGTGTGTTTGGTTCTTGGGACAGTGGAGGAAAGATGAGCTTCCTCTGTGGTCACTGTTGCTGTTAAGAAATGACTGCATTACATGACATCGTCTTACCTGCCCCGCCCCCTGTCCCCAGAGGAAGGGACTGTTTGTTCTTGAGAAAGGGATCTTGCTTAGCATCCCAGGCTGACTTGGAGCTTGAGATTCCCCTGCCTCAGCCTCTGCAGTGCTACAGCCCCAAGTGTGAACCACTGCACCAGCTTAGGAAGCACCTTTATTAAGGTTCTACCACATGCCAGGAAAGACACGGAGATTCACTTCCTGCAGAAGCCTCCCCCAGGTCCCTGAGATGGTCGAGCTGGCCTTACCTGCTTCCCCGTGTTTTTAACTGAGCACATTGGGTGGAAGGTACCTGACTGTGTGCTTGTTTTCTGGACCAGATGTGTCTAATGATGGCATCTTTATATTTCTAGCACAGGATGTAGCATCAAGATGAAAGTGAATTTTTTTTTTTCCCCGAGACAGGGTTTCTCTGTGTAGCTTTGCGCCTTTCCTGGAACTCACTTGGTAGCCCAGGCTGGCCTCGAACTCACAGAGATCCACCTGCCTCTGCCTCCTGAGTGCTGGGATTAAAGGCGTGCACCACCACCGCCCGGCTAAAAGTGAATTCTTCAAGGATAATGGATGAGTGAGTGAAGGAACAAAGCAATAACCCCCACCCGTTCATTCTCTCTGGAGTCCTTAGGAACTGTTAGATAGCGTTACCTGCAGCAGAGGGAAGCCTGCCAGAGCATTGGCTTTGCACTCTTCAACCATTAAGATGACTTCCAGGAGCTGCACATCCGCCCAGCTCAGCCGATTGCCCACAAGAAAATCTTGCCGGTGGTCTCTGAGGGCCTGCAGGGTGGTTGGGGTGGAGGAGGCAGAAGAGGAAGGCCACTCTCAAAAATTTAAGTGCTCTTAGTATGGCAGAAGAGTTTTGAGAAGTTAGACCTATCTGTTGATCTGTTTTTGTCCCCGGCTAACAACGAGAGCTTAAGCCTCATCCCAAACTTAAGCCTTATCCCAGATCTCTTTGGGTTCATCTTAGTTTAAACCCTCCGGTCAATTGAACCCAGGAAACACTTTATATTCATCCCTCTTTGCTCCCTTCTCATCCCATCTCCCTGCGACTACCCTGTGAGTTATCCAGCACCCTACTCTGGTGGCTTTTCTGGGTATGTGGCAACAGTCTATCCTCACCCCATCTCTAAGTAGTTTCCTTGAATGTGCTGCTCTTTAGAAGGTTCCCTGTGTACAGGGAAAATGTCTCCCTCTAGGGACATAAACCTAAATCTTGTTAGTAAGTGCTCTTCCAACATATCTATACATTTCGTGTCATGTTGGTTTAAAATTGATTGAATATAAAAATGAAAAAATGGAATCAGTGTCACTAAAATATCTTCTAGCCCAAAAGTTTATGTTCTTATTATAGACTTGGACGTGTGATACTTATTTATAGAGTTGTGAATGTAAGTATTGACTTTTATCAGTTGTATGACATTGGTCAAGTTATTCTAAGTTCTGACTTCCTCGTCTATAAGGGAAGTGATAATAATGCCTCTTTCTTGAAAATAATTCGAGTATTAAAAGGCAGCGCTTGCAAAATGTGTATGGCCCCATCCTTGGCCTTCAGAAGACGTGAATAATCATTGCTACTAGCTTTGTTGTTAGAAATGTTTATACTTTTACCACTTTTATCCACGAGTGTTACCTCTGTGCTTCATGGTATTATAGAGGGAAAGAAATTGAAATAGCAGTGTTTGTGGATAAAGCCTTGCATGCATGAAGGTTTTTATCGTAGGTCTTATCTCTAGCAGAACCACAAAATGAAAAATAAGAAGGAGAAATAGTGGTGTTGACTATCTGTGCTTTTGACACTATTTTTAAAATATCTTATTAAATAGAAGACAAAATGTCTTAAATTATGTGCTAATTGCAGATGGATATACTTTAAATACCTTGGAAAGAAATTTGTATTGAGAAAGTCTGAAGTATATAGTATTTATAGTTTGATACATTTTGGATCAAAAGGACTGAAAATTTACTAAATATATTAAGAGAAAATTATAACTTAGGAAGGTAGGGTACCTGCAATTTGTGGCAAAGGAACAGTAATAAATAATATGCATGACATGATATGTTCATGATCAATACATGTAAATGTATGTGCTAATCATTCAGTTCTAAGCATGTCACGCAACTCAGAAAAGATAATGAAATCAGTATTGCAAGTAAGTTCAGAACATTCATCTGGCTTTTTTTTTTTAAAGCAAGAGTCAAGTTTTCATCATCCTTCCTCCACATCTGTACCTAAGATGCACCTGGAAGAAAGAGCATGCGTACTGAAGACCCATTCAGCCCGGAGTCAGGGATGCCACTTTAAATGTGTGTGTAAGGCACAGGCTTTTCAGGAATCATTTTGCAGGTGTGGAAAATGTGAAACAAAACACAGTGTTACTTTTTAAGCCATCATGTAACTCATGGAGTCTTGCTAACCTTTTAAACTTCATAAAGCTCTGGTGCTGACCAGAGCATTTGAGAAATCACATTCCTCCTCACTCCCCCAATGTGAGGATCTTGTGTAGAATGTATGTTGTTACTTCAGACTTAAATAAGACCATTGGAATTCTATCAGCACTAGAACCACAAACAGTACTGGAGCTATGGATAAAATCCTTAAAAACAAACCAGAATCCAGAAGACTTCCATAGGGACTGCAGAGATGACTCAGAGGTTAAGAGTGCTTCCTCTTGAAGGCTGGAGTTGGGATCCCAGCACCCACAATAAGTGAGAGCTCCTGGCACCAAAGCTGTGAACTCAGCTTTGACGTGAGTAGAGACAGAAAATCACTGAGGCTTGCTGGCTTCCAGTCTAACTAAAAACAAGAGCTCTGGGTTCAGGGATGACCCCATCTCAAAGGAGAGCTAAGTGCAGAGTGATAAAGGAAGACACCTGATGTCCTTTTCTGGCCTCTGTATGCATGCATAGGTGTGCACATCTGTACACTCATACAGACACATACACACATGAGCACATACAATATGCACACACACAAAATGGGAATGAAGGAAGGAAGGGAGAGAGGGACGAAGGGAGGGAAGGAGAGAGGGAAGGAGAGAGGGACGAAGGGAGGGAAGGAGAGAGGGAGGGAGGGAAGGAGGGAGGGAGGGAGGGAGGGAAGGAGGGAGGGAAGGGAAGGAAGAGAGGGAGGGAAAAGGATCCAGTAAGGAGGAAACTGCAGTGGAAAAAAGAAGTTTCATACAAGTGTGGGAAGAGTGCCAAGTTTTCACAGAAGGTTTGCAGTCTTTCATCCACCAAGGAAATTCTGTTTTCAATTTTATTTGATTTTTCTTCTCTTTAATGCGAGCTATAAAACAGTCAAAGTTTGTTGCTCACCTTCTCATAAACAGGGAAAAATCTTGTCGTGGCTCGTTGGAGGATGTATTCAAGATTTATCTCCTTCTCTTCCGGCAGAGAGAGTGGAAAGAACATAATCATGTCACTCAGGTCCCTCAAGCCTTCTACATACATATCAATCCTAGAGAAAGGGAGATCATTTATAGAAGAGTTGCCAATACAAGGAAGAACACTTTATGGATCAGTGACACATTTTATATAGTATCTGTCTCACCTGCCTAGTGACTGGGGGTCTACTTTTCTGTTTCATGAACTCCAGTCAAGTATTTATACCAGCAAGTGGTTCCTTGAGGATATTAACTTAGCTCAACCTGACATCAGGGGCAGTGGTACAAGCCTGGAATCCTAGTAGGGGAGGGTCCTGAGCTATGTAGCAAAACTCTGCCTACCAAATTAATCTGGGAAACAAGAGGAATTACAGCACCAAAGTGACTGAGCAATTACATGTATGTTCACATTAATTATGCAGCACCACTATTAATAAAACACAATGTGCTCACACAACATATTAAAGTAACAATAAAGTAATGCATTGAGTAAATATGGTGTTTACGGCATTTGTCTGTTTAAATACAGTATACATCTAGAAGAAGAGGGATCTAGGGACCTCTGTCCTGTCCAAACCTCTCCATGAGGACCCCAGATTCTCAGTTACTCAAAACAGCATTTTAAAGGGCACAGAGTTTGCTCCACAAGTCTCTACTTGATGCTACCCACAACTGTTGGGCGTCCCTGTTGGTGAGAGGCTGCAGTCTGTCACAGCCTGGCAGCTCTCTCTGAGCTCAGCCACATGGAGGACTTCCTCTCCCTGGCAGGGGGCTTTCTGCTCTCTACCGTACCCTATCTGGAGAATGTCTCTAGGCCTAGATGCCTGTCTTATCTCTAGTATGACCCTTGACACAGTCTCCCACAGAAGCTTCCCCCTGCTGCCCATATGGTAATTAGACATTGGGCGAGGAGCCTCAAGATAGGAACAGTGCTGTTTAATGCAAATTAGGTGATGCCCCAGCCTCTGTCTCCATCCTTTATCTCTCCCCTCATTCTGGAATAGAGTTGAGTTGTTTAACTGAAGCTGTTTCCTTGAAGACTATTTCCACCATGTTCACAGGTCAAAGAAAGATCTCTGTCTCCACTTTGTCCTTATGGACTGGGGGCCAATGGGCCACTAGGGAAAAGGGGACACAACACACTACTTTGCCAGAATGAATGGAAAAAAATGGACTCTGAAGCACAGTGAAGAGATCCCTGGGGTTCCATGATATGTCTCTATCCCAATCTAAGGTGAATCTCTGGTCTTTCTCAACTTCTGGTCCTGTAGCTTTGCCCTAAGATAGCACCAAGTGTCTTGAAGATGGTCTTAAATTCTTGTTACTTCTGCCTTACATTGCAATGGGTCTCAGAGACTGCAATGAACAGTAAAAACCAAGGACTGAAGTCTTGCAGTCGCTACCACATTATCATTTTACATTTGCTTTAAGGGCAGCTAGCTTCATTATAAGAAGTCCACATGGAGAATCTCAGAATTTAAGGAGGCCTCATCCAGCCCCATGGAGAAAGAAAGAAATGCCTGGCCATGCCCACGTGTTCAGATCTCCCAGCTCAGGGCCCAAACTTAAGAAAGTCTGAGAACTACCAAGCTGAGACATCAGCTCACAGATCTGAGAAAGTGACTCTCCTGTAATAGATTACTCAGAGTGTCAGGACCATTGTGGGAGTATGTAGGTGTAAGAGTTGAAAATATACTATAGCACATACAAGGCCTTATCATAGTGATGTACCAATGGAATCACTATGAATAAATTACAAACTCACCTTCAATTTATACACATTAGTTCTATGGCATATCTACTTTAAAGCCATTTTGTGTTAAAATTAACAGCTGCTCCTCAGAGAAATGACTGAGTCCATATCTGGAACAAGAGATGCCCAGGGATGATCTGGACCATCAGGTAAACATATGGAGGAGTTATCAGGGGCCATTATGGTAATGTAAAATATTCTTAAGAGTCACTCAGTCAACGTCCACAGAAATCCACAAAGATACCTCCACAAAAGACTACTGGCAATCGTCGAGAAAAAGCCCGAACTGCCCCACTCTGGTGATAAGATGGCCAAACACCCTAATTGTCATGCTAGAAACTTCATCCAATGACTGAGGGAACCGGATGCAGAGATCCATGGCCAGGCCCCAGGTGGAGCTCCAGGAGTCCAATTGGTGAGAAAGAGGAGGGTTTATATGAGCGAGAATTGTTAAGACCAAGATTGGAAAAGGCACAGGGACAATTAGCCAAAAGAATGGAAACACATGAACTATGAACCAATAGCTGAGGAGCCCCCAATTGGATCAGGCCCTCTGGATAAGCGAGACAGCTGATTAGCTTGATCTGTTTAGGAGGCATCCAGGCACTGGGACTGGGACCTGTCCTCAGTGCATGAGCTGGCTGTTTAGAACCTGGGGCTTATGCAAGGACACTTTGCTCAGCCCGGGAGGAGGGGACTGGACCTGCCTGGACTGAATCTATCAGGTTGAACTTAATCCCCAGGGGAGTCTTTGCCCTGGAGGAGATGGGAATGGGGGGGGGGGCTGAGGGGAAGGCAGGGAGGGAGAACAAGAGAATCTGTGGCTGATATGTAAAATTAAATTAAATTATAAAATTAAAAAAAAGAGTCACTCAGTCCCATTGGCCAAAAGTAGGACGTTTTAAACATAAGCGAGAACAACAACTGAAATGAGATTAAATATATCAAAAAATGCTTAAAGGGATGGGGGCATAGCAACACTAAAATGATAAATACATAGAATAATAAAATAAAAATTTGTCACTGTTACAGAACACAGGTGAACCAGCTCATTTTGTGGAAAACAAGTAAACAAAAGACCTACCTACCACCAATGCTCTTTTTAATAGGAAACTATGCCTCCATGTACTAAAGAGTAAATGATGGAAAGCCTTTTTATTTTTTGTTTTTTGTTTTTTGTTTTGGTTTTTCGAGACAGGGTTTCTCTGTATAGCTTTGCGCCTTTCCTGGAGCTCACTTGGTAGCCCAGGCTGGCCTCGAACTCACAGAGATCCACCTGGCTCTGCCTCCCGAGTGCTGGGATTAAAGGCGTGCGCCACCAACGCCCGGCGCCTTTTTAAATATAATTATTCTAAATACTAAATGTGGAACGAACAATAGCATTGAGCACCAATAGCTACAAATATCATTAAAGATGGATACACAGACGTTTCTTCTACTTCTTCGTAGAGGGACAGCAGTAATAGTCTAGCAACACACCCTAGACCCTGAATCTGGTAATCTCTCCCAATGCACAAAAATACAAAGACAGAGGAACACAATAAACTGCACCCCAGCAAAACAGAAGTAATTTAACAAAGACTGTTGGGAAAAGGGCAGTGCTTACAATAAATATTTAATGTTAGAACACTCTATAAAAATTGGCTCTGCGTCAGTTTTCTTGGACATTTCTTTAAATGCTATTTGAAATAAAACAATGTCACGACCGATTCGACTGATTCATTTAAAATACACCTCATCGAGTATTAAGGGACTGTTTCCCCCCGGCCCCCCAACAGTGTTTATCAAATACACATAATAATTTTCAACTTAGAGTTGCTTCTTTAACTTCTAGATAAGAGACGAGCTTGGAGTTTAGAGGCAGGATTGCCAATCATAGACGGCCTAATGCAAGCTTGAAAGATTAGATTGTGTCTAGGAGGCCAGGGGCGGGGCGGGACTGGGGGCGGGACAAGGTTGGGGGCGGGGCCGGGGGCGGAGCAGCTGATGTAAGCAGAGATCTGAAGAGGTGGTTTCCTATAACCACTTCCAGTCTTGGCTTTACAGGGTTAAGTGAGCCCTGCCCCCGAAATAAATGTATGAGTCAGTGTGCTTGTGATATATTCCTGTGTACCACTCCTACATGATAGAGGCAAACATGGATTCATGAGATCATAGCTCACTCCCTCTACTAATGAAAGCTAAACAAAGCACTGGAAAAAAATTAAAACCATAGTAATGACCCAAATTAATTATTGTTGAAGGTAAATGTTGTGGAATGGGGCCTATCATGACATTCTTTCTCTTTGGAACTTGTTATAACATATTCTTCCAGTCAAGAGCAAAAGCAAAAGCAGGCTTTGTATCAGTCTATCACACTATGAAGCAAAAGTAGGCTTTGTATCAGTCTATCAAGATCTACACTATGAATATGGCTTCTAATGATGCTAAATGTTAGCGCTCTGGTTGTGAATGGGGTTTGTTGTTGTTTTTCTTTGGCTCTTGCTCTAAGTAACAAACGGTCTTTGTACCAGGCCTGTTCTTGCAGGTTTCTTCCATACAAGTCGTACTTTGCAGCTATGTATCTTAAGATGGCTCTCGTTTGCACCAAATTCATTCCATCGATTTCAACCATGGGCACTTGTTCATACATCAGGGATCCACCTTAAAATACACAATGGAAAGCTAGATTATTTATTGGTCTTCAGAGTGGTAACTACATTTCCTTTTATTCTAAAGACTCTATGAAATAGGACCATATAATCCATTTACCAAAGTGCTTTCTAGAAACTAAGACGAGAAATATGTATTCTTTTTGTTTGTTTGTTTTTGTTTTTTGAGACAGGGTTTCTCCTTGTAGCTTTGCGCCTTTCCTGGAACTCACTCTATAGACCAAGCTGGCCTCGAACTCACAGAGATCCACCAGGCTCTGCCTCCTGAGTGCTGGGATTAAAGGCATGCGCCACCACCACCCAACAAAATATGTATTCTTTAACCAAATATTATATTGAGTATAAAACATGATATTTGACATTTTGGGTCAATTTTTGGATATATGGGGACATTTTTGGATACACGTGGATAAAAAGCATTCCTTTGGACCCATGTTCCCTCTAGTTCCGTAGTCTCTTTCCCTATGGCCAGGACACTCATTTAGACACTGTTTGCCTTTGAATTCTGACTGCACCCTCTGTTGTAATTCTGAGTTCAACCTTCTTTTTTTTTTTTTTTTTTTTTTTTTTTTTTTTTTTTTTGGTTTTTCGAGACAGGGTTTCTCTGTGTAGCTTTGCGTCTCTCCTGGAACTCACTTGTTAGCCCAGGCTGGCCTCAAACTCACAGAGATCCACCTGGCTCTGCCTCCCAAGTGCTGGGATTAAAGGCGTGCGCCACCACCGCCCGGCGAGTTCAGCCTTCTTACCCACCCCTCCTCCGTATCTGTTTGCTTCCTGAAGTCGTATGCTATACCACTGATGAAATCTATCACTCACCATTGCTTTTCAGAGAACACACGTAAATACTGACCCTCGCTCTAAATTCAAAGTCTTTCTTGAAATTTGCTCTTATTGAAAATGCTCTTACCTTCTGTTAGCATTCAGACCCACCCCTTGGGGACCTAATAGGGTGCATCATCCCTGCGCGCATGCGCTCGACAGGGCATAGGTGGTACCTTGGCCTGCTCAGGGTCCGGGCAGCATCATGCGCTCATTGCTACTGTGGTCTCTCTGTGCATGTGCTGCGCCCCCTCATAAAAGGCGGGGTCCTGCCTGCTTCCTCTCTCTTCCTTTTCTTTTCCCACAAGGTCGAATCTGCACCTCCTCTCTTTCCTGTTTCCTGTCTCTTCTCTTTCTTCTTCTCTCCTCATCTTCTGCTTGCTTCCGCCTTCCCCCCATACCTCCAACCAATAAAACTCCCGCTGCTCCCACCGGCAGTGACTGCTGCCTGCTGTTTTTAAAACACAACACCTTCTACAAGTGAGCTCCCATCTGGGTGATGTTATTTACGTTGGACTTATTTCTTCAACTTTCCCAAGATGCTTTGTAGCAAAACCAACCAACCAAGAAATCACAACTAGATAAGGAATGTAAGCTGATAATGGTTCTTTGATTAGAAAGAATTCTGTCTCTGTCTCTGCCTCACCCGCTCTGCGCTCCCCACCCACCCACCCAGTAAGGGCAACTGTAAGGCTTGTTCTGCATTTTTCCATTTATAATCTTTGAAGTTGGGTGGGTTGGGCTAGTCTCCTCTCATCATTTAGGATCTAACAGGCAGGCTGAACCACACAATTTACTTTAGCAGAGAGAATTTAATATAAAGGTATTAGCTGTGTGTGGTGGCGTTCGTCTGTCATCCCAGCACTCAGGAGATGAAGAATCAGGGTTCAAGGTCATGCTCAGCTACATAATGAGTTCGTGTAGCCTAGGTTACATAAGACCTTGTTTGAAAGAGCCAAAAAAAAAAGAAAAAAAAATCTTAAAAATAAAGAAAGAAAGAAGTTAGCCTATATCCTGGAAAGTTGAAAAGTAATAGCAGGGCAATGTCATGAAGCAACGGCAGAAAGCATCTTCTCAAATTAGGGGGAAGGGTGAGAGTCATAATTATCGCAATTTAGTGTGGGCGCCATGGGCCCTGGCCCCCGGCCCCCGGCCCCCGACTGGGAGTGGCTGTAGCCTTGTTTGCTTGACCTTGATCAGATGTCCTCCCTATTCGGATTCCCTACCGGTATCCACCCTTCTGAATGCTTAAGGGAAGTTCCTTGTGTCCTCCCTATTCGGATTCCCTGCCGGTATCCACCCTTCTGAATGCTTAAGGGAAGTTCCTTGTTGTGTATCCTGCATTTTGGGCGTTAACTACTTAGATGCAATAATATAGAACATTGGGTCTGGAATGTGGACCATTGACAGCGAACTTCTGCCCTCCGGGGGTTCCTCCATTTGTGCTGTAAGCCTGTACGTATTTAAGGTTTCTTCCCTCTTTCAATAAACGGCATTCGACATCCAATCGTAGGAATGACCCGCTGTCTTTTGTCTCTATTTTTTAATCCGCAGCCCTTCGCTCAGGCAAGGTGAACGGTTATCGGTAACGCGGGCGTTACCACAACAAATGGAGGTTCCTACCGAGGTCTGAGTAAGGAGAACCAGCTGACGGACACTCTTGGAAGGCCGGCCGGCATTTTAAGGTAAGAGTGGATTGGAATGGGGGCCGCTAGCTCACAGTCACTCCTCGAGGAACAGTTAATTGGACTGTTGAGGCGGCAAGGCACTATTATTAAGAGCAAGACGGCTAAAGATTTTGTTCAAATCCTCCAGAATGCTAGTCCTTGGTTTCTGGTCTCCGGAGGATTTAATATACCAGATTGGGAACAGGTCAAGGTTGACTTACAAAAATATATGCATAAAGAAGGGCCTGATTCCATATCCTTAGCCACTTTTTCTTTGTGGCGCTTGGTTAAGGATGCATTGCTTAGTGATGATATTGAAGTCCAAGAACACTTAAATGAAGCTAAAACTGTGTTGGAGGAGTCTCAGATAGAGGAGGCTCTCAGAACCCTTAAAACTTCTGATGTTTCTGATTCGGCAGAGTCGTCTTCCGATTCTGCAGAGTCATCTTCAGAGGGTGATGATGCAGAAATCAGATCAAAAAAGGATGCTAGATGCCTAAGAGGGAAATCACAAATTTCTCGCAAGGATAGACCACCAGCCCATAACCTTGACTTTTGCAACACGGAGGTCCTTCCTTCCGCACCCATGGAGGGATTGACGGGGGAGTTGCTTACCCGGTCATAGAGACTCAAAATGCTCAAGGGCAGAGACAAAGGGAGCACAATCCTCTAGATTTTAAAAGCATCAAACAGCTCAAGGAAGCTGTGATGTCATATGGGCCCCATGCTCCTTTTACCATCGCTATACTTGAATCTTTTTCTGCCTTAAATTGCACCCCTAGCGATTGGATGCAGCTGTGTCGCGCTGCTCTCTCTGGGGGGGATTATTTAATTTGGAGGAGTGAGTTTCAAGAACATTGTCAAACTACAGCTAATAGAAATGCTGCTGCAGGCTTCCCGGCTCGTAATCTTGAAATGCTCACGGGTGCAGGGCAGTATGCCACTTTACAAGCACAGATTTTGTATGATCCTGCAGTTTATGCACAGATTAGTGTGGCCACTACCAGAGCGTGGAAAGGGCTACCTAATAAAGCTGCTGGTAAACAACTATCTAAAGTCATTCAAGGGCCGTCAGAACCATTTGCAGAATTTGTAGATCGCCTGCTTCAACTAGCAGGGAGAGTGTTTGGGGATGTTGATCAAGCCATGCCCATAGTAAAGCAACTGGCCTTTGAAAATGCCAATAAATATTACAAGGAGGCCATTAGGCCTCATAAAAATAAGAGCTTGAATGATTATCTTAAACTATGTAGAGATATAGATGGACATCACATCATGGGACAGGTAATGGCCTCAGCCATGAGGGGGATTAATTCTGGAGGAAACCGCCCAAAAACCTGTTTTGGATGCGGCAAGCAAGGTCATATTAAGAATAATTGTCCTGGAGCCCAAACAACGGCAAAGACACCGGGACTTTGCCCGCGATGTAAAAAGGGACATCACTGGAGTAATGAGTGCCGATCTAAGGTTTATGCTCAGGGAAATATGTTACCACCGTCGGGAAACGGGCAGCGGGGTCCGCTCCGGACCCCCCGAAGCCAGGTGTACGGAGCCCTGGATACACCTGCCCCATCCCCAGTTTCCCACCATCCCATCCAGTTTGTTCCTCGAAGGAACCCCTTTTTGTCCAAGACCTTATCAGAGGCACCCCTGGAAGCGCAGGATTGGACCTCTGTTCCTCCACCAGAACAGTATTAACACCTCAGATGGGTCCCCAGGCTCTCGGTACTGGAGTTATGGGTCCACTACCTGCAGGGTCTTTAGGACTGATTCTGGGCAGGAGTAGTGCTCTTATGCAAGGGATTAGAGTAATTCCAGGAGTGATAGATGAAGACTCTGAAGGGGAAATTAGAATTATGGTTGAGGCTGGTAAAGGGATGACAATTATTCCCCAGGGTGCTCGCATAGCACAACTGCTTTTGATGCCCCGCTTTCATACTAATAATCCTTTTCTTAAACCACACAGAGGTGAGGATGGATTTGGCTCTACGGGCCCTCTAGCATGCTGGGTTTCCACCTTAGAACAAAGACCCATGCTAAATTTAAAAGTTAATGATCACAGTTTTCGGGGTCTTTTAGATACTGGCGCTGACACTTCAGTTATTTCTTTAAAACATTGGCCCGAAGCTTGGCCCCTTAAAGATTCTACCTCTCACCTACAAGGTATCGGCACAGCCCAGACGCCATTACAGAACAAGCTACTTTTAAATTAGAAGGATGAAGAAGGTCATGCAGGAACTTTTCAACCCTTTGTGCTACCTGACATTCCAGTAAACTTGTGGGGACGGGATGTGTTGGATGGCATTGGAGCGGTGCTTACTACACAGCCTGTACAACAGATGCTAAAGAGTCAGGGCTACTGCCCGGACAAAGGCTTAGGGAAAATGTTGCAAGGAGACCCGCTCCCTGTGACAGACAAAAACTATGTCACTAGGGGTCCTGGCGATACTAGAGGATTAGGATCTTTTCCATAGGGGTCACTGCACAGCAGCCTTCAATAATACAACCGATAAAAATCACTTAAAAGAGTGATGACCCTGTATGGGTGGAGCAGTGGCCCCTTGCTAAGAAAAAATTGGAGGCTGCGTATGCATTGGTTAAGGAGCAGTTAGATGCTGGACATATCATTCCTTCCACTTCACCTTGGAACTCACCTATATTTGTTATTAAAAAAAAATCAGGAAAATGGAGGCTGTTACAGGATCTTAGAGCTGTAAATAAAACCATGCTTCTCATGGGAACAACACAGCCTGGCTTGCCTGCCCCTGTGGCAATTCCTAAACATTGGCACTTAATTGTGGTTGACTTGAGGGATTGTTTCTTCACCATTCCTTTGCATCCCGAGGACAGTCCTCGCTTTGCTTTCAATGTTCCTTCAGAAAATCTTAAGGAACCTTATCAGAGATATCAGTGGGTGGTATTGCCTCAAGGAATGGCCAACAGCCCTACTATATGTCAAATTTATGTGTCTTTGGCCCTAGCTCCAGTTCGAAAAGCTTTTCCAGATGTTTATATAATTCACTATATGGATGATATATTAATGGCTGCTAAAGATAAAAAATTTGTTTTTGATGCCTTTTCTTATTTACAAGAGGTTCTTAGCTTGGCTAACTTACAAATAGCCCCAAAAAAGGTACAGGTATCTTTTCCCTATCATTATTTAGGTCATGAATTGTTACGCACGGGCATACGCCCACAAAAGATTACTCTGCGTATGGATCAGCTACACACACTTAATGATTTCCAAACCTTTCTGGGAGATATTCAATGGCTTCGGCCCACTTTAAAAATTCCAACAGGTCAGCTTCGCCCCTTGTATGATGTCTTAAAGGGCGACCCTGACCCTTCATCTCCCTGTAAATTAACAGCTGAAGGACGTGTAGCCCTACAACGTGTACAAGAGGCCCTGGAACAGGCTCACGTACAGTATATAGATCTTAATTCTCCCTTACTGTATTTATGTAAAGAATCATTGTTTTCATGCTTTTGCTTACATGGGAGTGCCAAAATACATAAAAACTGATAATGGTCCCGCCTACAGTAGTACGGGATTTTCAAAATTCTGCCAAGATTTTTCTATTGTTAATAAGACTGGTATTCCTTATAATCCTCAAGGGCAGGCTATAGTAGAACGCTGCCATCGTACCTTAAAAACTTATATTGCTAAAGTAAAAAGGGGGGAGTTAGGGGCTCATCTTTCTTCTCCACATTCTATTCTTTCCCTTGTTTTATATATTTTAAATTTTTTATCGGTGGATTCTGCTGGAATATCTGCTGCAGATAAGCACTGGAGGGCTCCTGTTACAAATCATCCTCTGGTGCAATGGAAAGATCTTTCTACTGGCACTTAGAGGGGACCCGATCCGGTGTTGGTGTGGGCCCGGGGATCTGTTTGTGTCTTTCCACAGGACAATGAAGTTCCTCTGTGGGTTCCTGAACGCTGTGTGCGCCCTGTGGCTGCTGCTGAATCCCAACATGACAGAGACCTATTGGGCCTTCGTAAAAAACTCTCCCCTTCTGATGCCAATGGGGATTGAGAGCCCAATACGGCCAGCCTTGGCAAACATTATTCTAAGCCTAGGAACTGTAGCCATGTGGTTGGATTCCTCAGAAGGTAATGTATGGTAACTTTTTTCAAAAAACATTGAGAATGTACCACACCTTGGAGATTAAGGATAACTCTGAAGGTCAATGAACTTCAGTTGTAAACAGTAACATACCAGCTAAGCCTTTTTCGCATTTTGCAACCCCCCTCAAGCTGGTGTAGTACCTACTTTTCAGGAATGGCTCTGTGCAACATTTATTTGCCTCCTGAAATTCATCTAGCCTTTTTAAAGATACCTCAAAATTTGTGAGCCTGAATGTGGCCATTATTGAGGCCATTAGTTCTGCTCCTTGTTTGCTGTTTTTATTTTCTGTTTTCTTTTTGTTTCTCAGTTGTTCTCTTGCAGACCTGCCAGCCTAAGTAGTGCTGGGATCAAAAAAAATGGGCCTTGGTGGTTCGTGTTCCTGGAGCCGTGTCCATGCCAATGGACCGTGGCAGCTAGACACAGATGATGCTCGCACGCTCCAAAAGAGACTCTGACATCGCTGTTGCCGTTGTTGCTGTTATAGCAGTGGTGGCCACTGCTGCTATTGTTTCTGGGATTGCTATTTCTTATTTGGTTACTACAGCTAGCACAATGGAGACCCTGGCAACAAAAGTAGCTACCACAGTTAGTTAATCTTTCTTCTTATTGGGCATGACAAATTTAATTCCACTTTTATACATTATAATTGACTTTGAAAGTTATAAATTTATTAAAACTCAAGTTCCATTTGCTTATGGGATACCACCTTACAAGGACTCCAATTTGCAGTAAGGCTCGTTTAAGAAGGGAATGGTTCAATTGCCTTTAGCCTCCTGGCTATGGATGGGTTCGGACTTCTGTTGGTCTTTTCTGTGTCGCACAGATTGCAAGCCCAGTGCCACTTTGAAATCTTTGGCAGCAGTCACTCTACAGCTCACATGGTTGAGTCTGTATAATAATAAGTATTCAGAGACGGGTAATGCTTGGGGGGCTGCCACCAACCTAAGACAGAGCACTTGTGTGGCCTGGGCAGGTGTCTCTATGACGGGTAAGGTGGTCTGCTGGTCCCACGCAACCTAAGTCAAAAGCTCATTTAATAAAAAGGGGGGAACTGTGGGCGCCATGGGCCCTGGCCCCCGGCCCCCGGCCCCCGACTGGGAGTGGCTGCAGCCTTGCTTGCTTGACCTTGATCAGATGTCCTCCCTATTCGGATTCCCTACCGGTATCCACCCTTCTGAATGCTTAAGGGAAGTTCCTTGTGTCCTCCCTATTCGGATTCCCTGCCGGTATCCACCCTTCTGAATGCTTAAGGGAAGTTCCTTGTTGTGTATCCTGCATTTTGGGCGTTAACTACTTAGATGCAATAATATAGAACATTGGGTCTGGAATGTGGACCATTGACAGCGAACTTCTGCCCTCCGGGGGTTCCTCCATTTGTGCTGTAAGCCTGTACGTATTTAAGGTTTCTTCCCTCTTTCAATAAACGGCATTCGACATCCAATCGTAGGAATGACCCGCTGTCTTTTGTCTCTATTTTTTAATCCGCAGCCCTTCGCTCAGGCAAGGTGAACGGTTATCGGTAACGCGGGCGTTACCACAACAATTTAGAAAGTTGGGGGTGCGCTCCTCCTACTTGAAAGGTCCAGGTGGCGCCTTCCTTACATAGAAATAGGATCCTGGTAGTTACTGTCCACATGACTTCCTCTGCTCTCTTGGAATGCTAGAGAGAAGAGCAGAGGGGGCCTTTCACAAGAGCAGATGACCATCAATGGCCTCTGGCAACACTGGGAGCGAAAACAGTTCTCTCTCACCTTGGATTAATTTCTCAAATTCTTCACGAGTTTCAAAAAGTTGTTCTTCAAACTAGAGAAGGAGACAAAGAACAAAGAACATAAGAATTTGTTGTTTATGGTTATATGAGTGGCATGGGAAAGTTAAATAGGATTAAATGGCCTAGTCTCCTGTTTGACTAGGACCTTAATTAAGTATACCAGGACAGGATTCCTTGCTCAGCATTCCTCAACACTTAGAGGGTGTTAAACTGGTGTGAGCTTGCCTTTATTTCTGATTCCTGAAGACAAGTTTGACTTGAACTCTGAAATCCAACAGCTGGATTACAGGTTCCAGGAAATCTTACCACTTTTTTTTTTTTTGGTGTTTTGAGGCAGGGTTTCTCTGTGTAGTTTTGGTGCCTGTCCTGGATCTGGCTCTGTAGACCAGGCTGGCCTTGAACTCACAGAGATCCGCCTGGCTCCACCTCCAGAGTGCTGGGATTAAAGGCGTGCGCCGCTATCACTCGGCTTTTTTTTTTTCCTTTTCCTTACCACCTTTTAAAATGAAGACAGATACAAAAATCTACCCTCTCATTCTCTTAAAATATTAACAAAACTTTTATACAAGTTATAGAATGTTGTATAGAAAAACTATATTTAAAAATATTTATTGCTCCCTAAAATAGAGTGTTTTTGATGGATAAGTATTGAGTTCACTTTATCTCTATGCATGTCTTATATAACTTCATATTCTAAAGAAAGAATCCACAAAACTAAGATTAAAAGCTATTATTAAAGTATTATTAGCCCATCTCTCTCTTACACACAGACAGGCACTCCATATCTCTTTCTTCATCTATCATCTATTCAAGTCTACATGGCTAAATATCAAAAAACATAATATTGAGTGAGTATAAGAAGAAAAAGATAGAATGAAATAGCAAGGAGTCATTTACATGAATTATTCCCAGAGGCATATAAGAGCAGGTTGGGAATCTACATAAATGTGTAAAACTATAAAGGCTGGACTAACAAGACAGATTTATGCTAACTGAGCTGGAGGTGACAGTCCTACTGAATTTTGGCTTTATTATTAACTTTCCTTTTTAAGAGAAGGTTTTATTTTGCTCTACAGTCTTCCGTGGTGGGGAAGGTGTGGCAGAGTTAATAACAGAGAAAGTGGGGACTGTCTTCCTAGATCAGGAGGAAGAATAGGAAATGTTGGCACTTAGCTGGCTTTATTATTTTATATTCAGTCTAGAACCCCAGTCCACATTTGCTGCGCACATTCTGGGCAAGTCTCACTCCCTCAATTATCCTTCTCTGAAAATGCTGGAGGAAAAAGCAAGGAGTATGTTGGTAAGATTTCTCAGTGGATGGGCACTTGGTGGCATACTTGATAACCTGAACCCAATACCCATATCCCACATAACAGGAAGGAACCAACTCCCAAGAGTTGTTCTCTAACAACACATGACACTATGGCATGCACACTCCTGCACACATGCACACACACACACACACACACACACACACACACACACATACTCACAATTTTTAAAAAGACATCTCCATTTCTAGAGAACAAGAACCCTGGTTCCCTCTGTTAAGGCTGAGACAAAAGATACATTCTCCAGGAATGCATGCTGTTTTTAATGTTAAAACACTCTGGAACTGGCCATAAATTTAAAGAAAGCTCTCTGGTCATTCACCTTTGGAGATAAGACAGTATGTTTGAAGTTACAGGCACAATAGGGCTTTCAGAATTAGACTCCAGTAGCAATTAGAAATAAGACCTAAATCAACCAATGGGATCTCATGCAATGAAAAGACTTCTGTAAATCAAAACACATGTAAGCAAGTGAAGAGGCAGCCCACAGAATCGGAGACCATCATCTCCAGTTCCTCATCTGGCAGATGATTCGTGTCTAGGGTACACAAAGAACTAGAAAAATTAAACATTAAAATAATAACCTCATTAAAGATGAGCTATAAAACTGAATAGAGAAGCATTAAGTGCTGGTGTGGGCAGGGGAATAGGGAAATGAATGAGTAATGGACTAACCAAAACTAAGGATACACGAGAAAACCTTATGAAGATTTACTAACTAGTAAGGTAACTTCAAACTATAACATTCAAAGAGTAAATAAATTCGAAATGGAATTACCCTGTATTGGTGGGCAATGTGCACCAAGAAGACATGGATTGTTAAAGGAAAATCATATTGCAAGATACGGGACCCCTCCCTACAAGTTACTGGTTGAGAGGCCTCAGAGGTCTCTAAAACAACACAGGCTATCATCTTTGCTCTTGGTTAAACACCATAACTATATGGTAAAACCCCACTGCTGAGGACATGGCACGCTTGTTTGCAGAGTATAGAGAAATCAATTTCAAACCCACTTGTAAACTTCTTCCCTGATAGCTAGCTTTTGTAGTCCCAGAACATGGCATATAGACCTCTGGGGAAGAAAGACATCAATGATCTTACCCAGTGCTGAGTTCTACATGCTGTAGTACCAATGTGCCAGGCAAGAGATTCTACTAGTCCAATAGCACTAGTCCAATAGTGGCATGACTGTTATTGGGGTGACTAATTGTATTCTGATTGTATCTGAGGCCTGCCTGCTCTACAGGAATGTATCTCAGGCCTGGAAGTATAATCCCAGGCAAAAGCACATGACTGGGAAGGTCATAGGCCCTGGGGTAGAACCTGAAATTGTTATTTTGCTAGACGGCCATGCTATCAAATTGCCTTTTGAAAATACACGTTTATACCCACATACTCAGGGCCACTTTCAACCTTGGTCAGAGAAACCTCTAGTGCTCTGCCCTGTATGAGACATCTTCATCAACCCCACCTCCCATCAAGGCTCTGGGAACATCACAGAAGAGGAGGTAGAATGTAAGAGCCAGAGGATGGGAGGTTGGGGAGAAATACTGTGAAAGGCTGTCCTCTGGATGTTAAAGTGGCCCTCACACTCCTGAACCAACAGCGGCTGTGTTCACCTTTATAGTAGCCACACAAGGTTGAGTCAGACAAAATTCCAGCACAGACCGAGGCACTGCTCTCCAGGCCCTGCCCTTTCCTGAGGAGCTATTGGCAACTGGTGGCTGCTGGCAGAGGGAGAATCATTCTTTTACAAAGTATAGCGACTGGTGGTTTTCCCTGTGCTCCAGTGGGTGGCCCCATAACCATGCATGTATAGGCACTAACTGGACTTAATGGGTTGCAAAAAAATAAATAAAAAAGAAGGAGGGAAGGAAAGAAGGAAGGAGGGAGGGAGGGAAGGAGGGAGGGAGGGAGGGAGGGAGGGAAAAATAAAAATGAAAACATGAAGTTGGGAGGGAGGCATGTTTAAGAAGAGGGGTGTTGGGGGAGGGAATGATCACTTTTCATCATATACATGTATGAAATTCTGAAGAATCAAGAAAGGTTATTAATTTTTAAAGAGGGAGAAATGAAGACAGGCTACATGGAGAAACCTTGTCTCAAAAAATAAGCAATAAACAAAATATGTTGAAAACACAATTTTTAGTAATTTTAAATTCCATTAAAGTATAAGACAGTTACAATCATAGTCGAAAACTATATGTTCTTACATCAGGCTATTCTGCTCACTTGCTTGTTTTTTGAGACAGGTCTTATGTAGGCTAGGTTGGCTTTGAGCTTGCAGTGTAAGAGAGGATGACCTTAAACTCTTGATCCTCTTGTCTCCACGTCCCAAGTGCAGAGTTTACAGGTGTGCACTGCTCTACCTGTTTCTATGAGATGTTCTACACTTTTGAATCCAACTATCAGAAGGCCAGCGAGGTGGCTCTGTGAGTAAAGGTGCTTGCTTCCAAACCTGACAACCTGGGTTTGAGCTCCAGATCTGCTGGAAGAAGGAAGCCAAACTCCCACAAGTTGTCCTCTGCCCTTGAGATATGTGTGTTATATGCTTCCCCCACACAAATAATAATAATAATAATAATAATAATAATAATAATAATAATAAGTGTTTAAAAATTAAGTTTCTTAGTGATCTTCAGACAAATGTAATTAGATGATGGTCTCACTGGGCTGATAAGAATAAACTGAGAGCCGGGCGGTGGTGGCGCATGCCTTTAACCCCAGCACTTGGGAGGCAGAGGCAGGTGAGATCCAGGAAAGGCACAAAGCCACACAGAGAAACCCTGTCTCAAAAAAAATAAATAAATAAACTGAGAGAAGCTGAGATACAACACGAAGTCTTCCCTTCCTTCGCATCCTTCCTTCTTACCTTTCTTTTTCTGTAAATAGTAGAACACTATTTACACTATCTTGAATGAGCATAATATCTATAATTGGTCTCCACAGGATTTGAGCATCTATTTCATAAAACTAACTCACTGACAGCCCAACATTTAAAGAGTATTTGTCAAAAGCTACCTTTTGTTTGAAAAGAGCATAAAGTTTTCTATGACTTTTAACCAAGTAAGTGCTCAGTGTAGGACCTGGAAACAGAACTAAGCGTTCTATTGGGCATCTTACCTCCACTCCAGCTGCAGCCAGGAGCCACCGAACGGACTCCATCCTGCCTCTTCCATTGAAGTAGTGAAGCACGGGCTTCCCAGTCATGCCGAAAGATTCCTGACAAATGAGAGAGAGACAGACAGACAGAGAAACAGAGACTGGCAGAGACAAAGAAAGAGAGTCTCAGGGAATGAGTTTATAGAGCAGAAGCACAAGGCTTAAGCAAGCTTTCACTCAAAATTTTGCCCCCTAATAAACCAAGCTGCCCTCTGCCCCAAGACTGCCTGTACCCTGTTCCTCCCTACCAATGAAGTATACCTCTACAGAATGATTTCCAAACGCTTTTCCAAAAAACCAAGTTAACTGATATAAAGGAGGCAAGTCTGTGCAAGCCAACAGATAGAAAGAAATCAAGAGCGGGGCAGACCTACCCCTCTTCCCCTAGGCAGGTGGTGAAGGTCAAGTGTTCTGATCGTTCCTCTGTCTCTTTTTATGTATGGATCCCGCTCCTCCCTCCCACAAAGACAAGCCTAGACTGGAGAACCAGTGTGAATGGGAGGGTGGGATTGCTGGTGTTTATTGCTTTCCAAATTAATCTTCATAGTTTAATCATAGTGTTCTCTGAAGCCAAAAGCAGATTCGTGGGGATTTTAATAAAAAAGAAATACACTTAAGCAAAGGGCCCCCTTTTTATATTATCTTTTTGCTTGGAAAACAAAATTTTCTTTCAGAGACATAACCAATGTTCATTTTGAAGAGGTTGAAATAATAAACAAATCTAGATGTCAAAAAGCCCATCTCCATGTCCCAAGATAAACTATGAGATTTATGGGCTCTGAGAGACAAGATTGACCAGGTCATAGATCCTGGACATTCAATGGTATCTTGAGGTATCTGGACAAAGGGTGCCAGAAATCAGAAGAGCTGCAAGGGGAAGAGGAGGGGGGATGGTGTCTTTATAAGTAAGATGGTCTTCTTGGTATAAGTGGGAACTGATTTATTTTATAGTATATTAACTGGCTCACCTTCAAATCCCAAATCTCTATACACAAAAAGCCCAATGAAACAAATGTAGAGAAAAAGATAGCTTGTGGAAAACCACTGTTCTAAAATTCAGAATTAAAATAATAGTAATAAAATAAGAGGTGGTTCAATCTAATGATTATTCAGTCCTATGGCTTCATATTAGAATTGCCTGAGGGGCTTAAGATACAAACCAGTTTCTTCATCAGCAAAATGGGAGTGGTCACATCAATATTATATAGGTTACTGAGATTTGCAGTCGGCATTCACATAACTACATCTTTAAAACTAAGACATGTAGTCGAAAGTTTTCTCCAGTCCCGCCCATCCCCCCGATCCTGCAGCTGCTTATCAAATAATCACTCAGAGGCTTAATATTATTCACAAACTGCATGGCCTATGGCAGGCCTCTTGCTACCTAGCTCTTATATCTTAAATTAACCCATTTCTACTAATCTATTTTTTGTCACATGGCCGTGGTGTTAGCAGTCTGCTGGAATCTTGCTTTTCCTCCCGCACATCTCTCTAGACTCCACCTTTCTCTTTTCTCTCTCTCTCTCCTTGGATTTCCTGCTTGCCTCTAAGCTGCCATAGGCCAAAGCAGTTTATTTATTAACCAATGGGAACAACATATATTCACAGCATACAGAGAGAGTACAGGGAGGAGAGGTGGAAGATAGGGAGAGGTAGAATGATTTGTCAGCTGGGAAGAGAGGTGGATGCAGAGAGCTGAGGGAAAGGCTGATGTGAATGGCTGATCTGAGGGGCCTGTACTGCCACCCGGGGCTGCGGTGGTATCTGAGCTTCTGCTGAGGGCCATGTCTGGGTTCATGGTCCCGCTGCATCTGGGGTCTGTGGTGATGTCCATGGCCGGTGTTAGCACAGGGGTCATTGGAGCCACGCTGTGCTAAACCAGCCCAGCACTTCACTGGCCCAGGGATGGCTGGTCCTGCTCCTTGCTGGATATTGCAAGGCCCTACACCTCAGGGAAGAACTCATCCTGCACTTGAGAAAGATAGTCCCACTCCTCACCATAGGTGTGTACCTCACCTGGGAAGCACACTGGAGCTGACCCAGTGTTTGGGGGACACAGGTGAGCTGACCCTGAGGGCATGAGAGCAGGAGAGCTGGTCCTGTACCCTCTTCGTCTGCCATGTGGTGGCATGGGTGAAGGAAAGATACCCTCCCCACTCACAGATTACCACCTGTGGCGCGTGAGAGAGCCGGCCCTGGGGTCACCAGAGTAGGAGAGCTAGCCCTAACCCTCACTGGCTGCAGTGCATAAGAAAACAGCCTCTGTTTCCTCTCTGGGCAGCACACTAGAGCTAACTGTTGTTAGGGATGCAGGTGAGCCAGCCCTGAAGGTATGAGAGCAACAGAGCTGACACACCCCCTTGTCTGCTATGTGGATGGTGAGGGTGAGGGAAAGATGCCTTCCCCCTCTGCCTCTTGTTAGCTGTGGTAGGTGGAGAAGCTGGTGAAGGGCAGGGCTAGTTCTCTCAAGGGAGTGAGAGAACTAGCCCTGCCCTTCACCAGCTACAGCACACAGGAGAGGGGACCCTGCACCCTACCTAGGCAGCACATCAGAGTTCACCCTGTTGTGGGTCACAGGTGAGCCAGCCTGAGGACATGACAGCAAGAGAGCTGATCTGCCCCACCCCCATCCCCATATGCCTCCTACAACAATCGGGAGAGAGGGCCCTGCTAATGAGGTTGCAGGGGTAGAGAGCAGATGTGAGGGGACAGGGAGATAATTGGGAACAGAACACATGATGTGAAAATCCACAAAGAATCAATAACAGTTTAAAAAAATGTAAAATATGCACACCATCTGGATTGATTTACCCAATCATTCTGAATTGTTGCAAACTGGCATGCCTCAAGTCCCAAGCCTATGTAAATTATGACTATTACATTGTTTTTCATACGAGTCCTTTGTCTTTCTTCTCTTTCAATAACCAAAATTCATTCTTCCTTAAAGATACAGAACTAGTTCATGCCTGTATAACATGTCATTCATTTGAGTGGGATAATGTTTAGTGTCATGTAGGTGTATCCAACAGTCTTATTAAATAAGAAACACAGAAATAATGTAAAAGAGAAAGTCGAGAGGTCAGAGCTCAGAGCTAAAATCTCACCCTTCCTCCTGTGGTGTCCCAGCTTCCTGAAAGAGAGCTATTTCCTTGTTTGTCAATCATTTCCATAGTCATTCTGCCTTCTCATTGGTTGTAAACCCAAACACGTGACTGCCTCGTCACTGTCTGAATGTACAGCCCCCTAGGTCTTAAAGGCATATGTCTCTAATGCTGGCTGTATCCCTGAACACACAGAGATCTATGGGATTAAAGGCGTGTGCCACCACCGCCACACTCTGTCTATGGCTCTAATAGCTCTGACACCCGGGCAACTTTATTTATTAACATACAATCAAAATCACATTTCAGTACAATTAGAATACCACCACATTTCCCCTTTTCTATTTTAATAAAAAGAAAAAAAACAAAAGGTTATAACTAACAAAAGAAAAACTATATACAAAAGTACAATAACTATATACAATATATACAAGTAATAAATACCTAAACAGGTATTTGAAAAATCAGAGAAAATAATTCCATCATCTATCCTATTTTGGTAAATCCAAGATGTATCTAATGCACTTTCTATCCTAATTAATTTTCAACTATAACTAACTAATCTTCAACCATTACTAACTAATCTTCAACTCCCTCAGAGACCCAAGAAGGGAATAATATTAGCTAACAAAAATAAAAACAGGAAGTGCATGCAAGCAACTTCCAAAAAATTTGTGAGTTGACAGAAACAGTCAGCTGCCTGGGCAGTCATCTGAGGTTTCTCCACAGTGTTGGGCATCATCTTCAGCCTATAGGCTTAGTGTATCTGACAGACTCATTTGTGAAGTAGGATGTACACAAGGTCAACAGTTCAACCTCACATTGGGTGAGAGCAGTTCATGTACCAGAAACACCTGAATTCCACTAGTGTCCTGTCATGATTCAGGATTTTAAATTCTGGAAATTGTTGACAGTTTTTGAATTCAGCTGTCCATTCTTCTTGGCTGTGTATATATGGCTTCATCTCAACATCCCCTTCTTCTCCACATCCCTCTATTAAATGCCAGTCTACTATCGAGAGGTGTGAGCTTTCAGCTGCTGTTCCATTACACAACAGAAGCCATCGGCCCTCTGCCTGTTAAGCTGCCTTCAAGGAAAAGGGCACCGTACCTTTTCCGGATGCGAAGGCCACTTCAGGGATGGGGCCATATTGTCCTGGCCTCAGAAGATGCCTTTTGATAAAGCCATAACCACACTTGTTTTGGCAAGAATCAGTAGTCCCTTGTTTCGTGTTCTGTCTGTCCATTTTGTCCTGTTGATTCGAGGATTCTTTGTTGTCCAGTGGCTAACTTTTGCCACAATGAAAGTTGACTCCATATGCAGTTTCTACAATGCCTGTATTTTCTCTGAAGTAGATTGGTACTGCCAGGAGCCGACACGTCTCAAAAAAGAAAAATTTTCTAAGTTATTAAAACATTTTAAATGCCATATTCTGTAGATCTCTGAAGGGTTTGAAGATGACCTGTCTAAAACGTCTCTGCTCAATTTTTAAAACATATCTAACAAGTTCTATTGTAATGTCTAACTACTAACTTTCATTTCTTTATATCCTAATAGTTGGTAATAATAACATTCAAGGATCAGAAATTTGCATTACATTGTTAAATGAATGGTATGAATACAATTAGAAATATACATATAGCATTTTCTAACAATATCAATTTCAAATTTGTATACAATATAAAACAATCCAATCCAATGTAAAGTATTTAAAACTAGTAATTGTCTTTCTCTTTCCTTTCTTTCTTTCTTTCTTTCTTTCTTTCTTTCTTTCTTTCTTTCTTTCTTTTTAAACAAGAACCTTAAATCTAATCTCCTTTGCTAAGCCTTATTCCTAACTCTTGACAACAACTTGTAACCAACCCCCCTAAACACTGAAAATTATCCCAGAACCAAAACCCATTAAAAAGACCAAAAAACCACCTGCCCCACACCACCTCTTTGGGAATGTGGGCGTTGTATTCTTAAAATTGCTTCCTGCTGGGTAAGGGCGAAGTTATCTTTATCCTGAAAGAAAATTTTTAGGTTAATTGTCAAATTCTAGGAAAGGTAACTATATCCTTCATTATCCGGCCTGTGTATAATGCCAAAGTTCACGTTTATCTCAAGTCCTTATTCAAGTAGTCTTTGAGACTGGATCATCTGAGCTAGTCATCTCAAAATTGCTCTGAGCACCTTGTAGTTCAAAGCTGATCTGTGGATGATGTTTGTCAGCTTAATGATATTATTATTGTCCATGTGGAATTGTTGTTGTTGTGGGGCTCCATCTTCTTTCTGGAGACTTCAGTTGATGTTAGGGCTGGCCGTGATTTCCTGCAGAAAACTGATAAGAGACTCGAACACAAAGACATATATATGCAGCTAATTGAAGCCTTTTTTCTAGAATTAGTTAGTACTCTATATGACCATTCATATCTTAACAAAGTTTAAAATGTATATATATGTTAATCTTGTAAATTTTGATATAAAATTCATACTTTAAGAAAAGTTTAAAGAATTAGAATAGAATCAAAGAGTTGAGATTAGTAATAGAATAGTCCCTTAATTAATTTTGCTTTTGTCCTGTACCATAGCAGAAGATGGCTCTTTTATTCTGGCATGATACAGGGAGTTTGCATTTTCCTTTTAACAACATGCTTGAGTTTAAAGAAGGAGAGAGCCATTCTCCAACTCCAAAGTCAGCTTTAAATTTTAATTGAACTGGGACTATTAGGAGACCAATAGTATTAAATCTTTAGAGAAAAGCAGAAACAAACATTTAGGAAGACATAAAATTTTTTAGATATTATATACACATACACCGTTTCACTCTGTTTCTTGGGATAGATGATTTGTCCCTTTTCTTCAGTTGTCTGATTTGTTCAGTGTTCTTCAGATTCCTTAACCTTCATTCTCCTAAAAGACAAAAACAAAAACCTTTCCCCAAGACTCATTTTGGGGATGTTTCCTTTTGGCAAGTTATTATCTGATTAAATGAAAAGGCATGTGTTACTGGTACAAGTTAGTTTAAATTGGATGTTCATGCTGGTTGATGAACTATCACCTCCTCTAATTAAGAGGTCTCTCTTGTTCAAATCGAACCTTTATCAATTTTGATGGTACCCACAGCTTACCTTCTCCTGTAGAAACAAAAGCAAAACCTCGTCCCCAATGTAATACATACCCAGGTTGCCATTCTGAGGTCAGCACATCCTTAAAGTATATAGGCTGATTTAATTCTGTAGTTTTTTCTATTATCCAATGTCTCTCTGCAGCTGTTGTTCCTTTCTCATTGGCATTCAGAAAATTCAAAGTTAGAAGAGCATTATGCAGTCCATTTCTGGGTTTTTTTGTTACCCATTTCTGTTTATTTAGCATATCCTTTAGAGTTCTGTTTGATCTTTCTATAACTGCTTGACCTGTAGGATTATGTGGTATGCCTGTAATATGCTTTATATTGTAATAAGCAAAAAACTGTTTCATTTTAACAGAGACATATGATGGAGCATTGTCAGTTTTGATTTGTGCAGGTATACCCATGATGGCCATAACTTCTAGCAAATGAGTGATTACAGAATCATCTTTCTCAGAACTCAAAGCAGTTGCCCATTGAAATCCTGAATAAGTATTGATGGTGTGGTGTACATATTTCAATTTTCCAAATTCTGCAAAGTGAAACACGTCCATCTGCCAGATTTCATTTCTCTGAGTACCCTTTGGGTTACATCCTGCTGGTAATGGCGTCTGATTGTAGAAGGAACAAGTAGGACATTTCTTTACTATTTCTTTGGCTTGTTGCCAGATTATGGAAAAATCCTTTTTTAAGCCTTTACTATTGACATGATGTTTTTTTATGAAATTCTGAGGCCTCCAGCACATTTCCTATCAATAATTTATCAATCTCATCATTGCCTTGTGCTAGAGGGCCTGGCAGACCAGTATGGGATCGAATGTGAGTTATATATAAAGGATGATTCCTTTTCCTGATTGTATCTTGTAATTGAATAAATAGTAAAGTTAATTCTGAAGCATCAGGGATAAATTCTGCAGTCTCAATATGTAACACCACTCTTTCAGCATACTGAGAGTCAGTTACTATGTTGAGAGGTTCTGAAAAATCCATTAATACCAACAGAATAGCATACAGTTCTGATTTTTTTTTTTTTTTTGTTATAAATACACGTTTTTTGTTGGGTGATGGAGGGCATAGATGGTGCTGTACAGAGCTGGTATAGGCTTGGGGCTGAACGCCACAGAGATAGACAGACAGACAGACACAGAGACTGAGTCCACCCAGCTGGGCAGGCCAGGCAGCATTCTGGGGACTGTAACACTTGGTTGGTGGGCAAGAGTCATCTGGGAGTCTGGTCCAGGGCTGGTAGGGCCCCAGACACCGTGGAAGCTCCTTGGTCCAGTCCAACTGAGGTCTCGGGTGATGTTGCAGTGGCACCTAGGCTCAGCTTATGTCATTCAGGGCCTTGCGGGTGAACTCGGGCAGCACAAAGGCCGCCCGGTGCATGTCGGAGTTATAGTATTTCAGCTGCATCTGCTCCACCTGGGCCTGTGTCAGCTGCTGCACTGGCTCCCGGAAGTTGGTGCTCGGGTTTTTGCTACACAGCATGAAGCCGATCTGGCCACTTGGATAGGTGGGGATGGTACAGTAGGCATAGCCCACCACCGGGAAGAGAGATTTGCAGAAGTGCCTCATCTCCTTGATGAGGTCCAGATGCAGCCACTGGCACTCACCCTGGCAGCAAAGGATGCCATCTTCCTTGAGTGCGGTCTTCATGAGCTGGTAGTAGGACTCCTTGAAGAGGCTCTCAGCAGGACCCATGGGGTCTGAGGAGTCGGTGATGATGACGTCGAAGGCATCTTGGTTCTGTTTCATGAACTCAAAGCCATCGCCCACATGGAGGGTTAGCTTTGAGCTGGAGTAGCCGATGGCCATGCCAGGCAGGAACTTCTTAGAGACTTCAATGACATCCTCATCGATCTCGCACTGGACCACAGACTCCACAGAGGGGTGCTTCACCACTTCCCGTAGGACGCCCCCATCTCCACCCCCGATGATCAGCACCTTCCGCGGGTTGGCTTGGCTGCAGAGCGGCAGGTTGGCGATCATCTCCTGGTAGGAGAACTCGTCCCTCTCAGTACACTGGATGACGCCATCCAGAACCAGCACGTTGCCGTAGGTTTTACTGCGGAAGACGAGGATGTCTTGGTACCGCAATCGCCGGTGGTGCAGCAGCTGCTCCACCTGCAGCGACAGGGCCTGGCCAGGCCACAGGCTGCAGGTCTCTCGGAACCAGCCCTCGCGGATGGCGGCGGGGCCGGGCGCGGCTGTGCCGTCTGGGCCTGGCTCCATGGCAGGCGGCGCGCGTCGCGGGCCCGGGACTGCAGGCCGCGTGGAGCCGCAGCACAACGGGACCCCAGTTCTGATTTTTGAACTGAATTATACGGACTTTGAACCACTTTACTTAAATTTTCTGATTTGTAACCTGCCTTTCCTTGTTTGTTGGCATCTGTATAAAATGTACAAACTCCAGATATGGGTTTTTGCCGTACAATTCGAGGCAAGATCCAATCAACTCTCTTTATAAGATCAATTCTATCGCTTTTGGGATATTTGCTGTTAATTTCTCCCAAAAAATTACTGCAAGCTCTATGCCAAGGTTCACTTTCTGTCCATAATTTTTCAATGTCCTCCTTAGTTAATGGTACGACAATTTCTGCTGGGTCTATGCCTGCTAATTGACGAAGTTTCAATTTTCCTTTGTAAATCAAGTCAGAGATTTTTTCCACATAAGTTTTTAATTTTTTATTTGGTTTATTTGGTAAAAATATCCATTCCAATATAATATCTTCCCTCTGCATTAATATTCCAGTAGGAGAACGCCTAGAAGGTAAAATAACCAAAATGCAATCCAGCTTTGGATCAATACGATCCACGTGTCCTTCATGCACTTTCTTTTCTACCAAGGCCAATTCTTTCTCAGCTTCAGGTGATAATTCTCTTGGACTATTTAAGTCCTTGTCACCTTCTAAGGTTTTGAACAAATTAGTCAGTTCATCATTTTTTACCCCAACAATAGTTCGTAGATGAGAAATGTCTCCAAATAATCTTTGAAAGTCATTAAGAGTCTGTAGTCTATCTCTCCTAATTTGCACCTTTTGGGGTCTAATTTTTTGTAGCTCTATTTTATATCCTAAATAATTAATAGAATCTCCTCTTTGTACTTTTCTGGAGCAATTTGTAATCCCCAGCAAGGCAAAATTTTCTTTACTTCTTCAAACATTCTTTCTAAAGTATCTGCATTTGAGTCAGCTAGTAAAATATCATCCATATAATGATAAATTATAGATTTAGGAAATTTTTTACCTATCACTTCCAATGGCTGTTGTACAAAATATTGACACAGAGTTGGGCTATTCAACATTCCCTGTGGGAGGACCTTCCATTGAAATCTTTTTTTTTTTTTTTTTTTTTTTACTTATAAACTGTATGGCCGTGGCAGGCTTCTTGCTAACTGTTCCTTTATCTTAAATTAACCCATTTTTATAAATCTATACCTTGCCACATGGCTGGTGGCTTACCGGCATCTTTACATGTTGCTTGTCCTGGCGGTGGCTGCAGTGTCTCTCCCCCTTCTTCCTGTTTCCCCAATTCTCCTCTCTCCTTGTCCCGCCTATACTTCCTGTCTGGTCACTGGCCATCAGTGTTTTATTTATATAGAACGATATCCACAGCACTTCCCCTTTTCTTCTTTTTTTAAAAAGGAAGGTTTTAACTTTAACATGGTAAAATTACATATAACAAAACAATTATCGAGCAAGAATTGCAGTTACAATATTAAAGATGTCCTATCTATCTTATATTTGTGAGTTTAAGGTTTTATATCTAACTTATCTTTTATCATAACTGAGGAAATTACAACTATCTAGTCTTCAACCACATCAAAGACCTGAGAAGGAACATAATGGTACCTGAGAAATGGTAGATGGATGCAAGCAACTTTCAGGAATCTTGCAAGAGTAGACCAAGACAGCTGGCAGCCTGGACAGTCACCTAATGTTTCTCAGCATTGTTGGTGCATTCAAAGTGGCTACAGGCCTAGAGTATATGACAGACCATTTTTAGAAGCAGGAATTCTGAAAGACCATCTTACCCTGTCTTGGCAGAGTACAGTGGTCGCTTTCCTTGTGTCCCGCTTGTCCAGAAAGGACAGCATTGTATTTGTACTGTCAGCCGTCAAGGCAAGGGCACTTCTTTGCCCAGTAGGCCATTTTGTGCCAAAAAGACACACTTCCAAATGGAAATGTCTTAGAAGCCCAACATTCTCTCGGGATCAAATTGGTGCAGCCAGGAGCAATTGTGTCTCATGTCAACAGAATTCTAAGTTATTTAAATGCCATATTCTCTAGGTCTATGAAGTATTTGCAGATTACCTATCTATCTGAAATATATCTATGTATACCTAGAAGACTTAACTAACATGGCTACAAATATGATTATCATAGACGACTAATTATTAACCTATTTTTTAATTATCCATTACAATTTTAAATGAGTTACAAAAACATAATATGTCACACAAGAATAGAAATATATATATATACAGTATAACAAAATTAAGTTTAAATTTGTATCAATAAACTAAAATCTATAGCAATATAAAACATTTTAAATAAGTTGTTACTCTTTAAAAGTAGGTTTATTAATCTACCCTTTCATCCTATCATATCTAAACTATCCCCTTTTTTTCTTTAGAAAGAGATTATATTTATAATCAACCTGTTTTAAATAAAAATATTGGTTTTTCTCTGTCCTACACCAGAGGGCTCTTCTGATTTGGGACATAAGAATCTCTTAACCATTTTTATAAATCTATACCTTGCCACATGGCTGGTGGCTTACCGGCATCTTTACATGTTGCTTGTCCTGGCAGTGGCTCCCATTGAAATCTTTTAACCGGTTGAGAATTATTATAAGTAGGTACTGTAAAAGCAAATCTTTCTCTGTCTTTTTCTTGTAAGGGTATTGAAAAGAAACAGTCTTTTAAATCAGTAACTATGAGAGGCCATCCTTTTGGTAATAGAGTAGGCAAAGGCATCCCAGATTGTAGAGAGCCCATTGGCTGAATTACTTTGTTAATTGCTCTAAGGTCTGTTACCATTCTCCATTTACCAGATTTCTTTTTAATAACAAATACAGGAGAATTCCAAGGGCTGGTTGATTCTTCAATATGCTGAGCATTTAACTGTTCTTCTACCAGCTCTTCTAAAGCCTGGAGTTTCTCTGTTGTTAAAGGCCATTGCTGGACCCATACAGGCTTGTCTGTTAACCATTTTAAAGGTAGAGCTGTTGGTGTCTTTGGAAGATCATCAGTTATTGTGCCCTGTTCTTGTATAATATGGATGGCTGGTGACCACTCATTAGAACAATATCTTCTAATATTTCTCTCAGTAACATGTGCTAGTTTATGATTTGTTTCTGAGATTGGAGGGATGTTAATCTGAGTATTCCATTGTTGCAACAAGTCTCGACCCCACAGGTTCATAGTTATGTTAGCCACATATGGTTTTGATTTTCCTCTCTGTCCTTCTGGACCTATACATTCGAGCCATCTTGCACTCTGTTTTACCCGAGATAATGTCCCAATTCCTAACAGTTGAATGTTTACCTCCTGAAGAGACCAAGTTGGATGCCAAAATTCTGGTGCAATTATGGTAATGTCCGCACCTGTGTCTACCAGACCAGACAACAAAACACCATTTATTTTTATCGTTAATTTTGGTCTTTGTTCATTAATAGAAGTTTGCCAAAAATTTTCTTTATGTTTTCTCCTGAATTTTCTATTCTCTCTGTTTCATCATCCTGACCAGCATGATTTATTCCAATAGGCATTTGGTTATTTAATCGCTCAGAGCAGGGATTTCCTCTATGGCTGCAGGAAAGGTTTGAACTGGATTTGCAACGGGGGCCTGTGTGAGGCCCCTCTGGGAGTTTCCCAAAGACTGAGGCAAAGGATTACCCTGTCTGTCCTTTGTTGATCTACATTCGTTGGTCCAGTGTTTTCCTTTACCACACCTTCTGCATATTCCAGAAGGAAGGGGAATTCTGTTGCCATTGTTCCGTGAAGAAACATTGTTTCTCGGAATGACCTGTCTACAGTCCCTTTTCAAATGTCCTTGCTTTCCACATCAAAAACATCTAACACTCCTCAAACCTTTTGAAATTACTTCTCCTACCCACGTATCATCATGCTCATCAGCCTCAACATTGTGTCTCTAATCCAATCTTCCAGAGGTGCAGATCTTGCCCTTAATGGCCTGATTATTCTTTTGCATGCTGCATTCGCATTCTCAAAGGCCAAAGATTCAATTATTGCCTTACTAGCTTCTAAATCCGAGACCATTCTCTTTACTGCTGAAGCCAGTCTTTGTAAAAAATCTGTAAAAGATTCTTTTGGGCTTGCATCACCTTTGTAAATGACTCAGATTTTTTTCCTGGTTCCTCAACTCTGTCCCATGCATTCAAGTCTGTCATTCGACATAAAATTAGGGTTTGGACATCATATAAACATTGTGTTTGTACTGAAGCATATTGGCCTTCTCCAATAAGCTGATCCTGGCAAACTTGTATTCCTTTATCCCTCCATTGTCTTTCTGTGTTTTTAGCCTCATCCTTAAACCAGGTCAGAAATTGAAGTCTCTGGCTGGGTTCCAGAACACCTTGTGCAAGGTCCCGCCAGTCCTGTGGTACAATCCTATTATATGTTGACCAAGAGTTTAACATTTGCTTTACATATGGGGAATGCATGCCATAAGATACTATTGCCTCCTTAAACCTTTTTAAATCCAACATTTCAATTGGAGCCCAAATATTTTGTGTAGCCATTTGATCAGGCATCTGCTGTATGGTTACAGGATAAATTAAGGGTGACTGTGTGAAAACAGGCTTTCTTTCTATAACCTTATGATCCAAACTTGAAACAACTTCGTTCGTTGTTAATTTCTTCTGTCTGAATTTTTACAGGTTTAACAAGGTTTTCTAAAGCTGTTATCCTGGCACTTAAATTGACTATCTTTTTAAATATTAAAATGAGGATTAGCATAGTGATAAACTGCATAATTCCACCAATACTAATCTTCTCATATAGTTGTTCCATTGTCAGACTGCCTAAAATTTCGAACAAAACCCAATTTTCTTCCAATGTACACATAAAACCCTTTTTTTTTTAATGTGGAAAAAATTCTCTTTTAAATAGTTTCCTTTAAAATATCTGATATGTTGTGACTTACCAAATCTGCGTAGAACAGTAGAAATCCGAGGAGATTTTCAAAACAGCCACCTAGTGTCCAAGGTGTAAATCCAAAGAGAAAGAGAGAGAGAGAGAGAGAGAGAGAGAGAGAGAGAGAGAGAGAGAACGCACAAGAAAGCGTAGCCGGCTAAAGCTTAAATCCAGCCACGTGTTCCCTTTCCCTCTTGTGCAGAGTCAAGGCTTGGGTCTGGCTTCCTTAAGCTCCGACCACGTGCGTTGGCTTTACAGGCAGGGTCCTGTTCGGCAGGGCGGGTCTGAGTTGTTTGTAGCACCGGCTTTAAGCAAGCAGCTCACAGATAGTCCAGCCTGAGGTCAAGCAGACCTAGACCCAGGCTAGGAAGCCTCCGCTCGGACTAGGAAGCCAACCGCTCGGCCTGCCGCCCTTGCGGGAAAGTGGACCTGCTGCCAAGCCAAGCGGTTTTTAATGGATTCTTGTCACGTTGGGTGCCAGATGTAGATGTATCCAACAGTCTTATTAAATAAGAAACACAGAAACAATGTAAAAGAGAAAGCTGAGAGGTCAGAGCTCAGAGCTAAAATCTCACCCTTCCTCCTGCGGTGTCCCAGCTTCCCAAAAGAGAGCTATTTCCTTGTGTGTCAGTTGTTTCCATAGTCATTCTGCCTTCTCATTGGTTGTAAACCCAAACACGTGAATGCCTCGTCACTATCTGTATGTACCGCCCCCTAGTCTTAAAGGCATATGTCTCCAATGCTGGCTGTATCCCTGAACACACAGAGATCTATGGGATTAAAGGTGTGTGCCACCACCGCCACAATCTGTCTATGGCTCTAATAGCTCTGACCCCCGGGCAACTTTATTTATTAACATACAATCAAAATCACATTTCAGTACAATTAGAATACCACCACAGTGTCATCTAAGGGCTCACACAGTATACCTAAACATCTTGCATCATGGACCTCCTGTTTCTCCCAGTCAATGCTTAATTCATTGAGTACCTGAGAAGCAAAGACACTAAGTCCTTGGAGTTGCATTTTGAACTCATAAATACATAAATTCCATGTTCTAATCTGTTGGCACATTACCAGCCATCTCAAAATTTAGCAGTGAGAACAGCATTTAATTTTGTCATTTGGGAACAGAATAGGGATCAGCTAAGTGCCTTGCATCCTGCCCCTGTCAGTCATATGTGTGCTTGAACAGGAAGAGTTAACTAGAGGCCTGAACGGGCTGTCCTCATACAGTGGGCAACTGCTGCTACCGACTGACATCAACTTGGGCTTCTTCACTGTGGGGAATTCTGGTTTCTATTTCTTGTTGCCCTCTGCTCAAAGATCATAGCTTAAGTATAGCCAAAGATGAACCTATAATTTCTATAGCCCAGAAAGACCCAATATTCCTCCCGGACAAAGACCAAATGAGTCCTGTTCATCTGCATTAGTATGGAGTTTACAAACAGAAAAACAATAAGAAATTAATGAAAGAGGAAGAAAATATAGCTTAATACATTTTCCATGAAGACTAAGATAGTGTAGATTTCTGGTCATCCTTATCATTTCATTTCACATTGACAATACTCTTGTACAAGGCAAGGAAGAAGCATGCTCCTTTCAGAGAGCTAATGGAGAAAAGTCTCCATTAGGGGAATTGAATATATGGGAGGAATGAGTTGGAACTGAAGACAGAAAATAGTAAAAGCTGACTAAGAGCCAATCAGCCACTTCCCTGCTGAGATACAGAGGTGGGGGTTTGGGGAGAACAGGGAAGGCTATGCAGTGGAAACTAGGTCTGCAGGTAGAAGCCTGAGTGCAGAGAAGGAGATCAGATGGGGAAAACCAGCTAAGACTGACTCAGACAACAAGACACGTCAGGGGTAAGAGAATCCCATAGATGTCAGGAACAGAGCCTGCATGGACTACAGAGGCCAAGAAGAGCGGCCCTGGGCCAGGGTCACGCTCACAATAAACACAATTAGCCTCCTTAAGACAATCCACCACAGATGGTTTTTGTTTGTTTGTTTTTGTTGTTGTTGTTGCTTTGGTTTGTTTGTTTGTTTGTTTTTTCCAGAACAAAATTCTTTCACTGCCCTGGAGGAAAGGTCTGGGAGCTCATTGGAGGCCCTGGGTTGGGGTGCTCAGACCTGGGAGCACTCAACTCATGTCTCTAAGTACTGGATTGACAAGAGGGGATGTGGGCTGCTGCACTAAACATGAGATAGAACAGTTCTCCAGAAGGACATTGATCACAGTCCTGGAACCCACGTGACAGGGAAGTCCAACCAGGTGAAGGGCAGCTTTGCTCACTCTCCTGCCAGCAAGGCTGTCTTGTCCACTCCCCTTAACACACACCTATAGACTTTAAAGTCACACTATGAAACAAAGTCAGATGGGGACCCTGCTTTTACCTGTGGCTCTCAGAAAGACTCTCTTCAGTCCACTGTCTTCTTGGGCAGGTGGAGAGCTCCGTACCTTTCTCCAGTCCCTGGTTCATGAAGCAGAGTGAGAAGAGGGATCTTCTCTTGTATTATTCCAACCCAGGTGACCCGTCCGTTCTCACCCCACAGCCCTGTGGTGTTTCCCTTCCCTCCTGCAACCCTTTGCTTCCATTCGTGGCCAGGGTCACTCCTACTGAGCCATGTTTCTTTACCCTAAGAGGGAACAGCCCTGAAATTTCAAGACATCCCCTCTCCCCTCTGTTCTTTCTCTCCAGTCTCCCCCTGGTAATGTCTCCACCTTCAAGGCAGTTCCTTTCACCCAGGAGCAGAGCATTTATTGTCTACATGTGTCTTCTCTGCCCTCCTCTCTTATTTCTCTTACAGATCTCTGAAATCAATGTGGATTGAATGAGACGTACCATCTCCTTCGGAGCATTATCTCTGACTCCACACTTATACCACAGTGTTATATATGTTGAAGTGCTGGAGGTGAGCAGCGCCGATACTTTGAAACACTGGGAAAAGAATGCAATTGATTAATGGAGAGAGGAGTGAAGTGATGGACACATAGGATAAGACATTTAATTATGAGGCATAGGTGGCAGAATATGTATTTACTTTTCAGGATATATGAAATTTTTATTAAAAATTAAGGCAATATGGACTATTTGCTAAAATTCCAAGAAATAAAGAAACAGTAAAGAGTAAGGGCAAAATGTAGGGCATAACCAACTAGAGGTAATATTTGGAAAAAAACATTGATAGTATGTTTGAAGAGGGTTTTATGAATAATTACTTGGTGCAAGAATGTAACATCAAATGATCTATGGTAACATACAGTATTCATTCATATTCAGGGACGACCAAACTGTAATTGTGGAGGCTAGTACCATCATGAGAGACACCCTAAATCACAGGTCTGTAAGATGAATCGGAGAATCTTTGGACCTAACACAGAAACAATTGACATTTGTTAAATAGATGAATAAAACGATGATGGGGCGCAGGCTAGCTAGCCAGCTCATCCGGTAAAGGTATGTTAACGCCAAGCCTGAGGACTCCCAGAACCTGTGTGGGGGAAGGAGAGAACCAACTTCCATTAATTGTACTCTGACCTCCACTCATAACCTGTGGCATGCTTGTGTGAGAACATACACACACACAGACACACACACACACACCAAAAAAATAGACAATATAATATAAAAATATTTTAATGATGTAATTATGTATAAAATGAAAGTATAGCCTTTAAATTGTAAGTCCCCTGAATATCTTACATATCTCACAAACTTTTACTTTTTTTTTTGTTTTGCTTGAGGTAGCCCACACTGGCCTGGAACTCACTATTTAGCCCAGCTAGCTCAAATTTGTGGCAACCCATCTGTTTTAGCCTCGTGAGTGCTGTTGTTACAGACATGAGCCATATGGATGGCTTCCTTTGCGGGGAGGGGTCCATGATTTTATTCAGTTGTGATCTGAAATTTTCTCCTTTCTCCTCAAAGATAGGCATGGATGTTTTGCCCAGATTGTGGGGACCCCCCAGAAGACCACCAAGGAGATTGAATCCCATATGTAAAAGCAAAGAGCCTTTAATTTCAAGCTCAGGGCTTGGTCTCTCTGTCTGTCCCATGCAGCGGGTGAGAACAGAGAGCCCAGAGCCCAGGCAGGGTGGGGTTTCTATCATAGCAGAGGTTAGGGTGAGGCAATCTCCAGGATTCAGGACCCTGATGGGATGACATTTGTCTAAGGGTATAGGGAATGTTTGGAATGTCAGGTATTTCCTCTTAGATGCAGGTTCTCCCTGGGTAGTATCAGCCTATGGCTTTTCCTGGGTCCAGGTGTTGCCTGCCAGAAGTTGTGTCTGGGCTTCTAAGCCTCTCATGGCAGCTGTGTGGTCAAGTTATTTTGCCCCCTACACACAATGGACAGCTAGTATCATTTTTTTTTTAAAGATTTATGTATGTGTATGAGTGTTTGCCGGCATATATGTATGTGCACCAGTGAGTGCCTGGTGCCTGTAGAGGCCAGAAGAGGGCACAGTATCCCCCGGAACTGTAGTCACACGGGGTTGTGAGCCACTGTGTGAGTGCTGGGATCCAAACCTGGGTCCTCTGCAAGAACAGTCATTATTCTTGGTCTCTGAGCCTTCTCTCCAGCTCTACGTGTGTATTTCTGATGCACCATTTTTCATCCTGTTGCTGTTTTAAGAGAAGGTTGTGTTCCACATCATTTAATCCAGACTCTACTACAGCTCAGAACTCTCCACAAAGCTTCTCAAATTCTAATTATGAATATTAAATTAACAGAGATTGAAACTATGACTTTTGTCCCAGTAAAATGCAATCTTCTGATAAAAACAATATTGGTATTGCTAATACAATGTGTCTTGTCTGTCTTTAAACAGTTTTTTGAGTGTCAGGGTGCTACATTAATATTAACCAGACTTTTTGAAAGTGAAGGTCTTGGGAAGACCCAGGCATTGTTGTTCTATCATCTTTTTGGGTGGATTAAATGGCAATGTTTTACCAATATTGATGTGTAATGATCCTAATCTTCAGTGTGATGGTCTTAGGAGGAAGGACTTTGAAAGGTAATTAGAACTCAAGGAGAGCACATTCTGAAGAGTGTGAGTGTTCTCCTAAAAGGGATTTCAGAGGGCCTGATAACTATGTATAAAGGGATTTCAGGGGGCCTGATAACTATGTGGTGACGCAACCAGGTGTCAGGCAGAAGAACAAAGAAGTGGCCCCTATCCAGACAGAATCTGTCAATGCCTCGGTATTGAGCTTCCAGCCTTCAGAATCGAGAAATAAACCTCTGCTTTATGAGCAATATTGTTAGTGGTATGTTTGTAATTCCAGCCCTCACTGCTAAGATGCCCTATTCAGACTAAAGCCTCCTCTAAATTCTTAAAACTTTTGGAAATGAAGCTGTCGCCACTTAACTTTTTCAAAGGCAGGAAGATCACGGCTCCTGGCTTTCTCTCTGATCTGGTGAAAGGTAGCATCTTTCTCCTAAGGTGAAAGGAATGCATGGGCAAGAACCATTTCTTTATAATCTGCCACATCTCCTACATGCATATCAGACCCAAGAAAATGAAAGTGAACAGAACTGCACTTAGCAACAAACTAATTCAACTCTGGGAAGACCTTTCTTCAGGTACAATACTCAGATTTTTATTCATACACTGACATTTATTTAAGTACAATTTGAGGGGTTAAAAAAATATCTAAAAATGTGTGTGTGTGTGTGTGTGTGTGTGTGTGTTCTCTGTGTGTACATACACATGTGTTGAAGCAGGCCAGAGGTCCATGTTGAGTATCATCCTCGGTCATTTTCTGGTTTTGTTTTTTTGTTTTGAGGCAGGGTCTCTCACTGAACTTGTTGCTCACTGACTCTCCTAGACTAGCTTGACAGCAAGCTCTGGGGACACACCACTCTCCACCCAGCCTCCCCCAACCGTGCTGAAATTGCAGCCACTTCCCCCTAGTTTTTATAAGGTTGCTGGGGGTTCAAACTCTTCTTGTGCTTACACAGCAAGCATGGTGCTGACCGAGCCTAGCTCCCTCTCTAAAAACCCTTGACCCTGTAACCCAGCGCAGTTACAATGAGCATCCACCACCAACCCCAGCAGCAGTCATGTGAGAATTGCCAGAATCACCTCCACGTGACCACGGAATCCACAAATGGACTTTGTTCTCTCTACTGTTTGTCCGGAACACAAGCATGATGTGATTGCTATTGCTAAATGCCACAGTCCCCAGTCCACTTCTTAGATACAGTCTTCTCTGTTTCCTGTCCTCTTACATGGCCTGAAGTCATTTTTGTATACAATATGAGAAGTCCTCCCAAAGGACGTCCCATAGAACATAGTTTCACAACACTGTCTGCATGTTGAGATCAGCCCTGGTCATGTTTGCATTCCTTTTGTGTGTTTGACACTGGGTCTCACTGTGTAGCCCTCACTGGCCTGGAACTCACTATGTAGACCAGGTTGGTCTCCAACTCACAGAGATCTACCTGGCTCTCATCTTCCTTCTTTAAATTGGGGACTCCTTTAATCTTTTTTTTTTTTTTAATTTCTTTTTACTTAATTTTTTTTCTTACAGTGTATTTTGATCATACTCTTTCCCCTCCCCCAACTCCTCCCAGATCCTCCCCATATCCCTACCCACCCAAATTCATGTCCCTCACCTATGGGGGTGGGGAGAAAAACAAAATCAAAAAGTAAAAATCAAAACAGACAAATAAGCTAAGCATGAAAATGAACAAGACAAAAACCATCAAAACAAAACAAAAAGCACAGAAAAAATTATGGAGTCCATTTTGTGTTGGCCAACTACTCCAAAGCATGGTACCTGGCCTGCAGTGTGGTTGACGGACCCACTTCACTGAGGAACACTGATTCTCCCTCTCCCAGCAGGCATCAATTGTAGATAGCTCTTGGCTGGGGTGGGACTTTGTGTCCACTTCTCCTTCTGAGGGATGGGATTTTGTTCGGATTGAACCTGTGCAGGCCTTTTGCAAGCTGCCACCTGCTCTGTGAGTTCATACAAGTACCAATCCTCTTGGTCTGGAAGATGCTCTTTCCCTGGAGACCCTGGCCGACTCTGGCCCTCCCGTTCTTTCTGCCTTCTCTTCCACATAGATCCCTGAGCCTTGAGAGGAGGGTTTGATGATGACATCCCATATTAGGCTGGGTGTGCCAAAGTTTCTTACTCCTTGCACACTGGCCAGTCATGGATCTCTTTGTTAATTACCATCTAGTCTAAGAAGCTAGTAAGAGTTTAGCCACGCTGTCATCTACGGGTATACTATTATGTCATTAGAAGTCATTTTATTTCTATGCCCCTTTAGCAGAATAATAATAGTAGGTTTTCCCCTAGGCCAAACACTCATCTGATCTCAATTCTTTGCCACTTTAGTATTGGCAGGTATAGGTTCCATCTCATGTCGTGAGCCTTAAATCCCATCCAATAGTGGGTTGCCCCCGTAATACTTGTCTGCACCAGTACATCTTGCAGGCAGGTCACTGCTGTAGGTTGCAGTGTTCATGTCTAGGTGATATTGATGGTTACTTTCTCCTCCTGTAATGGGAAAAGTGCCTTCCAGCACCATGAATGCTAGTCAGTAGGAGTGAACCTTCTAGTTGAGAACCAGCTTGATTTCTCCATGTTCAATAACATAAGGAAGTTGTGTCTTTAACAAGAAGATCTTATTCTCAGGTTATGGAGAATAACCAAGAGTCTTGGCAATAGCCTGTAATGTCTGTTGGGGAAGGCCTCTGGGACCCCTTTGGACAAAGACTTGACAAGATGTGGCCCATCCTTAAACCTGGAGGCTTGACATGGTGGCATAAGACATCCAGTTGGGGAACTATCTCTCTCATTATATGGTGATGCCATATAAATTTTTTTTTATATATGCACATGTTTTAGGGAACTTCTACAGTTAGTAGGTTTCCTAATGGCTTTTCAAAGGGTTTTTAATGTTAGTTGTCTCTCTCTATATGCCCTTCTTTACCCTGCCCTCTAACCCTCCTTCCCATTTAATCTTCCCATTCTAGTTTCTGCTCTATCTCTTCATAACATTATACTCTACTTCCGTTTCCTCTTCCTTTGAAGACCCATGTTTACATTTCTTGAGGCCCTGACCAAAACTATCTCCTTGCCAGAACAATTCTTTATACTGTTACAGCTGTGTACATAGCTAACTTCCATCTCTTTTCTTGTCCAGATGGTCTTTCAAAGTGCTTTTAAAGTAGCACCCTTTCTGACACACCTCACAGACTAGAGTTGTCATCCCACTAACAGATCCCATTCAGTGGTTTGACACATCTGTAAAATTCTGCAACTATGGACCCTCTGGTTCTAGAACATCTTGTTCACTTCAAAAGGGATGACAACGACAAAATCTGCCTGCATGCTTTGTGGCCACTCTCCTCTCAACCCCTTCAGCCGCAGCCAACACTAATGTTCTCACTGCTTGGTGGAATTTAAATGGTGTTGATGCCTCACATAGGTGAATCATGCAGTGTAGGCACTTCTGGACTTATTTCTTTTGTGCAACAGGGATTTTCAATGTTAATCCGTGTGGCATACTCCCTTGTATCGCTATGGAACATTCTCACATCTGTTCATCTGCTAATGGATATTTGGCTTATTTCCCAGTTTTGAATATGGTGAATGATGCTGATATAAGCAATTTTAAACAAGTATTAGAGAGGGTGCATTTTCTTTTATCTTGGATATTTTCAGTAGTGACTTTTCTGGGTCATCGGTAGTTCTATTCAATTTATTGAAGAACTTCCCAGAATTTTATGCATCTTATTATCAATCAAGGAAGAAGACTACACGCTCTGACATTATGGGAGCACTCTAGATGCATTAGTCTGAGAAGAAATTCTCCAGACAAACCCTGAGTCTTGCTTCAGCCTGTAAGAAACATTGTCAACTTGAGCAGTCCATACATTTGTGGTCCTCATTTTTGAGATGTCTGGAAACTGAAACTCAAACTCTTGTAATCTTTCTCTTCCCCTGTTTTGGTCTCTAGACAATCACTTTGTTCCTTGATCAAAGCTTTTTGCCAGATCCTAGCCTCTCAAGGCTGAGCCCCTGCAATTCCAGTCTCCCTGTTATTCCCATTGGTGAGTCTGGGGAAAACTCTGTCACTGTGCTACATTCATGAACTGCATCTAGTTCAATACAGACATTCATTTGGATTGACTTTGAGTGCAATCTTCTCTTGTGTCCACTGGGAAGTCCCATATTGGTCATGCCAATGTATATGCCCAACACCCAACTGATATCACTCATGGTCCCTTATGACTGTCCAACTCACTCAGGGTGGGACCTAAGCCCTTGCTGTGATACCCATTGAGGTAAGAACAGAAAATGTACCAGCCAAGGTTCTTCCCTTGTCTTCCCACAGTAATTATGTTTGGCAGCAATGAGTTGAGCACTGCTCTGAACCAGCTTCACCCCATCAGAGCCTACCATGACTGTTCACTGGAGCACCAAACTCATTTTTTGAAAGAAAGAAAGAAAGAAAGAAAGAAAGAAAGAAAGAAAGAAAGAAAGAAAGAAAGAAAGAAAGAAAAGAAAAGAAAAGAAAAGAAAGGAAAAGAAAGGAAAAGAAAAGAAAAAAGAATAAAATGTCTATAGGCCCCATGCTTTCAAGATGGAGGAAAAATGCTTGATGAAATGACCGACTAGCAAAAGACAATTACCTGGTAATCTCACCAGTTTGTGTAAAAATATAAATAGGGACAGAGCATTTTGTCATCCTGTTTTCATCCCTTTTCTTGCCAATATTCTTTTCTTTTAGCCTATTAGTTCATTAATGTTTAACACCCCATCCTGATATGTTGTGAGTTCCTTATTTCTTTGTGGTTTTAGTTCATTTTCGTATTTGAGGGTTTTGTTTAATTGCTTGTTTGAGACAGAGCTCATGTAGCCCAGGCTGGCCACACACTCAATATATAACCAGGACTAGCCTTGAGCTCCTGGTCTTCCTGCCTCTACCTCCCCAGTGTTGAGATTACAGATGTGCACCACAATGGTAATTTACTACAAACTAAAAAGTCAGGTTTCACTTGATTTAAAGGAGTATCTGTGGTTTAAATGACTATTAACTGTAGCATCCAAGGAGGTCGTGATGAAGATTTAGTGGATTCTGTGTCGGCATGATTTGATTCTAATCTTGGTTCTGTCTCATATAAGCTCTATCGTGCAGATAGAACCCAACCTTAGTTTCTTCTTCTGTAAAATGGAGTGGAATCCTATTGTGTTTTTGTTTGTTTGTTTGTTCATTTGTTTTAGCATGTTCTGTGGAATAGTTTAACATTCCTACGTGGATGTACGTAGCTAGGAAGAGCAGGGTCTGTCTGGGTCTGTGACTTACTTACACACCAGGTAAGCAAACAGAGCACAGACAGCCCTGAAGGTAATACTTGCAGGCTCTGACCCTTCTTCATGCCCAGCCATGGGGCTGGCCCAGGGACAATGAACCATAGCAAGTTTGCTTTTACAGCCACTGTACTTGTGCTGTGGATACACACACAGCAGTTCCCAGGTTCTGCCACAAACCCCTTCCCAGATCTTAGAATCCAGAGGCCTGAAACAGAAACCACATAGACTCACAGTAAGTACACAAGGTTTGGAGAGCCTGGCAGCCACCCTCACATGTTAGCTCAGAGCCAAGTCAAGCAACCGTCAAAAGTATTGCAAGGAGCAGCAGGATTTTTACATCAAAGTGTCTGTCAGAGCCCACACAACCTGCGAGATGAGCAAATCCAAGCAAAGATGCTGATAATTGTAAAAAAGTATTCACTTTACCAATAATTTTAAAAACTAGCTTTATTTACTAGGGGCTCATTAAGTCACACAAAATGTTGTTTGGATTAATTATTAAGTATAATTTTAAGATGGTTATTTTATTGTATTGTATGTCAGTGGAACAAAGTCTTATGTTTTGTAGGCCTGACTTGCCTATTTGGTATGTGTGTCTCACTTGCCTAGAATTTGGTATGTAGACCAGTCTAGCTTCAAACTCACAGAGATCCTTTGCCTCTGCAACAGGGTAGGGGAACTAAAGGTGTGTGCCACCACACCATTTGATTTTTATTTTCTTAGTGCCTAATTCATCTAAGTAAATTAAAAAGTTATGAATTTATTATAAAACACACATATACATAGACACAAATTCATAGACAGAACCAGGTTTTATGCTGTTGTCTATAAAACTTACAGTAATATCTCAGGTCCCATAATTCAAAATTTAATACTTGAGTTTGGCAAATGAGACAAATTATGCTAACAAAGGTACCTTAAGATGTTCTTCGCTCAGATTTCAAAGAGTCAGTGAGTATATCAAGGGGGATTTTTAATTTTAGATTTGCTTCTGGTTTTGAGCATTTGGTTCATTTTAGCTCTGTCCATAAAGCAGGTAACATACAAACAGAAACAAAGCAGAGGTGTTGCCCACCCTTCTGGAGCCAATGAAGTTGACCTCGAACTCAGCCTGCCTCCTCTGTCTTTGGGTTGGAATCAAAGTTGTGAGCCACCACCGCCCAGCTCAAAGCCATCTTCTAAGGAAAGGAATTTAGAGACTGTCTGAATTTCCAGGTATTTGCTTTATTTTTATTTCTTACAGTGCTGGGATGGAGCCCAGTCGTTTGCACATGGTAGGCAAGCACTGTGCCGCTGAGCTTGGTCCCCATCCCTGGACGCATATGTTCAAAGTCGGGAACAGCAACTGACTGCCAGAAGAGCAGAGCTCAGGTGGAGAGAGAATTAAAAAAAAAAGAAAGAAAGAAAGAAAGGGGGGACATGACTGCTACAGTGTATGGTGGAGATGAAGGTTTACTGTTGGATAAAAGGGAGAGCATTGCCAGAGGCAGGGGCATCAGAGAGAGTCTGGAGTGAACATGACCCAGAGCTGGGCCATGTGAGGGGGAAAGAGGGAAGCCGGGAGAGTGAAGGGTGGATGAAAGAGCCAGGTAACCAAAATGGCCAGATTATATAGGGAAGGGCAGCTCTGGGAAGGGCAGCACAGCCCCTGGGCTGGAGAAGTTTAGGGTAGGGGGCGGGTATGCCGTCTTACCCTGTAACAGTTAAGGGATGTTGGGAGAACCTGGCAGTCAGGTCCACTTTGATATTTTAAATTTTAACACATTTCAGTTAGCCTTTGTCCGGGATTTGAGACCTAACTAAGGTTCCTCTGAGAGAGCTTGTTACCATGCAATCTGAGAACTACTTTGGGGGATGCATCAGTTGACTCGCTATTTTCTTTTATTTTAAACATCAGTGTCTTTGGTCGGGTTTTACTTCCCTTTTTATCACCTTGAGTGCACAAATTAAACTGTCAGAAGATCTTCAGACAGTTTGGAGTTCGAGTTCGTAGCCACCAATAAAACTGAAAACACACTCAGTCCACCTTCCTCCCTCCGCCGCCCCCCCCCCCCCCCCCCCGGCTTAAGATGAAGCAAATTCCAGAGCCCACCTCATTCTGTTTGAATACGGGTTACAGTCTGATTATGAAAAGTCTCCACCAGTTCATGTATCGGAACCCTCATTCTCCTGCTGGTGGTGCTGCCCAGGGAGGTGGTGGAATTCTGGCTGTGTGGTGCAGACGTTTGAAAGTCCCAGCCCGGCCCTGCTTCTAGCCTGAGTTCTCTGATTCCTGGTCACCAGGATGTCAGCAAGCCCTCCAGCAAGCTCCCACTGCCAGACCAAGCCACTCTGGCTGTCCTGCCTCTGGGATGAGCGAAAGCCACCGAACCATGAGTCAAGACAAACCTTCTCTCCACTCTGTACTTTGTGTCCACCAGTTGTGTGCCACGGAGGCAAGAAAAGTGTCTAGTATATTACCTGGGCCTGAAATCTGAATGACTCCCACACAAAGCCAAACTGTTCCACCACACCAAAAACACGTTCTCGCTTAATTTTGACCACTATTCAGCACTCCAATTCCTTCTGTTGTCTCTAAAGATTTTCTTAAAGCCAAAATCACTTGTAGCAAGTTTCAAACAATGTCCACACAAAGCATTTGAACATTCTGTGTGAACATGAGGCTGGGGGACCCTGATTCCCATTCAGCCCTGGGTCACATGAATAAACATACTTGAGAATGGACACTGGAGAAACCTGGAGGAATTCATTAAGTCAGAAAACTCGGAGGAACAGGGTGGAAAGGCTCCTGATGGAGCAAGTGCGGACAGCTGCCTGAGAAGGGGTGCTGAAAACTCATACTCCCTGGAGGCAAGACTGGGCAAGCTCCGTGATGACTGTGAGGAGCGGTCTCTCGGGTTGAGAGGTACATAGCTGGCTAAGGAGAGGGTTACTCACCCCGTTCCCTCGCCACACCCTCAGGCATGCTGTCATTCTTCCCAGCTCTTGGCCTAGGCTGGTCTTCTTTCTGTCCTAAACGGAACCCAGTAGTCTTAGTTAGGGTTTCTATTGCTGTGAAGAGACACCATGACTATGGCAATCTTAGCAGGAAAACATTATTTGACTGTGCTGACTTGCTTGCAGTTCAAAGGTTCAGTCCATTATTGTCATGGTGGGACACGGCGGTGTGCAGGCAGACATGGTGCTGGAGAAGCAGCTGTGAGTCCTACATCTTGCAGGCAACAGGAAATGGACTGTCTCACTGGTCTGGCTTGAGCATATATGAGACCTCAAATCCCACCTCCACAGTGATACACTTCCTCCAACATGACCACACCTACTCCAACAAGGCCACACCTCCTAATGATGCCACTTCTTTTGGGGGCTATTTTTTTTTTTTTTTTTTGTAAACCATACCAGTGAACAGCCGGCTGCAGAGGTCCTTCACTTGTCCCCTTTCTTGCTATTGGCCCCTCTAAAATATGTGTCTTAGAAATGAGCCAATGAAAGCAGATCCATTCCAGCAGAGGGTACGCAAACAAGTAGGGAGGGGATTCTTAAAGATGGATGTGAGGAAGTCGTGGGCACATGCCCACACACCCACTGTCAGGGGCAGAGTCACCTGTGAGGAGAGGACAGCAGGGCTGTCTCTTATTTCTTATCCCCCCCCCCAGAATACTGAAGAGTCTGTAGCAGATAGCATAGCTTTCCCAAAACTCACCCATAAGAGCCAATTTTTATCACAAAGAAAAATGACTCCCCGTGCAAAGGAGAAAAATTCATCATGCCATCATTCAGAAAGGCAGGAGAACCCATAAGAAAGGTTTTTCTGTTTGTACCTGAGATTTCTGAAGATGAACTCTATCCTGTACCATGGATGTGGTAGAACGGGTCTTAGAAAAAAAAGCATGGAGTTACAGACAGTTGTTAGCCTCCATGTGGGTGCTAGTAATTGAACCTGGATCCTCTGTAAGAGCAGCCAATGCTATTAACCACTGATTCAAACTCTCTAGCCCAAGAGTGTGTTCTTATTTTATGTATATTAGTGCTTTCCCTTTACTCATGTCTGTACCTCATGTGTGTGTAGCACCTACAGAGATCAGAGGACGGGGTCCTGGGGACTCTCTGATGAGTCAGTACAGCCAATCAACAAACTTTGGGATCAGTAAGAGACCCTGCCTCAAAAAGTAAGGTGGAGAGACTCTTGGCTAGAGATTTTGTTGCAATTTTTAAAATAAGTTATAAATGGGACAAGTGTTCTTCATTGTCTTCTTCTGTGTGATGAGGTTTTAGGGTATTATGGTGATATTTTATTTGTACTGAAATGTGATTTTATTTGTATGTTAATAAATAAAGTTGCCTGGGGGTCAGGGCTAATAGCAAGCCATTGCAGAGCTGGGCGTTCGTGGTGCACGCCTTTAATCCCAGAATTTGGTAGGCAGAGCTAGGTAGATCTCTGTGTGTTCAAGGATACAGCCAGCATTGGAGACACACACCTTTAATCTCAATACCATAGAAGACCTAGAGGACTGTACAACAGACAGTGACGAGGCAGTCATGTGGTTGGTTTTACAACCAATGAGAAGGCAGAACAGAAAGTGTACATAAAGACAAACAGACAGGAAGTAGGTCTCTCTTTCGGAGAGGTCTCTTGGCTTAAGAGGCTGGCTGCAGCAGGTGGGTAAGGCTCTTAGCTCTGATCTCTTGGCTTTTGTCTTTGCATTGGCTCTGTTTCTTATTTAATAAGATAGTTGGTTACATCTACAGGGAAGAGAGCACTAGTATTCACTGAGGCTCACTGATGCAGCTAGTGCCCCATGGAGAAGTGAGAATTATACTACTGTCTTGTAGACCGACTTCTCAAAAACTGTTCACAGCATCACTAACAGTTTCAAAGGCATAAAAATGATAAATCATCCTCTCTGATCAAAGTAAGCATGGCTTCTTTTGTCCAATGGTCAAACTGGTAGAAAAACAGCCAAACTTCTCAAACATGCCACATCCTCTGCTTATATATTATTCCCTAGAGATAGAAACAACCAATCTCCCATAAACCTTGTATCCTTGGAAGAGAGTTCACTGTTACTGAATGCTAATATATATGTGATTTTTGTGTGTTATATTGTACAGTTAATCCTTAGAAATCCACTGGGATAATGAATGTTAAAAAAAAAAAAAAAAAAAAAAAAAAAAAAAAAAAAAGCCGGGCGGTGGTGACGCACGCCTTTAATCCCAGCACTCGGGAGGCAGAGGCAGGTGGATCTCTGTGAGTTCGAGGCCAGCCTGGGCTACCAAGTGAGTCCCAGGAATGGCGCAAAGCTACACAGAGAAACCCTGTCTCGAAAAAAACCAAAAAAAAAAAAAAAAAAAAAGTTTATGTCCCTAGCAAAAACCCAAGTGTGAAGATTATTATGATCTTCAAACCACAACTAAGGTAGAAATTGGTAGAACCGCTACTAGCAAATGTTGACACAATTATTAGGGTTTGATGTCTCTGCTGTGGTTTGTTCTGTGTAGAAGCCTTATTACTCTGGGGCTTGGAGAGATGGTTCAGCAGTTAAGAGCACTGGCTGCTCTCCCAGAAGGAGAGGACCTGGATTCAGTTCCTAGCATTCATACAATGGCTCACAACCATCTGTAACTCCAGTTCCTTAGAATCTGGTGCTCTCTTCTGGTCTCTGCTGGTACTGTATGCACACAGTGCTCAGTTATACATGTAGTCAAAACATGAATACTCATAAAAATATAGTTTTTTTAAAAAAATATATGGTTCATGCACAATGAAGGCTTGCCTCCCAGTTAAACTCCAAATGAAGTCCCCAGTACAGCAACTGCACCTCAAGCATGTTCCTCCCTCCCTCATTTTAAACTCCACATGACTTGTTCTTTCAATAATTTTCCGTGTGCCGTAGAGGATTCACTACCAAGGCTATGCAACATTGCTCAGCTCTAGCCATACTTGCGCTTCTGATGACCCCATCACATCACCTCTTGCATTGTAAAATTTATTTTTAAAGACTTATTTCTATTTATTTTACGAATATCTGTGAGTACCTTATATATGTAATTGGCACCACGTGTATGCTCGTGGAAGCCAGAAGGAGGTGTCAGATCCTCTGGAACTAGAGCTATAGGTGGTCATGAGCTGACTGATAGGAGTTCTCTGGAAGAGCAGGAAGTGCTCTTAACCACTGAGCCATCTCTCCAGCCCCTAATGTCAGTCTTTTAAAAAGTATAAATTCGTAGTTTAATCAATGCACAAAAATCTGAAATTATCAACATTCTCTACTTCCAGGATATTTTTGTTGCCCTGAGAAGAAATAAAGCTGTGTGCTTTTTTTTCTAGTCCTCACCTCCCCGAACACTGACAACTACGCTCTACTTCCTGTCTCTGTGGATGCAATTGCTCAGGACAGGTCATATTAAAGGAATCAGAAAATATGTGGCATTTTGGGTGTGGTTTCATTCATGCAAGGTAATATCTTAAGGTTCAGTTATTTGTAAAATGAATCAAAACTTCGCTCGTTTTCAAGGCCAAATAATACTTCACTGTCTGGCTACAGCACTTGTCTCCGTTAGGGTTTCTATTGCTGTGGAGAGACACCATGACCACAGCTACTCTATAAAGGAAACCATTTAATTGAGGCTGGCTTACAGGTTCAGAGGTTCAGTCCATTATCAGCATGGTGGGAAGCATGGCAGCACACAGACAGACATGGTGCTGGAGAGGTAGCTGAGAGTTCTGTATCCGGATTAGCAGGCAACAGGAAGAGAGAGGGAGACAGTGGTCCTGGGTTGAGCATTTGAAACCTCCAAGCCCACCCCTGGTGACACACCTCCTCCAACAAGGCCACACCTCCCAATAGTGCCACTCCCTGTGAGCCTATGGCGGCCATTTTCACTCAGACCACCACAGCACTTTTTGTTCTTCCATTCATCCATCGGTGGGTGTTCGGGACAGTTCTCCTTTTTGAGTGTTATGAATGATCCTGCTGTGACTATTTCATGCAAATATTACTGCTGATGTTTCTCCATCAATCGATCTCACATACCTAGTTAGTAATGGAAAGGCTGGGTTACTGATAACACTCCCGTGTTGCCCTTTCTGAGGAACTGCACTTTCTAGTTCCCTGCGAGATTTTATTTCATTCAGTTTCCCCAGAATCAGAGGATAGCCTCAGCTTTGGTATTGTTGAATCGGTCTTGAATGCATCAGTACTGCAGGAGGGATTTCAGGCAGCCTTCATTCACAGCTATCCGCCTCTGGTAACCAGTTAGGTGGGATAGTCCTCACAAGGGACCGACAGACAACTTATATTCCTCAGCAGAATTTTCGAATGTTTTAAGCCTTGAGAATCAGTTCCTCTGGAACATTTCTTTCAGGTCTTCTGTTGTAGATGCATAGGCACGTGGTCCTTTGCCCACAGCTGTTTACAGTTTTAACCTATGTCTCTGCTTCCTACATTCTAATGAAACTTGAACGTATGGTAGCTTAGTATGTAAGTCCGAAGTCCAGCCTGCCTCTGGCCTGTGCTCCACCTCAAGCCTTCCCATCTTATCTGTTGATGAAGAAATGGAGCTAAACCATGCAGGGTTTAGCCTTGTGCCTTCTCATAGCGGGTGTATTTCCTGCTAATGGCTCTGGTCTGTCCAGCTTCGTCCTATTCATCTCCCCCAGGAGCTCTTGCTGAAACATCAAAATCTCATCTCTTGAAAGAACAGAAGAAATGAATTATCAGTTGTTCTTACTCCTTGAGGGAAAAAAGTTGTTGAAATGACTGAAGATATAGAAGGAGAAGCCAGCATAATCTTGGTTACGGTTCAAATGAAGCCCAGTATCTGTCACATCTAATCCCTCTTTTTCTTGCCAATCTTCCTTTTGACTTTTAGCTCACTTCATTGACGTTTTTGTTTCTTATCCAGGTCTTTTGAAGTTTTTGCTTCTTTTCTTAGGAAGTGGGGGTGGGGGAAATGGGACAGGGTCCTTCAGCCAGATCACATTTTTACAGAGGACGTCCCTAAGCTAAGTCTCCTGCTGTTTAAGGGAGGTTCTCTGAGAAGTTCCTATGCAGAGGGGCTGTTCCGTATTCCTGCAAGCAATTTTAGTATTGCTAAAATACATATTCATCAGAAGCCAAAAATAAAAGCCCCGAAGATACCTGTCAGTTCCTTCCCGGTTCATCTGATTCACATCCCTGTGTGTTCTTGGCCGGCGGACAACATGAGACTCACATTGCTGAGCCAGAGGACAAGCAGAGGCCGTTCCCAGGGCACACGGGTTGACACCTTAGCAAACGGTCAGATCCATCTTACCCTTTCCATCTCCCGAAAGTTGCCAGAGCCACGCAGAGAGCCTCGGCTCTTACATCTTCACACCCCACCTCTCCATCATCCTCCACTCCCACACTATCAACACACCAGCGTTGCCCGATACCACCGACGCCATCTGTAGGGCATCCTCACTGGGGCCATTTGGGGACTTGGTGTTTCAATTTCTTAACTTATGCGCGTCTTGTTGAGTTTCTACACGGGTCCCTCCCAACTAGAAGCTGAAGTTGTTTGTTGAATGGATGAACAGCTGGATGAATTCTGACTTCTCGGTCTGCTCCCCTTCCCTTCACCATTCACAAAGCTGGGGTGGTTCGAGCTTACACCAGAACAAAACACAGAGTTGGGAAACGACAAGAAACATGAACAGTGAGTGGGTGAGCGGCTGAAACCCCATGATAGTGACCCTGGCTGAGCTGACCTTGCTTACATGACTTAACCCCCTCACACTCTGTCGCCTCAGGGAATGAGCACTCTGGCCTCATAGGACTGCCCTGGGGATCTAGTGAACTGATATATGGTAAGTGTATTTTAAATGCTTCGTCAAAGCCAATGCCCGGATACATTCAATAAATATGAGCTGTGTTACACACACCGGCTCGTTCATTACCAGTTTTCTACCCTGATTCAGGATGTTCAATGTCATAGTTTGAACTTTTTATTTATTTAATTTCTTCATTTTATTTTTATTTTTTAATTTTTGTTGTGTGTAGGTGTTTTGCCTACATGTCTATCTGTGCACCACGTGTGTGTGCCCAAGAAGTTTAGAAGAGGTGGTCAGTTCCCCTGGGAGTGGAGTTACAGATGGTTCCACCATGTGGGTGCTGGGAATTAAACCTGGGTCCTTTGGAAGAGCAAAGCAATCAGTGCTCTTAACCACTGAGCCATTTTTGGAGCCCCTAATTTATTCTTAGTAAATATTTTTGGTAGGTTTATTCCCAATGAGTGAAAAAAATCTAGAAGCAGAAACAGAAAAGTGAGGTTTGAGATTTATTTTGCTGTGTGTGTGTGTGTGTGTGTGTGTGTGTGTGTGTGTGTGTGTAAGAGAGAGGGGATGGGGTGGGGAGGGCTTCTGTCTCACTATGTAGTTGAGGATAAGCTTGAATTCCCGATCCTCCTGTCTCTGCTTTTCAAGTGCTGGAATTACAAGCATGCACTCCAATGCCTGGTTAGGAAATCAATTCTGGTTGCTTACTCTTCATCATTATTGGTTTTGACTTGAAGGAATCACGTCTGTGCATATGGAAAAGAGCTCAAAGAGTGTGATTGGGGCTGTTATGAAATTTACAGAGTCCAGCAAAAGAGAAGGGTATGGTCTACACCATAAAGCTGCTCTTTTAGCTCACTGAGAGTTCACTGCTGCTCTGCCTATGTCCATGACATAAGGGTGGATGTCACTGGAGGTAAGGGACTACCAAACTGTAGTCACAGTATTGCAATGTCAAAGGAAATGCCGGCTCTTCACTCTCTTCTTGTAAGATCAGACCATAACCTTGTATACCACAATGGGGTAAAGGGCCAGCGGTCTTCTAGGTGTGGATGCCAGAAGGCGGGCAAGAGGAGGGGTAGCCATTGTTTCTCAAGTAAACTTTGGCAAATGTAACTGCCTGCTTAGATTTCATTTTCCTTTGGCTTTGAATAGTTTCCACAGTATTAAAGTGCAACTAATCGGCTGGCCTCAAAGCAAACTTATTCCTACAAGTTCTAGAGGCAGAAGTCTAAAAATCAAAGTGTCAGCATTCTCTCTCTCTCTCTCTCTCTCTCTCTCTCTCTCTCTCTCTCTCTCTCTCTGTCTCCTTCCCTTTTTTCCTTTTTTTCTTCTGTCTCTTCCTCTCTCTCCTCTACCAGGAAGACTCTTTTTCACATCTCTCTCCTAGCTCATGATGGGAATCCTTTTTTTGTGACCGGAATCCTTTTGTGACGGGAATCTTATTGTGACTAAGAACAGAAGTGGGCTAACTGGAAGGTGATAAGGGGAATGGAGAATGTCTCGATTCCTCCTGTCTGCCCATATTTGTTAGATCCTGGCAGTTATTTTATACTTAAATCCCAAAGAAAAGGGATTTCTCTTTTGCAACAAATGCACAGACTCTGCTAAATTTGTGGGACCGTGACTCCACGCTTGAACACCAGAGGGCGCACTTTCCAGAGCGAAGTGACTTCCTGGGGGCTGAAACAAGCCCCCTGACCTAGCATGGGACCTCAGTCAACCTCAGGTGACTTCATTAAAGACACGGAGCCAGCCCCCTCAGCCTCTTTCCTTTCCTACATCCCAGTAAAGTTCATGATCTCACAGTTGCCCTGCTCTAGAGCAAGACTCCAGAACCTTCTAGAAGCCGGCTGCTTCCTCATTTTTCCATTTTCTCTTCAACCCACTCCAGTCAGGTATTGTCCCCATTGCAGCTGCACCTCCTCAGGTCACCACTGACTTCCATGCTCCCATCCAATCTTCACACTTCAAGCTCCTCGCTGACAACATGCTGCCATGGTTCCCCCGGATCTCCCCCACCTCACTGCCCCCTCATCCTCAGATTCTTTGGCGAGCCTCACTCAATTGCCCTCTCTCCCTCCATCTTCCTGCCTCACTCTTGGTGATAAGGAGATCACTCAGTTGATTGCTAGCTCCGGAAGTCTTAAGAGACACTGTGGTTCCTGTCTCTTGGATGCTACATTTCTTTCTTTCTTTTTAACTATCTTATAAATTTCTTTATTTCTATTTTATGTACATGGGTGTTTTGCCATGGGTCAGGTCCCCTGAAACTGGCGTTATAGACAGTTAGTTGTAAGCTACCATGCAGGTGCTGGGAATTGAACCCAGGTCCTCTGGGAGAGCAGTCAATGCTCTTAGTCACTGAGCCATCTCTCCAGCCCCCGGATGCTACATTTCTTTTCATAAACTGTGAGAGGTAGTAAGTGTTCATTGTTTTAAGTCACTAAAGTTTAGCAGATTGTCTTATGAACCCGTAGACAGCATCCTCAGAGGCCCCCCTTTGACCTCCCACTCAGCATTAACTTACCTCTAGCATAGCACTATTGGCTAAATTCTGTCTCCTAAAGAGATGTTTTTTAACTCAGGACACCTGTCAATGTGATGTCATCTGGAAAGAAGGTCCCTACAGATGTAATCAAGCTGAGGTCATATCTGTAAGGGTGTTCCCAAACGTGATAATTTATGTCCTTATCAGAAGGGGGAAATGCGTATGTACACACACACACACACACACACACACACACACACACACACACACACGAACATGAAGGCAGAGTTTAGGGTAGTGTATCAACCCAAGAACACTCTAACATAGGAACAAGCTAAGAAGGATCCTTCCCTGATGCCATCAGCTGGAGCCTGGAGCACAACAGAACTGATTTCAAATGCACACCATTCGGAACGCTGAGAGAGTAAGTTTTTATTATCTTAAGGTGCAAAGTCTGTGCCATATTGTCAGAGCAGCCTTAGAATATGATTCTTGGAGAAAACCTAGTTGAATTAGAATCATCTTGTTTTGTCATTTCTCAGCAATCTTCACAAAGCTGACACTATTTCTGACTCATTCATCATTTACCCAGCTCCAGGAGCAACAGATGCTCAAGACTGGATATAAGTGTGCAAATGAATGAGTGAATGAGAAAAATATTATTTGAAGGAACAGAATTCTTTAAAAAAAAATGTGTTATTCAGGAAGTTATCAAAACACATCAGAAAAGATTATTTTTGCATAAGCCAAAGCACCAGATAAAAAAATTCTGCTTAATTATTAAAATGTTTAAATTTTAAATAAATGACAAAGTTGTTTTTTAATAGATCTGAGTTTAAACATCTTCCTCTGATTGTTTAAATTCAAAGGGACATCTTAGGAGGTGATCATGATTTCAAATTTGTTCAAAACCCAACAGATGATACTACAACTATATTCACATTTTATGTCTAACAAGATCAGCACATAATGGTTGGAAACCTTCGTTGGCTCCATGAGAATTAGGACCAGCCCTGGGCACCTCAGTGTTGGAAAACTTGGAAGACAGGGAACCTGTGCACTATCCTGCCCAGTCTCCTTTAAAAGAAGGTCTTCTTAAGCTCTTCTACAAATTTCTCGTCCTCAAAAGGCTTCCTCTGGCTGCCGGGTTGGAGAAACTTCTTCACTGTGGGGAGGTTGCTGACTCTGGTTCTCAGGGCCTGCAATATAAAAACCTCAAAGTAAGGGGCTGGAGAGATGGCTCAGCGGTTAAGAACACTTGCTGCTCTTCCAAAGGTCCTGAGTTCAATTCCCAGCAACCACATGGTGGCTCACAACCATCTGTAATGAGATCTGGTGCCCTCTTCTGGCCTGCAGGGATACATGCAGACAAAACACTGTATACATAATAAATAAATAAATCTTTAAAAAAAATATTAAAAAAAAAAACTCAAAGTGAGGCCCAAAGCAGTATATCCCAGGGAATCTGAGCCCCTTCCTGAACGAAAACCAAATAACTCCCTTCAGCAACATGAAGGAAGAGCCTGGGGAACAGATCATAGAGGCAAAGAGCGGGAAGTAAGGCTGAATAGCCCTACCTTCTGGTGCACCCCGAAGACTTTAGTCATCCCCACCTCCCTTCTTGCTCTTGAACCATATAGTATTGCCCCCAGTGGAAAGGAAAATGAAGAGAAATGTTGGTCAGATGTCAATACTGAGAAACCCTCACACAGGTGAAATCAAGATACTGAGTAGGAAGGATGACAATATAGAGCGGGAAAACCAGAGTCCAGACTTAATGGACTTATCACAATGAGAGATGGGAAGAGGGGTTTCTGTGTTTGAGGAGTATGTGCACACGCTGAGAGAAATACAATGTCTGCTAATGGGGGCTGGATCTGAGAGACAGAAACCAGATAGGAAGAGAGCTGCTAAGATAGACTTGGTGTACAATGATATGGGCATCTAAGATCAGGAGAATCCCCGAGAAATCAGGATCTGAACCTGCAATGGAAAGGGAGCTTGGGGAGAGAGCTGGGTGCTGGCATCGTCTCATTGTACAAGGTCAAATTATACTTGTTGAGGTAGTGTCTAGGCCAAATTTCCTGGTCCAACAGGACTCTCTTCACACTCCAGAAACAGACCTGGAAGACCAATTTCCGGTTGGTGGAGGGGGACTCAAAACTGGATATGGCTAAATGCCAGCTGCCCCACAGTATGCAAAGACTTGGGCCACGAGCGGAGGGCTGACTGTGAGGGACTGAGCTATCTCACCTGAAGCAGGGGGAAGCTGGCCACAATGCTGTCATTCAGCTCCTCCACGTGGTAGAGAAGTTCGACCACATGAATGTCAGCCCTGCTCAGCCGGTTCCCAACAAGGTAGTCTTGCCCATGGCCCTTCAACACCTGCAGAATTTAGGAAATTGACCCATGAACATAAACAGTCAGGTGGAACACCAGTATTTCCCTGACCCATTCAGTCCAAATCTTCTGCAGCCTCCTGGAGGAAGTGTAGAGTCCTGGATCTCTCTCTCGGACCCTGACATGGAGGATAGGGAGACATGAGGTCTGCTATCGCCTCCACTAAAGCCAAAAGGATCCCTTCATTTTCATCCCACATGATATTCACATCCCCCGCCTGTTCCTGCATTTTACCCATTGTCAAGGGCTTACCTCCTGCTGCGGTTTCTCCCTGTTCACACCATCCTAAAACTGGCAGTTTCCCCCCTCAGCTCTCTTTATACACAATGAAAAGTTGCTCAACTTTCACAGCAGGACCCTTCATCCATGAGTAGGCCATTTTTGTGTCTACAGTTCTCCTCTTGTCTGTTTCCCTCATCTTTTAGATGTCTCTGGGATCGAAAGTCAACTTGAGAGACTGAGGCGATAGCTTAGTTGGTAAAGTGCCTGGTAAGAAAGCGCAAGGACCTGATTTCACATCCCCAGAATCCACTTTTAAAAATGGGACAGGGGGCTGGACCAATGGCTCAGCAGTTAAGAGTACTGGCTGCTCTTCTAGAGGTCCTGGGTTCAATTCCCAGCACCCACTTGGTGGTTCACAACTGTCTATAACATGGGATTGGAGGCTCTCTTCTGGAGTGCATCTACATATAGACAAAAAAAAAACCCACTCCATATACATAAAATAAATAAATGCTTTTTTTTAAAAAGTGGGACATGATGATACATGCATGTATTTTTGTTTTGTTTTTATTTTCCAGACAGGGTTTCTCTGTGTGGCCATGGCTACCCTGGAACTCACTCTGTAGACCAGGCTGGACTCAAACTCACAGAGCTCTACCTGTCCCTTGCTCCCTGGTACTGGAACTAAAGGCATACACCATCACCACCCAGCTCAGTGCTGGCACATGCCTGTACCTTGGGAGATGTAGCAAAAGCAGGTGAGCACCTGAAGCTCATCGGCCCGCCAGCCTAGCAGAATGATGAGCTTTACCTTGCATTTAAAATAAAGGTGGAGAGTGATTGAGGAAAGATAATTGATATCAGCCTGGGACCTCCACCTGCGTGCACATGCACACACACCACGTACAAAAACATCACTCATGCTCATGTGCTCACAATGAAATTAATAAAGACAATTTGAACCACCATCTTGGCAACAACAGCTTTCATTCTTAACACTGTGGTGTAATCGGCAAGCCGGAGTGTGGAGGGTAACTGAACTTAGGCCTGTACCTAAGAACTTGTTTCATTGGTGGAGAGTGGGATGGAGAGATGGACACATATGATGAAGACAACCCCACGGGATGTCCAACCCTCTACATCCATGGTGAGTGTCATGTGGCCTCTAGAACATCTCTCAGCTTTTCTCAATGTATGAAAATTAGATGACAACTGGGAAGGACTAATACATGATATTTAAGATCCATGAATAAGAGAAAAAAACCAAACACACACGGAACTACCTGTTAAAGATATTTGTCTTGCCGGGCGGTGGTGGCGCACGCCTTTAATCCCAGCACTCGGGAGGCAGAGGCAGGCGGATCTCTGTGAGTTCGAGGCCAGCCTGGGCTACCAAGTGAGTTCCAGGAAAAGGCGCAAAGCTACACAGAGAAACCCTGTCTCGAAAAACAAAAACAAAACAAAAAAAAAAAGATATTTGCCTTTATGTCCCAATAAACATATTGGGAGAGAATAAATACAAAAAGAAGTATGAATGATTGCTTGGTATAAAAACAAAGCACAATATACTTTTTACACTTATTATATCTGTTTGTGTGAGTGTGTGTGTGTGTGTGTGTGTGTGTCTGTCTGTCTGTCTGTCTATGTCTGCTGTGTCTGTGTGTCCACCTGCCACAGCACCTGTGTGGAGGTCAGAGGCCAACCCAAGGGAATGAGTTTTCTCCCTCTACGACGTGGGTCCCAGGGATCAAACTCAGGTCATCGGGTTTGGGAGCAAGCACCTTTGCCCACCAGACCATCTTTTCAGCCCATGTAATTTACACTATGCAATTACACTCCAGGAATGCTTTGTTGTTGTTGTTGTTGTTTTGAGACAGGGTTTCTCAGTGCAGCTTTGGTGCCTGTCCTGGATCTTGCTCTTAGACCAGGCTAGCCTCGAACTCACAGAGATCCGCCTGGCTCTGCCTCCCGAGTGCTGGGATTAAAGGTGTGCTCCACCACTGCCCAGCATGGAATACTTTTATTTCATAGTATAGGTGACTTAAGTGTTAAGAATGGCTGTGGAGATGATCCTCACGTGACATGCCTTACACTATCAGTATCACAAAGAGCAGGGTAGATCTGATCACAGGCTGGCAGCTGCTTACCTTGGACCCAGCACACAAGCAACAACCTAACATTGGTTGGATGGATGAATGAATGATCTAATGCTCCACAACTTAAGCAATAATTCCTTTATTTATTTACAAGTCTGTATTGTTTGTGCTCAGTTTTTGACTCATGATCTTATTCAGCCTGACTTCAGGTGATTTCCATCTTAAAATATTTATCTCACATACAGAGAGAAGTCTTAGTAAGGCAGGTACTAGATACAATATCAGGAAAATATCCCTAAATCCTGGAGATTTTTAAAAATATAATTTCATTTCTTTATTTTATATGTCAGCGTATAAACTTCCTGTCTCTGAAATATTGCTGTATTCTCCAGATGGGCAGCTGGTCTCAGGTCTCCTGGCCCTTGGTGTCAGATGATCATCTAATGTGTTGCTTTCATCCTGTTGATTCTGAGTCAACATCACAGTGCCCTGCAAGATCTGTTCCAACCTCTAATGTAGTCAACATCACAGTACTCTGCATGATCTATTACAGCCTCTAACGTAGCCAACATCATGGTGCCCTGCATGATCTATTCCAACCTCTAATGTAGTCAGCATTACGGTGTTCTCCAAGATCTATTCTAACCTGTAATGTGGCTCAGACCTTCACACAGTCCAGCTCTAATTGTGACCATGAAGTTATACCATGCTGAAAATTCTAGTAAAGTCAATTTTTTCTGAAACTAGTGATCTCTGACATAACTAGAGCAATGCCTCTACACAATACCTTCAGAATTGGGGTGCTAGATTAATCCTCATAGAAGTCCTTTGAAAAGGAAGGTCAGTGTTCTGGCAACATCAGGTGCCATTTTCCTCCTATCTTTGTTGAACTGAATGTCTGTGATCCCCCAAAGTTCATACACTAAGATTCTAACTCATGATATGACACAGTTTTTAGGTGCAACATTTGAGAAATAATCATATGCACTTATTAATGACAATAGCGCTCTCTCGCTCTCTCTCTCTCTCTCTCTCTCTCTCTTTCCTTAAGATGGGACCTCATATAGCCAAAGTAGCTGAGGATGATCTTGAACTTGTTCTTCTGGCCCCCACCTCCCGAGGGCAGGGACTACAGGTGTGCTGGTGTTACAGGCGTGTACCACCGTATCTGATTTATGTGGTGCTGTAGATGGGACCCATGGCTTTGTCCATACTAGGCAAGTATTCTACCAACTGAGCTGCAGCCCAGGCCTCCCACTGTTGAGATGATAATGGTACCTCTGAGAGCTCCTGTGAGCCATCTGCCATGTGAAGATGCAGCTAGACGTCAAGTATCCATGAACCAAGAAGCAAGATCTTACGAGAAAAAAAAATCTACCAGAGCATTATACTTCTCAGCCCCCAGAATTATCAGAAAAAGTATCTTCACCTGTGAAGCATAAGCCACTTAGTCCATGGCATTTTTATTATAGTAGTCCTAAATTAGAAGATACTCACTAGACTATGATGTCCTCTGCACTCAGTGCCCTTGAAGGTGACACAGCCTCCACTTACCTCTTCAAAGGCGGGAAGGTGACACTTCCTTGCTTTCCGTATGATCTGGGCAAGGCTTGCATCTTTCTCCCCAGGTGGAAGGAATGGATAGCGAATAATCATTTCATTCAAATCGATCGTGCCTTCTGTATACATGTCAATCCTGAAAGATAAAATTCTTCCTCAAATATTGCCATCCTGTCTTGCATTCATTGATTAAAAACCTAAGAGGATGCAACTTGGACGGTGACCAAGGGACACTACCTTCAGTGGGGCCTCCAACTTTCATTCACCAGTTAACATTGGTTTCTTAGCTACACAGGGGAGACGACATTTGTGATGTTTTGCTACCCATGTAACTAATACAGGCGGAAAGAGCACCAGCGATCCACCAGAGTCAGTACTGAGAGAATGTGGCATGCACAGCCACGAAACCTACAAAGAGGGTTTGCTGTCAGCTGTGGTACGGCCTATGCCCTACAGACCCTCAGAGTCCCTGGCACAGCTGTTCAGGCTCTGCTATCCCTCCCTAATCCTACTGCATGGCTCAGGCTCCCTCAGACCTAATGTCAGAAGCTTTCCCAATTGTTTTCCATTAAAAACAGATCCACTGCACCCTCCTGTTCTATCACCTAATTGTAGCCGTGCTGGCATTTCTTGAGTCCCCATCTAAAATAGCATCTCACTAAATACTATTTTTGTTTTTTATGACCACAGGTGTGGAGCATAGGAAAGATTGAATGATATTTGAAATGAAGTTGATAAATTACTTTTTAAAAATACTCAGTCTATTGAGATACATTCATAACCATAATCGCCACCCAAGCATCTTATTCAGTGCTTTTCTGTATATTCACTGAAGTTGCTAAGGACAACATTCTCCAGTCTCACACTTTTCAACTTCACTGGGTAATAATAAGACCCAAGCCCCAACCCCTCCAACCAACTCTAGACAGCTTCTAATCTAATTTCTGTCTCTATGGATTTTAGTCTTCTGGACATTTTAAACAAAAGAAAACACAATGTGTGGCATATTACGTCCTATCTCTCTTATGTAACAAAATACTAAGGCTGTCCCATTAGTCTGTCCATCCCTCTGTGCAGATACAATTCATTGTGTTTCCTCATCCATTCAACTGTTGGTCATTTTTCACTTTTTAAATATTATGAACAACGTAGCTATGAACACTTTGAAATAAACATAATCAAAGATGCATGCTCATTTCTCCTGGATATATTTCTCATGGAATTACTGTGTCATTAGTAACTTCCATGTCTAACCTTTGCAGAAACTGCTAAGAGCCTTGCCTCTAAAGACTCAGCAAATGGAAACAGGACTCTACCATCCTGACTTCATAGTTCCTTAGAGTTTTCAAAGCCCTGACCCAAGAGCTTGATCCTACTGTATAATCACAGATCTCTATACCCATGAACTCTGCCCTGCTTTACATTACAGTTCTCTAAGGGCAGCCAGGTTTACAATTCCCTCTCCACAGGTGTCTCCCTCCTCAATATCTGTGCAGATGCCCAGCCTGTGGTTGTGATCTCCCTCCCACAGCTATGCTCACTCAAGAGGGGATTTAAATCCTTCTCATGTTATCTGTTCATAAGTACAGGAAACTCATCATACAGGGCTCTCTCCTTCATGTCCTTCCCATAGAGGTTGTATTTGGAGGCGATGTAGTTGAGAATGGCCCTGGTCTGCACCAGCTTCATTCCGTCAATCTCCACCATGGGCACTTGCCGGAACATCAAACTCCCATCTATTGGACGAAGCAAATGAAAAGAAGAACAAGTTTTCTATGGCTCATATATGTTCAAAATGGTATGTTTGTTAACTAAGACAGACATTAATTCTTACCATTTTTTAACCTTTTCAAGTCTTTTTGTGTTTTAATGTATTTTTCTTCAAACTGTAAAGCAAAAAATAGTACATGAGTTCTTGTTAACCATCCCACTGTGTTTGAGCTTCTCACATGATAGCACCTGCACCAGAGTGGAGGGAAACATTCTTTAGTAGGGACACTGATAAGCTGGTTTTAGCCATGCAGAAACTGATTGCAGAGATAAAGAACAAAGGCAGAGGAACTGCACACACCTGCTCAGTCTTACAGTTCACCTCCACCATGCCCACACCTGTGTCCGTGATGAGGCCATGGCATTGGGGGAATGGTATTAGAGGGAAGAGACTGAGAATTTCTCCTAATCACATCACAGGAAAGTCTGTGTTTCTGAGAGAGATGAGAACAGAACTTTTTGTGTTTCTACCACGGGATGTGCCAAGGACATAAACATCTAACTTTGTGCCAGTAAGAGGCCTCTGCTGGAATGACAGTACTTCATTCCCAAGAGGCTGTTTGGTGAATAAAATGGGCTTAGTTGATCCATAACTTTAACCTTTTAACAATTGTTATACAACGGTCTGCCCTGGAAAAGATGGGGTGCATTAAGATAGAATTCTACATTTAAGGAACGAATCAAAGAGTTATCACATTATTTTTCTCTAAAAACAAAGCCACCTTTGATTTCTGATGACTGTAGAGGGTGAAATGGTACCTTTGTAAGGTGACATTGATTAGACACAGTAATAAACTTTGTGACTTAGCAACCTAATGTTTAAGTTAATATAAAGACTAAGTCACTATATGTGTAATTAACTTTGGAAAGTTCCAAGTTTACACTAAGTGCTAGATAGATGTGAGTCAGCGTTTGGATTTAACAGGTGCTGTTACTTCATCATATAATCCTATATTTTTCTTTAAATCACTCTAATGCTGGTGAAGATACAGCTTGGTCTTGATCTGCATTCAATCATTTAAACCTTGTCCTGAGGCAAAGGCACTTGGGTTGGAGTGGCAGCCAGTAGCAGAGATGTCTCTGTCTGGTCACATGTAAGGAAACATCAGGATAAAAACCAGTTCTTTTTTAACATACATTATTCAGTGGGCAGACCCTTTCTCCATCCAAAAGACTATCAAGACAGTCAAGAAGATCTTTGGATTTCAATGATGGTGTGTTCTGGTTTAAAATGAGACTGCCTCAATCAGACTATGTGATCCGGGAAGTCCTTTGGCACCAGCAAGCCTTTGGTTGTTCTTTAAAATGGGGACAAAGCACTTCCTTAAACAGACTGATGTAGTGTTGCCAAAATATATCATAGTGGGTCAGGTCCACATAAGCCAAGCAATAAGCAATGTGAGTGTTGGCAGCGGCTGCTGTGTTTTTCTGGAGTTCCCTATAAAGAACAGTCAGGGTTTGGGGGTTCCTAGCATGCTGTGAAGAACAGCATCTTATGGTTCTACACATTCATACAGGTCACATTACAGAAATACTAAGAGGATGTGTTCAGTCAGTTTATCAAAGGTTCCTTCAAATAAAACATAAGGGACATGCTGGTCATTGCAGAAGGGTGGTGGGGTGGGATGCAGTTGGCTAGTATGGTGTTGATGGAGGGGGGCTGGTGGTGAATAACAGTGCTGTAATTATCACTACTGGGGCACAGAGAGCCCAGAAGACCTAAGTAAATGTCTTCAGACAGTCTTGGACATTATCTTCTTCAGTCACACTGGGATGAAAAATGGGAAACCATAGGCTGTAGCAGGACAGGCCCATAGGGTCGAGGAAATTGGCTCAGACCAGTTGCCAAGGCATACATATAACCATACTTCCTTATGAGCCAACCTGGAGTCTGCCTGAGGGCCCAGCAATAGGCTCTCTCAGAGTTCCTGATTGATATCAGAGTTCCTGATCGTGCCCAGTCAATGAGGGACGACCACACAATGCCACCAGATTGCGACACAGACTGGGTGCTGGGAGGAGGGTATATAAGGCCTTCCCCATTATTAAATAAAGGAGTCTGCTGTTTGCCTTCAACTGACTCCCAGTGTCTGAGTCATTGACACCGCGCCTTCTCACCCTTCCCTCCGAGGGAGCTGTTAGGATCCAGCAACAATAGGCTAGTCCCATGAACTATAATCTTTTGAACTTATGCTGTCCATAAGAACATATTCCTGCACCATATACCTGGCATCTAGACTGTTGAAGCCAGATTACTTATTTATAGAAGTACAACAACCTAGACTGGCACTACAGTTTATGTTTATCACATGCTTATTTCTTTGTGAAATCGAGAAAGGATCGGGCCAAAGTCCTTGCATTCATGAAGCAACAGAGAGATAATAACAAGACTTGGGTAAACTCATTGCTATGAGGATGAAGGAAGGCACTAGAAGCTTTCCTAAAAGGATGTGACCTCACTCCTTAACTTTCCTCTTTTACTCTCCTATGAATGACAAGACCTTCTAAGAATATAAATAACTTTCCAATCAAGAAATCCTCACAATTGCTGGGGCCTTCTGGTCTGAATCAAGAACTGTTTGTTTGTTTGTTTGTTTTCCCCCAAGGCACTTTAGGGGGCAGAACCATAGTCCAAAGAATCTTACCAGGTTCTTGCTCAAGCAGTAGGAATCCTGTCAAACACTTGACCCTGTCTTCCTAGATATAGAAGCTATCATACCACAGGGACCCACCCAGTGGTATGCCCCAGTACCAAACACAGTATTGGCACATAATAGATGCTGCAACAAGTAATTGCTGAGCAAATATGCCCTGTGGTTAACAAGTAGTTACTGCTGTTATCTACCCACCTCTCATTTGTGTTATGTATTTTCATTGTCATTATTTCTTTTCTGATAGTATACATCTTAATTATTTTATGATGGAAATTTAGAAAATGTATAAATATGCAGCAAAGCATATTGCTGATCCACATCTACCCTCACCAGTCATCTTGAGCCAACGGGCTTTCCTCTACATACCCCACCCTCTTCCCTTCTTCTGTAATAACCTGAAGGAATCCCAGCAACTATGCACAGCCATGGCTGCCATTACAATGTTCCATCCAACATGACTGTCTATTCAAGGTTGCTCGAGCAGGCTGCAGTACAACTGACGTATTCCTGTTGTTTAGTGGATACACAGCCGAAGAAGAGTAAGAGAAGAGAGGAACTGCAGAAGTGAACAATCCCCTGGAAAATTCCCAGTGAAGAGAGTAGTGGAGCATTTTAAGGTCTTAAGGGTTCCTCTTCTTTTCAGTCATACACAGGCTGTAGATCAAGCCTTTACCACATGGACCTTTCAAGGACATTTCTGATCCGATCTATAGCCAATAGAAATGTTCTAGGAGGGACATCCACTTACTCCTCATTCACTGACTCACTCAGACCAGTGTCTAGTCTGCTAAGTGGCTTATGTAAATGTCCACCATTTGTGTCTTTTAAATCCTAACTTCACCGTGCCTTTTCTATGCTTAGGTTTGCTTACATACACAAGTGTTTATCATTGTATTATAATTACCTACAGTGTTCAGTATATGGCATGCTGTGTGAGTTTATGATCTTAGGAACATAAGCTACACTATATAGCATAGGTCAGTAGTAGGCCACAACCCCCGCATTGTATCTAAGAATATTCCACGATGGTGAATGAGTAGCAGTGAGACTCACTGGGTGAAGGTGCCTGCAGCTAAGACTGATGATCTGAGTTCTAGCCCCAGAACCTACACTTCCACAAGATGTCATCCGACCTACACACACACACACCACACACACACACACACACACACACACACCACACATACACACACACATACACATACACACACACCACACATACACACACACATACACATACACACACACCACACATACACACACACATACACATACACACACACACCACACATACACACACACACACTACACACATATACACACACACACAGCATGCCATATGCATACACATACACAAATAAAACTGCATAAAACTGCATACATTTATGAGTGATATATTTCTTAAAATGTACTACCATGATTAATAAATACATGGACATATTTCATATTTCAATAATTTGTTTCTCTAAAGCATAGGAATTTTGTGAAAAATAATTCTCACACACAATCACAACAAAAACAGTAATTGAGCGTCATCACTCAGTACCCACATCTCTAATTGTTACTTAAATGACACAGATTCTTCTTCAGTTTGTTTAAACAAAAACAAGGTCTGTAAAAGTGATGTTTCTTGTGTTTATTTTGAAATTATTTGTAAGAAAGATTGAACAATCTCTTAGGTCAAGCCTGTGAATCTCTTAAGAATTGGAATTTTTATTCACACTTCAACTCTTAATAAATCATTCAGTGAGAAACATCATCTGATTTCTGTGAGGAAAGTGTTTCACTCAGTCACCTCAGGTCCGACTTAAGATGGCTTCTCTTAGAACTTACCTCCACTCCAGCTGCAGCCAAGAGCCAGCGCACAGACTCCATTCGGCCCCGTGAATTGAAGTAGTGAAGGATGGGCTTGCTTGCCGTGATGACCGTCATTTTGTTTCTCTAAACATGAATGAATAAAAGAGGACTCCTTTTAGTATATTTACTTTATAGATGGAGATATTGGGGTTTCTGGGGAGACTTGCTCATATGCAAGGCAGTTCTGGGCTTTCACAGTCACTTCTACTGAAAGCCAGTTACTTTCATGGACAGTGGTGTTGACAATACGGTGGCAATCCCAAAAGAAACAAAATAGAGCAGGGGGGATAATGGAATGCAGGAAAATAATACATGGTGAGTCCTCAGCTTCATGCATATGTATCCTGCATGCATGGGCATACATGTACATGCTCAGTCATTATAAATGATAATATACATATTGAGGGAGCCCAGTCAAAGTAGTTTGATAGCCCCTGCTCTATCTCAAACTGCTTGGAAGACAGGAGGTAGCAAAGAATCAGAACACGAAAACCAGCAGCTCCTGGCATGGACACAACCAATCGTATCAGGATACTATGGGGAATCGGCTCATTGAAAGCAGGAGCACAAGATCTGAGACCTGGAGGAAATGGCTCCACTCTCCTCTTCAATCTGAAGCTCTTTTAGAAAACATTTAGATCTACCTGCTTTAGATCTAAATACACACACACACACACACACACACACACACACACATGATTTCAAAACACAAACGCACAGAGGGACCAATTGGGAGAAGGAAAGAGGCCAGTTGGGAGGGGCAGATTAGTGTAGTGAGGGGGGAATATCAGTACAAGGGCATATGTATGTGCAAATCTGACAACACAACTCACTGTTTTACATGCCAACTGTAAGTTAAAGGGTTTTTTTGATTAAAGAAAAATTATTCTTACAGGTTGTTCATTTTTTTTTTTTAGATAAAAGCAACAATATACTGGCTTTCTAAGAAAATGTGTGACTTGGATTACAGAAATCCAATTTTAAAACAATTATTTTAAAATGTGCAACTAAAAAAACTATAACATATAAAACACTTAAAAACACACAACTCACTTGTCTTATCATTGTAGATCATCGAGTATATTGTACATTCTTATCGGGTAGTGGAGGTGGCACAGATAATTGTTAGGGATGGAGAACCAAGAGATTCAGCCCCCACAATACTGCTCAGGGATCCCCGATCATGTTACAGAGGGAAAGGAAGTTTTATCTTATGAAGTATTTTACCAAATGCTCCTTGCCGTTTCTAAAAAGGAGGTTGTCAAAGGCCAGGGCAAAATGAGGGTTGAAGGTTCCTATAAAGTTCTGCTGGGTAAACAGAAAATGAGAGATGAATGATTTGCTGTGGGTGGGCTATACAATCCTCCTTCATAGCACCAAGGAGTAATTCTCCCTCTGCAACTACCACGGCAATGGCCCCTGATGCTCCCCTTACAGAGAACCAACCTGCCCCTGCTCTCCCCGGAACGCCATGGCAGGGATTCTCTCCTCCACTCAGGAGCCCTCTTGAGCTCTGTGCTGCCCTCAAGGCCCTCGGCCATGTTTTCCCAGTCAGCCAACTGGGTGTAAAGGGAGGGAGCAAGAAGAGCAGCTGACTCCTGAATGCCTTTTTGTGAACAGCCTTTCAACCACAGGACGGGAGGAGAAATCAAGAAGAAGTCCACACGGTGGTACTTTGACAACCCAAAACTGCTGAATGAATTGAAGAATACAATAACTATATCTGTCTAATTAAGAAAATGGAGTTGGGGGAGCTGGAGAGATGGCTCAGAGTTTAAAAACCTGTTAAATCCGAGTTTGGTTCCCACACACTTGTCAGATGGATCACAACCACGTGTAACTTCAGCTCCAGGAGGTCTGATGCCCCCCTCTGTCTCCTGAGTCACAGATGAATATGTTCCCACATAGACATACATAATTAAACAGAAATCTTTTTATAAAGAAAATGGATTGGGGGGGTAACCATAGCTCAGGGGTAGGACCCTTGCCTAGCACCACAAAAAGGAGAGGGGGAGTCTTGTCCTGAAAGAAATATAATCAGTGATGAGTCTAGAGAATTAAGAAAACTGTCTCTGGGTTGTTCAAAAACACTGGGTCAAGAGTGTCATAACTTAACAGTTGGAAGGGAGATATAGGTTGAAACTCCTCCATTTGGGGATATATAAACTCAATAGACTGTCTCATATCTGACTCACATTTTTCTCTTGTGAAAGCAGTTTATAATATATTTTGAGGGCTATTGAGAAGTTACAATGAACTAAGGTAAACATAGTATTGATAAACTGTTATAAAAGGCTAGTCACAGCTCCCTAGCCCTGGGGAGATGGGTTCATGCATGAACACCCTGCTAGCCCAGGTGAGGCTGAACATAGGCACCCACCTCTCCCTGGGGCCTGGTGAAGGTGTTCAGCACTGTCAAGGGTTGTTAAATATTAAGTACAAATTAGGTGTCAATAAAAATATTAGTTCCACATTCAACTTTCTTAAGTCTTTCTTGTAAACAAAAATTTCAATGCTTTGATGAATTATTAAAACTCATAAAGCAGGCTGTTTGACAGGCTCTCCTTATCTTCTGTCTGGGCAGCCTTGAGCAGGGAACTGTCAGTCAAGCAGTCCCATCACTGGTAACAGGCTGGATGGCTCTCGGAAGTCCAGATGTTTGGAAAACTTTTTTTTTTTTTTTGGTTTTTCGAGACAGGGTTTCTCTGTGTAGCTTTGCATCTTTCCTGGAACTCACTTGGTAGCCCAGGATGGCCTCGAACTCATAGAGATCCACCTGGCTCTGCCTCCCGAGTGCTGGGATTAAAGTCGTGCGCCACCACTGCCCGGCTGGGAAACTTTATAATAACTCTAAAACCCTTCAGCAGCTGGAGAGGAAGACACGTCCCAGCTGTGACCACTCCAGATAGCCTGCACGTGCCTAGAAAAGTGGCACTCTAAGCAAGATGAACTTGGTGAATTCCAGATGACCTTGCATAGGCTGCAGTCATTTTCACTAAGGCCAGAGGCAGGGCAGGGTTCTCCCAATAAGGTCTGAGATGAATGCCAACAGTCCTTCATTGTGTCAAGACTATTGGGACGGGTGCCAGCACACTTGCCATACCTCCTTATCTGCCTTCTCTTCAGCTGCCAAGCAGCTGGCCAGCCACTCCTCAGTCTATGCTACAGCCGCTCCGTTGTCCTACTTCACTGTTGCTGTGGTAGCTAGGCTACTGGTTTGTGACCAATTCAGCCATGCTACAAAGATGGAAGAACACTCAAGAGGAGCCTTTGACTGACCCTAATACTTTAAAACAAGGTGGGGCAGCACGTGAGTACAGTACATCTCACTGATAAATCACTAAGCAAAGCAAGCAATCCAGTTACAGATGCAGAAGGATGTCAGCACAATAAGGCAAACCTCACATGCAAATGAAGGTTTGTATTTGCACCAATCATAGCATTGTGCCATTTGTCCCAGCCACAGCAGTCCCTCTGCTAAGCCACAAGGGGGAGTTGTTTCCTCTCCTGCCTAGGTGGAAATGGTTGCTGCAATTCTTGTGTAGTTTCCTCAAGGCATCTGCAGAGGGTTCAGAATAAGAGTGTTGGCAAAAAAAGACTTTAGCTGGCTGTTTGCCTGACAGTTCTTTTGGTTAAGGCAGCCAGGACAGCGAGAGACATCGAAGTCTTTGCTTATTCCAGGAACATGCACATGAGAAGGTGTGCTTACAGTAAGAACCTGAAGGCGTTATCGTTAGCATTTATTACTGATTTTGTTGTTGTTGTTTTTTCGAGACAGGGTTTCTTTGTGTAGCTTTGCGCCTTTCCTGGAACTCACTTTGGAGACCAGGCTGGCCTCGAACTCACAGAGATCCACCTGCCTCTGTCTCCCGAGTGCTGGGATTAAAGGCGTGAGCCACCACGGCCCGGCCTATTACTGACTTTTAACAGCACTTTAATGATGCTTAACATCTGCCTCGTGCCCCAGGGAGAGACAAGTGTCCCACAGCTTTCTCCAAACTATGGGGACTTAACTGACAAAAGATGAAGGCTCAGCCCCTATGAACTTAAAATCTATGGTAGAAACTGATATTAAATAAGTAATGTCAGAATAATTCAAGGGAAGTCTAAGTTGAGAAAATACAATACAATAGCGGCTGAAGGTAAAACAGACTAATGGGAGCCAACAACGTCTATAACGGTTCAGGGAAGGTCCTGTGAGCCAGGCAGAAAAGGGAAAGCATGCAAATAGTAGCTACACAGATCGGATTAAAAAGTCTGGACATTCATGTTCATGTATATTTCAGAGAAACAACCCTTTGGTGTAAGTATGGCCCATGCGGTATTTGAGGCATACTTACATTGATAATTACTATTTGTTTTCTGGACGTTCTTATTTGACTTGACCTTCCGCATCTTGCCTGGCAATGTAGCAAGAAAGTATTCCAGCTCGCCAGCAGTTGCTTTTTACAAACACTGCCTTCGAGCTGAGCACAAAATAGAGGCTTATCATTTGCTGAAATCTGTACTGCATTCATGAAAACCACGCAGTTCAGGTTCTTGAAAAAGCCCACCACACAGACAAAGCAAAATCTAACTGAGCTCTTTCTGGCTTCAGTTGAAACTTCGAGAGGGAGCAGTCAGCCCACTGTTTTGTAAGAGCAGCAGCAGCAGCGACGCTCCCTTAGCGGCAATCAAGAGAAGTCATGACAATAAAAGCCAGGTTTAAGTTCAAGGGAACAGCCAGGGTGACAAGAAAAGGGATGGTGGGAATACAGAAGACCAAGAATAAAGTTGTAGGGAGGACAAAAAGGTGAGCTTGAAGAAAGGAGGATGTAGCTCAGCTGACAGAATGCTTATCTCGCACACACGTGGCCCTGTGCTCAAGCTCCAACACTACATAAAAACTGGGCATGCTCTTGCATGCCTTGTAATCCCAGCATTTGAGAAGGATCACAAGTTCAAGAGTACCCCTGGCTAGTTCAAGTTCGAAGCCAGCATGGGCCACATGAGAGCCTGTCTCAAAAAGAGAGACAGGGGTTGCGGTATGGGCTCCAGAATGCAGAAACTGAAGGAGGATGGAAGCCTACAAGAGCTGAGAGCCATGGAATAAAAACTGCAAGCCCTGCCACTAGAAAAGCTCCAAACAGTAGTCCAGTTTTCAACTGCAAAGGATCTCAAATACTCAGGCACAGAAGCCAAGAGCGATCGAGTTCCTAGACCTATACAAGAGTCGCACCACTAGAGGGCGCCGCCTGCCGTCGGTCCCACCTGCCTGCTGTCTGTACTCACTACAGTCAACACAAAAGACACAAAAGCCGCCAAAGGTCGGTACTGGCAAGTCTTCGAACCTGCACAGGATTTCATAAGAGGTCAAGGCTAAAGGAACCCAGCCAACTGAGTGCTAACAGTTTGGGAGATAGCCTGACCATAGAAGCAACACAAAAAAGTTAACTTCAGGGGGCTAGAGAAATGGGTCAGCTGTTAAGAGCACTGGTTGCTCCTCCAGAGAACCGGGAACCAGCAGCCACATGGTGGTCCAAAGCCATTTGTAACTCCAGTTCCAGGGGATCTGGTAACCTCTTCTGGCCTCTGTAGGCACCAGGTGATACAGGTAAAAACATCCATACATAGAAAATGGAGGGGAAAAAAAAAGTTAACTTAAAAAAATTATTCATCACTGTGCCAACTTTCTTCTTCCACACATGGAGTTTAAGATAAAATGTCTCCCCTTCCCCTAAAACAAGTTTACATTGGATTCCCTGGATCCTGTGAATGTAACTCTACCTGGGAAAAGGTTCCTGGAAGATGCACTTAAGAACTTTCTGATAAGAAGATTCTGAATTATCCAGACAAACCTTAACATAATGGTAAGTGCCTGAAGAAGGTGACAGACAGACACACACAAGGTGAAGCGGTAGAACAGATTGGAAGGATGTGGCCACATCCCATGTGTTGAGTGACTTTTCCTGGGGCACCACTCACAGGGAACCAAGTAGACTAGTGTGGGAAGCCATGTGCAGGGTGACTTCCAGCAGCGTGGGCAAGGAGTGACTTAGAGAATGACGTAGGAAGGATTTTCTCCCAGAGCTTCCAAAGCCTGAGGACCGACTGACACCTTCCCTGTGGACTGCCGACCTTCACAGGTATAATAGAATCCATTTTCCCAGAGTCACCAAATGTCTATAAATCTACAACAGGAGCCAAACAAACTCATACACACACACACACGTTCCTACATATCCCTCCTATTATTCCAGAACTGCCTTGAAACAGCGCCAGATACCACGGCACCTTATTTATGTTATCACAATTAATCTACATAATTATACAACCCTCTTAAAATTTAAAATTCCATTATTTTGCCTCCTTCTTAGCTCTCTAATTTCCTCAATTATACCAGAAAGGTTCCTTCCTAGTTTACTTTAGTATTTGAACCAGAGCAAGGTCCACAGAATACACCTGAGTGATATGAAGGAATGTATTTTATAGCAATGGATGAATGAACAGAGACAAGGTCACACACAGGTTGTGGGAATGCGAGAGAAATTCCCAGAGCACAGACCCATCCATCCCCTAGAGTTTTGCTGTATGCATGCTCTTGCTCACAATGCAATCATCTATTTGTGCTCCAACACAGCTGGCCATGAGACAACTGGACTCACGGGGGTGTGGACACAACACAGTGGCCTTCAAACAGCTTGACCACACAGCTGCCATGACAGGCTTCTGGCAGGCAACACCTGGACCCATGAAAAGCCATGAGCTGCCCTCACCCAGTGGGGCCTGCATCTAAGAGGAAATACCTGACATTCCAAACATTCCCTATACACCTAGACAAATGTCAGTCAATCAGGGTCCTGAACCCTCGAAATCCCCTCACCCCAACCTCTGCTATGATTAAAAACCCCACCCTGCCTGGGCCCTGGGCTCTCTGCTCTCCACTGCATCTGACAGACAGAGAGACCAAGCCCCTCGCTTGAAATTAAAAGCTCTTTGCTTTTACATGCGGGATTTGGTCTCCCTGGTGGTCTTTTGGGGGTCCCCGAGATCTGGGCATAACTCTAGGGCTCTGTGGAGAATCAGAGGACAGCCCAATACTGTCTGAGAAGCAGGGAGGTGGGGGGAGTTAAACATGGCCAGGTGAGAAAGGTTTGCCAAGCAGTGTCAGTCAATGTGCCCCACCTGGGAGCAAAATGGCCTTACGACACTCAAGGGGTACACTGTGCTGGTGGTCGGGAATGGGTAGGGGTGCAAGGAAGTATCTTGTAGGCAACAGGGAACGGGATTTAAAGGATTTTTTTTTAAAAAAAGGAAGCATATTCAGCCGGGCGGTGGTGGCGCACGCCTTTAATCCCAGCACTCGGGAGGCAGAGGCAGGCGGATCTCTGTGAGTTCGAGGCCAGCCTGGTCAACAGAGTGAATTCCAGGAAAGGCGCAAGCAAAGCTACACAGAGAAACACTGTCTCGAAAAACCATTTTTTAAAAAAGGAAGCATATTCAGATTGATTTTTGAAAAACTATTCTGGTTGCAAATGGAGAAGAGACTAAAGCAAGGGACCCCACCCCCACACCCTCCCACCCCTTCACCCCACCCCCGCCTGTCTGCTCCCTCTCTCTTCCCAGCTCGCTAACACAAGAATTCCTGTAAGAGGCCTTATTTTATTCTACCCGCTGGTGATGGTAGAGGCCACCCCTGATCGCTGTGTCCAGGCCTAAGACAAGTCAGGGAGAAGTGACCATCGGCTTCAAACTGATACAGCCACTTACGAGCTGTGAAAACTAGGCATATTCTTTAACCGCTCTAACTTGGTGCGTTTCTACATGCCAAGGCTTTAACCATTACGTTCCCTTGAGGTCCCTGGATTTGAAAGACATTTCCCAGTGACGTCTGTATGATTCTGAGAAGATCAGAATTCATGAGCTCACCCTGCAACCTTCACCAAAACCCCAGCTCCAGGAAGATGGAAGGCGGGGTGGCTGGGAGATTTGGGTCTGAGAGAAGTTTAGAAATTCAAAACTGTCCGCAGGTGGCATGGGCGGGAACTGCCTTGGCACCATGGTTTACAGTCGCGGAGGGACAGCGAAGGCCTCTTTATTTCTGCACCTTAGCAAGAAAATACAGGGCAGGGAGGTCTGCCCCGTGGGATGCATATACATCATCCGCTGTCCTAGATGAACTGAGGCTAAAGGGAAAAAAGAAACGGCGTTGGCAGACAGCGACACGCAAGCGCAGTACCTCTTTCAGGAAGCAATCTCAGCGCAGCCGCATTCCCTCGGTGCGGCCCACTTTATCCTGCGGGCAGGGTTAGCCCCGCAGCGCGCATGTGCGGATCTCTAGGTTCAGCCCCGCCCAGCAGCGTGGGTGCGGCTCAGCCACCTAGAGAGTTCGCACTAGCAAACAGCTCCTAGATCCCGGCTGGATACTGCTGCCTTCTGCTGGACTGGCTGACACTTGCAGCAGGTGCATTATCTGGTGCATCTTCGGCTAGATCCCAGAAGGAAGGAAAGATTTTTAGCACGAAAGAAGTTTGTCTTTCAGGGGACCCACCCTGGTGGAACCTCTCCCGATGCCAAACAACGTACTCACTGTCTATAAATTGTTCCTATTTTTAGTACAGGGAGCCGAAGTTCCAAAATGTGAAGTAGGATGTCCGGTCAGAGTCCAAGTTGATCTGGTTTAAAGCCCGAGTTCCCTTACAGCTTACTGTCTCTAGGATCAGACAGATGTGGGCGTGACATCAAGATCCTGCTTTTACACTGTGAGACCAGAGCTGCCAGCCTTACAAGTCCTGGAGGAATAGTACAGAATGCAAGAGTTGGAAAGCGTTTTGAATCTTGCCAGTCCAGGGAAATCAGTTCCCAGAAAAGAACTGTAAGTTGGCATGAAGTCGTGCCTCTTGGTAAATTCTCACGCCGCTCCAGTTTTGCTCTCCAGACTGAAAATAGTAACCAGGACGAACCCTCTGCTCTCTGTTCCACAGCAGCAGCCCAGGTATTGAGGAAGAATCCAGGATGCTGTGGTGTGGGGAATAACAGAATTCCCCAGAATACACAAACTAATCTAACATCATGTACGTCAAATCTTGTAACATTCATTTGCTGGACCTATTCCTTCCACAGTGAAGGTATTTGGGAAGTAATGTCAATGTATCTTGAGAACTGGGAGGTCTAAACCAGTCCTAGGGGATTTTCACAGGAGCACCAGCAGCTTGTCACAGGGATTAGAGGCAGTGGCATCCAGATGTTTGCCTCTGAGTTCTCCTGGCTCTCCTTCCCACCCTGCCATGTCCACCCTCACCCCAGCCTTCTCTCTCCCCTCAGACTCACAGAACACTTTCCCTACCCCAAATAAAATGAGAACCTTCTTAGAATCCCTCATTGTTTCAACAACATGATCTGAATAAATGCCTTCCTCTCTGGGAGAGTAATTTTCCTTCTAAGAGAATGTGTCTCAGACTAGCTGCTCCAAGATCACTTTCACCTTGCCACCACAAACTTAGAAGCTGCAGATAGGCGCATGATGCTTCTACTGGTCACACACTATTTAAATCATTTTTTAAAAATCCCAACACTCGGGAGGCAGAGGCAGGTGGATCTTTGAGTTCGAGACCAGCCTGGTCCACAAAGTGAGTTCCAGGACAGCCAAGGCTACACAGAGAAACTCTGTCTCAAACAACAACAAAAATCTCTGTGCACTATGGGAACTGCAGACTTGCAAACATAAGGAGAGGAGGATCTTTCTCAGGCTGAACTTCCGACTGCCATAGCCAGCAACTGTATTTCACAATCTGATAAGCAGGCACACGCTAGAGCATTTTATGTCCACCAAGCTGACACTGCAGAAAATAGTCACAGGAATGCTACACACATAAGAGGAAGAAGGTTTCAATCAAAAGAGCACAGGACAGGATGAATTGTGTGAGAAGACTGAGTCGGCACGGGGAACCATTGTGAAATTGGTTGTGTCCCTCACAGTAAACCAGCAAAGCCATAACACGAATAGGGAAGAAAAAGAGGAAAGAATAATCCAGCCAAAAAATTATACTTCTCAATAACCTTAAATGTAAATGACTTTGGCTTACCAATGAAGGCATGAAGACTAGTTGGCTGGACTTAAAACACTAGATCCAGCCAGGCAGTGATGGTGCACACCTTTAATCCCAGTAGTCGGGAGGCACAGGCAGGTGGATCTCTGAGTTCGAAGCCAGCCTGGTCTATAAAGTGAGTTCCAGGACAGCCAAAGCTACACAAAGAAACCCCACCTTGAAAAAACCAAATTCATTCTTTTTCTCTCTCTGTCTCTCTCTGTTTCTCTCTCTCTCTCTCTCTCTCTCTCTCTCTCTCTCTCTCTCTCTCTCTCTCTCTCTCTCCAAGAAACACAACTCATGGGTAAAGACAGAGAATGGAAAATAATTTAAGTGATTGGAGGCCAAAAACCAGTTAGCATAGCTAGTCTAACATCTCATAAGCATTCTTCAAGTCAAAATTAGAAGAGATTTTTTTTTTAAAAAAAAAGGTACTGCATTATTAATAAGGGGACAAATTAATCAAGAAGATACAACAATTATAAATATATAGTCACCAAACAGTGGAGCCCTAATTTCATAAGCAAACATTAAAGGACACAGAAAGTCAGACATGCTCTAGAATAATACTAGAGGGTGACTTCAATACCTTACCCTCATCTTTAACTAATGTTCAGTGTTGTATAACAGTATCCTCTGAATTGAAACATTGCATCTGAGCGGGAGGCTCCTTAAAACTCAAGACATTCTAAAGGGATGAAGCTCAACACCACTCAGTAAGCAACTCACAAGTCTCAGGAAATCCCTGAAATGTAACAGATTCACAAAGATTCTTCCCTCCCCAAGGTTATATAAACAATAAGGACTGCTCAAAAAAGGAGAACATCAAGCATGTTGAGCAGCTTGTAAATCATACAAAGAGCTCCACAAACACATTTCACATATAGTGACTTAGGGTGCTGCTGCTGCCTCTAAGCCATTCCTACTCCTGTAAGGGACCCCAATAAATTCACTGGTTCACCAAGGTGAACTTGGTAGAATCCATTCTTCGATCTGTAAGCAATGCCCTATCTGGGGTGAGAAGAACTTTCTTCACATGTCTCATGAAATGCACACACCAGTTTCTTTCCCTGTGTGGGGCAGCTACCCATCATCCCCACAGTTCCCCAGAGTTTTTTTGAGTGCAACCAGCAGGAAATATTAGAGAGAAGGATTTAGAGTGTGGAGATAGAAAATACAGGATAGCCTCCAGAGGGCCTGGGACCTATTCCAATGGGCCCTGACTGTCTCTGCCCTAAGGTATTTATAGAAACGCCAAGGGGTAGAGCAAAAGACCTCCCCCAGCTCAGCCAAGTGCAGACCATCTCAGACACCTGCACTCAGGCCTGTGGTCCTAATCATCCTCTATGTGGACCTGCTGGGTAAAGCCACTAGGAACCTGAAAATGGACTCCCACATCCCTGGAAATAGCACTAATACAGTTTGAATGCCTTTTTAAGACTCACATGTGAACCAGTCAGCATAGTGCCCAAGCAGGCATAAGAACAGGTCCTATGTGCCAAGTGTCCTCTTCCTGGACACTGAAGCCAGCATACCCTGCAGGAACAAGTCCTCAAATTCTACTTATTCCAGTGTACACTTGGTCACATCAGTAGCTCAGACTAGCCAATCTTGGTCCTTCTCTATACTGCTTTCCTGTTTCTAGAATATACCATCCAGTCTTCTTGATCTTTCAGTGTTGGGGCCACATTTTGACAACCTAGTCAGGGATAACTCCAACTTTGATTGAATGATCTTTTGAGTCCCTTTTGCTAGCATTCCAGCTCAGTCTGTCACTGGGGGGAGGTCAGGACAGGAACCTGAAGGCAGGAGCTGTTGCAGATTCTATGGAGGGATGCTGCCTACTGGTTTACTCCCCAAGGCTTGCTCAGCCTGCTTTCTTATAGCACCCAGCACCACAAGCCCTGGGGAGGCACCCACAATTAGCTAGGTCCCCCCACATCAATTACTAGTTAAGAAAATGCGCTACAGACTTGCCTACAGACCGATCTTACGGGAGCATTTTCTCAGTTGAGAGTGAGTCCCTCTTCTCAAATGACTCTAGCTTCTGTCAAGTGGACTTATATAAAACTAGCTAGCAAGTTGATAAAGACTTTACCTATGGAAGATACTCACAAAGCTTAATAGTTCTTCCTGACAAAGACCACAGCACTTGTCTTGTTTCCAGAGAGCAAGGAAAGAGCCTATCCATAGTGCTGGCCCTTGGCACACTGGAAGTTAATCTGAAAACCTGTTGCAAAAACAGGCTTGCGCTGGTTCCTTGGTTTCCTGGGAATTCCAGAAGTGGCCCCCCAGAGAACTGTCTTCTGGAGACTGGGGTTTGACAGGGACTAGGTACCCAACTGAAGGGCGGGGAGCACAAATGGGGGGAGGGCTGGAGGGATGCAGAAGCTTTGGGGACCCATAGCCCACCTGCCTGGGCTCCCTCTAGGTCAGTCCACTAGTCCTTTCATTCGGGAGGCTCCAGAATCATGCCAGATTCCACCCCACAATACTGTGTCTCTGAGATGTTCCTCTCGGACCCTGCAGCTGGTCACCTGTTGGGCCTCCACTTTCTGGCCTCAGGTGAGGTACCATTAGCCCCGGCAGGCAGGTAGCCTATCTCTGCCACTCCATGCAGATTCTTGGTGGGTCAGTATTGTGGGCTGCTCACCGTCCCCTGCTCCTGCCATACGGCTGCCCCAGGTGGATCTCCCGCCACAGCCCTGCCACAGAGCTGCTCGTCCACCATTCCCAGCATTCGAAGGTGCCATCTCCAGCCAAGGGCAGCTTGGTTCTGGGTTTTGGGGCAGTTTGTGCTGAGTTTATTAGTCCCAAGAGGAGGCGAACCCTGGTGGCCCAAAGGTCTCTGGTCAGTTCAGTCTGCCCAACACACAGTGTAGCACCATCCACAGCAATCACCTGCTTTCCATCCAGTTGAGTCTTCCTTAGTCTGCCTGAAGTCACTGTCCTGTGGGTGATCCAGGAGGGCCACTTGTCCCCTCTTTCCTTGGAGACGCCCTGGACGTGGTCATTTGCTGCGTCATATACCTTGTTGGGCTTTGCCAAACTGAGAAAGAAACAAGCATAAGACAAAATTTGAAGTAATCAAAGCAAAACAGCCGAAAATCAAGAGAAAAAAAAGTTACACGAAAAAGGCCCGATTAAGCAAAATCCAAATTTTGCAAAGGAAAAACAAAGAAAAATCAAATCAGAGAGATCAGGGAAAGATAAATTTAAACCTAATTTCCGGTTTAGTACATTTGCATGGCGTTTGTAGTATAGGACCTCATGAATCAAACACAGTCACTAGTGAAGCTTTTCTCATTCAGTTGCATTTCCCACCGATAGGCAGCAGGGGGCGGTAGAGAGCGGTGCCTCTGTGAGCAAGGTGCTGCCTTCCTCTAATAGTCTGTGTGGAAGACTATGCAATAGAAAAGGGGCGGAGCGGGGGTGCGTGATTTCTTCATTGCATCCTGTTTAAGGAATACAACTTACTGAAATTCATTACAAGGAAAAAAGGAAGGGAAAAAAATGACAGGCTATAAGATGGAACTTTAAGCAGAGCAGTGGGCAATGACCTGAACGCGACCTGTCCCTCTCCTCAGCCAGCCATCTTGACTCAGTGAGCTTTAGCCAAGGCTGTGGGGTCCTTTCAGGTTAACACTGGGGATAGAGATTTTCTCAGGAAACAGAGAACGTTCCAGTAAGCAATAATGGTATAAGAACCGCTGATGATCATGAGCATCTTCTACGTGCCAGTCACTTTAATTATTTTACAGATATCACTGTCCTTTTCACAGCCACCCCCTGAGGTAGATGCCACTACAAGCAGAAAATGCAAAGATGGGTCAGATCCAGGTTTAGGAGACTTCGTGGTCATTCCACAGAGCTCACCTTCTGCTGCTCACCCTTTCCTACAAAGGAAAGCACGGACCGACCATTCGCAATACACAGTAGGAAATACACAGTAGTATTTGCTATTGTTATTAATACAGTGATTGATATGTGTCCTCTAGGAGCTTAATACCTAAGGTAAGGAGTTTGGCAAAATTAATAATGTGTGAGAGATACCAAATGAATGAATTAATCAGTTGGTCAATCAAACTAACATGTAATAGATGCACATCAGCATTTCCAGTGAAGGAAACGATGTACAGAGGGAATGTCAGACCTGGGTCATAGCTGGCTGTTTAAAATTTTACAGGAGAAGCCTCCATGCCACTAACAGAGAGCAATTTCTGATTCTAAGTGGCTGTGATACACAATCTGAATGTTTGATTGCCTAGATTAAAGGCATTAAAAAATCCTCACGAGGCACCAAAATTCAGTTGATTTGAACACATTAATAATTAACTCCACGTTACCAATAATGCATTGGTCCAATGACAATAAGGAGCAAAATAGAGCACTTTCCCTTGGCCATTTCACCAAGAATGAACCCAGATTTTATTTCCGTACTTCAGGCTTCCCGTGTCTTCCACCTTCTTGTCTGTCTGCTGTATGAGTCTGAATCTGTGCCTGCCTGAAGGCTGTCTTGTGAGTCTGACCCTGTGCTTGTCTGTCCATGTGAATGTGTCTGTGGAAAGTGGGGATGTATGTCTGTCTGGGTGACTGTTCCTAAGAAAGTGTTTTACTCTGTAGTTACTGAGCATCACAGAAAAACATCACATGAGGAAAGAACGAGGGACAGTTCACAGAAACCTTGACTGGAATTTTACAAGGGATTAAATCACTGACTCCATCTGATTCCAAATGACCCAGGTAACAAACATCGTTGTTTATCAGGCAATATCCGCATGCTGTGTTTGGAATTTATGGTGGATATTCATTTCATAAGATTGCTTTCAACCTCTGTTTTTGCTGCCTTCAGCAAATGATTATCAGAACAGGCATGCCTTGTTCTAGGTCAGGGATGGACGGTACATAAATTAAGACCACAGCTGTATATACTAGCTTGTGAGAGGGGATTACACTGCAAAGCCAAGGCAAGGAAGGTTGAGTCCCCTAAAACAGGCTAAACAAATAGGCTGAGTACACAGTAGGAGAGCAGTCCTAAGTAACCTCAAAATGTATTGTTAACTTTATCTGCGGAGTCCAACAAAAATCCCAGTCTTTTAAAATGTAAGAACTATTCTCATCATAATGCACTGCCACATGTGATCATCATATGCTTGTGGGTGTTTGACTAAAAATATCTTCTTCATTATAATTCACTAGAGCAATAGCATGATGCCTACATTTTGGCCAAAGAAAGCACCTAGTTGCTGATTTTGAGGGTTCATAATTAATTTCCCAGATATTTTCCTATTAGCTCTGGAATAGAACGGGATGCCAATTCACGAACTGTGGCGTAAGGAACATGGGCAGGAATATCATGTTAATTGAAACTTGAAGTCTGGGAGGGAGCCAACGGGCAAGGAGCCAGTTGGACCACATACTGGAACCTCATACTGGAGACCTGGAATGGGTTGAGCCAAGGGGTTGGTGGGGAAAGGGCTCTGTCACTGGTGAAAACAAAGGAGTCCTCACCGCTGCCGAACTGCAAATTAGAAGCAGAGTGAACTGATTCAGCAACAAGCTGCATTCACATTCACGAAGGGCCTTGGCTCAGCGTGGTTTCCTCCCCTTGAGTCAACTGCTTAAGTCATCCGGACTTTGCTCTCTCCAGATGTTGCTGAGTGGAAAACTCACATCGTGGGGTGAAAGGTAATTTCTGTGTGCAGCTTGCTTCTCATTGGTTGTTATTAACTGAACTCAATGCTCTTCATGTCTGGGCACATAAAAGTCCCGGAGAGCATCTGTCTTAAATGACCCCTCACTCTTTTGTTTAACAGTAAGAGAAGGGGCCGGAAAGATGGATCAGCGGATGAAGATGTTGCTGTGCGACCTAATAACCCGAGTTTTGTTCTAGAACTCACATAAGGGTGAAAACTGAGACTCCACAAAGGTGTCCTCTGACCTCCACATGTATACCATGGCATGAATATACCCACACATGCCCACCATCATACATAGTCATAATCAATGCAATTAACTTTAAAAAGCAAAAGAATTATGTTCTTCTCCATGGCTAATGGATTACATTTATTCACTAGCACGCGTGGGTGGCATAACTCCAACTTATTTAAAATAAATTTCTTGAAAATAAAAGACAGACACTAAAGATAACTCAAATTCCCTGGTCTGCGAGTCTCCACAGAGCTGTGGCTCTACATGTGACTCCCAGAATACAAACATCAAACAGAAAACTGGACGGTGAGCAAGAAAACCTGATGTATTAGTCTATATTTCTCCCTCAAGCCTTTTTGAGCTAAGTCTTCTTGCTGCAATAAAATTGGCATCCTTAAGGAAAAGCATACAATTGTCTCTGATAAGGCTGCTTGTCCTCCCTACAGTTTTCCTCTAGTGCATTGAGCAATGTTTTTAATCTAAAAGGAGGAGTCCCAAGGGAAAGATTGGGGGAAAGAAAAAAGAAAGAAACAATGTCTAGAAGCACCCATCTCTCGGTGATGCAACAGGAGTTACCTACTGAGGTCCAGTCTGGCACGTGTTTAACAAGAGGGGAGATTCCACCGGTTCCCTCTCCTTTACTTTTATGCATACTTTTACTTTTAGGCATAACAGGCTGCTGCTTGTCGTAACAGGTTGAAGTGGGATCTCTAAGAAGTTTCTTGGAAAGAAGGGACGTGGATGTTCAAGGCATCGGAAATGCTGGCCAGGTGTGTTGTGGAATTAACACAGCTGCCACACCTTAGGCGGGCTCTGGCATACCTCACAGAAATTGCAGCAGCTGAGGCTAGTCTTAGAGAGTCAGAGAAGCTGGAGAGATGGCACAGGGGTGAAGAGCATGCCCTGGTCTTCCGGAGGACCCGAGTTTGGTTTCCTGCACCCACGTCAGGAGGCTCACAGCTGAATAAAAAGGAAATAAAAGGAGGAGGACAGGGCTGCTCCTCAAGTATGGATAGATAGAAGGGAGAAAGCAGGAAGGGGGAAGAGTCCAGGCTGAACATGGCTGACAGACTAAACTGGACCCTGAGCAGAGAGATGGGGAGGGAGAGCAAGGGAGGAACCACTGAGCAAGAGGGGCAGCCCAAGCAAAGAGATCAAGAGAGCAGTATAGCCAAAATGGCTGAATGATATGGGGATCAAGCTGGGGGACAGGAAGATGAAGCCCAGGTCCTAGGAGGGAGAGGTTTCCAGGTTTATTTGAGACCTAACAACCACCTGAGACTCCAGCCCCCATGGATCTGATACCCTCTTCTGGACTCTGAGAGCACCTGTGTGCACACATGCATACAGAGGCACTCAGGCATACATGCATGCACAAAATTAAAAAGAAAAAATCTTTTAAAATAAATAAATAATAAGCATTAGGATAAGGATGAAGAGAAAGAAACTGGTTTTCATGAAAGGACTTTTGAAAACATTTTGGTAAGTTATTCCAGTCATGAAGCCATTAATAATGTTGGCTTTTAGGGTTAAGTTCTCAAATGATGATGTTTTAAGCCTATGAACCTTAAAATAAACAAGGAATGTCCATGGAATGTCCCTCATTGTGACTGGGGATGTGGCTAAGTCAAAGTGACCCTATACTTTAGGGTCTCTTCCTCTTCCTTCTCCTGCTCCTCCTCCTCTTATCCCTTTCTTTCTTTCTTTTCTTTCTCCCCTTCCTTCCTTCCCTTTCTTCCTTTCTTTTCTTTTCTCTCCCTCTCTCTCTCTTCCTTCTTCTTTTTCTTCATCTTCTCAAAGATCTTTTTGGTTTTATGCTGCCTCATTCAATGATTTCAATGATTCCCAATCATCCAGGGAATCACATTGGAAAGTACCAATGCCTGGCTCCCTGCTCCAGACTTTATAATTTAGTTGGGATAGATAAAAATACAGGCATGAGAGGCATTTTCTAAATTAATCTTTCTATATTATGACATTTGCAGATTCACACGAGGCTAGAAAAATAATGTCAAGACTGTACACTTGTTCAAGTTCCTTTAAAATCAGGAGTAAGAAAGGGATGTTCACACTCAGTGCTCTTATTCAATGTAGTATTCAAACTCTCAGCTGAAGCAATAAAAAAAAAGATGAGAAGAATAAAACCATAAAGAAATCAGACTATCTCTTTTTGCAAATGGCATGAGGCTATACTTTAAAAACCCCCAAATCCTTAAGACTCCACCAAAAACTCTTATACATGATACACATTTTTTTTTCAACAAAGTCACCCTACAAAAAACCCGTAGATTTTATTTACCAATAATGAACCCAATGAGAAAGAAATCAGTGTTTTCTGGACATGACAGGGCCACTATACTCATGAACACACAACAGATGTGTTTGCCTGCCCAAGATCAATCTAGTCGACATTCCAACATGGTGGGAAAGAGCAACAAATTCTCTTTACCTCTGAGGCAACTCTTCCAACCCCAAATCTTTTTCTTTTTAATTTTTTCTTTTATTTTTGAGATTATAGTATAATTACATCATTTTCTCCTTTCCTTTCCCCCTTTAAAACCCTTGTGTATACCCATTCTTGATCTTTTTCAAGTTCATTGATTGTTGTTACATGCACGCACGTGTGTATGTGTGTGTGTATGTGTGTATGTGTGTATGTGGGTATGTGTGTGTGTGTGTGTGTGTGTGTGTGTGTGTGTGTGTGTGTACAGACATATTCCTAAATATAACCTGCTCAGTCTGTGTAATGTTACTTCTATTTATGTTTTCAGGACTGACCACTGGTATTTGATAACCAATTGGTCTTCCCTGGAGAAGACTATTTCTCCCAATTTGAGCATTTCTTAGTTGCCTGTAGTGTTTTGTGCAGGGTTGAGACCTTGTGGTCTTTCCTCAGTTCGTTTTGCCATATCTGTTGTTGTCTTGGTTTAGCTCATGTTGAGGAAGTCACGTTGGTGAGACTTTATTCATATTGCTTCTGACATTACTAGGTCTCACATCAAACTCACTGACTCTCTGGCTCTTGCAATCTTTCTACCTCCTCTTTGGGAATGTTCCCTGAGCCTTAGGTGTGGGAGTTATATTGTAGATGCATCCAATGGGACTAGGATCCGTAACTCTGCATTTTAATAGGCTGTGGCTTTCTGTAATGGTCTTCATCTATTGCAAAGAGAAGTTTCTTTGAGGAAAGTTAAGGACTGCACTTATGTGTGGGTGTCATGACCAATATTTAGTACATAACCAATATTAGTGGTTAGGGATGGTCCTGGTTTATTTAAGTGATGGTTGTAGGTTCTCCTCAAAACTTCACTAGCTCTGGGTAGTTGGCTGGGTTTCCAGTACCAGGAATGGTTTCCCCTTATTAAGTGGTTCCTAAGTCAAGTTAGAGAGTAGCTGGTTACCTTCAAGGTATATGCGCCATTACTGCACCCTTAGATGTATCATTCCATGCTGGTTATTGTGGTTCATGGGTATCATAGCTGGGTAGGGCTATTGGTTGCTTCTCTCCTTTGGAAGGTCTCATGGCACCTTCTGGTACCTTGAAAGCTAGTCCTCATGGAGGAGGCATTTGGGTTAGTTCTGGCTCAGGGGCCTCTGGGCTCTGTGTCTGAAGGGCATTGTGTCTTCAGCAATAGGGACTTACCTTCCAGCTCCAGGGTGCAACCAAGGGCAATATGTATAGTTTTGACTGTTTGAGAGTCTCTTAGACAATCCTGATCAACAACTCAAAAGAGGGCTTCATATGGCTGGTGCTGGGGTTTTGTTAGGTGACCATTGGCTCTTGGAGGGAGCAATGTCAGTTCAGATGAGAAAAATTTCATTTAAACTATATGTGTACATTTACACACAGAATTATGTTATAATAGGGTTTTTTGAGTAGATTATTAATGGTATGATTACTTATGACTTCTTCAAACATCCTTGCTATTATTTTACCCACCTCTTTCCTTCTCCTGTACACATACAGTGAAAATAAAGGTGAAGAAACTTCTCTGAGATCATATCTTACCACAGTCACAGTGTGCTGTGGGATGGTCTGTATGTCAAATCTGTTGCTCTGATTGGTCAATAAATAAAACACTGATTGGCCAGTGGCCAGGCAGGAAGTAGGTAGGACAAGGAGAGAGGAGAATTCTGGGAAGCAGAAGGCTGAGGCAGAGAGACACTGCCAGCCACCGCCATGACCAGCAGCATGTGAAGACGCCAGGAAGCCACCAGCCACATGGCAAGGTATAGATTTATGGAAATGGATTAATTTAAGCTGTAAGAGCAGTTAACAAGAAGCCTGCCATGGCCATACAGTTTGTATGCAATATAAGTCTCTGTGTTTACTTGGTTGGGTCTGAGCGGCTGTGGGACTGGCGGGTGACAAAGATTTGTCCTGACTGTGGGCAAGGCAGGAAAACTCTAGCTACAACAGTGACTACCATCAAGATGACAATGAGAGGCCCTGAGGCACAACCTGTGTCCTCCACCCCACCTCCACCCATTGCACTCCCAGTTGCAGGCCAGCAGGCAAGACTCCTGTGGATAGGCCTTCCTGCCACCACCACCCACTGGATCCTCTGATCTACAAGTCCGACTCTGCCCTTCAAACCCATTCATTCCCCCAACACCCCAGCAGCTCCCTGAGACACAAACACTGCCAGTGCCCATTGGCCAAGAGTGGCTCCCTGAGACACAGACACCATTTGCACTGATTGGAAGTCTCAATTCTGAACATCTATGCCCAAAATACAAGGGCACCCACATTTGTAAAAGAAACATTACTAAACTTTAAATCACACATCAAACCCTACACACTAGTAGTAGGAGACTTCAATACCCCACTCTCACCAATGGACAGGTCTGCCAGACAGAAACTTAACAGAAAAATAAGGGAACTAACAGATGTTATAATTCAAATGGACTTAATAGATATCTACAGAGCATTCCACCCAAACACAAAAGAATATACCTTCTTCTCAGCACTCTATGGAACCTTCTCTGAAATCGACCACATGGCCAGTCACAAAGCAAATCTCAACAGATACAAAAAAAATGGAATAACCTGTATTTTATCAGACCACCATGGCTTAAAGTTAGATTTCAACAAAAACAAAAATTACAGAAATCCTGCAATCTCATGGAAACTGAATAATGCTTGACTGAATCACCACTGGGACAAGGAAGAAATAAAGAAAGAAATTAAATACTCCCTAGAATTCAATGAAAATGAATGTACAGCATACCCAAACTTATGGAACACCATGAAAGTAGTGCTAAGAGGAAAATTCATAGCAGTAAATGCCCACATAAAGAAGTTGTAGAAATCTCACACTAGTGATTTAACAGCACACCTTAAAGCTCTAGAACAAGAAGAAGCAAACTCATCCAGGAGGAATAGATGCCAGGAAATAATCAAATTGAAGGCTGAAATCAATAAAATAGAAACAAAGAGAACAATACAAAGAATCAATGAAACAAAGAGTTGGTTCTTTGAGAAAATCAACAAGAGAGAGAAGCTCTTATCCAAACTAACCAAATGGCAAAGAGAGAACATCCAAATTAACAAAATCAGAAATGAAAAGGAGACATAACAACAGACAATGAGGAAATCCAGAGAATCATCAGTCCATACTTCAAAAACCTGTACTCAACAAAACTGGAAAATCTAAAAGAAATGGACAATTTTCTGGATAGGTGTTGCTGGAGGGCTTCTCTCCAGGTTCCCCAAGCCCCGCAGTCCCACAATCCACTTATAAAATAATCACTCAGACGCTTATATCACTTATAAACTGTATGGCCGTGACAGGCTTCTTGCTAACTGTTCTTTTATCTTAAATTAACCCATTTTTATAAATCTATACCTTGCCACGTGGCTGGTGGCTTACCAGAGTCTTTACATGCTGCTTATCCTGGCGGTGGCTGCAGTGTCTCTCCTTCCTTCTTCCTGTTTCCCCAATTCTCCTCTCTCCTTGTCCCACCTATACTTCCTGTCTGGTCACTGGCCATCAGTGTTTTATTTATATAGAACGATATCCACAGCAGATAGGTACCATATACCAAAATTAAATCAAGACCATATAAACAATTTAAATAGACTTATAACACCTAAAGAAATAGAAGCAGTCATTAAAAGTCTCCCATCTAAAAAAAGCCCAAGGCAAGATGGTTTCAGTACAGAATTCTGCCAGAATTTAAAAGAAGAGCTAATACCAATACTCCTCAAATTGTTTTGCACATTAGAAACAGAAGGAACATTGCCAAACTCTTTTTGTGATGCTACAGTTAACCCTGATATCTAATCCACACAAAGTGGAACAAAAAAAGAGAATTACAGACCAATCTCCCTCATGAACATTGATGAAAAAATACTCAATAAAATACTGGCTAACTGAATCCAAGAACACACCAAAAAAATCATTGACCATGATCAAGTCAGCTTCATCCCAGAGATTCAGGGATGGTTCAACATATGAAAATCTGTCAATGTAACCCGCCATATAAACAAACTGAAAGAAAAAAAAACATATGATCATCTCATTAGATGCTAAAAAAGCCTTTGACAAAATCTAACACACATTCATGATAAAGGTCTTTGTAGCTGGAGAATTTTCTCTCCAGGTCCCATCAAGCCATGGCAGTCCAACAGCCCACTTATAAAATAAACACACAGATGCTTATATTATTTAAACTGTTTGGCCATGGCAGGCTTCTTGCTAACTGTTCTTATATCTTAAATTAACCCATTTCTATAAATCTATACCTTGCCACATGGCTTGTGGCTTACTGGCATCTTCACTTGCTGCTTGTCATGGTGGCAGCTGGCAGTGTCTCCCTCCACCTTCCTGTTCTCTCAGTTCTCTCTGTTAGTCCCACCTTTACTTCCTGCCTGGCTACTGGCCAATCAGTGTTTTATTTATTGACCAATCAGAGCAACACATTTGACATACAGACAGACAGACCATCCCACAGCAGGTCTTGGAGAGATCAGGAATGCAAGGAACATAAAAAAGGCAATTTACAGCAAGCCAAGAGCCAACATCAAATTAAATGGAGAGAAACTCAAAGTGATTCCATTAAAATCAGGAATGGAATCCTGTCCACTCTCCCCATATCTATTCAATATAGTACACAAAGTTCTAGCTTAGAGAAGTAAAACAACAAAAGGAGATCAAGGGGATATAAATTGGAAAGGAAGAAGTCAAACTTTTGCTATTGATATGATAGTATACATAAGTGATCCCAAAAGTTCTACAATGGAACTCCTACAACTGATAAATACCTTCAGCAATGTGGCAGGATACAAGATTAACTAAAAAAAAAAAAAAAAAAAAAAAAAAACAAAAAAAAACAACAGTAGCTCTCCTATATACAAATGATAAACAGGCTGAGAAAGAACTCAGAGAAACATCTTCCTTTACAATAGCCACAAATAATATGAAACACCTTGGGGTAACTCAAACTAAGCACGTGAAAGACCTGTATGGCAAGAATTTTAAATCTTTGAAGAAAGAAACTAAAGAAGATATCAGAGAATGGAAAGATCTCCCATGCTCATGGATAGGTAGAATCAACATAATAAAAATAGCAATCTTACAAAAAGCAATCTACAAGTTCAATGCAATCCCCATCAAAATCCCAACACAATTCTTCACAGACCTTAAAAGTATAATACTCAACTTCACATGAAAAAAAAAAAAAACCAGGATAGCTAAAAGAATCCTGTATAATAAAGCAATCTCTTGAGGCATCACCATTCCCAACTTCAAGCTGTACTATATAGAGCTATAGTAATGAAAACAGTTTGGTATTGGCATAAAAAACTGATATGTGAACCAATAGATTCTAATCGAAGACTCTGACATTAATCCACATATCTGTGAACACCTGATTTTTGACAAAGAAGCCAAAACTGTGCAATGGAAAAAAGAAAGCATCTTCAACAAATGGTGCTGGCATAACTGGATGTCAACAGTGTAGAAGATTGCAAATAGATCTATTTCTATTGGCACGCATAAAACTCAAGTCCAAGTGAATCAAAGACCTCAACATAAATCCAGTTACACTAAACCTGATTGAAGAGAAAGTAGGAAGTAGCCTTGAATGCATTGGCACAGGAGACTACTTCCTAAATATAACACCAGTAGCACAGACACTGAGAGCAACAATCAATAAATGGGACCTCCTGAAACTGAGAAGCTTCTGTAAAGCAAAGGACACGGTAAATAAGACAAAACAACAGCCTACAGAATGGGAAAAGATCTTCACCAACCCCACTTCTGACAGAGGGCTGATCTCCAATATATATAAAGAACTCAAGAAACTAGATATCAAAATACCTAACAATCCAATTAAAAACTAGACTACAGAGCTAAACAGAGAATTCTCACAGAAGAATCTCAAAAGGCCAAAAGACATTTAAGGAATTGCTCAACATCTTTAGTCATCAGGGAAATGCAACTCTGAGATTCCATCTTACACCTGTCAGAATGGCTAAGATCAAAAACACTGATGATAGTTTATGTTGGAGAGGATGTGGAGCAAGGGGAACAATCCTCCACTATTGGAGTGCAAACTTGTACAGCTATTTTGGAAATCAGTATGGCAGTTTCTCAGATAATTGGGAATCAATCTACCCTAAGACCCAATTGTAGCTAGAATTTTCTTGCCTTGCCCACAGTCAGGACAAATCTTTGTCACCCGCCAGTACCACAGCCGCTCAGACCCAGCCAAGTAAACACAGAGACTTATATTGCTTTATAAACTGTATGGCCATGGCAGGTTTCTTGCTAACTGTTCTTATAGATCAGTTAAAATAACCTATTTCCACAAATCTATACCCTGCCACGTGGCTTGTGGCTTACCAGAGTCTTCACATGCTGCTGGTCATGGTAGTGGCTGGCAGCGGCTGGCAGTGACTCCTTCTGCCTTCCTGTTCTTTTATTTCTCCTCTCTGTTAGTCCCACCTATACTTCCTGCCTAGCCACAGGCCAATCGGTGTTTTATTTATTGACCAATCAGAGCAACACATTTGCCATACAGACCATCCCACAGCACAGCCAAGTGCAGACCATCTCAGACACCTGCACTCAGGGCCGTGGTCCTAATCATCCTCTATGCAGACCTGCTGGGTAAAGCCATGAGGAACCCAAGAACAGGCTCCCACAGGACATACAGAACATCCCACAGCACTTCCTCCCCGCCCCCCTTTTTTTTTCAAAAAGGAAGGTTTTAACCTTAACAAAGTAAAATTACATATAATTTGGGAATTTGGGCATAACTTCTCTTACTACTTCCTGCTGGAGGGGGGCGCTGTATCTTATGGGGATACAAAGACAATTTTAGGGTTATGTAATAGTCCATGAGGCTGTTTTGTCTGAGCCCATTGCCTTGAATCCGATCTCGACGTTCTTGACGTTGGATCATCTGGGCCATGGTGTCATCGGAAACCTTTCTGGGGGTCTTGGCTGGTAAAACCTGATGCATCTTAATTTGGAACAAATCCATAGCCTCTTGCTTTCTATGAAGACAAAAGCAGAGCCTCCTTTCCAAAGTAACACATCCTTATATCCAAATTTTGAAGTCAAGGTATCTCAACATCTTTTATGATCAAATGTTTTTCTGCAGTTAAAAATCTCAAAGACAACACAATACAGATTCTCTGTGTAATATTCATCTCTACATGGCTTATTTTTTTTATAATACTTTTACTTTCTCTTTAAAGATTTTATTTTTAAAACTTTTTATTTCTTTATATAACTGTCTATGTTCCTTTTCCTCTCTCTTCCAAGCCTATGTACATTTTTACACACATTGTAAAGCATTTAAAGTCTTGTTCCATCTGAATCTGTCTTATTGTGAATCTATTGCTTTAAACTGAAGCATTTGTAAAACTGAAATGCTATGGCTGCTGGCTCTGCCCACCTCAGCTTCCCAACATAGCGGTGGTATGTTTACCGCCAGCTCTGGGAGCTATCGTGGGTCTATGCTTTTATCCAAGCAGCGTGTAGCCCAGAAACCTCTTTTTTATTTTATACTAGCAAAGGCTAAATCCACCATGCAGCTTAATGTGCCACTTGCAGAGGCCTCATTCCCGCCATACTGCAGATCGAGTGCACACACTAGGAACGCACCAGTAGTTCAAACTGGCAAGCTGCCACTCATTTGAGAGAGATAATTAGGAAGCTGTTTTTTAGCTCCGTTTTAGAATCTTTTCTCAGGTTTTAGGTGGAAACTCTTGCCCTCTCGTTGGGCGCCACCCAATGATACCACTCTTGGGCATCAAGGGACGCTCAATCATACCACAAGGACACTTGCTCAACTATGTTCATAGCAACATTATTCATAATAGCCCAAACCTGGAAACGACCTAAATGCCTCTCAACCAAAGAATAGATAAAGGAAATATGGTACATATACACAATAGAGTACTACTCAGCAGTAAAAATGGCATCATGATATTTGCAGGCAAATGGATAGAACTAGAAAATATCATCCTGAGTGAGGTAACCCAGACTTGGAAAGACAAACATGGTATGTACTCACTCATAAGTGAATACTAGAACTAAAGCAAAGGATAACCAGACTACAACCCACAGCTTCAGCAAAGCTAGGTAACAAGGAGATCCCTAAGAGGGATGCATGGATCACCCTGGGAAGGAGAAATAGATGAGATCTCCTGAGTAAACTGGGAGTGAGGGGAACAATGAGGGTAAGGGATGGGGGATGGGAGCATGGGGAAATGGAATTGTCAAGCTGGAACAGGGGCAGAGTGGGAGAGTAATGAGGGAGATTTCTTGATATAGGGAGACATCATAGGGATAGGGGAAAACCTGGTGCTAGGGAAGTTCCTAGGAATCCACAGGGATGACCCCAGCTTAGACTACTAGCAGTGATGGAGGGAGTGCCTGAACTGGCTTACCCTGGTGATCAGATTGGTGAACGCCTTAACTGCCATCATAGAGCCTTCATCCAGTAACTAATGGAAACAGATGCAGAGAACCATGGCAAAGCACCAGGCTGAGCTCTGGAAGTCTAATCAAAGAGAGGGAAGAAGGATTCTATGAGCTGGAGACATCAAGACCATGATGAGGAAACTTACAGATACACCCGAACCAGGCTAGTGGGAACTCATGAACTTTGGACCAACAGCTGTGGAGCCTGCATGAGACTGGATTAGGCCCTCTGCACAAGCAAGACAGTGGTGTAGCTTGGTCTGTTTGAGGGGCCCCTGACAGTAGGAATAGGACCTATCCCTGGTGCATGAACTGGCTTTTTGAAGCCCATTGCCTATGGTGAGACACCTTGCATAGCCTTGATGCAGGGGGAAGGGCTTGGATCTGCCTCAGCTGAATGTGCCAGGCTTTGCTGACTCCACATGAGAGGCCATACCTTTTCGGAGGAGGGGATGGGGGTAGGCTGGGAGGGAAGGCTGGTGGGGGGTAGCAGGAGGAGGGATGAGGGAGGGATATGTGGTTGCTATGTGGAATGAATAAAAAAAATTCTTAATAAAAAAAAGGAAACTATCATCCTCATCCTGAGTGAGGTAACCCAGACTCAGAAAGATAAACATGGTATGTACTCACTCATAAGTAGATACTAGATGGTCATCAAAGGATGACCAGACTACAACCCACAACTCCAGAGAAGCTAGTTAACAAGGACACAAAGAGGGACACATGGATTGCCCTGTGAAAGGGAAGTAGATGAGATCTCCTGAGTAAACTGGGGGTGAGAGGGGGCAGTGGAAGGTAGGGGGTGGGGGATGAGAACATTAGGGAACAGGATGGTTGAGCTGGGGGAGGGACAGAGTAGGAGAGCAATGAAGGAGATATCTTGATAGAGGGAGACATTATAGGGTAAGGGAGAAACCTGGTGCTAGGGAAACTCCCAGGAATTCACAAAGACGACCCCAGATTAGACTACTAGCAACAGTGGTGAGGGTGCATGAACTGCCTCCCCTGGTAATCAGATTATTGAATACCCTAACTCTCATCATAGAGCCCTCATCCAGTAACTGGTGGAAGCAGATGCAGAGATCCACAGCTAAGCACCAGGCCGAGCTCCAGGAGTCCAGTCAAAGAGAGGGAAGAGGGGTTTTATGAGTGGGGTGAGGGGAATGTGTCAAGATCATGATGGGGAAATCTACAGAGACAACTGAACCAAGCTTGTGGGAACTCACGAACTATAGAGTGACAGCTGTGGAGCCTGCATGGACCAGACGAGGCCCTCTGCACACAGGAGACAGTGGTATGGCTGGGTCTGTTTGAGGGGCCCCCGGCAGTGAGGGCAGAATCTGTCCCTGGGGCATGAGCTACCTTTTTGGAGCCCATTCCTTATGGTGGGATGTCTTGCTCAGCCTTGAAGCAAGGGGAGGGGCTTGGTCCTTCCTCAACTGAATGTACTGGGCTCTGCTGACTCCCCATGGGAGGCCTTACCCTTTTGGAGGAGGGCATGAGTGATGGGTGCCGGGGCAAGGGGGAAGGCTGGGGTGGGGGCAGGAGGAGGGATGAGAGGGGGATCTGTGGTTGGTATGTAAAATGAATTTTTAAAAAATCTTAAATAATAAAAAAAAGAAAGAAAACAAATGACACCTAATGGCGAGGATGTGGGGAGAGAAGCCATATTCATTGCTAGTGGGAATATAAACCTGTCCATCCACAGTGGAAATCAGTGGGGAGGGTCCTCAAAAACCTAACACCAGCACTCTCATAGGTCCCAGCTATAATACTCTTGCATGGATATCCCCGAGGACTCTAAATCCTAAGCTGTCATCCCACAGAGGTTCTTGAACATCCATATTTGCTGCTGCACTATTCATATTTACCCAGGAAACAGATCCAGCCTGCATGTCCACCCCAAAACTGCTGGTCCCTCCATTCTTTTTCCGACTATTTCTTCTACTTGTAATTTTGTATTTTATTTTGGTTTGGGGGTCAGGTAGGGTCTTATTTTGTAGCCCAAGCTGGACTAGAACTCAAATCTGAGGCAATGCACCTGCCTCAGTGCCCCAACCATGCCAGAACTGCAGATATGAGACACCATGCCCGGCTCTCTCCAGAATCACAGATATGAGCCACCATGCCCAGCTCTCTCTTTTCGGCCTCTGTCTATCAGCTCTATTTTGAAAGTCTTGCCTATGCTCCTTACATCCTTCTCCAGTCTAGAAAATGGATGTAGATGCCACCTAGTGGCATCTGGCATGTGAGCAGTGGTCTCTCCCAGGTTGTTTCCATTATATCATGGTTGTGATCAGATCCAAGCATGCCCACCTTTGAGAACAGGCACAAATTCTGATTTAGCATGGTGGGTAACTTTCCTAGCTCCTTCTCTGTATTCTCCCTGGTTCTTTCTGACTCACTGAAGTTTCTCTATTTCACTCTTGTGTGCTCTGCATTCCCAGCTGGCTGTATGCAGTCTCCTCTTGAGGCTGTTGTAGTCACTTGAAGAAAATGATAAACCCTGAACTCCAATTTGCTTTGAATGTCGAGGTTAAAGGGGTTCCCTGTGAATGAGAGTACAATCAAGCTTTCTGGGTAGAATGGGAGTGACCCAGAAAGCTGATCCGAACACTCCTGGAGAAGCCAAGAGCGGAGAGTGGCTTGGCTTTTGTGATGGTTCAAAAGTGAGGCAGGGTCGGAGCCCCAGCATGTGCCTCAAGTCTTCATGCTTGAACTTTTCACCAGCTCCCAGGAGCATCTAGACCTCTACATTAGCTGGGGACAGGCACGAGGCTGAAGAGAAGAGAGAGCCCGAATCAGCAGTCACACATCAAGTTAGAATCACTGTCCTCCAGGCACGGGAGAAGACATATGGAATCTCAGGACTCAGGGAGGGCGAGGTCGGCTTGGACTTCATAAGACCTTCAAAGGTAACTAGATTACATCTGAAACCTTACATAAAAGGAGGCGGATGGAAGGGTGAAGAAAGGGGAATCAGGGGAGATGGAGGCAGAGGAGAAGAGAGGGGAGAAAGAAGGGGAAAGGAGAAAGAGGAGGAGGGGAGAGGAAGTAAGGAAAATGGGGGAGGGAGATGAGGAGGAGAAGGAGGTGCAGGAGGAGGAAGCAGAGGAGGAGAGAAATCAGATTTTTTTATTATTATTATTATTACAGAGGTCTATATCTAATGGTAAGGACAAACCCAAAAGCAAAGCAGAAACTTTTTATCTTTCTTTTAGAACCAGAGCTTCACCCTCCCCATGCCTCAGAGTCTGGGGTGTCTGGGGACCATCACAAGCAAGGTGGTAAGCGCTGTTGTAGAGAAAAGGAAGGATAACTAAGATGAGGAATTTAAGATCCTCCATCTCTCTGTGTATATCGGAACTAACGTCTCCCCTGCTCTCTGTGACGGACAGTGCCCACTCCTACGTCCAAGGGCCACATGGCCGGCAAGCCAGGGGCCACCAGAGTGGGAAAGAGTGGGAAAATTGCCACTAGGATGTATCATGAATCTTAAAAGTTCTTATTAATAAAATCAAACCCGAACCAGGTATTGGGGTGAACTGGAAGATCAGAGAAACAGAATGAGCCACAGCTAACCTCACCTGGCCAACTTCTCAGCTGGTTCAATTTTCTCAGACTGGAAGCTTCTGTGTCCTCATCCCAATGGCTCTCAGCTGAACTGCTGCTCCAAGGCCTGAAAGCTTAACCAGCCAAAATGCTTAACCACCCAAATGCTTAGCCAGGCCAAATGCTTTTAGTTTCTGGTCCTCACACCTTATATACCTTTCTGCTTTCTACCACCACTCCCTGGGATTAAAGGCGTGATGAGTCACCATGTCTGGATTTCTGCCTCTGGAATGCTAGGATTAAAGGCATGTGCTACCACTGCCTATCCTTTATGTTTAATATTGTGGCTGTTCTGTCTCTGACCCCAGATAAGTTTATTAGCATGCACAATATTTGGGGGAATATAATACCACACCAGGAAAATAGCAGTTGAATTCCAGTCTTTTCCCGATTCATCTGCTACTGTTCCCTTTTCGTGCAATCTCATGACTGGATCAGGAGGGAGAAACAAGGGTATGTACTCTGGCTTAACATTCCCACAGAACCACAATCTCTCCCAGTCAGTCCTCTTGGCACTGCTATTTTAATTTTAAAATTTTTATGTGTATGAGTGCTTTGCCTGCATGTGTATGCACCCCTTATGTGCCTGGTCCCCATGGAGGCCAGAAGCAGGCTTCAGATGCCCTGAAACTGGAGCTGCAGATGGGTGTGAACCACCATGTGGGTGCTGGGAATCGAACTTGGGCTCTCTAGAAGAGCAGCAAGTGTTCTTAACCTCTGAGCCATTTCTCCAGCCCTAAATCAGGTAAACCTTACAAAATCCCAAAGTTTCTATGTCTCTAGAAAGTTTAGATCACCTGAGTTTGATTATGTTTTCTTAAACTCTGTCCCTCCCTTCCGTATTTGCAGATTAAAATGAAACAAAACAAAATCGACAAAACTTCTTGACACAAACCCTTCCTTTAGTTTATAATTACCACCTAAACAGGATGAACCATGTGTTTCAAAAGGCCACTGTCTGCTTCCCCTAAGTGGTCTGCACATAAATTGCTGGATCCACTTCCAGCTTGCATGCTGAAAAGCCCCACGTATTTGAACAGCAAGCTCTTTCATTTCTGCCTCCTTAGTGCTAAATGGCTCTGCCCTGTGACTGCATCAGAACACAGGACAGACTCCAGCTCATCTCTTCACCCTCTAGTTTGGTCCTTATGAGGACCGTGGGGGCATCGGGACTGCTGTGTGAGGATGAGATTCCTGGGAGAGGAGAAGGACATGTTGAGTCCTGATATAAAACACCCCAAAGGGATTCTTCTTCTCTTTTGATTTTGTGGTGGATTTTGAACAATGATGCCGGTAAAGACAAAATTCCCATCAAGAGCTAAAGAGGATCCCCAACATAGAGGAAATGTGAGCTTCTGCGAACAGATCCAGTTGAATTTGCACAGCAGCTCCATCAATGCAGAAGGCATGCAGCCAAGTAGTCTTCTAACTGCCGGGGATGTGACCCCTTCTAAAGAAGCTTTCCCAACTTTGTCTAATTCTGAAAGAGCATTTATCTATCCTTAGTCATCTGGCTCTCATCGTCCCTTTGGCTCCCTGGATGATTTAGCCTCGTGAATAGCATGTTCTATCTTGGTTTATCACCAAGGTGAGTTGCATCAATCCTGAGCAGTTCTCTCCCCCAGCAGCTTTGACGATACACAGAGAAGCTAAAAATCTTCCATGACTCAAATCCAGGTCCCAGGAGCTCCAAGGAAGCGTCCAGGTACTGATGGCCCAGGAGCATTCGCTCCAATGCTTCTATGCATTATCTATTACTGCAACGTGGAACTTATTTAATTATGCAAGAATTTTCACTGGAAAGGCAGGAGTTTAGTCACAGAGTCTGTCCTGGACACCACAGTAGCCTGCTGTGGTTTATTCTGTGAGTAGGGCTCTGGGACGGCTTTGGTCCTCTGAAGACCTGCTCTCCTCCAGGAACCCCTGCTTTGTTTCTGGTTACTCAAATGAGAATGTTCGTCCTTTCTTTTGTAGCCAATTCACCTGATGGGGAAAAGAATGGTCCTGTCTATAGTTTTTTTGTTTGTTTGGATTGCTTTGTTTTTAATTTCCTCTATCTTTTCTCCCCTCCAAAAACATGGGAGGAGGATTATAGTCATAAATTCATCTTTGCCATAGACACCTTGAGTTACCCTTCACTGCAAAAAAAAAAAAAAAGTATTAAATAATTATACAGGCTAAGTGTATGTGTTGTAGGAAAATTAGATGAATGAATAAAGAAAAAGAAAGTGGTCCGAGTGGCAGAGGCACACACCTTTAATCCTAGCACTTGGGAGGCAGAGCCAGGCGGATCTCTATGAGTTCGAGGCCAGCCTGGTCTACAGAGCGAGATCCAGGACAGGCAGCAAAACTACACAGAGAAACCCTGTCTCAAAAAAAGAAAGGAAGGAAGGAAGGAAGAGAAGAGAAGAGAAGAGAAGAGAAGAGAAGAGAAGAGAAGAGAAGAGAAGAGAAGAGAAGAGAAGAGAAGAAAGAAAAGAAAAAAGAAAAAGAAAGTGAAACATTCAAAAATTTCTCACAAATACTGGGCACACTCCTAGAATCCCAGCATCCCAATGTTACCCTAGCAATCAGTGGGATCCCTGCCCCCTGCAAAGCATCTAGCTAAGTTGCTTTAAGAAAGTTTTCTCCCAGATAAAATAAAAAGGAACATTCAAGTACAAGGAGTGGGGGGAGAGGAAGCAAGATGGAGAGCATATATCCCAGGCTGCCTTCAAACTCACGAACTTCTGCCTTAGCCTCCTGAGGACTGGCTGGTACTACAGGCCTATTCCACCGTACTAGGATAAAAACAAATGTCTTGAAAACACAGTCTGGAGAGTCCCCTGGGAAGCTGGGCCTTACAAATCCTGGCTGTTTCTTCAGTACCTTCTCTCAGCCTCAGTCTCTGCATTTCTTGACCCTTAAGAACTCTTAGCTGACTTTGGAATGTTCTTCATCCTTGAAAAGCAGTTGCTGGCCAGACAAAAATCAGCCTCTCCCATTCTGCCCAGCTCTCACTGCTTGAACAGTCTAACCCCCTTACAATTCCCCCCCCTTTTTTTAGCTGTACACACACACACACACACACACACACACAAAGACATCATTTTGAGCTATAGCATACACACACAAAAATCTCAGTCTACAAATGCAAGAATACAACAAATTTAATATTCTTTATTTTCTAATATCCTAACTTATTTTCTACTTAGGCCTTCATGTCACCCAATAATCTTACTGTAAGATTCAGACACACACACACACACACTCTCCTGGTTGCAGGCCACTCGGCCTGAGTCACCATCTATTTATATAGGCCTCCCCTGAGGCATCCCTGCCCCTCTCCCCTTTAGACCTTGTCCCAGTGACCATTATTTATATTATTATTATTATTATTATTATTATTATTATTTGGTTTTTCCAAGACAGGGTTTCTCTGTGTAGCTTTTCACCTTTCCTGAATCTTGCTTTGGAGACCAGGCTGGCCTCGAACTCACAGAGATCCGCCTGGCTCTGCCTCCCGAGTGCTGGGATTAAAGGCATGCGCCACCACCGCCCCCCAGTGACCATTATGTCATCCTGGGCCTGAGATTCCCAGTTCCACCTCACTCTCCCCTCAATTCTTGACTTTCTTTAGGGTGCCTAGGAGAAAGCTTTTGTTCCCACACAATGCTGGGGAGAGTGAACATTTGTTAAACTATCAAGGGCAGTTTATCATTTCTTTGTAGCTCTTGGTTGCAGAGACACTGGAGCCAGGCCAGGAGAAGCAGCATGTAAAGACGCCGGTAAGCCACCAGTCATGTGGCAAGGTATAGATTTATAAAAATGGGTTAATTTAAGCTATAAGAACAGTTAGCAAGAAGCCTGCCACGGCCATACAGTTTGTAAGCAATATAAGTCTCTGTGTTTACTTGGTTGGGTCTGAGCAGCTGTGGGACTGGCGGGTGACAAAGATTTGTCCTGACTGTGGGCAAGGCAGGAAAGCTCTAGCTACAAATCTCTGTGGGTTCTTTTGGGCCTGTGTCAAGACCTTCCAGACATAAAGCAAAAGGAAAATTAAGAAGTCTTCCAATGAGCCCACAGCAGGCAGGTAATCTCAAAGAAAAGTCTACTTCCAGGCTGAACACATTCAGTCCCTGGGGTGAGGCTGGAGAATTGCAGCAAACAGTCAAGGCACCCACAACAGTACCTGCCCTCTTCATGATGCAGTGTTCTGCCTAGGCAGACTTCTTGCACTTGCATGTATCAGTGCCCTGGTGCTGTGGGGGTGACAACAGAACCGGGCCCAAGCTGGCACAGCACGTAGTCCAACAATTTGGGGAGCAAGTGGGAAAGAATGCACCATAAAAGGCAGTAGGGAACAGGAGTACACAGGCCCGAAGGCCCAAAGCCCTTGGACCACACAGCCTTGTTTCACTAGACTTCTCAAGCACACAAAGATATAATCATAATGATTTTCAAGGTCTCACCCGAAGCTCGGGACCCCTTCTTATTGTGGCACCCCCAACACCTACAGTGGCCACAAACCCACGAGCAGGTTTGCCTGTCCTTCTGATGCATGAGAGGCAGGAAGTAGACTTCTTGTTCTCTTGACTCTACTACATCATCCCTTCTCTGACATGATGGGAACAGAACTGTTCCAGCTGTTGCCAAGGATGGAAACAGGGAGAAGCGTCGAAGAAGCTCCCAGAGTAATTCGGATGGTAGGAAAAGGGGCAGAGGAAATCGCATTTTAAAAATGCTTTCCCATAACCCAACCCTCATCTGATTTAACATCCCTGCCCTTCTGAGTGTAGTTGATATCTCAGTCACAAGTAGGCATGCCAGCTTGTGAACAAAAGCCCACTAGTCAAGCAATATGTCAAGGTCTTGCCCATTTCTGCTGGGTGGGGGTTGATTTCTGGGATGGAAGCAGAGTAACTTTCAGAGTTTTGTTACCTTCCTAAGGTCTCTTGGAGTTTCGTGTTTAAATGTGATAAATGATTCCAAGTGTGCTCAGAAATGCATTAGCACCACTTGGGAGCTTGTTTAAAATGCTGATTCTCAGGCCCCACCCAAATGTGGGAGCCCGTTTTCAGGTTCCCCGTAGCTTCACTCAGCAGATCTGCATAGAGAGGATGATTAGGACCACGGGCCTGAGTGCGGGTGTCTGAGATGGTCTGCACTTGGCTGTGCTGGAGGGGGGGGAGGTCTTTTGCTCCACCCCTGTGCATCTCACTGCAGTGCAAAACCAAGTTCTGGTGACCACTGGGTTTGGAAGAATCCATTGGCTATGGGATTGTTTTACACTTAACAGTCAGTGGCTCCTGTATTAACTGTATGTTCAAGGACTCAGAATTTAAACTTGAGCCCTAGTTCACAAGAATTAATTTCTTCATTTTGTGCATATTTCCTATTCTTGTAAGCTCATTTAAAATGAAGCAAAAAGGCCCCTTATTTGAAAATAAGCACATGCTGAACATTCCATTCAGTGGTATGCACTGAAGATTTTTCCTCATAGAATGAGTGTGCCTTATCCAAAATCCATGGTAGCAGAAATATTTTCAATTTTGAAAAGCTTTTTCATGTCTGCAACATTTGCATATCTCTGAGCTATCTTAGGGATAAGATCCAGGATTAAATGCAAAATTCACTTATGTCTCATGCAACCAGCACACATAACTGGAAGGTAATTCCATATAATGTTCATGCATTTGCCTATGACAAGACATCAAATGTGGAATTTTCCACTGTGATATGATGTTGATGCTCAAAAATTTGTGAGTTTTAGAGCCTTTTACATTTGGGTTGTTTCGTGTTTTGTTTTGTTAGTTGGTTGTTTTGGTTTTGGTTTTTTTGTTTTGTTTTGTTTTGTTTTGTTTTTGTTTGTTTACTTGCTTGCTTTGATCTGGTATAGAATTAGCCTAAACCAGAAGGTTTCTGTTTTTTAAAGTGATCTCTACCTTCAGGAGGCACATTACAAGAAAAACATTATAGAGGAAAGATAAAACAAAACAAAAAGTGAATAAAAGCTTCCTTCCCTCAGAAGCTGATGTCTTTAAGCATGACCCTGCCAAGCTAATTTTCTGCTGATTGTTAGCTCTCCTGTTGCCTGTAATGACAGGCCTGAGAAGAGGAAGGGCAGTTCAGAACAGGAAGCAGGCAATGTTGGGGAATACTTATTGAAAAATGTCTCTGCTTAGGAAAGCATTTGATGGTCAACACTGAACACACACACACACACACACACACACACACACACACACACACGCTGAGTGAGCCCTGTGCTCATTGGGACATAGTGCTGTATTTTCCTGGCTTTGAAGCATTTAATTATGGGTATTAAAATCTCAATATATTTAAAAGCTCTGCTGAATTCATATTAGACATTGCTGTGATGCCTCAATTTAGTGCAAGGACCGGCTGTATTTCCCCAGCTTTATTGAGATATAATTGACAAATAAATTGGTATATTCTTAAGGATTCTTAAGGTATAAGCCACAATGTTTGGCTATATTTGCACTGTGGAATAATTGTTCCTGTTAAGCTAGTTCACAGAGTCATCACCTCACAGAGATACTACTTTTTGTTTTTGTAGTGAAAAGATTTAAAATCTGCTCTCAGCCAATTTCAAGGACATGTACCATGTAACTGACTACAGGCATCATGCTGTATACTGGATCACGAGAGTTGATTCATCCCACATCATTGAAATTTTATAGTCTTTGGCCATCATGCCACTTCTTGTAACCAGCACCCCCCAGCCACGGGCAACCCACCGTTCTTCTCTGTTTCTAGAATTCTAGTTTTTAATCTATAGACAGAAGGGAGTGGAGATGTGCTGTGCATACATTTATGAAATTCTTCTTTGATTGGTGGCTGTGGTGGTTTGAAAGAAAACGGCCCCCAAAGGGAGTGGTACTATTGGGAATTGTGGCCTTGTTGGAGGAAGTGTGTTACTCTGAGGGCAGGCTTTGAGGTCTCTTTTTCTCAAGCTTCCCTCAATGTGACTGTCCATCCATTTCCTGTTGCCTGTAAGATATAGCACTCAGCTCCAGCACTACATCGGTGTGCATGCTGCCATGCTCCTCTTCATGATCACAATGGACTGAACCTCTGAAACTGTACTCTGAAGCCGCCCTCAGTTAAATGCTTTCTTTATAAGAGTTGCCGTGGTCATGGTGTCTCTTCACAGCAATAGTAAACCCTGACTAAGAGAGCAGCCCTCTTGATATGCTCTAGAAAGAAAAAGCGTGTCTGCTTTTCTCTACGCTCCACTCTTCCCTGGTGTTCTCAGTTTAGAGATGAGAGGCAAGCATAGAAGGAGATGCAGAGAAGAAGATCCAATCAAGAGACTCACTCCACAAGTGTCATGTTGAATGTCTGCCCTTCAAGCCATTGCTGGGACATTTGTGTGTGTCATCTCAGCCCTGGTTCCCTCATGTTCACTTCCCTTCACCACAGACTGTACTTGAGGGGAGAGTACCCAAGTTTGTTCTGCTGGACCACTTCACTGAAATGCTACAAAAATAATTGAAAGTGCGTCCGATCGTGATGGCCAGTCCAGTGAGAAAGATGAAAAGCCAAGAGGCCAGGGTTCAAGGCTTGGGTTTGGTCCTTGCCCTCTACACAAGATCAAGCAAGCACATAAGCTCTGTGAGCACCAGTTTCCTCATTATGAAGTAGGAGGTCTTACATTCATCTATTTTTGTTGGCATATAACAAAATAGCGAAGGCTGGGCACTTTATAAAGAAAAAAAGATGTATGTAGCTTCTAATTTGAAAGCTGAAAGTTCAAGACTGAGCAGTCCCACATGTTTGAGCTCTGGTAAAGGTCTCCTTGGCTATGCTCCAGCATGAAGGAGACACGGGAAGAAAACCAGCAAGCTTGGTGCAGAAGTGGACAACCACTCTGGGTGGTCTTACTTTAAACAGTGTCATTTCAACAGGGCTGGGGGGATGATTCAGGAGTTAAGAGTGCTTGTTGCAAGGACTCAGCCCATGATAAAAATAGAAAATGGTGACAAGATTTGCATCAGTTGCTGTTAGGAAACCTTTATGATGCTCTAACACAGCGGTTTTCAACCTGTGGGTCTTGATCCTTTAAGGGTTGAACAACCCTTTCACAGAGGTCACATCAGATACCCTGCAAATCATAGATTTACATTTTGATACATAACAGCAGCAAAATTACAGTTCTGAGGTAGCAATGAAAATAATGTTATGGTTGGGGGTCACCACGACATGAGGAGTTGTATTAAAGGACCACAGCATTGGGGAGGTTGAGAACCGCTGCTCTAGTTTGATAAAAATGGGAACATCCCACTCCTCCCAACCTCACCTCCAGTTCATTGCCACATCATTCTGAAGCAGTTCAAACAGATGTGTACAGTTTCCAAAAAGAATGACCAGATTTCTGAGTAACTTAGCTCTCCTATGTCTTAGGGTTTCTATTGCTGTGACAAAATACTCTGGCCAAAAGTAATTTCTAGAGGAAAGTGTCTATTTCATCTTACTACTTGTAGTCCATCATCCAGAGAGTCAGGCAGGAACTTGAGGCAAGGACCTGGAGGCAGGAGCTGATGCACGCTATGGAGGAACACTGCTCATTGGCTCTTCAAGGCTTACTTGGCCTGCTTTCTTATACACCCAAGACCAACAGCCCACGGTGGCACCATGCACAGCGAAGTGGACCACCACACAACAATTGTTAATCAAGAAAATGCCCCAACAGACTTGCCCACAGGCCAGTCTGGTAGGGGCATTTTCTCTTTTGGGGTTTCCTTTTCCCAAATGAGTCTAGTTTGTGGCAAGTTGACACAAAGCTAGTCAGCACCGTGTTCTTCCTTCTGCTTTCTGATGAAGAGTCAAGGAAGGTCAGCTAACATTGCCTGAGCTCCCAGCACATGGCAAGAGGCTCTCGGGTGGAAGTACTTATGCCTGCTGTTGTGGACATAGGCAGTCAGCAATAAGAACTACCTTGGTGATCACACAGTACTTAGGAACTTTAGGTTTCTCCAACATCTGCTTCATTCTTTTTATCCATTCATCTTCCAAACTGAATGGAGGGTGGTTGCAGTAACCATCTCTGTAGCTTTTTCCTTGGTGGGAGAGCAAAACCATCAAGCTGACTTTAAAATAATTACATCAATGCAAAGTGATCCCTTCTAAAAGACAACACTGATTAAAAATGCCCTACAACTCAAAGCCTTTCTGATATTTGAAAATGGCCAAGATTTTTTTTTTTCAGTAGAACTCTGTGGACCAGGCTGTAACATTCCAGGGACATCCCCAGAAAGACAAAGTGGCACCATTTCTCACATCATGTGGACTGCTGAGAGGGACAGGAGAAGTCTTTCATTAGAAAGTAAACACACAACTCTTCTTGGTTCAAAACACGCAGGAACAAGTTGTGACATGCGCTCAAACAATCTATTGCCAATGACTGATATTAACACATGATTATTACTCAAAGAAGGTGGAGAGCCCGCTCTAGTATCTGTTCAATTTTGTATATGTGTCACCTATTACAGAGATTTCTGTTTGGGTTCTTTTTAAGTTCCCCCATTGTTATTGAAAAATCACTTCTATTCGGTGAAATAACAAGCTGAAGGAGAGTCAACAACTGCATACACCTGTGTATCACACGTCTCATTAATATATTCATAATGAGGGTCTGGAGAGGTGGCTCAATGGTTAAGAGTGATTGCTGCTCTCACAGAGGACCCAAGTTTGATTCACAGTACCCATATGGTGACTCACAATCACCTGCAACTCCAGTTCCAGGGATCCAATGCCCTCTTCTTGGCTTTTTGGTACTCATGTATACATTCAGGCCCACTCATCACATTGTTTTTAAGATAGGCATGTTGAGTACAAGCTGTCACAATGCCAGGAGTGTGCTGTCACTCCTAAAATACCCACCCTAGACCATTTCTTCCCATCCCGACACCTCTGTTATCCTCGATTCCTCTTCTCCCTGACATAGTTTTGCCTGGCCCAGAACCTCATAAAAATGGAAACATACAGTATGTACTCTTCCCTGTCTGTCTTCTCTTACTCAGTATAATAAGATTGAGGTCTGTCCATGTGTTATATGCATTAGGACTCTCGGCTCTGTGATTATTTCTCAATGACATTCAAGAAGACATGCTCATGTGGTGACTAATCCTTTTCTAATGAACATTCTAGTTATTTCTATTGAGGCCAAGGTTGGAAAGTGGGGGAAAGATTTAGTGCATGTGCACATGTGTGCGTGTTGGGATTTGGACTCTAGGCCTCATGCTTGCTGAACATGCCAGCTACCACTGAGCTATACTCCCAGCTGGATAAGGTTTTTGAAGGGTAACTTTCCTCCTGGAGTATTAAGCGTAAATAACACTGCTAGGAACACTTATGCACAAGTCTATTCTGTGTCCACATTTCATTCTGTGTGGTGCTAAGGGTTGGAATCAGGAACTTGTGCGTGCTATAGAACTCTAGCACTGAGCTATATACCCAGCCCCAACTAGTTTCCTCCTTCTCCTTCTCCTCCTTCTCTTCTTCTTTTAAGATGTTTGAATTTTAGCAGATGTTTCTCTTGCATCTATCAAGACAATCATATGGATCATGATTCTCTTCTTAAATCGCCTCAGTTCATAATTAAAGTCCTGCTAAGGTAGTCCTGTAATAAACCCATCTAATCATGACGGTTGTCCTTTTCCTGTGGTGCTGAATACAGCTTGGTAAGCAACTCTAGGCTGTTGCATCTAAGTTACTGACCACGTGGGACGCTAACATTCTTTTTTTTTATTGTGCTTTTTTGCAGTTCTGATAAAATATGCTCTAAACTGCTATCTCATGACTTTCTCCTATAAAAAGTTTGTGTGGAGTGACATTATTTCCCCCTTAATGTTTAAATTCACTGGTCAAGTCATGTTTTTTGTTCAGCTTACCTGTCTGTTTCCTCTCTGGGAGTCACAGTCTCCCTGTTGTCTAGTGTCCTTAAACCATCATTTAATATGCACACAGCATGGTATTGAGGATCTTTAAAAAGCAGGGTTGTTCTGGGTTGTTAGTTTATAGAGCATAACCAAGATGTTTCTGGTGAAAAGCATGTTTATATTAATGCCTCTTATTACTGAGATAATTTCAGATTAAACAGACTCAATATCACCTCAATATTCAACTATTGCATTTCTATTGAGTCTAACACCTCAAATTAAATGATAATAAAATTAGCATAATACATTAGTCACAAAGACTAGTACAAAGAACAAGTCTTAAGCCAGGTGTGGTGATACTTACCTGTAATTCCAGCAATGAAGAGGCTGAGGCAGGAGGATTGCCACAAGTTCAAGACCAGCCTGGACACAGAGTGAGATTGTCTCCAAAACAGAAACAAGACAAATTAAAAGTACGAGGCTTATATCCATCACTTGGATTAAATCATTAATAATGTTTTGTATCCTTCAATTCTGATATGCTCCCTTGTGTGAATGAAAAGCAATACAGTTGAGGGTAATGTTGTGTTGCATAATTCCAATCCCTTTCAGGAATACATCGCATTAATTAAATTATTGAAGGCCATTATTTAGATATTTATATGACCCAGAGAGACTATCTTTTCGATACATAAACCTTCCCCCACAAAGATGTGCATGTAACTCTAGCGTCATAGCAGAAACAGGGTGTTTCCTAGTGACCTGCATGAGAGATGTTTACAAAATCATTTTCTAGAGTGATGGTTAATATTCAACATCAGTGGGAGGGTTAGTACCCTTAGGGCTACCCACGTAAGAGCCATGATGGAAGAAACCCAGTGCTCTGCTTATCGGGCTTCCTTTGAGCACAACTCTAGTTCTTGGGCAAACAATGAACTCTAGTACTTCAACTTCCTCTTAGGAAATTAAGTTCTAATTTAAACAACTGATAACATAAAATTAAAAGCCACTAGGCAGTTGTGGTTCCTGCCTTTCCACTTAGAGTAAACAGAATGGCCTTTGCTCACCTAAAGTGCCTGTCACTCCACCTTTGGACCACCTGAGTGCCATGGGAGAAATAGCCAGAGCTTGGGGTTACCATGGTAGAGCACTCTGAACTTTGACATGGGAGTAAATAAAAACGAAGAACATTGCAGGTTGCTATGTTGACACTGTAGTTAAGGAGACCATGCCATCCTTTGAAAGTATCCGAAATGATATCACTGTGGAGAAAGCATGGGAGAACACATTGCCTGAACAGCTAACACTGGGAAAGTGATGTTTTAAAGTTCACGCTGATGGCACTGGTGAATTCTATGATTGCTATGGATGTTCTTGGTCTGATGTTATTTGTCTCTAATCAGAATGAATCACTGCAACAATTTGCCTTAACAAACTTATTTATCTGTCTCAGTCAATTTGGGGTAGAAGGGAGGCTGACAGTTTAGTTGCAACAGTAGTTTGCAAAAATTACAGTTCCTTAAAAATCATCAAATACCACAAAAAACTAAAATGTCTAGACTGGATCCATACATGTTTGAGTTTTTACTGAGAGTTGATTTATATCACCCCAGGAGTGTGAGATTTTTCTTTTGTTTCAATGTGAACAAAAATTAAATGTTCTTTAGACACCTGTTCCCAGTAACCAATCCCCTTGCTAAGTGTCTCTCTTGTAAAAAATCCTTATCTACCTTTCTTAATCTACAATTTTGTTCCTGTTCCTAACTGGGATCCCCTGGGCTCTCTAGCACACCTGTATATACTTGTAGTCTGCCTACATCAGGGGATTCCAACTTCAGGCTATTTCTTGAAAGTGTCTGTTTACTATTTCCTGTTTGTTTGTTTTAGTGCTTGGTTGATTGTTTTGGTTGGGTTTATTTGGGGTTTTTCCCTTTGGGCTCTTGGTTTCTGACTAGACCCTCTTCTGGGGTTGACAATATCACTATTAAAAAGCTTTAAAATTACAATCAAGGGCTTGGATCTTTGGTAGTGCGCTTGCCCTGCATATAAAAGATCCTGAGTTCTATCTCAGCACCACAAAAGTGAAGGGATAAAATTAATTAGTTAACTTAATTAAAATAAAGTGAATGTATAATCTTACATTAGAATCTGAACATAACGAGGGTTTTTGGTTTGTTTCAGTCTTTTGCCTGTGCATATCCACTTTCCCAGCACCGTGGTCTTGAACACCTCTCTTAGCTACTTTTCTATCGCTGTGGTAAGACATCACGGCCAAGGCAGCTCGCAAAACAAAGTGTTTCATTAGGTGCTCACGGTTTCAGAGGATTAGAGTCCATGACCATCATATCATGGTGGGGAGTTTGGCAAGCATGGTGCTGGAGCAGTAACTGAGAGCTCACATCTTGAGACACAAACACAAAGCAGAAAGAGAGAGAGAGAGAGAGAGAGAGAGAGAGAGAGAGAGAGAGAGAGAGAGAGAGAGAGAGAGAGACTGGGAATGGTTCAAGTCTTTTGAGACCTCAAAGCCTACCCCCAATGACATACCTACTCCACTGAAGTCACACCTCTTAATCCTTCCCAAACACTTTCACTAACTGCTATTTCAAATATATAAGTCTCTTGGGATCATTCTCATTCAAACCACCACAGAACCTTTGTCCAAGATCATTTGACTCACTATATGTGAGGCTCACCTCTGGGCTCCATTCAGTTCCACTGTTCCCTATTCCTATACATACACCATACTGTTTATAGTATGTCATCACTTCATGTAATTGTTTTGAACTACAAGTGAGGTTAAACACTTCTTTTTTTCAATATATGGTACAATCATTCTGGGCTATATAGTGTATTCAAAGCCAGCTTGAGTAATTTGGTGAAGCCCTACCCCAAAAACATTTTTACAGGGATAGGGAGATAGCTGAATGATGGAGTCCTTGCCTAGCATGTGGCAGACCCAGCATTAGATACAAAATCATTTGTTCATATTTTTACTTTTTTGAATTAGAAAGTATTCTAATTTGCTTTCTATTGCTGTGATTAAACACTGTGACCAAAAGAACTTGGGGATGAAAGAGTTAATTTGGCTGACATGTCCTGATAACAGTCCGTTATGAAGGGAAATCGGGACAAGAACTCAAGCAGGAACCTGGAGGCAGAAAGTGAAGTAGAATCTGGGAGGAATGCTCAGCTTGGCTTCGTGTACAACCCAGGACCATCTGCTGAGGGCTGGTACCATCCACAGTGGGCTGAGCCCTTCCACATCCGTCACTGTGGCCAGTCTATGGTGGCATTTTCTAAAATGAGATTCCCTCTTCCCAGATGACCTGAGCTTGTGTCAAGTTGACAAACAACAACAAAAAGCACAGGCACGAACATGTTTGTAACTGAACTGAGAGTTACTTGTACAAAGTAGACACCAGCTGGCTAACCTACTCACATCTTTGTTAGGAAGTCCCCTCTCCTCTAACCACACAGCTGAAGTGAGGCAGCCACCACTTCACAGTGTATACTACACTCGTCCCTAACCTGGCCACAGTCCACTGCTCCTGTGATGGCGTGATCTCCGGTGGTTAAATATAGCTGTCATCTTGACTTGATACAGACTTAAACTGGTTCCAATGGTTCTCTCTCGAGTGTACCAACAGTTCTAACTAGTACTGTACTAGCTACTTTTCTTATTGCTGTGACCAAATGCCTGACAATAGCAGGAACGGAGGTGGGGAGGGAGGGAGGGAAGGAAGGGGGAGGGAGGGAGGGAGGGAAGGAAGGAGGAAGGAAGGAAAGGTTTACTCGAGCTCACAGTTTGAGTGCATCTCTTCATCACTGTGGGAAAGTCCTGGTGGCACAAGGACAAGCAAGGCATGATGGCGTGCACAGGAAGCTGGCTGATCACATTGCATTCACACACAGGAAGCAGAAAGTTGTACAGGAAGTGAGGCCAGGTTGTAAAGCCTCAAGTTCTGCCTCTAGAGACCCACATTCAGTGAGGTTCCACTGCCTAAAGTTCCCACAACCTTCTCACACAGCGCCACCCACTGGGGCCCACGTGTTCCCCCACAGGAGCCTATGGGTCACTACTTAGGTTCAAATCATGAGACGTGCACATATTCAGCTATTCACTTAGCAAATACACTAAATATAACATGTAGGGGCCGCTGCAGATGCAGGGAATGTAGCAGTGATCAAAGCACAGTCTCTACCCTTGAAGAGCTTGTGTTCAAAGGGCACGGGAACAGCAAACAAGTACACATACCACCCGCCAGCAGCACATTTGGAGTCTCGGTTTCATTTCTGTTGCTAGGATAAGATACCGCGAGACAAGAAGGGACTTAGACGAGAAAGGGTTTCTTGCAACTCACAATTCTAGGTTACAGTCCACTGCTTTGGGAAAGTCTAGGCAGCAAGAATTTGATGTAGCCGGTCACATCATATCCACGGTCAAGAACAGAGAGAGATGCATGCTCCCTTGTGCTCAGAACCTGTTCACACTTACCCACTTCAGGACTCAACCCCAGAGAGTGGTGGCTGCTCACAAGGGGTGGACCTTCTCCCCTCGATTAATGTGATCGAGACAATTGCCCACAGCCCCCCATGATCTAGACAATCTGTTACTGAGACTCTCTTCCTAGGTGTCTCTAGGTTATATCAAACTCACAGTTTAAGATGAGGAAGAAGCCAGTGGCAAGGGGATCAGGGAAGGTTTAGTGAAGATGAGCAAAATATGACAGTCATGTATAAAGATGAAAAATTAGACCTGTTATTTTGAATGTATGTTTTTAAAAAGGTTTTTTTTTGTTGTTTTTTTAATTATATGTGCATGAATACTTTGCCTGTATGTATGTAAGGACACCATGCTGTGGGATGTTCTGTATGTTAAATGTGTTGCTCCAATTGGTTAATAAATAAAACACTGATTGGCCATTAGCCAGGCAGGAAGTATAGTCAAGACAAGGAGAGAGGAGAATTCTGGGAACAGGAAGGCTGAGTCAGGAGACACTGCCAGCTGCCACCATGAGAACCAACATGTAAGATACTAGTAAGCCACGAGCCATGTGGCAAGGTATAGATTTATAGAAATGGGTTAATTTAAGATATAAGAATTAGATAACAAGAAGCCTACCACGGCCATACAGTTTGTAAGCAATATAAGTCTCTGTGTGTTTACTTGGTTGGGTCTGAGTGGCTGTGGGACTGGCAGGTGAGAGAGATTTGTCCTAACCGTGGGCCAGGCAGGACTGGAGAAAACTCCAGCTACAACACCACGTGTATGCCTGGTGCCTGCGGAGGTCAGAAGAGGGTGTCAGATTCCCCAGAACTAGAGTTGCAGGTGATTGTGAGCTGCCATGTGGGTGCTGGGAACTGAACTTGGATCTTCTGCAAAAGCAGCAAGTGTTCTTAACCACTGAGCCATCTCTCTAATGCCCTATACATTTTTTTTTTAAAAGAAATGCATCAGTTCCAGCAAAGGGACAGCCCTATTGAAAAGCAAGGGGTCTGAAGATAGTAAAGAGGAGAGCCCAGAGGCAAAGGGAACAGAGAATGTAAAGGCCAGGCAGTGACATCTGCTGGGTGGTTTGGAGATAAAGGAAGCTGGAGTGGAGTCACCTAAGGAGAAGGCAGAGGAAGGGAGCCCCAGGGAACTAGGGCCATTGGATTCTGCCCTTTGCTTGGAGTACTACAGAAGCCATTGAATAACTCTCAGGAGAAGACAGAGGTAATCAGCTGGATGTTGGAAGGATTGCTGTGTGATTTGCTCTGTTACATATGTTGAAGAAGCACTTTTTACATTCTACATAGATTTGAGAACACACACACACACACAAACACACACACACACACACACACACACACACACACACACACACACACACACACGAGCCCTGCAATCAGCTATGCAGACATGCAGGCTTCAAGAATCTCAGGTCCTTTCCCTGCAATCTTCCAAACCAGAAACCCTTCAATCTTGACGCTTAGGGCCAGGCATGGCAGGGCACACTGTTAATCCTAGCACTTGGAAGACAGAGACAAGAGGATCTCTGGGAGTTTAAGGTCCATCTGACCTGCAGGGTGAGTTCTAGGCCAGCCAGGGCTACATAGTGAAATCACGTCTCAAAAAAGGAAAAGGAACCCCCCACCCCCGACACACTTTTCTCTATCCTCAAAATGTAACCTATCAATTTGTTAATAACATCTTTATTAATTGTTTTAATTACTATACTAAATCATGGGTTTCAGTATGACATTTTTATACATGCATATGATTACACTTTGCTCATATCCCCCCTTTACCTCTCTCTCTCTCTCTCTCTCTCTCTCTCTCTCTCTCTCTCTCTCTCTCTCTCTCTCTCTTTCTCACTCTCTCTCCCGTTAGCTTCATTTAAGTAGTTATTTATTTGTTTATTTATTTATTTTGAGACAACACCTCATTATGTAATTCAGATTAGCATGGAACTCACAATGTAGTTCATGCTGACTTTGAACTCAAGTCTCTATCTCAGCCTCCTTCATGCTTGTATTACAGGAATATGTCATCATGCCTGGTGAATCTTTTAAAATATCAATGAAAATACAATTTTTTCCTTTCCCCATTGGAATGTAATATTTCTCATTCATTAGTAGACAGACAGTCAGGCAAACTTATTTGTAGGTGATATTCTATTCTGTTGCACCAATCCATTTGATTTTTCTATCAAAAATAGAAATGTAAAACTTGAAGCTTTATGCTGTGTTTTAAATTAAAGTAAGTCAAGAAGAAGCATCTTGATTTTTCTCATCAACCTGTTCTTTGACCTCAGAATCATGTCTTCAAATTAAATAAACAAAGTTAATAAGATGAAATTCCATTGGGATTTCCTGACTTTGTAATTAATTCAGAAAGGTTGTTTTCATCATTTTATCACCAAGGAACACAGTCTATATTTTCCTGATGATTTCAATCTTCTTGTGCATTTCTTAATTAAGTTTTGATCACCTAAGTCCTCTGCCTTCCAGGATAATTTTTTCATTTTTTGCTGCTCTCACTTACAGAAGTTTCCGTTACCACCTTTTTTTAGTAATCGTTCTTAAATTGGAAAACAAAGCAAAACAGTTCTCAGTCCCTCTCTGTCCTCTCCAAAGGAATCACTCCTTCCAGTTTCCCAAGTATCCAGGGTGATCGCTCCAGGAAAGACAGAGACGCTCAAGTTTAGTTCCTCTCTGCATTTCCGTGTGTGTGTGTGTGTGTGTGTGTGTGTGTGTGTGTGTGTGTGTGTGGTGAGTGTGTATGTGTGTCTGGTGTATGTGGGGGACTGTGTGTATATGTGTGTGGTGTGTGTTTATGTGTGTCTGGTGTGTTTATGTGTATGTGTGTGTATATGTGTGTATGTGTATGTGTGTGTATATGTGTGTATGTGTATGTGTGTGTGGTGAGTGTGTATGTGTGTGGTGTGTGTTGGGGGGATTGTGTGTATATGTGTGTGGTTATGTGTGTATGTGATATATGTGTATGTGTGTATATGTGTGTATGTGTGTGTGGTGAGTGTATATGTGTGTGTATGGTGTGTGTGGTATGTATGTATATGTGTGTGGTGTGTGTTTATGTGTGTATGTGATGTATGTGTACATGTTTATTTGTGTATATGTGTATGTGTGTGTGGTGTGTATGTGTGTGGTGAGTGTGTATGTGTGTGTGGTGAGTGTGTGATGTGTGTGTATGGTGTGTGTATATGTGTGTGGTTTGCATTTATGTGTATATGTGTATGTGATGTGTGTGTACATGTGTATATGTGTGTATGTGTGTGTATCCAAACTGTACTTAGTTTTGTACCATTGATTTTTTTTCATACTCTACTAGAAACAAGGAAGCTGAGCCCTCCCTGGTACCGGCACTCTCCTCCCTTGCCGTGTGCTGCTCCTCCGCTTGGCTGCACTAGTTTATGAGCCCTCCCCATGGGGGTACATTTAGGTTTCCAGTTTTTGACACTGACACACAGCATTGTACTTGTCATTTGCACCCTTGGCTCTAGAATGGACATTCAATATGAAACTGAAATTCTGATAATTTTTTTCCCTTGAAGTCCTAGCCTATTGCTGATAGTTTTTCACTAATTCTTGTACGTTTAAACAGTAAAATAACATTGACCCCCATGCAGAGTTTTACTCTCAGACTTGAACTGGTTAACATGCAGGCTTGGGCGATGTTTTCATTACTGGGCAGGGTGATTCCTGGAAACATCATGCAAGCAAGCTGCTGGTGTTTGTTTTTTACGCCGCACAGTTTGGCTTGGAACGTTTGTGAGGTCGCGGTTCCTACGGAGATAAATGAATGACTGTTTCTGGATACAGGTTGGTTGGTGGTTTTTCAGACCTGAACGTACTCCTCTGTTTTTGCAGGCTTGGTTCTGTGCGCTTGGTCACACTGTACAAGGGAGCCTTATGTAAGGAGCCATTAATTACGCCTCTCAAATGGGCCATGGGAGAGGAGCCGATTCACTCCAGCCCACAAGTCATTACCATAAAGCCTGGGTATGATATTGAAGTTAGCGAGAAACACTAGACCTACTCACTCTGCATAGTCGACATTCTGCTAGCCAGTGCCTCAGTAGTGCAGTCACCCTGGAGTACCACTCCTCCATTGCCTAGAATAGCTTTCCATCTCTCATTTCTTTAAAAAAAAAAAAAAATGTATGTGTATGAGTGTCTGTGCACCACATCCCATGCCTTGTGCCTCAGAGGCCAGAAGAGGGTGCTGGATCCTCTGGGACTGCAGTTACAGATGGTTGTGAGCCCTAAGTGGGGACAGGGAATTGAACCCAGGTCCTCTAAAGAGCAACCAGTGCTCTTAACCACTGAGTCACCACCCGTTTCTTTATCCAGTTTCCACAAGCTGGTTGCGCGCCGACCACTCCAGACAAAGTATAGAGTAACCTGCACACCTGCACCTGAGAAGAATGATGGTGGGAAGGAAGAGTTCGAAAGCGTCTTTGAAGCCAGGTGTGGTAGCTCATGCCTGAAATTCCAGCAAACTAAGAAGTCTAAAGCAGAGAGGATCACAGTGAGTTTGAAGCCAGCCTGGGCTAAAGGGTGAGACGCTGCTTCAATTTTTGATAATAAAATAAAATATCTTAGATCGATGGAGTAAAGTTCAATTAAACAATTTTAAACTTCCCATCATTTGAAGTCAGACAGTTCTAGATTTGGATCCCAGGTTGAATTGCTCTGAATGAGCAATTACAAATAACTCATCTCAGGCCAGCTGCTTCTTCTAGACTCAGTTTTCAAGCTACAGAATGGCACTACTGTACATGTGTCTGAAAGTTAATCCCTGATGCAATAATGCTACCAGATATGGCCTTTGAAGTGATTATATCATGAAGAATGTCCTCAGCATGGAGAAATGGCATTATCCAGTTTGTACGTTAGTTATCATGGGGTTGGATTCTAAATAAGAGAATAAATTCAATTCCCTACCTACACACACACACACACACACACACACACACACACACACACACACACACACACGTCAATTCTGAATAAGAGAATAAATTCAACTCTCTCTCTCTCCTTCTCTCTCTCTCTCTCTCTCTCTCTCTCTCTCTCTCTCTCTCTCTCTCTTCCTCTCTCTCCATTTCCTTTCCTGTGTTCCCCCTGTACTTCCCAGCCTCCAGAATCATAAATTAATCTCTGTTTTTTTTATTATAAAATACCAAGTCTAAGGTGTTCTATTACAGTAACACAAAAATGGTCTAAGAAAAGTAGAGTGTGGTGATGCATACTTGTAATGCCAGCATTTGGTACCAAAGACATAAGTTCAAGGCCACCAAGGGCTACATAGTAAGAACCTGTCTCGATTTTTAAAAATAATCTAAGGCACAAAACTGGTACTGAGGGGGCTGGAGAGATGGCTCAGAGGTTAAGAGCACTGGCAGTTCTTTCAGAGGTCCTGAGTTCAATTCCCAGCAACCACATGGAGCTCACAGCCATCTATAATGGGATCTGATGCCCTCTTCTGGCATGCAGGTGTACATGCAGATGGAGCACTACATACATAAAATAAGTCTTAAACAAACAAACAAATAAATAAACCAACCTTTAAAAAAAAAAACTGGTACTGAGAAGTCAGTCTGTAGACAGACTTTTTCTTTGGGCCACCAGATCACAAGAAATGATGCGGAAACTTATTATTAAATATAAAGCTCAGCCTTAGCTTAAGTTTATTCTTAAGTAGTTCTTATAAATTAAATTAACCCATATTTTTTAACGTTCTTTTATGTGGCTTCGTTACCTTTTACTCTATTCTGCCCATCCTGCTTCCTCTTCATCTGGCTGGCGACTCCACCTTTCTTCTTCCCAGCATTCTCTCTATCTAGAAGTCCCTACCCTACCTCCTGCCTAGCTATTGGCCATTTATCTTTTTATTAAACCAACCACAGTGACACATCCTCAGACAGTGTAAAGGAATATTCCACAACATCAGTCTGTGGCAAATACCTGAAAATGTGAGAGCTTCCTTGGATCTGTGCAGTGAGCAGGGCCTAGAGGCTTTGGAGGCTCAGGCTGGAAAAAGTCTAGGGAGCCAGAAATGGAGTCATAAAGGAGGTTCTGGTGACGCAGAGGAAGAGAAGAGATGCCGGACATCTGCCACCTCCTGGAGATGATGTCAGTGGTCATGACCAGAATGTTGAGAGAGAGAGAAACACAGATGGAATGGCAACTCTGAAGAATCCTCAGGTTGACGTAAGGAGTCAAGTACAGGGAATGAGAACAAGGGTTATCCTTGTTTTCACTGGCAAACAATCCACAAAAAAAAAAAAATGTGTCCAATTCCTAGGACTCCGTGGAAGTCAGAACTCAAGAGCAATGATATGAGATGTCTGGCAGAAGAGATAGCGGGGCAGCAAAACACCAGAGAAACAGTAATGCATGTCTCCACAAGTTGTCATGTGGGTATGGGTGTGCACCAATCCAACAGGGGCAGGTCTCTAGGACAAAAGCCACTGCCTCATCATCTGCTTGCCTCTGCATTCACTGAAGAGCTTCAGTGTTCTCAAACCTTACAAGCTCGAGGCTCAAGGCATGGTCTGTGTGGATTTCTTAGGCTTCCAGGATTAATGAAGGGGAATAGATCAAATATTTTTAAAAGATCATTAACAATAATCTTGGAAAGAAGTTTTACTTGCTAACACTCCAGAACAATCGGTCTTTGCATTTGCATTCACCTCATACATCTTAATCAAACATCTGTTACATGTTGGTTTCTATGTTATATGTTGGACACTGTGAGATATGGGTCATCAAACTACATACTTCAGGACAAAGCTGACCTGCTGTCTATTTTTGTAAAGTTTTATTGAAACATATCCATTTGTTATGGATTTGTTTGTGGCTATGACAGAAACTATATGTGGCCTGAAAAGTTTAAAATGTTATGTGAAGCTGGGGGTGGTGGCACACACCAGTAAACCCAGCACTCAGAAAGCTTTCTTTCTTCCTTCCTTCCTTCCTTCCTTCCTTCCTTCCTCTCTCTCTCTCTCTCTCTCTCTCTCTCTCTCTCTCTCTCTCTCTCTCTCTCTCTCCCTCTCTCTCCCTCTCTCTCTCTCTCTTTCTTTCTTTCTTTCTTTCTTTCTTTCTTTCTTTTTTTGACACAGGGTTTCTCTGTGTAACTTTGGAGCCTGTCCTGGAACTCACTTTGTAGACCAGGCTAGCCTTGAACTCACAGAGATCTGTTAACCTCTGCCTCCCAAGTGCTGGGATTAAAGGCGTGTGCCAAGTGCTGGGATTAAAGGCATGTGCCACCACCATCCGGCTACTCAGAAAGCTAAGACAGGAAGATCTTAGGTCCCACATAACCAGAGCTACATAGGTTGAGCCCAGTCTGAGTTACATAGCAAAACCTTATGTTACACAACCGCACACACACACACACACACACACACATACACACACACACACACAGCTGTCAAGACCTTTATTTTAAAAGCTTGCTCAGGAAATACATAGAGGCACTTCTATCACAGCAGTATTAACAACATTGTTGTACATATAAGACACACACAACCAACTGAATATCCATACAAACCTGTGTGTGGTTAGTACAAAATGGTGTGAGGGAAATAATGTTATTTATTATGAGTGTTCATGTTATGAGTGAGCACAAAAAAATGATTGCATGTTGATATGATTAAAAGAGAGGCAGTCTAGGATATGGGGCTTGAGCTTCAGATTAGGGGAAGGTTTGTGTAAACAGTGAAAATAGAACAGATTGACAGGCATAGCGATGACGATGAACAGAGGTAAGGCTGTCCCGAATACGATCCGGTCTAATCATGATGTTCTAAGGCTCCAGACCTGTGTAGCTAAACGCCTTAGCTGGCTTATGAGACAGACCTCCAGTTATCCGGCCCGGCTTGCCTCTTCCCCTCTGTTCTTGCACTTCCCCTTACACTATATACCCACACACATATACATGCTTACATGTGTACTTCATAATCTGAATTCCATTCTGGGTGAAATTTTCTGTTACTCAAATGCACAGTGCCTTGGAAGGGCACTGACCAATTTTCCTATCTAGTACAGGCTGCTTTCAACTCATGACAAAACTTCTGCCCATTCATTGTGTCTCATCTGATTCTCTCTCTCTCTCTCTCTCTCTCTCTCTCTCTCTCTCTCTCTCTCTCTCTCTCTCTCTCTCTCTCTCTCTCTCTCTCTCTCTCTGTGTGTGTGTGTGTGTGTGTGTGTGTGTGCATGTCTGTGTGTGTGTGTGTGTCTCTCTCTGTATCTCTCTGAACTGCATTCTTTTGTTGTTGTTTGGGTTTTTCTTTTCCTTTTTTGGTTTTGTTTGGTTTTCAAGACAGGATTTCTCTCTGTGGCCCTGACTGTCCTGGAACTTGCTCTGTAGACCAGGCTGGCCTTGAACTAACAGAGATCCACCTGCCTCTACCGCTCTGAGTGATGGGATTAAAGGCGTGCACGGCCACCACCCAGCCCTGGACTGCATTCTTTCGTGTCTCCAAGGCTAGATTAAGCACAGTGTAGACTCTCTTCACAGCTCCCCCAGCATTGCCGTGGTCAACCCATTTGTCCATATCCTTGACCAAACAAGGAGCTCTTTGTGTGCAGAAACCTCTCATCATAGCCCGGCCACACAGAAGGCAGCCAGAGCATTCTGGCATGTGGTGGCTCATGTGATGCCAGCTTGGACGAGCTGTTTTCTGGTGGCTTACAGAGTGAGACCATGTCTAAGAGGAAAATCAAATCTGGGTTTGAGTGTGAGCATTATGACACTCTGGATGTATAACTACTGTGAACTTCAACTTTTCATCTCTCCTCAAGGAGATGAAATTCTAATCACCTTATCTGAGTAAAGGACTGTAGTGAGAAGAAATAAATCATGTTGTTCTCACGGTTGTCATTTTCAAGAAAAACTCTCTTAGGTAGGCTAGTAAAATGTGGTAAGAAAGGATTGAATTTCCCCCAAATAAAGGGGCTCCAGCAGAGCCTGGAGGTCTCTCTAGTCCACGTTGGGGTTAAGTAAATGGTAATGACCCTTCGTGCTGTTTTAATGAGGCTGGTTTCCTTCCCTGCAAAGCATCAACTTTCAAACGTGCTTGGCCTAGGGTCTGGGAAGGCTTCACAACAGCTGTGAACCACGTGCTGCCCACCCAGACAGCCTGCACGGCCTTTCTCCAACAAATGCACACACCAAGTCACTGATGCAGGTGGGCCCTACTCATTCACACACACACACACACACACACACACACACACACACACACACACACACACAGTGTTTCTAGACTACCCACCTCTTGTGTGACTACACCATCTTTCGGAAGTGGGAGGAGTCACTAAAGACCAAGATGAACAAAGCATTGCATGAACCCCGGAAGAGCTCAGTCTGCTCCGGCAGCCAAGTGCATCACTGAGAGAAGGAAACAGTAGGAAATACTAAGAGTCTTATAGATGATGTTCCAAAGCACCATAGTGCTGTTTTATCATGTGTGGGGAAAGATGAAGTGACCCGAGTCTGTAGGACACACATGGAGCCCTTACAGAAGAGAACAGTGTCCTGTGACTACTCCAACCTCCCCTCCCTAAGGCTAAGCAAAAGGATGCCAGCTGACCCACCAAGAGACAAAGCAATTGGACAGCAGACTTCTTGGCCTGCACAAATCAGCCTTTGGTCTCAAGACTCTTCTTCTGAATAGCAGCAGGTTCTAATATAAAATTTCTAGAATTTCTTGGCTGACCATTGCGTCATTTACTGTGGGACAGCTTCAAGTTTGCTGAAGTTACTCTCACAGGGCTGGGGTCAGAAAGTAATATCCATCATGGACTTCTGCACCTTCATAGCTTATCAAGGAGGACCCAACAGAACAACAGAGCATGCTAGATAGGTGACCTTAGGGCTAAGATTCTGAAATTCAAATAAAGATCAAAGATGGGCACTTTATTCTCAGTACAAAGCCCTGGTAGGGAAAAAATATGACAGGTGGAATATACAGAATGTCCTCCTTCCTTCTTATAAATGAGGGAAGGCACGTCCAAGTACAAGATTGTGCCAGGGTATTCATTTCCTCTTCTAATCTGGAAACCAGAGGAAACTGAAAACTCAGTACAAACTTCCCAGCATCGTGGTTGTTAGAGAATGTCGGAGAGCAACTGTCTTAGTTAGGGTTACTATTATTGTGATGAAACACCATGACCAAAAGCAAACTGGGGAGGTTTTATTTGCAGTTTATTTTGCTTGTATTTCCACATTACTGTACATCTTCAAAGGAAGTCAGGACATGAACTCAAACAGGGCAGGAACCTGGAGGCAGGAGCTGATGGAGAGGTGACAGAGGATTTCTACTTACTGTCTTGCTCCTTATGGCTTGCTCAGCCTACTTTCTTATTGAACCCAGGACCACCAGTCTTATTGAACCCAGGCACCAGGGCTGGGCCCTCCTGCCTCAATCAATAATTAAGAAAATGTACTACAGACTTAGCTACGGCCTGATCATATGAAGATAGTTTCTCAGTTGAAGTTACACCCCCCCCCCCCCCGCCCAGATGATTCTAACTTGTGTCAAGTTGACATTAAAAACTAGCTGGCACAGAGTTTTCTCTCCAGGTCCCACCAAGCCCTGGCAGGCCGACAGCCCACTTATAAAATAAACACACAGGCGTTTATATTATTTAAACTGTTTGGCCTAATGGCTCAGGATTCTAGCTATCTAGTTCTTACATCTTAAATTAATCCATTTCTATAAATCTATACCTTGCCACGTGGCTCGTGGCTTACCGGCATCTTCACATGCTTCTTGTCATGGCGGCGGCTGGCAGTGTCTCCCTCTGCCTTCCTGTTCTCTCATTTCTCCTCTCTGTTAGTCCCGCCTATACTTCCTGCCTGGCCACTGGCCAATCAGTATTTTATTTATTGACCAATCAGAGCAACACATTTGACATAAAGACCAGCCCTCAGCAGCACACCCAGTGTGGTCTTTCACATGGGGTCTGGGACACTGAGTTATTTGAGCATAGTGAGGAAAATTTCCACAGTTCCATCTTGAGAGTGTGGTCCAAAATGGGTGGAGCAACAGAATGGTTTCAGAGGCAAGGGCAAGTCCAAGCTCCCTTTTCATGCAGGCCTCTTCTAGCTGTGGAACACTCATAGCTGAACCTTAATGAGGCACTGCTGTTCCTTGACCAATCTTTTCCAGTAGCGTATCACATTGCAGGGCAGCGAAGCATTCTCCCATGTGAACTCCTCCTTGGATACAGACCATCTTAATCACCTTTAGGTTCTGGGTGCCTACTGCGGGCCCAGCATGCTGTCAGTATTCAACACTAATTGCTGAATAAGTATTGTCCCTGGAGGAAGAGTGGACAAATGAGAGACAGATTTCTCAAGTGACAGTTTGCAGGAAGGGACCCTGGAGGCCACCATGGGGATGTGCTAAAGTGGCCCTGATGCTTCTTCCACTTCTTGTGTGACTCTCTTGGATTGTAATCATTCTACTTTTTATCAGTTTTATAAATTGGGGATTCCATGTCTGCTTCTGTTAGTTCCTAAAAAGTACTAACTTTGGGGATAAATAAGAGCCTATTCTGCTGTTATTGGATCGAACAAGCTCACTCAGGATGCTACCCATAGCACCCTGGAGGTAACACTATTGTCCCAGCATGGTCACAGCCTCAGGTTGTCGGCAGAATAGAAGGAAGACCTCAAGAAAATGCAAAAGGTGAGCCAAGAGATTTTTCTCCGTCTCTTCCTACAAGGATCTCCTTCGTCTTTGGTTCTCAATCAAACTCCTGAATGAATGCCATGAGATCCCACTATGAAGTGTGCTCTTTTCTTAGGACCTTTGTACTGGCCATTCCCTCTGTCACAGAAATTTCCTTCTTCCCCTCCTGTCTTAGTCTGGGTTTCTATTGCTGCGATAAAACACCATAATCAAAATCAATGGGGAAGAAAGGATTTATTTCATCTTATAGCTTTGTAGTCCATCATCCAAGGAAGTCAAAGCAGGAACCTAGAATTAGGTGCTTAAGCAGAGGCCATGGAGGAACACAGCTTACTGGCTTACTCCTCCTGGCTTCCCTGTCTGCTTTCTTATACCACCCAGGACCACCTGCCCAGGGATTGCACCACCCACAATAGGCTGGGCCCTCATACATCAACAACTAATTAAGAAAATGCCCTTGTCCACAGGCCAATCTTATGGAGGCATTTTCTCAATGAGAGTTCCCTCTTCCCAAATGACTCTAGCTCATGTCAAGTTGACATAAAACTAGTCAGTATGTCTCTCTTTGAAAAGTAGATCTTCCAGTCTCCATCAATATATTCCTGCTTGACAGCCTAGCCAGCTGGCCCTGGGGAATCCCTTGTCTCCACCTCCTGAGCTATGGGATTATAAGTAGACCACAAGGCCCACCTGACTCCAGTATTTATGCTTGTATGGTGAGCATTCTGTCCATGGAGCCATCTCCCCAAGCATCTTGTGTTTTTCTGCATGTTTATTAAAATTATGTAACTAGAGTTTTTCTGCCTTGCCCACAGTCAGGACAAATCTCTCTCACCCGCCAGTCCCACAGCCGCTCAGACCCAACCAAGTAAACACAGAGACTTATATTGTTTACAAACTGTATAGCTGTGGCAGGCTTCTTGCTAACTGTTCTTATAGCTTAAATTAATCTATTTCCATAAATCTATACCTTGCCGTGTGGCTCGTGGCTTACCGGCGTCTTCACAGCTGCTTGTCAGGGTGGCGGCTGGCAGTGTCTCCTTCTGCCTTCCTGTTCTTTCTTTTCTCCTCTCTGTTAGTCCCACCTATACTTCCTGCCTAGCCACTGGCCAATCAGTGTTTTATTTATTGACCAATCAGAGTAATTTGACATACAGACCATCCCACAGCAAAATTACAAAACCTATATGTGCCCATAGGTGAACTGGACCTGGGGCTCACCCATTCATCTGTTCAGGGATCCTAACATCTCCCTGTCTCTGCCTGTCCAACACTCGGGTTGCAAGTGAGCCCCACACCTGGCTTTTTATGTGGGCACAGACATAGTATCAAACTTCCCTTTAAATGGGCATCTCTCTAACCATATGTTATTACAGACCTCCTTAGAAGTTTCTTTGTACAGTAGATGGCAGTTAACACAGAAACTCAACCACTGGTCATGTATGAAAGCATCACTCAAGTGCTCAGCCACAAATGGAATATCTAAATTGCCACCACCCTCCCAGGTCCAAGGACAATGGCAGAAAGGGGGAGGAAATATTATAAGAGCCAGAGGTCAGAGAGGTCCAGAGAGAAACAGTGTCTTTGGGACCTGCTACACTCACAACTTCACAGCACATGTGGTTGCTTCCACAAGATCAAGCTGGTCAGTATTCTACCATGAAGGGAAAAGGGGTTCACAAACCCCACCACCGATGGAGGAGCTATGGACAGTTGATGGCTTTTAAGTGAGAGAAGGTCAGTTTTTTAAAGGAGGTAGTATAGTAGCTCCTGGTTAGTTGACAATGTCCCAGTAGATGGCCTTACACCTATTAGTTTTTGGACAGCACAAATTAGACTCAATAGGTTATAACACAAAATAAGAGGACATGAAGTAGAGGTGGGAGTAGGGAGTTGGGGGTGCATCTGAAAGAAACTAGGGGGAGGAGTAGAGAAGGTGAATATGACCAAAATGCACTGCATGACTTTCTCAAATACTCAAAAGTCTATATATTTTACATGAAGTTGGGGTGGATCTGGGTCTGGGAGCTGCTGGGGAAGAAATAGAGGGAGCTTATGATCAAACTACATTATATGCATGTGAAAGAGTCTCCAAGCATTAATAGCATGCTATACTAAGGAGCCACAGAGATGGCTCGGAGGTTAGGGCTGTATATTACTCCTACGGAGGGCCCGGTTCAATTCCTAGCACCCATGTCAGGTGGCTCATAACTTCCTCTAACTCCAGTTGTAGGGGGATCAGATGCCTCTGACCCCCGCAGACCCCTGCATTCATGTTCAAACACCCCACCACACACACACACACAAACACACATGTATGCAATTTTTAGTTAGTAAAAATAAACCTCAAAAATATCAGTGGGTAAGAACGCTTGCTCCACAAGCATGAGGACCTGAGGTCAAACGACCAGAACCTGTGTGGAAAGCTGAGCATGGCTGACTGTGCCTGTAACCCCAGCACTGTGGAGGATGGAGGCAGGGGATCACTGGGATTTGATAGCTACCGGCCTAAACCGGGGAGACCATGTCTCCAGGGAACAAGGCAGAAAATGATCAAGCTAGACACCTGATGCCTTCTTTTGGTTTCCATGTGTGTTGACAGGCACCCACCCCCACCCCCACACCCACTGTTTTACAAACACATACACACACAGTCACAATGCCTTTCACTGTAGAAATAGGAAAAAAAAATCCTAAAATTCATATGAAATCACAAATGACACCAGGTAGCCAAAGCAATCCTCAGGAAAAAAAAAAAAAAAGAACAATGCATTGTTTGAAGTTATACTGCAGAGTTTTAGGAACAAAGATAGTACATTGCTGGTAGAAAAACCGACATGTCCATCAGTGGAATAAAACAAAGGACCCAAAAATAAACATATGCAGCTATGGGTACCTGATCTTTGACAAAGATGCTAAAAAACATACATGGAAAAAAGACAGCCACTTCAACCAATGGTGCTGGGGAAAATGGATGTCCACACGTAGAACAGTGAAACTAGATCTCTGCTCGAGCTGCACAAAAGCCAATCCAAAATCGGTCAGAGAACACTTTGTGATGCAGGCACAGGCAAGGTCTCTCTGATAAGGGTTGCAGCAAAGCAGGAAATAAAAGCAAGACTTGACCAATGAGATTACACCGAATTAGAAAGCTTCTTCACCACAGAGGAAACAATCAGGAGAGTGAAGAGACAGCCCGTGGAATAAAGAAACAAACAGAACATCTGGCCAGGATTGGCACCTGGAATACACAAAGAACTAAAAGGGAAAGAAGGCAGAACCTCTCCAAAAACAGAAAATAAAGAAACCACTGCAGTCCATAAATGGTTTAATGAAGTCAATGAGCCAAGAGATCATTCTTGGAAGGTGAAGTACAAATGACCACTAAGCGTCTGAAATAATGTTCAACACCCTTGGTCATCAAGAAAGTTCTAATCAAAGTTGCACTGAGATCCATGTCACTCCAGTCCACATGGCAGGCATCAGGAAAACGGAGAAGGCTAGGGTGACGGCTCCGTGGATAAGGTGCCAACTGCACAAACTGGAAGACCCAAATTTGGATTCCCCAGAAGCAAAAGACAGGTGTGGCAGGTCATAGCTGCAACACCAGTGTGAGGGCCCATAGACAGGAGGATCCTGGAAGGTGACCCGGCTGCCAGTCTAGCCAAAGTGGTAAGCTCTCGGTTCAGTGAGAGACTTTTTCTCGAGAGAGTAAGGTGGAGAGCAACTGGAGATAAACCTCTGGATGGCAATATCTGGACTCTACAGGTGTTCACATGGGTGAGTGTAACAACACATGCACATGCATCCTCATGCATCCAACACACACACACACACACACACACACACACACACACACACACACACAGATGCAGGGGGGGAAGAACTGGTGTGTATGGTGTGTGGGGGGGTATGTGCACTTGCGTGTGTATCTATACCCATCCATACATGCACATGTGGAGGCCAGGGGAGGGCATCAGGTGTCCTGCCCTACCATTCTCCATGTTCCCTTGAGACAGAGTCTCTCAGTGAACCTAAAGTTAGGCTGGCAGCCAGTGATGATTTTGTCCCCACCCTTCACAGCACTAGGTTACAGGTCAACACCTGCGGCTACATCTTACTTTTCTGGGGGTACTGGCAATTCAAACTGGGTCCGAATGGTTGTACATTGAGTGCTCTGACCCACTGAGCCATCTCTCAAAGGGGGTTATTATTGTTACTGGTCCAGGGGCTAGAGAGATGGCTCAGTGGTTTAGAGCACATGTTTGCAGAGGACCTGGGTTCAGTTCCCAGGACCCACATGGTGGCTGGAAACTACCAATAACTCCAGGGTATCTGTCATTCTCTTCTGGCCTCCACTGTCCCAGGGATGTACATGATATACACACATACATGTAGGTAAAGCACTCACACACCTAAAATACATAAATAACATAAATCTGAAAAAAAATTACATGCTCCTGGTCCAGCCACTATGAAATCAGTAAGAAAGATTTTCCAAAAAGTAAATATAGAACCACCATATGACCCAGCTCTGCCACTCTTGAGTATAATATACCTGAAAAATCTAAGTCCGCACACAAGAGGGAGACTTGCACATCCATGTTTGTTATTCACAACAATGAAGTCATAGAGTCAGCCTCGCTGTCAACAGATGTTGACATCAGTCAACAAGTGAATAAAGAAATGGTATATGCTCATGATGGAGTACCAACTGGCTGTAAAGAAGAAGAAAATTGTGTTGTTTGCAGGAAAATGAGTGCAACTGTAGATCACCATATAAAGTGAAGCAAGTCAGATTAAAAAAGACAAATACTGTCCAGGTGTTGTAGTACTTGCCTATAACGCCAGCATTCTGGAGGTGGAGACAGGGGACTAGACTGGGCTACAGAACAAGTTTAAGGCCAGCCTAGGCTAGATGATGAAACTCTCAGGAAAAAAAAAAAAGGAAAGAAGGAAAGAATAACGTACTTTCTCGTTTTCTATAGATAAAATCATTTACATATATATGGTCAAAGTAACTGATATATTTGTATGATATGAAAATGTCTTTATGAAACCCATTTCTATGAACAATGAAGATACACTGATTAAAAAAGAAAAAAAACTAAAACCTGTTTGTAGCTAGAGTTTTCCTGCCTTGCCCACAGTCAGGACGAATCTCTGTCACCCGCCAGTCCCACAGCTGCTCAGACCCAACCAAGTAAACACAGAGACTTATATTGCTTACAAACTGTATGGCCATGGCAGGCTTCTTGCTAACTGTTCCTATACCTTAAATTAATCCATTTCTGTAAGTCTATACCTTACCACGTGGCTCGTGGCTTACCAGTATCTTTCACATGCTGCTTGTCATGGCGGCGGCTGGCAGTGTCTCCTCCCACCTTCCTGTTTTCTCAATTCTCCTCTCTGTTAGTCCAGCCTATACTTCCTGCCTGGCCACTGGCCAATCAGTGTTTTATTTATTGACCAATCAGAGCATTTGGCATACAGACCATCCCACACCACCTGTTGCTCAGCAGTTAAGAGCACTTACTGCTCTTTTGGAGGACTGAAATTCAGTTCCCAGCATCCACTTGAGTGACTCACAACCACCTATAACTCCAATGCCAGGGAGATCCAAAGCTCTCCTCTGGCTACCCCGAGGAACCACACACACACACACACACACACACACACACACACACACACACCTGTGTGAGCCCATGTGCATGTACAGACACAAATAAACAACAAAATAAATCTTTTACAAATGTACATTAAAGCCATTTTTTTATTGGGCATAGTGACTCCTGAATATGACCCCAGCACTTGGGAAATGGAGACAGGAGGACAAAAGTGAAGGGTCACTCACAACTCTGTGCTAGGTTGAAGGCTACCCTGAGCTGCAGGGGATCTTTTCTCAAAGAACCTACCAATCTAGTCTTACACATGGGTGGTAGCACTTGCCTGTAATCTCACTATTCATAAAGCCTGAGACTGAGTATTAAGGTAAGTAAAAGACCAGCATGGGCTACACAGCAAGTATAAGACTGGTTTGATGTCTCAGTCAATCAATCAATCAATCAATCAATCCATCAATCAAACAAAAAACCTATTCAACTTTGTTCCATAATTTTCTAAATGAAGACAAAGGTTGGGTAACTTTAGATGATATGTCGAAAGAAGGAGAGCTACAGGGCCGGGGTAAAGCTGCAGAGATGGGGTCCCACCTGTACTAAGGGGTGTTGGTGATATAACCACAGTCAGAGCCTCGCAGTGAAGTAGAGCCTTAGGAGACACACGTCCGCCATGCTTTGGCCTGGGGCAGAGCCTGACTAACACCTTCTCGGCTGCTAAGTTATTTATTCCTCCTTTTGTTCATAAAAGGAAACCAGGAGAACACTGGACACCAGAAGGGACTCGCCAGAGGGAGGAAAGAACCCAGCAGAAAAAGGACAGGAGACACATGGATCAAATGATTCTTATATTTACCTTTGTATCCTATGACATGAAAGATCCGGGGTTGAGTGGGACTGAAGGAACTCAACAAACACCTTGGCCAGGGTCGGGACACGAGGTCAGGCTTCATTCCCCCACAGTGGCTGAAAGGATCCATGGAAGGCACACTCCTGGAATTCAGCTTCTTCAAAGATTAGACATCAAGTGCTTGAATCTGTATAGCCATCTTAAGTGCTTCAATAAAGCAACTTTGCTACTTCCAGAGTTGTCTGTTTCTCATTCCTTGCACATTTCTACTGTTTCAATCACCCCAAATCTTATTATTTCAGTATTCTTTTATAATAGTTAGCAAGTAACTGTGAATGACTATTTATTTAGTCAAACTTCCTGAACCCCTTCCTGCTATCTGTAGGAATGGGAACGTCCTAACACTGCTCTGTGTTTTATGCTTAGACTATCACTGGTGGTGGGGGGGGGGCGGGGGGCGGGGGGGGGGGGACGACAGACACGACAACATTCAAAAAGTATGTCAAAAACTTATCTGAAGGGCCGGGTGGTGGTGGCGCATGTCTTTAATCCCAGCACTGGGAAGGCAGAGCCAGGTGGATCTCCGTGAGTTCGAGGCCAGCCTGGTCTCCAAAGTGAGTTCTAGGAAAGGTGCAAAGCTACACAGAGAAACTCTGTCTCGAAAAACCAAAAAAAAAAAAAAAAGAAAAGAAAAGAAAAAAAAATTATCTGAAAATTGAAGCCAAGCATGGTGATATATGTCTGTAATCTCAGTTACTGAGAGAGTAAAGCAGGATTGAAAGTTTGAGGCCAGCCTGAGCTATATAATGAGACTCTGTCTCAGAAAAAGAAATTATTGAGTACTAACTGTATATGAAATTATAAAATCTAGCGGGATGGTGGTAGGGCACGCCTTTAATCCCTGTGCTTGGGAGGCAGAGCCAGGCAGATCTCTGTGAGTTTGAAAGCCAGCAGTTCTACAGAGAAAGTTCCAGGACAACCAAGGCTACACAAGTCAACCCTGTCTTGAAAAGCCAAGAAAACAGAGCAAACCAAAAGAATTATAAAATCTGATAAAAGAGGATCATGTTTCCCCAAAGGCATGCTACCGAAGCACTTCCAAAGATTAACAATGCCCTATTTATAGGAAAGCCCATGGAATGGGAAAGTGAATTAGGAACTTCCCATTTCCACGCTCATCATTCTCCAACCTCCCCCTCCCATCTATAAAAGGAATAAGACTATGGATCATTGATTTGGATCATCTGCTCATTGATCTGTAAACATGCATAGACATCAGACAGATAACTACTCATGCAAATTGGCTATGCTTCCAGACAAAGACATGAAAATAAATCAGACCTTGAGGCAAGCAGGCAGTCAGCATGACCTGAAGAGATTGGGTGCCTGTCATTGGCCTTCTCCAATCTCCCTTCAGTGCCCGACAGAGACCCACCAATACCACCTTTCCAACTTCCCCTTCTCAGCCCCAGAGGACTGGTCCTCCCAACCCCCCGAGGGTTCAGCTACCTGCAGAGGGTGCCTACATCTACAGTTCCAACCCTTATAGATTCCATCTGGATCAGCTAGTACCAAGGAAAAGAGAGGCCTGGGAACTTCAAAGCACCGGGGGTTTCAAGTGTACACCTGAAGAAAAGTAAAAAGCAGTGTAGATTAACTAGCAGAAATTTTAAGAAACTAAAAAAAAAAAAAACAGACATATTGAGGTTGTTTTGAGCCCCGATTTTAACCATTCTCATGAACCCCTGTTTATCAAAACTATTTTAATAATATATTTTGAAGCATAGTAATAATAACAATAAGGTAGTTGAAATATTATCATCTGTGCTTATTTGATAAAAATTGTCCAAGGTGGAAGGGTGATATCAGTGAATGTTCTTTGGGTTTGTTGTTGTTGCTGTTTTTAAAAAGTGTATTTACTTAATTGGAGTGTGTGTGTGTGTGTGTGTGTGTGTCTACTTGCTGCGGTTTGCAAGTAGAAATCGGAGAACCACTTTCAGGAGCCCGTTTTCTCCTTCCGTTCTATAGGTTAGAAGGATTCAATTTAGGTGCGCAGGCTTGGCTAGCCCCAAGCCTCTTCCCCTGCTGAGTCATCTCCCCGGGCCCCCAAAGTAAAAGTTCTTCGTGTGACCCCCTTCCCAGTTGCTTGATAACATGTAAGCCATTTCCAGGAAATGCAGTCTCTCAGCTTCTGTTTTGTTATGTGTGGGTCAGGATGCTCTAAAGATGGGGTGCTGGGAGGGCAGGAGACTTTAAATTCCGGTGTGGTCCTCTTACAGCAAAAGGGGGCTGGAAAGGCCTCGGGTCCCACCCAGACCTACCCATTACATTGTGCAAGATCCCAGTTGCTTAGGGGGTGTGAGAAGTCAGGCAGGCACTTGGAGCCTCTTCTTGCCCCCCTGCCCTCCCCAATGTGGTTCGATGGTCAAGATCTAGCGTAACTTTCACACCTCCTTGATGTTGACCTAGCAGTAAAAATCACAGCTCTGTGGGAGTAAACGCCTCCTGCTCAAGCCACAGCCCTGAGTTCTGGGAAAGCCCTGAACGAATGACCTTCTAGATTCCGTGTGGGTTATTGGGCCTCCAAAGGGAAGCCGAGGTGAAGAGACAACTCGGCCTCCCTCATCAAAGTCCGTCTGGGAGTCAGGGCTGCTGTGTTTGCTGCCCCTTAAGTCACAGGAAATCATTTACCTACGGGGACAGCAGAGAGACTCACAGCACAGCACAGTTCTTGAAAGTCTCTGGGACATCCACACAGCTCCCCTCTTCCTTTCCTGATCCTATCTGCTCCTTCCTGACCCAGATGGTATCTCGATCCTTGCTCTTCCACCAGGGGGCAGCACTGGGCACTGCCAGGGCATATGGGTTGGCCACCACCTCCAATCAGATGAGCTGAGATCCAGGACCTTGAGTGCCTGCCTGGTGATAGAGGGAAAATAGAAAAGACAGAAGCCAAAACAGTCATGTCTGCCTGGGCTGCCAGCCACAACCATGTGTGGTCATGAGAGCTTGTCAGAGTCAGAATGGCCCAGACAGCGCCTGCTGAAGGGCTGGGTCCCTCAGACCTCAGCTGTGATCTTAAAGCAGGCAGCCACTGCAGTCCTTGCAGGAGCGGCTCCCTGCTAGGACCTGCTGCTCCCGTGGGAAGTGCCAGCCTTCTCGCCTTGAGTTTGTTTTCTTCCTGAAAATCGACGACCATCACAAGCCCTTGTGACCAGACACCGGGGTCCCTCTGCGTTCTGGCACCTACGGCTTCTGTCTCTTCAGCGCCGTGGAATAATCCTGCTGGCCCCAGCCCTGGCCTTGGCTACCAAGTGCTCACCTGGCATCTGCCTCTCCGGAGCCTGGCGTCTTAAGTTCATTGGGAACCGACTTGCAGATCTTTCCATGGGAGCATATGGGTCACCTGTGGGGGTCTAGAGCCTGGTGCAGAGGGAGAAGTGAGGGATGATGACAAGGACTCCAGTCCTTGAGGAGCTCACAAATGTCACCCAGTTTGTCCCGGCAGCTCGAAGCTGTTTATAAAATAGCAACTATCAGGATAGTCTTTTCTTTTTTTTTTAATTGTAGAGGTCACTGAATATAAGTGGTTGAAACCTCAGGCTCTGGAGCTGCAGATTTCATTCAGATACTGGCTGCCTGTTACTAACAGAGTGGCCCACCTTGCCTTCTGCACTGTTTTAATTAATTGTGTGAGTGTGAGTGTGAGTGTGTGTGTGTGTGTGTGTGTGTGTGTGTGTGTGTGTGTTCACAGGATGTGTGTATATGTGTGGAGGTCAGCGGACAATTTTGTGGAGTCAGTATTTCCCTCTCTGAAATGGGCTCACAGGGGCTGTAGAGATAGTTAAGTGGTTAAGTGTGTTTATTATTCTTCCAGAACACCAAAGTATGCTGAAGGACTCTTGGCGACAAGTCTGCAGCTCCAGCTCAGGTGATCTGATACCCTCTGCTGGCCTCCACGGACAACTATATGCACATATGCACACACACATGCCCACACACGCACACAATAACAAAGCACATTTTTATAAATAAATAGGTAGGGGCAGGAGAGACGGCTCAGCAGTGACAAACACAGATTGGTCTTCCAGAGGACCCTGGATTGGTTCTCAGCACACACAGGGTGACTAACAACCATCTATAATGCCAGTGCCAGAGGACTGACCTCCTCTTACAGGTACTGTTGTAAGTTCCTCTTGTATGAGTTCATTTATTCCTTCCTACATCCCAGTTTTACATACGAGGAATCTGAGATACAGAAGCTGAGCGTCAAGCAGCTAGTAACAGACACATCCCAGGCCAGGCAGTCTGGCCCAGAGCCTGCCTTCTTACTCCTATTACCATGAAGCCTCAAATAATGCAACATACCAACTGTGCCTGGGGATCATGGAACAATGCGTACACACGACAGATTGTGACTAAGTACTCAGCCTCTTGGTGTTTGGTCTTCAGCTGGGATCCTTCACCCAACAAGACATGGAGTTGGGGGACTGCTTGAGAAGGTCCCGAGGCTTTGTCTCAGCAGCTAGCACTTCTGAGCTCTGTGGCTGAAAATAAATAAATAAATAAATAAATAAATAGATAGATAGATAATGTGATGGATTCTTAACCCCCAGTACCACAGAATGTGATCTTGTTTGGAAGTGGAACCTTTGCGAAGGTAAGCAAGTTAAAATGGAGTGTCACTGGATTGGGCAAAGGACAAATTTGGACACAGATATGTCCTCAGAGAAGTCTCCGTGGAGACTCAAGCAGAGTCACCCGCTGGAGCGACAGACAACAAAGCCAGGGGCACCTCAGGCTCCAGACATGGTAAGACGGTGGTGGGAAAGACGTTTCTCAGCCTCACCGGGCCAGGCGGGGTCTCGTAGACATCCCTTGATCTTAGACCACGAGTGCCCACTGCTGTGGGACAAACATTTCCATTGTCCGAAACCAGCCAGTCTGTCATGATTTCTTATGGCAGCCCAGTGTAACAGGCTATATATACACCTATATCGAGTGTGGTGTATGTACATGTTCATGTGGCTAGACACACACGTGCATGTGAGTGCTCTGTTGTTCTCTACCTTATTCCTGGAGACAGTGTCTCTCATTAACCTGGTACTCACTAATTAGACCAGACCGGCTGACCAATGAGCTCTGAGAATCTTCAAGTATCACTGTACCTCACTAGACCTGAGACCGTATTTTTGGTTGGCACATAGGCATTCACTTTTCCTGTAAACACCAGTTTCACAAAGATTACATTCTGGCTGCCTATCTGCTTGCCTTCCTTCTTTCCTGCCTTTCTTCCTCCGTGTGAACAGTTGACTAAAATATAGCACACAGATCATCAGTGGAGATTCAGCGTGTCCACAGCAACGTAAGCAGTGGCCAGACAGAGAACGAGGACATTAGCAGCACCCCTGGAATCCTCCAGCCCCCTCCAACCACCGGCCAACAAAGGAGCCACTATCCTGACTTCTGACATCACAGATTGGTTTTGCCTGGTTTGGAGCTTGACATAAATGGGATTTCACAGTACTCTTTTGTGTCTGGATTCTTTGCTCCACATTATGTTGGTGAGGTTTGCCTGTGTTTTGCATAGCAAGCCATTCATTCTCACAATGTAGTAGAGTGTTCTTTACTTCCAAACTGTGGACTGCAATTAAGAAGAAGTGCATGGAGGAAGAAGAGAAGAGCTGAGAAAGAGAGAGAGAGAGAGAGAGAGAGAGAGAGAGAGAGAGAGAGAGAGAGGTTTCATTTATAATGTAATGGATCTGTTAAGAGCTAGTTTCCAAAAATCACTACTCTATCACCCCTACTCCCACCCCCATCCCACCCAGGGTCACACTAGGCTGGCCCTGCTTGAACAGATATAGTAAGGGACTTGCAGATAAGTAGCTGTGTTCCATGTGAATGAACCTGCCTCACCCTCAAAATAATCCAGAGCCTGGACCATCCCCGGTTGGCAGTAGGGCCCCAGTGTCTTTGGTACCACCATAACCATCTTCATCCACAGCCAGAGAGGCTGCCTGTTTTATTCAACACTTCCAAGTTAGTCCAGTTAGCCCCTGGAACCCTGATCTGAGTCTGCCTCAGGCCATCAGTGGCTGGAGGGAGTCCACAGAAGGGGTCTGCGGCTCCCCTTTGAAGCCACCACAAAGAATCACTCCCCCGGCTTTCTCAGGCTCAGCCCTCCATCTGCAGGCGCAGCTTGACTGCACTGAGGCTGTGCCCTCCTCCTTATCTTGGCCAGACTATAAATCATCTCCATTTCTTCATACTCACCAACTTCTCTAGGGTCTCCCTTTTGCTGGGAACAATGACCTAATCCCCAAATGCAGTTTCCAGAGGATCCCTGGGGCAAATCAGCACGACCGCTGGTCCTGAGCCTCAGTCCATACATGGTACAGTCTCTGCTCAGACAGGAGAATAGACTATAATGCAACACAGCTGATTCCCCAGCTGTCCTTCTTGCTGCTCAAGCTGCGCTGGCCCACTCCAGTTTCCATGGAGGTCGGCACAGCATCCATAACCAAAGGTTAAGATGGCTAAAGGGCCGGGCTTTGTGCCTTTGGTCTCTGCCATTTACTGTTCCCTTCTTTCCAGGATCCCAGTTCCTGGGAGGCTGTCCTTTCTGGAATGGAATAGAGTACTGTGCTCCAGTCATCTCGTGGGTGCGGCTGGGAGCTGGGAGGAAAGGAGACAGTTATAACGGAGAGGCTTGCTCAAGCCCAGTTGCAGCTGAGCTCAGTTCCGAACTGGAAGCACTCAGAGAGCCCCACCCTGACCCTAGGCCGAGGTCAGTATTCACCGGCCAAAACCGGAGCCTTAACTCTTCGGTTCGTTCTCCACCCTCAAGTGCGTTCTGTTGGGACTTTGGTAAAGTATGTAGTGCCTCAGACAGCAGAGACAGCACAGGCCTGGGCTGCCAGCTCCGGGAAAGCTCTTGAGAAGATAACCACATTCTTTATATTACCCGCCTCCCCACCATCCCATGCCTAGTGCAAAACAAAACTTTATATTAGACTCTACTAGCGGTGCGGCGCTGAGGCTGGCTCAAACCAGATTGCCAATCTTGTTACATTGTCAGGAATTTTGCAAACAGATCGTTAAGCGTGATTATTAAAAGACTGAATTACATAAAATTACAATGGAGTAAGTGAAATTTAAAACAGCCATGGCTGATGAAATGGTTCTGTGGGTAAAGGCACTTGGCCACTAGTGCTGATGACCCGAGCTGGATCTGCTAGACCCTTGTAGTAGAAAGATGGAATCAACTCCCAATAGCTGCCCGTTGACCATCTCATGTGTGCTGTGGTGTGCACACAACCACACACACACACACACACACACACACAGAGAGAGAGAGAGATAGACAAGATTTTAAATTTTTAATAATTTTACACAGATCTCGCAAGACTGGAAAGCTAGCTCAGCAGTTAAGAGCACTCACTACACAATCATAAGGACCAGAGTTTGGATCCCAGCACCCACATCACAAGCCAGGCCAGATGAACTGAAAATGGATGTAACTCTGGATCCCGGGGATCCCACTCTCTCTTCTTAAGTCTGGGGCCCACAGGCGTGGGCATTCCCCCTCTTCTTCCCCCACGCACGTGCACACACACGTACATACATTCACACTGACACTCTCAGACACAAATAAGTAAAATAACATAATCAGCTGCAATGAATACCCTGACTCATCACATCCCCTTTATTTCCTTACAGGCTACTCACTGCATGGTATCTGCATGGTGGGAATACTGCATATCGGTGCGCCATTTCACATATTTTCCAGATTCCTTGCTCAGTGTCCTCCTCATTATAGTAGCTTGTCATCAGCGGGGGAGTGGAGTGGGAACGACATTACTTGCTCTACAGGGCTTGGACCTGTGAACCAGGACTTCCACCACCTGGCTTGGACAAGCATCCTGCTGGCAAGGTGAGATAACAAATATCCTTGCCTGGAGGTCCTTTTAACACATGAAGGAAAACAAGTCTTGGGTTGGGCACAGTTTCCTGAAAAATGGTTTAAAAAGAGGGTAAGAGGACAGAGGAGAAGTCAGGGAGGCTTGGCTCGGCTGTCTCATACTGTCTCACACTGCCATTTGCTGGCCTTGTCACCAGAAATAGTGAGCTCACGGTTTCAGTCACTTGCACATGAGGAATGGTGGTGTTTTTCCCATCGTGCACAAAACCCCAAAGCAGAAGCTAAATCCCCACACTCAACAACTAGGCCATGACTACATGGCGTCCATTTCCTGGTTACTTACGCAGACACCTGGAAACTAGTTCCTAATAACCCATGTTGCCAGTTTCAAGAAAAACAGCTCAAGCTGTAAAATTTCCTTCTTAATAAGGGAAAATGTGGACACTACTGCACCGACGGCCCACAAGGTATGGCCAAGAAACTTTCTTCTCAACTTCTAAAAAGAAAGAAAAAAGAAGACAGGAAAGAAAGAAAGAAAGAAAGAAAGAAAGAAAGAAAGAAAGAAAGAAAGAAAGAAAGAAAGAAAGAAAGAAAGAAGAGAAGGAAAGATAGACAGGGAGGGAGGGAAGGAAGGAAGGAAGGAAGGAAGGAAGGAAGGAAGGAAGGAAGGAAGGAAGGAAGAAATGAAAAACCTTCCATTCACTCTCAGCCCGTGTTCCCTCTCTGGAAACTTATTTGCTGCCTCCTTCCAGTACATTTCAATAAATTCTCTGTTTCCTCGTGCTCTGGTAAATTCTTTTTACTGCCTATCTTACCAGCTTTACTTGTGGATTTCACAGCTGCTCACCTCCTCATAAGACATTCCTAGCAATCCAGAGGTAGAGGCAGGGAAACCAGAAGTTCAAGGCTAGCCTTTGCTACACAGTAAGATCAAGACTAGCTGTATGAGATCCTGTCTCAAAAAAACAAACAGTAGAACTGTAGGAGAGCCTTCAAGGAAGACCCAGTGTCAAGACCTGAGGCTGCAGAATGGGATTTTTTTTTCTTTTTTTAAGAGACAAGGCCTCACTCTGCAGCCTAGCTTGGCCTCCAACTTGCCGCAGTCATCCTTCTTTCGTAGCTTCCAGAGGGCTGGGATTACAGACGTGAATCACATCTGGCCGGCTAAAGGCATCTCTGATGAAGGGACCAGAAATGACACAGGAGCATTAAAGACTAGTCAGAGAATGACTAGGGGTCCAGTGCATGCATATGTTAAGCTCCATCCAGAACAGCGAGTGGGCGGAGAAGGCATGATGCACCTCCAGTAGTACAAGATTGACAGGAAGGGGAAAACTGGGGCTGGAGGAGACTGGGCTGAGGAAGCTAAGGTGCCACAAAGGAATCCAGCAACCCAGTTACCTGTGTTTGAGAGACAGAAACCTCAGGCGTCATTCAGTCAATCGGGGGTAGAATGGACAGGCAGTGTGATGGAAGATCCACTCATCCAAAGTGAGGTCCCAGTTATAACTAAAAATATAAGGGGCCCTGCTTCATTATTCAAAGGGGGGCCAGAAGTAAGAACTAGGCATCTTAACTAAAACTTGGAATAATGTGGGTATTGGTGTTATAGTAGACCTAGAAGAGTTGGCAACAGAAAGCCAAATGGCAAACCAAGGCATTAATGGAATAGGCCAATAGCGAAGGGATTAAATCTCAGCTAGGAGAAATTCAGTTACAAAGACTGAAACATTTAACTAATAGGCAAAGGCTATTTAAGTATCTCACAGAAGTATGGAAGTGGTGGTAGGGCTGGTCCAGTGCTCAGCACGGTCATCAGCTGGCTAAGGTCTTCATCCTGATATGGTCACTGCCGTTAGTATGTCAGCGTTCATTCCTGGGCTTGACATCTGTCCCAACTCACACCATCTGAAGCCAAGCAGATGTGCCTGCAGCAAATCCGAACATCTCTGAAATCAGGGAACAATGTTTTCCTCTGATTTCCCAGCAGATTTCCCTTTACATAGCATTGGCCAGAATGGCCGCACAAAGATGTTCATGCTCTGACCTCCTGCAGATGGTTCCCTTTATACAGCAGAGGGGACTTTGGAGGAAGATGTGAGGCATGAGATAGCCAGGCTATCTGCCCTGGCTATCTAAGCATATCTGCACAGCTGGGAGAGGGCAATGATGACATTGTACCAAGTTGCTACTGATTCTGAGATATAGGGGCTATGTGTGAGAATTGGAGAGAAGCTGCTAGGAACCCAGAAGGGTCTTGAGTTCACAGCCAGCAAAGAAACTGGTGTGTGTGGGGTGGGGGGGGCGCTGTAGTCCTACAGCTTCAGGAAATCACAATCTGTCTACAGCCAAAGAACAAGAAAATCATGTCTCTCTTGAACCCCCAGAAAGGAACACGGCCATGATTTTAGACAAGACTCAGGCTTAACATCAGAAATGCAAAAACTATAACAAAATCATGTCTATTTTAAGCTATGTTTTTAGTGGTTATTGAGACAGCAATAGAAAAGTAATTCATATGGCCTCTCCTAAAGCCAATAGTGGTATAACCAGATATAGTTTAGACCAGCTAGGCACTTGCCTGGGATTGGAGGGGCAGGTCAATTGTGTTTACTTGCTGTCAAGTGTCCATCAGTTAAAAGTTGGAGACAGGTAGGTGAAGGTTGGGAACCAACATTATTGCAAATGACAGACAGGCCAAGGAGCAGTAGGAGAGATCCAGGACAGACCTACCACGTGCATTTGTGTATCTTCTGTTCTGATTATCATGTAAAACTTTGAGTATCCCCATGGCTATGACTAGGGGTGCCTTAGGGCAGGCACCCAGAGATGGCTCCGTCACCCAGGGACTCATGCCTATCCTGGGAGGAAAAGTCTCTAAGAAAGATCTTCCTAGTTCCCAGCCTTGGGCTGAGCAGCTGGCACTTGCATCTGCATACTTCATTAAATATGAGGTGTCTTCAGTTGTAAGAGATAATATTATTTCATTAAGAAAGAAAAAAAGGGAGCTTCCTGAGTAAAAGTACTTACCATGCAAGCTGGACAGACCTGAGTTCAATCCCCAGAACCCAGATAGAGATGGAAGGAGAAACCCAGCTCCACAAGGTTGCCTTCTGACTTCTACACTGTGCAAGTGCACACACACCCCACACCCAAACAAAATGTACATGAATACACACACAGTGACAACAAATAGAACAATTTTAAGAAGGAATGCTGCAAAATGAACAATAGCAGACCACTGATTTTAACATCAGTGCTGAGCAATATGTTAAGAGGAGGGGAAATGTGCATATTATGCTCTATCAAATATGATACACTGGGCGGTGGTGGCGCACGCCTTTAATCCCAGCACTTAGGAGGCAGAGGCAGGTGGATCTTTGTGAGTTCAAGGCCAGTCTGGTCTACAGAGCAAATATGATACACATTTTCCGCCAATGGTGAGTGTTAATTCTTGTGATTCTGCCGAGATTCCTAGACACCAGCTGCTCGCTTGCTGGTGTCTTCCCCAGAAAGCCGGAGGCCAAGGTGGAAGGGGGACATGAAGTTGCTTAAAGCCACGCTAAGGGCTGCAGGGCTTCCTCCAGCAGGCCCCTTCCAGTTGCCGAAGGCACTCTCACTGGGAAGCAGGATGCTGGTCACGTGGTACCTGAAACGGCATTTATAACTCTTGTCTCGTGTCAAGGTTGAGAGATCTGTGCCCAGCATGGGTGGACTAAAGCAGCTGCTGACTTAGCTTTGTTTTTTGTTGTTTTGAGATAAGTTCTGGCTGTGTAGATCAGGCTGGTCTTGACTTTGTGATCTTCAGCCTCTTCCTCCTAAGCACTACAGTTTCAGGCATTCACCACAGTGTCCGACCTGAGGTCAACTTTGAATAGCACTGGCCAGAAGGTTCACCTCTACTCCAAATGAAAACACTCAGGAAAAGAAGCTCCCTTCCCTTCCCTCTCCTTCCCTCCCCTTCCTTCCCCTCCCCTCCCCTCCCCTTCCCTCCCTTCCTCCCCTTCCCCTTCCTTTCCTGTTCCCCTCCTCCCTTCCCTTCCCTCCCTTCCCTTCCCTTTCTTTTCCCTCCTCTTTTTCCATGCCTCCAGGTATTCGCACTTGCTAGAAAGAAATGTTCTCTACACCGAGCCCCAGTCCCAGCCCCCCACCTTTTACCATCCAGTAAATATCTATAACTTCGATAATGATAGAAACAATACAAATTTCAAAGTAAGCACAGTTGCTCCTTTTAGGGAAAAGAGTCTTAACTTTCCCATTCAATGTTTGGAAAGGCTTGTGTGTATTTGTAATGGTGTGTGTGTGTGTGTGTGTGTGTGTGTGTGTGTGTGTGTGTGTGGTGGGGGATAAGTGTGCATGTGAGCAGGTACCTGAGGAGGTCAGACAGATCTCCTGGAGCTGGGGTTACAGGTGATTGTGAGCTCCCTGACGGGTGCGGGAACTGCGCTCCAGTCCTCCATAAGAGAAGTGTATGCTCTTGGTTGTGGAACCGTCTCTTCAGTCCCCCTTCAGTTTTTTAACAGTGTTCACGGTATCATCACTGTTGCTCTTCAGAGCTTACACTTCCTGTTCTTAAGACCTGTCAGAGCCTATGCCCTTGACTTTCACACCTGTTTCATCAGCTTCCTTCTCTTTACTCTTGTTTTGTGCAGATGGAGGCTGTGTGTATTTTTGAGTGTCTGAGACAACTTCACCTTGAACACTGAATGCTCGGCAGCTGCCGGCTGAGATAATCCTTGCTCTTGGCATCCGTGGGTAAATATATGAAGCTGGGATCTTGTGGACGCTTCGTTTTGTGATGACTGAGAACATGTTCTTAGGTTTTTAGAGGGTTACTCTAGGAACCTCTGTCTCCAGTGGGACCTAGCCTGATTTTCATCAACTTCAGTGGCTGCTGCCATTTGTGAGGGTAGCTTGCTTTTACTGAGGAGTCCACGTTTGTTCAGGCTATTTTGCGGGGCACCTGTGCGCTTTGCCCATTCCTGATAGACAAGCCCTCTTAATACTCACCTGGAGACTCTGGTGGGGTGCAGAGGACCACCCAGGGCTGCCTCAAGGACTTGATCTGGACCGAGAGAACATTGCACAAATGGGAAACTCTAGGACCAACCAACGAGTCATTTGTTTCCTTTATCCCTTTGCTGTGGTTGGTCCTGAGTCCAGAAACATCAGAGGTTGTTCTGAGCACTTTCATCGTTAGGGCAAAGCATCGCAGCTTTTCAAATACCATTGCTTTTCTGATGAGGACACCGGCGCTTGGGAAAAGAAGGGCTGGACTCAAGTAATTCGCTTGAGGTGTGACAGAACTGGCCTGGAATTCAGGTTTCCTGTCACTTTGGGCCTGAAACCAAGAACAGTAGAGCAGAGCTTCATCCCCTGGGGAAGACTCAGCCTGTCTCCCTAACCTAGTTCCCTAGGTAAGTTCCCTCATACCCCGGGGCTTCCAAAATGCTGCGAATAATTGTTGTCTACCGCAGAAGGTGGTGCAGATTGAATTTAAAACCTCGTATGAAGGCTGGGGGCTGGTGACGCACATCTTTAATCCCAGCACTCAGGAGGCAGAGCCAGGTGGACCTCTGTGAGTTCGAGGCCAGCCTGGTCTACAGAGTGAGATCCAGGACAGGCACCAAAACTACACAGAGAAACCCTGTCTCGAAAAAACAAAAACAAAACAAAAAAAACAAAAACAGAAAACAAACAAACAAAAAGCATAACAAGAACAAAACCCTCGTATGAAGGGTTTAGGCAGTTGCTGTCTTCGGGTGACAGCTTCAGAGAGTGGCTGTCACCATTGTGAATCTTTCCCACCATCCCCTAGGGCTCCTGCAAACATGTCTGAGAGCTGAACTTTGAGATTTAGGGGTAGAGACATCTCTGGAATTTGTTCTCCTTTCTAATCTCACAAAATCAACAAATCGTTTCTGTTCAACCCAAAGAGGAGCCTCTGGAGTTGGCAGGTCACCACACCGGGAGGTTTCAGGTGACAGGCAGCAGCAAAGCCGGCCTGGAGAGATAACAGCAGCCAGGCTGGGGAAGGGGAGAAGCTTTCTTGGAATGAAGATGCCTTTGAGTGTGGAGGGAAGGAAACAGGGGATCTACGAGCCATAAGGCGCCTGGGTGGGGGCAGTTGGCATGTGAACAGGGTGGAGAAGGCCAGGAAGGGGGATGTGATGTGGACATTTACAGCTATAAAGGAAGGAGACTCAGAGCGTATGAAAAGAACCATTTTCTGTGGGTCTCAGGAAGGGCCTCTCACAGGGGATTTCCTACCCAGGGCTCCAGGCCTTGGCTGCTTTCCCAGGGAAAGGTGGTGTTTGCTATGGGGGACTTGCACATGGCGTGGCTGAAGTTCAGAGACACATGGTGCCCACTCCCTGCTCTGGACTGAAGGCTGCCTGAGCCTTGTTCAGCTGGGAACAAATATGCTCTTTCCTTGAACCATACATGTCAGAAGCCTATGAGGGAAAGGGATGCTGAGTTCAGGGCAGGAAAAGTGTGAGTAACACCGGAGAGACGGAAGGTGAGAGCAGTGAGGGGCTGTTCAGAGGAGCGAGCGAGCCCTTAGCATATATAGTGTATAGATGATGGCTGGCCAGCTCCGGGCTGAGGCCACAGGGGCAGGGCTCCTCATAGCGCAGTGGGATCTAAAAGCAAGACCCCTTGGAGAAAAGGATTTCAAAATTAAAAACAAAACACATCTGACCCCGCACTGTTTTTTCCCCAACCTCAATAAAAAATCAATATGTGCTATTGAAGAAGAGAACCCATCTCAAGTGTTGATGTGGCAGAATGCTTTCCCGGCACGTGCGAGCCCTGAGTTCTATGTGCACACAGGACTTTTTAAAAGAAGGGGAAAAAAAAATCACATCTCAGAAACCAGGTGCAGTTTCTGTCAGCATCCGCCGGGGGTTTCTGATGGGAATGGTGGAAATGTGTTCCATTTTCATTTAGGATAATGAATAGCCAAAGTCCTCACACGTCTGTTCAGGCAAGATAATGATAACATTACTAGAGGGATTGTGCTGTACACACTGTAGTTGGAATTTTCTTTGGGCCACCAACCAGATCCCAAATAAAGACTCAGAGACTCACTATTAATTATGAATGCTCGGCCTTAGCTTAGGCTTGTCTCATTAGCTCTTTTAACTTAGTTTAACCTGTTTTTATTCATATGTGTTTTGCCTTGGGGCTTTTAACTTTCCTTCACTCTGTATGTCCTACTTTCCTGCTTCCTCCATGTCTATCTGTCTGGGCCTTGGTGTCTTCCCTGCATCTTTTTTTTTCTTCTTTCTAGCCTAAATTCCTCCTCCTCCATACTCTCCCAGCCCTGAAGTCTCTCCTATACCTCCTTCCTCACTATTGGCCATTCAACTTTTTATTAGACCAATCGGGTGCCTTAGGCAGGCAAGGCAAAACAGCAACACATCTTTACACAGTTAAACAAATATTCTGCAACATAAACAAATAAAACACATCTTTGCATAGTTAAACAAATGCAACACATATTTGCATAGTTAAACAAATGCAACACATCTTTGTATAGTTAGATGAATATTCTACAACAACATATTATCTGCCTTTCAATCCCTCTCACCCCCTGCTCCTTTGAGCTTCACTCTTTGCCCTCTTTTCTCTCTGTACTGCTTCCTGCCTCCTTCTTTGTCTTTCCCTTTGTACTCTCTCTTACCTTTCCATCTGTCTGTCTGTCTCTATGTCTCTCTCTCGTTCTCTTTTCTCTTTCTTATTTTTTCTTTCTTCTGTGACTTTGAGAAAGGATCTCATTACATAGCCCAGGCTGGCCTCTCAACTCCCCCTGCCCTAGCCTCCCGAAGGGTTGGCTTGTAAACATGAGCTGACAATCTCTGATCTCCTTTCCTCCTTTCTTGCTATGTCTCAGTGCCCTCAGTGAATTTGTCAGTGAATTCACTGGACAAAGTGAGGAATTCCCATAGAATCAGGAATGGGGGCTGCTGTGAAGGTGTTGAGACTGGGGATTGGCTGCCCAAATTCACAATAAAAGGGACTCTGAGTTCTTCCTGACAATGATTCCTGTGTGAAAGACCCTTGCTTATCTCTCAGCAAGAATCCATCATCTTAGTCAGAGAAATCTCTGACCCTTCCCCTTGCTCAGCCTCCTCAACAAAGAGTCAAGACAGGCAGCGGCAGTGTGACAAGCTAATTCCCATCAAAGAAAAAAACAGATAGAAAAGGTCTAGTGGCTTTGGGGGTGAGGGGGTAGTAAGTCTAGCCTTTAACATCTGAGCCATCAGCCCAGGTCTAATGTTTTAAACATTCAGGAATGTTTTACACCATTACTGAGATCTTCTGGAAGCCCAATTAATTATTTTATGTATTTATTTGTTTGTTTGTTTGTTTTTGAGGCAGGGTCTTACTCTGTAGCCCAGCCTGGCCTACAACTTACTATGTAGCTCAGACTGGCTTCAAACATGAAGCAATATTACAGCTCTAGTCTCTGAAATGTTAGGATTATGGCTATGAGCTACTATGCCAGGCTTAGTTAATTTATAATGATGTTTTAATTTTAGCACATAAACTAAAGTCATATGTGGGGTTGAGTTTGGTATCAGTGGGAGTATCTCTAGTGTTTATCCACTCATTCATTCATTCATTCATTCAGTTTTTTATTTTGTCTGAAGCACGTGCTAGAGACGCCTGCTTTTCAGGTTTAAAGTCCAATTGAAGTCAAACTTCTATGAAGCCTCGATATAGCTTTGGTCCTGGACATACCTCCTGAGGGAAACAGAATCCTCTGTGGTCCCTTCACTGTGCAAGCACTCTAGGTATCACTGTAAAAATGTCATTAAATGGACTAGTACACACGGATCCAATCCACCGGCTCTTACATACATCCAACCACCCATTATTCATGCACTCATTTATCTGTATACCCACTGATCTACCCCACCATCTGCCCATTTATCCAAAATACCTGTCTATCCACCCAGCGATCCCTTATCTATCTATCTATCTATCTATCTATCTATCTATCTATCTATCTATCTATCTGTCTATCTTCCCATACACCTATGAATTCTATTATTTATTCACTTATCTATCATCTTTCCAAGAATGGGGTGAGAAGTCAGTTTTTAATCCAGTGGGTCTCAGGATATGCCTGACTAGTCACTATTAAAAGTACCCTCACCTTATCATTCACCACTAAATATTTCCTCGGCACTGGGCAGAGGCAAGGTGAGAGCAGAGATGATGGGATGCACACGGAGGGCTGCGAACAAAAGTCCCCTCGAGATGCTTAGCTTTATTCAAGATGGCATCCAGGTTTCCCTGCAGTCTAATTGGGTTGTTCCGAGAAGCCTGGCACAGCAGTTGCGTTTTGTCAGGGCGGCTCTTCTAAGGCAGTTTCTCCTCAGTGTGAGAGCCCATGCCTCTGTATCGTAACTCTGGTCATGTGTTACTTTCTCCCTGTACCTAGAAAAACCGAGGAAAACCAGTTTATTGGGCAGGTTTAAGCTCCCAATATGTTCTTTTTTCCATCCATAAAAATGATCCCAGAAGTTGGGATCTGCAACTCAGTGTCTGCAATTGTTGCCTGGCTTCACAGATGCGTGTTAGTATTTTTCCTGTGGTGGGAATTCAGGCTGGTTTACTCCTCTCTAATGTAGAGTTGCATCCCTTTCTAAAGATGCAACCCTCCCTCTTTCCGTCTGGAGGTCAGGCGTTAGTCACCTGGGATTCATCTGGAAAGGGGAAATGAGGTGCAGTGGTTAGAGCCCCGGAGTCATTGTGAGAACTGCTTCCCATGCCTTAGTCTGGAACTGAGTCACTAGGCTGTGCTGGACAAGGAGGTTCATGTGTCTGAGTGGTCTGTGAAGAGGGAACCAGCACTGGGCACAGTCAGTGCTGGGAGTGATGTGCCAGAATGCAGGGCATCCTCTCCAGATCCTTATTTTCACCTCTCCAGGTCCTTATTTCCAGGCCTCCCTCTTCTATCTCTAAAGTGAGAGAGTGGATACATGACACTTAAGGAAGCTTCTAATGCATGTGGGTCTTGATTTACTCAATCTTATACTTGGTCTATTTGATACCTGGGGCAGACCATGATGAACACCCAGCATCTCTCTATGACATGACAAATAAAAGGATTACAGAAACAATCATGCCATGAAACAACACTTAAAAGTAGAGATTTGACTGAAAATCAATGTTTGAGTCCTAGGGCATCCTACAGAAATAGTGTAACTTCTGTGTTTTCATATTGTAAGGGAAAAGCGAGAGTTGGAGGCACGGATGATTCCGATCAGGTATGAACGAATGTGGGCATTTGAGGCTGTATATACCAGTGGCTGACGGTGTGACATGAGTCACAGGTTAAACTGGTTACAGAATACAGTGCTTATTAAAGGATAAGTAATAATATATGCTAAATTAGAGGTTAAATGCCGATGAAGGCCAGGTGTGGCAGTGAATACATGTGATCCCAGGAAGCTGAGGCCAAAGGATCATGAGGCCCTGGCCAGCCTAGACCACATAGTGGAACTCTGTCTCAAAAACCAAACTAAACCAAAAATCAAACTTAAAATGAAACAAATCTGCTGGGATCATCTGGGATGATCTGTATGTCAAATTGCTCTTATTGGTCAATAAATAAAATACTGATTGACCAGTGGCCAGGCAGAAAGTAGGCAGGACAAGGAGAGAGGAGAATTCTGGGAAGTGGAAGGCTGAGGATGGAGACACTGCCAGCTGCCACCATGACAAGCAGCATGTGAAGATGCCGGTAAGCCATGAGCCAGGTGGCAAGGTATAGATTTATGGAAATGGGTTAATTTAAGCTATAAGCACAGTTAGCAAGAAGCCTGCCACGGCCATACAGTTTGTAAGCAATATAAGTCTCTGTGTTTACTTGGTTGGGTCTGAGCGGCTGCCGGACTGGCAGGTGACAGAAAATTGTCCCGACTGTGGGCAAGGCAGGAAACCTCTAGTTACACAAATTCCCACAACAGTACCTATAACAATTGCTCAGAATTTAGATAAAAATATTTGAGGGATGGGGAGGAGCTAGGTATCACTAATGTTGCGTATAATGGGCACTTCATGTAATAACAAAAGATCAGCTTTCAGTACACTGTAAACGGAAGTTTCTGTCCTGCCAGTAACTCCCAGATACCCAACAGCTGCTTCCTAAATAATTGACTCAGAGGCTTAATATTACTTATAAATGCTTGGCTGGTAGCTCAGGCTTATTACTAACTAGCTCTTACACTTAAATTAACACATATTTCTTATCTATGTTCTGCCATGTGGTTTGTGGCTTGTTACTTTATTTTCTATACATCTTGCTTCCTTGGTGGCTGGCTGGCATCTCTCCTGACTCCACCCTTCTTCATCTCCAGTTTGATTGTTCCGCCTAACCTTATTCTGCCTGGTTATTGGCTAAAACAGTTTTATTTATCAACCAATGGGAGTGAAACATATTCATAGCGTACAGAAAGACCATTGCACAGCAGTCCACTTTAATGTAAAAAAAAAATCATAGTTTGAACAATTTTAAACTTACAGGAAAGTTGGAAAAATAGTTTGGAGAGTTATCATATGTCTTTCTTTAGGTTTACACAGCCGTTGTATATCAATTAAAACAAATACTAACATTGGCACAACATGGTTAACCAAACTACAGACTTTATGTGGATTTCTCCAGTGTTTCCAATATGATCTCTCTTCTATTGTGAGTTAGTTCAAAAATTACATTGCATTTACAGGCTTATAACTGTTTTAAAAATCTTTTACATACCTACCTACAGACCCTTATTACTGTCCCGGGAGAGGACCTCTCCCACCACCCTCCGGTCCTTGTTATACCATGAATTCCCCTAAATTGTATCACTTTGGGGACCTGCAGACTGTGGATACATCTGGACATCTCAGTCTCTCTGAGGATGTATTCTTGGAGACATTAATCTAATCAAGTCTACCAGTGCTTGCTTTAGGAATGAATTTGGAAGGTAATTCTGGCCAGTGGGTTATGAGAAGTCTGGAGTTTCTGGGTAAGTTCCCTTCACTCCTCAAATCACTCCTTCCCTTCTTGTCTGAATCTTGAGCCTTATTGTCTGAGTTATCCTTGGTTGAAGGACAGAATGCCTGGAGCTGTTGCAGCCACTTTGTAACCATGATGGGCAAACCCGAGACAGAAGCAAACCTCATGTTCCAAAATGGAAAAATCGTGAGTCTCTAGTCTTAGATGCTTTATTCCTGGGAATGCACTAACTCCTGACTTCTTGTTATGTGAGGAAATATATTTTCCTCTTTTAGGGGGAACCTACAGTTACTGACAACTGATGGAAAACCTCCATCAACAAAAAAGCATGCTGTGAGGCCAGGTATGGAGCACGCCTTTAATCCCAGCACTCTGGAGGCAGAGGCAGCTGGATCTCTGTGAGTTTGATGCCAGTCTGGCCTATGTAATGAGTTGCAGGATAGATAGGACTACATTAAGAGACCCTGTTTAAAAAAAAAGAAAGAAAGAAAGAAAAAGAAAGGCATGATGTGCTCCATGTGGACAAGGCTAGAAGAGGTGGTCAGCTTTTATAAGGTCCACAGCAGAAGCATCTCTCATTCAATCGTGAATCCAACACCTTCCAGCACAGATGTGGGACTCTTGTACTTGGCTCTATATCAGTATGACAGCCATCTAGGGTGGCACTCTTGACTTGCCATCTTTTTCTCTACTCCAAGAATGAACTCAAAGGAGGAAAGGTTTGTTTAGGATCCTGCTTCCGGGGGTTTCAGCTAGTGGGTGGCAGGCTCTATTGTATTGGTGGATAGCTGTGGTGAAGCCACGCTGCTTGCCTCATGGAGGAGATATGCCCTTGGTGACGTAATTCTTCCAGCTAGTGCCTATCTCTTAATATCCTATTCTGCTTTGAACTCTCCAGTTAATCGAGATTAACCCACCGGCGCAGCTACCTCCTCATGGTCCCATCACCTCTATATGACAGCAGCAGCCGGGGCCCAACGCATCACCGGAAGAGCTTTTGGGGGGAATATTTCATATCCACACCATAATACCGGCCTAGAAATGTCACACATCCAGGGGTGAAATTCAGAGGCATGCACACCTAATGTAGGAGCACCTGGTGCTGCCTGGGAGGTAAGCGTAAGGTGTTATGGATGCCTGCAGACTGGAGTATGGAAACTTAAAAGGAGGCAATGCATCTGTCTCGAAGGATGCTTTCCTTCTAGACAAAGGGATAAGGAACACAGGCACTGAGGTAAACAAAGATACAAGGATTGGCAACCATCATCACGGTCTCTTATGGAGAGTGAAACTGATCCAATTTAGATAACCTTTTATCGTTTTATTGTTTGGCAGTTTCAGGCACTTAGATAACAAATTTTAGTCTTTTTACCCTCTAGTCCCCTCCCTATCCTTCTTTCTCTCCTGCTGGAACCCTTCTTCTCCACAAGCCCCCCTGCTGGTTTTTTAGCCCTCTTTTTGTTTGTGGTCTCCTGGGTTTAATAAGAGCTGTTTGCCAAGCATGGCTGGGAGGTTGTTACTTCCTGGGGCTAGGTCAACTTACCCATGGCCACACCACTGCAGAGAAATGATACCCCTCCTCCAACTGCCATCAGTTGCCAATGGGAGTAGTGATGTCTCATGGCCCCCTCCCCCACCCTAGTGAAATGTGAATGTGTCCAACCTTGTTCAGGTCTTAGGCAGATAAGCACAGCTTGGGTGAATTCACGAATGCAACTGCTACGTCATAGCCAGAAGACATCTCCCCCAAGGGCTACTCTTAGGTTCTTTCTAAGCCCTCTTCTGCGATATTCCCAGAGCTGTAGAGGGGATGAGTAGATAGCCTTTGATGTGTAGTCAGATTGCTGGCAGCCATCACTGGGTTCGTTCAGTGAGACCTCTGATAGGCTTCACAAACCGCAGTGTGGACCAGCAGCCCCTGGAACTAGTTAGTCCTGAAAGACTAACTCAAGCTGCTGAGTCCAGGTTCAGCCACCCACTAATTATGTGGCCCCTGGTCATCCGTGTGTCTCGGAACAGCCACAGGAAAAGGTGGCCCATCACTGTCATCCTTCCTCACAGGGCACCTGCAACGTGCAGTGTAAGTGTAAGGGGTTAGTATTGCCCCCACCTCCAGAGGTAACTGTGTATCTGCCCACTCTGAGGTTCCTGTTCTATGTCAGAGTTTTCCTTCTGTTTAAAACAATTTGTTTTGAGCCAGTTTCTCAATCAGTAACCCGGTCTAGCCTAGAATGAACCAAGTAGCCTAGGCTGGCCTCAAACTCAGAGCAATCCTCCTGCCTTAGCCTCTTCAGTGCTGGGATACAGGCATGTTTTAAGATTTCCCATGTTTCAGAATAAAGTCACAATCCTTAGTGTGATTCTTAATCCAATTCCCATTCTTTCCAACGTTATTTCCATTTCTGCATTCTCTCTCTCTCTCTCTCTCTCTCTCTCTCTCTCTCTCTCTCTCTCTCTCTCTCTCTCTCCCTCTTCCCTTTCTCATTTTGTTTTGAGAGAAAGTCTACCTAAGTAGTTCAGGCTGATCTTGAACCCTCAGCCCTCCTGCTTCAGCATCCAGAGTGCTCGATAACAGGAGTGCACCTCCACACATGGCCTGCATTCTTTATCAGCAAAGCGTATGTCAGATAAAGGCCCAGCCCAAATATCCTCCTTTCCTAGACCATGATCAAAACGAGGCTTTATACTCATAGTGTACATATTTCAAATTATCAGAGCCACTACCATCCTATTCAAATGCAATGCTGTCTTTATTTCCTAAGAAATACTCTAAGCTCCAGCAATGTGTATAAGTTACTTGTTGCTACAAAACAAAAGGCAAGATTTAGTGGCTTTAGATATCAAACTCTTATTATCTTATCATTGCACTGGGTCAGGAATTCAGGCGTGGCTTACACCCGGCCAGTTCTAGCTCAGAGTGGTTTATGGGCTGTGGTCAAGGTGTTTGCTACAGGTTTGCTACAATCTGCTTCCAAAGTAGCTCCCTCACATGCATGAAGTCAGTTGCTTGCAAGAGGTTTCAGATGTTGCCACGTGAACTCTTGCTATATGTTATATGGCAGCTGGTTTCTCCCAGAGAGGCTGAAACTCAAAAGGCCTTTTAGAACCTAGTATTAGAGATAAAAAGAAAAAAACAAATCACTAATACCATGTTCTGTTAGAAGTAACCCCATTAAGCCTACATTCTGGAAAGTTTAACCCACACTGAAGGGAAAAGGAATTGAAAGTTGGATTTGAAGACATATAAAACCACCACACCTGGGTTGTCATATGCCTTTGTTCTCAGCAACCAGCTGTGTCTACCACATGGTAGATGCCCATGGACATTCTAAATGAAATGGCTAATAAACAGGACAACAATAACAAAGGTAGAGAATGGGTGGTTTGTGGGGGGGTCTACACGTACAGAACGATGGAGATAAAGATTGGTGAGAAATTCTGAGATACGAATTTACAGGACTTTGAGTGGGTTGGAAATGGGCTTGCAAATTTCCTGCAAAACGGGGGATGCCGTCAATTCTCAGTATTAAGAGTGTACATTGAAAGCAAGGGGCAATGTTTACCCCATCCTTTCTTTGTATTAAGATGGCTCAGGCAATGTGCACTTAGAGATGGTGGTGATAGCCGAAGGAGGCTTTTGGTGCTTCCTCTGCCTGTGTCAGGGTGAGGTGCTATCCAACACGTATCTTCGGATCTGATTGTTCTTAGGTCTGATTGTTCAATTATATTGCAAAGGGAAGAAGGGCTGGCTCTCGGCAGCAAGAGCCTCGTCTATGTCATCTCTGTGTTAAGTGTCTTATTTATACATGGGGAGGCTCTACTGTCTGTTTTCCTGGGGGGTTTGACCTAAAGTATTAACGTTAGATTGACACCATTACACATTCGAAGGAAATTCCTACAAATCTTTGTAAAATGCGGGGAGCAGACAGTTACGCAGCATCATTTTGAATACTAGGATTCCAGTTTTCATGTTTGAAGCATTCAGTTTCCCAGGGCTCAGACTTAATTGGCACGGCTGCAAGTTGACCATTAGAACAACTCTACATAGAAAGTCACAAGCTGCTCCCTAATACCTAATCTTTTTGTTCTTCGAAAGGCTGGGGGAGGGAGACAAATTTCAGCAGGGTCTTGGTCGGGGAGATGGTTTAGTGAGTTAAACGAAAGCACATGCTATGCAGGCCTGAGGACCCAAGTTTGAATCCCCAGAACAGGTGTAAAAGTTGGCCACACAGCAGGAGCATTTCTACTGGGGATAGGAGGTGGAGACCCCATAATGTTCAGAAGCTAGAGGAGCAGCTAGCCTGGCCTATGCAGTGGGAAAACGAACAAAAAGAGAGGCCTTGGATCAAACAAGATGGAAGGCGTAGCCTGACACCCAAGGGCATCTGACCTGCACGTGGAGTGAATGCCTGCATAAAAATGCACGAATGTCTTGTGCATGCACGCCCTCTACACATCACAAACCACACACACACACACACACACACACACACACACACACGTATGCACGCCAGTTGACATTAAGCAAAGGTTAGTTTGATATAGGCACTAATAAGCTTTTTTGTTTCCCTGGGAGGGCCCAGGGCTGTACACTAAATAGTGCACAGTATAAAATATAGAAGGTAAATTTCTCTAGAACTCCATTCAGTTCCAATTACGCTCAGACTCTGCCATTTTTGCAAACTCTTTATTTACTAAGAAGTGAAATAACCATGGAACTAATTTTAAAAAGAAATTAAACAATTCTTTGTTTATTCTGCATTTCTGTACATTTAGAAGTGATTAGTTGTTCCTTCATTACTAGCAGGATTAAATCCAATATTTGCCAGTATAATTTATTTTAAAAGACCTTTTGTCCTTCCGGAAGTATTTTTAAAACAATAATTAAATGGAAACTTTGGATGAGAAAGTTTCGTTATTTCTTCCGTGTTGATTCTTCCACTTCTGATCAATTAATACTGGCTGTAGGTAGTAGATTTTGGGTGAGACTTGGAAAACTAATTCAGGGTAATACCTAGCCTTTTAAATTAGGGGGTCAAACCTGGGCTACCTGCACTCCATTGTAAAGTAGGCTCTACAAGGGCAGGGCCTTTGGGGAGCTGCGGGCAGGATCTGAGCGGTTGAATCTAGCCCTGTGCAAGCCCTCCAACACTGGAGTAGCCAAGCATTCATTTAAGGTCCAGTGCGGGGCTGAGGCCAGCGAGCAGGCAGGCCGGCGGCGCAAAGCTTCCCGCTCCGGGCCCTTCCTGCGGAGGAAGGAGCTGGGCGCGAGGAGTGGGATCCCGGCCCACTTCCTGTCCGGCTGCACGGGCGCCGCCTCCTCCCGGAGCCGGAGGACAGGGCTTCCAATCCCGCGTCCCAGCGACCGTCACCCCTGTGTCCCCCGGGCGAAACCGCAACCGGGGCACCGAGCGAGGGTTAAGGGCTCCAGGCTCGCTCAGGGGGCGTGGTCGGTGGCGCTCGCTACTGGGGCTTGGGGGCGGGACCGACGGAGGACGGGGGCGTGGCCGGAGCGCGCGCCTTGGCGGCCGAGGGGCGGGGTGGACGGAGGAAGGAGGCGTGGCCAGAGGCCCGCGCCTGTGCGGCCGCGGCGGGGAGCGGGCTGTGGCCAGGGGCGGTTCCGGGCGGCAGGCCGGGGGCGGGGCGGTCGGAGGAAGGGGGCGGGGCCCGAAGTTGTTCCGCGCTGGGCAGCGGGGCTGGCGGGCGGACCGGGCCGGGCCGGAGAAGTTTTCACTGCGGCTGCTGAGCGAGGGTGCGGGCCCCGGCTGGCAGTGCACGCCCGCTGCCATGGCTTTCCGTAGGAGGACGAAAAGTTACCCGCTCTTCAGCCAGGAGTTCGTCATCCACAACCATGCAGACATCGGCTTCTGCTTGGTGCTCTGCGTCCTCATCGGGCTTATGTTCGAGGTGAGTTGAGCGCCGAGGGCTGCTGCAAGGGACAGGCGGTCCCATCTCCCGTGCACCGCGGTGAAGACAGGGATTCCCTGACCTCATCTGGGCCAGAGCGCGCCTGGCTGTCCCGCACGTTATCCGCACCTCTGGCTTTGTGCACCGTATTCTCCCTGGCCTGGACCTAGGACAGTACAGACAGCACCCCTAGCTCCTGGCTGTGCGGGCCGTGCCATGCTCTGTCGCCCCCTTGGGCACCCACCGTACCCTGCAACTCTCTACATCTCTGAAGCCCATGCCTGGCCTCGAACCAATTACAGCGCTGCCTTCTTGGCCCCAGGATTGGGGTTTCCTTTCTGGCGTTCTGGTGCCAAGCTGGGAGACTCCCAGACCCGCAGCAATTGCACAATACCCCCTCCTCCCAAGTGGGGGCTGCCAGATCTTCTAGGTTCTTCCAGTGGGAGGGACCCTAACCCTTCTCCACCTCTTCTGTGGCTTTCTGGGCGTTCTTCACCCTAATCTCTGGAACTTGTTCACGTGTGGCCCTGGCTCGATCCCAGTGGGGACCTTCTACGACCAACCTCTCTTTAAATATGTCCTAAAGGGTTAGTTTTAAGATATCCTTTCCACTTCGATCTGTCATTGTAGATCGATGTGTGAATTGGACCCAGAACCTCATCTCCTGTGCAAGATCGAAGAAAGTAGCAGGGATACCCTCTGCTTTTAGGTGAAAGGTGATTCTCTTGTAGCTGCAGGCGTGGGGGGTGGGAACAGAGAATAAGATCCTAAATTCAGCAGTGTGCTGTTGTAGGCCTCAGAGAACTGTCTGTAAACCAAGGAGTCAGAATCCAAGGGGCTAATGGTCATTACTCTACAGAGTAAGAAAAACGATGATATTGAAAGGTGCACTGGCGGACACTGAGTATGGACTTGCTGTGGTAGATATATCTTGTCTCAAAAGCGCCATATGTGATGTGATACACTCCCTCACACTCTCTGTAGTCTCCTGCCCTCCCTTCTGGGTAAGGTGGCTGATATGCATTCTGGGGGATATAAGAAGCTGTACCATTTAAAAGTTGACTGACCATCCCTGCAGCTACCAGGGTCTCCCCTCTGTTGCTGACACAAGTCCTATCTGGCTGATGAACCTGGAGACTTTCTAGTGGTGGCCAGAGCTGAGCTGGATGCATGCCCTTGGCCAGGCTGTAGGGTTTGCAGGAGAGAAGCTGTGACTGGAGTCCACACTCCTGGTAATGCTGTCAGTTCACTGTCTCGCCTCGCCTCCGCCTCCCCTCGCCTCGCCTCCCCTCATGTTTCCTGAGGTTCTGGAGAAGCATGTTTCATTGAAGACTGACGGCAGCCTTAGTTTCCCCATCATCGAATCCGTTGAAATCTGTCTTCCTTACAGTGACTGTAAAGCTTGAGGCTGAGATTATATTAGCAACAAAAGCCATGCCTCCCTACCGATGAGAGACTCTGTTTCTTGCTCCTGGACCCTTGTTATCATTTAACGGAATGGTTTAATGAGAAGGCAGGGGACCTGCCCGGCTTAGCGTTGGCCTTATGTCTATTTGTTGTCCTCCATTCTAAGAGGCTTCTCAGGGCCACGCTCCAGTTCTTGGAGGGTAGGGCTGGAATGACACAAGTGTCAATCATAAACCTCATAGCCATGTGCTCTGCAGCTGGCCACGGTCCCTGGCTTAGCCCCTCTGGCTTAGCCCGTGGCTCTCTGCTATCTCTAGCATTTGTTGAGATGTTTTGGCTTTACCTGCCTTAGTGTTGTGCAAAAAAGAGACACCTAGGGTTTGTATTCCTGCCTCCTTTGTTCTCTGTCTCTAGCCTTGCGGAAAGTCTTTTGCATTGGGTCTATGGAACCAAGTACAGAAACTGTCATTCCTAGTACCTGATGGAAGAGAAAGGACCAAGGTGAGAAGAAAAAAAAAAAAGCCATTTTCCTTTGGAAAGGCCTTAGGGTTGTAGAACAGACTTGGAGATGCCTGTCTTTCCACTGGGCCGTCTTTTTCTGTACTACTTCAGCCCTTTGGGACTCACGGGACAGACCTTTCTCTCTGAAGACGCTTTGAAGACTCACCAGTCTGAGCTGGTTTAGAAGGAAGGAGGCTTTCCCCTGTATCTCCACTATCAATGATTACTGATCTGTGTGTGCTGAGTGTGTAATGGGTTTTCTCCATCTCTTCCCAGCTACTGTCTGGAAAGAGATTTGTGTGTGTGTGTGTGTGTGTGTGTGTGTGTGTGTGTGTGTGTGTGCTCATGCTGTGCACGCACACGTGTGGGCTTGCGTGTGTGTGTGTGTGTGTGTGTGTGTGTGTGTGTGTGTGTGTGTGTGTGATCAGTTATCTTAGAACTCTGCTATCATTACTAAGTGAGAACAGAAACATCCTGGAAAGCAGGGGGTGGGGAGACACCTCAAAACCAAGCATAGGATGAACTGAATATTTCTGGGATCTTTCCAGGAGTGGTGGTGATGGTGGTGTGTGTGCGCACATGCTTGTGTATGTGTGTGTTTATAGGTAGACATGTAGAAGGAAGGTTTCTCTAGAAGTGTGGACAGAAGGAGCTGTAGGGGACCAGGGAGAAAAGTCATTAGGCCCCTGGGTTTATATCTTGGGCCAGGCTAGGGCTCCTTCATTTGGGAAGTTGAACCAGGATTTGTAATTCTTTGAATAGAAAGTGACTTTTGTGATCCCCCCCCCCCACTCCCTAAAGTCCCCTGCCGAGTCTCTGCTGTTTCCTCTACCTCCTCCCCACACCCTGGCAAGCCACAGACTTCACATCCACATCCACCCTCCCTTGCTGGTCACCTCTGCAGCACTCAGGGGTTTTGATTTTCCTCTCAGGATCCCCGGGGCTTCGGTTCTGTCTTTAGGGAGATGTTGACGCCAAATTCCTTCCCTTGGGATCACTTCCTTTTGGGAACACATAAAAGGCTGTCTGGCCCGTGTTCCCCAAAGCCACACTCAGACGCACTTTTAGTTTAGTTTGGGGTTATCTTATTTCCAAGGCAGAGACAGCTTCCTCCCCAGCCCAGGTTCCGTCCCATCTTATGTCTGCTTGGAATAGAGTTGTTGTGTGCCGGCACTGCACTTGGCTAAAAAATGTCAGGAATGTGGAACTTTATTCCCCCCCTCCTTCCTTTCCAGCTTTCTCTTTCTTCACTCTGCTTCGGGGAGAGGTGGTGCTGCAGGCAGTCTGGACTTTCTTAGGTGGAGTGTGGTTCTTCAGGGTGCCGGTGGCCAGTTGGGATGTGGGTATAAGTAAGATTTGAAAGTAGCCACCCCCTCCCCTCCCCTTCCCTTCCAGTGCCTGGTGCCACGTTTCCAACCGAGAAACAGGCAAGGGAAGAGGAAAACTCTTTCATTAGCGAGTGGAGAATGAGAAATAGGGGGCGCCCAGAGGAGAGGAAGCCCTTTCTGTACCACCTTTAAAATGTCATCTCAAGACAGAAACTAGCGTCTTCCTCAGTGTCTGCAGCTGCAGGGAAATGGTCCTGAGGGTCAGTTGTAAGTTTCGTGTTTGGTTTTTGTATAGGCCACGATGAGGGTGTAAGGGTTTAGGACCCAGAGGAGTTTGGGGACGGAAGCTGGTTTGGGCTTTTGAACTTATTTCTGAGGCAGCTGTGGAAGGTAGCTCCCCCCCCCCCCCCGAACTACTTTCTTCCCTGCTCCCGACCCCATGGCAGACTTGTCAGGAAGAAATATTTGCAGCACATACAATGGCAGCCCATGGCAGGTGTCCTAAGTGTTTGGACTGGGGTGGGATGGGGATTGGGAGGGGGATATCTGTGGCACCAGTTCATACTCAGGGACGTACCTATGGGTATCATAGCCTGCCACCAGACACCCAGGCCTGTCTCTTGAGGCTGGGTGAAAAGATTCTTCTCTTGTGTTACTAGTATAGTTACGAGTAAGTGGCACCTAAGAACACCTGTGGATGTCAGTCTGTTTTGTTTGTTTGTTTGTTTTTAATAACTTCTAATGCATTTTCAAGGATGTTACTTTGTCAGTTTTTATCATTCCTGACTTTTTGCTTCACCTCCAGAAGCTTGAGACACAGTCTGCTGGGGATGCTAGAGGCGCCTCCAGCGGGAGCCCCTCATTCTCATGGGCGCCTTGTGTGCTTGAATTTCTGCCTGTGGCACTCAGTGTGATTTGAGCAACAGAACAGAAGCTGGCTGTTTCAGTTCCCCTCAGTCAGGATTTTGGTTTAACCCTGGCCCGTGGGAAGAAAGGGCATATTCATTATCCTTTCCTTGGCAAAGTGAAGGATAGTATTGGTCAGCTGGTGAAATTTTGACTTCAAGTGCAAGATGAAGACTGGTGTTAAAAGACACACGCACACCCCCCACCCTCCACCCCCAGCACAGGAGTACTTCAATGATGCTCTCAACAGTCACGTTGATCACCGTTGGCTCTGGCTTCGTTATTGGGTCTGAGGGTCTGCTTCTGTCCCCAGACCTTTCGTTGAGGGCCCTGGTTGCATTGTCATTTTAGGGGTGACCTATTTTGAGAAGGATGCCTTTCTCCCGAATTCTCCCCCACTGGGCCATCTCCCATCCCAATGATTGCCCCTGACTCCTAGTTCCACTTTCCCCAAAGAATCCCCGTGCTGTGACTGTGCCATGCACAACACGTTTTCTCTCGGGCATTTGTCTTATTGGAACACAGGGTGTGGGTACCAGAGGGTCTCGGCGCTGCCAGTGTCGGCTCCGGAGCAATAAAGACTATAGGGAAACTGCCCTGGGAGCTAAATGGATGTCACCTCTCCTGTTCTCTCTGCCGTCTGAACCCTCGGTGGCTTATTTCTCAGAGGCTGGTCACAGCAGAGCGACTTAGTCCCCGACTGTTTGTGGAATAACATGTGTTGCTATGGTGAAAGCTTCCCTCTGGCAGGCATGAACTCCTTTTTTTTTTTTTTTTTTTTTTTTTTTTTTGATCTGCTTCGTCGTTTTCGTCGTGGGCAGGGGCCCAGAAATCATTCCGTGGCGTAGCTGATGTACCTCTCATTCCCAGCCTGATAAGTGATGAAGCCAGAGGTCCGATAAGAGCGGATTAGAATTCCCACACGACAGAAACGCTTTCTAATCGGTCACTGTGCTATTTGGCTGGCTTGGGAAACTCTACTACTGATGCTATCTGTCTCTTAGCCTTCTTATCCAACGCTGTGTATCTGGTATCCACTGGTACCTAATGGTTAAAGAGAGGAGGGGCGGAGGACAAAGAAAACAGCAGAACTGCAAACAGGGCTCCTGAACAGCTCTCCTTATTTCATGGGCAGGCCATTGTCCTCCAACTACTCAGTTCCTTTGCCCCGATTTACCTCTGTTATCTCAGATGTCCCGCTGTCGAGGAGAACCAAACCCAGCTTAGGCACAGCTGGTCGGTCATGTTCTGAACTAACTGTGTGGTTTCAAGAGCTTTGCAAGGGGTTCTTCTGGATGGTGTACGTTCACATGGCTCTTCTTGCTTTTGAACAGAGGAAAGGGAGCCAGATCCTGAGTTGGTGGGTACCAAGGCCTCCGGGACCCCTGGTGAGGTTGTTGGAGCCCCAGGGTTGTGAGGAGGGCTGCCACGTTGCCTCCTGATGTCTTCTTTCATTTGTCTGGAGGGACTGACAGCATTTTGCATCTGTGAAATGTTTTACTGGCCTCACCCTGTAATTGGGATGGTTTATGGGGGTTGTCATAGTCAGCCAGAGCCTGGCTTCTAGAGGAGGGGTTTGGCCAATGACCATCCACTGTAAGTGAGAGTCAGAGCCAAAATAAGAATTCAGCAATGCCTGCCTCACATTTAGAACTCAGCTCTGATGCCTTCACGAATAGGGGGCGTCCATGGAATGTAGTCACGGGCGGCTTTGTTTTCCTTTGTCTGAATGGATCTGTTTGTTACCTGGAATTAACGTCTGTGGGCCACTCCACTTGGAAGCCTTTCTGCCTAGGACGATCATTGAAATTCCCGTCTCCCTCGAGGAGACTACAGAGAATGACCCAGATGTGCGTGTCTGTCCTATGTGAACACAGATGAGCAGACAAGGGCATTACCCAGCACTGAAGTCCCTGCCTGCCATTATCCAACATCTGTGTGAGATAAGGGCTTTCTGGTTGTCGTTTGCTCATTGACCTTATCATCGAGTTAATATTGTGGTCATAGCTCAAGGGCACATCTATTTTATGAGTTTCTATTTTATGAGTTCATGACCTTAGAGTGCAACCTAAGAAATTATCTACTGTTTACAGAAAAGAAAAATAAGCTCCACCCCCCAAGAGGTTGAGAGATTTGCCCCAGACAATTAAAGTCAATGTTTCACAAACCTGGAGCCACACCCAATCTGTCTCTGGTGCATCTTCTGTGTCTCTACCCTGAACCCTAGACTTTGTCTGGGAATACCAGCCTATGTGTGAAGTCTTGAAAGTGATATATGATGCTGAAGAGCGCCGGACTCATTCATTTGTCAAATACTTATTAAATGGCAGAGTACCTGTGATGTGCTTGTGTGTGCTCAGGGAATGCAGAGATGAGGAAGGGTCAGGGTTCTGTCCTCAAAAAGGTCATAGTATGGCTGACACACTAAACTAGCTGTAGTGGTACAGGCCACTGAGCCCAGCTACTTGGGAGGCTGAGTCCAGAATGTTAAGAGTTTAAAGCTAGCCTGGGCAGCATAGTGAGATACTACCTTAAAAAGCAAAACGTGGCCAGTGCTATAGTTTATTAGTGAAATGCTTGCCTAGCATGTGCAAAGCCCTAGATGCAAACTCGTGTACCACAGAGGAAAAAGAAAGAAAGAAAGCTATGGTTGTGACTCCAAGCCTTCAGCTTGATATGTGTGACAGGTGCAGCTTAGACCCATGGGCTCAACCTCAAGCCACTGTGCTTGGTGGCAGAGCATTTACTAAGAACTAGCACCCTGGCCATGGATATCAGGGTCTAGAGGAAAAGAGGGAGATCTTGCCAGGCACATCTGGCACTCATAATCTGGTATTACTTTGAGGCAGGTCATAGGGGCTAATATAAAAATCCCATAGGGTTGGGGGCTTCAGACAGCAGCAATTCTTTATCACCATCTTAAAGTCTGAGTAAATCCAAGACTAAGGCCCTGGCAGACCTTGTTTTGGGGGAGGGTCCGTCTCCTGGCTTATAGTGGCATACCTACATCTTTACACAGCAAAGAGAAGGGAAGGAAGGAAGGACAGAAAGGGGTGCTTGACCTCTGGGTGCTTGGTCTCTTTATTAAAAGACCTTCACTAAGCCCATTCATGAGGGCTTTGTAATTGTGATTAATTATCCCCCAAAGTCCTATCTCTAATGCCATCACACCAGGGATAGGTTTTTCAGCCTAGGAATTTTTGGTGGCCAGCATCAAAAATTCTATCCGTAACAGACTGTGTGGGGGGTGGGGAAGGGGTGTCCGTGTGAGCACATATATCTACATGAGTGTGAAAGCCATAAGTCAACCTCAGTGTCTTCCTCTATTACTCTCTATCTTAATTTTTGAGTCAGGGTCTCTCACTGAACCCACAGCTTAATGACTTGGCTAGCCTCGCTGGCCAGAGAGCTCCAGGATCCACTCGTTAACAGTTACAGACAACTTGCTTCCAGACCAGCTTTGATGTGGGTGCTGAAGATTCAAATGTGGGTCCTCACGCTTGTGTAGCATGGGAGTTACCGACTGACCTATCACCCTGACCTGTCATATGATATCTTGAAGATTTTTGTTTCCAGGACTGGAAATGAGAACGAGGCTTTGCACATGCTAGGCAAGTGGACTACCACTGAGCTACATCCCCTACTCTTGGATTTTGTTGGGTTTTTGTTGTTGTTGTTTTGTTTTTTGTTGTTTGTTTGTTTTGGGGTTTTTTTTTTTTGGTTTTTTTTTTTTTTTTTTTTTTTTTTTTTTTTTTTTTTTTGGAGACAGCATCTCACTCTGTAGTCTTGGCTGACTTGGAACTTGCTATATAGAGAGCAGGATGGCCTCCAGCTCATAGAGATCTACCTGCCTCTGCCTCATGCCTGACTTCCTGCTGGGTTTTGGTGTTTTTTGTTTGTTTATTTGAGGTAGGGTCTCACTAGTAGCGTGTGGCTGGCCTTTTAAGCTCAAGGCTGTCTTCCTGTCTTTTACAGAATTATAGGCATAGGCCACCGATATCAGTGGGAACGAACTTTTTAATAGAACTGGATTTTACAGCGACAGTGTATGGCTTAACCAGGCCATTCCCCATCTTCTTTATGAAGATATTCTCTCACTGGAGTAATTCTTCTTTTTCTTCCTCCTCCTCCTCTTCCTCCTCCTCCTTTTTTTTTTTCTTTTAAAGAACTTTTGTTTTTTATAGGGAATTCTATGGAGTGGCTCACCACTGGCGTGAAGATGACTGTGGCTGCTAGGGAGGGAGAAAGACGGGTCCTCCAGGACAGTGGGTAGATAGAGATGGAATTTGTGGTGTTGTCTCCCCACCCCTGATGACCTCTGCTCCACGAAGGGAGGACCGCTTTAGTTAATCAGCACACTCTGGCTTCTGGTTAGTACCTAGGGCAGGACCGGAATCTTCACCAAGTGGGTGTTGAGTCGGTGAGAGCATGGCTGGTGTTTAAAGGGGCCACGGATAACGTTAAGAGCCGTCTGGGGGCTCTTGGGTATCTAGTCCTTGGGAAAATGGGCCTCCCCTCCAGCAATTCTTAGAGTTACACAGGAAACCCCAAGGTCTGCTCCACAATGCCCAACTTCCGGCTGGGACGAATTCCTCAGAACTTGGAGCCGAGCTGAACTTTTCAGGCCCCATACTTCTAGATTTCAGAGTATGTTTTCAACTCGTACTTGGTGCTGGATCAACTTTTGACCTCCGTGGGCAAGGGATAACTTGTTGGTATGGATTCTGTGACTGCTATGTGAAAAGGAGACCGATGAACTGGGAAGGAATGTTCGATGGCTGATTTATTTATTTCCCTTTTTCATTAGCAGTTTCGTCTTTAACATGGGCAGAATGTCTAGAGAGTTTCCCTCAAGTAAGAATTGGCCATTACATCCAACATTTGAAATTTTGAAATACTACAGTTTGGGGAGTTTCCTCAGGGATAGATCTGTGGCTAGCGCCTTGTGGAGGCAGAAGCCGGGAGGGAGGGGGGACACGGATTCTTCCTGTGAATTGCTCTGTGGCCCCTGCAAGACCCTTCTCTTCTCCTGGCTACCTGGCTCTGTGTGGGCTGAGGTGAGTGGGTGGGGTGGCTTGGCTCTCCTACCCCTCAGCCGGGTCTTCGTACCATGGGCCTGTCCAACATGGGCAGAGGCTTAGCACAGGGCCGAAATTGCCAGGAAGGCAGAGGAAGGGGATCGAAGGAGGAAGCTGCCTTCCTCCGCCCACTCTGATTATGACATTTAACTGGAGCGCAGTTGGGCCTCCGTTAGATTAAGAGCTCCGACTTCTCTTTTTGATTTGCTTGAGTTGGAAACAGTTTCCCACTGAAGTTTGACGTCTAATTACAGTGTAGCAGAACCCAGGACAGGGGAAGGAGAAAAATCCATATTAAAAAGGAGTCATAGTCTGACCCCTTAATGTCCTCTCCGAGGTTGATCTGGGAAGAGTACAGTGTATATAGTGTGGTCCCTGCCTGGGCTGACTGTCCTCTGCACCCTGCTCGGCCAGGTCAGGCTTTGTCACCTCAGCTCTCTGAGTGTGGTCCGGGACCTTAGACTTAAAAACTGTTTTTCACATTTCATGGTAGATCGATGTCTCTCTGTGTCTGTGTCTCTGCCCTCTCTCTGCACCCTGCCCCCACATTGTGCACCCCCCCCCAAGGCAGTGTTCTATGTTGACCTTCCCACTTCATCTGTCCCCTTCTACCCGGACCCACAGGGGCATGCTTTCTCCCACACGGTATTGGGAATGAACCCCACATGACAAGGAGTAGGATTTTTATTTTATTGTTTTGAGATAGGATCTCATTCTGGTCCTCACTAGCCTGAAACCCACTTCTGGAGTGCCAGATTACAGATGTGCACCGCTGTGCTCACCCATCAGTACTTAATGCTCTTCTAATGGTCGGTTTCAAGTAAGAATTAGCCATCATTACATCTAACATCTGAAACTTTGAAATACCACAGTTTGGGGGACCATGTGAGATGGCTTTCTGTGGGGAAAGAGCCCTTGCCAGGGAGCCTGATGACTTGAGGTCAGTCTCTGGAACACATGTGAGTAGAGAATAGTGACTCCTACACGTTGTCTTCTGACTTACACGCACACACACGCAATAAATAAATGTAATAACAAAATGAAATACTGCATTTTTTATTAACACTGCATTTTTATTAACCCCAAGCTGTTCATGATTGTGCCTACCAAACAACAGCCAGTTAATTATCGTCATATTTCACTATTTATAAACTAATTTGAAAAAACAGTGAGGAACCCAGTTTTAGATAGAGAATATTTTGTTCACAGAATGTTCTCTTGGATGGTGCTACTTACTACATTGCTCTCTGCCTTTGTTTTTTGTTTTCATAGTTACAAGATAGGAAGAGGTCCTTGTGACCTGGCTCTGTAAGGAAACTTTTAGAGGCCATAGTTTACAGAGATCAAGGTCACTCCTAGACCTACAGCTGGACTGCAGAGTTTGCGGTCTGCTCTAGCCCTGCCATACTGGGTCAGTAAGTTAACTCTTGTATGCCTCAGTTTCCTCATCCTTAACATAGGACTAATAGTGTGTCATAGAGATGTTGGGAGTGCTGGAAGTGTTGATATAAATGCAGCGCATAAAAGGGGCTTAGATACAGCTCCTTATAAGAGCCTCATACATGCTGCCTATGTTATTTCATTCAGAACGGGCTGGATGATGACTCAGCTGTGTGTAACTCCTCTCTGTGGCTGTATCATCCATTTGGAGCATAGCCAAGAAACAGGATGCAGGTCAGAGCTGACGATGGCCCTAAACTCTGTACTCAGCCTGCCCTCCGGGTCCAGTTCATATCTTACCTGGACTTAACCTGAATATGTTCATTGGTTGATACTATGGTAAAGGTTGAACACAGGGTATTGTGGATGCTGGCAAATTCTCTACCACCATGCTAATGCCCTTTCTCAATACAAATGAATTTCACGTTTGCAATTGAGTCTCATCCCCAAGGGTATCTCATTACACGTATGCAAAAACATTCCAAGTTCTGAAGAAAGAAAGAGCCCAGAATATTTCCCAACCTGTGTACAGGCATAGGTTTTTATATATCCACAACATTAGAGTTTGGAACCTAGAAATGGTCCTATGGGAAGTTAGGCAGTACGGGACAATTCATTTCCAGAGTTCCTGGGAAGCACTAGCTTTTATCACATTGAAATAAATAGTAGAGCATGTCTGTTGTCTAGTTCCTTATCACCCCCAAATTGTGAAAGAAACAGTTTTGGTGTCGTATCATGCTGTCTGGGAGATGTATTAAATAAGCACTTTTCACCTCTTTACCTATATCACCTTCTTTCTCTCTAGCTTTTCCTTCCCCCATTCATCAAATACACCTACTCTGTGCAAGGCCCTGAAATCTGAATGGGAAGGCAGCTGACATATTTGTTGACATACCTAACTTGAGAAAGAAGAGAATGTGGCGTCACCTGTGGCCACGTTTCCCTGAGTTGCTTGAGTGGATATTATTCCAGGCATGACAATTACAGCTTGCCAGATTGTGATGGATCGCTTATCATGTCTTTAGCATTCAGCTGTTCGGTAGCCAGGTGCAACTTGTCCAGTGTCACAAGCCTCAGGGAGGTAAGTCTGGAGTGAGCTGGCTCTTGTCCCTCATTCTGCCATGCTGATTGAATGCTCGTGGTCTCAGTCAGGGTTCCTATTGCTGTGGTAAAACACCATGACCAAAAGCAACTTGGATAGGAAAGGCATTATTTCATCTTATAGCTAGTAGTCCACCATCTCGGGAAGTCAGGGCAGGAACCTGAAGGCAGGAACCTGAAGGCAGGAGCTAATGCAGAGGCCCTGGAGGAGGGCTGCTTACTGCTTGCTCCTCATGACTTGCTCGGCCTGCTTTCTTACACATCCCCAGGACCATCATCAGCTCAGGGGGGTGGCAGCACCACAATGAGCTGGGCCCTCCCACAACATCAGTCAAGAAAATACACTGAAGGCTTGCCCCAGGCTGCTAGGGGTATTTTCTCAATTGAGATTCTCTCTTCTAAAAGGACTCTAGCTTGAGTCAAGTTGATGTAAAACCGGCCAGCACAGTGTTTTTGCAAAGCCATCACTTTTGGGGGCTGAGCGGAAAAGGATATGTTGTATAACCACAAAGACATTACCTTTGCCCCTGGAAGGCAGGCAGATAAGAAGTGAGTGGTCACTTGAGGAGGTGGTGGTGGTGGTGGGGTGCTTTCATATTGAGCTGCCATGTTGGTATTCTGTGTGTAGCACCAAGTAATGATGAGTGCATGGTCATCTACGAGAGAGGATGCTTTGAGAATATGAAGGAAACATCCCTAATTAAGTAAGGCCAGGAAATAGAGAAGATGTGGAAGGACCTAGGCAGAGGAGCTGTGTGTCCTCATGAAGGGTGGGGCTAGTGTGGAGCCAGAGTGCTCAGCCAGTGGGGGATACTGGTTGTTCTGGAGGTAGGATGAAGGGGAACAAAGATGCAAAGGGGGATGTTGTTGAAGTTTTTCTGTGTCCCGTCTGGTCCACAGCCGCTCAGACCCAAGTAAACACACAGAGGCTTATATTAATTAAAAACGGCTCCTCCATTAGCTCAAGCCTACCACGGACTAGCTCTTACACTTAAACTCAGCCCTTTTCTGTTAATCTATCTGTTGCCACATGTTCCGTGGCTTTACCTGGGTGCCATTACATGCTGCTCCCTAGACGGCGGGCTGGCATCTCCTGACTCAGCCTTCCTCTCCCCGGCATTCCTTTAGTCTGCTCGCCCCACCTATACTTCCTGCCTGGCTACTGGCCAATCAGTGTTTTATTAAACCAGCGTGCAACAGCATTATCCCACAGCAGGGGGGAGGTGGGGACGGTCACAATTGCCTTGGCGGTCGTGCCCAGAGTTGAGCTCTTGTCCTGGAGGTAATGAGGTAAACTTGGAAGAGTTTCCACGAGGACAGTGGCATGTGTGATGAGCTTGCTCTGGGACTGTGGAGCGAGGCAGGGAGGGTGGGATTGGACATAGCGCCTGGGCAGGTGGCTGTGGGACTGGTCCATGTGAGAACTCTTTCTGTGTCAGCTTCTGGCGAGGAAGGACATTGTAAGAAGTAGTAGGGACCTGCATAGCTGAGCCCTCTCTGCTGTTCAATCTCCTCAGTCTTTTCTGTAGGTTTTATATGATCCAGGCCCTCGTGTCGGGGTGGGGTGGGCTTGGAGACCGTACTGACAGAGGTCTTGCGGTTGAACAGGAATGTTGCTTCCCGAACATCCCGTGTCTTTCTCACCTTTGCCCCACACACCCTGCCCCCTCATCTCCCCCTTATCTCTTTTTTTTGATCCTTATTACCACCTGCTTCTCCTTTAATGCCTCCCCCCCCCCCCACCTCACCAAACACCTCTACTCAGGACTCTGTCCTGGCCGTCCTCTTAGGGAATTTATTCTTCCTTTAGGCCACTATCGCTGTTTCTTATTTACTCAGTTAGCCAGGTTTGGACTGAACATCTGCTGTCTACCAAGAGATAAAACATGAATAGAACAGGTGGGGGTGTAACAAGGTTATTGATATCTTATATATATAAGGGACAGTGACAGTAGTGAAGTCTCTCTATATTGAAAGAGAGGCGTTTATCTAGGCCTAAAGCATGTTGGCCAGGCAGACTTGTTATGGATAGAGTAGGAAGTGATGGATATCCAAATTCCCAAAAATGTGTACCTGGATATTTGTTACCATTTAGAAAGGGCATTGCTTTGAAGTTGAAACTGGCCTTGACCCCATGACCCTCCTCCCTCAGCCTCCCCACGCTGGGATCACAGGTGTGTGCACCACACCTGGCTTTCAGTGTGTGTGTGTGTGTGTGTGTGTGTGTGTGTGTGTGTGTGTGTGTATGGAAACACTAAGAAAGGATGAAGTGAAAGATGAGTCAGCTGTATCAGAGATGCAGCCCATCAAGACTTCCCTGACCAAAAGCCTGGATCTAGCTGCTGGCTTAGGTAACAGGGAGCCATAGAAGATTTCTGAAGAATGGAATGACCGATCTGCATCGTGAACAGTGGGGCCTGTGTCGGTTCTTGCACTTGCTCTCACACAGCAAGGGCAGGAATTGTTTCACTCATTGTGTCCCTGGCTCTGTCCTCATAGGAGGGCGGTGATGGGAATTTACTGAGGTGGTCCTGTGTACTCAGGGAAGCATGTGTCTCTCATCCTTTCTGTTACCGATGGCCATTTCGAGCTTGTCTCTCCATGCTCCAGGTAACCATTGGAGGTGCTTGAGAGCACTGATAGATGCTGGGTACTTTACATCTACAGACTCAGAGAACTTGCAGTCTTAGCTTTCAAAGGCGGTGGAGTGTGTGTGTGTGGGGGGATTGCAGTCGATACCCTTTGGTAGTACGCTGATGACTCAAAACCAGAATTGTACCCGCAACACCTGTTCTCATCCATCACTCCTCCTCCACCGTCAACAACCATTTTTGCTATTTTTGGTGTTTTCTTGTTGAGTTATTTAGGGCAGTGTTAGCAGCCATAAAAATATTACATAGGGCAAACAAGGCTGATTGGTGAGTAAAGGTATTTTCCACATAAGCCTGATGACCTGACTTGGATCCCTGGAACCCAGGTAAAGGTGGAAGGAGAGAACTGACTCCACGAAACTGTTCTCTGACTTCAACATGGATGCTGTGGCACGTAGGTTCACACATATACCACTCTGACACATACACATGCACATACATACGAACACACGCACAAATAACAACAACAACAATAATAATGAAGATGTGTTATCAGTTCAGTGTATCAATTTTTATGCACATATCTGTAAGTACATATATCCTTCTTTGTGGTGCACAGCAAGGCATAATTATCTAAATTGATGTGCACCTAGTGTTTTCTTTGTATTGTACATATATGTACATATTGTATTGTACATATATGTACATATATTGCCTTCTTTGTGGTGCACAGCAAGGCATAATTATCTAAATTGATGTGCACCTAGTGTTTTCTTTGAAGTCTGGGAGGACTTCCTATCAGTGCAGAGACTCTCCTCATTCATGTGTTAGGGCAGATAGCCTTCCATTATGCAAATTGACCTGAATTCATTCATTGAGTTCTCTTTTGATGGATGCGTGGACTTGTTTCTAGCCTTCTGTTCTTATAAACAGTGCTACAGAGTATGTGTGGGAACATGCCTCGCTTTGCTCCTGTGGGGAAACATCTTTCAGGGTGTTTCACCGAGATGGGGCAGGTAGGCTAAAGTGTAACTGCATTTGTAGTTTTGAGAGACGATGGCATCTTTTCCTGTCTTTTCAAAACTGTGTTCCAATCCGTTGATCGGTTAGCTACATGACAACATACTAGAGTGTATAGTTAGATACTGAACGCTCTGCCGGTTTCCATGTTGAACTTGCTTGCTGCCACATTCATGTTCTCACCGTCAAGGACAGTCCTGAATACGTAACAGCAACAACAACAACAAAACATCGAATTTTTAAAAACTGTAATGGTTCATGCCTTTTGTTAAGGGAGCCGTTTCCTACTGATTTTCTTTCTTTTAAAAAAAAAATTAAAAATGTATTTTTCTCTATTCTTGAGAATTTCATACATCTATACAATGAACTATGATCATATCCACCCCATTTCTCTTCTCCAACTCCCTCCAGGCCCCCACTCAGCATGTCTCTCTTCCAGCATCTCTTTTTAAAAATAACCCACTAAGTTCAGTTAGGGCTACCCACATGTGCATAGTGTGGCGCCATCCATGGGAGCCTTGGAAATTTACCAGTGGTCACAGTCACACAAACAAATGATACCCAGCTCCACCCCAGCTCCATCCACCCCACCCCATCCCACCTGCTCTTGCCGAGTTTCTCGAAGATTTTCTTCCTGTTGTTTATCTTCCTTGGCTCCTCCACACAGCTGTTTCTCCTTCCTCATGCTCCACATGCCTTTTCTGGAAAAGCCTTCTCTTCCCCTGGGCTGGGTAGTAACTCCTTCCCCAGCTCCGAGGTTCCCTGGGCTTCCCCTCTGATGACACCACCTCTGAGTGGCACCTCTTCACCCCACTTGACTGGCAGTTCCTGGAGGACGGAAGCGTCTACGGCAGAGCATTCGGCACCCTGGTTACTCATGTCCTATTCAGCAAGTAAGTGGCGAAGTAGGATCACCACTTGATAAATACCTTTTCAGACCCTTGTGCCTGAATTTTAAATTATGATACCAACCCGCCACTAATTTGCTGTTTTAATGTAAACAGGGCCAGTGCTGCTTCTTCGAGCCTTCACCGACTTTTCTCGACTCACATTATCACAGCCCAGAACATTTGCCTCCTTCCCCAAAGAAACGTTAGCATTCATTTCTCATTGCGGCCTTCCTCCCCTGTCACCACCCCGAAACCACTAATCTTTCTCTGGACTTGCCTATTCTGAACATTTTATTTAAATGCAATCATACAACATATGGCCTTCATGTCTGGCTTTTATTTAGCACAGTGTTTTTGAGATTTATCCTCACTGTGGCATGTATCAATACTTCATCCGCTTTGTGCCTGACTTCGTTCCGTTGTATGGAGATACCGTGTTGGGCTAACCCATATGTCAGGTGATCAACATTTGAGTTGTTTCTGCTCTTCGGAAATGATGAATTATGCCTCTAAGCGTTTGTGTGGACAGCAAGTGTTCAGGTCTCCTGAGTGTACTCCTCTGAATGGAATTGCTGGGTCAGTAAATAATTTCCATGCCGGCAAGGAGCCAGGATTGAAAGTATATTGAACGGTTTGTCCTTTTAATTCAAGAGTTTTTATCTCCAGGCAAGCATTGTGTATATTGCTCATTCTTCTGCCTTCACACAGCAATTGTTGACGTTATATTTGATGGACTATAGACCACTCATCTGTAATTCACAGGCAGATGTCTGAGTTCCTATGACACCGTTTACTGCTTCCCAGGCGCGTTGTGCTTTGCTGACTATGGAGATGACAAACACTTATCTTGCCCTGACACCGTAATTCATTTCAAGCCATCTAAATATCCATCTGTGTTGAGTCACATATTAAATTATGGTTATGGCCATGCAGGGGGAACACTATAGCTGTTTAAAACAGGATGAAGCCGTGCTCTATGTATTGGCATGGATTGATGCCTGTGAAAAGTGTTGTCTGTGGATTAGCATGTATAGTATCAGCCCATTTTAATACAAAACTTATGTTTATGTATGCAGAGGCAAAGCCAGGAAAGGTCGAAACAGACTGTCAATGTTGATTTTATTTCCAGGAGGAAGACTAAAGAAGACTTTTTAGCTTTCATTGGTATGTTTCTCTTAAAAAAAAAAAAAATCCCCTTTCCAGTAGGTGTGTATTGATTTTAAATTGACTTCACATCCCCCACTTCTCTTTTGGGGAAACAAAGCATTCAAATAAAATCATATCTGAAGCACTAGGCGTGGGTGTACAATGTGGGCTCCATTGTCAGCTCTGCCTGGGGGCCGGCCGGTCCGTTCATGGCAAACACCATGTCTCACCGGCATCTTCCCAGAGGAGAGAGGGAGAGCTTCTAGATTGTAGCCCGCAGGATGTCTTCCGCAGAGAGACTGGGGTTGGGATTGGCCCTCAGAGGATGGGGGCATGCGCGTGGCAATTGACAGTTGGAGAACTGGAGGGTAACACGCGCGCGTGTAATGAGTTTGCATTCACCGTGCCGAGCACTGTGATAAGCCCTTCGCCTATATTCTCCCATTTAGCCTTCGCAGCCATTCCGGGCTGCAGATATTATTAGTCCTGTTATACACACAGGGGTGAACAAAGGGTTAGAGAGCGAAGCTGACCATTGCTCATAATTGCTAGAGCCAGAATTCAAAGCCACATGGCCGACTTCTCAGCACTGTCCTGTGCTCCATTTTAAATAGGAGACTGAGGCCCGTACAATGCCATGCTCTTAGCCCCTGATTTCAACTCTGTAAGTTGGGGAGCACATAGAGCTAAGGATTTCCCCCAGAAACCTCTTGTTTCTGTTACATACATGGTTCCTTGGGAGTTCCCAGGACTGACCATGGGGGGTTGGTAGGTTCTAGTCAGAGAGGCATGTGGGACTCCTCCTGGAGATCGACATCATATAAATTTGTGGATTGTTTTGGGTTTTGGGGCTTTTGTTTTGAGACAGGGTCTCATGGAGCCCAGGCTGTCTTCAAGCTTACTATTTAGCTGAGGTATTGAGCTCCTCATCTCTTGTCTCCACCTCTTGGTGCTAATATGACAGGCGTACATAGTTCATTATATCCTGTTTTTCTCAGACCTGTGTGACCATCTCTCTTCAGTAGGATGTGGTGGCTTCTGACAGGTTTCACTTTGTAGATGGCCTCTTTGTAGCAGGTGCCGGACTACTGGACAAGCCGAGTGAACAGCGCTTGCTCATTGTGTACAAATCTCAATTAGCAAGAGTGTTGGCTGGCACTGGTCTGGCTTGAAGTTGAAAAGCAGTTTGGGGACGTTAGAGAGGGCAACTTACTGGTGGGTTTGCGCTGTATGTCTAGCCTCCTGTACGTCTTATTGGATCTTCCTGCTTTAAGTCACACGGGAGAGTACCCATCTGCCTGTGCCATTTTGTTCCCATAGGTCATGATTCATAGTTGATCAGTCACTTAATTGATTTTTCCCATAGGTCCTAAATTCTCCAGCCTACAATCCCAAATTTCATTCAAGCAGCCATTTCTTCCTCCTCCTCCTTCCCCTCCCCCACGGTCATCCTAATATGTAACAATGTGTTCTTAAAGAGATTGTAGGAAAATATATATAATGGAAAGTCAGCCATCTTAGTCATTTGGAGGTATAGTTGCATAGTTCTCAGTGGTTTCTTAGGCATTTATTGGGCACCTCATGGGCAATGGTGAAGATAGACTTCCTCTCAGGTGTGATGGTACACACTTGCAACCCCAGCAGTTGGGAAATTGAGGTAGGAGGATTGCCATGAGTTTGAGGGGAGCCTAGGCTACCTGGTAAGTACCAGGCCAGTCTCCGACAATAAAATTTAAAAAAATAAAATAAAAAAAGAGACATTTCCACGTAGTCTAGGGAGGATGAATCAGAAGCAGTGTTAGAGTTCAGCATGGCCAGAGAGGTGAAGCGTGGTTTAAAGGACTGGATCCCTGGGGATCATCACCCAGAATTAAGGACTGCCTGCCTCTCCTCGGGCTCCCCATCTGAAGACACAGATTGTGCCTCACCCTCTCACTCTCTGGAGGAATTGCAGTTTGTGCTCCATGGGGCCCCGGGGAGTATTGAGAGCTATCACCAGGTCTGTGGATTGGGCCCGTGTGAAGGTCAGGAACTTGGCTCTGCAGCTGCGCCCATGTGGCCTACTGTGCCCGTGTGGCCTACGGTGGGGGCAGGGCAGGAGGAGGACACCTCTGCCAAAACCAGAACTTCACCAAACCCCAAATCAACGGTTTGCCCAAATATAGTCTCCTGGACCTTCAGCCACGATGCTTAAGCTAAATATACTGTCTGTAATTATTATCAAGTGCCTTTTCTCAATTTGTCTTGGAAAAATGGCCGTGGTGATGTGGCCCGAGTCTTAGACCAGGGCCACGTGTAAACCTAAAGTAGATTAGAGAGGGCTGGCTCCAGGTGGCATATGGCTTTGTGCTGTTCCACAGTGGCCTCTCATCAGGGATACCCAGTGGTGGCATCGTGTGTGGTGCATAGAGCTCCCAGGCAGAAGGAGGCTGTTACTACGGAGGCTGTCCTTGCAAGCTCATTCCCTAGGAGAGATAAGCTTGAGTCCCCACTGATTTCTCTGTGGCTATGCACTGTGAATCTCCAGTTTGTGTTGCCGAGTTGTGTCAGGCTTATAAACGTGGGGGTCACATGTGCACATCGGGTCACATGTACGCAGCGCCACTGCTGACTGAATCCAGAGCCCTTGCTTTTCTGCTAGCTCCCTCACTTAAGGAGACACCTTGCTTAAATTTCTTAATTGGGCCCATTTTCTTCTCAGTAAAAGGGGCTAAAAGTATACTGTATTGCCGCACTGAGGTCTCCACAGGGGCAAGAACGCACGCGTAGTGCTTTTAACAGCGCCTGATGCACAGTGAAGGCGCAGTCCTTTGAGGTCTTCATTGTGTGTAATAACTACTTCCTTGAATATTGCCTCTGTAGCCAAGCTGCCATTTTTCTGCATCTCTCATCTTCCTCTTTTGAAGACAAGGTCTTGCTATGTAGCCCTGGTTGGCATGGTACTGTGTAGCCTAGGCTGGCCTCAACCTCCCAACATTCTTCCTGTCTCAGCTTTACGGGTGCTGGGATTTTAGGGCTGTGCTACCATGCCTGGTTCTCATTTTCATACAGATTACATTCATCCCATTCTGCCTGGTGTGTCTGCTCCTCCCAGACACGCCTTCCACCCCCAACATCACTGGGAGGGCTGCTGAAACTGGAATGTGCAACCGGAGGAGATCTGCTTCGGGCTTCTCGGTGGTGGACTGTGAATCCCTTTCCTCCTGAGTCCCTGGACCCCCATCTATGGATGCCTCTCCCAAGTGCTTTATGCCTCAGAGTTACTCCTCACCTTTTCCCTTTCTCAGGATCATGTGGTTTTGTCCTGCTGTCTTTCCCACCATGAAAAAAACAAACAAACAAACAAAAAACTCTTGAGGTTAAATTACATGGGGATCAGCTGCTTGAAGCATCTTATACGGAAGCTCGGCCTGACTGCCATAACTTTTTTTAAATACAAGCGATTTTGCGTTTCACAAGGTTATTATTGTTGAAGGGCTTTTTGCTTTTTAGTTATGACGTCTACAAACAGATTTCCTTAAACTCTAACATACAGTTTAAAAGCGGTGTTGCCACCCTGGAGGTGGTGGTGGTGTTCAATGCGTGAGCCCATGGGAGACATTTCCTATTTCAGCCACAGCAATCAGAAAAAGGTTCAGTTAGGCTGCTTCTGATGGAAAAGGGAGAGAGCAAAGTTGGATTCTTGGCAGAGCCCTTTACTTGGTGGAGAAGGGGATAGGTGTATGGGACTAGGGTGGGGTGAGCTGGCACACGGGGAGGTGTGGGGAGATGAGGGGCAGCAGATCAGCTGGGAAGAGCCACACACCTTGATCTCAGAGACGCCATTCTTGCCTACTGTGATGAAGGCTTTGATTTCTACAAGTTCCAAAGAGCGACTCACAGGTGAGATGGACATCTGAGAGAGTGGGTCTCCCGGTTTACTTGTGGGTCAAAACTGTTTCCTGTGGTCCCTCTAGCTGGGAGGAAGGGGGAGTTCTGGGTGGGGTTTGCCTAGCCACTCACCTGTGAAACCCAGTGTGTGGCTCGAGGACAGGAGGAGGAAGACCAAGTCCCAGAAGTCAAAGCAACAATTCTAGGAAGGGAAATGAAACCAGGCATGGTGGTGGCCCACCTTGTAATCCTGTCGCACAAGAGACCAAGGCAGGAGGATTGCTGTGAGTTTAGGGACGGTCTAGACTACATAGTGAGTTCCAGGCTAGCTTGAGATTCAGAGCAAGACCCCACTGAAAAACAAAAAGGAAAAAATAAACCACTTTAATTTTCACTCGTTGAAGGCCCGTGGTGCTGTACCCAGCTCTGGATTAGCCCTTCTAATTCTGCTGGTCGTCTCAGGTATCCTTGTGAGTGTGTCCTGTCGGCCCCGAGCAAGCCGAGCAACTCTCGATTTAGAGTTGCTGAGGGCAGAGCTGGGGTTTGGATGTAAAATCCTGGCTTGTAGCCAGTGCGCTCTGCCGACTCTCCTGGCCTGGGGTACGTAAGATGTGAGGTGGCCCTGGGGGCTGAGGTCAGTATGGGAAGAAGGGTTCTGGAAGTGAGGCCAAGGCTAGCCCACACAGGAAAGCCAAGGCAGAAGGGCAAATGCAAGGGAAATCAGAGAGCCGGTGTTCCAGGGAAGGAAAGATGTTCAGACAATCATTGAAAAATAGTCAAAAGGTCTAAAGTGACAAAAAGTGTTTCTGTGGCTGATAGGCTGGGCTAAACAAACATTTTTCTTTATTGCAAGACTTGTCAGAGCCTTTAACATAGTACTGATTCCTATCTTGTGTCTACACCAAGCATATTCATTGACTCTGGGAAGCATTTCATGGAATGATAGTATCAGAATTTCCTTGATGTACCCAGGGCAGTGGTACTGAGTCTGCATGGGGCTGTGATATGGAGGGATAGACACGGAAGGAAGGTATGGGGAGCCCTGAGCAGATCATCTAGGGTCTTTGGCAGGCTACTGCCATGCGTGTGGACGACTCCCTTACAGCCCTGGGAGGGAAGACATATGTAAAGAAACAGTGGGAGGGAGGGGCTAGAGAAATGGCTCAGTGGTTAAGGGCATGCCTTGCTCCTGCAGAGTTCCCGAGTTCCGTTCTCAGCACCCATGTTGGGTGGCCCACAGCTGTCTGTAACTGTACCTACAGAGGGATCCAAAGCCTCTGGCCTCCGTGGGCACGGGCACTCATGTGGACCCCCCCCCCCACGTATACACAAATACCCATACCTAAAAATAAAAATAAAATCTTAGAAAAGAAAGGATAGAGAGAAAGAGAAGGAAGGGAGAGAGAGAGAGAGAGAGAGAGAGAGAGAGAAAGAGAGAAAGAGAGAGAGAAAGAAAGAAAGAAAGAAAGAAGGAAGGAAGGAAGGAAGGAAGGAAGGAAGGAAGGAAGGAAGGAAGGAAGGAAGGAAAGAAAGAAGGAAAACAGGAAAACCCGAACAAGGCTTGGGGGAAGGGTGGAGGACCAGATGGCAACCTGGATAGGAGCTTGTGTGATATTTCTTCCTGGGTGCCAGCACTCTCGTGTCTTATGGGAGTTCCTGGGGCACTGCTTAGGAAGGAGCTGGGTAGGGAAGCTTGATTAGGGTATCATTGGAATAGTGGTGGCCAATGGGGCAAGAAGAGCAGGGGCTTGAACCCCTCATCTGGAGGGGCATGTATGTCCCAGAGGCTCCTGGAAGAATCTAGAGAAGCAAAGGAACTCCAGAGAGTGTCCTTAAGAGATGGGGACATCTGGCATGGAGAGGGGAGGGGACAGAGACTTCAGCGAGCAGGTGCCCTTGCTGCCCGCTTCCTCTTCTTGCTGATGGAGAGTGTACGTGTATTATATATAGCCTTTCGAGGTGGAGGTGGCTGCAGGTGGCCTTCCTAGCAGGTGTGTTCACACATCCTGTCCTTGTCCCTCTTAGCATCTGCAGGGCATGAGGGGTGGTGTGGCTGACTGATCTTGCCCACTGAGCTATCCCTTCTCGATGTTTGCCCTCGGGGCCTTGCCAAGGCCGAAGTCTCCAAGGCTGGAAGCCAGTGTGGCGGCTGCCTCGAAATGCTGGCTCTCAGTACTCTCCCCTCTCACCCAGCCTCGGTTGGAGCTGCTGGTGGCCCAGGGCCCTGCTTGTCAGCACGTGGCTTGGGTTTCTGTGTTACAGGTCCCAAATTGGGATCGCAGAGGGGGATCAAGTGTCCGTGTTGTGTGATCATGCTGAGCCTTCCCATGCGGCCAGCTGCAGACTCTTCAAAGGGCTGTTGTGTATTTCGTCTGGGAGATGCTGCAGGAGACGACAGAGACAAGGACAAAGAAGTCCCTTTTCAAAAAGCGATGAGGGCCACAGGCTTGGACACTGGGTAGGGCGGGGTGCCTGGGCACACTGGAACTCCTTCCTCTTCTCTTCATAGTTTCCACTTCTACAGCCCCTTTGGCCAGTCCCTGTCACCCCCCCCCACCCCCCGCCGACCCTGCCCGTGTAAATACAGCCTCTGTGTGTCCCCGTCCCCCCCTTCATTATGCATTCCTTTAATCTGACCCATCTTCAGGTCGCCAGCTGGCAGAGACAGCGGATTCCAAACCCCAGCCGGTGCCAGAGTGTTTACACGGGCGGGAAGCTTGGCAGACAACTTGCCCCCAAGCTACTCAGCTGGAGGAAAAGGTAGAAAGACAGCCCCAGCAGGGGTGGCGGCGGCTCACGCCTGCACTCCAGCAAGGCCAAGGCCGGAGAGCTACTGTGAGCGGAGGCCAACCTGAGCTACAGTGGGAGACCCTGGTTCACTCCTTCCCTGCACCCCCCTAAAAAAAAGTGAAAGTCATCCCCGAGACAAGTGGGGCTCTTGTTTACAGTTTTCCTTTTTTTTCTTTCACTCCCCTTCCCGCCCCCCCCCCCCCCCCGCCCCTGCCCTGGTCTTCCCTCCCTTCATGCTGCTCTATCATGAAAAATAAGAGGAGAATCCCTTTGTGAAAGTTGGTAAATGTCTGGGACTCCCAGTAGCCCCTCACCCCACCCCAGGCAACCCTTTATATAGCTGTCGGTCTGAGCACATGAAGGTCCTTGCCTCCCGCTGCGCTCTGTGGTAGATCAGATAGTATTTACAAGACATTATCCAGCCGAATATAGCCAGTTCCCGTTCGCGATGGGTGTGGTCTTTCTAAAATAGTAATAAAAGCTATGCGGCCGAGTGTTAAGCTGGCACTGGGATTTGTGGCTGCAGCCTGAGTTCAGCTCTTTGCGTCCTACACCTCCTTTTGTGTCCAGCAAAGCCCCTGAGATACCCAGAGAGAGGCCAGACCCAAGGTGTTCTGTACTGGGAGCCTGCGCTGGGAGCTGGTTATCAGCATTCAGCCTTTGGGTGATTGCTTGACTCCCACTGGACAGACGAGTGTGTCAGGAAGAGAGCTGTCCTGTGGTAGTGTCGTCTCGCCCATAGTTCTGCTGACTGGGTCCTGTCCTCTCACGTGGTGGTTGGTGTCTTGTGTTTTACTTGAGAAGCATGGCTGCATCAGTAGGTTCCTGTCAGGAAACAAGGAATAACGGAGGAACGGTGTTGAAAGCACTGTTAACTATAAGTACTGACTGGAGTGGAAAAGCGCTGGAGTGAGGACATCCTATATAAGCGGGGGTGGGGGTGGGGGGCCAGAACTAAGGTGGAAGGGTGCTGGTGGTTCCTGAGGCTCAGGAATCAGGAAGAGGACTGTAGCACTACCAGAGTTGCCTGTTAGGGAAGGAGCCAACAAATGGATACTGTGGTGGTTTGCATAAGAACGCTCCCCCTCCTCCCCATAGGTGGAATATAGTGGAATGTTTAGTCACCAGGGAGTGGCCCTATTTAAGAAGGATTAGGAGGTGTGGTCTTGTTGGGAGAAGTGTGTCATTGATCATAGGCTTTGAGCCTTCAAAAGCCCATGCCATGCAGGTCTCATTCTCTCTGCCTATGGACCAGGGGATGTAGAGCTCTCAGCTACTTCTCCAGCACCGTGTCTGCCTGTGTGCTGCCATGATTCCTGACTTGATGGACTAAACCTCTGACACTATAAGCAAGCCCCCAGTTAAATGCTTCCTTTTATAAGCGGTGCTTTGGACATGGTGTCTCTTCCCAGCAGTAGTACAGAGATACCTTGCTCATGGCCCTTAATCTTCTGCACATCTAACCTGAGGCCCGTCGATACATCCCGTCAAAGCCCAGCTCTGTGTTCAGGTTGGAGAGCACTTAGATTCTACTCCGCCTCCTCTGTGAATGCTAACCTCATCTGCTAGGGAGGCGACCAAGGCGAGGTTGGTGAAACACCATACTCTCTGGCAGCAGGCTCTTTGGAGAGGCATTTTCCTGATGGTAACAAGCCAAATAGTATCACACATCTGGGGTAAGCTACTCACTGCCTTGGTTTCTGGTGCGACAGAATCACTCCTGCTTTTTAAAGCGGCAGCACAGTAATTACTGCCTCTACTTCCACCTTGTGCAGCAAGTTGAGATAACACTCAAGTGCCACTTAAACTCCTTCCCTCTGTTGTCCCCCTGTGGTGTCTCGTGCACACGTAACCTTGGGACCAACCAGAACTTTCTGTGTAACCTGATCCCTCAGACAGTTGCCAGTCGCTTTAAAAAAAATATTATTTATTTGTTATGATAGGATCTCACTGTGTAATCCTGTCTGCTGTGGAACTCATTTGTAGACCAGGCTGGCCTCCAACTACAGAGGTCTGTCTCCTTGTGCTTCCCAAATGCTGAGGTTCAAAGCATGCGTCCCCACACATGGGCAAAGACACTGCTTTCTTGGCAGGTCTCACAGGGAAGCTCACGCTGACGGGCCCATTAGACAACCAGTTCCATTGGTAGAGCGTATGGGGAGCATTTGAAGCTTTGTTCCACGGTGACCTCTTTCACCTTGAGGGAAGGAGTCATTCCTCCCCCTGAGTTATCCTGGATAGCAAGGCTTTGGGATGTGCAAGGTGCTGGGACAGATGGTGTCCTCCCCATGAACAAGGAGACCAGCTGGTTCCACTTTGGGACCTGGAAGCCGGCTAACTTGCTTTCTATCTTTTTTTTCTTCCCTATTCCTTTCCCTTTCTCTTTTCTGTTTCCTTGTGCGTGTGTGTGTGTGTGTGTGTGTGTGTGTGTGTGTGTGTGTGTGTGTGTGTGGTGGGGGCAGATGACCACTTTGGGTATCATTCTTCCTCAGGTATCATCCACCTTGTTGTCTTTGTTTGTTTGTTTGTTTTTGGTTTCTGTTTTTGAGACCGAGTCTCCCCCTGGCATGGGCCTCACCGAACAGGCTAGGCTGGCTGTCCCACGAGGGTGGCCAGCCAGTGAGTCCCCAGGATCTGCCCATCTCCACTCCCTTAGCTTCAGCATCACAAATGTGTGCATCAAATGCGCGAACTGTGCTGGTCATTTCTGTGTGGGTTCTGAGGCTCGAACTCAGGTCCCCATGCTTGAGCAGCAAGCTGTATCGACCAAGCTGTCTCCTCTGCCACCTCAGCGCCATGGTGGCTTCAGCACAGTACCTGGAGGAAGGAATCAATAAATGAGAGAGACTGAAGGAACGTGAGGCTGAATTTCCCTTCCTTTCCCCGTTCTAAGTCTGTGTGTTCAAGACACAAGGGCCGTCTGAGGACTGAAGTTGGACCATACAATGGGCAGCATGACTGCCTTCAGCTGACCCACCCCACCTCAGGCCTCCTTCGGTGCTCTCCCTCAGCACTGTAATGATGGCTGTCCTAAGCAACCGCCTCCCTCTCCTTACCCAAGGCTACATTGTCCTGACTCAGATCATCCCTCCCAGAGTCTTTTGAGAAAATCTGTAAGTCCCCTCCAAGTCCCCAGGACTACCAGATATTTTCTGTCCCTCCTTCGTGACAAGGATGTTGAGAATGTGATGATGAATGGACATGGTCTGCCTTTGAGCAAGGGACAGAACTGTCTCCATCTGTCCAGTCCTGGCTCACCCCATCTTCATCAGCTTTAAAGCAGACTCTCCCCAATTCACAATCTCACTGGGTCATTAGGTTCTGGGCACAGTGCTCAGGAAGCATGGGGATTGAATCTAGACATCCTGCACAGGTAACCTTGGGTTCCTGTCCTACTTCTGGAGTTTATTAGCTGTGTGCCTCTGGGCAAGTCTGTTGAGCATTTGAGCATCCCTTTTTTGTGTTCTCGGGGCACATGGGGGTTTAAAGGAGCGATTTCTGTGGGAGTTCAGAGCAACCCTGCACATGGTAAGAGGCGGGCGGTCACAGTGCCTGGTAGAGCTGGAGGTCTGGAGGTGAAACAGGCGGTCTTGTGTAGGACAGCGTCTGCCATGCTTAGTCTCACCCATTCAAACATCAATGCCGCACTTCCTCTCAGGCTCAGGAGGGAGGTAGTTCCGGGAAGGGTTTTGGTCTCAACTGGGTTGCCTCAAATGCTCAGAACAATGTGGTTTGCTTGACCAGCTCCATCTCCAAGGGTGTTTAATTAGATTGATAACCCATCTCCCGATTTGGGGCCCTGGACCCTTAAGGGAAGGGAGGGACCATGTCATTATTTGAACCTCTCTAGCACTGTGTCTTATACAGATCATGTACTCAACAAATACCGAGTGAAAGATTGATTTAATCTGTATAGTGTATGTGTGTTGACACAGTCTCACACTACAGCTGAGGCTGGCCTGGAACTGATTATGTAGCACTGGCTGGCTCAACTGGCCCAGCCTGGCTGTGATCCTCCTGCCTCAGGATCCTGAGTACTGGGATCTTTATTTTATTTTATTTTTTTTAAAGACTTCATTTATCTGGGGCTCAGCCTGGCTGTGATCCTCCTGCCTCAGGATCCTGAGTGCTGGGAATCTTTATTTCATTTTTCAAAGACTTCATTTATCTGGAGCCTAGAAACGAGTCTAATACTATGTAAAGATGAGTTTGTAAGGGTTGAAAGTACCTCACCATTGAGCTTTGTGCATGTATGCATTCATGTTTGTGTAAATACACACTGATGCTTTCTTGGATGTATCTGATTAGAAAACTGACCTGGCCATTCTAAGATGGAGAACAAGGAGGTGGCCCTGCCCTGTGGTGGCTCACAGGGAGCTTATCTGTGTATGTGCTGGCTCTGATTGCAAACCCATCAGTCAGTCAAGAGATAAAGGCAGATGGACCCATAGGAGGCTGGAATTCTGGCTGGAGACTTTGAGGCACCCTAGCAACTAACCATCCTCCTGGGAACTCACAGAACAAACTTATCCTCATGAGAAAGTGAAGTCAAGGCTGTGGAGAGTGACAGTCGAGTGTGAATTCAAAACAAAACATTAAATAAAAACAACAACAAGAGCCCCCCATCCCCCCAAACACATAAAAGTCCTTAAGCCCTCTGTCAGGGTAACCGGAAGGGATGCCTCAGTCTGGCTTCTGCCCCTCTCCCATCCTCTCGTTCTTCATCTGCTCGGTTTGTTACCTAGGAAGGTTTACTGAGCATCGCCCGTGTCTAGTGTGTGTACAGAGACAAGTGGCTGGACTGCGGAAGGCTCCTAGCGCCCTGGGGTTTGAGGAGACGGAAGTTTCCGGGAGCGGTGTTCCCCCTTGGCATCTCTTTCCTGCTGTACCTCAGACTCCCAGGTTTCCCCCGCAGCCCCAGTTTTCCTGTCTCCCCATGTCTTTCTTCTTCATGGCCTTTCCCCTGCCCCCGACAGGCTCAGGCATCCTTCTTCCCCTTCCTTTGCTTTCCTTGGCAGACCAGCAGCCCGCAGCCGGTGCACCAGCCCCTGACCTCTCCTCAGCGCCAGCTTTCGACCCTGCAAGGAAGGTACCAGTGACTCAGCTTCTGGGAGAACACAGACAGGGCTCCCCGCCCTCATGGGGTCCCCCCTACAGTCCAGGATTACCCCCCCCACCCCCGCTTTCTGAAGCACCTGCGGGTGCCCAGTGGACTCCTTAGAACTTCGTCTTCTCTTGGCTTCCAGGACCATCCTGGCCTTTCCAACTATGTCGTCTGTGTCTCCTCCATCCCCAGCACACTGAGTGGCCATCACCACAGTGAGTGTGCTTTATGTATGCATACATTTCTGGTTCACTTCTGTCCCAGACCCAAACAGCACTGCTGACAGCTCTCTTTCAAATCATCCACTGCCGTCCCCTGTCTGTCACTTGTGCCATCCCTTCCTCTACATGGTCGCTTCCAAGTTCCTCTGTCTTCTTGTATCCCTTAGGAATAGAGTTGCTAGACGGCCCTGATGGAGGCTAGGGAGGATGCCTGGCTTCCTGTCCTAGACCTTGCGTAAGGCTGGATTCATCAGCAAGTGGGGGTTTGCACGCTGAACACTGGCTGAGAAAGCTGGATGCCCCTAGTCAAGTCTGGGTGAGGTCCAGCCTCCCCTTGGCCCTGTGGTTTTCCTGCTTGCTACTTGGAGTCCCATGCTGGGACTCAGAGGGCCGTGGTGGGAATGGGCCCAGCCTGCCTGAGAGGAAGCACCAAGTCTGGGTGGGCGTTGGTTTGTGTCACTCTTGTTGTTTTGTGACGCCGAGGCTGGGACCCAGGGCCTTTGCACGCGCCGGGCAGGTCCCCGAACACTTAGCAATAGCTTCAGGCCTTTTTCAGTATCACTTAAAACATCTCATTCAAATTAGAATACTGAAATCTCATAATGATGTAAATAGCAAAGTGTGTCACTTTAAGGAATTATAATTCAGAGGTGGGGTTGAAACAGGGTCTTCCTTTATAGTTTAGGTTGGCCCAGAACTCACACTGTGACCAAGCTAGCTTGAACTCTTTCTTAGCTTTCCTCTTACCTCTGCCATCGAGTACTGGGGTTATAACGTGAACCCCCGCCCGGCTGAAATGCGGCGTTTAACCTAACATTGACATTTGCTCAGACCTTGGACCTTGACTAGGGCTGAAGGGAGACTCTGGCTTGTGGGTAGGTGTGGCTCGTGTCTTCCTGAGGCCATGCCTCTGGTGCTAGAGTTGTGCTTCCGTTCGTTCATCATCTGGGAGATCTTGCTTTCCCTGTGCCTTTTCTTCTCCGTTTGTGGTGGATTAACTAAGAATGGCCCCCGTAGGTTCCTATGTTTGAATGCGCAGTCACCAGCAATGTTCCAAAGGATTAGAAAGATTAGGAGGTGTGGCCTTGTTGAAGGAAGTGTGTAGAATTTGAGGTTTTCAAAAGCTCACGTCAGGCCCAGTCTCTCTTTCTCTGCCTGCAGATGTGGATGTAGCTCTCAACTACTTATCCAGCATGTCTGCCGTGTTCCCTGCCATGATGCTAATGGTCTAAACCTCTGAAACTGAAAGTGAGCCCCCAGTTAAATGTTTTCTTCCGTAAGAGTTGCCGTGGTCATGGTGTCTCTTCACAGCAATAGAACAACGACTAAGACACTGTATCTTGAAGGGACGATGCATGTCTGGTATTTATTTGCACACAGGGATGTTTGAGTGCTAGATGTTTCTCATTAACCTTCGTGGCGTTGGTTTAAGGTTTTGTGTGTGTGTGTGTGTGTGTGTGTGTGTGTGTGTGTGTGTGTGTGTGTTTGTCTGTGGGTCTGTGTGTGAATAATCACCCTTAAGCTTTGCCTATAAGGTGCCCCCATGAAGACAATTCTGGGTGGGTCTTTGCAAACTCCAGTGAAAAAGGGTTCATGCTCACCCAGATGTTCTGATGCTTCTTCTGTTGGTGCGGGATGCTGTGTGAGAGATAAAGGTGATTCAGAGCAAGACTCAACAGGGTGGATCTCCTGGGCTGACCACTGTGTCTTCTAACTTCAAGCACCCATTGCTTATTCTCTCCCCAGTTCTTGGCCCTCCATGGAGGAGCCCTGTGCTTAGCATTTGAAAAGCCTTATATTTAAACATGATAGAGGTGAACACCTTCTTCTGCAGACCCTTACACAAACATCTAGGGCAGTAGTACTCGACCTTCCTAAGGCTGCAGCACTTTAATACAGTTTCTCATGTTGTGGTGACCCCCAACCATTAAAAACTATTTTCATTGCTACTTCATAACTGTAATTTTGCTACTGTTAAGAATTGTAATGTAAATAACTGTGTTTTCTGATGGTCCTAGGTGGACTCTGTGATAACGTTGTTTGACCCTCAAGGGGATAGAGAGCCACAGGTTAAGAACCACTGATCTACGGGAATCCTGAGGCTCCTGTGAGAATGATCTTGGCCCTGCTGGAAGGCTGGTTTATTGCCCCACCCCCACCCCCAGCTTCCCTTAGCTCTGACTAGTGAACTCAAGGCTCATTTTCCCAGCAAGCTTTAGTCCATATGCCAAAACACAGGGGTCAACCTGCTGAGTGGGAGGGTTCCCTGATGGCAAACTGTTCCTGAAAGCAGTTGCGGTAGATCACCAAGGACCCGGGTCTTCCTAGAAATGTGCAAATAAGCAAACAAAAGGCAAATACACCTGGCCTTGCCTCCCTTCTGCTGTGCTGGGTCCATGGACCCTGTAAAGTGAATCGCCCTTTTATTTCCCCAAATTCCGGGCAATGCCAAACATTCCTTGGGATGTTTTTACCTGGCATCCAGTCATAACACTTGCCAGCAATCAATGACTGGCTGGCTGTTGCAGACCTATCTGAAATGTTCTAGTTACACACACACACACACACACACACACACACACACACACACACACGCACGCACGCGCGCACGCACGCACGCACGCATGCACGCACGCACGCACTGGCTTTGTGCTTCATCCTCATGGTATTAAACATTTTAAAAACTACAGTTAAAACAACACTGATACACTGGAGTGGTGCTTCCTTTTCTGTCTAAAAAACAAGTCTAAAAATGTTACCTAATATTGACTCTTAAAAAAAAATCACTCACAACCCCCAATTCTACTCCCCAAAGTTCCTATCTGGGTTTTAAATTCACTGTAAAAAAAATGGTATTGCATCTTACCATCTGTTGTTGGATCAAAAGTAAAATACTCGTTTCTGACCAATATGTGTGTCTTGCTCATATCCACACACAGCCAGTGTTCTAAACCCTGATGTGTGCATATGTGTTTCAGTACACTGATATTCTTTAAAAAAAAAAAAATGTTTTTACATGAGCAGCTTTTTTTTTTTTCTGGTTTTGTTTTTATTTAATTCGTAGCCCTCACAGGAAATGTTTTGTGGACATGTTATAATATCAAATGAAGGGAAAAGCTTTGGGAGTGGGTTTAGGTAGGAGAGAAAATGAAGTATATGAACAAGTAAAGACTATTTGGTTAGTTGTGGTGGCACACACCTTTGATCTCAGTACTTGTGGGGGGGCAGAGGCAGATGGTTCTCTGAGTTCAAGGCTAACCTGGTCTACATAGCAAGTTCCTGGTAGAAACTTGTGAGATCCCGTCTAAACAAGAATAGAAAAGATAGGAAAGAAAAGAAAAATATATTCTAAACATCTACTTAGGACTCTTTTTTGGAGAAGATTGCGTGTGTGTGTGTGTGTGTGTGTGTGTGTGTGTGTGTGTGTGTGTGTACATTTGCATGTGCATGCATATGGCTATCTGTGCCTCTAGAGGCCAGAAGAGAGCATCAGCTTCCCTGGAGCTGATGTTACAGACAGTTGTGAAATGTGTACTGGGAACTGAACTCTAGTCCTCTGAAAGAGCCAACAAATTCTCTTAACCACTGAGGCAACTCTCCAGACTCCAGATCTCTATCTTTTTAAAAGTTTTTTGTCTTTCATTTTCAAGATTATAATATAATGACATCATTCCTCCTTCTAAACCCTCCCATATACCCCCTTGTTCTTTTTCAAATTCATGACTTCTTTTTTCATTAATTGCTGTTACATGCACATATAAGCATTTAAGCATATAACATGCATGTAAAATGCAAGCACTTTTAGGGAAGGATTGCACTATTTCCCGAAAGTGCTTTGAGATTGCACAAAAACACAATTCTCTGAAGGTTATATGTTATAGATATAATGGAAATGGAAACGCCAATCCCTCAGCTACTTCACACTTTATAGCACGTGAAATAGGGGGTGTGAACGACAAGTTTGAACAATCTAGATACCTTTTTCTTAAGCCTCTTCTTAAAGATATTAAAAGGGCTGGAGAGATGACTCAGTGGTTATGAGCTTTTCTGCGCTTGCAGAGGACCCAGGTTTGGATCCCAACACCCATGTGGTGGCTCACAACCATATGTAACTGCAGTTTCAGAGGGTCTGGTGTCCTCTTCTGGTTTCTGCAGGCAACAGGCTTATACATGACACACAGACATCCATGTAGACAAAACACTTACATAAAAGAGAAAAGAGTTAAAAAGCTCTGCATAAGGCAGTAGTGATGGCATACTCCTGTAATGCCAGCATTCCAGAGGCCAAGACAGGAGGATGGTGGGTTCAAGGCCCCCGAGGCCAGCCTGGGCTACACAGCAAGCTCCTGAAGCCACCGACCAAATACCTCTCCCTGTGCTCCAGTATAAATTCCTTTTTATCCTGGGATAGTTGAGACTTTGGCCTGGTGGATATAATCAGAGTAGCATAACGTTATCATCGCCGTGGCAACAGCAGAGTTTCCCACACACCTACACCATCGAGCCTTGGTCTACGTACGGCTCCATGACCGGTAGCAGCTTTTCTGTTCAGCATCGTGAGCACGGGCTCTCGAGAACCTGTGGGGTCTGTCCGTTTGGCTTCGCCCCATTCTCGTATCAAGGCAGCCTTTCAGCCCACGAACCAGAATCCCCAGATGTTGCTCACAAGCTGCACAGAAAGGTACTGTCAGAACTGTGTCCCCTGGGCCTCAGCCACTCACCCCTTTCCGGTCATCCAGAACGGAGGTTTGCAGAGTGCCAGAGTGAAAAGCATGTTTGTCCCAGCGGTCTGTCTTCTGCCGAGCTGTGGGGAGTTGCAGGCCTCAGACACCGTGCCCTGCCATGATCATTGTGCGCGAAGGTGATGGCAGACCCACCAGGTTCTCTGCAGGAAGCAGAAGCTTGGGGCACTCCAGAAAAGAAGGCTAAAGAACTTTTTTCCCCCCTCCCCTTACATCTCCTCCTCACCAGTTGAGTGTAATTTTCCAGTGTTTTCCTGTCTGACTGAAGTTTTCCTATTCACCACCTTAGCAGAAAGATGTGAAACCAATTTCAGGACCGCTTGCCGGAATCATCTGACTTCCTGTGATCGCGGCCAAGCTTGGGAAGGAGGCAAGTTCCCCAGCCTCAGCAGGGTGGCTGTCTAGCCTTAGCTCAGTAGTTTCAATGAATGAGTGTCTGTGCTTTCAGCGTGGGACCCTCGGCACTCTCTCGGGCAGGATACCAATGGTCCACAGCACTTTCGCAACAGAGCGTTCCTCTTGCCCCAGGCATGCATAGTGGACCCACGCAGCCCCTTGCAAGATCCATTATGCTGATGTGTCTGTGGAGAGAAGGTCAAAATGAGCTGAAGTGAAGGATCCAACAGTATGGTCCCTTTTCCTCTTAGTTCTTGCGTCTTTCTTTGGTGACTGCCATCGGCTTGCAGTGAAAGGGATGGTGCGTTTTGAAGCCCTGGTGTGCCAGTGCTTGGGACAGGCCATTGACTTTACTCTGTGAGGCAGGGAGGACACTCAGGCTTCCGTTTTCAGAGGGAGAGAAGCAGCACTGTGCTTTAAACTTGAAGAGAGACACTTCAGTAAGGCTGCGATTTGGGCGCTGAAGGTCAGACGGGCTCAAGAGTGACAGCTCTGTGAGCCTGAACAGAGTTCTTCACAGGCCTTCCTTTCAGTCACCTCCGTGGGCCTGATCATTTCCATGTCTGTCTGTAACAGTGTCGGTCCTTCCAGGGCCATTGAAGGAATTACACTTGACCATTAGAATCGTGCCTGGCACTAAGCAAGCGCTTGGCAGCATCTGTTGTCACTGTTGTTAGTGCTGGGGAAAGGAGCCCACAGAAATGACATACATACCTTACCCAAGGGCACCTCGCTGGTCCACAGCAGACCTGGGACTGGACTCTACATCCTGAGTGCTTCATGGAAGCAGCAATCTCCCGGGCATGCTTAGTATCCTTGTAACCAAGAGCTCAGGTCCGTATGCCTCTAATAGAACGTGGCATGTGGAATGATTTTGGCTTTGTTATGGCTGTGTGAACACGCTCAACATCTCTGGCTTTGTGTTGCACACCATGTTCCAGTTAAAACTGTAATGAAGCTCTCTCTTTCTCTCTGTGTGTGTGTGGGGAGAGAGCGAGCCCCTCCCATGTAATTTAGTGCTTTCCCTTTGCATTAGTATATTATTAGCACATTGTCACTTTTAACCTTTCACCCACTGAGCTTGGCGTTTAATATGCTATTAAACTCAATATTGTTTCCTATAAACAGCCTTAGAGGGATGAGAAATAATTGGAGTGACATTTTTAATAGGCCCCTGTTTCTCAGCCTCCGTGCTACGTGAACCCCACATTGCAGAGAGGGGCTTGTTAGTTGTTTGGTCCCTGACCTCAGATCAGGAAAGAGTGATGGAATGAAGATTTGGGGTGCCAAAGGGCTTTCGAAAGCACACAGAGGGGTTTTTTATGAGGGATAAGTAGGGTTACCCTTTGTGGCTAATGCTGCTACTGCTCCCTTACCCCCTCCCATGTCCCCTCTCCCCTGCCCCCTTCCTTTAATGGATGTGGTGGACTTAGTAGCTGACCTTATTATTTTCCTCTTTCAGACCACTAGGAAGGAGTTTAGACTCCAGACTTCCGGCCAAGTTGAGATGATGGGGAGGACCTCTTGGCATGCGCTTCTGTGATCAGCCTCATTCTCTAGTCCTTCTCTTTAAGCTTCTGACATGTGATGTCTCTGGGTTCGGTTTTAGTATTCTAGTTTTGGTTAGGATTCTGCTAAGAGCTGTGTTGTGTGCCTGCTAAAGTTGTTTTTGGAGCAAACTTATAAAATCCCAGGTTGATGGTTGCCTGTTTTGCTCGGGTTGCTCACTGGGCGGTAGAAGGCCACCCTGCCTCTCTGTGTCCAGAGTTTCACTTCTTTTCATGGGAAACAGGGAAACTGGCGTCTGGGACACACTAGCATGGGAACAAGCATGGTTTAGAGTTTGTTTCTGCTGCCACAACCCGGAGGGCAGGTATGGAAAAGTACTGGAGTCTAGCATTTTTGCCTTAATTCTGTTCTCTTGGACTTACATTCAGAAAACATGTGTTAGGCATTCATCTGTGGTTACCGACTACTACAGTTGCTTACAGTATGAGTTCATCAAGTGGGCATTTATGAGACCCCCTACTCCATGGGCATCCCTGGGATGGACACAGTGAGAGAAAACTGTTGTACAGAAACATCACTGTGAGCAGGGGACGGGCCGCAGATCAGAGAGTTCTCCTGCGGGATGGCTGTGTCTGTGGGATGAGCATCATGTGATGAACGTGTGTTACCCAGCCAGCTCTGTCCTCTCGCCATTGTGAGTTCGAGGTTATCAAGGCAAGTAAGTTCTTCGTTCTTCTAGAACTTAAATTTGGCGATGTTAACCTCTACCAGGGGCCGATTAAAAAGAACTTGGTGACCCGTGAGACACCGGCAGATATAAAACACTTGCTGTACATGCCTGATGACCTGAGTTCGAGCCCTGCAACCTGTAGTATGAGAGCTGGATCTGGTGGCTCACATCTATAATCCTAGCACTCTTATGGGGCGATAGAAGAGGAAATGGGAGATCGGCTCTAAGTGCACATATGCGGTAGCAGCAGAAACAACAAGAGAGACTGGGTTATAAACAAGGTGGAAGGTCAGACCTAACTCCTGAAAAGTTGTCCTCTGACCTCCACGTGTGTGCCTGTGCATGCGTGCACGCGCGCCCACACAAACACCAAACAAACAAATCTTGGCCCTAATAGAATTGAAATTCAGGTTTGTCCTCATATGTTCATCCATCACTGATTGTAGATTTCATCTGTGTGAGTCTGCTTAATTGACTAAAATTCGCCTGTAACCTCCACATTCATAGCTGGCGCTCCACAGTTGTGTACACAGGTGCAAAAACCTTGATGCCAGCTCAGGTGAAACTAGGCCTGCCTTCCTGTTTCAGCTCTCGTACTGTAAACAAATCATCCTGGTTGAAGTCTATTTAGGGCCATGGTTTTGCATTGTGTGATGTTTGTGGGGTTTCATTCTTTGTGATGGCCCCTAAGTATTTTCCTGAAATGCTACCTATGTTTCTAATCTTAAGAAGGAGAGAATGTGCCTTAGGAAGAAACTGTATGCCCTCTGTTGCCTCCTTTGGGCATGAGCTACAGTGCTGTTGACCATGAGTTCAGTGGTAATGAACCAACAGTCTGTATTAAGTGTGTATTAACTAAGGTGGCCTTTAGAAGCAGGCACAAAGCAAGGCTGTATGTTGATCTCCTGGTGAAAGGTGACTGGTCTGTGGTAACCCAATTCTGCGTTTTTCCTGGGTGCAGCATTTCAGAGTTCAGTGTCTGCAACGGTTCCATAGAACTGCCGTGAATGAAAATTGACTGCATATGCAGAGCTAGAGCAAAAATGTATGTAATTCCCAGTCCAGATGCCTACTTCCTGCGCTTTATTTATTTGTCTTGTCTTGTTTGTTTGTTTTAAGTGTAATGGCTCCCAGACTTGGCTGTATGTTAGGATGCTGTGGGAGCTGGACCAAAGGCTGATGAGCCAGCCAACTGTGAGGGCCTAGTGTAGTTGCCTGGGGGTATGGCCTGGATATAGAAAAATTTCGAATTCTTTCAGGAGCTCCATCGCAGGCATGGCTGAACAGTGGTGCTCCACACATAGAATTACAATGCTTCTGGGAAATGGATGCTGTCCAACTTAAAGAGGCCCTCTGGGGGCTCACACCACTGTAGACCCACAGCTCCTCCGGGGACAGACATCAGAAACCACAGCAGAAGACCTGTGGCACTGACCAGCATACTCACCAGCCCCACTCAGGAGATACAAGCCAGGAGAGGGTGGACTCAGAGATGGATGGGTCCTAAGGAAAAGGCCATTGGTGACAGAGGCCAGTTCCCACTAGAGACTGGGGACCTGTCGTTAAAGGAAGCAGAGGGCATTTCATTCTTCGTGGTCAGTGAGCCGTACCTGAGCACTCGCCGAGTCTGGGTTAGCTATTTGGGAGGGCATACAGTGAAAATTGAGATGACGGGACCCTTGCCTTCTAGGAGGTGATGGCCCTCTCTGTGGAGATGGTAGAACAGTAGAGTATGATATGTGCGCTGCTGCCTGTAAGGGGGTGACCTTCTCTAGGAGTAGCCAAAGGCCCTGCAGAGTGTCACAGTCGAGGGGAAGCATGATGGATGCGAGAGACAGGTCCTGACAAATTGTGGGGAGTAGCAGAAGAAGAGGGGTCTGTGAGTAGACTCTTTGCGCTTGAGCCAAGCTCATTATTGTAAGGAAAAAGCAGGCAGTTGGACCGGAAGGAGGTCAGGAATGTAGAACAAGGTCTTACGGACCAAGAATCAGTTTCAGGGGTGGGGGGTGGGGGTGAGGAAGAGCACCTTCTCGTGCCTGATCTTATTTGTTCTTCCCCCCCACACTTGATAGAGCATGCATAGGGCATGAACACAGATGTACGAAGACTTTGTATATAGCCACCTATAAGAAGCAAATGATACCCAACTGTAGAGTAATGAGCACCCATCCCTGACGTGTTCAGGAAGCCATCCGTCACCTGTTTCCACACTGATTTGACTGTGGCTGGTGTATTCCCCCCCCCCCCACACACACACACACTGTGCACACAGCTTTCTGCCCTCTGCTTTGGAGAACCCATGACCCCTGGCTGAGGAAGTATCTTCAGAACCTCTGGGGAAGTGGCTTCTCCTCCCCTGACCTTGTCTCGCAGAGTGCTTCTTGGTCCTGACTGTACGTCTGTGGAATTTGAAACAATGCCAAGAGAGAGAGATCACTGCTACTCCAGTCTGTAGCACGCAGCTGAGGAACAGCGCATATCCATGACTTTATAGACAAGGGATTTGGTTCTGGGTGTGGAATGACTTCCTCGTGGCTACATCTGCATCTCCACTTCAAACCTCCACATTTGGTCATCTCACCCCTGCTGTAAACGGTCCCAAGTACAGATTTGACTATTTGTAACCAGATTGGGACCACAGTCATCTAAAGATAGCTTTCAAAAGCAACAAACCACCATCGTGGGGTCTGAGAGGTCCTTTCCCTGTGCAATCGGAGGGTAGATGTGAAACGAGGAGCTGGAAGCCACCGTTTCTGAAGCTTGAGTTTAAAACATCAGGGCTGCTGTCCAGTACGCAGGCAACTGAAATGTCTGGGAAGTCGGCTTTGGAGCTGTTAAAAGCTGTGACCTTCCACAGAGCTGGGTGCCCAGAACTAAATCAGTGCACGAACCAGTGAACGGCAGAACGGTTTGGACTGCCCGTGGCCGATACAGCTTGCTTCATTCCGTCCATAGTGAACACAAGTGTAGCCATTATTTGGGGCCCAGGATGGCTTTGCTTTTCCCGAGCAGGTACTGGGAGGGTCGGATCAAAACCGGTGCTAGCTGTGGGGTGGGTAAGCACCCTGCATTCTGGAGTGGGAATACTGATATAAAGGATGGGCCCCAGGGCAGGGACCAGCCTCTTCCTGTTCCTTTTGATGTGGCCATGAAAGTAAACAGGAACTTTTCTCCTTTGTTTTCCAGGTCACAGCCAAGACTGCCTTCCTATTTATTTTACCTCAGTATAATGTTAGTGTGCCTACAGCAGGTAAGAAAAGCACTGCTCTTTATCTCTCCTGGTCCTCTTAACCCTGAAGATGGGAGAAACTTCTCTTTTGCTTTATACCCGGCAACTTTTAGATTCTCTCTCTCAGATTAGAAATAAACCATGTCTTCCTTCACACAGGGCCATTTTGTGAAGGCCGCTGACCATAACTGTCACACCACAAGCTGACCTGTATCTAGTCTTTGCAAGAGTAGCAGAAAGCCTAGCTGTCGTGGTTCCCAGTACCACGTGGTCTTCACTAGCAGCTTCCAGTCCAGTTACGGGGCTCCAACTCAAGGAGTAGCAGGGCCACACGGGAGCAGAGCAGGGAGGGAGTGGACCCATTCTGAAATGATAGCTGCTACTCACTGCCAACCGATCACCGGCCCAGAGGTTGCTGTCAACCCAGAGTGCCTGCACAGTTGCTCTTATCATCACTGTGACCAAATACCTAACAGAAGCAACCTCAGGGGTGAAAGGTTTGTTTGAGCTCACAGCTTCAGAGGGTTCCTGTTGTGACTTCGTGGTTCTGTGTGTTTGAGCCACAATGGCGGCAGAAGCATATGGCCGAGAAGAGCTCTTCAGCCCATGGCATAAAGGAAGCAGGGAAAGGGTTGACTACTGTTATGAGGCCTTGGTGGATGGAGCCAAGGTGCCCCACAGTGGGTGACAGACAGAGATGCCATGTAGGGGGCAGAGAAAGTGGGGGGAGGGGAAGAGGAAGGGAGGGAGAGAAGTGGGGAGGTGCGTGCTACCCTGTGGCTAGAGGGGAGAGAGAGAGAGAGAGAGAGAGAGAGAGAGAGAGAGAGAGAGAGAGAGAGAGAGAGAGAGAGAGAGATTCTTAAAGGGTATAGAATGTAGGATGACCTCAGGATGCTGGGCGGGTCAGGACTCCAAGAAGTGGGTCTGAATGCTAACAAATACAGGAAGGGGGATGGGCCAAGATACTTGCTGGGGTGCACACCCAGGAATCTACTTCTTCCAGGAAAGCTCCTGCTCATCTTGCCATTTTCCAGTGTTACCATCACATTGTGACATTATGGGCTCATCATCTGAATAGGTCTGGGTCCTCAGGTTCTGACACCAGACCCACACACCAGAGCCATGCTCTCCTAATCGCCAGGCATTTCTCAATCGATTCAAGTAGACAATCAAGTTAGGTCATCACAATAGCTGAAGTTGTGTCTCTCGAGATAATTTTTATCCCAAGAGAACCAGAAAATATTTCTTCCTGTGTGTAAACACCTCGCTTTTTAAATGTTGGCAGCTAATTTTGTAAATGCCACAGAAAGTTAAAAAAAAATGCAGGAAAGTCAACAGAAACAAGTCAATACATCTGCTGGCCGGGTTTTGCTTTTGGACCATGTTTCTGCAGCCTTAGGGTTCTGGGGTCTCAGCCTAAGAATCAGGTTTCAGTCCCTCTCAGTTGTAAAATAGTAAGGCCCCTTCCTTTCTCGATGAAGGAAGAAGGAAGTTTTGCTGGTCCAGTGAAGTTCTTCTCTCATCATTTGATACTAGAGAGGTGAATGGACTTGACTTTTATGTAAGGGTCCTCTATCTGACTCCAACAGGTATACTTCAAGGATTGGGGGGGCGGGGCAAGGGCGTAAATGCATGACTCTTTGGCCCATAAAGGTGTAGCCATGAATTTTGCCTGAGTTCATCCCTGCAGCCAATGTAACCAGACTCCGAGAGCATCCTTGCTTCTGAATGTGTAATACAGTTCCTTTTTTGGAGAGTCAAACTGAGAGTTCGTGGTAAGAGAGGGAGAACGTTCTTTGCTATGGGAAGAGAAACTTGAGAGCCTCTCTAAGCCTGGGGAACCAGGAAATGCTATGACCAGACACATGTGCATTCCAGTGCACACTCTAGTCCGGGCGGGCACAATGAATTTTGTTGCTCAGTGCCACGTGGTCCAAGATCAATGTCAGGCTTCTTTCATTCCCATCGTCTGTCAGTTGTGAGAAACACATAGAACCAGTTATACTTACAAGTGAGCAGTTTAAATATTTAGTTTTTAAAGTGTGGTAAAATAGCTAGACATATTAGTATTTCCCTAGTAACTGGGCGTGTTCCACCCTATCTAGCCCCAAATTTATTATCGCATCCAGTTTTAAGTGTGTAGTATGATTGTATGAAGTACACTCACATTATGCTACTTTCCATGTCAAGAACCCTTTTCTTCTTGCAGAACTGAACTTTTAGTTATTAAATAATGACTCCCTATAGCAACCATCATTCTCTTTTCTCTATGAATTTGTTGCAATAGGTACTTACATGCATAGGTGTGTGTGTGTGTGTGTGTGTGTGTGTGTGTGTGTGTGTGTGTGTGTGTTTAGATTTTTGTGACAGGGTCTCACACAATATTAAGCTAGGCTGGTCTTGAACTCAAGGAAATCCTTTGGTTCAGCTTTCAAGTGCTAGGAATACAGGTGAATGACCACACCAAGACATAGAATCATATATTATTTAACCTTTGGTTACTGGTTTAAAATTTAAATACATGTCCGTCCGTCCGTCCATCCCCCATGCATTTACGCAAGCATTACATAACTCTTAGAGAAGATGTATATAGTAGAGACAAGAAGATAATGATCCCATCACTAAGTAAGAACTTCAGTTAAACTATTTTTAGATCCTGATTGATAACTTGCTGTTTTTCTATTAGAATGGGATGGATCTTTCCCATGTGATAATTGTAGTCTGTGTTGTAAAACGGCGTGCAGCGGCCTTGGTGGGTTTGAGCCAAGGTGCCTCACGGCAGACGAGGGAGACACACCATGCAGACATGGAGGGCAGCGGTGTGGCTGTGGCGAGGTGGAAAGTTACTCACACCATGCAGACGTGGTATCTACATGGAAAGTTTTATTATTAAAGGGGGAAGGGAGAGGGAAGAGAGAGAGGGAGAGGGAAAGAGAGAAAGCAGAGATGTGTGCAGCCTCATGGAAGGAGAGGGAGAGAGGAAGGGAAAGAGAGAGAGAAGGGGGAGGGGTTTTCTCTTAAGGGGGACTTTACATAAGATGACCGGGTCAGGACACTGGGCGGGTCCCGGAGGGGCAGGCCAGAATGCTAACATTCCCTCACAGTCTGACATTTTGAAAATCTTAAAAGTGAGCAGCTAATGCACGGTTCCTTCCTTCATCCCCTTCTCTCCTTCCTTTTCTTTCTTCCACTGGAAGAGGGCTCTTCATGAGCCTTGCTGGCTTGGGAGCATTTTGTTTTTCTTCTTCCTTCTCTGCTAAAAGTTAGACACAACTTTAGTCATTCCATTAACCCCATTGAACCATAAGGTAACATCTCAGGATGACAGAGTAGAAAATGAAAGAAATGTGGCTTCATGATGATGTCACCAACCGCCACCCACACTCGGACTCACTGCCTCTGGGTTTCTTTCTCTCCTAAATAAAATAAGAATATTATTTTATTTTATATGTATGGGTGTTTTGCTTACATGTCTACCATGTATGTGCAGTGTCCTCAGAAGCACGATATCATTGCATCCCCTGAAACAGGAGTTACAGACAGTTGTGAGCTACCATGTAGGTGCTGGGAATCCAGCCTGGGTCCCCTGAAGAGCCACCCATGCTTTTAATCCCTGCGCCATCTCTCCAGCCCTAATTATTATTATTATATTATTTTGATTTTTTGAGACAGGGTTTCTCTGTGTAGCTTTGTGCCTTTCCTGGAACTCACTCTGTAGCCCAGGCTGGCCTCGAACTCACAGAGATCCGCCTGCCTTTGCCTCCTGAGTGCTGGGATTAAAGGCGTGTGCCACCACCAGCCGGCTAATTATTATTTTTTAATGGTGGGTTTCATTAGCCTTATCATACATTTGTGTTATTATGCTCTGTCCTTCCTTACCCCTCTCCCATGGTCTTCCCCCATGCCATGCCTTCCTTTTCCTGGTCCCCTCCCTTCTCGACACGGACAATCTTTGCTTTCCTGGAACAGGTGTTACATTCTTTCTCTCTACTTTCATAAGACACACACACACACACACACACACACACACACACACACACACACCTATGTAAGTTTAAATATAGATTCCTCTGTCTTGTTTTATTTAATATTTTATTATTAATTAAAAAAATTTTTTTCAAGCCAGGGTTTCTGTAGCCAATTTTCTAAGTGGTCTTATTAAATAAAAAACACGGAGCCAAATATAGGGTGAAAGCTTTAGAGATCAGGGGTAGTGAGAGCCACCAACCAACCTTACCTCACCAGCTCCGTAGCTTCCAAAATGCCACCACTTCCTGTCTACCCAAGCTTTTATTGCCTTGCTGTTCTGCCCTCTTATTGTCTTTTAGCCCAGCTAACTCACTTCCTTATCTCTGCCTGTCTGTACAAACCTCCAGGTCTCTATGGTTGGTACTGGGATTAAAGGCGTGTGTCACCACACTTGGCTCTGTTCCCTAGTGTAGCCTTGAACACACAGAGACCCTGCCTGCCAAGTGATAGGATTAAGGGCGTGTGCTACCACTGCCTGCCTTTTGTGTTTACTTAAAACAGCTCTCTATATCCTCTGATCTCTAGGCAAACTTTATTTATTAACATACAAATAAAATATCGCCACATTTCAGCACAAATAAAATATCACCACAGGTTTCTCTGTGTATAACAACTCTGGCTGCCCTGGAACCCCGTTTCGTAGACCAGGCTGGCCTGGAACTCACAGAGATCTGCCTGCCTCTGACTCCCATGTCCTGAAATTAAAGGCGTGTGCCACTGTGCCTGGCCTGGCTTGTTTTATTTAACATAATCTTCAGCTCAGTCCATTTTATTGTAAATATCCTGATTTCGCTTGTTTTTATGGCTAAATAAAATTCCACATTTACTTTACTCACATATCTGTTGATGGAAGTGTGTGCTGCTTCCATTTCTTAGCTAGTGAGAAGAGTGCAATAATTTAATAATGTGGCTGTGCCAGCGTCAGTGTGGGGTGCTGACACGGAGTCCTTTGGGCGTATACTTCCACAGTGGCTGCGTGGGTTTACCTTTCCACCAACACATCCCTATATCCTAGCCAGCATTTGTTGTTGTTTGTTTGTTTGTTTTCTTGATGATAGCCATTCTGACTGGCGTGAGGTAGGGGTCCCCAATCAGTTTTTTTTTTTTTTTTTTTTTTTTTTTTGGTTTTTCGAGACAGGGTTTCTCTGTGTAGATTTGCGCCTTTCCTGGAACTCACTTGGTAGCCCAGGCTGGCCTCGAACTCACAAAGATCCGCCTGCCTCTGCCTCCCGAGTGCTGGGATTAAAGGCGTGCGCCACCACCGACCGGCCCCAATCAGTTTTAATTTGAATGTCCTTAGTGACTCAGGATGTTGAACATTTTTCAAATGTTTTTTCCGTTCATGATTCTTCCTTTGAGAACTGACTGTTTAGTTCATGAGCTCATTTCTGATTGGATGATTGGGGTGGCGTTGGCTGTTTAATTTCTGCAGTTCTTTATTTATCCTAGATATTAATCCCCTGTCTAATACGTAGTTGGCAAAGACCTTCTCCCACTCTGAGGATTAATTTGAGACAGAATCTGGCTGTGTAGCCCTGACTGAGCTGGAACTCACTAGACTCAGTAAGCCTTGAACTGGTGGCCATCCTCCTGTCTCTACCTCTCTGGTGCTGGGGTTACAGGTAGGCATCAACACAACTGGTTTTTTTTAGGTTGTTCCTGTCAGGTGTTGTTACAGCCACACAAAAGTAAGAAGACTGAACACACATGTGCCTAAGGCATCTTTTTAACTCCTTCTTGAAGAAATTAGACAGTAAGCAATGCCTTCAACATCTATTTCACTGTCAGGATGACAAGTGTAGACGGTGTTTCAGGCTAGGCCCAAGTCAGAGCTGCTGGGCATAAAGAATTTCCCGTTGAGTCTTGGGAGTGTGCCACTATCGTGCGTTATTAGTTTAATTAGTTAATTGCTCACTCTAGAGAAATATGTCTGTGTGTCCTGTATGCCAGCCCTGGTTGTAAAACAATTTAAGGGAGATTTTAAAAAATGGATAATAAATAAGCAGATAATTATAATTGCAATGGGGTGGTGAAGGGAATATACAGAGCTATGAGGTGAAGAAAAAAAATAAAAGCCTGGTGACATAGCCTTCCGAAAAGCTGATTTATAGTGGGATTGGAGAGCGTGCAGTTGTGACTATAGAAGACAGGACAGTTCTGAGGGATCAGCGTGTGTAGGTGTAGACACTCTCAATCGAGAAATAAATGCCTGGGGTGTGCCAGGGTGCAAGGTCCATGCGCCCCTGGTGAAGGCCCATTAGAGTGTCTGCTGGATGGGGGGCTTCAGTTGCTTTAGAAAGGGAAGGGAAGGGATGGTTCAGTTGTCTACCTGTCATGGAAATCTTATCATTTGGGACTGTTTGAAATGTGACAAGCAAAAACTGAAGGTTCCAGTGAAATCAGAATAGCCTGCTTCATTTTGTTTTGAGCACCTGTGGTGACCAGCCCAGTATGGTAATGCCTGTTTGCCTGGCCGGCAGGAAAGCAAACTTCTCATGGGACAAAAAGATTTTACAATAACAGGTTTGTTAAGGTGATGATTTCTAAATCCCTCCTCACAAATCTTCTTAGGGCAGGAAGTGCTTAGAAATCTCCTTTTTTTTTTTTTTTTTTTTAGTATAACCAGAGTAAACTCTGCCTTTTAAAAATCTCTTCTTTATAATGAATGTCTCATGAGTCCGTGTTTAAAATTGAATTTGGGTGAGGTGGTAGTTTTGTGCTCATGGCAGGCAGTCCAGGAGTCCTGCTCTTCCCGGCCACTTGAACCAACTCCTTCCTCAGCCTCTCAAGTGCTGGGGTGATAGATGTGAGCTACCAGGCTCATCTCTCCTTTGTAAATCCCTGGGTCTTCCTGGCTGGGGTTGTCAGGTTTTATCCTCGGTGTTGGGGAGGCTCTTCTCTGACCAGTCTTCCCCGCTCTACTGTTTTTTTCCTACTCTTGTCTCCAGCTTCAAGAATCCTACACTTCTCATCCTGAGTAAACTTAACGGCCTAATCATGGGTGATTTATTTTCTCTCGGTTTGGGGCCTTGGCATCTGAGATCCATGGGACTCAGGCCTTTCTCCCTGTGAGGGTATGCGGGAAGATCTGTTCCCAGCTTCTTGCCACATCAGTTTCACATGCCGCTCCCTCCATGTGCATACTATACTCTCTGTCAAATTTCCCTAGTCCACGATGGCCTCATCTTAACGATGATATAAAGACATAGGTAAAGAGCCTGGTTTCAAATGAGGTCCCATCCTAGGGTGCCGGGAGGTAGTATATCAAAGTATGAATTCTAAGAGAGACACAAATTAGCCCGGACCACATTCCAGTTGCAAGGTAGACTAGCTGCAAATTGATGGTTTTGTTGCATTGTGATGGGCAGATGAGGCTCCTGCAGAGGTGACCACAGCAGTGACGGGGAGAGGCTGCAGTGCCTGTCATACTGACCTCCTGAAGGCTGACCTTAATTAAGGTTAACAGTTGATAAAACAGGAAGTCCCGCCCCCACCCCAAACCAAGTCCCAGGTCTTCTCAATACTTCTCTTTGGCATCCTGTGAGGGTTGCCAGAGTGTGCAAACACAAAAACCAGGGCCATTTGAATTTCACATGAACATATTTAAAAAATATAGCTCAGGTAACGCATGGGACACCATTATAGAAAATATAATTATGATTCTAGGAAATTAAAGCGTTTTTGTTTTATGGGAAATGGGGTCTTGTTAGGTAGCCTTGGCTGGCCTAGTATTTGATCACCCTGTAGTCCAGGCTGGCTCAAACTCAGAGGAATCCCCTTTGCCTCAACCTTCCAGGTGTTGAAATTACAGACCTGTGTCTCACACACCAAGCAAAAATCAATCATTGTTTATATGAAATTCAAATTTAACTCTGTGGTCTGTGTATGTGTATATATATATATTGGCTTCCTGGTCTTAACTTCATTAGACACATTGAGTTTGACTTTCTCTTTAGAATTCCACAAAGTATCTGGTATCATGGTCAGAAATATATAGACTTTAAGAGGTCAGAAACTGAGAGGTTTGTTTCTTTCCATAGGTGACTCCTCACCTGCTGGCCTCCCTTCTAATGTAGAATAGTTGAGCTTTTGGGTCCCAGCAATTTTTTTAAGTATTTATTTGGGTTGTGTCTCTGATCTGCTGAATGTTTTTGGCAAATGATTTAACATCTAGGGCACCCCTATCCTTCGCAAAACAGGGACTGATGGTCATTGCCTCGACTCGAGGTCCCCTTAAGTGTTTGCAACATAGATTTTCTGTAAACCAAGACCTTTAGCACGACCTGGGAACCCATTAGAAATGCAGACTCTTAGGCCTCCTTCTGTAGCAGCACCCACCCATAGCTGCTCCCCAGTGGAAACTGGGGAGGAGTCTGTGCCCAATGAAGTCAGATAGGTCGGGTGTAAATTATGCAGGGCAGGAACTTCAGGTAGTCTTTCAGATGCTCCTGGGCTCTCAAAGGGAAGATGAGGAGAGCCATTCAGTCTGGTTACTCATTTCTATCTTTCTTTTCTCTTTCAGTATTGGTTTTTCATATTGTTTGGGTTTTTTTTTTCTTTTTCTTTTTTTGTTTTTGTTTGTTTGTTTTTCGAGACAGGGTTTCTCTGTGTAGCTTTGGAGCCTGTCCTGGAACTCACTCTGTAGCCCAGGCTGGCCTTGAACTCACAGAGATCTGTCTGCCTCTGCCTCCTGAGTGCTGGGATTAAAGGCGTGCACCACCACTGCCCGGTGGTATTTCTATGTTATTTGGGTTTTCTTAGTTACTTCACTATTGCTATGAAGAGACACCATGACCAAGAAGAAGAAAATTTACTGGGGTCTTGCTTACAGTTTCAGATGATTAGAGTTCACGGTGGGAATATGGCAGCAGTAGGGCATGGTGCTGAAGTGATAGCCCAGAGCTTGCATCTGATCCCCAAGCACATGGCAGAGAGAGAGAGAGAACTAACCAGAAGTGGTAACACACCTCTTCCAACAAGGCCACACCTCCTAATCCTTCCTAAACAATTCCACCAGCTGGGGACCAAGCATTTAAATATATGAGCCTATGGGGGCCATTCTTATTGGAACCACCACACTGTAACTATTTGGTGGGGGTGGGGTGGAAGAGGAGGGGAGTATGACTGAGTAGACTTGGGTTTCAGCTGGGGCTACAGCTCCCCAGAAGTCATGAACACTTCTGTGGTACAGTGTATGTGTAACCTAGTTTTTATGTCTACTTGACACAAGCTAGAGTCATCTGAGATGAGGGAACCGCAAGTGAGAAATTGCTTCTGTAAGATAGGATACGGGCAAGCTTTTAGGGCATTCTCTTAATTAGTGATTAACGTGGGATGGCCCAGGCCACTGTGGTGCTGCCACCCCTGGGCTGATGTCCTGGGTGCTGTAACAAAGCAGGCTGAGCAAGTCATGAGGAGCAAGCCAGAAAGCAGCACTCCTCCATGGCCTCTGTGTCAGTTCTTGCCTTTAGGGTCCTACCTTGTTTGAGTTTCTGCCCTGATTTTTTTTTTAATGATGAACAGTGATGTGGAAGTGTAAACAAAATACCCCCCCCCAAGTTGCTTTTGGTCATGGTTTTTAGTCACAGTAATAGAAATCCTGACTAAGATAGCATAAGGGAGTTCTGGTAGCTTTGGGGGTCCTGGACCTGCCTGCTGCTTTCCACAAAGAACAACAAGGCTGGTATGGAGGGATCTCTTCCAGGAGGCCTTATTTTATAATGGCCAAGGTGATAGACCCGCCCTCTCATTCCGTCCATTTCTGTCGCTTTGATCATCAGTATCCACCACGCTGTGTTTTGCAGCATGAAGAGGTAGAAAGCCTGGGAACCTCCTACCCCGTAGCTTGACTCCTGTTTTCTAGCCCTTTCTGGGATGAGACATATGACAGCCCGTGAAAACAGCCTCATTCAACCCAAGGCTTTTGTCGAGGGATCTGAATGGCTTGTTTTCTCTGCTGGCCAGGCAGGCATTAGTACTGTCTCTTGTCATACACTTGAAAGATTGGCATCACATATCAAACCAAGCCCCTGTTGTAAGATGAGCTCAGAGAGAACAAAAAAGGGAAGGACAGGTGGGCAGCGGTAGCTCTGGGGATGGAAGCCACTTACAGCGAACACGCTCCAACCTGGACCTGTGACCCTTACAGCTGTGGAAGATCGGGAGTGGCCTGATCCTTTTACAATGGGTGGAACTGGGCCCAGGGAGTTGATTGATGTTCTCAAGGATGAGCAGGAAGAGCAGAGGGAGGCTGGACTGTCTGTACCTCATACAGCTCTAGGGCCCAGAAAGCTGTAGAAAGGCTGGGTTTGTCACGTGGAGAGGCCAACTTGTGAGACACAGAGCTGGCTTTGTCCTCACCTTGTGCTAAATGGCTACCAAGACCACTTTTGGCTCAGGGTACCTCTGTATGAAAAGAAAACTAAAGCCAGTCCCCCATTGTGTCCGCCGTGGGAAGCCTCCTCCCAGGAATTATGGTCAAGTCTGGACTTGATTTTCATTTCAATAACTAAAATTTAGCTAGCTAAACAACTGTTCAGAAGAAGGAACAAATCATAAGCACTCGGCTTCATGATGCTTCGGAAACTGAGTCCATGTACATGTGGATGTGTCAACTTCCAGCAGAGCCTTGATTCCATCCAGTCTCCTGTTTATAGCCTGGAGAGTTCGTGCCCGGGGTCCTCAGCCTTCCGAACGCAGTGGACCCTTTAATACAGCTCCTCATGTCGTGGTGACCCCCAACCATAAAATTATTTCATTGATACTTCATAACTGTAATTTTGCTACTGTTATGAATCATAAGGTGAATATCTGATATGCCACCCTGCTTCTCAGTTGAGAAGCACTGGTCTGTGCCATTCAGTGTGGCACTTCCACAGGCTTAACTTAGTAGAAGCTCTGAGCTGCTGGGTTGTCAGCTGGCTTGACCCTTGATGGGAACACTGATATCTCGCTGTTTCCTTCCTTACCATACCCCTTGACCTAGACCCCCACCAATCAGTTTGACATAATTTTGTTTCTGTGATCTTGACCTCCCCGTGCCTCTAGATGGGAACTTTCTTGTGTTTTCTTGTGCTATCTAGCTGGTATTTTCTTCTAGTCAGTTGTTTTTACAACAATATTTTTTTTTGTCCTTGGATTTACAGGTTTGCTGAGATTGTTATTTTGGTATCAGTAAAGGCCCTGAATTAACTTAAAATTTAAAATGTAAAGAAAAACTCTACTTTTTTAGTTGTTGCTTCTGTTTCACGTGATCCTGCAGGAGTGTGTAGCTGGAGTTATCTCCAGTCCCGCCTGGGCGTGCAGCCACTCAGATCCAAATAAACACACAGACACTCACCACTATTTAAACTGTTTGGGCTAATGGCTCAGGCTTCCTGCCATCCAGCTCCTACATCTCAAATTAACCCATTTCCACAAATCCATACCTTGCCACATAGCTCGTGGCTCACTGGTACCCTATATCCTGCTTCTCGTGGCAGCAGCTGGCAGCGGCTCCTGACTCAGCCTTCCTGTTCCCAGAATTCTCCTCTCTCTTCGTCCCACCTATACTTCCTGCCTGGCCACCAGCCAACCAGCACTTTATTATTAACCAATCAGAGCAACGTATTCACAGCATACAGATATCCATAGCAGGAGTGACTTTTTTCTTCCTGACTCTTGGTGACTTTTTTCTGAAATCCGTGGGTTCCACCCCCCCCCCCAGCCATAAGTGTTCTGCATCATGACAGCCTACTGAATGCTGTGTCATATCCAGGGTGTGTTATAAGAAACCACAGGCTGTGGATTAGAAGGATCTGAAGCACGTGTCCAACACCGAGAAATCCTTGATAGATTTCCTTGCAGCCTCACAGACAGGGTGCTGGTTCTTCAACGAGACAATCCAGAAGCCATGGCCTTCTGTTCCTAAATCCTCTGTAGTCTTCCCTCACCTTCGCTGCTTCTTTTGCACACTATAAAAAAACATTTTCTTTTTCTTGTCTTCCTAAGTTGTTATCAAATGGAAGAAAATGGATTTCAAAACATGCACTAGGAGGCCAAATGGTAGCCTGGGAAATTGTTAACCAGGTCTTTCATTCTGTGACCCTTGCACAGAAAGAGAATGTGTTTCCTAAGGTCCCGGTCACAAAATGCCACAAGGCACAGTTTTGGGGGCTAGAAATCTGAATCCATGGCATTACTAGTGATGGTTCCTTCTGTACCTGTCGGGGAAAGAGCCCTTCTCATTGGCCTATGGATGGCTGCCACCTCCACGCCTCTTCATGTCACCTCCCTCCTGGGTGTCTGTCTCTGTGTCATTATTTCCTGGGTTTTTAAGGACACAAATCATATTGAAGTGAGTCCCCACCCTAATGACCTCATTTTAACTTCTTACTCCTGGATAGACCCTATTCCAAATAAAATATTATTGTGAGGTACTAGGGACTCCAACAGTATTTTTTGGAGTGTGAGGGGCACAGTTTAACCCATAACTGTGTGTATATGTGTCCATGTATCTGTGTACACATTCACTCTGAGAACTATCTTTGTTTTATAATTAAGATATCAATGACCTCATCTTCCATCTTCTATGTTGGGAGGTCAGAGATGTTGAAACATGAGTGGAGGTCAGAATCCTGCTCCTGAAGGCTGTGTGTGTGTGTGTCCCCGCGTATATTCTAGATCCTTCTCTCTCCTGCCATCTCAGGGAGTAGATTGAGTCTTCAAGACTTAAGGAATGTCCTGTGCCTGTGGCGTTTGAAGGGCAGTCAGGAAGCAGAGAGGCCTAGCGAGGAGGGGATGGGTTTGGTCCCTGGCTTCTGTGGTTGTGGCCCTCTCTAGCTACAGATCATTTGCGTACGGCTCCTGTTGTCTCTCAGCCACAGCTGCTGTGTCAGTGAACAGGGATAACACGCAGGATTACAGGGAGGCATAAATGATGTCATTTACCAGACATGCTCAGTATAGTGCCTTGCTAAGAAAGGGCTTATCATCGCCACTTGTGGTCTTTATTCTAAATGAGTACATAGGACTGTTCTGTCCATCTTCTTTCTGTGGGAAATAGCAATAATAGTTACATCTATCTGTACAGCACTTTACAGTTTTGTAAGTTATTTGTCTATTTTATTCTTAGAGCTTTGTGGTAAAGGGTAGTTTTATTTTATTTTTAGTTTTTTTTTTTAGCATTTACTTTTAATTATGTGGGTATGAGAGGTGGGGTAGGGGTATGTACATGTCAGTGCAGGTGCCCAGGAAGTCCAGAAGAGGGTGATAGATCCCTCGGAACTGGGGTTTCAGGTGGTTGTGAACCATCTGATGTGGGTGTGGGAACCAGACTTGGGTGTTCTGCCAGAGCAGTACATGCTCTAACCACTGAGATCTCTCATCAGCTCTGACATTTAACTTTATTTGTTGCCGGGGAGGGCGCCATGCTGCATGTGTACAGGTCAGGGGACTACTTTCAGGAGTCAGTCCTCACCTTTATCTCCTGATCATCTCACCTCTTTTATTTATTGCTGGACAGGGTGGAGACAAGGTCTTATATGCCACTCCGGCCCCGAATTCCTCTGCTCCTCCTGCCTCTCTCTGTCTTCCAGGTATCTTCCAGGTATTGAAAGGACATGCATGCCCAGCAGGCGATTTGCTCTGTTCTCACTGTCCACACGGGTAACTGAGTCAGAGAGTTGTGGATATATATATATATATATATATATATATATATATATATATATATATATGGTGGCAAAGAGCAGCTCTAGAAATGAGCTTTAGACTTTTTTATGCATAGCCTTTATGAAAAATAAAATAGAGCAGCAAGGTGAAAAAGATGCCACCTTGTTCCTCTGCAGTGACACCTCAGAGTGTAGCCTTTTGCTGCTCTGTCTTTGAGTGACCCCGAAGCATTGCAGGGTGAGCCTCGCTTACCCTGCACACTTGGGGCCAGAGTGTTTCTGATTCTCATTGGCTTCAGACTAAGGAATATTTGCATATGTGTATTAAGAAATTTCAGAGGGGGGAACCCATGCCTGAATTAGACTTCATTTATGTTTCATATTTGCCTTTCATTCTCTGAAAGTGATTTTGTACGGTATTTCTAGTGGACTTGAGTTTTAACTGCATTCTAATGGGAGCTTGGGTGTGGAATTGTCTAAATGTGGCTTCATGTCCATACTTAACAGTTTTTCAGAGTTTCAGATTTGGATTTCTGTGTTAAGGATACCCAACCTATGTGTCTATATGTACTAGACTCCTAGACATGAAAACATTACAGTGTTGTTTTACTCTTGAAAGCAGTACTCTGGTTTATAACCAGGAGCATATGCCAAGCCATCCATGGGGCGAGTACTAGCTGAAGGGTAAGTCCCCAAAAGCGGAACTGTCGCATCAAAGGGTCAGTACCTTTGTAACCTCAACAGAAATGACCACACGACTCTCCACAAAGATGGTACTGTTTTGCACTTCCCCCAGTACCATTCAAGACAGGGATTTCCCCACAGCCTCCGCAAGGCTGTATTGTTAGGCTGGGGATTTCTGTCCATCTGATCAGGTATGAAGTGGTATCTCAGTGTGGTTTTAATTTAAATCTCTCTTCCGGATAAAGCTGAGCATTGTTTTCAAGGCATAAGAGCTGTCTGTGTTTCCTTTTTCTGTGAACTGTCTGTTTGTACACTTTGCCCATTTTTCTGCTGATTTTTGATCTTTCATCTAACTTCTAGGAGCTTTTGACATTCTGGCAAGGCAAACCATTTATCTGAGAACTGAAAACCTTTGCCCCGGGTGGTTATTTGATGCCTTTCCTTTCTTTTCTTTTCTTTTCTTTTTTTTTCTTTTCTTTCTTTCTTCTTCTTTTTTTTTTTTTTTTTTTTTTTTTTTGTGTGTGTGTGTGTGTCCGTCCATCTGTCCCTCCCTCTGTCTGTCTGGTTCTCTCTCCGCCGTCTCTCCCACCCCTCCCTTCCTTTCTCTTTCGGCAGGACTAGGGCTCAAGCATCCATACTCAACCTCTGACCCACATCCGCAGCCCCATTTGCCTCCTGATTTTGTTCACTGTAATTTTTCTCACGTCCCTCTGTATTCTGCATTTATATATAACGGAAGAGATCTGAAATAACGTGGGAACTGTCAGCACAGAAACCCATAGAATGCTGTTATTGGGAAGGGGTCGGGAGTCAGCCCGACCACAGGTTTCGAACTGGTGGCTTGTGGTTGGAGTTTTCCTGTGGCTATGTTTTCTTTGGCTTACTTAGTGTTGGCCTATGCAATGTCTAAACTTTTTAAATTGGTCTCCAGTACTGTAAAATCAGATGATCTCTTTGCTTTAAAAGTACCGGGAATTGGCCTGCCCTGGGCTGTGCCTCTCCTGTGACCACAATGGGAAAGAAGCCACCTCCCCTCTCCTCCCCACCCTGGGCACAAGCTCAGTCCTCCATTCCTCCCTTCTGGACCTGGAAAACAGACGGTGCCCGTCATTCACCATTCGCCTATCCTTGTTTAACTGTGTGTTCCTCTTTAAAATGATGAAAAAGAGGTGGCACTTTCGTGAACTTGTTTCTTTCTCAAAGTTGACATGTGACAGACAGGCCGAGATGGTGATGTGGAAAGAAAGCTAGGTAAGAGCATATTTCTTGGTTGAAAGGCAGTACACTGACTGCTTCCCGCAGCAGGTCTCCATGCGGGGAGTGTGCACTTAACACACCAGGACTGCAGTTTGCTGTGACTCCTGACCTTCACTTCACTGATTTGATAGCCTAAAGACGTCACCCTTCTAGAAACACACAGTAGGTCACCGGCAGGACTGTGCTTCGTGAGAGCAGTGGTCCACGAGGACCTGTCTAATTTGGATAATAAGAGCAGTGTTTTTGTTGTTGTTGTTGTTGTTTGTTTTTTTGAGACAGGGTTTCTCTGTGTAGCTTTGTGCCTTTCCTGAAACTCACTCTGTAGCCCAGGCTGGCCTCGAACTCACAGAGATTCACCTGGCTCTGCCTCCCGAGTGCTGGGATTAAAGGCGTGCGCCACCACCGCCCGGCATGATTTTTTTTAAACAGTTCTTTTTTAAAAAAGATTTATTTTTTAAATTGTATGTGTATGAGTATTTGCTTGCATGTATGTGTGCCACATAGGTGCAGTACCCGTGTGGGTCAGAAGGGGGCATTGGATCCTCTGGAACTGGAGTTAGAGATAGTTATCAGCCACCATGGGGGTACTTGGAACCATACCTGGGTCCTTAAAAAGAGCAGCAAGTCCTCTTAACCTCAGAGCCATCTCTAGCCTCAGAAGCTATGTTATATGTGTTATTAAGCAATTGAGTTTAAAAGACATAAAAAAAAAAAAAATCAGGTATGAGTTTGTTTGAGCAAAGTTCCAGTTTCTGCAGCTCTACAGAAAGTAGGAATCAGACCATTTTTTCTTCCTCTAATCAAACAGGAAGTAGATAAGGAAGAAATCAGCAGACGTGATAGGTGACTCAATGTACCTTTGGAGAATCTGGACGGGATGTTGTTCCTCACGATTGTAGGAGGACAACTCAAAGGAGCAACATATTGCTGATGATGAGGCCAAGGATGGCATGGGGTGGTGTTGACCTTGAGGTAGCATTTGGAGGCTGGGCTGGGGCTCTGGAAACTGGAAGCGCTGAGAAATGTCCGCATCCCTGCAACCACCTTCCTTGCCCGCCTCCTGAGGTGATTCTGAGGGTCGGTTATGAAGCACAATGGCTGCTTGAAGAATTCTGAGGTGGTGAACGAGGCCTGCAGACCACATCAGATCCCGAAAGGGCGGGAGACTTGTTCCTGCAGCCAGTTCATCAGTCTGTCCCCATTGTTCTCCCCACTCCCATCCGAGAGCAGAGCCCGGGTCCATGCCCACCGTCTGGAGACCCGCAGCTACTGACTGACGGCTGTCTCCCTGCCACCCTCGTGACTGTGTGGCCAGAAGTGGATCTTTGTAAGTCTCCTGCTGCCTTGAGGAAGTCCACAGAGCTCACTGTGGTCTATAAAGCCCTCTGTGGGTTCCCGCCATGCAGCCTCCACCTCTGACCCCAGCCTGGGTCTACTTAAGCATTCAAAATGCCTGGCCACTGCCATTCTGTTGTGTTTCAGTTAGGACAAATCACACAACAAAATTCCTCATCTTAATTATTTTTAAGTAAACAGGTTAGCAATGTTAAGTACGTTCACAGCTTGTTCAGGCAATCACCATGAATATCTCAGATAATCTGAAGCTGTAGCCATTAAACAACTGTTCCCCATTTCTTCTCTTTCTGCCCTGAGTGACTGCTGTCCTCCTTTCCGTCTGTAAAAATCTGATGGGCCAAGGGAGCCTGTACCGGTGGGATCAGATATTTCTTATCATTTTGTGACGGGTTTCTCTCACCCAACGTAATGTCAGTGTTAAAGCATGTGTCTGGATTTCCTTCCTTTGAAGGCTGAGAAATATTTCAGTGTGTGGACACATCACATTTTGTCTGTCTATTCATCCATTGATGGACACTTGAATTCTTTCTATTTTTTTTTTTTTTTTTTTTTTTTTTTTGGCCATCGTGAATTACCACTTTGCACATGTATGTACTAATGTCTTTGCATTGGGGAATATTTGCCTATATGTATTAAGAAATCTCAGGGCAGCGAGGGGAACCCGAGTCTGAACTACATTTCATTTATGTTTCATATTGACTTTTCATCCACTGCAAGTGATTTTTTTTTGGTTTTTCAAGACACTGCAAGTGATTTAATGCAGTGTTTCTAGTGTTGGGTATGTATTTGTGGGTGGGTGTGTATATCAGTGTGCCCTGGGGTCAGAGGTCAGCTTTGGATATCATTCCTCAGGAGCTTGACACAGAGACTGCTACTGGCATGGAACTTCCCAAGTGGGTTAGATTGGCTGACACGAATCTGGCTCTTTCTACCTCCCCGGAGCTGGGATGACAAGCACATGCCACCATGCCCGGCTTTTTATGTCGGTTCTGAGGGTGGCACTCAAGTCCTTATGCCAGAAATACTTTGCCAACCCAGCCATTTCTCCAGCCCTGAAATCCTGTTTTCAATTCTTTCCAATTTATACTCAACAGTAATGCTGGGACCTATACTAATTATTATTTTAAATTTTCCGAGGAAAGACCATAGAGTTTTCTGTAGTGGCTGCTCTGAGTTACATTCCCACCAACGACGCACATGGTTCCAATTTCTTCGCATCCCCAGCCACACATTTTTATTTTCCTTAATTGTAGCTGTCCTAGTGGGGAGGTCGTTGTGATGTGCATTTCCCTGATGCTCAGTGATGTCGGACACGGTTTCCTAGGACTGCAAGCGGGCAGATACCACCGCACCGGGCTAATTTTACTAACTATAGACTACGCTCACTTGGTTGAATGTGGATCCCAGTTTCCCTAGTGGTGATTTAGATGATGGAACTTTGTACATGCCTGGTTCTTCTGGAGTTCCAAAGTATGCCTTAGATTTTCCCCCTTGCCCCTCATTTGTGAAGGAGGAAGGGGAACAGAACCTAGTGGTAGAGGTGGCAGAACAGAGACCCCTTCCCCTTCCCTCCCTCCTTCCCCTCCCCCCTCTTCTCTGGGTGGATGAACACTTTCTCTCATCTCTGCTCCGTCCTTGGGTGCCATCTCTACCTCCCTGTCTCTCCTGCGGCCTGGATTGGATCCTGCGGTTCCTCGGCTGGGTCCCGGGGTGGCTTCCCGACACTGTCCTTACCTCTAGGCCTCTTCTTGTTCATGGCTGCTCAGTACATTTTCCACAATACAAGTTTTACCACTTGGCTGTTGAATTCAAGTTCTTGGATGTTTCTCCACTTCCTCCAGGCTAAAGACCACACCACTTCAGTGGCCCATAGGCTGTCCATGGTAGCCCTGGCATTCACCCTTATCTTGAGCACCTTTCCTGAGCCCTGGGCCTGAAATGCCCACCACATGTGCCTTTACCCAGATTTCTATAACTTCCTGGTCTTCCTGGCCAAGAAGACCCAGTACCTGTACCCTAGCCGCTGCCCACCCTTGCCCGCTCTAACCACTGCCTCTCGGCAATGGGCCTGTCTATCGTGTAACTGTTCCATTTTCAACCCCCAGCTGGATTTGGCCCCCAAGGGCCGGGACTTAACATTAGCCCAATGCCTTTCACAAAGTAGGTATTTGTAAAGAGGCGGAGGGAGATGGAAAAGGAAAGTGTGAGATTTCTAGATCTTGTCTGTGTCCTAGACCCTGTCCTCTGTCACGTCCTCTCAGTCCAGGGTGGCTGGAGGAGTTAGCAGGAACTCCCATAGTGACCCAGTTCAGCATTGCTTCTTTCTCTGGCCACTGCGAGAAACAAACTGACCCTGGCCTACCTTCTGGTAAATGCATCCCAGCAGAGATGACTCATCCGTGTGTGACTCAGGCTCAGCCTCACAGCTGGAAGGGCAGCCAGCATGTCTGCAGGGGAGGGCAGGCCCAGCGCCTGAGCCCCTGGCAGGCATGCGCTAGCCAGCCTCCTCCAACCCTCGGCCGGCTCACCGGAGCAAGGCTAGAAGCGGTCCTTTCTCAGCTGGCATGGCAGCACCGGGTTCTGGTCAGGAGCCTGAGGCAGGAGGATTGCCACAAGGTAGAAGTCTACATAATAAGACCCTATCTGTACAAACAAACAATTCTGCCTGGCTTCAGAATTTTATCTAATAATCCACCATTTGCTAGAAGCCGGCTGTGAGTTTAGGTGCTGTGCTGTAAGCCTTGTCTTGTTTAATCCTCACAGTAGCCCAGCAGCACAATTAATAGCAAATATGTACCAAACGCCACACACACACACACACACACACACACACACACACTTGCAAGCACACAGGCACGCACTCATGCACACAAAGTGCAACACTCTTACTGTATGAAGTACTTTTCTCAACACAGTAACAAAGTATCTGACGAAGGCAGGTTAAAGAAGAGAGGGTCTACTTGAGCAGACAGTGAGAGAGTACAGCCTATCATGGCGGAGAAGGCATGCAAGGTACAGGAGTCTGCTGCAGCTGGTTACATTGTATCCACAGTTAGGAAACAGAGGCGTAGGCTCAGCCCCCTCTCTTCTTCCATTCGGTTCCTTGGGGTGGTGCCCATCCACATGCAGGGAAGGACGTCCCTCTTCTGTTAAACATTTCTGGGAACACCTTCAGAGATGGACCCAGAAGTATGTTTCCATGGCGACTCTAAATTCAGGCAGGTTGTCAGAATCAACCCACAGCACTTACCCTGAATTCATCCATTTTTTTATAATACCGCGTTACAGGAGCTCTTGTCTTTAATTCAGACATAGAAACCCGAGGCACCAAAAGAGACCTTATAGTGCCTCACAGTGACATAGGAAGCACAGAACTACGGCATAGGGGAGGAAACTGAGGCCCGGAGAGGTTAGTCATTTACCCGGAGACACGTGGTGGGCCAGGGCTGGGCCACAGCGCCCTTCTGCCACTGCTTCGGAATCATGCATTCATCACGATATGGACTTGGTTCTCCGCGGCCCTCCCCGTGGGTGCGTCCCAAGGACCAAGTCCAGAGATAAGGCAGGATGCTGGGGCAGAAGCTTTCTTCTGAACCTGGGGTGCGGCAGATGGGGAGCGCCGAGAAAATGGTGTGTTTCCCATCTCTTTCCCCTTTTGGGGTCTCAGAGCATCTCCTCACCTGAGGGATGCTGACAAGGAGGTCCTTTTTACCCCACAGACAGCGAGACAGTCCACTACCACTATGGCCCAAAGGACCTGGTCACCATCTTGTTCTACATCTCCATCACCATCATCTTGCACGCTGTGGTCCAAGAGTACATCTTAGACGTAAGTGACGAGTTTGGATTCTGCGGTCAGAAGCCGGGAGGTCCGTTAGGGTGGTGAGCCTTACCTTGAAGAAAACCACAGCTCCGATTCTCTCCGTCTCCTAACTTAGCCCCTTAGTCCGGAGGCTAGACTCCTCTGCCACCGTTTCTCTCTCTCTCTCTCTCTCTCTCTCTCTCTCTCTCTCTCTCTCTCTCTCTCTCTCTCTCTCTCTCTCTCGGATTTCTTTAGTTCACATGCAAGACTCATAAAGAAATCTTTTTAGATTTCTTCTTTAGTTCCTAAGGGAGGAAGCTGTCTGAAAGACACCAAGAGCATATTCTCGGGGTCTTTCAAACACAGCATGACTAGAATATGTTTTCTTTCAAAAGATGTTAACAGCCTTAACACCTACTGCTTTCTCAAACTGCTAACCCGAAACTCAGTACCAGAGGCATGCAGTAGGCTTGTGCTAAATGGCTTGGGTTGTAAGGAGTTTGAACTGCTAACTCTTTTGTAAAGGGGAAATACGGGAGCGTGTAATCTGCTGGGTATCTGCATGCTCGTGTATTGACGTGTGGAGTTTTCTTTCTTCTCTAGAGAATCAGCAAACGGCTTCATCTCTCCAAGGCCAAACACAGCAAGTTCAATGAATCTGGACAGCTGGTCGTCTTTCATCTCAGCTCCGTGGTGTGGTGCCTCTATCTGTTGGTAACGGTGAGTGGTCCCCGTGACTGATGAAGAGTGAAAGTCAAGCCACCAGGCGTGCTCTTCATTGCTGATAAAATGACTGTCACGGGCTTCAAGGGAAGAAAAAGAGCTAGGAACAGGTGCCTTGGAGTTGGAACTCGTTTTGCATTCTCCTGGTACTGTGGGGAGTGGCCGGATTAATTAGTATAGATGCCACTGAATGAAGTCATCCTCTTTTACAGAAGTAGGCACATTTTACAGTTTTTACCCATGTTACATGATACCAGGTGTCCACGTGGCTCTATATTGTTTTGTCAGCCCTATCTTCAAACAGTGTCTCACAAGGTAATTCCCACCCCCACCCCCACCCCTGCCCCAGTACTGGGCCTTGTACATGCTAGATAAATACTCTTCCTGTGAGCTGCATTCTCCACCCACAATAAATTCATATTCACGCCATACCCCAGATGTTGACTTAAGGGTCCCAAGTTAGTTTTTCCAGTGCGTCCGCAGCCACGTACTTCCACGACGGCAAGCATGGAAGTGTGGCCTGGACTCGGAGGCCTGGCTCTGTTTGTGTCGCTCTGGCCGAATACCTGAGACAAACCACTGAACAGAGGGAAGACTCATGCTGGCTCCTGGTTTCAGGGCTCTCCCTGTGTGGTGTCCGAGGCCACTGCTTTGAGCCTGAGGAAAAGTGAACCACTGTATGGATCATGTGCAACCATGTGGCTCTCCTCACAGTGGACAGGAACAGAGACACAGAGAGGGCGGAACCGGGGTCAATGTACCCCTTCAGGGGCATGTCCCAGTGGCCTACTTCCTCCAGCTAGGCCTCACCTCCTCGTTTCTACCACCACCCCACAGTACCACAATCGATGCTACATTATTCAGCCACTTCTCCAAAGCCCCAGCCCTGAGCATTATACCGGGAACAGAGCTGTAAATACGCCAGTTTTTAGGGTGTACTTCAGGTCTAATCAATTAACAAAGGCCAGCATTCCCCTTCTGCGCATCAAACCTTTGATATAGAAAAAAAAAATTCCTTCAGACAGGGACTCTGGACCGTCATTCAGGGCTCACTCTAAGGAGACCCTGCCTGCTTACTGTCCTGTAAGCTGCTGTTCTCATCTGGAGCAGCTTTTGTCTATAACCAGCTCCCAGCAGAAACACCGGCCTGGGGTTTGGAAATGTCATCAGCTCTCTGACCTCAGAGAACCTTTGCTGCTCTGCTGCCTCGCCTCTGCCCTCCCTGACAGAGATGGCCCCCCCATCCTAAGGAACCCCGTCTCCAGAGCTGAACGCAGACGGACTGCATGGACTCAAAGCAGGAGGCAACATGTCCGAGTGGTGTGTTGCTTTGATTCCTATTATCGGTGCATCTCAGAACACTTTTTCTGAGCCGCACGCGCACTAAGGAATTTTAAATGAGAGACCAAAGACTTCCGTCCTCTCAGAGGGGGGCTCCCACATTCCTAACCCCAGGGGACAGATAACAGTGCACCCACGGGACCTCAGGCCTCTCCCAGCTTCCTGACCTTGAGTTCATGCCCACCTCTTGGAGGCCTTCACGGCTTGAGGTAAAAGGGCCTCAGAATACCAGACACTGGACAGTTTTGGGGGGAGCATTGCCTCATCTCTGAAGCCTTTCTGCCCTTGCACCCTCACTGTGACATCCCAGCTGTGACCAGAGGTCTTTGATCTTGTGGAGAACCCATTCTCCACTCAGCATGCTCCGTGAGGACGTGAGGGAGACCAGGGAACCGCACAGGCTCCTGGGTTCACTCCCTGCACTCACCTCCTCCGTCCCAACCATCCGCCTGGGAGGAGAGATGCTGAAGAATAGGAGAAGCCATTTTGTAAAGGGAGCAAAAGCACCTGGTTTTCAAATCACAGTTCTCTGTTGCAATGGAACTCTGTCAGGATTCTTCTCTTTCCCTCCCTCCCCTCCCAACGTCAGCAGATCCTGCCTGCTCCACCTTCAAAATTCTGAGATTCTCCACACCGCTTTTCTACATGGATCACTCCCCCAAGTCCTGTGGGCCCCCACTCAGGTCAGATGTTGGTCGTATGCCCCTGGCATCCCTAGTTGGGGGTCAGAGATGCTCTTTTCTTTCAGTTCCGAGGACAGCCTCACAGGGAAGCTCATCTGCCTCCAGCTGTCATTAATGTAGAGGATGCAGAACCCAGGCCTCCTCGGCCGTTTGCCTACACTGCTGCTTTTTTCCTTTCCTGGGGAGTGCGCTTCCATTCAGGGGCCTCCCCTCAGCCCCTTAACCACTCAGCCAGATGGATCTCTTTAAAGCATGAGCTAAATCATGTGTTCTCCTACTTAAAATAAGTTCCCCTCACAGCTGCCGTGAAATTGTTTTCTCCTCCTTGCTGGTGTGACCTGGGTCCTGGAACCTTGCCGGTGACGTCAGCATGGACTCGCTCACTCCATGCTCCAACTCTACTCCTCCAGTTCGGCTGGCCGCTTCCTTCGCTGGAGTGCTCTGTCCACAGACATCATAGGGCCAGCCCTTTCCTGCCATCCATCCTCCTCCTAAGTGTCACTTCCTCAGAGCACCCCCCTCCCCCGTTTGCATTTTCCACACCATGCCTGTTGTTGGTGTTTCTCCTGCTTCATGTGTGTGTGTGTTCTGCGTGTCTGACTCAAGCTGCCCGCTAGCCTGCACCATGCTCGCCCACCGCTGCACCCTTAGTGCAGTCTTTCTGGCACACGTTAAGACAGACGACGCTGAGGACGTCTGAGCCTAGGTGGCGGCTGGCTGTGTTATGTCTACTAAATTCTGCTGGGTTTTGTGGTTCTTGTTTGAACATCAGAAAGGAAGGCTGCTAGGGAAAGAGGAGGAATTGCTCCAGCAGGCTGAGGCCTCGCATGCATGGGTAGACGTCAAGAATCGGAAGAGAACAAAGTGGCGTGTGCCCCCCTCCCCGCCCGCCCACCCGCCCGCCCCTTGAGCCACCTGTCGTGGCCGCCCTGGTTTGGGCTGGAAGGGGTTACAGTGCTTGCTTGTCGCCCGTGACCCCGGAACTCAGATGCCTTGGCATGCCTGAACTCGGAGGCAGCCAGCCCCAGCCTCAGCCTCGCTTTATCCTCCCTCAGACAGCTGCCTAGACAGGGCTGGAAAGGGCTCCTCACCGAGTGTGAGTCATTTCTCCTTTGACTCTGGGCTCCACCTCCTCCCGTCCCAGCGGACTGGACATTTGCAAGCAGGCAGCATTTTTCTGAGGAGCTTTTTTGGCCTGTTGGCTTCAAAGTCCTGACCTCTCTGTCTCCTAAGTGAAGAGGCCATTCAAGCAGTTCCTGTTTAAACACACAAGCCCATCCAGGCCTTGGGTCTCTGGGGTGTCACAGATCCTGGCCTATCTTTTTGGTAGAATTGCACCGCCCCCGCCCCCCCCTACACATACGCGCGCGCACACACTACCGCCTAGTCCAGGAAGTCCCACTCTACTTGTTAAATACATAGCTGCTTCCTCTAGGAAGGGGCCATCTCACCCTCCAGGGTTTCCTGGAATGAGGCAGTGTGGCTCATCAGGTGTCACTGCGCCTGAGGGCAGAGATCTGACAGAGGCACGTGTGAGTGGTCTAAAGGGAAGTGAGACAGAGAGTAGTGGCGTGGGTACCACACACACCCCCACACACCCCCTCCCAGTGCCCAGGGCCAAGTCCCCAGAGCCCCGCACCTCTGTGCCTCACTGTGTGTGACTGAGGCGAGGGGGGAGGTAAAGATGAGCAGAGATTATAATTGAGACAGTAAGGGTTGGGGTGAGACCTCCTTCCAATCTAGGCCGCCGTGTCTACATGGGTATGGGCACGGGTATCTGATTGGCCCTGTCACTTAGGTCACCTAGCTCGCTGTGCTCCTGGAGGCCCGGGGATGTAGCTTCAGGACTGTGGATGGTACCCAGAGTGCATGGTGTAGGCGAGAGGGTGCTAGTGACGTGAGGGCGGGTGGGTCAGCCCTCCTTGGAAACACGGCTCTAGGAACCGGAGCTTTGAGTGATGTCCCTCGCTCTGTAGACGTTCTCATTCTCCAGCTCAGATTGCAGCTGGGCTACTGGACAAACCTCATCTCAGGAGGGCTTTCCTATCTGTTTCTTCATTTCTCTCTCTCTTTTTTTCCCTCTTCTTCCGAGAGGAGCTGTTGAAAGCATTCATCAGTTATTCACTCGTTATTCCGTCAACTAACATTCCTATTGGACTTCGGCAGGGCGTGGACTCTTCTCTCCTGTGTCTTGTAATCTTATGTTAAAGTTTCATCTTGCCTGTCTTTAGGAATGCTGTAGGTCTCTGGCTGAGGGGATGTCTTAGTTAGGATTTCTGTTGCTGGGTTAAAACACCATCACCAGAAGCAACTTCGGGAGGAAAGGGTTTATGATCTGACAGCTGCTGTCCATCATCCCGGGAATTCAGGGTCGCAGTGGTACCCAGTTAGGAAGCAGAGCACGATGAGGGCTGGTTGGTACTCTGCTCCCTTCCTTTCTCCTTTTCATCCTGTCTGGGACCCCAGCCCATATGGCGGTGACACCCACATGAGTCTTCCCTCCTTAGCCGAATTTAGAAACTTCCTCGTAGATATGAGCAGCGGTTTGTCTTGTAGATGATTCTGTGATGGTCAATATTAATCATCACAGTGATGTGAAAAGCTTCAGTCTCCAGTGGGTATTGTAATTCTGGTGTATTTAATCCTTTATTATGGAAACAGTTCCCGAGTGTATATATGGCAGATACCACACCACAGAGTGTCACATAAACTCACATTTATTTCCACCAGTAACTCTGTACCGTTAGTATTTCACTTTACAGATGAGCCTGGGGGAGACCGGGGAAACTCCCGAGCTGTTTCAGTAGATGTTGCTACTGTCAGGCCCGTCTTCAGACACAGGTCGCCAGACCCCAGAGCATGGCATGTCCCTTCTTGGGGGGGGGGGGGGACGGGGACAAGTGCCAGTAGGTCCTACACACTGGGTTCCTTTGTTTCCAAGAGCGGTTTGTTCCTCGTGGTGGTTGATGGAGGCCAGGTGCATCCCTGATCCCTGGACCGGTCACAGGCCCCAACAGGTACATGGTCACATCTCTAAATGCTTTCTCTTCTCGCCCACCATAGGAAGGATACTTAACAAACTTGAGAAGCCTCTGGGAAGATTACCCGCACGTGTACCTCTCGTGAGTATTTGTGTGACTCACTAGGGCCATTGAGGACCAGGTCATGACCTGAACCTGTAGAGCATGGGGTTGGGAGCAGTAGGTCTATCTTCGAGAGTCTCCGCTCAAGGCATTATCTGTATTAGCTCCATCCATAGAGGTTACCTAGTCTGCATGCAACAGATGCAAACAGAACTCTCTGTCAGGGTCTCTGGCTTTGTGTCTCATTGGAGACCCCGTGAGTTCATAGCACATCTTTAAATTCATACTCACGTTCCTGTTTGTGATTCTGCTCAGACCTGGGCCTATCTCCCTCTGGAGGCCACCCCGTGTCCCCAAGGCTTCTCAGAGAAGCGACAGCAAAGGGTGTGGAGCTGAAGCCTCTCTGTTGTCGCCTTCAGTGGTTGCCATGTCCACGCACCGCGTGCTGTAACCGGCTTCCTCTTCAGCTCTTCCTTCTCTGGGTTGAAGAAATGTGTTTGGTCACCACTGGTTCCTCCTGTGGACTTTGCTGTGGACCTTTAAGTGGTCTTATACGTGGTGCTGTGGGTGTGGTGGTCTCTGCCTCCCTCGCTCACTCACTCACTCACTCACTCCCTCATTCACTCCCTCACTCACTCACTCCCTCACTCACTCACTCACTCCCTCACTCACTCACTCACTCACTCATTCACTCCCTCATTCACTCACTCCCTCACTCACTCACTCACTCACTCCCTCATTCACTCACTCACTCACTCATTCACTCCCTCATTCACTCACTCCCTCATTCACTCACTCACTAACTCATTCACTCACTCCCTCATTCACTCACTCACTCACTCCCTCACTCACTCACTCACATACTCCCTCATTCACTCACTCACTCACTCACTCCCTCATTCACTCCCTCATTCACTCACTCACTCACTCCCTCATTCACTCACTCACTCCTTCCCTCCCTCCCTCCCTCCCTCCCTCCCTCCCTCCCTCCCTCCCTCCCTCCCTCGCTCCTCGTCCTGCTGGTCACCCACAGCCTTGGCGTAGGCCTTTCCTTGTGTCCTTGGCAAGTGCCGTGGGGATGCTCTTGGTCCCGCGTGTTGCTCAATCCCCTCATCTCCAGCTTCCAGGTGAAGTTCTTCTACTTATGCCAGCTGGCCTACTGGCTGCACTCCCTACCCGAGCTTTACTTCCAGAAGGTGCGGAAGGTGAGCATGCCCCTCTTCCCCTGCCCTCTCCCCTGCAGCCCTCCTGTTTTCCCCGGCGACCCCGCCTTTCCCTTTCTCCGGAAGCGGAAGCGTGATGGGTTGGCTGATGATGGAGTTAGCTCTTGCGGGAGTACCATACAGACCGCCAAAGAGAACAGTGTCGGGCTCTTGACTCCTCCACCAGATGTGTGGTCATTGGCAAAATCTAACCTAATCTAGACACTGGACTTAGGAGATCTTGCCATGCCCGGCCCTTTGTGTAGTTTTCCTGGGGTGATGCTGACAACCCTCTCCCAGTCCTTCCTTTCCCACCCCAGACCTGCCTTCTGGCACCAGGCTTGAAGCTCTTGCCTCACCCTTCCGGTCCCTAGCCCAGTGTATGGGGTTCTGAGGTGACGTGGGACTGTAGGGGTAGGGAGACCTGGCCCTTTCCTGTTCCCCTTACACGTCCCCTCGGTCCTCGGCATGTTCACCTGGAGGATGAGCATGCTCACCCTCTGCCCCTCTCTCTTCCAGGAAGAAATCCCCCGCCAGCTGCAGTACATTTGCCTGTATCTGCTTCACATCGCTGGGGCGTACCTCTTGAAGTGAGTGAGAGCGGAGCCAGCTTCAACCTTTTATTCCCCCGGGGTCTATCCACATGAACTCTCAGTTAGCAGGCATTCAGTTGACACCAACTGTTTACGGAGTACCATGCTGAGACTGTGGGATGCAGAATGTAGTAGAAGATCCTCTTATCTTCAGTGGTTCATTCCCCTCCTGGTCGGAAAGACAGTCACAAGAAAGACAGGTGTGGTGCACTCTGCGATGGTGTGCGCCACTAGCCATGAGAACCCAGAGCTCTGGCCACCTCAGCCCGAAGCAGAGCTGAGGAAGACTTCCAGCAGCCACGGACTGGGCTCCTCCCCCATGGGTGTCCAAATGCTGCTGGAGCATAGAGCTCTAGAGTTCATTTCAGTTTGGCTCGTAATGAAATAGACAGCAGTTGGCTGGGTAGTTGTTCTAGAAGTGGGGAGTGTCCCTGCGTGGGAAGCTGGAGTATCTCTTACGGACAGTATATTGACGAATGAGCTATGGCCATTGATAACTGGGCTTGCCGTGAGCTTTTCACTTACATAATCGAACCCAAACTGTGTGTAGGCTCTCCTGTGAGAGCTCCGCTGTGGTGCCCAGATGTCCTGGGGCCTTGTTTCTGAGGGACTCACAACAGGCTTCCTGTGAGAATGACTGACATGGATGAACAGTGCGCCTGCGAGCGTGCGTGCGTGCGTGCGTGCGTGCGTGCGTGCGTGCGTGCGTGCGTCGGAGTCCACCAGATCTCGAGCTCTGGCTTCCTGTCTCTGGAGGCCGAGGGCCATGACAGCTGTTCCAGCTGTGCTCTGATGTTGAATGCTCACAGCGGAGGAGGGGTTATGGTAAGGGCCTGGCTCCCCAGCACTGTGTGTTGAGCACCCCACAGGGGGAGAGCTTCCTGCTGCCTCCGATAGCGGAAAGTCAGACAGCAGGAAATCTTCATAGATGTACCCGCAACGCTCAGCAACCTTGTTCAGGGCCCCCCTTTTTGTGCACGATTCTGGCACCGTGAGACTGGAAGGTGCCAGGCAGGGACCATGACATGCATGAGTCAGGTTCACTGTGGGGACAAGCAAGGGTGGCTCACCTAGATGAAACAGGTCCAGGGCTGAGGAGTCGGTCCAGGCCACTCCCTGAAGGTTTAGTGGCCCGACTCTCACCAAGGATAAGGCATGGTCCCCACCCCACCCCACACACACACCCCAAGAAGTGGAAAACGGAACCCAGGCACAGGCACAGGGAGCAGCCTGGGCCACAATGGGCCAGTGCTTCTGCGCCGCTGAGGCATCCTGCCGGGAAGGTAAGGCCCGTCTTTCTCCCCAGCCTGAGTCGCCTGGGCCTGATCTTGCTGCTGCTTCAATACTCCACCGAGTTCCTTTTCCACATGGCCCGGCTCTTCTACTTCGCAGATGAGAACAACGAGAGGCTGTAAGTGGGGTTGCTGGGTGCTGGCCTGTCCCGAGACCTTGGGGCTGGGACCCAGGCATCTCCTGAGGTATCCGTGGTGGTGGGAGGCTCCTGCTTTGGGTGTCAGCTCCCCCCCCCCCCCCCCCGCAGTGTGCAGGCAGCGCCCTATGCTTAGGTTTCAGAACTGGAAATCTCACCTTCCTGGGTCCTGTTTGACTTCCCGTCCCATCCCGGGTTACTTCTGGAGAAGAGGGTGAAGGTCCTTTGGGGGACTCTCAAAGCTGACGCTCCTTTTCTGCCCCCATGAGCAGGTTTAACGCCTGGGCTGCCGTGTTTGGGGGCACACGCCTCTTCATCCTCACTCTCGCCGTCTTGGCCATCGGCTTCGGATTGGCTCGGGTGGAAAACCAGGTGTTTGACCCCGAGAAAGGGAACTTTAACACCTTGCCTTGCAGGTGAGTTGGCGGAAGCCTGAGGTGGTGAATCGGGGCTCTCTGAGCGCTGCCAGGCACCTCTCGAACATGGCACATCTTCCCAGAAGGTCAGGGAAGAGAGGCGCCGTGAGGCTCCCACACGGTGACGTTTAGGAGCAAGTCTGTTGACGTCAGTCTCCTGCTCCCATCGGACATTCTTCACTTCTCAGCTTTGCTGGGCTCAGACCGCACAGTGGGGAAGGACCCCAGTCCAAATGCAGTGCGGACCCCTCACTCTTGTTCAGCACCTCATGATGCAGAGGACAGTTCTCATCCAGGCTAGGTTGATCGTGACACCCTCATGAGACTTTGGAGTTTTGTCCTCCATGTCTTGCTCTGTGGCTTTCGCTAGCATCCAGGGAGGCAGCCAGGAAGCTATGTGGTTCATGAAGCTATAGGCATCAGAGTGCATGCAGTCTGTCTGGGGTTGTTCCACTGGTATGTGACATGTTAGAAGAGGATTATTTCGGCGCTCCCATAATTTAGTTCATTGGAATGTTACCAATATATGGAGAGCTTATACTGCCCTCCCTGTGGGCCATGCATATGGGAGAGGTACAGCTGTGGATCTGTAGGTGTAGGATGAGTGTGACTGTGGGGTGAGCGTGCAGTGGCACCACCCTCCCCTCCCCCCCCAGGGGGGGGCTTCACCTCCCATTGCTGAAGTGTGCTGGAGCAGAGATGGGCCGAAGCTCCCAGCCTTCCTGGTGCTGGTGGCTGGGAGGCGGGCAGGCCACAGGAGCTCCCCCACACCTCCTCCTGCAGGCTGGAGATCTGAACCTCACCCTCAGATCCGTCTCTCCCTGTCTGTCGGCAGGCTCGGCATGCTGCTGCTGGTGTGTGTTGTCCAGGCCTGGCTCATGTGGCGCTTCATCCACTCGCAGCTGCGGCACTGGCGGGAATACTGGAAGGAACAGAATGCCAAGCGCAGACTCCCAGCCGCTGCCCCCAGGCTCCCAGCCAGGCCTATCAAGAGGGAACCTGGTGAGTGCCAGGACTGTGGCAGAGAGCCAGCGGGTGGGGTCTCTGCTGGGATGGGCGAAGAAGAGTTGGGATCTGGCTCTTAGGTCTTCCACAGACCAGTCCTTCTGGCTCCTCCTCCTTCTAGATACTTCTCTCCGGGCCTGGGGCTCGATGACCAGCATGGAGCTGGGCGTGAGCCAGAGACTCAGTGTGAGCAGGCCGGCCATAACAGGGCCTTGAGCCCTGGCCGCTGTGCTTCGGGGCAGCCATGGGTGGGGACTTCTGGAAGGAAGCATGCCCTCTGGGTGGCTTCTGGCGTCCAGCCAAAGTTCTGCTGCTGTTGCTATTGCTGTCCCCCGTGCCCTGTGCTACACGGTGTGCCTATGTCCTCACCTGCCCTTGTCCTAAGCATCCCGGCTCACCCCAGCCCACCCTTGCCTCCCAGGCGGTTAGCTTCCCCTCTCTCTTCAGGAATGACTCACAGTGGCACAGTGCTAGGGGTGAGCCGCAGGGATGGGAAACCCCCGTCTCCTCTGGTTCCTGAGCATCCTCGAGTAAGGTCCCCCAAGCCCCACAGGTCCTCAGACGTCCCAGCCCTCATCTACCGCCTAGCCCGGGGGGCCTGTCTGCATGCCTGTTTTCTGACTCACCTGCATTTTTCCAGGCCGCTGCCTGCCTGGCAAGAGCGTGTGTGTGTGTGTGTGTGTGTGTGTGTGTGTGTGTGTGTGTATGTGTGTGTGTGTGTGTGTGTGTGTTTGTGTGCAGCTGGGTGTGAGGAGGCCTGAGGGTCGGGTGGGGGTTAGGAGGAGGGGTTTCTGTGTGGCTGAGTTTGTGGAGAAACTTTTCTCAGTAAAAGATCGCACTGTTCTACAAAAGGGGTGTCAGGCTGTGTCCCTGAAGCATCGTGCTCCCCATTTCCCCTCCTCATCACCATCCCTGTTGCTGAGACCTATGGGTCGTCTGCGGGACTGAGAGATTGAGGACACTGGAGGAGCTAAGAGGTGGCCGCCAGCCTTGCTCAGACGTCAGTGTAGGCTGCTGCCTGTTCCTTCATTTCTGTGTGTCACCCCCAGATGCCCTCCACTAAAAGATAGTCCAAGACTAAAGCACCTGACGCAAAGTCACTCGTCAAAGGCGGCAGGACAGGCGGCAACCCGCCCTGAACTGTCTGCTGGCTTCCATCGGCTCCAGCCTGGTCCCTCCCTGGATAGTCTGCATGCCACAGGGCCATCTCCCCAACCACCAGACTTCCCCACCCTCCATGGCTCCATTTTCCTACCTCAGTCTTAGCAGTAGCCTCACGGGTGTCTCTCTCCATTCCCAGGTTACCATGAAAATGGCGTGGTGAAAGCAGAGAACGGAACCTCCCCACGGACTAAGAAACTCAAGTCTCCCTAAGGCCAAAGTGCTGAGAACAGGATCCACTGGGTGAGGGCCCAGCAGGGAGGCAAGAGACCCTGGCCCCCAGCTCAGCCTCTCTATCCTCCTAGCCCGGCTCCATCTCCATCAGCAGAAACCTTGGCATCAAAGGGGGAGTCAGTCTCTACCTTCTTGGCTTTCTCTTCTTCCATAAACCATTCTCAATAAAACCAAAAACCTTCCTCTCTCGCTCCCTTGGGCCACCTCGTGGCCTCACCTCTGTCCTGTACTCTAGGTCTTCTCAGACGCCTAGATTTTCCTAGCCGTCTTTCTCGCTTGCCTCTTTCTCTTCCTTCATGGCTACTTCTGTTTCTCCTCACTTCCTGACTTTAATGTGCAATTTCTCTGATATTTTACACCGAGAGGGAGCTAAGATTGCAGTCCTGTCCATCAGTCCCAGGACCTGTCCGCCTGGAAGCCTCTTGCCAAGGAGCTTCCCCTAGAGCTGGTGGCCGATCCTCGGTGGCCCCTGTGTGGATGGATGGGCAGGAGGAGGAAAGGCCATCCCTCTCGGACCACAATATTCTTGGTGCTGACTGACTGACAAGATGTAGGACTGTGGTTCTACACGTCCTGTCCCGAAGTGGTTTGCTTTGGGACGCAGTGACTTAATCCAGAAAGACAGTGTTAATTAACTGTTGAGTCCCAGGACTCCAAAGAGCTTCCAGCATGCTGCGTTTGAGTTGGAAACCAGCCTGCCTTCACTCTGGGGGGTGGGGTGGGGGGCGGGGGAATGTGCTAAGAAGGACGTGCCTTCCCACTTCCGTCTCAAGAGCAAAGCGTGTTGAACGGCTTGCCTCTTCTGGAAAGGTGGCTGGACGAGAGAGACAGAAGCGTCTATCTGGAACTTTCTCCAGCATACCAGCCGACGTACTTCCTTAACCCATCCACCAGCGTCTAAAACCAAACCAAACAGCAGTTACAAACCTGCCCCCATCAGAGGCCAGACACACAACCTAGACGTCATCTCTCTAGCTGCAGAAACGTGAAGCCTCCGGCCCCGTGTGGTCCCCCACCCACCCACCGGTGTCCCGTGGAGGGTCACCTGGCCACCCTTCCTCTGGCCTCACCTGAGTGTTCTTTAAAATCGTGTCATTTGCTGACGCCTGATAACGGGATGCCTCAGGGTCACTCTTCCGGCTGTGTGAGCAGACACAGCCACGTCCACAGGAGTCCACGGCTCCATTCCCTTCAGTGTTCCTTCTCCTCTCTTCTACCTGAAGATGTGGTCACCAGGTCCTTGTGGTACCTTGTGAGGACTTCCAGAAGGGCGGCGGGCTTCAAAGGGCCCCTGAACTCCGTGCTGGTGTAGGGGAGCCGTTCTTGGTGACAGAGGAATGTTAACGTTAACCTGATTACGCTGGTCGTCTTCTGACATCGTAGTAGAGACCAGAGCTTGAATTTGTACCCATAAACAGGGAGATGGGTCCTTCATCAAGGCAGCTCCCCTCTCCGAGTCACTAACAATGTATGTAAGGTCTAACTTACCAGTATTTGAGGAATTTGCTTCCAAACATCATTGTGGCATTTCCCCCCTCCCTCTATGTCCAGAATAAGGGTACAGAATAGGGATGAGATCCCCTTGGCTGCTTCTGCATGTGCTTGGGAAGCCAGACAGAATTTTGAAAGTATCTTTCTCCGTTCTCTGCCTCTCCTGCCCTGGCTCTTCCCTGGGCAACCCCCACAGAGTTGACCTGGCCCTTTTTAAGCCAGTACAGCCCATCTCTCCTGGGGGTGATTTTAATTGAGCTTATGCTTCTGACACTGCCTAGAGCTGGGTGGAGGTTCAGCCAGTGGTCCCCAAATTCACCTCATCCTATTAGTCTCGGTGTCCTCCTGGACCCTCCCCAAGCTATGTCACTGGCAGGACCTTGCCAGCTCTCGGCAAGAGCTTTGTCCCCAGGCTGAGCTGTTGATATTTGTGGCGAGCATGTGATCTTATGCGGTGGTCTTAGAGAAACAGAGGTACAAAGAGCAGCTGATGTCTTGGAGGCAGCAGCCCTGTCCCTGTGTGTGGGTTTTTGTTGTTCTTTCCTGGGACACTTGGAAGCCTGACATGCTGTGGCTTCATTCCTTACATGTCTTGCAAGCTTCCTGTGTAGCTAGTCTGTTGGATGTCTTACCAGGAATCCAATGGCTGGCATGGATGTAGTCTCTTCTAGAACATAAGGGTTTTGTCAGTGGTTAGGAGTTCGGACAGTGTTCATTTTCAGAGAAAAGGCCTGAGACCAAGGGCAATTACCTCATCAGCCTCGACTTCAGGGGTGTTTGGGGGCTTAGGAGAACCATAGGCTACTTTCTCATCCTCCTCCCCCCCAGCCTCTCTGGCATTGAGACTTTGGTAAGTTGGCACACATCCTGCTGCCAGAATTACAGTGACTAAGTTCCACATCATCCTGAGAGCATGCAGGCTAGCTTGTTCTAATATGGGCACTGTGGCCTCATTTGAAGTCTCTCCTGTCCCCAAGGTGCCACAACCTTAGTGAAGGCCCTGCCATGCTCCTCCAAGTTGAAGATGCTTAGCAGCATCCACCAAGACCCAGAAGATGCCAATCTCTACCTCAGCAGCCACTGCCTGTCTGTCAGCATCCCTGGGACGCCAGCAGGCCTCTGTGGCAGGAGTGGTGGATGGAGAGTTCCCTGCTGCCCGTTGCCCTGCGCAGAGGTTTGGTGATGGGACAGTTATTTACAAGTTGTCCAGGGGGGCACCTACACTATGAGTAAGCTCTGTGTGCTCCTCCTACAGCCCAGTGATCCCGGGGAAAAGAGAAGCAGACCAAAGCCAGGAAGGGAGGCTTTCTGCCATTCTAGTCGGCCCTAATCCTGTGTGCCTAAATGGTTGTGGACAGCACCATGTGACCTGTCTAAGGGTGAACTTAAATCACTTAAATTTAGATGCTACTGACACTATGCTTTTTTGGAGTACCTGGGACCATAAGAGTCCATGAAGGTGGAGACCTCCTTCCTAGGCCCCATTGGCATATTTTCCTAAGTGATTAAAAAAAAAGAATGGGAGCAGAAAGAGTGCATTCTCCAAAAAGTCTACAATGCTCACTTAGATTCCACGCATCCTTAAAGAAACCCACCGGCTCTTTCAGCTAGGCAAGGCCTTTGTGTGTATTTGTTTTTAACGGGCTTGAGCCTTCCCAGTGGGGTCTGCAGAAGTCTGCCGTGGGAGGAAGCAGAGGGTCTAGGCATAGCTAACTTTCTCTGCTTAAGGGCCTCCGTGTCTCCAGCAGACACATTTGCATTCTTGATCTCTGGCCTCTGTTCTTCACGGCTGTGGAAAGGACCTGAATAAGGCCTGGGGGGGTCAGGACAGTGAGGTGGTCCTCCCCCTCCCACAGCCTCCCGGGCTTGCAGGTTCTTTCTTCAAAAGAGGAGTAGTATCAATGTCAGACTTTTGGAGACATCTATAGGATCCCTCTCCAGCCCGTGGTTAGCATTAGGAGGATGCTGTCGCCGACTTCTCACCCTTCACCCTGCTCCTTGTGCAAGGGTTAATTCCATCATGCACCCTTTCGAAGCCCTGCAGATGAGAAGGGAAGTCATCCCGAGCAGACTCTGCAAACTCGCTGTTCTTGTCCTCAGCAGTTCCTTGTTCTTTTGTGTAAAAAGTGCCTTATATTGCCTTGTGGCCTTGACTGGTACTGTATGGCCAGCTCCCAACTGCCAGGGCTCTAGGGCTGACCGGCATATGCAGCCAATGACACCATACCTCAGCACAGCTCCAGGTTAAAGGGACATGGGTTGACAGTTTTGCCTCACTCGTTCTGACCCTCTTCTCCCTCATGCTTAGATCTCTCGTGTGTTCTCCTCTTTGTCTCTGGCTTCCCCTTGTCTGTTGCCTTTGGGCTTGGCTGGGTGGCTACGGAAGCCCGTGAGGTGGCCCAGCAGCAGGCACCTATGTAATAAGGGAAGCCTGGGGGTTGGGAAGAAGGTCACCCCTTTGTACCTCTGGCCCTCTGTGGCAAGCCCTGCTCTTCCAGTCTCCTCACCACCACCCCAGGTTAGAAAGAGCATCCTCTTCCCGCCTGTTTTACTTCCAGGTAGCCCAAAGTTTGTATGAGGAGCGCGTTCACTTGTACTCCTGGTTCCAAGTCGTAGCTCATCGGTAACCTGCTTGAGTACCTTTCTTTGGCCTGGTAGCTGCAAAGCACCTGGGTTCCTGTCAGGGTTACCTTGGGTTCCTAGCACCAACACCCTCCCTGACCCTTGCCTGCCTGCCTGTTCCTGCTCCTGCTCCTCCTCCTCCTGCTCGCTCCTCCTCCTCCTCTTCTTCCTTCTCCGGGTTGTGCAATAACCCTCCCAGCCAGTGGTCTTTCCCACAGGCCTTTGTCCCTTACTGTATCCTGCATAGTGGGAGAGAGGGGACCCATGGGAGAGGTAGTCATCATCCCTTACACCTGTCAGTCCCTTCCCTTCCTTATATTGCTGTCAGTCTCATGATCCTGGGTGGGTTTCTGTGGCAACCCTGTAGAATGTGTAGTATCATCTTAGAAATTCTTATATTGTTAAAAAAAAAAAAAGTTGAAAAAAAATCCTCAGACTGGGACATTATCACTGTCTGGGAATAAGGTCTGCTCTGGTATTGCCGGCATCACTGTCACCGCTGAAGGCATTCCAGAGTTTCTTGTTCCTGTGGGGAGGATAGAGATTTTTTTTTTCCCCAACAATCAGCCGCAGTGGTGAGCCCTGTCCCCACCCAGGACCTGGCTGTGGCGGTGAGTGCCGTCATTCTTCTGGGTACAGATTAGCGCACGTGATGAAACCTCACTTTTCAGTTTCTCTGTTTAACAAGCACCCGAAGAACGAGCTGAGGAGCTGGTGCCCTGCGCAACTCATAATGCAAATGTGGACACATTGACTGTTTTTCTACATTAGCCTGTTTCGGGTCACGGACCAAATTCAACAAGGAACTCAAGGAAAAACGTGTACCTGCGTATTTATGCTTTCATGTAAAAGGGTTGGGGGGAGGGATGTCTTTATTTTTGGTGACATTTTTTTTTTTCAAAGTCCCTTTTCCTATGTTTCTGTCTGGTTTTGGAAACAAGCTACAGTTTTGTATGGATTTTTTTAAATGTACATTTTGAAACAGATGATCAAATATTTTCTGAAATACCTGAATAAAGGGCATAGAATTATTGGTGGTAACGGTTTCTGATAGAACTCACTGATGTGTTTTTATATGCTAATATTTTTTGGTCCTGATTCTTCCATTTGTTTTCACTTCGAGTCTGGATCAACTTTAGCTTTTTACGTCTAAAATTTTTCACTATCTAGTAATTGGCTTAGTATGCATCATTTTTATTTCATCTATAACAATAAGTTAAAAAAGGGAATTAAATTTCCTAGCAAGTTTTGTAAGCTGGATGCCTCCCCCCACCCCCACCTGCCCATCCACCCGAGGAAGGTCTCCCTACTTGGACTGCTATCCTGTGAAGTCATGCAGCTTGGAGGGGATGCATAAATGCAATGTCCCAGTTTCGTAAGAGTGGTGGCAACAGGGTGCCTGGCGTCATCACGTAAAAAGCCTGCCATTGCATGCAGCTGCGTTTTCCAGAACCATCCGTGGGGAGTGCTCAGGAGGTGAGTGCAGTTGCCGGTGGTGGTTAGCCAAGGGAAACCCACAGGGGTCGACATCACCCAGGGACTTACTCGAGGTGAAAGTGGGCCGTGCTCACAGGAGCCAGCTTTGGTGCAGATGATTTCCGTCATGCTCTGCATGGCATGCTGGGTGATATCCCCGCAGTGAACTGAGTTAGCTTAGCCCGGTTCTCTTCTGTGTCCTGCAGGTTTTGTTTCTCAGGATAAGGTAGCTAGCAACAGTGTTACGTTCATGGTACAAATAAAAGGATATATAATTTGTTTTTGAGACAGGGTGTCTCTACATAGCTCTGGCTGGTGGTCTGTTGCCCGTGTCCTAGCTCAGGCTGACTCAAAGTCATGGCAATCCAGCCTCTGCCACCCAAGAGCTTGGATCCCAGGTGTGTGCCACCGTGCCCACTTTTAAATTGTCGGCTTTGTTTTTGTTTTTTGAGACCTGGTCTTGCAATATAGTCTCCGCTTACCTCAACTGCATTGACAGTCTAGATTGGCCTTGGACGTAAGCAGTCCTCCTGCCCAAGTGCTGGGATGGCAGGCCTGTGCACCTGGCTGAATTGATCTTAACGAACATGCTTATACTTACGTGCCAACCGGATATTAAAAGAGTCACATACCCAAGAGCCCTTGGAGACAGTATTTAGAGAAATCTTCTTTACCTGTTTGTCCTGAATATACTGGAACTTTGTAGACATGAAGCAAATCCCCTTAATTGTGACCGGATGCTCAAGGCCCCCTAGTGGTGTATTTGAGGCATGGACCCTGGGCTGAACAGTGACTCACCACCAAGCTAGTCTTCACCCACAAGGCAGCTTCCCCCCCCCCCCCCCGTGCTGAAGCAATGACCTATCCTTATTAGTCTTGAACACAAGCTTCATTTAAATCCAATGGTGGCTACCAGGTGTGCTGCCTCTGCAGGTGGTGACTGGTCGTGCTGTGGCTTATTTGAAGGGGTGGTCATCTCTTAGTGGTGCCCACTACAGGCTATCACTTAGCGGTCATCCATCACCTCAGCCCAGGCCTCCAGATGCATGCCAGTTGTGACAGCAGCTTACAGTACTTAGTGTCATCTCGTGGTTTTGCTCCCATTCATGGTCTCAGGCAGAAGTGATCTGCTCGGGTTTTGTAGTCCAACAGTGAGTATGATGCTTCCACAGACAGTCCCTTCAGCCCTGAAATACCTCTCAGACCTTGTCAGGATAGCTGTTATCAGGTCTCCTCAATCTTGGGTCAGTTTGGAAGATGTAGGGTGAGGCAGGGGAAACAAGCTTATGGAATATGAGTGTGTCGGGCTCACATAAGACCACTTTCTCTGTGACACTACCATGAGCAGCAGAGAGAGCTGTCTGGACGCTAGCTAGTGGGAAAGACAAAAAGTGGCCGGAACTGAGATTGGAGGGTATGTTGGTTGGGCTAGGAATGACTCCCATAGGCTCATACACTTGAATGCTTGGCCATTAGGGAGTGGTGCTACTTGAGAGGGATGAGGAGGTGTGGCCTTGTTGGAGGAAGTGTGTCACTGGGGTCAGGCTTTGAGGTTTCAGAAGCCCAAGTCAAGCCCAGAGGCTCACTCTTCTCTTTTCCTGTTGCCTGCGGGTCCTATGGATCCAGAAGTAGAATTCTCAGCACCTTCTCCCAACCAGGTCTGCCTGTGTGCCGCCATTCTCCCCACCGTGATGACAATGGACTAAACCTCTGAAAGCCAGCCCCAGTTCAATGCTTTCCTTTGTGAGAGTTGCTGTGATTGGGGTGTCTCTTCACGGCATAGAACACTAAGACAGAAGGAGAGGATCTAAAAGAGAATGCCTCTAGTTCAGCAGAAGCCAAAGCCAATGGAAAAAGATTAGGAAGTGTTTCCACGTGCTACTAAGTGTGCAAATCTGTGAGAGATTGCCAGGGAACAGGCCATAGCTTCTGTGGGCTTTCCTCTTCAATAGAAGACAGGGATGGCTGAGTAGAGACTAGAAAGTATGGACTTCTCAGGGGGCTTTCAAAATGCTGTGGGTACTGTGGTGGTAATCTAATTGTACTGAAATATTATTTTGATTGTATGTTAATAAATAAAGTTGTCTGGGGGTCAGAGCTATTAGAGCCATAGCAAGAGTGTGGCGGTGGTGGCACACGCCTTTAATCCCATAAGATCTCTGTGTGTTCAGGGATACAGTCAGCATTGGAGACATATACCTTTAAGACCTAGGGGGCTGTACATTCAGACGGTGACGAGGCAGTCATGTGTTTGGGTTTACAACCAATGAGAAGGCAGAACAACATACTTTAAAAAAACTAACCGACAGGAAGTAGGTCTCTTTTCGCGAAGCTGGGACAGCAGAAGGAAGGGTGAGATTTAGCTCTGAGCTCTGACCTCTCGACTTTCTCTTTTACATTGTTTCTGTGTTTCTTATTTAATAAGACGGTTGGTTACATCTACAGGGTACTGTCGCTCAACTTGCCCAAGTTTAAAGGTTTAGAAAATCTCTAGTGCATGTGTATATATTTGAGTGTGTGCGGCATGCTACGATGTGCATATGGAAAGCAGAGGACAGTTGTGGTCATGTCAGTCCCTGTCTTCTGTGTTGAGGTAGAGTCTCTCAATTGCCATTGCATTGGGCACTCTGGGATAGCTGACCTCTGAGCTTCCTGAGGATGGGACACTGCCGTCTCTGCCTCTCATACCACTGAAGAAGTGCTAGGATTACAGATGCGTGGGACTGTAGTGGGTTTGACTTGGGTTCTGGGATTTGAACTCAGGCCATCAGAATTTCACAGCTACCACTTTTACCCACAGAGCAATCTCCCTGCCTCAGTCCTCTGGACTCTAGAAAGCATATTTGGGGTGGCTGATTCGTAAAGTAACTCTAAAGGAAAGGAAATGACCTCCCTAATTACCCTACCCTAGAGGGGCCCCCTCCCTGTAGACGCTTCAGAGGAAGGAAAGGGGCCTAAGAACTATGCCTTTAGAGTTGAGCAGCTGGAGACTGGGACCATGCACAGGATTTCTTTGGAAAATGACCTAAGCGCTACCTCAAGAACAGAGCCCTGTGAGTGAGAATAAGCCAGTCTTTGGCACATGCCACTTAGCCAGCCCTAGCTGCAGATGATATTACTAACCAATGAAACAGTACATTGCTTCTCCAGCTTCCTGGTCCTATTCTTTAGCTCACCTTACATATTCCTGAGGTGAGTAATGGGATACAGCAGCCAGAGGAAGCACTAGGCTGGTCTAGCACTCACTGTACCAAAGGCTCCCGGGCCTGGGACAGGACTGGATGGAACAGGTAAGATAAAGCTTGGGTAATGTAGACGGAAATAGATTTTCTAAAGTACTTAAAAATCAAACTTCAAACAGCTAGAAATGATGGCAGGAAACAAAACGTGGTTTCTTCCTGAGACAGCCTGGAACTGAAAAGGAACCCCTTGAACAAGCTAGTTAGATGTGTCTTAACGCCTTGCCAAAGGCAAAACCAGGGAGGCCCCTTGGCAACTTTGAGAGGACCGGGGCATTCTGGTCCTGTATGACTTCCTCCCGACCGCTGCATGTTTTGGGTGGCTGGGAAGAATCTAGCCTGGCTTGTCAATCAGAGCTCGTTAGAAAACCAGAAAGTGCTGCTAGTCTTGCCCCACACATCTTAGAGGTGAAGCTTTCTAAAAGGAATTCTTTTCTAGAGATATTGACATTATATCCCAGTAAATACACAGATCTTATGAAAATAGCACCATTCTATGTACACCACACTATTTTATATTCCATTTTTTATAACTTTATTTTTGATGGCATTGGGTCTTACACATACTATGAAAGAACTCTACCACTGAGCCAGACCTCAGGCTCCCAGTTTTTATTCTACTAATGGGCTTAGAATTGCGCCCTGCAAAGCATGTAGTGTATCTTTCAACAATACTGAGGGAAGTGGAAGGGTGGGTAGAGAGGCCCTCGGCTCCAGCGAGAGTGCTGCTGAGAACTTTATTTTCAGCATCCCAAACGCTTCCCGAGGAGTCCATCATTCCTTCCATGCTTCCTCCTTCTACATCTGTATCCACCTTTTCCAAAGAATCAGAAAACTAATTGTGTGTGCTGTGGGGTGGTATGAGTGAGTGTGTGTGCTTGTGTGGGCTGAGCCTGCCAGCTGATCATAGCTGAGGGTCCAGCTCCAGTCTGCTGGCTGCATGCTCAGGACACGGGAAGTTTCCACTGAGGGCCAGGGAAGGGTTGTGTGGCCGTGGAAAGGCAGCCAGGCAGGGGGTCAGTTTGTGTTTCTAGTCAGGTTTTCAAATTGCTGCCGGGGGTCTCCTTACTTTAAGATATGTTTTACTTGTCTATCAATCCAACTGTTAACCTCATCCCAAGCACCGTTACACACATATTGAGGGTATTGTTTGACGAATTCTGGACCCCCTGGGTCCTATAAGTTAAAACTATCACGGTACCTCTGCCGCTCCAAAGAAGGCCCCAGTCTTCCATTCTTTGAAAATCAATTTACTTTAGACTTTAGTAAGAGTGAAATAGAAGAGCCAAAGAAGAAGTACAAGTTCAGGAGCGATGCAAATGCTCGCCCAGTAGATACAAAGTAGATTTCTCCATGTCCGTTCAGTGTCAACAATTCATATCACACTCTCTCGTTCAGCTCAGTTCGAGAAAGCGCGAATAAAGTTATAGTAGTTAATCTTGCCTTCTCCGTGGGTACACATCCTGATTAGCTGCAAGGGAACAAACAGGACAGGTGAGACAGAGCTCCCTTCGGCTTAACTGCCAAGCACACTTACGCATAAGGAGCCCCAGGGTTTTGCCAACCCAAACAGAGTTCAGCCTTTATATCCCCAGTTGACTCTGAAGTAATCCTGTGATCCTGGAAGGTAGGTCAGACATTAAGCCCCATATTATACATAGTGAAACCACAGCAGTAATATTCACGTTTAGAAGGGCGTTGTTATTATCACACACTTTCCTTTTTTCTTTATCTTCTGAGGCAGTATCTCACTTTGTAGCCTCCATTGGCCTTGAACTCATGATCTTCCTGCCTCTGCATCCCAAACTTTGGGGATACAAGCATGTACCAGCAGACCCAGCTTCAAAATACTTTTTTTTTGTTGTTGTTGTTGCTGTTTTTTGAGACAGGGTTTCTCTGTGTATGGTACCTGTCCTGGATCTCACTCTGTAGACCAGGTTGGCCTCGAACTCACAGAGATCTGCCTGGCTCTGCCTCCCAAGTGCTGAGATTAAAGGCGTGAGCCACCACTGCCCAGCCAAAATACTTTTATTGCTATATTCAAATATAAATATTTTGCCTTCTCCCAAGAACTAAACACCCCTAAACTGCAGGCTCCTACTGTTGCAGCCTAATGGAAGATCTAGTTATAGCCATGCTTTCAATGTCCCCTGGACTCAACAGTGATGGTAACAGTGATTGGCTGCGGTTGTCTGTACAACATCTGCCTTGCCCAGCCTCTACATTCCACTTCCCAATGGCTGCATTTCCTTTCTCATGTCCGCTCCCATGTCACACAGTATGAATGACTTGAAAATAAAAACTGAATTAGCCATGCTGTCAATCAAAGACTTCTAGAGTAAATAGGTATTTAGCCCACGTGAAGAAGTGCCCTCCTCTCATACTCCTTGTCAACATTCTGTCTTCAAAAAGACCAAACAAGACCCTCCGTCCTAGTTACTTAACCTAGTTACTTCAACTAAACCATTTCCTAAATGAACCTTAATTTCCAAACGTTCCCTCTTGCTTGAAAACCTTCGGGAAGGTCAATAAAGCCTCCGTGTTGTTAATCAATGAGTAGGTCATGATATTAAGCTAAAGTCCTGGCCAGGGTGGGGTAAATTTTGTTCTGACTTCCAGCAAGGGTCCTAGCCATCAAGATTTGTAGCGAGTAAAAGAAATGCCATCCTTATTTAACAATCATAAAAGTTCTAGGAGGAACACTTCCATTCCTTCTCCCCCATCTTCAGCAAAACTTGTTACCCTACAGACACTGCTGCCTTGGGCAGGGGTCATATCAGCTTCCATGCTCATCGTGAGAGGCTGACCTTGAAGTCTCCCAGAGCCCGCAAACAACCTGTTCATTAACTTATCTTCGGGTCCCTCCTTGGCAGCTGGTGCCTCACGATCACCTACCTTCCATCTCTAACATGCTGGTCTAGCAACTTCTCTGCTATCTGTTCCCAGCCCCAGCTTAAGAGACATCCTGCAGCAACAATTTGAAAAGGAAGTTGATGCTGTGGTGTGGAAAATCCTGTCCTCAGGACAGAACGGGAGATCTGATTCTTGTAACCCCTTAGGAAGGAATGACCAGTGTTTAGTCTGTTTAGTCTGTGCAGTCAACCCAAACCACCCGTTCATACTGACCTCCTTAATCAAGGAGTCATCGACTGGGATATTAAGAGTGTCACAGACTTTAAAGAACACCTCTTTGTCCACAAATCCTGACTCCTCCTTGTCGTATATTTGAAACGTTTCACAGAGGTTATCTTTGCAGGAATGGTCTTTCAGGTGCATCTGGATTGTGTCTATCAGGGTATCCAGGTCCTGTGCCTTGGGTTCCTCCGTGGCTTGCATGCTGTAAAGAGAAGGACATGATCGGATATAAATATATTCATTCTTGACCAATCTTACCTCAGTGAGCAAAGCTCTTATTTCGTGAAATCTGGGAAGCATTAATAATAATAATAATAATAATAATAAAAAATAATAAGCCCACCAGTTTTGACACACAGCTAACCTCCTCATCAGAAGGCCTCATGTGGGACAGTGTTTGAATTATGTCCCTTCTTGCCATCAGTTAAATCACTCCACCCCAAAGAGCCAGGTCTCATATACTGCCTTTCCCAGTTTGCTATTTGTGGGAATCATGCTGGCCTCTACAGTTGCAGACAAACATTACCTCATCCAGACCCAAGTGCCTGAGTGCCTAGAAGTTATGCACGTCACTATGCAGACAGGAATCTCTCAGGGTTTTAATATTCCCCCTTCCGTTCTCAGTGAGTTTTGTGAAAGGCCATCTGTGGGCGTTTGGAGACCGCTCTTGGGGCTGGGCAGCAGTGCAGGCCTTGCGTTACTGAAACCACAGAGAGATTGGTAACAGAGTACTAGGAAGAGTGATGGCTATCCCTTCCCAACAGGACACAGTAAGGAAAAGCTCAATGTGTACTTCCTCTGAGAACAAAGCTAGTTATAAAACTAAAGAACGTTAGCTCCAACAAAGACTCCCTCATCTTCCTAAATCCTCTCAGAACAAAATACCCTCCTAAGTGCTTACACTTACGTTTCTCAGTGATGAGAAAATGGACTTGAAGATGCTGGGACCTCGTCCCGATACCACATCAGAGGCCCGATCAGAACTCGTGTCTGCCCCCATTTTCAACAAGTTTTGGATCCTCGTTCCCTCTCACCGAGGCCCTCCCTCCATGACTCCACCATGGCTTCTCTGCTCTTCCTGTGTATTACATTCAGAAACTTCACTGCTGAAAACAGTGTAGCTTGGTTCCTGGTTCACTTTGGTTTTTAACCTTCCGTTTGTGTGTGGTTGTGCACACATCCAGAAGAAGGTGTCTGGTCCCTCAGAGCCAGGGTTGGATGGTTTCGGGATGCTAGTTTGTAGTAAGGATGCCGGGAGGAGAACTCCAGTCGCCAGGACGGCATGGCAAGCACTCTTTACTGCTGAGCCGTCTCCCCAACCCTAGTTCCATGTTAACCTGAAGCTGCCACTGTGCGGTCTGGGCAGGTGAAAAGTAGTGTGATCTTCCCGGATCTCTTTTTGGAAATAAGAGACAAAAATCTAGCTTTTTTTTTTTTTTTTTACATAGTCTTACTGTGAAGTTCTAACTGGCCTAAACTATATAGATAAGGATGGCCTCCAATTCATTGAGACTGCCTGCCTCTGCCTCCTGAGTGCTGGGATTAAAGGTGTACACTACTATGGCCAGCTCCTAGCAGTGAATTTCAAACAATACCTCGTGAGAAAGGACCGTGGACTGCACGGAAAAAAAGAGTTCACTAGACTGATCAGCCTGAACGTCCAAAAGTAGGAAATGAGCTAAATAATTTACACTTTAATCACGTGATGCAGTCACGATGAAGCCACTGCTGTGCTGCAGGAGGAAAATGTGTTGTTAGTGTGAGCGCTGGGGCCCTGATTTGTGGACAGAGTGCTGGCTCCGGTAAAACTTACACAGGTATAAAGACTGATATTTGGATTTTCTTTTTTGTTTAAGGAAGCTGCTTTTAGAAAGAAAAGACAGAGTGTGGGGCTGGACTCAGCAGTTAAAAGCACTTGCTGTTCCTGCAGAGGCCATGGGTTCTGTTTCCAGCACCCACACGGTGGCTCACAACCACATGTAATTCCAGTTCCGGGGGATCCAGTGCCCTCTTCTGGCCTCTATGGGCACAAGGCACCCATGTGATGCACGTATATACACACAGGTAAAACATACTAATGAACAAGTACTTAAAAATAAATTGAAAAAAAAAATAACAAAAACACGGGCCTGGAGAAACGACTCAGCAGTTAAAAATGCATCCTGTTTTTAAGATGACCTGAAGTCAGTCCAGCAGCTCAGCAGCTCAGAACTCCAGCTCCAAGGGAAGCCAACACTCTCTTCTGGCTTCTGGGCCCTGCATTCACATGTGCAAACCCTCTCACGGACACATACATAAAAACAAAACTAAATCTTTTTTTTTTTTTAAATGAAAGTCATAGTCTAGCTGGGTCGTGGTAGTGCACACCTTTAATCCCAGCACTCAGGAGGCAGAAGCAGGTGGATCTCTGAGTTTGAGGCCAGCCTGGTCTACAGAATGAGTTCCAGGATAGAGCCAGAACTGTGGAGAGACAGAGAGAGAGAGAGAGAGAGAGAGAGAGAGAGAGAGAGAGAGACAGACAGACAGACAGACAGACAGACAGACAGACAGAAAGCCATAGTCACCTGTGAAAGAGAGGGTAGAAGTACATGAAAAATGTGAATGTAATGTTTACTTAAAGCATTAAACTATTGATGCTTCATAGAACATTCTAAGATATCTGAAATGTTCATGATAGACTGCAAAAGCCAGTAAACAGCCCTCAAGAAGTATTATATTTTTATATGAATATTAAACAACAAAATATTAGAAGCAGTCATCTCTGGTTTATGAGTGTTTTGCTTACTTCAGCTTTTGTAACCTAAGTTTTATTACCTCTGTTTTGTTTTCCTTGTTCTTGTTTTTGAGACCTCTCACTATGTAGCCCATGCTAGCCCTTAACTCCCGTCCCTCTGGCAAAGCTTCCAAGCACTGGTATTACAAGTGTGTACCACCAAACCAGGTTTACTCCCTTAAAATTTAAGCAGATATTACTGTTATAGCAAGGTCAAAACAATAAGGGTCCTAAAATTCCCCCAGTATAGAAAGGGCCACTTGAATCACTTATTACAGAAGCAGAATATGATTATCAGATTCATATAGGCAGGGGGCCATTTTAGTGACAGGAAGCACCCAAACCTCCATCTCCACATGCTCTCAGGAGGTAAGGTCTCCTGCCTGTCGCATATCTGAATATATGACTGAAGTTATAATTTTATATCAGATCATTTGGGGGAAAGACAGTAGCTCTCTCTTCCCTGAAGAATCCAGACACTCATTTCCTTCAAACAACAGAGAAAACACCCATGCAGCATGGCAGAAATGTGGGTGGATGGTAACGGGTATGACGCTTAACTCACGCCAAAGCCCCTCCTGGATACCTGAGTGGGTGCGGGTGTTCCAAAGCCCCTCCTGGATACCCGAGTGGGTGTGGGTGTTCCAAAGCCCCGCCTGGGTACCTGAGTGGGTGCGGGTGTTCCAAAGCCCCTCCTGGATACCCGAGTGGGTGTGGGTGTTCCAAAGCCCCGCCTGGGTACCTGAGTGGGTGCGGGTGTTCCAAAGCCCCTCCTGGATACCCGAGTGGGTGTGGGTGTTCCAAAGCCCCGCCTGGGTACCTGAGTGGGTGTGGGTGTTCCAGAGCCCCTCCTGGGTACCTGAGTGGGTGCGGGTGTTCCAAAGCCCCTCCTGGGTACCTGAGTGGGTGCGGGTGTTCCAAAGCCCCTCCTGGGTACCTGTGTGGGTGGAGGTGTTCCCTAAGGGCCGGCTGCTTCTCCGAACTGCTTTTGCTGCTTTTTTTTTTTCCATAGATGCTTTACATAACACTTTAAAATATTTTGACTCGTTTCTATTTCAAAATTAATTTAAGTTTTTGAATATCATTTAGATGTTTTCAAATGATTATTTTCCTAAAACCAGTTTATTTTGTAGTTTTTTAAAGTGCCCCCCCTTTTACAATTGAATTCACATACTGTTTATATTTTTTTCATACAAGAATTTAAATTGATGAACTGTTGGTTGGTTTTGTTTTTTTCTTTTTTCTTTCTTTTCTTTTTTTGGGGGGGGGGCTTGGATTTCAGTAGAGATGTATTTAAGGCCAGAGTTCTTCCCAATATTTGATTTTTCTAGTATTGGTCTGGCAAAGTGTTTCATGGCGGAGGCAATGAAATTAAAAAAAACTTGGTAGGTTTCTGGTAGATTCTGGGAAGAACTTTTTAAATTTTAATGAATTATAGTTTTGTTTGGTTGGTTGCTTTTGTTTTGTTTTCATTTGTTTGTTTTTTTGACACAGGATCTCATACAGTGCAGGTTGGCTTTGAAGTCCTGCCTCCAGCTATTGTAGTACACGAAAAGCATAAACCAATGGGAGATGGTTTCCACTGTTACTGTTGTGGGTACCAAGTGCAACCTCACTGACAGTCTGCATTAAGTCAAGACAGGTAGGGATACTGAAAATGAGAGATCGGAAGCAAGAGGCATTGGAGGGTCAAACTAAAGAACACAACAGCTTATTGGATATGGTTTAAAATACAAGGGTCCTGTCAAGGAGAGAGAGGGCGGAGCTAACCTGCGTTGACAGCCTCTTCTCTACCAGGCACTGTGCTGGTGATTCCCACATCATCACAGCTCATTAGCTCAACCTTAGAGGAGAATAAGGAGACATAAAGGGAGGGGGAGCAGGTGTGCTGGGAGAGGAAGTGACAGATGGCTTTTCAGTTGTAACCAGCATTTCAAAAGATACTGTAAACAGACAAAAAAGAATGCAGACATCAATCCAGGAGAATGGCTAGGACAGAGAGGGACTCACACTGTATCATAGAGAGTTGAGGAGGCAAGCAGGAGGACAGATGAAGGATCTTGAGAAACAGCAACCCGGACAATGTAAATTGAAGATGCACCTGACAGGTTCTCAGAGGGGGGACACCAGACTCTGACTCCCCAGATCAAAGCAAAGGTTTCCAAAGGAAGGTGCTAAAGAGTAATTCATACTGTGTGTCCACCAAACAAGCTAACCGGGAGGGGAAGAGTCAGGAAACTGTGGAACGGGCCAAATCTAGCTGACAACTGCTCTTTATTTGGAAAGGTCTATTGGAACACACCTGCTTTTATTCGTTTACCTTTGTCTGTGGCTGCTTTCATGCTGGAAAGGGTGGGGTTGAGTATTCCCAAGAGATGCTATGACTGAATCACTCAGCATCCGAGCCTCTGCAAACAAAAGCTTGCCAGCCTCTGCTCTAGATCACAGCCCCCGATTGTCTCACATATTTGCTTAAGCTAGTATTACTGTCAAGTCTAATGCAGGGGACAAGCGCAAATATCTGCTCAACTAATGCATAAGTGAGACGATTATGTTTGAAAACCATCAATGACCTTCAAGAAAGCAATTCATGAAGAGTGTCTGGATTCTCAAGCAGTCAGGGAGAAAATGATCACAGATGCACAATAGAAGCCTTGCATTTGGAGAAGGTGAAAGAGGATGATCATGTGGACGTTCTGAAGTAAAGACGGGAGACCGGGAGAAGAGCCCACTGGGTTACTTTATCTCACATTTGACTTTTTTTTTTTTAAGGCTTACCTGTTTAATGCATGTATGTTTTGCCCATGTGGGTGGACAGAAGAGAGTGACCAGGCCTGTGGAAGAGACATGTGCAGGGAGAAGTGAGGGGGGGGGGGGGAGAAAGGGAGAGCAGGAGAGAGGAGGGCATCTGTGCCCAGCTTTTTAAGCTAGGGGAGTGACTAGGAATTCTAACAGAGACTACCTGAAAACACCAAGGGAAGAAGGAAGGATGAAAGACTCACTGAGTAGGAAAGGGGGTCCACCTGAAGTTGAAGGGCACAAAAGAGTCCACTAAAGAGAGGATGTGGTCTGTATACAGATGTGTGTTCATGCTGGCCATACAGTCAGATTCTGGGATCAAAGTGGCTTCTGAGCCACGTGCATGTTTTTATCCTTAAATCTGAGTTCACAAAATTGCAAAGAAAGGCCTAGAGAGGTGGCTCCGTGGTTAAGACACTGGCTGCTCTTTCAGAGGACCCAGGTTCAGTGCGCAGCCCCCAGATAACGGCTCACAACCATCACAACCAGGACTCCATTTCTAGGAGCTCCCATGCCTTATTCTAGGCTCTGGGTACCAGGCACGTACATGGTGCGCAGACATATGTGCAGGCAAAGCATCCATACATATAAAATAATCATTTTTTTTAATTGCAAAGGAGATCCCAGACTCCCTAAGAACTTCAAGCTGAAATCAGTATTCAGTTAATTTCCTGTGTGCAACACCAATTTTCTGGCCCAGAGAAAACAATGACTAACTGCTTAAAAATCTGTCCTCTTGGAATTGTTACCTACCATAAAAATACGCAGACCTAAGCCGAACAGTGGCTTTAATCCCAGCACCGCACTCCAGAGTCAGAGGCAAGCGGATCTCTCTGAGTTCAAGGCCAACCACTGACTGCAGAGTGAGTTCCAGGACAGCCAGGGCTACACAGAGAAACCCTGTCTCGAACAAAACAGAAGAAAACACACAGGCCTGCTGATTCTTGGGAACCTCTTGAGATTATTAGTTGAATGAAGGATGTGCACTTCCTATTGCAGGGTTCGTTATAGATTGGGATAGGTAAAGGGCCAACGCGGGAAGGGCTTGAGGACACAGGAGTGTGACCTCAGGATTTATGTCATCTTCACACATTTCCTCTCACAGAGAACAACTGATGGATCTGAGGATGGGAACAGGGGCAGCAGCAGCCCTCTTCGTCCAACACCTGCTCTCCCTTCCTTTTATGGCTATAGAGGTCTGAGCCCTCATGTACTTTTCCTCGTTGCCTGATATAAAATGAGGTTTTGCTGGTAGCATGCTTGAGCAAATAGCTCCCAGGGTCTGCTGGTATTTGCACAGACACGGGAGAATAGAAGGGGACCCTTTTGAGAAGGAGCTGAATGGAACATAATGGCCATGAATACCAAGTGGGCCCTTAGTGCTCACCATGCCGCCTCCCACTTTCCTGGACAGCCACACTACTTCAGTTCTCACGAGCCAGGGTGGAAAGACCGGGCAGTGAAAGGGAGAAGAGAGAGAGCAAAAACCCTCGGGTACCTGGATTAAGCCTCTCACCGAATGGCATCAAGTCACCGGCAAAGGCCTTGAAATTGCATTTTTGAAAAAAAAAAATCTCACAAGATACTGAACAGGTTTATAATCCAGACATGTGCCTTGGCTCCGTGTGACCTATGATATAGTAAGAATCCCTTTGACCTTGCGGGGCCTGCGGTTTGGTCAGAACTCCTTTCTTCTCTTTAAACGTTTATAGTGCATCTCATAAACCACTTGATAACCTCAGTTAATAAGGAAGAGTTCTGTTTATTTATCTATTTACTTTTGCAACTCTGGAGATTAAACACCAGACCTTACACATGCTAGGCGAGTTCTCTACCTCTGAGCGACATCCTCAGTCTCATTTCACTTTATGTTCGAGACATGGTTTCGCTAAGCCCGTCAGGCGCTCCTTGAAGATGTGAGCTGCTAGGCCACAGGCCTGTGCCCTAAAGTCTGGCAAGGAGGGTTCTTTAGAGAAAATAATTATGCCAAAATATTTTTAGTTAATCTTTCAAATCCTTTGAGTAATGTGTTTTTAGTAGCCACTACTATTAATATATTATATTATAATTATACCAATATTAACATATGCACTATTATTAATATACTTAAATATGACTCTCCCCTCAGAATCCTGGGCCCTCCCTAGACTGTATAATGGTCCATTTCTTCAAACCTCTCCTCTGTCCTCCTTCTCTCCCCCTTCTGCCCTCTCCTCTTCCTCTCTCCCTCTCTCCTCCCCCTTCCTCCTCCCCATGCTCTCTCTCTTCTCCTTCCTCCCTCTTTCTGTCCCTCCTCTATGCCTTTGCTAAATCTACATAAAACCTCTCCTTTCATAAACAAATCTCAGCTTTGCTTCACACCGACTGGCCTGGAAATTCTTTTCATCAGCCTGAGGTTCTGGCTGCCGCTGAGCAGAGGACCCTGAAGAGAGCTCCCCAGGCCGCACAGAATACTATACTAGCTGCTCCCCTGACACAATGACAACTTTTCCCCACATATAACATCTCTGGAATTAAGATACATTTTTCAATTGATGGTGAATATACATTAGAATTGGTCCTATTTTTTCTGTTGCTGTAGTAAGTAAAATAACACTGTATTTTAATTTTTAGGTGTTCATTTTCCTTATGTTTGATATATAACCTATGTATTCAAACGCAAAACACAATTTTCAGCTGACTTTACCTCCTCTGCTAGCTACGGTCCCCTTTCTCTGTCCTCCTTTGAACAAACCTCCTCGTAAACACTGTGTGTACATTTTATCTAGAGTGCTGCCCATCCTCTCTTACATCTACCTCTTTTGAGCTTCCCTACCTAACTCTGCTGGAAATCGCACTGAAGTCCTCAGTCCCCTGCATAATGCTAGCACACACCTGGTTCTATTTTATCTCCTAAACATAAAATACACTCCAAACCCAAGTCTCTACTACACTCCCCTAACAAACTCCTTTACCCAGTTCTCACTGTCCCTATCTCAGTAAGTCCGTCCTGCTGCTCAGGCCCTGATCTTAGAAGCTTCTTTAACTCTTCTAGTTCTCTCACACACCCTGTGTAACTTATCTTTCGTCGCATTGGCTCAGCCAATTAGATCACGTCTTCACTTCTCTGGCCTTCATGCTCTGCCATCTCCTACAGTATCGTTTCTAATCTCCCTCCCGATCTCTCTCGCACACCCTCTTTCTCTTCCCTCCTGCTCCTCCTCAAGCTCACATAGCTCAGGCTGGCCTCAAACTCTCTATGTAGCTGAGGCTGGCCTTGAAACTCTTGAGCCTTCTAACTGTACCTCCCAAGGGCTAGAATTAGGTTTGCACCACACGTGTGGCTCTGACTGTAGTATCAACATGGCAGCGGGCTAGTCCTTCAAAAGCGTAAGGCCGACCCGGCTACTCTTCTACTCAGAGACTCCCAGTGCAGTCCAGCTCCTCGTTAATTTTCCTTTGCAGTTTTTTTCCCCCATTAATTTTCTAATTTCATCACTTATCCCTCCTCATCTCACTCCCCCTGGCCACTCTCACTGGTCTATCCAGTTACTTGAGCATGCTAAGTGGAGCACGCTACCTGGCAGGTTCTGTACTCACCAGTCCCGCATCTACACAGCTACCGAGAGAACTTGCATCCCTTCAAGGGTTTGCTCAGAGTTGCCCTCTAACGTGGCTCCCCCCTGCCAAGCAAGTGCAAATCACTGCCAACCTCCAGAAATGCTTGCCATGTATATTTGCCTTATTTTTGTATGGTATTTATCACTGATTATCTTGTATGATCTACTTGTAGTACTCTCTATCAATTCCTGTTTAGGTCAGTCCAGGAAGACCGCAATTTCTTATCTATTTTGTTTACTGATCAGACCAGTAGCCTAGTGATCACATCTGAAGCAGATATGGCAGGCATTCATTCAATAATTATTTGCTGCAGGGGGGAAAACTGGAAAATTTCTAAGACGGTAGTTATTATTTTGAGCCTAAGAAACCATCTACATTTGCCTGACAACTTCAACCTGGTAAAGAAAAACTGAAATCCTAAAACATCATTATGCATCTATTTTGACAAGAATTACTCTCTAGGATTCTGCAGGGATGACTCAGTGGGTCAGAATGCTTGCTGCGTGAGCATTCAGGTATGGGGCACTCAGGTCCCAGCACATGTGTAGAAACAAAACAAAAAACCCTGCGTGTGGCTGCACCCTCAACCCCAGTGCTGTGGGGAGCAGAGTCAAGAGGATCATCGGGCTGCTGGCTACCAGCCTAGATCCAGACTTAGTGAGAGGCTCTGCCCCAAAGAAATACGGCATAGCATGACCAAACAGGATACTTAACGTTCTCCTCTGCACACGAGTGAACAAGCATGTGTACCTATGTACCTATGCACACATGTGCACATATACCACATAAACACAACACACACAGGGTGGGATTGCTTTCTAAATCACTTGCATGTGCCAAATCCTTACCCTAGGAAGTCAAACATACCTTTCTGATCCTGGTGCAAGAGCATCCTGTGGGGGAGCATCCTGTGGGGGAGCATCCTGCTTTCGGATACGGTTCTGGATTGAGGCGAGGGCTTCTTGTGAATACTGGGAAGCGTTACTCTCCATGTACTTTAAAACGTACTCATCTGTATCAAGGATGATGAATCGATGACCGAACACTGAGGAGAGAGTAGTGTTACACTTAGTTCGGCTTTGCTTCTCTCATGCAGTCAGGAGCAAAATAATGTTAACCTGTTAGCAATAGATCCACAGTTAATCATTCAACTAGTGAAGTGTTTTGTTTTGTTGTGGTGGTTTTGTTTGTTTGTTTGTTTTGTTTGTTTTTGAGACAAGGTCTCTCTACAAAGTCCTGGCTGTCCTGGACCTCACAATGTACACCAGGCTGGCCTTGAACTCACAGAGATCCATCTGCCTCTGCCTCCCAAGTGCTGAGATTAAAGCTGTATGCTATCACATCTGGCCAGGCTAGTGAATTTTGAACAGCTTATATACATTAATATTCAGTGGTTTCCTCGGGTTCCTTGTGTTAACATCTAACAAATGGAGCCAATGTATACCACCATGTAGTATCAACAAACTTAGTTAATTTAGAGTGTAACTGATAAGCAAGGAGATTAAGAAATAGTCATATTAGCACCATCTCAGTCAGAACACAGCCCGATTGCTTCTGATAAGGCTCAAGAATGCATTAAGTCATAGCTGTGAAGAATCCATTTTCCAAGCCAACAGGAAACTCGGAGCCATGTTTAGACTTACCCTCAATCACGGCACCGATGAAGAAGTCACTTGGTCCATAGTAGACGGGGTTGTCAACTGAAGAGAATGGTTTAACAACTTTAGTCCTGCCCAGGAACTTGCCCCCGATGATACCGGAATTTCGAACAGGAGGCTCAAAGATACTGATCATATCAGTGGCAAGAAAATAAGAGAAGACAAAGCGACGGTTTTTGTCTTCTGGGATAGGGGACTCCTAGGAAGATGGAGAAAAGAGAATATCAAGGTTCATGATCTTTCCAGGAACCCCCAAATGATACCAAGCTGGATGCATATAAACCTGCCCCGTGTTGAGGGTCTGGGCTGGGACAGCCAGGCTTCACTCTGGGAAGGGAGGCCACCCCAACTCAACTCCCGTCAACTGCTGTCTTGTGGGAGTGTAGGCCAGTGCTGGCAGATCTTCTAGGTTTTCAGAAGAAAACTCTGGGTTTCTATTTAAGAACCCCGTGGCTTTAAAATGTTGACTTGAGGAGTCCAAAGACAGAAAAGAGGAAGAGCTGTAGCAATTCACAAGACAGATGCTAGGATGCAGAAGAGAATCCCAGGAGCAAAGCACTGGGAAAAAACCAGCCTGATCGCGGCTCCCCAGCCACACAACTCCCCAGCAGGGAGAGAAGTCTCACCCAAAAGGTAAGCCAGGGAACATGACAACTCCACAGCCTTCAAAAGGCTCAACTACACCCCCAGTTCAGAGGGCAGCGGCTGGGCACAATTTTGAGAATCTGTGGTTTTAAAACTGGGTTATCTGGAGGCCTGAGAACAGGCCACCACATACACAAGTATGGCGCCTGAGTCAGCCTGCCACAGACCCAGGGGGTAGAGACCGCTCCAAGGAGCAGCTGTGGAGAGCCGAGAGCCGAGAGCCGGAGGGCTGGATGTTGACAGACTAGGAAGTGAAGGTGCTGAGAAGCTCAGCGGAGGCAGAGAAGTGTTCAGGAAAAATAGCTCCACCCATCGATCGGCTTTGTAGCCTTGAGCTTCAGGTCAGGAAGTAGATCACCATCAACATCTATTACCTATGTGCTGTGACATTCACTACTGGAGAGTCTAAGAACTCTGACAGTCCAGTGAACTACATGTACATTCAAAGCTATGTCCCTCCCACGGAGTGATTGTATTGCTTTTCTATTGCTGTAGGAAAAAGAAAACAACAACAAAAACAAGGCAGCTATAGGAGAGTTTGTTTGGGGCTCACAGTTGCATCAGAGTCCATAATGGTGGAGCAGAGGTAGCAAGTGAGGGATGCTGGAGCAGCTGCTGAGGGATCACGTCTCTAATCACCAGCAGGAAGCAGAGAGAACTAACTGGAAATGGGGTGGCACCGGGCATTGTTTGTGAATCTCAAAGCTCCACCCCATCCCCCACCGCCGTGATACACCTCCTCCAGCAAAACCTCTTAAGCCTCCCCTAACAATACCAAAACCTGGGAACCAAGTATTCAAATGCTAATGGATTTCTGGATACATCGTATCCAAACCACCGCCGCGGTGGCCAATACTTGGGGTCTTGGAGTATGGACCAGGTCTTGTGCGGCTCCAGGGCTCCCTATGCAGTGAGCGCCCTCTCTACTCCTGAGGTACTCAGCACACACTCACAGTGACAATATTAGCTGCCCTGGGGTTATTTTTGTTTCCTTCTCCTTCAGGCCGCTCTACTAGAAACTCTCCAAGGAGGCAGAGCATAAGGTGCGCCGCCAGTCCCGCCTCCCTGGTTCCTAATCGCCGGGAGTATTTCCTCCACATTTCATCACTCTGTATGCTGTTTACAGTAGGGCTTGTAGATATATTTTATAAGATTATGAAAATTTCCTTTACTTTCCATTTCTTAAGAGATTTATTTTAAAATGTAATGGACTGATCTTAACAAGTGGTTTTTTTGGAACATATTTTTCAGTTTCATCCTGGAAATACAGTTCAAAACTTAAAACAGGGTGTTTTTGTGTTGGGGGGTTGTTTTTCTTTCTTTGTTGAAATTCTCAATCTTGCTCTTTATCTCCTTCAATATAATAAACAGATCTTTTTAAAGCTTGAGTTTAAAAAACTTCAAATTTTGAACTACATTTGTTTCTAAACTTCATGCTTTTAAATGACTTGCTGCACATTAAAGGCAGTGTCTAGAGAGATGACTCAGTAGTTCAGGACACTGGCTGCTCTCCCAGAGTCTGACCTGGGTTTAATTCCCAGCACCCACATGGTGGCTTACAACCTTCACAACCATCTGTAACTTGCAGGATCTGACACCCTCTACTGGCCTCTTGGGCACCAGGCACACATGTGGTGCATTTTGGGGGGTCCCCATAGGCCTTCTGGATGGCAGGGGAATGGTCCACGAAAAGACAAGAATGAATCTCTGTTCAGTCTGACCTAAGTACCGGTGCTGAGCCAAAACTTCGAGTGTCTGATACCAGTTCATTTATTTCAGCCATACTTAAGCCCAGCACAATTTTGGAAGAAGTTTTCTGATAACAATTAACTCAGTCCCACGAGTACAGAAAATCTTAAGACATTTACACTGAAGTTCTTCACAGAGTACATATGGCTTCGTCTGTAAGATGGGTTCTGTTGACCCAGAAACAATGCTCAAGATAAGGGTCTGGGGAGAATGACTGAGGTCAACATAAGACCTGTGGGAGTCAGGATTGGGCCAGGCCCTAAGATAACGCGGAAGGCACTTAGGCTGTTGTAAAGTACAGATGCATCTCTCACAAGGATGAGGTTTATGGTCTAGAAGTAATGCCCAAGGTTTTAGGAATCAGACACCCTCTTCTGGCCTCTTGGGCACCAGGCACACATAGGCCTTCACATAAGGTTTTAGGGGAAAGGGTCTGGGATAAGTCAACAAATTCTTGAGGATATGGGTGGAGCCTGGCTCACCATACAGCACAGGATCACCAGGATGTAAATTACACCCATTTCCAGCATTCCAGGAGGAAGACAGGTTAAATATCTCCCCCACTTTGAAGGATGCCTGTGTATTTAACTTTCCTGGCTTCTCCAGTACTTAACTGTGTGCCCAAGGACTTTTTTGTCCTCAACAGCACAAGAACATACATGTAGGCAAAATACTCATACACATAAAATAATTTAAAAATTTCAAAAGACCTCTCTTAGTGTAGTATAAGTCAGCTTTTTATGCATAATATAAAATATATCCATATAGATTTCATAGCTAGTACTAAAAATCGGTAAGACATAGTTTCTGTTCTTCAGGAAATATACTCTGGAAGGGTCTGTCAATACACAAATGATTCGAATATGATATCGAAATTTACAATTGCTTAACAGAGGCAAAATGGATGCAATTTTGAGGTATAAAAGGGAGAGATTATGGATCTAGGAATGGAGAGTCAGGAATTGAGCTGGGTCTTGGTTCAGAAGCACCGTACTTAGTACTACCCAAAACTCCTGAAGGCTGGCTCCCATATCCAGTGTCTGCTGTTGTGAGCGCATGACCCTGGCACTGTAATGCTGTACCCTAGAGACAAAAGGAACAACTGTCCCACGTGCCGAGAGAGAAGAAAAAGATCTTAGTGTATAAACGTTGCCTCACCAGTGCAGCTAGATAGCGGAGCACCTTGTTGTCATTCACCAACATTTTAATGATGTCTTTCCTGGGAGCTTTGGGAATGAGAGCAAAACAGTTCTGAGCAGAATCTTCAATTAGCCCATAGCCATTATATGGAGGTAACTCCTGGAGAGAAACAAGAAGGAAGCAGTGAGGTTATTGGTGTTAACGTCGCACAAGAGATCACTGTGAGTGTTTTCTTCAAAGTCAGCTCAGAAACACTTATCCAAAAGCAACTTTTGAGGACTGCAAATTCATGGCTAGCCTGGTTATATAATTAGATCTTGTCTCAAAAATAAATGAATAAACATCCCATTCTTAACAAGTCACAAGACATATAAAAGAACCAGGCAATTGGTACATTAAAGGGGAAAAAAAAAGCAACAGAGATTTTCCCTGGGAAAGATCCCAGGGAGGGTATGCTTTAAAACAACTACCTTAAAAATGCTCCAGACAGTTGTTTAGCTTGAACTGTTTAGGGGGCCTCCAGGCAGTGGGATCGGGATCCGTCCCTGGTGCATGAGCCGGCTTTTTGGAGCCCAGTGCCTATGGTGGGACACTTTGCACAGCCTTGGTGCAGGGAGGAGGGGCTTCGACCTGCTGACTCCCCATGGGAGACCTTGCCCTGGAGGGGGCTGGAATGAAGGGTAGGTTGAGGGGAAAGACTGGGGAGTGGGAGGAGGGAGGACAGGGGAATCTGTGGTTGATATGTAAAATAAATAGAAAAATCTCTTAATAAAAAAAAAGAAAAAGATTAAAAAATGCTCCAAGAGGGCCAGCCCACAGGGTGGGGCTGGGGGCGAAGGGGCAGCACTTGCCAAAGAAGCCTCCCGACCTGAACTTGAACTCTAAATCCACAGTGGAAACAGAGAACCAACACCCAAAAGTTCTCCCCTGACCTCCACATATATACCATGGTGCACACACACACACATACACACACACACACACACACACACACATACACACACACATACACACACACACACACACACACACAATTTTTTTTAATGCTCAAAGAATTAGAGGGAGATATGAAAAATCTCAAGAAAATAAAGTATAAAAAAGTGAAATATAAATCAAGACACAGAAAACCTAAACTAAAACCAAAATTAAATTTAAAAAGGGTCATTGAGCTGGCCCAGTAAGTAAAAGTGCTCACTGACAACCTGAGTTCAATCCCCAGAACCCACAGCATACAAAGAGAGAAACATTCCCACCAAATTGTCCCCTTACCTCCATTTGTATGCTGTGTGAACATGCACAAAATAAATTATAAATGTCAATTAAAGAAATTATGGAGCTGAAAATTAAAATGAACTAAAATGAAAATCTCACTCTTAGGATTCAAAAACAGATTTGAGTAAACAGAAGAATTAATGACTCCAGAAGCCAGGTGTGGCTGTGCATGTCTGTCATCCCTTCGCCTGGAGGTACTGACAGGAAGGTCAGAAGTTCAAGGACAGCCTTGGCTACATAGCTAGTTCAAGGATGGCTTGGGCTATATGAGACTCTTGACGGGGCTTGGAGGGAAGGAAGAAAAGAAGGGAGGGAGGGAGGATGGGAGGAAGGGAGGGAGGAAGGAAGCAAGGGTGGATTCCTGAAGTTAGGCTAATGCAAACTATTCACTCTGAGGAATATAAAGACTGAAGAAAATCCCACGGATGCTCTGTGGGACCAACATAAGCATCACATCTCGTAAAAAGAGGAGAAGAAAAATGGGGGAGAGAGTGTGTCTGAAGAAAGTATAGTTTACATTTCTTCAACCAGCTGAAAGACATGAATAAACATATACAAAGAGCCTAAAGATGAGTTCAGAGACTCATGTTGTCAGACACACAATAACCAAATGTCCCAATGAGAAAGAGAATCTTGAAAGTGGGAGAGACTTGCCTAGTCACACACAATAGGATTATCAGCAGATCTCTCCCTAGTGACTTTGGAGACCACAGGCAGTGGGCCAATGCATCCAATGGGCCGATCGTAAAAGGAAATAAAGCACGACAATGGGGAAATCTATACATAGCAAAGCTGTCCTTCAGAAACGAGGGACAAATCAAGATATTTCTAAATGAACAAAATCTGGGAGAGCTAGTTACCACTGCATCTGCCTGGCAAGCAGTGTGCCAGGGAGTCCTTCCAAGTTAAGCAAAGGGGTAGGACACTAGACGCTATCTAAAGGGTTCCGTAATGGTGAATACACAGAGCTTAACTGAGAGACATTGCAAACTAATCTACAAATAAGTGTTCTTATAATTTTGGGTTGTGATACCATAATTTCTCTGTCATGTAATTTAGGAGAGCTAAAGGTATTGCTAGGTAATAGAGGACTTGTCTACCATGTGCAACATCCCAGCTTTGGTAGCTACCATTGAAAACAAGACAGAACAAAAGATAACCTTCATGATATGGGAGTCCAATTGACTTGAAGTGGGGAAACCACTTGGATCTACAAAATATGCTTTGGTTTAATACCACTGCACTAGGTACTTTAACGTCATTAAGATAGTATGCTGTGTGCATTTGAACATAATTTAACATGGAAAAAATTAAAACATTTTAAAAAGTAATATAGCTTTGCTGTAAGAATCAAAATTAGAGCCGCACAAGGACTATCAGAAGGAAGTTCTCTGGTCATCCCCTTGCTCTACCTTCCCATTCCCACAAAGAGAAACCAGTGCCCACAAATGCTATGGCAGCTGTTTCCAACAGCTGTTTCTCAGCCTTTATAAACAGAGGTTATGTACAGAAATGTAGATACTTATTCACTTAAAATACTCTATGGACATTTTCCATGTTAATATGCATGGACTTACTTTATCTTTTATGGGCCTTACAATTTTCTACTAGTATGGATAGATGTATTTTGTCAACCTCATTCTTCATCCTGCACAAAACATGTATTCCTTTATAGTCCTCAAGGTGTATTTTGTAGACCAAAGATAAACAATGTTCTAAAGAATTAAACAGCACTTCAGAAAGGTGATTCTACCTGTCTTTCCTCTCAACAGTCTACAAGAATTGCATTTTCAAAGAGACAAACACTAGGCACTAAAAATCTTTAAAACTGAGCAGACTATAAAACCTCATTATTGTTGCTCTGTATCTTTGATTATAACTAGACTGCGGGTGTTTTCGTACGGTGATGGGCTCTTTGTACTTCCTCTTTTGTGAGCCTCTATCATAGAGAACTCACTCTTTTTTTATTGAGTTCTTTCCTCCATTTTCCACATCGTTTTCTTAGTGCACTCGGACTTCTGTTCCATTACCTGTTTTACAGGAGGTGGCTCATGCTTGGTCACATCGATGCGTGGTAAATCGGGCATTCCAAACTTGTCTTTGTAGTACTGTCGGGTGAACTGATCACAGTCGTAAATGAAGAAAGTCCTCCCGAGGATGGTGAGGGACTTTCCCACGATGAAGTCCTTGGCAGTGTACCACTCCAGCACCTCTTGATCGGAGATTTCCAGCACACACTGAGGGAAGTTCTCTAATAGGAGATGGGGTTAGCGGGACAAAGGAAAGAACAGAAGAAGAAAGCTGAACGTAAGAGCTGGGTATCCTTGATGGCTGGCTCTGGTTCAGGGTTGAGTACCCACTGATTTGTCAAAGGAATATAAGGCTGTATATGTCAATCTTTGCAAAATACACAAATAGTATGACAGATATTTTTCATGAAATCTCTCTTCTACATTCAGCTAGCACTATCATCAAAAGCCTCCAAGATCCACAGAATTACTACTTGGTCATATGAGACATGTAAGAGAGTTAGCTCTGGAAGGGACCAAAGTCACTGGGTTCTAATTCGCCACCCAATTTCCCACACATCCAACAATTATTAGGTCTATCTGTATACAAAGTGCACTGCTAACTACTGAGGCTACATTCATCTGTTGGCCAAGTGTCTTTTTCAAAAAAATTTTGCATGTTTTTATTTATTTATTGGAGGGAGTGCGTACCATGGCAAACACGTAGAGGTCAGAAGATAACTCTGGGGAGTCAACTCGCTCCTTTTACCATGTATGCCTCCATCAGGGACTAGATTCTAGCTGTCAGGCCTAGTGACAAGCACCTTTACCTGCAGAGCCATCCTGTCAGTCCTGTATGCCTTGTTTTTAAAGATGTAACTATTCATTCAGGTTGATTTTCTATTCTTAATTGGGTCACATGTTGTTTGTCCATCTGTCTGTCTGTTTTTGCTATCGAGTATTTTCGCTTTAGTTCTGCAGGTATTTTGGATACTAATCCCCTGCAGAAGTCTAGTTTGCAGATATTCTTTCGCCATCCTATATGTTGTCTCCCCAAACTTTCTGTGTTTCCTTTGTAGCACAGAAGCTTTTTAACCCCATAATCCCATTGGTATAATTTGGTTTTGTTTCCTAGGCTTCTGGGATCTTGTAAAACAAATTCTTGCCCTTTCCTGTCTTAAACCATTGTCTCCTGTTTGTTTCAGGTCTTGCGCTCACATCATTACTCTCTTTTGAGTTAACTTTTGTAACTGGTAAAAGTGAGTAGCCATGCCTTGTTTCCCATCTTAGAGAAAAAAATGTAGCTCTTCCTCCTTCAGAATAATGCCAGGTTTATCATACATAATCCATATTGCATTGAAGCACATTCTGTCTAAATAGAATTTGCTCAGTGATTTTATTATGAAAAGCTATTGAATCTTATACAATGCATTTTCTGCAACTACTGAGATAGTCCTGTGGTTTTAATGAAGGACTTTATACTACTAATTCAGTCTTGGGGCTTGTTTTGGTCTGTTCATTAAAAAAAAAAATTCTTATGCTGATCCTGTCTTAGAAAACTTGCATTGTCTAGGAATCTGTCCATCTCTTCTAGGTTACCCAAGTTTTGGTGTATAGGAGCTCATAATGATCTCTAATGAGCTTTAAACAATATTTATTTTCTTTCTGATTACATGCATGTATGTGTGTCTGTGGAGAGCAGAGGTGTTGGGTCCTGGAACTGGAATTACAGTTGTGAGTCACTCTGCATAGGCACTGAGAACTTAGCCCAGGTCCTCTGCACAAGCAGTGTGCACCCTCAACTGCTGAGCCATCTATCTAGCCTGTAGTGAGCTTTATCCTGCTGTGGTATCTAGTGTAATTTCTCCCTTCTTATCGCTGATTTTGAGTCTTCTCTCTCTCCTTAGTCCAGCCACGAGACAGTCAACTTTCTTCGTCTTTTTGGAGAACAAACTATTTTAATGATCCTTTGTGTTTTTTCTTTTTATCCATTTCATTTAGTTTTGCTCTTCTCTCTCTCTCTCTCTCTCTCTCTCTCTCTCTCTCTCTCTCTCTCTCTCTCTCTCTCTCTCCTCTCTCAGTTAAGGGTTGGTTTGTTCCTGGTTTTCTATTTCTCTGGCATACCTTGATTGCTTATTTGAGATCAGCATGAACAGAGAGCATGCAAAAATGGTTGTCCATCTCCCCACATCTCTACCCAGGGTAAAGATAGGTCTAGACACTTCAGCCACACATCCTACCCTATGTCCAAGCTCAAAAGTTCTTTGCCTATACCTGGGCAGAATCATCACAGTGGAACCAGCCCCAGACTCCTAAATCACAAATATGCAGCTTTTTAAATGAATATCAACTATGGATACTAAGAGTGAATTTTACTTTATGCAAATGTTGTTATAGAATCTAATTTTAATCTCTGTTTTTACACTGCCTAATAATGCTTCTTAAGACCTAACCATTTGCTTTTTGTATAAATCTTGTTTACTGTTTCCAATTTCTATATGGAAATCAAGATATAAATCTGGGCAAGGTGGCACACATCTTTAATCCCAGTAAGATCCATGCCAGTCAAGGTTATCTAGTGAGACATTGCCTTAAAAAAAAAAAGTAGTTGACCCAAGACTCAAAGGCCGGAAGCATATGATGAAATACATTGTATAATCGGTGCTGCATAGGCATTAGGGTATCGGCCTGCAGTCCCAGTTAACCAGGAGGCTGAGGCAGGGGTGAAAGAACAAGGCCAGGCTGGGCTGCAGAGTGAGGTGAAGACCAGCTTTGGACATTTAGTGAGGCTCTGTCTCAAAATAAAAAATACAAAGAGGGCTGGGGCTATAGCGGAGTGGCAAAATGCTTTGCTGGCATGCACCAGACCCTGGGCTTAATCCCCAGTACCACGGAGACAAACAAGCAAGTCTGACACTAAATGGGTTCCATTGAGAAGCCTTGCTCTACCTGTCTTTAAATGAATCACCTGTTATATGTTTTGTTTTGTTTTGCTTTGCTTTGCTTTCATCTGTTAAGTCACTACTTCTAGAGTGTCCAGGAGGCATGCCTGGACCAAGAGGCAAATTAGACAGGAAAGTTGTAGAAAAAAAAAAAAAAAAAATTGTTCAAACCTAAGAAAGCTCTGACAGAGCCAAGTACAAAAGAGTGACCGCACTGACTACTAACTCCCTAGGACCCCCTCCCCCCCAAACCTGCCAAGTAACAGAGGCCACACTGAAACTTACTTGCATTCTCCACCAAAATCTTGGGCATGTGCTGGCGGTTCATGAGGAGTGGGAACGGGTCTCGTCCGTTGTTCCGTTCATGGACCTCTCGAATCTCCACTGTATCGTCCATGAGGTAGTAGTGAATGATGTAGTGCCGGCATTCCCCGAACAAGCTATCCGTGTCATCCCAGATGGCATAGAATCGAAGAACCTTTGAGGAGTCCAAAGTCATGACTTAAGTTTCTAAAACAGAGTCTTAACTTCACTATGACATGTGTCTATCAGACAGTGATGAATAGCAGCTGAAACACTTTCAGAGAGTAAATTTAAAAAAAAAAAATCAAAGATAGGAAAATATCCAAAATCATGTACTATGTATTAGCAGCCAAAAAGAATAGTACAAGGCTTCTAAGTTTGGGCCAAGACAGGAAAGCTAACTTTGGGCCCAAATATTATTAGTCTTGGATAGAGAAGCTGAATAAAAAAGAATAGTAGGGTTGCCTCTAAAGGTAATTTATGTGTAGTAACCAAGATATTTGGTAAACTGTGTATATAGAACTGGTGTGGAAAGAATTCTCAATAATGAGCCCATCTTTCTTTTGGTACCATAAAAACACATCCACTAGTAATAGGATGGACAGAATCTTCCTAATTTAAAGTCAGAACAGAAAGCCACTTGTAATCTCAGTACATGGGATGCAGAGGCAGGAAGAACACCAGTTCAAGCCCAGCCTAGGATATATAGCAAGTTTGAGGCCAGCCTGGGCTATTTAGTGAGACCTTGTCTCAAAACATACAACACAAAATAAAGTCTGGTGTGGTGCACACCCTTAATCCTAGAATTCTGGAGGCAGAATTCACAGAATTTTGGTGAAATTGAAGCACTCCCTCCCCCATTGAGAGCTCTGAGCCAGCCAAAGCTATATAGTGAGACCCTGTCTCAATAAAACAAGCCAAAAAATAAGTAAAAATAAAAATAAACAAAATCTCAATCCCAAGTCTATGCTAACACTGGGTAGAACTTTATGAAGAAAAAGAAGTCAAGCTTTCAGGAAATTAAGACAAAAATTTCCAAGTAATCTGTTATTTTTTCCCTTTATCAGTGAAGGAAGATTTAGATCTACTTCTCCACTGCAGCTCACAGGTGGAAATCTGGGAAGAGTCAGAAAACACTCAGAACATTCTGTTCCCTAACACTAATGCAGTATTCAGCAGAGATGCATTTGAGATGGGGTTCCTGGGAAATCAACGAGCATAACTATTTTAATTAACTACTTTATTTTATTTTAATAGCTATTTACTATCAGAACATGTAACAGCTGTAAAATTTCCCCCAAATTCATCTAAGCCTGCCTAGAGGATTCTGTGAGATTAACAGAATCTCACAGAATTGGGGGCTAGTGTGCCAGCTGGTTTTTATGTCAACTTTATACAAGCTAGAGTCATCAGAGAGGAGGGAGCCTCAGTTGAGAAAATGTCTCTAAAAGATCTGGACTTAGTCAAGCCAATAGGACATTTTCTTAATCAGTGATTGATTCTGGAGGACCCACCATGTTATGGATAGTGCCACTCTTAGGCTGGTGGTTCTGGGGTCTATAAGAAAACAGGCTAAGCAAGCCATGAGGAACAAGCCAATAAACAGCATCCATCCATGGCCTTTGCATCAGTTCCTGCCTCCAGGTTCCTGCCCTGTTTAGTACCTACCCTGACTTCCTTCCATGATGAACAGTGATGTGGAAGTGTAATCTAAACAAACCCCTTCCTCCCCAGGTTGCTTTGGTCATGGTGTTTATCACAGCAATAGCAACCCTGACTAAGACAGGAGAAAAGAAATGGGGTGGGGGGGTTGAAATAGAAAGAGAGAAGCAGATAGATGCATGTGGCTCAGGAATTACTTTACCATGTGAACATAGACAGGGATTCACAAGATAATGCCACAAGCTCCTTTATATCTCTAATAATAATGCTGAGGGCCTGCTAGACGGCCCATCAGGTAAAGGAACTTGCTACCAAGCCCAGCAACCTTGGTTTAATCCCCATGATCCACACAACAGAATGAGAAAACCAATGCCCAGAAACAGTCCTCTAACCTTCTCCAGTAGGCTATGGCACATACAACATACATTTACACATCCCCTAATTAATAAAATGTAGTAAAATTTTAAGATAGTAAAAAATAGAAATCTAGGTATTGACATACTTTTCGCCCTACAGGAAACCACTATATGCCAATGGTTAAATTATACCAAAACATCTTTCCAATAAACACACATCCACACTCAAACAGGAGTAAACATACTCTATTACGTTGCTTACTTGCTTGTCAAAGGTGAGAAATTGCTTCAGCTGGTCAAAGTCTGATGGGGTGACGAATTTACAAACAGGCTCTTTCCGGAGTTCAGTGTAAGGGTCAAGAGCCATCTTCTCTGGCGGATTTAATTCAATTCCTTGACTTTTCAGAAATTCCTAAAATTTCAGAATTAATGTCAACATCCTTCTGAACATTTTAAATGACATAAAATAATGTTCTGAAAATAAGTGTGATGGAAGGAACGACTTGTTGACAGATTGGGCATGTCTTAGAGAGGCTATCTCCAAGGACCCACCTCTACAGACAATAGCTGATAACTGCCCGAGGCATTCTTTATTATATATATGTTAAGCTAGTCGGAAGGCATTATGGTAAGATAACTAGGCATCTTAAATATGAACTTACATCAATCAAGTTAGGGGCCTAGCAGCAAAATTCTGGCATTGTTTGAAGACAAGCATCTGATTTCACAAAACATGTGTTTTACTTTTGCTATGGAGGCAAGTGCACCCAGGGCCAGGTTAATATGGAATAATGTTCCCCCACGATCTAATTCACTTAAAATAAGTATATAATTACTTTTTGAAAATCTAAGACAAAGTTGGCATTGGTTTCCTGATGTTTATACTCCATACAAAAGAAAGGTGCATAAGTGCACACTCACACGAATACTAACCTGCTTAGTAACTCCCACCCACAGTCACCAGTGTCCTCCCCATCCACTAGTGATGTGATGAAACGGACCCCACCAGCCAGAATGCTGCTGCGGCATCCCAGCCCACAAAGAACATACTATACCTGTGTGAACTGGTCACAGTCAACAACTCGAAAAGTCTTGCCATAAATTGTGATGTTGATTCCCCGATTGAGGTCTTTCCAATGGTAATGGTCTCCCACGTCGTTCTTGGCTAGCCGCTGGCGTTTGATTAGCTTGCCTTGTGGGATCCCAGAGTTCTCCACAACCGGCTCTACGACGGACATGCTGTCATCTTCTAGATAGTAGTAAATGTTCACTTGGCGGATTCGATAGTGCTCCTCGGTTGATATAGGGACATCTTCTTGGAAGTAGGCGCTAAACTTCAGCACCTGTAACGCACAAGAGAAGGGTTTTAATTATCATCCGAGAAACACAAACTACTGTCCTTAAAAGAGAACATTACAGGAAAAGTTGAACACCAACCCGCCGTAGACTCCTTGGGCAGCATCTGAAAAAGTACCCTCACTGTGTTCAGAAGCATGGGCATGATACATAGACCAAAGCTCAGTCCTCCGAGGAGTGTTCATTCAGTGTGAAGTCAGAATGGCTTATTGAGTATACGTTCAAAAATACATTAAAACATACGTATTGTGGGATTACTTTCCATTTCTGCTACTTTATTTTATTTAGTGTTTCTGTTCAGAGAGACGAGGCATTAGAATTATGTTCTAGGTAGTCAAAAGAGTTTACCCAAACCTCTACTTAAGTAAGGGAGAATGGAGGAAAATAAGATCCTTAAATCAAGACACGTATGTGTCTTAATCAATGAGAACATAAAAGTACAGGTTTTTAAAAAGTAGAAAATCAAGGTAAAAACCAAAAATAACCGGCTACTGCTTAATAAAACTAAGAATATAAAGGAGAGAAGTCCTTAAAATTCCAAAGAGAAAGATGAAAGGGACACGTTCAGTGATGTATTTGAAGAAAAAGAATAGAGGAAAAGAACAATTTTCAAGTAATAATTTGAATTAAATGCAAAAAAAAAAAATTCTAAAGGAGAACACCACTCTAGTAATGCAGAGGAAATAGGGTGATTTTGAACCACAGATTTATAAATATATGTAACATTAAAGCCAGAATTCATCAGCTGGTTCCATGTCACTACTTCTACAAAAGAAGAAACTTAGAATCCAGACTGGTGAAGTGGCTTTTCCTGGCCATCCATGAGCCGGAGCTGGGACCAAAACTCTACTGGGCCCTTGCGGTCTTCACACACTCCGTCACCTCCTAGATGATGGAGGCTATGGTGATTCAGAGGAGGAACCAGTATGGGAAAAGTGGTCCAGTAGTACTTCAAACTGACAAGTGTTAAATGGGAGGGATGAGAAAGTTTTAGATGAAGCTGAGAGGAAAAGGGCAGGATTCCATGCAATGGTGACAGAAGGCAGGGGAAGGGAACTCGGGAGTGATGGGCATAGCGTGGAGGCCTAGTGCCAGCCCTTCTGAAGAAGAGGTCTGCAATAAGAAGTGTGTGTCCACAATGCAACAGCAGCAGGAGCCTGACTGGACGGATGGTGGGTATGGGGGTGTGGGGCAGTGGAAACCAGATGAGGTACTGAGGAAAATACAGTGTTAGCGGCACAGCTGTAACCCTATAGAAAGGTAAATACAGGGAGAAGACGGCCTTCACAATGTGCATGGCAAGGTGAAATTTGAACATTTTAATTTACGTGATAGCACAAGCTGATGCTGTAGGATTAATTTAAGACACTGGGCTGAATTAGGGGAATGGAATTGGTATTAAAGAGTAGACAAGCCAGGCAATGGTGACGCACACCTTTAATCCCAGCACCCGGGAGGCAGAGCCAGGCGGATCTCTGTGAGTTCAAGGCCAGCCTGGGCTAGAGTGAGTTTCAGGACAGGCACCAAAGCTACACAGAGAAACCCTGTCTCAAACACCAAAAAAAAAAGAAAGAAAGGAAGAAAGAAAGAAAGAAAGAAAGAAAGAAAGAGAGAGAGAGAGAGAGAGAGAGAGAGAGAGAAAGAAAGAAAGAGAGAAAGAAAGAAAAGAAAAGAAGAAAAAAGAAAAGAAAAGAAAAAAGTTATTGTCAAAGGTTGTTAAATTTTGGGAGCTGGAGAGATGGCTCAGAGGTTAAGAGCACTGACTGCTCCTCCAGAGGTCCTGAGTTCAATTCCCAGCAACCACATAGTGGCTCACAATCATCTGTAATGAGATCTGGTGACCTCTTCTGGCTTGCAAGGACACATGCAGGCAGAACACTGTATATATAATAAATAAATAAATAAATCTTAAAAATAAAAGACTAGACAAGGATGACTTGAGCGTTTTGGCCCCGAGACAGGGTTCCGATCACGTTGGCAAGGGTGGACGAGATGTTGGCAGAGCACATCAGAGGGGAGAGGTGTGAAAAGATAAAATGAGCAGCTCCATTTTTGACATGCTTAGTCTGGACTGGGTATCGGGGAGGTAGCAATAGGCAGCGACACATGCATACGTGCAGGGGACACCTAAAGTTCATAAGGACACAAGGACACTTGTCAAAAGAGTGAGCGGAGAGATGAGGACCAAGACTGAAACTGGGGCCATAGCCATCTTCCTCAACCACCCGCTCTCTAACCTGGAACGATGGCATGTGTGTAACAACAGGACCTTGGACTCCGAATGGGAGCTGATACTTGGACTTGTGTTAGAAAGGCCATACAAGTAGGAATTTATAATTTATAATTTATAATTTGCTACTTTAAAAAAATACAAGAGATAGCAAATTCATTTAATTTTAGATTCACTTACTCTATGAATGTTTTATTTGTGTGTCTGCTGAGTCACCTGGCACTCGGGTTACAGATAGCTGTGAGCCACAATATGGGTCCTGGGAATCAAACCTAGGTCTTCTGCAAGAGCAACACGTGTTCTTAACTGCTGAGCCATCTCTCTAGCCCCTCCAGTTCTTAAGAATATACTTTTTAGCCCCTAGCATATGATCAGTGTAGACTAATCCTAGTCTCCTATCTTGGCACATCTACAAATGAACTGTTATTATAGGAAAGTTTCATAAAAATTTAGAAAGGCTAAATAATGCACACACCTTAGTTCTTGCTTTATAGTAATTTTATTACCTTCAGATTCTTATTTTAAACTTTATTTTATTTATTTATGTGTGTAAGTGTGTGTGTGTGTGTGTGTGTGTGTGTGTGTGTGTGCGCGCGCGCGCGCGCGCGCATGTGCAGGTACCTGTGGAGGACAGAAGAGGGCATCACGGTCCCTCTGGAACTGTAGGTGGTTTGGTTGTGAGCCACCATGTGAGTGCTGAATTGAACTCATATTCTCTGCAAGAGCAGCCAGTGCTCCTAACCACTGAACTCTCTCTCCAGCCCACTGACTGTCCATTTTAAAAACCATTTGCCTCTTCTCTTATTAAGAATAAAGAGTTCTAGGCCCCTATAAGGAAGCAACTGATAATAATGTTAACACAGAAAGTTCTTAACGGGTGGTTAGGATAACATCAGCTGTGCTAAGCAGGATGAGAGTGTGATAACATGTAGAAAGGAAGGGAAAATAATATTTAGATACTCTGCTTAAAAATATCTTTTCACTGAATTTTACAGTGGCCTTGGCTCCTAGTAGTGTGTTCAAACCTCCTGAGCTTGTAGAGATCATGTTGCTTATTTGAACTTTGAAAATGATAAAGGAAACAAAAGAGAAATACTTGGCTTGGCATCTCATTGAATGTGGGGAGAAAATGTCAAGAATGAATGCTCAGAATCCAAACTGAGAGAGCAGATCTAGTGGTTCTCGGGGCTGGGTAATGGTGGGAGTCAAAAAAAAAAAAAAATGTAGAAGCTAGGTGCAAAGAACAGCTCACCCACATGAGGATTTCCTACTCTCTGGAGCGGCCTGTGGCTAAGGTCTGGACTTCAGTGAGGTCAGAGCTGAAAAGAAATACTGACAGTTGTCTGCACTGAGGAGACAGTTGGAGTCACAAAAGTGGGCGAGATCTCCTAAGAAGGGACATTCAAGAATGAGCACAGAAACTTGCAAACACTTGCACCAAGGAGTCAGGGAAAACAGAAAAAGAGCCACCTGACAGACAGGAGTGGGAAACTATGAGAGTGAATAATCATATGTACAGGCAAAGCAGAGCCTGGGAAGGAAGGGAGGAGTCAGAGAGAGAGATGGAACAGGGCCGTGGACGCCTGTCCAAACTCAGAGAACAGGGAGGGTACCACTGTTGTCTTTGAGAAAGAGTCTGGGACTCAAGGACTGGATAACATTATCTTCTTAAAGGAGTCATAGGCAGAAGGGGTTTTGTTGTTTTGTAATAATATGAACTTTACTAGAGAAAAACAGTCACTAGTGTGTTTGAAATAGAAATAGCGCCAATGATGAAAGGGTGGATGAATGAATGAATGAAATCTTGTAAAAAAAAAAAAAAACCATAACCGACAAACAGATGGAGACGTTTTCCTGCTGTATTGACTCCATAGAGGCTTAGGACTCACTGTTGCAGGATAGGTAGGACACAGAGCAAACGCACATCGTGCAGCATGAATGCGGGATTTGGAATTCAGGCGACTTTTAACTGTATTTGGAAAATATTCTGGGGAAGTCTACAGGGAATTATTTTCTGTAATCTGCTTCCTGCCCAGAGAAGGCCTTTTCCAAGGCCCAGTTCCACTCGCTGTCTGTGACTAAGGGTTGAGGCATCTGAACAATTTTCTCTCAGAGTACTCAAGGAATTCTGTAGTTTACTGATAACGTTTCTGCAAGTGGTCAAGTCTTAGACATCTGAAGTCAAGGGGTACCCTGAAATCCCAGACGACAGATACCTTTTTGTCAAAGGCCACATGAGCAGGAACAAACTCCGCAGGAGGGGGCGGCCTGGGTGGCCCATAGGTTAAGACGGGTGCTTTGTTGGCCAACTCATCCAGCTCAGCCTGAGAGAGCTGGTTGTAGTGGAGCCGGTCTCCGCCTATGCCCACGGTCGGACGTCGGGTAACTGCATAGCCATTCCTGTAGCCGAGCGTCTGGCTTCTGTGGAATGCTGTTTTCTGTAGGAAAGATTTATGCCATTAATAACCTCAAACAAACCTTTAAAGTAAAACAACTAACTTCCTAAATTATCACAGCTCAAAACTTTTGCTTTAAAAATACATTTTAAAATTATGTGTAGGTGTGTAGATGTGTGCATGTGAGTGTAAATGCCCTCCGATTCCCTGGACCAAGATGGCTATGAGCCACCTGATGTCGGTGCTGAGAATTGAACCCGGGTCCTCTGTAAGAACAGTTCTTGCTCTTAAAGGCTGAGCAATCTCTCCAGCTCCAAATGTTTGCTTTTCAGCACCATAAAATGTACATCAAAACGTTTCACTGCATTAAAAGTTTTTTTTTTTAAAAAAAAAAAAACTTATTTATTTATTTTCTATCCCAGCCTCAGTTTCCCCTCCCTCTTTCCTCCCAGTCCCTCCCCCCCTAAAATGGCATTTAAACCGGAACACTTGGTCGGGAGAAAGGAAGGAAGTAGAAGCTACCCAAGGCAAAAAGAAAACAACCCTGCTCTGTGATGTCTGGCTTTTTTTTTTTTACCTCTACCACACCATTTCATCTATACTCTTTTTTATTTTTATCTTTATTTTTTCTGATCTTGTTTTCCTTCTTCTCTTGGTGGTCATGAACAATAGCCTTAGAGGATCTGGTTTTCTGAATTTTAATTTTACCTCCAGCAACAGCCCTCCTTACTATACTGACACATTCATATAAGTCTTTGGAAAGCGGCTTGCCAGCATATTTGGAAACATCCGGTAATCCTGCCCTTATGTACTGATTTTTAAAGATACATCCCAAAATTACGGGAAAGAGTGATCTGCTTGAAGCTGATCATAATGATGGCAAATATGTGTGTATATATGATGCTTAAATGTTGGAAATCATGTAAACAACAAACATAAAGAAAAAAGGAAATGATGGGAATTTCACTCACACGATTACGATGGAGGGATTAAAATGGTTTTAAATACTATGCATCAGCCTGGTGAAGTACTTACAATTTATTAAAACAAAAAAGAGCATCATGTAAAATTATAAGCATGCAAACTGGATTTGGTAAACATTTTGTATTCTGGATTTCTGGATTTTGTTCATTTTCTGCAATGAATATACATTTGCTTGTCATTGGAAATGTAAAAGATTAATTAATTTAAATAAAGGGACAGTGAAATTTAAGTTATATTAATTCAGTGGGTTTTGTGTTCTTTTTTTTTTTTTTGGTTTTTTGAGCCAGGGTTTCTCTGCGTAGCTTTGCGCCTTTCCTGGAGCTCACTTGGTAGCCCAGGCTGGCCTCGAACTCACAGAGATCCGCCTGGCTCTGCCTCCCGAGTGCTGGGATTAAAGGCGTGCGCCACCACCGCCCGACAAGGTTTTTGTGTTCTTTGTGGGGATATTTTTTAATTACATATGTAATATAGTTATGTACTATGCATCTATGATTTATAAATAATCATACATTTTATTTTTATTAAAAATAAAAAGATTTCTTCCAAGTCCAGCCTACTATCTTTCAAGGTCTGTACTACCATCAAAGGAAGAGCAGCACGGACTTCTGCTAAAAGGTTTATGGAACACAGACCTTTCTTTAAGGGTCCTGTGTTCTGGGTTCCAAGTCAGTTGGCAGGAGCTTCCCTGGATTCATAACACACTGACATAGAATAAGATGTACTGAGCTGGGCAATGTGCATGGCGTCAAGTTCCTCTTTGCAACCCCTAAAGACAGGCAATGTCACTAGAGGCTGAGGGTGTAGCTTGGTGACGGTGTGCTTAGCATGTTCAAAGACCGAGGCTCGATTCTCAGCACCAAAAGAGGGGAAGAGGGCTGAGAGGTGGCTTGGTAGGTAAGGACTACTTTCCACCAAGACTGACCACCTGAATATGACCCGTGGAACCCACATGGTTAAAGGAGAAAACTCCCAGACATTGTCTTATGACTTCTACACACGTTCTAGGGCAACTCCTCCCCCACAAATTATGAAATAAAACATCAATAACTTAAGTTCATTTTCTTTGTGGTTAGAAGATGTCTCTAGCATCAGTCAACTATATCATGGGGCACCCCAGGCAAGGCACCCCTCAGGCCTCCCACCCTTCTTATTTATTAGGGTTCACCTTCTGGCCACGTTTTCTCTGGAGTTACAACATGCCTGCACTGATGAGGACGCGGTGGCCACACTTTTTAAAATTTCAAGTACGGATAATTAGTCACTCAGTATACTTCATGTGAAGTATGTCCAAGGCAGTTCATCTTCCCATATAAATATTTAAAGTCTGGCATTTCTATCCACACCTCTGCAATCTCCCAAATCAACTCAACTCTGCCTTGTGGGTAACCCACACTCACCCACACCGAATGTGTAAGCTGATTCTGTACAGCATAGGAAAATGTCGACAACGTTTAAATGATATAAAATAAAAAAAGCTCATTGAAACAGAAAATCTATGGTGCTAGCCAAGCACAGTGGCTCACACTTTTAAGCCCAGCACTTGAGAAGCTGTGGCTGGAGGCCATTTCCAGTTTGAGGGCAGCTTAGGATACATAGTGAACTTCAGGCCAGCCGGGCTAAAAAGCAGAGAGACCATGTCTCAGACAAACAAACAACAGAGAAACACACTTAGGGAGTTTGTATCTTTAAAATAAATGGCCATGTTATATCTTAATGCAAGAGTAGAAAAGGGTCAGAATCCAAAGTCTCTCTACACTTGCAATTGAAATTGATGTCGCCTAGAAGACAAGTAGACTAAATAATTTTCCTTCAGAACTGTGAAATTTAAGGGTCTGAATGATTAAACTATACAAATCTAAACCACTACTGGCTCACCTATGTTCATCACCCTACTGAATCTCAATGTTAATTCTCCAGAACATGTGTGTGACTCTGTTAGAATTAGGACAAATGCTGAGTGCATTTAAGAGCTAGGGTTGAGGGTACTGCTCTGGCTTTGGTGACCTGACTGTAATCGTAGCACTCAGGAGCCCAGAGGATAAGTTCAAGTTCACCCCAAGCTATATAGTAAGTTTGAAGCCAACCTGGCCTACAAGAGACCCTGTCTCAAAATAAATGAATAAACAAATAGCTAAACTATGTCAAGAGGAAACCATGAACCCAGACTACCATTGCAGCTGGGCTTTGATCTGAGGTATTTTTATTGTGTTGGTGGTGGTGGCATGTTTTTTTTTTTTTTTCTGAGCATGTGTGTGTGTGGTGTGCACATGCCTGTTTGTATGTATGTGGGCATACATGGGATAGGCCGACGTTTACATGGGGAGGCTGTGCCAGATAAGGGCCAGTCTAGCTAACCAGTTAGCTTGGGTTCTCATGGGTTCTAGTGACCCAAACTCCACTGCTCACATGCGGGCAGCAAGTGCTTCATCCTCTGAGTCACCTTCCCAGCCTGGTTTACGCTTTCTTTTCATGCCGTTCTTGTTCTGTCTGATTTGGATTTGTTGTTTGGAGACAGGAACTGGCTATGTAGCCCAGGCTACACTCAAATTGACCATTCTTATGCCTTAGCTTCCCAAAAGCTGTGATCCAGGATGTGCACCACTACACTGGACTTGTTTTTATTTAATTTCATCTAGACAGTGAATAAAAACAGCCAGGGGTCGGGGAGGAGGAGTAAGATACAATCTGACATGCCTTTAACGGAGCATTGCTGGAGGTTGAGGTAGGTAGTTGTCAAGTTCAAGGCCAGTCTGGACTGCATACAAGATACAACAAACAACCCCATCCCCACCCCAACACACACAGTCTGAAAAGGAATCATATATATATATATATATATATATATATATATATATATATATATATATATACATACATACATACATACATACACACACACATAATATTAAGAATGTAAAACACAGGCTACGGAAAGAGAACACACCAAGTGGTCCATGCGGTGGAGGAAAGTGAGATGGGAGAAATACAAAGCAGAAAGGAGGAAGATCGGCACTCTTTAAAGAGAAACTACAAGGAAAACCAAGATGAGCTGGGGAGGGATTGAGTTCTAGAGAAGGCTGAAGCTGGAGAGAAAAGTGACCCGTAACTCAGAAGCTCAAGAGACTGGGGGAAAGACTCATTGAAAAGGAGTGCATAAAAAGGGTGAGTGTACACACAGGAAAGGGGGCTGAAAGGCAACGATCGTGAGGATTCAGAAGAGCTTGAGAATGAGGTTGCTAGGGAGAGGAGGTAGGAGAGGATGAAGGCAAAGAGGCGCTGAGTAGGGTAAGAATGCATCTGGGGAGAGGCGTGGGGACAGCCTGGGGTAATCGGGCCAGAAGGCAGGTAGGTGAGGCTGGAAAGTAAGAACAGGGTCGCAGTGGGGACCCAGAAGGTGTGTGGACTACCAAGAGGCCGAGCAAAGCCCGCAGAGGCTGCAGAGGAGGGCGGTGGAGTCTGAGCGATGGAGGAGAGCAGAGGCGCGCCGAGTGGAGAACCCTTCGGACCGGCCCTCACCGTGGAGTCCGTAAAGGACGAGCCCGGGAGAAAGGGCAGGCCGTGCACCGGGTTGGTCACCATCGCAGCCCTGCAGCCGCCGCCACGGTTGCCTTCTGCCGCTCGGGTTACCCTGGCAACAAACAGCATCCGCGGGCCTCTCCAGACTCCATGGTAACGCCAAACACTACGCGAGGGAGGGAAGAGGAGCGGGAGCGGGGAGTCGAGAGGAGGAGGGGGCCAGGTCTGCGCGTGCGCACAGGGCTCCGGAGGCTCCTGGCCACTGGACGTGGCTAATGGGTGTGTCAGAGGCGGCTCCGCCCCTTCCTTCCCCACCTCTTCCCTTCCTCCTCGACCCCACTCGGTGGCTCCCAGAGGATGCAGCCGAGGAGTTGTTTCTATGCAAGGTTGAAGAAGGTTGGTGTCCTCAGGCCTTGGCTTGCAGTGAGGTCGAGGGTTGGAAGACGTGCTTTTAGATGAGTTACAGAAGAGTTCCTCCACCGTTCCACGATGGTCCTTCCCAGAGCTCAGGAACTCTTTCCCAACTCTGGGAAAAGAGCTGCTGTCCTAGTTCACACACAACATAAATAGTTGCTCCCCAGTGAAAGCGCTAATGACTTCAAACTCATGCTTCTTGGGGCCGGGGCCGTGGATTAGATTATAACTGACTGCATTTCTATTGCTCAGACATGGTTTGGACACCCCACCACCACGCCCCACCCCGCACTTTCCCAATCCCTCCACGGCTTCCTGGTCCCCTCTCAGCTGTTTATTCCACCCTGGTTCCTGGAGGCTGTGTGCTGAGGTCTCAGAACTGTACTGAGTATCTGTTGACTACAGAGCAGGAGAGTACCCCTCTCAGTCCCTGCTTTATAGCTACAGAAGCAGTGGTATATCAGAGCCACAGAGAAAGAGCGCCCCTTCAAAGAGAGAAACTGAGTCACGAGAAAAGCAGTTAAGGGCAGTGAAATACTGCTGAGTCCAGCAGTCTCTGGACAACTTAATATTTTTCATTAAAAAAAAAAAGAAATGAGCCGGGCGGTGGTGACGCACGCCTTTAACCCCAGCACTCGGGAGGCAGAGCCAGGCGGATTTCTGTGAGTTCGAGGCCAGCCTGGGCTACCAAGTGAGCTCCAGGAAAGGCGCAAAGCTACGCAGAGAAACCCTGTCTTGAAAAACCAAGAAAAAAAAAAAAAGAAATGAAATGACCCCATTCATGAAACATCACCAGGAAAAGAAAGAAATCAAGAATCCAAGATGCCCAAGGGTTTGGATTCATTATGTCTCAAGTTTTCCCAGGAGTCTGATCTTCAAAACATGGTATTATGACCTATGAATTTAGAGACACGATAAGAATAGTAAGCCTGAGGGAGAAGACATAATTCAGCATCATGGGTCACTTGCTGCCACCAGTTCAAATGGCAGCTGTATTAGTCAGGCTTCTCTAGAAGAACAGAACTGATAGGATGAATCAGCACACACACACACAGAGAGAGAGAGAGAGAGAGAGAGAGAGAGAGAGAGAGAGAGAGAGAGAGAGAGAGAGAGAGAGAAAGAAAGATTTATTAGAGTAGCTTACAGGCTGTGGTCCAGCTAGTTTAGTAGATGTCTCAGTCGGTTCAGTACAATGCCAGAATCCCTTCTTTAAGTAGGGTCTAATGCCAGTGAAGGAATGGACTTGTTAGTAAGAGTGAGAGCAAGCAGGCAGAAAGCAAGCCCGCTTCTTCCACATCCTTTATATAGGCTGCCTGCAGAAGGTGTGGCCCAAATTTACAGTGGATCTTCCTACCTCAAAGATCCAGATTAGAAGTGGCTCTTCCCACTTCAAATGATTTAATTAAGAAAGATTCTTCACAGGTGTACCCAGTCACTTGGGTTTTAGTTAATTCCAGATATAGTCAGCTTGAAAACCAAGAATAGCCACCACAACGGCTTTGCCTTTATGACTGCTTACCACAGCCAATCTTTCTGTGGGTCATGAAGTTCCAGGAGCCAGAATAAGAACATAAGGCATCTAAAGCCATCACTGGTGACTATTACACTTAACCATAAAAAAAATCTTTTCTGGTACCTCTTCATTTCTCCTTACTACTGTTTCTTATTCTTGCCTGTCTGTGTCCACTTGTCTTCCTCCTCGTCATCATCTTCCTCCTCGTCATCATCTTCCTCCTCCGCTTCTCCTCCTCTTTCTCCTTTTTTTTTTTTTTTTTTTTTTTGGTTCTTGTTCTTTTTGAGACAAGGTCTCATTATATATCCCTTGCTGGCCTCTTGGAACTCTCTATGAAGACCAGGCTCACAAAGATGTGCCTGTCTCTGCCTCCTAATGATGGGATTAAAGGCATGCACCACTATTCCTAACATCAGTGCCTCCTCTTCCTCTTCCTCCTCCTCTTCTTCTTTGGACAGTCTTGGTTCTGTGTGCCACCATACCCAGCTCTTGTCCCTTTAAAAAAAATCCTCTTTCTCATTTCTTTTTCTTGTGTACTTTAGTTTAATTAGGACTCCACTACTATTTAATTAAAACCCTCCACAAACTGATTAGCACCCACTGCAGTCACTGAAAACATTAAAAGCACCTGCCGTTGCACGGTACCTGAGACCCTGACTAGAATGGTGACTGGGGAGAATTAGCCATGATGATAAACTCAACCCTTCAATTTTCCACTCCTCTGTACCTCACCGCTACTGGGTAGCCTGCATCACTGGTTATTGACTCATCCATGATAAGCTTAAACTCTTACAGGCCCACTGTGGTAGCTTGAATGTCATTGGCCCCCATAATCTCATAGGGAGTGGCACTATTAGGAGGTGTGGCTTTGTCAGAGTAGGTATGGCCTTGTTGGAGGAAGTGTGTCACTGTGGGGGCAGGCTTCGAGGTTTCCTGTGCTCAGGATACCTCCCAGTGTCTCAATCCACTTCCTGCTGCCTGCAAGACGTAGGACTCTCAGCTACTTCTCCAGCACCATGTCTGCCTGCATGCCACCATGCTCCCTGCCATGACGATAACAGACTGAACCTCTGAAACTGTAAGCGAACCAACCCAATTAAATGATTTCATTTATAAGAGCTGCTGTGGTCATGGTGTCTCTTCACAGCAATAAAAACTCTTAACTAAGACATAGTGAGTGGCATTATTAGGAGGTGTGGCTTTGTTGGAATAGGCATGGTCTTGTTTGAGGAAGTGTATCACTGTGGAGGTGGGCTATGGGGTCTCACATGCTCAAGATACTGCCTAGTCAAAGGATACAGTAAATAAGTCATTCGTGAATGACAGCTGCTTTCATTTCTTGCACAAGACGTGTGCTGTGGGGTGGTCTTTCTGTGTGCTGTGAATTTGTGTCGCTATCCATTGGTTAATAAAGAAGCTGCCTTGGCCTATGGCAAGACAAATTATAGCCAGGCGGGAAATCCAAGCAAAGATATGGGGAGAAGAAAAATGGAGTTGGGGGAGATACTGGGAGCTGCTGGGGGTGGGGAGCAAGATGTAATAGAACACAGGTAAAGCCATGAAATGAGTTAATTTAAAATGTTAGAGCTAGCTAGCAATAAGCCTGAGCCATAGACTGGTTTGTAATTAACATTAAGCCTCTGAGTGCTTATTTTATAAGCTGTTGTGGGGCCGGATGGGACACAGAAAAGCTTCCAGTTACAGACTTGACCAAAATTGGGTCCTTCAACATTTCATCACAGATGGAGGAGGAACTCACAAGGCTGGAAGATGTCTCCCAGGGAACCTGATTGGACAGGCCATGAGAAGTTCCCTCTAGGGACTATTTAATTATCACTTCTGTTCGCTCTTTGTCCAGAACTGACTTTACAGTTAGTTTTTGGTCCCATGACATTCCTACTCCAGTTCCTAAATTCACAGGAAAAACTCCAAATGACTATGTCTGTGTCCTGGATTATTTCTACAAGTATTCTCTTCCTTTCTGTTGGACAGAAACAGTATACCTTGATTATGGTGGCAGTGAGAGGGACCACTGGCCAGCAGCATGTCCTCGGAGCGCCCTCTCATATTCATTCCACTGTCCTCATGCCCTGGAAAATCTTATCTTCCAAGAGGGCTGACCTTGCCGAGTGGCTCACACCTGTGAACCCAGCATTCTGAAGGAAGACAAGAAGATCACAGATTCCAGGCTACAAAGTAACTTCCAGGATATGAAGTGTGCTGGCTAGTTTTATGTCCACTTGACACAAGCTAGGATCACCTGAAAGGAGGGAGTCTCAATTGAGAAGATGTCTTCTTGAAATCCGTCTATAAGGCATTTTCTTAATTAGTGACTGATGGGGAAGGGTCAAGTCCATTGTGGGTGGTGCCATTCTTGGGCTGGTGGTCCTGGGTTCTATAAGAAAGCAGGCTGTGTGAACTAAGGGGAATAAACCAGTAAGCAGCCCCCCCCCCCTCCATGGCTTCTGCATCAGCTCCTGCTTCCAAGTTCCTGCCCTGTTTGAATTTCTGCCCTGATTTCCTTCAATGATGGACTATGATATGAAAGTATAAGCCAAATAAACCCTTTCCTCCACAATTTGCTTTTGGTTGTGGTGTTTAATCACAGCAACAGTAACCCTAACTGAGTCACACAGTAAGGCTCTGCCTTAGAAAATAGTGGTTGGTGGGAGATGGTTTAGTCTGTAAAGTCTTGCCAGGCAACCACGAGGACCCGAGTTCTAATCCCTAGCACCTATGGTGTCTATCAATTAAAGAAGAAAATTCCAGTGGGCCAGGCAGTGGTAGCACACGACTTTAATCCTAGCTCTGATCTCTGTGAGTTCGAGGCCAGCCTGGTCTACAAAGCAAGTTCCAGATTGGCCAGGGCTACACATTGAAACCATGTCTCAAACAAAACAAAACAAAAAACAAACAAAAAAGACCCAAGGGAAGCCTTAGCCCCATGAGGAATGAATGGGGGTGGGATGGAAGGAAGATGGTGGGGACAGGAAAAGGGGGGGAGAGGGAACAGTGGTTGGTATGTAAAATGAAAAAAAAATAAAGAAGAAAGAGAGAGAGAGAGAAAGAAAGAAAGAAAGAAAATTCCAGTGACTTCACCTAAGGCTCACAGTATAGCCTGGGGTCATTTAACTCCATGGAGGTTGGCTAGTCAGCTAAGTACTTTTACTCCTGTTGGGATAATGATAATTATAGCAGCCACTGGCTGTGAAGTAAAGTAAGCTGCAGTGTCGATGGTTAGACCCTACAGTCAATATGTGATAACCTCAAACAGGAAGCAAGTTGATGTTAGAGCTCAGAATATCTCCACTGTGGTGGTTAGAGTAAGAAAGGCCGGCACAGGCTGATCTATTTGAATGCTTAGTCATAAGGGATTGGCACAACTTGAGAAGGTTTAGGAGGTGTGGCCTTGTTGAAGTAGGTGTGGCCTTACTGAAGGAAGTGAGTCACTGGGGGTGGGCTTTCAGGTTTCAAAAGCCCAACCCAGTCCCAGTGTCCCTCTCTTCCTGCTGTCTATTGATTCAAATGTAGAACTCTCAGCTACTTCTCCAGCACCAAGTCTGTCTGCTTTCTTTCTTTTCTAAGAGTTGTCACGGTCATGGTGTCTCTTCACAGGAATAGAACACTGAGTAAGACATCCGTGTACTCAAATATTATTTTTCACCCGTGTCATAAGGAACAGCATGAGAAACAATGCCAAATTCAATTAGGACTAGAACATATGCTTCTGCATGCACAGAGAATCAAAGGAAGCACTGACAGAAAATAGAGTCACCCCCTTCTGCAGGGCCAAAGAAAGTTGTACTAAACATTTGTTCAGTTAAAAGCATTATGGCATCTGGAGCTAGGACTGATAATAAGAGGTACAGCTGCAGTAAGAACTGAGCATTTGAATAAGGAGTTTGATACTTTCATGGCAGGGGGGTTGTACTAATAACTGCAGTAATAGAATTCATTGTACCTAGAATTGATGACACACCAGGTATGCAAAGAGAGAAAATGGTTCAATAAATGCTCTGTCGTGGGCTAGGTTTCCCATTAACAATGGATAGACAGTTTAGCCCGCACCTGCTCTTACCTCAACTATAGGGAGAAGTCAGAACTGTATATTATTAATCTGAAGGAAAGCTGTACAAGGAGTGCCAATCATTCAAGGTACCAATTAGTCACGGAAGCCGTTGATTATTGTAGATATTTCTATGAAAAGATTATAACAAATCCATGGGCTATAATGAGAACATTGTACATTTAGTTACCATCTAATGGGGCTCCTGATTGACTGGTCTAATTTTGCTCATATTAGATGGCTTTTGGCAGTACCTCCTTTCCCTGCTCACTCCCCAACTAGAAGCTATGAGGTCCCTGTATCTTGAGAATAATCACGGGTTTGTGAACATAGGTACTGTGGCTAAGTAAACATTAAACTTTAAGTCTAGAGACAGAGGTTTAAGGTATCAAGGAACCATTGGCTAGGGACTGTTTCCTAAGTGAATATTTTTTACCTTAATCGCCTCACACCCATGAAAATGAAAGACATTCCTCATTTAGCACTGGAGACATCATTGAACTCACCTCCTGCTTGTTAAATGACTCTGGAGTAATAAAACTTTCAGATGAATACGCACAAAGGATTGTAAAAAAATATGTGATAGTAACATTGGATATAGTTCGGGCTTCCAAATACAGACAGAAAAATGTTGGCTTTAAAACAACAGGGAAGCCAGGCTCTGTGATTCTAGCAATCAGGAAGCTGAGACAGGAAGATGACAAGTTCAAGATCAGCCTGAGCTGTATAGCGAGTTCAAGGCCAGCCTGGGCAGCCTGGTGAGAGCCCATTCCATAAAATTAAGAGCTTGGTTGTAGCTCAGTGGTAGTGCTTGTCTAGCATATGCAGGCCTCTGAGTTCATTCCCTAGGACCACAGGACCCCTGCCAAAAGTGCACAGGGAATGGCTGGGATGGCATCAGAATATCTGCAGGTCTTCTATTCCCCCACTATGTATGCAGTATGGAATGGGAAACAAAAGAGCAGCTTGGATTCTTGCAGCCATATTCTTAGCCAAACTGGTTATGAAGATTGTATTTGAGTACACTGAAGCCAAAAACCTTCTTGAGTCTTCTGTTTTCTCATCTCTCAAATAAGATGAGAAGTAGCTCACTAGTTGTTCGTAACTTACACAACTGTCTTCGTTTCTTTTCTTGTTTCTGTAATAAACAAACAAACAAAACAACAACAAAAGCACTCTGACAAAGGCAACTTAAGCCAAAAGATTTTTGTTTTGAAGCTTACAGCTCAGGAAAGAGTCGGTCATGGCAGGAAAGTTAAGGGAGTAAGAGCTTCACGCAGTTGGTCACCTCACATCCTCAATCAGGAAGCTGAGAGGGGTGAATCATGCTTCCGCTTAGCCCCCTTTCTCCACTTACACCGTCCAGAATCTCAGTCAGGGAAAGGTGTCAACCACAGCGAACAGCTTTTCCCACCTCAGTACAATCAGAATAACGCCCCATGAGATGCCCAAGTGACCACCTCCCAGGTGATTCTAGCTTCTGTCCAGGTGACAGTGAACACTTGCCATCATGGGACTCATGTAGGAAATCACAGTCACTCAAACCAATACATTACATTTATTTACTTATCTCTTGCCTGTGTGTATGTGAGTGTGAGGGTGCCATGGCATGTCTGTCAGCCAGTAGACAACACAAGGCAATTGGTCTTCCACGGTGTGGGTTCCAGAAGTTGGACTCAGGTCAGAGGTTTGGTAGCCAGTGTCCTTACCCTCTGAACCACTCTCCCAGGCCCCCAGCCAATGTATTTACATATGTAGACTTTTCTTACATCATGTAGTCAGTGAGTGAGGCCTGTGGGTCTATGACTCATCATCAAGCTCTTCCCTGAAGTCTGTGGAGTGAGAAGTCCTGGCGGAACCCCGAGACAGGATGAAGTAACTTTTCCAGGACATGAGAGCTTGCTCCGCCGAGGAATTCCAAAGGATGGTGGCAGAGGGGCGTGAAGGGGAAGGGACCTTACAGATAGAAAGAAACATAAGCAGGCAGCCCGCTGATGGCAGTGTGGGCTCTGCTGGGACCTTGATCCAAACAAATAAACCTCGTGTTAGTAGAGTCACTGGGAAGCAAACAGCGGCTATATAATGATGTCAAGGAATTGTCTAATATTTTAGACATGGTAGAAGCTTTATGGTTTTACTTCGCAAAAATTCCACATTAGCCAGATGCTAGATCCCTGTAATCCCTGCACGGAGGCAGGTGGATTGCTTCAAGCTCAAGGACAACCTAGGCTACACAGAAAATTCTAGGCCAATCTGGGTCATAAAACAAGACCGCCATCTCTGAGGAAGTACAAAAGTAAACCGATAAGTAGATAAAAACAAGAAGAAAGCGCCATCTTTTAAAAATAATCAATGAAGTATTGTGGAGGAACGTGCATGATTCACTTCAAAATACTATGTAAAGGGGCAAGCATGGTATGGTGGTATAAATGAAATCAGATTATCTACGAGTGGATAATTGTTGACGATTACATAAGGATTCTGTCTAATTTTGTCTGCATTCGAGGTTTCTCCATAAAACAAGCGCTAGCAGAAGGGGAGGGCCAGGGGAGAAGGAAGAAAAATAAGAAGGGAGAAAGAAGGGGGAGGGGGCCGGGAAGGGAAGAGAAGGAAAGCCATGTGGACAGACAGCCTCCTGACCGGAGAAGCACAGATTCTGATTCTGTCGCTCGACAGTTCTGTGACTCACTGGAAGTTTGTTAATCTCTCCCAGTTGCAAAATGGGCTAATAATAGCCATTTCCCAGACCGTAAAGTTGTTGTGAGCACAGAATGAGTAAGCACATGTCAGCTCTAGCAGTAGCTATTGGCATCTTGTACGTGCAATGGGAGTGGTAGCCATTGTCTGGTGGAGAATTTCAAACGGACCGTTCGAAGAGTGTCTGGAGACGGGGAACGCTAGACATGATAAAATTAAGGCACAACTAAGGAGGGGAGAGGATGAGGGGCACTTGAAAAGGTATTTATTTTTATGTGTATGGGCTTTTGCTTGCATATGTGTCTGTGTGTCACGTGTGTACAGTGCCTGATGAGGCCAGAAGAGTACATGGGATCCCTTGGAACTGGAGTTACAAGTGGCTATGTGCCACCATAAGGGTGCTGGGAATTGAACTTTGGTGCTATCCATACTTTGACTTGTCAATAGTTCTCTATCTGGGGGTGAATAGATATTTATTCACAGTTCCCCATGAATAGTCACACACACACACACACACACACACACACACACACACACACACACACACACGAGCATGCATGCTCAGGCATGTGGAGGCAATGGTAACAACCTCAGGGGGATGTTGGAGCTGTCTGCTCATTTTGAAGCAGGGTCCCTCAGTGGTTTGGAGATTGCTAACGAGGCTGACTGGTCAGGGAGCCCAGGGGTCCTCCTGTGTCCATCTCCCCAAGCACTGGGATTCCAAATGTGTAACATTATATCCATTAAAAATAAAAACATGGGTTCTGGGGATTGAGCTCATGTCTTTGGGCTTGCACTGTGAAATATCATACCTGTTGGCATACTTTTTGTGAGACACCACACAAAACAGGTTGGAATTAAGATGTAAAAAATAAGGGGACCGTGAGGTTTCTCCTGCAGGCCAAGAGAGCTTGGGGACCACAGTGACAAAGGATGGTAAGCCAGCCTGTTTGTGGTGTGGGGTACTGATAAAAGACTTTCCCTGCCCCCGATGCCTGTGAGAGTCTGTGACCATGAGTACTGAGTACAAGTGAGGAAATATGGAAGAAAATTTTTTTTTAAAAAAGATAAAAAAAAATTACTCACCAAGACACAGCAGAACTCTCTCTACCCCTTGTCCCTGGGAGGATGAAACACATCTCCCTCCATACTGTGGAGAGAAATCCTTCCTTCCCAGGAGCAAAGGGCTTCTGCTCTGGAGAGAGATGACTGGGACCCCAGAGAGAGGGTCTGGCCTTTACATAGAACCCGCAGCATTCTGCTCGTGGTGAAGAGATGGAAGTCATTGTAACAGCAGTGGCTGCCTCCAGCCTTTGCTGAATGCAAACAGCCCCAGGAGCCGAGCTACAGTATCTTTCCCATAGCAGAATCAGCTTCTATGAGAAAGTCCGTGGAATGTTTGACATATTTCTTTAGCTGTCTTTGGGAAAAAGAAATTGGCTCAGTCTGGAATAGCGCTCAGATTTACTTTGATGAGAAACGGGATCCATTTACCACATCCTGTGCACTGATCCACTTCAGTTATCCTACACAAACTAAAGAAGTATGGAAAGATAATTCGAGGCCAGTTGGTGGTTCTTTAAGCAGGTTTATGGTCTAGAAACTCTTTCTGGTGATTATAGATGAATCCCAGCACTGAGCACATATGGAATTTCATCTCTGGTACCCACCACCCAGCAGCATCACGTAGAGGAAAAGTGTGACCAACCTGCATAGGAATACAGAGAGAACTGCACGTGTAGGTGTGTTTTACTTACTGAAGAATGGAGGTGGGGGACTACGTCACATGCTCCTCTCAATTGAAAAACTTTTCTAGTCCACACAATGATGTGTGGGAAAGAATTTTCTACATTCCCTTGTTCTGATGGGGACCACTGAAAGCTTCACATCCAAAGGCCCAAGTTTTGGGGAGATTCTGTTACTAATCAGGTAGTCCTGGGTTAACTTATTTGTAAAATAAGTTACATTTTTGTTTGTAAGTTATATTCCTTATTTGTGAAATAGGGGCCATAAAAAATGGTAGTAGTCGCCGGGCGTTGGTGGCGCACGCCTTTAATCCCAGCACTCGGGAGGCAGAGCCAGGCGGATCTTTGTGAGTTCGAGGCCAGCCTAGACTACCAAGTGAGCTCCAGGAAAGGCGCAAAGCTGCACAGAGAAACCCTGTCTCGAAAAACCAAAAAAAAAAAAAAAAAAAAAAAAAATGGTAGTAGTCAATGTCAAGGTGGTGGCGGTGCATGCCTTTAATCACAGAACTCCAGAGGCAGAGGCAGGTGGATCTCTCTGAGTTCGAGGCAGCCTGGTCTACAGAGTGAGTTCCAGGACAGCCAGGGATACACAAAGAGAAACCCTGTCTTGAAAAACCAAACAACAACAACAAATGGTAACTACCAATGGGCTTGCTATCATGGGGGAGTGAAAACTCATCTCAGGATAGGTCGATTAGTGTAGTGTAGATCACGTAAGCTGTTGCTGTTGTTTACAGACTCTCCCCAGGGTGTGGCATTCCATTTCTGCCCAGAAAATTACCCAGAGGACAAAATCACTGTCAACCCAATGAAGAAACATTCCAAGTCTTTCTAGGAATCGGAACCCAGTGTCTTAGGCAGTTTAAAAATATCCTGGGAACAATCTGCTCTCCCCAAGAGGGTGCCCACCGGAAGGCAGAGCTGGTTGGGCCAGGCCCATGAATCAGAGAACTTAAAACAATAACCTGGTTTTGTGTAAATTGAAGGAAATAGAATCATAATGAGTAATTGGTAACTAAAAAAAAATTAGCAGTGACCCCAAATACTCCCCCATTTCCTGAAGTTACAATAATCTACTCATAAGGTCTTACAGGCTTCATTCTTACCTCCTACCTCTGTTCTCGCCAGGCTCCCTTCTAATATGGCATGCTTTGGACAAAACACAGCTGGTTTCCCATCCCTTTCAGTGGTCTTCCCTAATCCTAGTCAAAACTGAGGGGGCTGGGGATGTAACTCATTTGGTAAAACAGTTGCCTAACAAGTAAGAAGCCCTGGGTTTGATCCTCATCCCTGCATAAAAACCTTCCATGGAAGCGCTTGCAAGTCTATGATCCCAGCGCTCTCTCGAGCTGCAAGCAGCAGGACCAAAGTCATCCTCAGCTCCATAGCAAGTGTGAGGCTAGCCTGAACTGCATAAGACTCTGCATACAAAACCAAACAGGGGCTGGAGTGATGGCTCACCTGAGGAGCCGCTAGCCGCTCTGGCAGGGGACTTGGGGTTGATACAGGAGACCCAGTGCCCTCTTCTGGCTTCCACGGGCCCTGTAAAAATCTGGTGCACAGGCAAAATACCCATACACATAAGAGTTCAAACCAAACCGAACCTGTACACCCACCCAGCCCTTCGGCGGATCCCTCTTCTTCGCTCTCTTTTTCTCCTGGACCGGCACCTTCTAACACACCACATACTCAGTTTACCTGGTTTTCTGTTTCCCTGCAACTATGGGGATTAAATGTTGCTACTGTGTCCCAGGTGCTTGGAGCCAAGCCTGGTTTCTGGCAGTGTTCCCTGTTTGGGGGGATGACTATCAGTGAATTCACGTACTCAGTTCACAGACTGGGCTGGCTGGGCTCCAGCGAAGGTCTCTCTAGCACAGCCCTTGCTGGGCATTTGAATCTGAGGAGGTATTTCACACAGTTCTTTCAACCTGAGAGCGAGTGTATCACGGGCCTTGTTCGCTAAGCTGGCATCATCAGATTACCTGCATAGTGTAATGTCAGAGGGAGCGTAATGGAGCTCTTAGTAGACCTGTAATCTGAACTGAAGATAGTTGATTTTATACTTTATAATGCGAAAGTACTAGGTTGCTTGAAATTTTTACTTCCTTTTTATCCCCCCACCAGGAAGTTTTATATAGCATTACTAGTTTATATTTTATGACGAAAATATTTTGATAAAAGCTTTACTTTTCCCCTGACATATTTTATTTTATTAATGGGTTTATGGGTTATCTTTTCTTCCCATTTTCTACATTTTATTCAATAATCAGATACTACTTTAAAAAAAACTTTCTACTGATCTAATAAATCTACGTGGCTCCTTGAAAGGAAAAATTTAAAATTTCGTTCTTATATTCTTATCTCTTGGGGTGGAGTGGGGAGACAATTGCTTGGGCAACAGACAATCCCAGTGAAATGTGAGAAGGATTTGGAATTAGGCAAGATTATCAGACAACTTTCTCACGGAAGGATCCGACACTAGTCTCAAAAACCTGAGTGGATTTGATTTTGCAGTCCAGGCTGACAATGGACAATGGACCTTTGGGCCTCTGTGGTATGCGCAATGCTTTCTTTGACATCCAGGAAGATGGTGCGGGGGTGAGTTTAGCTGAAAAAGCAATAGCACAGCCATGGCCACTTGTGAGGTGTTCAGGACCCGAAGTCCCAGTGAGATCATGGAAAGCTGCACGCTGCAAAAGTCTTGCTGCAGATCTTTGGAGCTGGCATTTCTGGTTAGCCAGGCCCCGAGGTTTTCTGAAGGGAAAAATATTTGAACATTACAGTGAGTTGTGTGTCTTGGGAACACCACCACCGTTCCCATACCCTCTTGAGCAGTGGTCCTCACTCAACCTGGGCATTGCGACCCCCTGGGGGTCGAATGACCCGTTTACAGGGATCACCTAAGAACACTGGAAAACACAGCTGTTCACATTACAATTCGTAACTAGCAAAATGACAGCTGTGAAGTAGCAACGAAAATAATTTGATGGTTGGGGGTCACCACAACATGAGGAACTGTATTAAAGAGTCCCAGCATTAAGAAGGCTGAGAACCCCTGCTCGATAGCAATGGAAGCCCTTTGCGCTTATTTGCCTCATAGCTACTCAGCCGCTCAAATGGCTTCGGAGGGGATTTAGTCAGGCCTCCTGGAGTCAAAGGTACCATGAACACATCTTCCTATAAGAATCATGATATAGTAGAAACCTCTACCTTAGATATGCTAGCAAGATTATTCTATTTTTTTTTAAAGTTACCAAATCAGAAACATGTACTCTGGTAGAAAACCCACATCTCCTTCTGCAAAGGGCCGGGCATTATGTTCTTGGAAATTCTACATTGCCTTGTGTAATTCATATTTTTCATATTTCAAAAAATGTAGGCCATCGATTCAAAATGTCAAAATCTTTAATACAATTGTGAATGTAGCTAGGAATGTTTATGTAATTACATTGAAATCCGCATAGCAATCAACTCCGTGGCTCTTCAAAGGGTAGTTTGTTCAGCCCACAAGTAGAGAAATTAGCCGTAGACTTATTTTTAAAGGCTTTTATGTCCTCCTACTTTTAGATGGATGGAGTGTCCCTACCTCCTCCCCCTGGCAGTGCCAAGCGAAATACAACCCAGCTTTAGAAGGAGTTTGGGGTCCAGGCAGCCCTTGTCAAGGGGTCAAGGAAGGTAGTTTTCTTTATATTGTTAACACGACAAAAATTCATGTACAAAAACTGTTTAATGATTATTCATGTAAGTCGATTTATCGAGACAGAAAATAATCCCACATTTTCTTTATCAAGCAATCGAGCAAAACACGGTAGTACAAGTAGCGGCAAAACCTTGGTAACAAGAGCTGAGAAATCATCGATTAAGACAACATCGCCGTCTGGAGGATCCAGGTGGAACTACAGAGCAGTAACCAAAGACAAACTCGGAGAGCAACAGAAACACAATAAATGGCCCTCGTGTCGCGGCTCTGACCCCTGTTTCAAGCTTCCGGTCGATGACTTGCACATTGCTATTGAGAGACTTAAAAACTGAAATTGTAACCCTGACATCTTTAAGAACTTTAAAATTAGTTCATTAGAATTCGGTGTGGTGTGGGCGCAGGCAGCCTGTATTCCCAGCTCCTTGGCCACCTGAGATGGGAGAATCCGGAGTCCCAGGCCAGCCTGGGAAACACAGAAAGACCCATCTCAAACAAAACAAAACACCCCAAACCAGAAACAACTTTCACCAGCAAATAAAAGTCAGGATTCTGAAACGAGAAACAGGCACCCCCAAATGCATCCCGTCGGCCCCTCTTCTTGAACTAAGTAGGGCCTTGAATAAATCTACAAGAATTTTATTCATGAGAAAATGTAGATGACTGACAGCTTAATTTTATCAGAGGCATTTGCATGTTAATGGGTTGGAAGTCTTAATTAAAAGAGAATGTCTAGTATTGCAGAGCCAGATAATGATCTCCCTTATACTATTTTTCTTTCACATTATGCTGATTTGGGGGGGGGGTAGTAAATCAAGAGGCATCCATCCTCCTTTTTACAATTCCTACTTGTTACTTTTAAATTCAGCAGGTCTTTTCCGCACTGATAGACTCGTTTTAATGACTGTCCCAAAAGGAGTCAAAAGACTTAAAACCACCTATATTTAATTATTCTAACTAGATACCGGTATTTTCAAGGAAGATCACAGTCCCCCATATCAATGCCTCCCAATGTATCTATTATACATACACTGTTCCCTGGCCTGGTCAAATGGAGTAGGTCAATGGAGGAATTCTTGATTAGCATGTTGGAGGTCTTGGGGTCAAGTCCCAACTCCACAGAAATCACTTCTTTCTTTCTTTTTCTTATCCATTTCCAAATCACTAGTTGGCAATATTTGTATAATTAAGCTAAAAATTTAATGCCACTATCTCAGTTTTTACAGGTATGGTGTCATGGAGCTGCCAGTGACAGGTGGTGCACCTGCAGGTGCACAGAAGAGCCTTGGGTCTCTATGCACAAGGCTCATCACACGTGGTGGTGCCCACTTCTAACCCTGCCACTTGGGAGGCAGAAGCAGGTTGAACTCTAGAGTTCAAGGCCAGCCTGGTCTATATAATGATTTACAGGCCCAGCCAGGGCTATTGAGTGAGATCTTATCTCAAAAAGGAGAGAGAGAGAGAGAGAGAGAGAGAGAGAGAGAGAGAGAGAGAGAGAGAGAGAGAGAGAGAGAAAAGAAGAAGGAGGAGGAGGAGGAAAGAAAGAAAGGATAAAACCTCCATTCACCAACACCACTGCAGTTACAGTCAAGAGCACCTTCCCCGCTCCTTCCCTCTCACTTTTCCCACCAACTTTTAAAAGAATACCATCTTTGAATCCATAACAAAGAGAACTTCTAACACGTTCTGGTCCCCATTTTAAACAGACCCTTTACTTGTAGCATTTACACGACCCCTACCCCTGCCATCTTTTGGTTAGTTCAAACCAGTTCAGTTTTGATAGCATTCCTTGTCATGAACTTGGCCTACACAACAGGGAGCCAGTGCAGACACTCAGTTAGCACAGAAGTTCAGCTCTTTGACCATGAACAAGAAACCCAGCTAGCAAAACAATACAGCAGACACATGCTTTCTTGCTTTGAAGGCAGTAGGAAAGTTTCAGTTGACCCTGCCCCCCCCCCCCAATATAGAAGAATAGTTATTTGACAAGTTAACAACTCTTGCTTTCTGGGGTTCTTCTTTTTTCTTGTCCCAGTAACCCAAAACATGAAATTGCATGTGTGCATATATTAAATAAAATGTTTAGACATTTCCATGTATAAGGCACAAAACTCACAAATCTCTCACAGAAAGATTAAAGAAAAAACACAAAGGTTTAAAGACTAGCAAGTGACGTAATAGTGGAGGAGGTTCATCACACTGGAGTTGAAACAGACCACTTCCCTTTTTAATACGCAGGGACCTTATACTGATAGGAAACACAGCCTGTGAAAAGAGGGTATCTCAGCTCTTCCTTGGCCACAGCCTCCTTCACTGGATTAATGCAGACGTCAGTCCTCAGAGAGAGCTGTGTGGCCAGAACACATCAGCTGCAAGCACCACCCACCCTGCAGCAGCTGCTCACAGCAATATTGCAAACAGTGCCTTTGGCCATCAGGTGCCTCAATCTTACTCAAAGGACCTTCAGGGGCCAACCACAGTGAGCACACATTCACCAGTCCTAGGACCTGTTTTAAGGTTTCTTCTTGAATCGGAGGCAGAACTGCCTGTTTGAGGACCCTGGATTTGGGGTAGCTGTGTTGGTCCATCATGGGACAGCATCTAACAGAAATTTGAACCTTAGATGCTCGGTTCCTCTTCAAAGAATCAGATCCCTCGAGCAACTGTAGAGCTAAGCTTTTAAAAGAGAACATTCAAACCTTCAGATAATGTCCTGGCCTGCAAGACAACCCTAAATAGCTTGCAGTTAATACTGCAGTCCACACATAGAAACTGAAAGGTCCCCATGGGGAATGCACAGACGAGGGTATCCATGTTTTCGGGCTGGGTCTTCTAGTAGAGCTTGGCACTGTTGCATTTCCTGATGTTTCTGTATTACATGAGAATCGGCTTCCTGAAGGTTCATATGGCTCCAAGCGTTTCCTGGAAGTGTTAATAGCTTTGGAAGTCTGTATATTGCCATGCAGCCTAGGGATGGGAACAGTACTTCAGGCAAATCGGCCAGCTAGTTGGGTATCCTGAGAAAGGGGCCATTCATTGCTGCAGTGAATGAGACCAGAGATCAGATACATTGAATAGTCCATTCTGTCAAAGGGTTTTGATGAATCTTCTTGAAAATTCCGACATTTCCACCCTAGGCAAGCTGAAATCGTAATAAGATGGAGTCCACAGGTCAATTTACTCAGTTACCAAGACCAGCAGCATAGGGTGGCTGCTCTGTTTGTTATTGTGAGGAACATCCAGAGTTTACTTGGCAGTCCAGTTTGATTATCTGTCCAGTTCAGGACTCAGCTTTGGAAGCCACATCCAGAATTCTGCTGAGTGTTCATGAGTGGGGGTGGTTTTCCTTAGTTTGGGATCTCATGAATCTTAGCCAGGATCCCTTCCCATGCAAGGCTATAACCCAGATAGAAAATGAATATTCCCTTTTAAAACTCTTAAATGCCTGCCTTGCATTTGAAATTTTATAACCATACCATGCCCTTGAAAATATAGAATAATCCTTTTTTTAGATAAGTTATCATGTATTAAAGGCTAGCCTTGGACCCACTACGCATCTGAGGATGATCTAGAACTTCTGATCTTCCTGCCTCTGCCTCCTTGAATGCTGCTACTGGTTTGTATGGTACTGGGGATCGAACCCTGGGCTTCCTGCATGCTATGTTAAGCACTCTCTACCAACTGAGTTTCATCCCCAGCCTGTAATACATATTAATTTTAAAAATCAAGCCTTAAAAACAAAAAGTCAGTTTCTATTATTGTGTCAAGTTTTCTCCAAATCACAGTAGCACATCTCTACACCTTTCCCCCTCGGCAGACCTCAGGAATCTTTCTTGATCAGTCTGGCCTTGACTTTGTGCCTCAGGAGGGAGGCGGTGGCTGCGCTGCAGGCAGCTAAAAAGAAAAAGGAGAGGCAGGCAGTGTAGACGGACAGGGGACCGTGGCGCTGGAGGAAGATCTCATGCCGTCCCTGGTAGTCTAGAAGAATGGCCTCCAGCTGGGAGAGCGTGCAGATGGAAAGGAAGGCGTGGAAGATCTGATGTCCATGGCCCACAATGTCACAGGAACCGGGGAAGTACTTCTCGGGTACCGGGCAGGAGAAGAAGTAGGCGCTAACTAGAAAGAAGAGGATCTGAAGGGTGTGGTACCAGGCCGCCTGCTCCTGGCAACCAGCCAGATGACAGAGCGCCACCCGGTGGGCCACAGGGCTGATGTCTAGGATGAAGGCCAGCCCTGCCGGCACCACTTGACAGATCTTCCGCATAACTGGATAAGGCCTTCGGTAGCGATACTTGGCGTAGCAACAGCCCGCACAGGAGAGCCAGCCACAGAAAGCAGCCGCGGGCAGGAAGAAAAGCCAGAACCGCTCGTACCAGGCCTGGTCCGAGCTATAGAAAAAGTGAGCCAACGCGCTGCCGTACTGGTAGACGCTGACCCCAACGTAGTCCACAAAGTAAAAGGTGTAATGCGACAGCTCTGACTTGGACTGCAGCAGGTGAGCCAAGAGGCTGCAGGTGAGGTAAGTGATGGAGGACAGGATAAAGAGGAGCAGGGGTAGGGTGTGGGGAGAGGCCCACTGCAATGCCCCAGCCTCCGCAAAGGCCCAGAATCGCAACAGGACCGCTAGGGCCGCCAGCAAGTGGGTCCAGACGTTGACCACCTCGTTGTGCTTCTGAAAGAGGCTGAAGAAGTAGTAGCGCCACTCGTGCCCCGTGGGGCGGTAGCCGGCGTGGATGTAAGGCTCCCTGAAGAGCTGGGGCACGTCGGTTTCTGGGACTGTGCACGGCATCTTGGGAAGCCCTTCTTCCAGAATCTTGGGCAGACGGCGCAGCTGCTGCCCGCTCACAGACAGGGTGCTCAGGCGTTCCAGGATGGCAGTCGTCATGGCAGCGGTGGTCCAGGCTCCCCAGGACGCAGCAGGACCAACCTGAAGGGAAGAGAGGAAAGCTAAGAGACAAACACAGCCAAGGTGGCCAAAGAGCTATTCATAACGGAGCATGGCTTGCTCAGACAACCGGGGAAGTTAGGAGGTCCAGATGAATTCTCTGGGCCTTGCTTTCTTTCTCTGTACTGTAGGGTTGCAGCATCCTCCCTCGCCATGACAACATTCTGACTCCTCGGTTACTATTCACCACAGCGTGAGGAAGACGCATCTCTTGTATAATGGTCGTGTTAGCGCAGCGTAAGTTAGTGATAAGTAAGATTTAATGATGCCTGGAACATAAAGGTACTCTTAAAGATCACTAAATTCCCTAGATATCACCAAAACGTAATCATCAGATGCCCTTGGATTATTAAATGGTTGGTGATAGAAGAAAATACATTTCAGCTGGGCGTGGTGGCACGTGCCTGTAATCCCAGTACTCTGAAGGCTGAGGCTGGAAGCTGTCAGCGGGAGGCCAGTCTGCACTCCTTAGTGAGTTCAAGACCACCCGGTGCTATTAATAAATAAATAGATGCTTATTGATAAATAAATAGATAAAAATAAATAAATAAGACGCCATTTCTTTAGCACTCAGCAAATCTTGAATTATTCACTGATCTTACTGGAAACTTTAAAATCAAATATAAACAATTGGCTGAAACTCATTAAAGGCAGATTATATTTGTCAGTGAGATTTGGAAAGAGCAGTGCACACTGTGGGATATCTTAGCAGTGTGAGGCCACCGTTGCTTGAAAAACAGGCATGTTGGGTGTGCTGGACAACCCCTCTGCAAAAGCTTTCTCCTGTTCTAGACCGGGTACAGCAGTATGCGGCCAAGCGGGTCAGTCTCAGAAGCCCAGGCACACAGATCCCTCTGCTGGCTGACGGTGGAAACACAGCCCAGCTTTTTCTTTTTGTTTTTAGATGAATGTATTCTGCTGAGCTTTTTTTTTTTTTTTAAACCAAAACGAAACACTTATTTTATTTTTTATTCGTGTGCGCGTGCGCATATGTGTTTGTGTTTGTGTGTGCGTGCACACACGAGTGTGTATGGTGTGTGCATGTGTTTGTGTGTGTGCATTTGTGTGCGTGCGTGCGTGTGTGTGTGTGTGTGTGTGTGTGTATGGTGTGTGTGCAAATGTGTTGGTGTGTATGTGTGTGTGTATGTTTGTGTGTGTGTGTATGTGCACATGTGTGTGTGCACGGTGTGTATGTGCACATGTGTGTGTACGTTTATGTGTGTGTGTACACGTGTGTGTGTGTGTGTGTGTGTGTGTGTGTGTACGGTGTGTGTGTGTATGTGTGTATGCACTTGGGTGCCATGGCACATATATAGAAGTCAGGATAACTTGCGCAGCTAGTTCCCTCTTCTTCCGTCACATGGGGTCCAGGGATCAACTCTATGTTGTTAGGTTTGTAACGAGGCATCTTCACTGGCTAATCCACCTCAATAGTCCCTTTAGTGACCATTTTCTTAGTTCCACACTCTCTCATGTTGACCAACTTTGTAATCCTTCATTTTTTTAACCTTTAATGCCTATGCCAACTCTTCATTCAACAGAGGAATTAAAAACGTGGCCTAAATATGGCTGAAGTCTAATTGCAGAGGTGGTTCTATTTTTCTTCAGATGCTGCTCAAGAAAGCAAGTGGCTTGGGATGTGCCTCTCCCGGGTAACGACACCTGTGTGCGACAGATTTCAGGCCCCTGAAGTACTTTATACTTAGGATTTCGAGGTAGTGCTCAGACAGATGCACACAAAGATCACTTTGTGAAATTGATGATCTTCATGCACACTCACTGAGTAAATTATGTTTTAATACACAAGCACTTTCTGTGTCTTTTATTTTTCTAAGCTTTTTTTTTTTTTTTCTGAAGAAAGTTAAATTCTTGTTTTATCTAAATGGCCCTCTTCCTCCAAAGGTCTTCAACCAAAGGGGACCCGAGAAGGGCTGCTAAGGGAATAATAGTCTCTCAACTCCCCCCCCCACACACACACACTCCCTTTGATTTTTCAAGACAGGGTTTCTCTGTGTAGCCTCGGCTGTCCTGGAACTCACTCTGTAGCCCAGCCTGGCCTTGAACTCACAGAGATCTGCCTGCCTCTGTCTCTCAAGGGCTGAGATTAAAGGCGTGCGCCACCACTGCCCAGCTTGCACCACTACTGCCCAGATAACGTCACATTTCTTCTTTTTTCTTTATTTTTTTGATTGCCTTTTAATTTTATTTTTTATGTGCATTGCTGTTTTGCCTGCATGTATATCTATGTGTGGGTGTCGGGTCCCCTGGAACTGGAGTTACAGACAGTTGTGAGCTGCCATGTAGGCGCTAGGAACTGAACCAGGGTCCTCTGGAAAGCAGCCAGTGCTCTTAACCCCTGAGCCACCTCTACAGCCCAATTTAACATTTCTTAATGCTGAAAGAAAAGTATCTAATCAGGTGAAAAATGTCAGGAATGAAAAGAATAAAAGTGTGAGAGAAGTCTGGTGGTGGTGCTGCACACTTTTAGTCCCGGCGCTCGGGAGGCAGAGGCAGGCAGATTTCTGTGAGTTCGAGACCAGCCTGGTGTACAGAGCAAGTTCCAGGACAGTCAAGGCTACAGAGAGAAACCCTGACTCAAAAACAAACAAACAGGGGGGTGAGTTGGGAGTGGGAGACTGGGGGGCGGGAGGAGAGAAGAGGGGAATCTTTGATTGGTGTGTAAAATGAATGGAAATTTTTTCTTAATAAAAACAAACAAATAAATAAAAGGAAAGGGAAAAAAAGTGAAGGAAGTTTAGGAAAACCTACAGCTAAGCCCGGGTTTTGCTGCTTCCTGAACGGCCAGCTAGAACTTCCCAGGTCTCAGTGTCTTCATCTAGAAAACAAGGGTAATAATTTCACTGGTTGCATCCCTTGTTGTGATGTCTAAGTTGCCTGGTTTGGGATGGTACTCAGAACATGCTAGGTCATTCTGGGCTAGACTCTATGCTAGGTACTAAATACTAGGTACTAAGTAGTAGGTACTAAGTATTCGGTAGTAAGGCTACAATAGCCCAAAAGGTAGTCTACTCACCTTTTGTAGAGATTAATGTCTGTAGTATTAGTGGGTAGAAAAATATGTAGTGGGGTTACGACAGAAAAGCACAGTCCATGCTCCAGCTGAGGCGGGCAATGACCTACTGGGTCTCTGCAAACCAGGGTGAGTGGATTGAGAGCCAGGCTGCTTCAAGTTCTTCTATCAGGACTGGAGGGATTCCTGAAAAGCAAACAAATGAAACAAAACGTAAGACTTTAGGCAGGGAACAAATTGTTTACTTTTAAATTTTATTTTATTTTATGCTCGTGCATGTGTTCTGTGTATTGTATTTAATGTGTGGCCTGCACGTGTGTATGTGCACCACACGCATGCCTGGTGCCAGTGGAGGTCAGAAGAGCATGTGGCTCCCCTGGAACTGGAGTTACAGATGGGTGTGAGTCACCCTGTGCATATTAGGAACTGAACCTGAGTCCTCTGCAAGAGTATCCAGGGCTCTAACCGATGAGATATCGCTTCAGCCCCTACTTTTATTTTTTGAGACAGGGTTGTGGTCTGTAACCCAGGCTAGCCCTCGAACACATGAAACTCCCATTTTAGTCTCCCAAGTATGGGATTCCATCATGTTCTGCAATTCAAAGAACTTCTGTTTAGTTACAAACGTAGAAAACCCAGTCTCTGAGTGAAGACCATGCACGACAGTGGCACCAGAGACGCCTGGAGCTCTGGTCCCGAGCACTGCTGTTGGCAAGTCATGTGCCTCTAGCCTGCACCCGATCTGCGCAGTTCCTCCAGCTTTCCTACCGCTCACGCCCTTCTTGACTCTAGGTTGAATTCCACTAAGATTGAGTACTTCTTTGCTCTCACAGAAAACAAACTAGGAAGAGGCTTTGGAACTAGGAGGAGTAACAGGGTAAAATGGAAGGAATATTAACTAACTTCAAAGGAACTCACACGCTTGCATACACATGTGCACGCACACATGCTGCAACCCTCAATAGTATGAAGTAGGGTTTCAGCTGATTATGACAAGCTAATACCTGGAAGAAGCCAAGAGCCTTCCAGAGGTCAAGCTGAGGCTCAAGGAGTCTTGATGATATTGACTTTTGATTATTAGCCATTTCCTGCTATGAATTCCTCACCTGCTATTGTAGCTTTCCCATCATTCATTTGGGCACAATTTCCCCTCTATTAATGAAATATTTAGATAACCTTCTGTGCAGCAATGCAGCCAAGATCCCTAATTTCAGGCCTTTATGTCATTATCGTCGTTAGCAGCATCTGGCCAGGACCATTCCTGGGTGGATGAAAGTATCTTATGAGATACCTCCGTACTTGCTAAGAACAGACTTAAGCATTCAGACTATCTGTCTGAGAAGACCTGGCGGATGTGCTGATTAAGCTTAACCTTCTCCTTTCCAATGTCTTATCTGTAGTTTTAGATCCATCCTTAACAATGAACTCAGAACTAAAGGGTTCCTACTTACAGGTGCATCTAGCTGTGACAGAAGTTGCTTGCCCAAGTTGCCTAGTGATGGAGCACACTTCCCTCACCCTGCCAGAAACGGTGGGAGCAGAGATAGCTTGGAGAGATAAGGGCCAAAGGGATAAAAGGCAGTTTTATTTTCAGAGCAGGATGGAGAAGAAAAAAGAGAGTAGAAGAACTAGATGGGTAAGAAATGCATTGGAAGAGAACTAGATTGGAGGACTAGAATAGAGAACTAGAAGAACAAGATGGAAGATGAGGAAGAGCCAGATGGGGAAGAACGAGATGAGGAAGAAGGAGATGGGGGAGGAGCTAAGATGGGAAAGAACTAGATGGATGAAAACCTAGATGGGGCAGAACTAAGATGAGAGAATTAAGATAGAACTTAGGGGGGACAGCAGATAAATGCAGAAAGAAATCAGGCAAGGAAGGACTAGGCATGAGATCAGAAAAGAAGCCATGTAGAGAGAGAATTGACTCAGAAAAATAAAGTGAATGAAAAAAGAGTTCCGTGTATGTAGATTTACTAAAGTATCCCTTAGATTTATTTGCCATCAGTAGCGTCTCTTTTGGAACTCTGGGGACAGCTATCGAGAGGCTGGACCCCAATAGTTTTCAGTAGATTCACACTTGAGCTTGTGCACATGCACACACAAGCACACACAGCAGAATCATCATTCTCTTTGCAAGTTAGATGTTTAAAATGCAACCATGCTAGTCTTCAAATCTCCTTCATAACCCTGAGAGTGTTGTATAACCTGAGACTAGATCCTGGTAATCCAGGAATAAAGCCGCCATTACCTCCAATCCAGCACATGATTCCTTATCTGGCTCATCAATTCTGGAATCCCAGGGGCTGAGTCCTCTTCCTAAGGATGGGAAAGGCTTACATTTCCTTTGGGAGTTAAGGGGTATGAAATTACAAACCTGTCATAAAGACAGGTTGCTATTTTCTGTTCTTTCCTTAGTAACTACCTCTTCACCTAATATGAATTCCCCCTTTGAGAGTAACCAACAAAACCACAATCATATTGGGCACGTAATGCTGTTTTGCTAAAAACCATTGACACTTCATTTGGGTCTACAAAGAAACTAATTGAAAGACGCCATCTTTACTTTGGGACAGTCCCCTGCCTGAGTCTCTACAAGCACATTAATCACTCAGAGTATCTGCCAACCTAACCTGTTTCATCTTCTTTCACAGAGATAAGTCGTTGTCCTAAACCTGCAGTCACCTTAGATTCCAGGACTGAAGAACTTCATGGAACTGATCACCCTCTCACCCCAAAGGAATTATCCATGACATAACAGACCATCTTATCACGTCAGTGCCTGAAGACCAACTTGGGAGTCACTAGACTCGTTTGTCTGCTCCTCTGCCCAATGTGTTGAGTCGATCCCCCAACTCTATTTTCACCACTACATGAGTCTTTACTTGGCATATTGGGACATTTCCTAACTCATTATTGATGCTGGAGCTGATACTTGAGCCCTTAAACTCCAGTTACATAATGATGTTGATGGGGTATAATTCTCTTATTAACACTAAATTCCTAAGACACTATCTTATGGCATCTTGACACCCTACCCAGATGGTCTTTATTTTCACCAATCCAGGGTAGACATAGAAGGGGGCTTCAAAGGGCCAACTGTAAAGTTTGAATCCAGTTTTGGAAAAACTGAACATTGACATCTCAATACTGATACAGGCGCATGACATTTAGCATTCCTCGTGGATGCTCTGAATAAAGACCCATCCATCTCTCACTGCTGGCCTCTCCCTTTAGATATTCCTGTAGATGTGGTTAGTAGTCAACCAAGATACTATCTCAAGATGTTGTCCTTGCACAGGTTCACTCCACACCCCCTCTCCTGTTGGAGCTGCAAGCTCAACCCTCAAGAATCCTCTTCCAATAGATAAGCTCAAGCCAGTCACTTTGGCCAACGAAAACTTCTTACAGCAACAAGTAAGTTGGGCAGTGGTGGCATTCACCTTCAATCCCAGCACTCAGGAGGCAAGAAACTGGCAGATCTCTGAGTTCGAGGCCACCCTAGTCTACAGAGCTAGTCCCAGGACAACCAGGGCTACATAGAGAAGCCCTGTCTCCAAAAATAAACAACCAACAAACAAAAAAGCAAAATGATAAGTATTTACTTGATGGCCAACTCCAGACTCCAAAGGCCACAGAAGATTAAAACAACATCACTTTCCTCAAAAATCTTACTCTAAAGAGATAATTCTCCAGCCTGAATCAGTAGTTAGCCCAAAATCAAGTGTGGAACAGACTAACCTAGACCAGCCATGAGGAAAATTGACTGGTATTGGGTCTAAAAGGGCCACAATACAAACTAAGGGTGGTATGGCTTCTTGGTGGGTTGATAGTAGAGGGACTATTTGGAAATAATAGGAAAGGGAATGAAATACAGTGACATCAGTAAGAGATGAGGTTCAATATTATAGAAGGAAGATGAGAGGATCCTATCAGGAGGGATGGCATAGGCTTATCATCCCAGGCAGCACTTGGAAAGCAGGAGGATTGAGAGTTCAAGGCCAGACTAGGCTACATTCTGAGAAGTTGTCCCAAACCAAACAACAACAGAGGAAAAACCAAGAAGGAGGCATTTCTCTCCCCTTGGCTACTTCCAATGTTCCCTGAGTATGATGGGTTCTCACAGTTACTCTCATCTCCAGCCCCATTCATCTCTCTTTCATGCTCTCAACATCCTCATCAACTGCGGTGGACCTAAGAAGCCGCTCTGCACATCTCCATCCAACTTCTCAGATTCTTCTCCCAGGCCCTTAACTTCAGCTACTGTCTCTACCAGAAGATTCCCAAATATCCCTGGCCTGACCATTCCTGACTTTGGGATTTCAATAACCAACTGCTCTAAAAGTGTCCAACTGAATCTTGAATGGGCACTCAAAGTCAACATCTCTGGAACATGTTCAGTCTGGTCTTGTTCCTGCACCTACATCTCAGGAATCCAGGCCTGCTGGTTTTAGCCCATCATTTTCAGAACTCCAACAGTAACTTCTATTATAGCAACATCAGTCCCATGAGCATCCTTTCTTCTGTTAGTAAACCTCCCTGGCCTCACACCCCTAACCTTCAATATGGTCTCCAACCACTTCCTGGTGATAGTTAAAATGGAACTCTGTCTTCTCCTCCTCAAGTGCCCACCTGTTTACAATACACACTTTATGCCTTGTCTTTCAAACTAGTCCTTTCTCTGCTGACTATCTACCTAGTTTACCTTTTACTCCCTGAACCCACACCCCCAGCAATGCCAATGGCCTGGGCCCAGATCACAGCACTGAGTCTTCTTGAAGAGTACCCAGCACTCTCCATCTCCCATGCTTACAACCTTACTACGTTCTAGCCATTCAACCTCAGCTCACTCTGCAAGAAGAAGAAGCCCTTACTAGTGCTGGCCTACACATTATGACTTTGCCTAGTTCTTGTATCCTGTCTTGCCTTTCTCTACTCACGTCTCTCCTGAACCATGGTTGCTGTGTACTCCACTCACCTCCTCATTAGTCACCAGTTAGCTCAGGGCAGGAATTGTTTGTGGAAGAAGTTTCCATATCTAAAATAGTATCTGGTATATGGAAAACACTTTGTAACTATTTACTGAATAGGTGGTAAAGGTGAAAAAAGAACTGCTGGGTTGGTAGTCAGGAAGTCTGGCTGCCAGTGTTTGTTGTACTTAATTAACTACTTGCCCAAGACACTGAACTACTCAGTGTGACTGTCTAGTAACCGAGTAGGTAAGAGGAGGTGACTTCCTCTCTAGCCATATCTCAGGAAAATAATAAAAAATAGTAAAATGGGCAGAAGTGGATAGTACTTTGAAAAGATAAAATATGCATATTAAGGTTCTGGTAGTATCTGGAATAAAGAACCACCACTTGGTATGACAAGCACTTAGGAACTGCTTTTGCTGAAAAAATTCTTGATGGTTTAGCACTTCACTTGGCCTACAAGGTAACTGTCCTGGCTGGTTTTATGTCAACTTGACACAAGCTAGAGTCATCAGAGAGGAAGGAGCCTCAATTGAGAAAAATGCCTCCATAAGAATCAGCTGTAAGGAATTTTCTCAATTAGTGATCTATGAGGGAGAGACCAATCCATTGTCGGTGGTGTCATCACTGGGCTGGTGGTCCTGGATTCTACAAGAAAGCAGGCTGAGAAAGCCATGGGAAGCAAGCCAGTAAGCAGCGCCCCTCCATGGCCTCTGCATCAGCTCCTGCCCCCAGGTTCCTGCCGTGCTTGAGTTTCTGTCTTGATTTCCTTTGGCAATGAACAGCAAGGCAGAAGTGTAAGCCTAATAAACCATTTCCTTTCCAACTTGCTTTTTGGTCATGGTGTTTCATTGCAGCAATAGAAACCCTAGCTGAGACTAAACACAGGATAACAGCCTCCAGCTTGCATCTATCTCCTTTAGGCACTTAATACCAGCTTTCACGTGTCCTGTTCTAGGCCGCTAAAATCTCCTTCAGGTGTCCAGTGATTGTCCTAGACCTGCAGTCTCCTTGGATTCCAAAATACAGCAGAATTTGGCAGACATATCACCCTAAGCAGGAAGGATAATCTTATAGAAGTAACTTGTCTCTTCTAGATACAAGCATTTCTTCAAACCACCCTATAGAACCAGCCAGTGGTCAACCAGATCAGTCCACCTAGATGGTTTAGTGGTGCATGGCTCATGTTACCTGACTGATTCTTAATGTAAAGCTACCGTGGTCATTCAGAAGACAGACTTGAAGTCACTGACCACTTTATCTGTGCTTCCCAGTGTGACCACATTGGTTAAATCTTCTTTATCTGCCTTTCACCATCAACCAGCTCTTTAATAGTTGCACTGAAATGGATGACTGAACTTCATCTAGCGGAGGTGAGCTTTTTTGCCGAAACTCTCATAACATATCCGCACTCACATCACCCTGCCCATCACAGTTTTCTTTCTGTGTCTGTGGGCAATTACAGATTAGGAATATCTTAATCATGTCTTTACTGAGTATATAACAATTTCTCTTGTTTTTAAACAGTGCAACATGATTTTACATAACACTTACATTGTATTAACCGTTATTAGTAACCTAGAGATGACTTGCAGTATACAGGAGAATGTGCAGGGGTCATATGCAAATACTGAACTATTTTACAAAGGGGACTTTAGCGTCAGCTGACTCCTCTGATTTAGAAATGGGAAATGGAGCCAATCCACTGAGGGCCAACATTTTGTACCTGGAAATTTATTTTATTATAATTTTTAATGTTAAAAAGGAATATATTTTTTTTGTATGTTCCCCCAGAACCCTCCTCCCAATTCCTTTAAAGACTCTGTGTGTGTGTGTGTGTGTGTGTGTGTGTGTGTGTGTGTGTGTGTGTATGTGTGTGTGTTACTGGAGAGTGAATTCATGGCCTTACGATTTGTAAAAATGCACCCTGCCACTGAGCTACATCTGCAGCCCCAAATTAATCAGATCAAGATTAGAGTGGGGTCACAATGGAAGTTCTGCCAAACATGGGTGTGTATACTATGAATTCATTTAATAGTAAAAATAAAAGTGACGAAACGTTATATCACGTCTGTGTCTTAGAAGGCTCCGTTCTGAAGGTTTTACACTGAGAAACTCTTTTCAGTTATTTAGAAAAATGGAAAATGAAGGCAAAACAGAGAGATAAAAGCAGGGTAAATCAAGCATTCACAGCAGTAATTTGACATTTTAGTCACAACTGTGCTTTTAGATGTTTTTAAAAGGATGTCACAGGCTAGGTATGGTGGCACACACCTTTAATCTCAAGACTCCTGGAGGCTGAGGTGGGCAGGTCTTTATAAACTTGAAGACAGCCTGGTCTAGATTGTGAGTTTCTAGCCAACCAGGGCTACATTTTGAGACTCTGTCTCAAACAAGCAAACAAACAAAAAACAGAAATCACAGCATTGAATAAAGTAGTGTTTTTTTAAAGAATAAATGTATCATTGTTGTTGTTTATATTTTATACAGTGGGTCTTTTGCATGCATGCATGTCTATGCACCACATGTGTGTCTGAGTGCCCCTGGAGACCAGAAAGGGTGTTGGATCTCCTGGAACCAGAGTTAGAGATAGTTGTAAACTGTCATATGTGTGCTAGGAATTGAACCCGGGTCCTTTGGAAGAGCAGCCAGTGCTGTTAGCCACTGAGCCATCTTTCTGGCTCCTAAACTTTAAGGCTTGGTTTTGTTTATCTAGTTTAGACAGCTGAAAAATACCCAGAATACGTTTACTTTTCAGTAAGGACAAAATGATGAGTTTCCAATTGGTGGTCATTGTAATCCCCTGAAAACAGTTAAAATACGTGTCTCTGAGGAAAATCCAACTGGCTCTCTCCTTCTGCAACTCACACCTCGCTTGTGTGATCCTGGAGACATGATCGATATCTCCACACCTGCAAACATCAACTCTCCCAGACTGAGATCATGATCCACAGAGATTTCTCAGTAGTGATTCTAGGGCCCTAGGGACCAGAAGAGGGCGTCAGATTATCCCGAAACAGGAGTTTACAGGTAATTGTGAGTGACCATGTGAGTACAGGAAATTGAACCCCAGGTCCTCTGGAAAAAAAACTGCAAGGTGCTCTTAAGAAGTAAGCCATCTCTTCAGACCCATTGTGGCTGGATTTGCAAAACTAATACACTGAGACATTCCAACCTGAAGGTGCTGGTAGAAAATAAGTCCACATAAAAACACATGTATGAGAATGCCATAATGAAACCTATCATTGTGTATAATTAATACATGCTAATAACGAAAGCAAAGAACAACCACTGAAATATGCTACTCATATTCCATGCATTCCAAAAAGCCTCTCCCAGATCAACAAAGAGGAAAATTGAATAGATGCTCCATATTTGGGAAACTCACATAGCGTGGTATGAAAGACATTTTAACTGGTAACCACCAAGACACCCTCCAAAGCAATGGTGTTCCTTCTCCCATTCCAAAGATCCCACAAAATCCTACCACAAACTTGGACATGCCGCTTCCGCGAGATGAACCTGGATGAGAAATGAGAAGTTCCAGCTGCTAGTTCGACTTCCACTACTAACCATGAAAACTTGCGGCAAGTCATTCATCCTCACCATGTCAGAGGGTCCCTGTCCCTAAAACAAGAGTATAGTCTGTACGAGCTCAGCTACAGGGTGATTTTAGAATTCACCTGGGCTACATTTGGCTCACACTGAAATCATCAACAAAGAGATTCTATGACATCATCCCATGCCATTATGTGCAGGACACACAGATGGCAGGCAGGTGGCCCTGCTGGTTGTTGGGCAAAGGACAGAAGAGCAAACACTCTCAGTAGAGGTCAAAAGAAATGCTTCCAGAATCCCGGGGACACCCTTGCACATCACGGCATAACCACAGGGGTGGAGAAGAAACAGCAGCTAAAGGAACAGCATGGACTCAATTAGAACCAGAGCCTTGCCTGGAGAAGTCTTGGAAACTGAGAGAGTCCAGGCTGCAGACTCAGAGGCTTCCAGAACCTCCAACCACCCATCAAGCAAGAGACTTCTGGGCCGTCCCAGATCTTTGTAACTTCTGCCAAGAATCGTATCGTTGTTTATAATGTCATATTTTAAGGCTTAGCGTTGTTACCAACCAAATACTATTATTAGCAGAGGTAATTTTAGCTTGGATTTACCAACAGTCAATGCATGTTTCCCTTATATTCGGGAAAAACCCAATGAATAGTTTCTTGACATTCCCCAAATGGAAAACTAGACTGAATAAATTATAAATCTATACAATATTTATTACATGTCTTTTCTGGAAATAGGCACACAGTAGAACTGTATGACCCCGTTTACCTCGGAGTGTGCCTGTACTTTGAACAGTGGCACAGATTCAAAGGGTACTAGCAAGTAAATTATTAAAATAAATCATTAAAAAACAAACAAACAAACAAACTCCTACTCCTTGGATGGACATGCTAGGGAAGAAGTGGTCTAACTTCTTCTAAGACACCAAGGAGTCTTTTTAGCTTTGCGTTTGATTTCTGTCTGGAGGAACCACCCTGTGCAGCCCTGTGCTATGAGGCCTCACCTGGGGTGGGCACTAAGGTTTTGTTGTGATTGTTTGCAGGTGCTGTTCAAAATTTTATTTTATTATTGTTATTGTTGTTGTTGTTATTATTATTATTTGGAGATGAATTTGAGCTCTGTAACTTATACCTGGAATGTTAGAATTGGTGCAGCTAGTGTTGACCGAGCTAATGGGATGGTTGGTCTTCTTTTCAAATACTTTTCATATTAAACGAAACAAAACAAAGACTTAAAAAGCACCGCCCCAACCACACGCGCACATGAGCAAAAGAAGCTACACCGGTCTGATAGGCATGCTTGCCGTCTTCTAGGCTCAGTGGTCTCAGAGCCTGCCTATATGACTCTATAGGTAATATGCGAGAGAGCAAATGAAAAGGAGGAACGTAGTTTGCCCCCCACCCCACCCCCGGGAGAGGAGCACTGTGTAATTCCTCAGGGTGCCCTTTCTCCCCAAGGAAGCCCTCGAGCTAGAACTCCTGACCGCGCTTGCCCTTACATGCTTTGCCACCACATGCCAGCTAGTGTCACTCGAGCAGGCGCTGGCCTCAAAAAGCATCACTGTACACACAGAACGCATCTACCCTGGGCAGCCGGCAGTATCCGCAGTATCCGTATCATCAGGAGGGAGAATTCGGGAGAGCTGGGAACAATTCGGGAGAACACACTGAAGAGTCTGCGACCGATCAGCTAGCTACTCAGTTGGCTGGGTGAGGAGGCTCATCTGTTCTTTCTAGACTTCTTGTTTGGGTCCGGGTAGGCTCTGCTGTCTGCAACACCTGCTAATTAAAGGCTGGGGACAAGGAGTCTCCATAGAGGTCCCTCTCGAGCATAGCTGTTGGCTTCGCTTGGGTGTGGTTTGGCTCCGGTCCTGCTGCCTCTCAGCCGGTTCCAGCTCCTGGCAGTCAGGCTGCTTCCACCGATCTGCAAGCCTGCTGGGACCGGGGCCAGCCCAGGTGAACTGCAGGGCTTGCTCATCTCCACTGACCGGGGTCCCTCTCGGAAATGCCCTTGCTTTCTTCCCGTGGAGTCGGAACAGCACACAGACACCTCTCTTCCCTAGCCACCCCACGGTTTGCATCAATCCTTCTGCAGTTGATAGGGTGCACTCTTCAGGGGGTCCCCAGTTCTGACCTTTTTATTGGCTATAAATTCAAGCACATCATTTGATTATCAGTTTCTCTTTAGATAAGTAGGTTTTAGTTCAATTCCGAATCATCAGGAAGCCTCTGCCGGTCATTTTGACTGGTTTCCCTCCTGAAATGCTGGTTTCCCTGTTTCACATGCTGTGACCTGATGCACAGGTTATTTCACTACTGTAGTACAGAGAGCTTTGTCCCTATAGTCCAAGATCTTTCGAGACTGTAATAACTCGGACTTTTCCTCCTTTCTCCTGTTTGTAAACTGGCAGGGTAAAAGGACTCCAGGATTCATCAGTAGATAACAACTATTCAGAGACAAAATGAAATAAGGCATCCTTCGCCTGCTTCTAAAGGTACAGTCGACACACAGGGGGCACACGCCTATAATGCCAGCACTTGGGAAGTTGAGCAGGAAGACTGCTGTGAGTTCAAGACCAGCCTGGCCTGTCATAGTGAATTCGAGAGTAGCCTGTGCTACACAGCAAGATGGGGGAGGGGACAGCAAGATGGGGGAGGGGACAACTGAAAATAACAGTGGCTGGCAAGATGGCTTAGTGGGTAAAGGCACTTGCTGCCAAGTCTGATGACCTAAGTTCAGTTCCTGGGACCCACGCGGTGAAAGGGCCCAAAGCAGCTGTCACGAGTTGTCCCTTCACTGTCACGTGTGCTCTGTGACACAGTCCTGCTTACATCCACGCAAAAGCAGTGGAACTTTAGGTAACGAAATTGCGGTGCGTTTGGCAAAAGGAAAACAGTGTTTGTATTGGAATCTGTGTGTCGCTCATCTGCTTGGTAGATATATCCAGAACAACATTCAAATTGCCGACTGGATTTCAAACCACCAGCTCGCTTCTAGTCTTTCATCTCTTATTACTGGTAATTTCATGTCCCAAGAATGCCTAATAAAGATGCAGGGAGTGGAGAGCTAGACAGAAGAAAAAAAAAGGCCAACGACACTGGAGAAGAGTCAGAGACCTAATTTCTTATTCTTGGTGCATAAAGAAAGCCAGAACAGCCTGTCCTGGTTCCCTGAGCAAAGCCAGACACTGCCAATGTCACTGGACCCCACGGTGCCTGGCAAAAGCTGTGTCCTGCTTAACCTCAGGCCCAGAACCTCCCCGTGACGTCTAGAGCTGCCCCGGGCGGAACTGACTCCATCTGCCCCAACCTTAGGCATTTCAGGTTCCCGTACCATAATACTGCAAACCAAGGGGTTTTAACACAGCCAACATTTATCTCTCCCCGCTGTGGAGGTTTGAAGGCCAAGAACAAGGCCCTAGCAAGCCCACTGCCTGCTGCGGACTTGCTTCTGACTCGCAGACAGCCCTCTTCTAGCTGGACCCCCGGAAGGCACAAGGGCCACCAGGCTTCCAGTGTATCTTATAAGGTCATTGAAGCCGTTCATCTCCTAACACCCGCCCATTGGGATGAGGATTTGAACATATGGATTGGGAGGGGGGGCACATTCAGTCTACAACACCATCTTAGCATCACATTGTAACTTGAGGGGTGTTTTCCTTTACTTGGGATTGTGAGCATCACTGAGATGCATAAGAGAGTTGCTCAAACGTTTAAATTTTTAATTAATTAATTAACCAAATTTACTATGGTATTGGAGATTGAGCCTAAGGCTCAATCTTGATAGGCAAGTACCCTATCTCTCTCTCTCTCTCTCTCTCTCTCTCTCTCACACACACACACACACACACACACACACACACAAAATACCCTTTCCTCCTAGTTCATGGCACTTGACTGTAAGAATAATTGAGACATAGAGCACTTAAGCTTTAAAGCAAACCGGCAATAGCGCACAGACAAACCCCATGCTTTCAACTCTCCCGTCCCAAGAGTCCGACAACTGACTGTGTGGCAATAAAAGAAAAACCATCACCCACAAATGAACAGGAAGATCTAGAGGGCAAGAGGGTGGCCTCTGAGCTGATTCTGGGTGAAGAATCCTGGGAATTACCCAGAAGCACTACCTAGACCTTCACCTCCCAGGTTATTCTATGAGAGCCCTCTTAAAGGTACCTCTGAAGTCAGTATTCCATCTCCCGTAAGCATTGATAGTAGTCCATAGAGATGTCTTCCATAACTATTAGTAGTAGTCCATAGTGGCATTTTCCAAAACTATTAGTAGTAATCCATAGTGGTGTTTTCCATAACCCTTAGTAGTAATTCATAATCAATAGTTAATTGAAAGTGTTAAAAGTCATTAGTTATTCAACAGAGGGGCTTCAGTTGAAAAATCAGCCGGCTCAGTTCAGATCCCTAAGAGCTGCCACTCGGGGACAGCTCTCCTCTCCAGTATACTAATCGCCCACTGGCTGCCCTGCACTGTCTGCAGAGGTCTGATGACTTCTCACTCAGAGTTACCTTAGCTCTGAGATACTAGGTTATAATCCCTTCTGATTACAGGGGTCCCAACTTCTGCTTGTGTCTGAGTCTGTACACCTTGGGTTCCTTATAACCTCCTGTCCTCTTTCTTCTCTTAGTCCAGCCGCATGATTTGAGCCTGTGGCACCCCGACACAAATGCGACCCAGGGCCAGCCATTTCACTTCATCCCTAGCCAGCACATCACTGCCTCCATCCCTCCTCCATTACCCTTGGCTTAGTCTGCCTGCCCGCTCGCCCCTAATTACACATACTTTTCCTTTTTTCTTCTCATCTGGTGTGCTGTGGGAAGTCCTAATATGTTGTGAGACCATTATGGCTTCAGCCTTCTTAACCATCACTTCTGTCCATCACACCTAGCTGTCCTCACCACCGCCACCACCTCCACCACCACCACCACCACCACCACCACCACCACCACCACCACCACCACCACCACAAGCAAACTTCCCCTGGCATACCTAATTTTGTTATTGGCATGGCTAATTTCTTATAGACCCTTGAAGTCTAGACTGACATCTCTCACCAGGTTTGGTGGTGCAGGTCTATAATACCAGCTACTCAGGAGGTAGAGGCAGAAGAGAGGAAGTTCAAAGCTGACATGCCAGGTGCAGACTCAAGGGCAGCCTGTGTACCTCAGTGAGATCCTATCTCAAAATAAAAACTAAGACAGCAGGGTCTATATAGAGCTCATGGCAGAGCTGTGTAAAAAAGAAAGAACCAGTCTCCTCTCTTTGCCTCCCAATTCCCTTAAAAGCTCCCAGTCACTAAAACTTAAAAATGTTCAGCATACACAAAAACCTTTCCTTTCTGACGAGATAAAGCATGTTCTGGGTAGAATAGCTGTAGAGAAAACATGTTTGTTTCACTTCTACAGACGCATATCTTGCCCCAACAACACCAGCGGTGACAGTTTCCTAACTTTTCTTAGCCTCAGTTATCTTATTTGGTTGGCCAAAATTCAGCTCAAAAAAACAATTTACTCCAAAGCCTCTGGTAACTCTCATTTGCCAACTGAAGCTCACATTCCTGAGCCTGGCAGTCAGAGCATTCCATGACATGGCCCTGGTCCTCATCTGTGGGAATCATCTTCTCTTGAAGGCATTCAGGACAAAGGAGAACAAACAGAATAGAACACCAGAGCTCTATCTATCTATCTATCTATCTATCTATCTATCTATCTGTCTGTCTGTCTGTCTGTCTGTCTGTCTGTCTGTCATCTATCTATCTATCATCTATCTATCTATCTATCTATCTATCTATCTATCTATCTATCTATCTATCTATTTCTATCTCTGTATCTGTCTGTCTGTCTCTCGTGTGTGTGTGTGTGTGTGTGTGTGTGTGTGTGTGTGTGTGTGTGTGTGTGTGTGGTTTATGTGTTTGACACAAGGTCTCCATCACATCCCAGGATAGCCCGGAACTCACTAAGCAGCCCAAGTCGTCCTTGAACTTTGAACTCATGGCTGTCCTCCTGCTGCAGCATGTTGGCCTCCATGGGACATGGGATATCATTTGCTGTTCCTTATGCACTGTAACTTTCTCTTGGTTGAACTTCTGATTCTCCTGTCTCTAGATCCCATGTACTGTGATTCTAGGTATGGGCCACTTATGTCCATATTCTTCACTTTAAAATCATTAAGTAGTTTAAGTGTACAGAAATGTAGACAGTAAACAGGAGTTTGCCAAATCTTTGTATGTTGTACTTATTTCGGATTTTCTCTTGGTTGATCTCCCTGTCTGTTTGATAGACACAGTTGAAACCTTTTTCTCTCCCCAGCAACAGTTACTATGTACTGAATTAGGCTGTTGACCCCACCACTCTTTTCGATTGAAGACATTATGAAATTATGAATAGGCATCAACATGGAATATTATAAAAACATCATGAAATTACATACCCACAAATAATATAGCCTTTTGTACATTTTTAACCTTTATGCTATTTTCAACATTTTATAGCCTACTTTCTGTCATTTAATATGCTATTTTATTTTTCCCCACATTAATCATTTTGTAATCTCTGATTTATTTCCCCATATGACCATTTCTCATTGGCTAAATATACCATGATTCCTTTGATTCTATTTATTCCTCTTGTGGATAAATAGAGAGATTGTTTCTAGGTATTCATTTTGACAAACAAACCTGAGTGCTCATGTCTTTTTGGGTAGCTGCTCAAAGGGGGCTTCCTTTGTGGCATCTTTACCCAGGCTGATCTCTTTACCTGGAATGACTTTCTCTGTCTATGAATTTCATCATCTCTGCAGGTACTCTCAGCTGCTAGCTCACCATGTTCTCCAAAGCATTAAGTCACAGCAACACCTTTCTCCATCCTTCCTCAGCAAACAAGCAAACCATCTGCATTTCTGTTAGTCAGATGGAGCATTCAAACACAATCTTGTCCTGTACCGACCTGGATGTTTCTCTTACGTCCCCATCAAGCCATACTTCCTTAGAGATAAATATTGTGTTGCATGGGATTCCATTGCTTTTCCTCTCTAGTGAGAACACTGAGTAGACATCAATGAATGTCTGTAGAATTCACTTAGGCCTTTCTCTTTTTGCTACAAGTACTGCTTCCCCACTTAACGATACAGAATCATTAGAGTCAGGAGCTGCTGCATTTCCACGTGTTGTCATTTGAACCTGGGGGTAAGAAGCTTGGTTCTGTCACCAACACTGTATGCTGCTAGAAACCAGAGTCACTCGGAGTCTCTGGGCTCCATAACCAGGAGTAGGTGACTGTACACAGCTGGATGTGCAAAGAGATGAAGAAATACCCCTTTTCTTTTCTTTACTGTGAAAGCACCAGTGGTTTGAAAGAAAACGCTCCCCAAAGGGAGTGGCACTTTTAGGAGGTGTGGCTTTGTTGGAGGAGGTGTGGCCTTGTTAGAGGAAATGTGTCACTGTGGGGGTAGGGTTTGAGATCTCCTTTGCTCAAACTACACTCAATGTGGTAGACAGTTCATTTTCTGTTGCTTGTGTATCAAGATCTAGAACTCTCAGCTCCTTCTCTAGTACCATGTCTGCCTGAGTTCCACCATGTCTCGTCATGATGATAATGGACTAAACCTCTGAAACTGTAAGCCACCCTAATTAATTAAATGTTTTTTGCCGAGGTCATGGTGTCTCTTCTCGGCAACAGAAACCCTAACTAAGACAAGAAAACTGATGGAAAAGCACATACCAAGAATGTTATCAGAATTGTATCTGAGGATAGGGGTGTTGGTCAGTGTAAAGCATGCACAAGGTCTCAGGTTTGATCCCCTGTATAAGAAGGGGGAGGCTAGAAGGACAGGAAGGAAGGGAGGAAAGAAGGAAGGACAAGAATGAAGGAAGGTAGAGGGAGGAAGTGAGGGAAAAAGTAAGGAAGAAAGGGAGTAAGAAAGAAGGAAGGAAGGGAGATAGAGGAAGGAAGAGAGGAAGAAAAGAAAGAAGGAAAATATGGACAGAAGGAAGGGAGGAAGGAAGGAAGGAGAGAGAGAGGAAGAGAGGGAAGAATTTTGTTCATAAATTAAAGGAAATAACACATTAGGTAGATTGGTTACCAAACACTGGAGGGAGCAGAAGGCCATTTTCAAGGTTGGTGGTATATTTGTTTGTTTGTTTGTTTTTCAGGCAATCCATAATGATTGCTGCCGTGTAGAAAGGACCCAGCAGAAGAAGCTGTTACTACCCCCACCCCAGCCCTGCAGTGTAGTCTCAGAACCCTTGACTAGGGGACAGGACTGTGGGAGGGGCAGAGTCACTGGCCACCCATATGTGCTAATCGCCCTCTCATGTTCAGTAGTGTGTGTGTGTGTGTGTGTGTGTGTGTGTGTGTGTGTGTATGCACGTGCGCACACGCGTGCTGGGGCATCCTCCTGATTGCAGAGCAGAGATTCATGCTCAGCATCCACTTTTCCTATTACATCTAGAAAAGTGGCATAACAAAATGACACGTGGGAATCAGTTCAAACTCCAAACTACCAATTTCTTCCACATTTTATCATTAGGTGCGAAGTATTGGCTTAAACGATGATAAGTTGATACCTGTTTATTCTGGCCTCCTCAGTTCATAGTAAGACATGTCCAGGTCACAGACTTTTCTAGGCGGCTCAACATTCCATGCCATATGATCTATTCGGTAAAGAGTAACCGAAATAAGCATATCTGAGCTCCTTCCTTACTTGGGAGTTGACAAGAAGGTCAGCTGGAGCTTTGCAAATCCCAGGCTTATAAGGGGCTTAAAATTCATACTGGAAATGAATGTTTTCTCAGCTCCCAGGAAGCCAAGACTCCTCAGGCTAAATATTAACCTGCAAAGCTAAGATTTAAGAAAACAAGAGAAAAGAAAATCACACCTCTGGTTTTTGCTCCTAGGCTACAGTTTGACTTAAGAAAGGGTCACGTATAAGAACAAGCACCTATCATGACCGTAACCTGACCTTCGGTCTCAGGTGACTGTCTCATTAAAGCCAGGGCAGGTGCCACCCGAGCGTCTGGATTGTCTTTCTAATCAGGTTGAAATAAATCCACCCCCAGCTTCAACATCAGCTGCCTACCTGTGACACTGTTGGATCACTGTCTGGGCTTTGCCGTGGCACCCATGGGTCCTGGAAGATTTAGACACAGATTACTACGGCTGCCAGGAGATAAACAATTCCTTCCTGGCTGTGCTCAAAACTCCCGTTCTCAAGCAGCTACGCAGCAGCCACCTTCTGGATTTCAAGCTGTCTGATGCTCCACCTGGCACCCTGCTCCACTCCTTTGTTTCAGCTCGGATTTATTTCTTGTAGCTTCATGTATTACTTTCTTTCAACTACACAAAATGTATCACCTTAACCTCTTCTCTCCCCCACCTTCAATTACACAAAATGTATCACCTTAACCCCACCCCCACCCCCACCCCTCTCTCTCCTTCCGTACAGTCTCATTATTTCGTCCAGACTGGCCTCAAACTTGTCATCCTCCTGTACAAACTACTAAGCCTTAGGACCCACCTTCTCCCTTCTCGGGGTGCAGTTGAGCACATTCATGTTGCATAAACCCATCTGCGCAACTCTTTCTTGCCTGCAAGACGAAACCCCAATATCCACTGAACAATTCCCCGTTCCCCCTTCTCCCTGGGCCCTGGCACTCATTTTTGGCCTTATGGATTATTCCTGGAACATCATTCTCATGGAATCATAATCTTTTCGTAGCTGGCATGTCACTTGGCACAGCGTTCCCTAGTTTTGCCCATGTTTGTAGTGTGTTTCGACAGTTTTCTTCTTGGAGGGTCAACATTTCAATGTGTGCACATATCACCCTTTGTCTGTCTGTCTGCTCATCTGTCAGTAGACAGTCCCACCTTTTAGTTACTGTGAGCCATGTACACACGGATGTGGTGTACACATACCTCCTCAGTACCCTGCTCTCTGTCCTTTATTATTTTTTTAAAGAATTTTATTTATTTATTATGTATACAGTGATCTGGCTACATGTATGCCTACATGACAGAAGAGGGCACCAGATCTCATTACAGATGGTTGTGAGCCACCATGTGATTGCTGGGAATTGAACTCAGGACCTCTGGAAGAGCAGCCAGTGCTCTTAACCTCTGAGCCATCCCTCCAGTGCCCTCTCTATCCTTTAAAACATACACGCCCTGAAGTGCGATTTCTGGATCATAGTAATTTCATTTTTAATATTTTGAGAAGCCACCAATAAATACCATCCGCAATGCAGCTGCAACTTTTTTTGTCCCACCAGAATATTCCAATTTCTGCACATCCTCAATATGTTTATTTTCTGTTTTACTTTTTTTTAAAAAAAGTTATTCTATGTGTATCAGTTCATCCCCACCCCCATATGCAATGCCTGTGCAGGCCAGAACAGAGCATGAGATTCCCTGGATACCAGAGTTACAAATGATTGTGAGTGGCCATGTAGGCTCTAGGAATTGAATCTGAAGAGAAGCCCTGAGCACTCAGATTGACCACTGAGCAATCTCTCCAGCCCTATTTTCTATTTTTCTTAAATAGCAGCCATCTATATTATTTTTTGTTTGTTATATTTATTGTCTGTTCTTCCCAGTCTCTCTGCCGGCCCAGACTACAGGTTCCATCAGCAAAACGATCCATATCTGTTCTGTTCACTGTCCCATCCTTGCCTAGAACAGTATACAGTATACTGTATACTGTATACTGAGTATACAGTAAGTGCTCAGTGACTAGTCACTGTACAAATGAGTACAGAAAAGATGGGCCTGGTAGAGCAAGCCTGTAATCCAGCTTGTTCAGGAGTCTGAGGCAGGAGGATTGCAAGCTCCATTGTGAGCTCAAGTCTAACTGCACAACTTAGCAAACTGTGCCTCAAAATAAAAAGCAAGAAATTGGATGGAGAATGAGCCAAATGGGTAAGAGAAAGACATGGAAAAGTGGGCTATTCTTTTTCTGATTTGTATGCCTGATCTCATCATTGCTTTGCTCATGGCATGCTTAGGTTTATGTTTATCTATTACCTTTATCGATGACATTTAGGACTTTGGAAGGAAATTCTCTCTTTAATACATACTTGATGAATTTTGAATATATTCCATTATCCTAGTCGTTATTATTCATGAATCCGAAGCTCATGGAATTTGGAGTTGTGGGGAGCTCACAAGAAGCTTGCAGGAAAACCAAAGAGAGTCTGTGATACTTAGAACACTTAGCTATCATCCACTGCTGCCCACTTGGTATCTCTGCTGATAACCAAAGATATTTCAAACTGAACATTCCCCAAAGACAATCAAGCTTCCCTAACCTACTTCTGTCCCATGTTCCTTATTAATTAATTTACTTATTTATTTAGAGACGGAGTCTCAAGTAACTGAGGGCGCCTCAAAATTCCCACGCAGCTGTGAAGGTCTTGGACTTCTGATCCGTCTACCTCCACCTCCCACAGGCACACACTATCACATCTAGTTTTCCTGTACTCCTGCCAGAAACAGGGGATGCCTTTCCCCCTCTTCCTCACTCAGCACCTTTCTCTATCCACCTGCAAATAAATTATCCTTACGACTCACCTACCTTAAATACTCAGTCTACGCTAGGCACTGTTTTAGGTCCATTGCGTGCATGACCGCTTTCTTCCTTTTAACTAGGTGGACTAGAGTCTACTAATTTTTAGCTGTGATCCAGATAAGAGAACAAGTTAAGTCCCTTGTCCAAAGTCCCTCATGGAGGAGGGAGCAGAGCCAGGAATCATCTGGCTTCCGAGCTTGCTTAGGCTTCCATGCTGTTCGGATAGACATGCTTTCGGTTTCAACCTTTTTTTACTGGAAATCACTACAAATGTCTAAGACTACTTCCTTCAATTGATACGAGAACAGGATTCTAACAATTCAGACCTGTCTACATCCTCCATCTCTATGCAAACCTTGGCTAATGCAGGTGGCCATAGCCAGGGGCAGACGGAATCTACAGTCTTTGCTGGGATGTTGGGCTGAAACAGAAATCCTAGCAGCACTTGATTATCCTGCATTTTGATGTTTTTTTTTTTTTTTTTTTTTTTTTTTTTTGTTCAAGTAGAATATGTCAGTAAAATCTGAATTAAAGGCTGTACTAAACCAAATATACTGTAGTAGACACCTTCATTAATATCGAGGCACATCTATTACAAACACCAAATTTTCTTCTTTGGAGGATGTATTGATCTTGGAAGCAAAGGAGGCTGGGAGGCAGACAGCCCAAGCCCAGCTCCTGTCACATTAAATGAAGCATGTGCTTAAAAATGCTCCACAGCCCTGCTGGCTCCAGCAGTCCCATCTCGAAACTGAGAAGGATAATAAAGGCTCACAAATTGGGGGTTTCTGATATCTGCAGATATCAAGACCACCGCAGGGCTAGCAAGTTATCACTTCTCGGTTTCAAGCTTATTCTGTATATAATAACCCCATTACACCCGTTGGCCATCAGAGGAACATTCAGACGTGATACCTTTTAGTCAGCTGTCCTGGTTCGTGACTGTAATCCTAGCCCCCATCAGGCTAAGGCAGGAGGACAGACAGCAAGTTTAAAGCCAGCCTGAGCTCTGTAGTGCGATCCTGTCTCAAGCAAAGCAAAGCAAAACACAGCTAAACAAAGGTTCAGTTTAAATCTAAAAGGGCACACTATCCAGGCCCCAAGTTCCCTTTAGCAAACAAAGGAAACAGCACGGACCCAAGCTGTTTGGCAAGTGTGAACCGGGGCTAGGAACAGACCAGCACTCAGTGTTACCGGGAGATTCAAGGTCAACACTTGTGGCTTCATTTCCATCACCCGGCGGGCGGGTGGGCGGCGCTGCCTTTCACAAAGGCTTGTCCTATATTCTGAAGAGTTGTATTAATTCCCCAGCTCACCATTTCAGCCTCATGCAGAGTCCAGTTACTTTCAACACTCCCAAATGGTGTTTGGCCTTTTGCCTTCTTCCTTTAGATGACATCCAAAGAGACACCGAAAATAAAGAAAAAAAACCACAGCGAGCTTGAAGTGATTTCAGCTAAAGACTTTTAGCTAAGCATTACTACACAGACATTACCCTTAGTGGAGCAGGGAGTGTCCTCTAAATCCTACCTGGTTTTAAAAAAATCCCTTAAAATATTTGGCCAAAGGAGTGCTGTCTGACCTAGATGGGTTTTTGCCTTCTCCCTTCTCCATCCCCAGTACACAGTTGACACTTTTCAAATGACAAGGGATCTCTGTGGGTCCTTGCAGCCACAGCAGAGGATCCTCAAAGTGGCTGAGTTTGACTCTGCCTTGGAAAAAAAAAAAAAAAAAGCCAACAAAAGCAAACCACAGCAGCAACAGCAAATCTCCAGCATCCAGAAGACAGCCTGGCACGCTCTGTCCAGTCTTCCTAGGAACAGCCAGGCCTCGTGAGGCAGGGCCTACAAGCTCCCGCCTACATAGCTTATTGGCCGGAAATGCTTTCCAGTGAGCAGACATACCTACACCATTTCTATTGCCCAACGGGTGGCATGAACCAGGCGGACAGCAAACAGCTTCTGTCAAGGAAGTCTCGGATTCCTTCTTTTCTTTTCTCCCCGCCTCCCGACTTTGGTGTTTTGGAGACAGGGTTTCTCTGTGTAGCCTTGACTGTCCTGGAACTCAGAGATCTGTCTGCCTCTGCCTCCTCCAGAGTGCCGGGATCAGAGGTGGGTGCCACCACGGCCCAGCTAAATCCCGTTTTCTTCACACTTTACAGTTTCTTCAGAAGCGAAGAGAACTGTGCCAGCCCTGAAGGAGTTAGCAGTAACTGGGCACTAGATTTTTTTGTTTTCTCTTCTCATGAGACCCCAGTGGATCTAAATCCAGCCAGGTATAATGGCTCCGAAAGATTAGGGACTCCATCAGGACAGGCTGTGGGTTGGGGTTCCTGTTACCTCCCCTGAACTCTGTAGCAAGTATTCTCATTCTCCTCCTAAAAGAGGGGCTTTATTAAGGCGGGTGAGGTGGCACATGACTTCAGTTCCAGCCCTCAGGAAGCTGAAGCAGGATGGCCACGGGTTAAAGGTCAATCTAGGTTAAGTTATGAGAACCTCTGTCAAGAACAACCAGACAAGCAAACCAAACATCAAAACACAAGAAGAGAGACTATACTTGGTCTTACTGATTATTCAGCCAATCTACAGCCTCCTTGAAGGACCTACTGTGTGCAGAAAGGGAGAACTCAACCCCAAAACCGTCCAGGAAAAGTTAGCATTTAAAATATTCTCTTCAGGCAGAAGCGGTGGCACAGGCCTTTGATCCCAGCACTTGGGAGGGAGAGGCAGGCAGATCTCTGAGTTCTTGAAGCTAGTCTGGTCTAAAAGAGTGAGTTCCAGGATAGCCAGGGCTACACAGAGAAATTCTGCCTTGAAAAACCAAGTGGGGAGAAAACCTTCTCTTAACTGGATCTGAGGGTGCATGCCTTTAATCCCAGCGCTCCCTGTGAGTTTGAGGACAGCCTGGTCTACACAGTGAGGTCCAGGACAACCAGGACTACATAGAGAAGCCCTGTCTCAGCAAACAAACAAACAAACAAACAAACAAATAAAAATGGAAGTCCCTCTTGTCATCTGTCTTGCAGAGGTGTCTTGGCATCCTTGAGAGGTATCATTCCCCCATCCTTTGCGCACACTCTCAGAATCACTTCCCAAATGTTAGGGAAGGAACCCACAAAACCACAGGCCAAGGCTGGGGTAGCAAGTGGCACTCGGGTTTCCCTGTTCTTGCCATCCGCTATTGTTGGTAAGGGCTTCCTGGAGTGTCATACTGAGGGATGCCCCAGGCCTGGACTGCACCTGGGAAGGAAGGTATTGTGACTGAAATGTCTGCCATAGGCTCTTACGGAAGGCCAACCTCGGGGGCGGCGGGGGGGGGGGGGCATGGCATGGAGCCATGATGTCATGTCTGAGCCCACTGCAGAGCCATGATGTCATGCCTGAGCCCACTCTACTGGCAAGAGCCAAGTGACTTTTTCTCCGCTCTTTTGCCCATGAGACTTTTTCTTTAAATGTAGAAATCACATCAATAATGAAAAATTACTTAAAAGTATTTGCCACAACAAATGTTTGAAGGAAATACATTTCAGAGCTGGGGAAGACATTATAGTGGATACAGTTCTTGCCGAGAAGGTGAGAGGACCCTGTGAGGGGGAGGTTATGGGGGTGGGTAACTGGCCATCTAGTCTAGCCAATCAGTGAGGTTCTGGGTTTGATGAGAGACTCTGTCTAAAAATCTAAAGTGGTAAATGATAGAGGAAGACATCTGATTTCAAAGTCTGTCCTCCCTGCACATGCACACAGGGCACACTCACCCTCACATACATGTGCACACCCACATACACCACACACAGAGAGAAGAAAGAAATAAAACAGACAATACATGTTTCCTAGAAAAGACCTTGACTGAGGAATTAGCTGGCATATTTCACGAGGGACATGGGTAGAACTTGTTCTCAGCCTCATGAGTACCCTGACAAAGTACACCCTATGGTGCTCCACAGTGAGAGGAATAAGAAGGCATGGGAAGCCCTCCAGCAGTTATACAGCCTCCTTGAAGGGACTGGGCAGGTAAGAGGGCCAGAGAAGAAACCCAGATTCAAGACTAGGCAAATGCCAGTGATCTCAATGACAAAAGGAAGCAGAAAGTCAATGCTTTCATGGAGAGAATGGAGACTCTAGCTTCTTGGATTTGAGGCAGCCAAGTGCCTTGACCAATGGATAGATAGGATTTGCTTGCTTTCTGCTCTGGCCGTAACCATGTGATGGGCCAAGCAGATGCAATGTAAGGGAAGAATCATGGTGTTTTGTAGGTTTAGCCACTCTCTAGGTCCTTTCAGCATCCGGTTTGAATGCTTAGGAGGGGCCTGCTAGGTCAGGTCTCTGGAGGGGTAGAATTCGCCTCCCTGGATCTTCTTTGTTTTCTCAGCCAACTGGCTCCCAGGTGGGGAGAGATTTCTGGCAGTAGACACAGTACGCAGCAGGCAGGAGACCTCAGAAAGGGCCGGGGAGTGGGGGCAGCATGTGACACTGGAGACAAACACAATTAGCTGTGCCCCACACCAACTGAAAAGATGCAGTGGGAAGACTGACTCCCTCTGCCAAGAGAGAGAAGCAAAGGGAAACTCGTCTGAAAAGAAACTGAAAAGAAACCTTTTCGTTCCCTTGGTAGCGGCGGTCAAAGGCCGTCACATTTCCTGTGACGTCCCTTCTCAGTGTGGATTTCTCCAACACTTCAAACTATCACAATAAGAGTTGGACTGCTTCATCAATGCTCCTTACTGAATAGAATCCATTAATATTACAAGCTGGTCCTTGCTTGACTAGAGATGATACCGGAGCCTCTCAAAGCCGTCCTGTCCCTGTGTGCCAGTTCTCAGCAATGGCTGGGTGACTGAGTTCGTGGAAACCAACATGGAGATTTGTCTTTATGGAATTCAGTCACAGTCCCGAGAGTCTGCTCTTCTCAAGATCCAAACCTTTAGTGTGAGGACTAGCTACAGGAGTGGGGTCTGGAGGTGACTATATAGTATTTGGTAAGCAGGACAGGCTCTGGAGTTAGGCAGCATGTGCGTGGTCACTCCACCATTTACTTATGAACCGGGTGACCTGAGCAAGTCTATAAGGCTGCAGTCTCATTGTGTGTGAGACACAGATTATCATGGCATTCCATGGAGAGAGCTGTTGTGAAGGTGAAAGATTTATAACAACAAGTCTTTATCTTTTAAGTCACATTTTAGAAGATTGACAAGTGATATTTGGGGTGTACTTCAAAATAATCTGGAGGTAAGGTACATAAAAAACAAACCAACAAAAAAATCTTGGCAGGCCAGGTGTGGTGTCATATGCCTTTCATCCCAGCACTCAGGAGGCAGAGGCAGGTGGATTTCTGTGAGTTCAAGGCCAACTTGATATACAATAGTGAGTTTCAGGACAGTCAGAGATATGTAGAGAGATCCTGTCTTAAAAAACAAACAACAGCCAGGCAGTGATGGTGCATGCCTTCAATCCCAGCACTTGGGAGGGAGAGGCAGGTGGATCTCTGTGAGTTCGAGGTCAGCCTGGTCTATAGAGTGAGTCCCAGGACAGGCTCCAAAGCTACACAGAAAAACCCTGTCTTGAAAAAAATGAAAAAAACAAAACAAAAAAAAAAACAAACAAACAAAAAACAAAACAAACGCCGGGCGGTGGTGGCGCACGCCTTTAATCCCAGCACTCGGAGGCAGAGCCAGGCAGATCTCTGTGAGTTCGAGGCCAGCCTGGGCTACCAAGTGAGCTCCAGGAAAGGCGCAAAGCTACGCAGAGAAACCCTGTCTTGAAAAACCAAAAAAAAAAAAAAAAAAAAAAAAAAAAAAAAAAAAAAAAAAAAAAAAAAAAAAAAAAACAAACAAACAACAAAAAAACAACAGCAACCAAGAAGTGAAAAAAAAAAAGAAACTTGACTATAGTTATCCAAATTGGGTGAGGACATGGGGAGAGGGTTGCTACCATTCTGTCCCAAAATATTTACAGCACAAATTTAAGAAAGAGAATAGAATGCATTAAAACTCTTCAAACACAGCATACATGTACTCAATACATATAATCTGTTAGAGATCAGGGAGAATCTCAAAGGCATTTTTCACACTCACAGAGTCACCAGAAGTTGAGCCTGCCTCTGGACACCAGCACAAAGGGACATGAGTGGGTCCACTGCAAACCTTACTGTCACTCAAAGCCACCCATGACTGCCCAAGCTTTCTGTTGGGAAGTTTGCTGAATTAGCTGAATTCATTATTGACACACACAGTCACAAAGAGCTGCAGATTTGCAGTATCTTCAAACAGTTATCATCACCCCAACCCAAAGCCAACCTCTTCTAAACTTCATGGACTCATGCAGCTCTTCGATACACAAATTTGGGGGATTACAGGCATATGAAACAATGGAATAAAAAACGTTCACTGAAGACACCCTCTGAACCCTACCTTGTGCTGTGGACGGACTCAGGAAACCACTTACACTGATTCAGTCACCACCAGAAACTCTGAACTGTTAGGATTTCTTCAATAAGATGCTGAGCTGAACAGGAAGCCTGACCCTGAAGTAATTCTAGGTTGGATACTCAGGGGCCCTTAACTTAAAACTAAATCAGCGTTTTCAAACTCCATGTCCCATCATCATGAAGGAATTCACGGTACCAGCCTTGTTACAGACCAACTTTGCTCATTTGTAAACTGAGATGGCAGCTCGCTCCTCACGTTGCCACAGAGATTAGAGAAAATACAAAGAAAGTATATCACACAGAGCCGGAACATAGCAGTTACTCAGTACATGCTTCTACACTCTGCATTCATATAGGAATGGTTGTATTGTTATCTCCTTTGGAATTCAGTTAATCATTAAAGCCAGCGGTTCTCCAGGCATAAGACACATCACACAATTACAGACACTTCAGTGTTTTCTATTTCACGTGGCAAGATTTTTATACGGCTGTAATCTTCTACAGAGAGTTGATATGTGGATGACTATATTATTGTCACCGGGGCCTATTTGTCCTCTTTTATATGATCCCTACTTCTGTAAATGTATTGTGACAGTGTATTTCTTATACCAAAAGAAAAATCATAAGTTAAAAAAAGTACAGAGAAAAAAAAAAACATGGCCCAATTCAAACCTAGGAATCACTGTTGTTACTATTATAAAGTGCTGGCCAAAAGGCACAGAGTGTGTGTGTGTGTGTGTGTGTGTGTGTGTGTGTGTGTGTGTGTGTGTGTGTGTGTAAGAGAGAGAGAAAGAGTGAGGGGGAGAGAGGGGAGGAAAAAAGGAGAGAGATGGAGAAAGAGGGAGAGAGATGTACTATGTTTCTTAAATTATTTTATCCCTTACTGTGCCTAGTTTACTGCTGGGGATTATTCAGGGGTCAAAATCCCTGCAGATGAACTAAAATTTCTTGCCTGAACCCCATCTTTGCTGCCTGATGCCATTTATACCCCAACAACATAGATTTTTTTCTTCTGTTACCTCTGTGTCAAAGTGACTCCCCGACTTCAAAGATCTGAAACTATTCACATCCCAGGTGAAACAGAAAGTCACCAGTAAGGCTGAGCCTGGTGGCAGACGCTGTGATTCTAGCTACTCGGGAGGTTGAAAGCTGGGGGGAAGGAGGAGAGTTATAAAGAAATGGGGAGGAAGGCGAGGAGGAGGTCAGGAGTCCTGTAAATTGGGGGTGTGGAGGGGGGGTTGCAACCTGAGAAATAGCAGTGGCATTTCCTGAATCAACCAGAGCCTCTTGTGCAGAGACCTGATGAATCAAACCTCCCTGAAATGTCACCTGCCTGCATGGCATTTCATGCACTGGAGTTATTTCAGTATTAGCCCATGCAGAAAACGAATTCCCCCTTCACTGGCAACTCAAGAGAATAAATACTGTTAATGCCAGATTCTTGCTTAAGTGCAGGACTAGGAAAGCTGAGGTGGGGTTTTTGCGCTGAACTCATTTTGCAGAACATAAATTTTGTTATGTGGATATCCTTGCCTCCCGTTGCTGATTTCATGTTATCCTCTGCTTATAGTTCCCTCAATTTTCTTCTTGAACAAGTCTAAGAAAAAAATGAGCAGAAAGCTTTCCCCAGTAAAAGGTTTCATTTCACACAAAGCCATTGTCTGTGGGCTGAGTATGTCTATTTCCCTTCCATCTGCAATTGGTTTGAGTAAGCACAGTCTTCCTTCTGTTTCCAGATGACAGCCCTAGTGGATAGTGTCTTGGTCTAAAAAGAGCAGGTGCCACGGATGCGGCCAGCACACACTTTCCAGACATTGATGAAAAGCTGCAAATGCTCTCTTATTTGTGGATACAGAATCCATCTTCTTGCTCCTTCTCCTTTGAATCTTTGACAACATTAGCTGAGAAGGACAAATGTCACTGCCTCTGCTGTTAGCTGTGTCTCAAGATGCACAGAGAAGCTCCTTAAATCAGTAACCCTTGCACTGGTCTCCTTAACCTTCCTAAGGGCCTGGGAGACAGGGGTTAATTCAAGTCAGGAACGGGGTCAGCCTAGAGAGGGAGGTCTACCTTGGTCACTTAGGTTAGCTCTTCTTAAAATCTGGGTTATTGTTACACCTGTTGTACATTAAAATTTATCACCAATTATTAATTTATTCATTCAATGATTATTGCTCTGATATGGTATTGAATCCTCTTCACATAGAAAAACGGGGTTAGTCTGTGATAGTTCAATTTTTATTGTCAACTTGACCAGACTTCAGGATCTCCTATGAGAAAGATACATATCTCTGTGAATGCCTATGAGAGTGTTTCCACTCTCTCTGCTTCCTCACTGCAGATGTGATGTGACCAGCAGCCTCACAGTCGTGGTGGACCATAGCCTCAAACTGCGAACCTAAATCAACTCTTTCTTCCTTTTCAACTTTCCTAATTGTGTGGGAGCTGAAGGGAAGGTGCTTGTTTGTGTGTGCACGTGTGTGTGGGTGCCTACACCTGTGCGTGAGCTTGCAGAAACCCAGGAGTCAACATGGAGTTGACTCCATTGTACTCTTTGAGACAGGCCCTTTCACAGAACCTGGAGCTCAGCTTTAGCTAGACTGGCTGGTTAGCAAGCCCTCAGCGATCTGCGAGTCTCTACCCCTACCCCAGCATTGGAGTTACAGAGACACCCAGCTCTGTCTGGCTTTTACATGGATTCTGGGGATCTGAGCTCCTCAGGTCCCCATGTTTATGCAGCAAGCACTTGAGACCCTAGCCACCTCCCTGTCCCTCCTCCTTCCTTAGGCTGCCCTGACAGGTGTTTATCACACCATTGAGGGTAGTACCTAATGGATCCTGCTAAGCATGTAGATGTCCAGGAAGCTTATGAAGCTTCCCTAGGCATGAGGAAAAAAATATCTTCCTCCTTTACCCCCAAAGGCTTATCAACCTGATGATCCAACTCGGTTAACTTGTCACAGAGAGCAGTTTCTTCACCTTTGGGGAAGAGTCATTTTGAATATAACATGAGATAACATGAAGGTTTTTGTTTTGTTTGGGTTTTTTGAGACAGGAATTCTTTTTTTTTTTTTTTAAATTATTGCAAGAGAAACAACTTTATTTTTCAATGATTGATAAAGCTAGGCAGTACAGATAAAGCTTATTGTTAGAGTGTTTGACTAACAAATATAAAACTCTGAGTTCAACCATTAACACATACAATACATACAATACTTTTGACTGACATGCCTGAGTGACGAGCTTCCCTTCTTCTTACCCAAGCACTAATGTGCATTCATGTACAGACATATGAGGTGAGATGAAAATGGAAACTTGGGTGTTGAAAAGAGAACAATTTACTGTCTACACTCTCCAATTTATCAATTATTAGGGCTGAGACAGGAATTCTTTGTGTAGCCTTGACTGTCCTGGAACTCACTCTGTAGCCCTGGCTGGCCTCGAACTCACAGAGATCCACCTGCCTCTGCCTCCTGAGTACTGGGATTAAAGGCATGCGCCACCACTGCCTGGTGATAACATGAAGTTTAATTCATCCATTCTAAACTTCTGAGTAGGTAAATAGCTAGTGCCCTCCTGTTTCCTGGTCGTCTTAGTTCTGTGCCCAAACCATGAAATATGAAAGCTAAAAAAAGAAACTATTTGGGGCAGGGAGGAAGAGGGGAGTGGGGGGGGGTAGAAAAGACAGGGGGCACCAAGAAGAGTTTTCTCCACCTGACTCTGAGGACAGTGTGGTCTCTAAGTTATATCTAAACTGTAGCCTCCAGAGATGCGCAGACGCCATTTCTCTTCATCATTCCATCCACAATGTTTATTGTAGACCCTGGTGCTTGGCAAGCCCAAATATGATAGATGAATGAGTAGATGAATATGGTTCCTAGACCACTGGGAAGTCCATCAACAATCTCAGGGCAGGGCCAGCAAATGGCTCAGCCTGTAAACATGCGAATCTGATGACCAGAGTTTAATCCCTGGAATCCATAGAACAAGCCAGATGTGGTGGCCTGCATCTGTAACCTGAGCCATCCTAGAGTGACATGGTGAGCAGAAACAGGAGAAGTGCTTGGAAAGTCATGGGCCAGCTAGCCTAGAGTACAGGACATAGCTACCGTAACAAGAGAGATGCCCCAACGAGGTGAGGGTGAGAACTGACTTCCCCATGCATACATGGCGCTTACACACTTACACAGCAGGCCGGCCTGGTCTGCAGGGTGAGTTCCAGGACAGCCAGGGCTACACAGAGAAACACTGCCTCAGGGGGAAAAAGGGTACAAATATGTGGCAGGCAGTCCTGCCATTTACTATTATTGTTATTATTATTATTATTATTATTATTATTATTATTATTTTGCTATTTTCTCATTATCATTTTGACAAATTTATTATGATCGCCATACTTAAGTTGGAAAAAAAAAAAACTAGAAGTCAGTGAGAGGACTCAGAGAGTAAAAGCGCTTTCCAGAAAACCCTCTCCACCACACGGGACGACCAGAGTTCAAAACCCTAGACAGACACAATGGAAGGAGAACCAACTCCCACAAATCATTATCTGACTGCCATACATGTGTCATGGCATGCATGCACCCCCTAAGTAAATGGTGCAGTGGCATGCATGTACCCCCTAAGTTAATGGTGCAGTGGCATGCAAGTACCCCCTAAGTAAATGGTGCAATAGCATGCATGTACCCACTAAGTTAATGGTGCAATGGCATGCATGCACCCCCTAAGTAAATGGTGCAGTGGCATGCGTGTACCCCTAAGTAAATGGTGCAGTGGCATGCAAGTACCCCCTAAGTAAATGGTGCAGTGGCATGCAAGTACCCCCTAAGTAAATGGTGCAGTGGCATGCATGTACCCCCTAAGTAAATGGTGCAGTAGCGTGCATGTACCCCCAGAAATGTCAAACAAGGTGAAGGAATCAGAACTAGCTAAGTTTGTAAGGCTCTGAAGGAATGTTTCCCTGACTGCAAGCTTGCCTACACCTGTCACTAAAACAAGTTTTTATTTGTACCCCCCCTCCCTCTCCCTCTCCCTCTCCCACCCAGTCCCTGGGTGTGTGTATGTGGTCATGTGGGGTATGTGTGTATATGCATGCCAGTGTACATGTGAAGGCCAGAGTTCACACCAAGTATCTTTCCTTGTTTCTTGAGACAGGATCTCTCCATCAGAACTGGGAGCTCAGTGATTGGCTAAGCTGGCTAGCCAGTGAGCTCCAGGGATCCACACAGCTCCATGATTCTCCCTCAACCCCCGCCCCCCTCCAGCCTCAGTCCTGGGCTAACAGATGCCGCTGCCCTCATCTTTTTACATGGGTTCTGGGGAGCGACACAAGTCTTCCTTACTTCCCAGCGGGTACCCCAGCAGCAGATCTATCATCTCCCTAGCCTTGTGTTTTCTATTTTGTTTTCCTCTTTTTTCTTCTTTTTTGATGTTTCTGTTTTTGTTGTTTTTTTGAGGCAAGATCTCATTGGGTGGCCCAGCATAACAATCTTCTGGCTTCAGCTTTCCAAGGGTTGAGATCATAGGCATGAGCCGGCCACAACTCAACCTCCCCCCCCCCTTTTTTTTTATTATGCAGGTTATTAATCTAAGAAGGTAGTGACCCTTGACTTGCAGAATCATCTGAGAAGCAGTTTAAATATTGGATACCTAGGCCCTACCCTGAGTTCCTCAAAAGGTGGTTTGCGGTGGGGCTCGGGCACCCCAGGCAAGTCTATTGTGTGGCAGGAACAGAGCCACAGGCCCAGCGGTTTCTAGCTTTCAGCTAAGAAACCACTCTTGTTTACATCCTCCTCTACAAAGCACTGTGCCTGCCCTGGAATGCGCCCTACTCCCACGCCGGGGGAGATGTGCTAGTTAGTTACTCACTCAAGTGACGCCAAATTGAATAGAAGAAAACAGCAACAAATAGAAATCAAAGCAGTGCTTTCCTGTCCTATACGGCAGGCCAGGCCGCACAAGGCCCAAAATGAATAGCTAGGGACTTCTACAAGAATTCCTTGCAAGGTCGAAGGGTCTGGGGAAAAATGAAGGTACACTGGTAGACCTTGCCTGCTCACATAGCAGAAGCCCGAACCCTGAAGAAGAAGAGGAGATGATGATGATGATGATGATAATGATGATGATGATGATGACCAGGCCAGGTAAAGCTAGCTGGCAAAGGGAAGCCCTTCTCCTCATGCCATCTTTCAATTTCACAAGAGAAGTCTGGGGACTGTCCTTTATGACCTGCAGACTACACTCACCTGTCTGGCCAAGCTGACTGCAGGAGGAACCGCTCATCCATGCCTGCCCTACTTTTGGGCACATGAGTGGATCAAGAAACATGGATTCTTACTGTACACAGGTTAAAGGCCCAACTCCATGTCTCTTGAAGAACAGTCCAAGGATTTTTTACTCAGATCTACTGATAAGTCATACTTAAAGTGATGGTTTATTGGTTCCTGCTGTGTCCTACGTGTTTCATATAGACGATTTCATTTAGTTCTATATTATCTCTTGATTATCTGCAATGTATCTACATTATCTGAATATCTGTGTAGATAGTCACATCAAGTGACACTCACCCAGGATGGTGCAGTGGATACCTACCCGGTGAATCTTGAATGCTAGTGCAGGCTGCTTTCTGACACCGGATCTGGGGGTTCTGGTATTATTGACATTTTAGACTGACGTTTAGACAGTTTTATGTTGGGATGGACTGTCCTGTGCTCTGTAGGATGCCTAGTAGAATCTCTGGCCTCCCTTCACCACAGTCCAGCAAAAACCCTCCCTATAGTCCAAATAATCAAAATTGTTTATAGACTGGCCAAGTCTCCAGAGTCAGACAAGGTCAACCTTCCTTCTTTTTAGTGGCCGCCACTCTAGGTTGGGATGTGCTATATACTGTTTTCCTGGTATAATTTCACAGGCCATTTCTCAGAAGAGGAACTGCCAGAACAAAACAACAAAACCCACAGCATCCCACAATTCTCCAGAGGAGCATGATATTTTAATAACGCAACCCCATTCTACAGTTATGTATCATTACGTGACTCAGTAAGTTTTTTTAGACAGGGTCTCCCTGTGTAGCACAGGGTGATCTAGACTTCAAAATTCTCCTGTCTCTATCTCCTGAGTGTTAGGATTATTGGTGCCCACCACTGTGCCTGACCCCTGGGTGCTTTTGTATCATCTCCCTTCATGGCAGCTAAGCCTGTAGTGAGAGCTAATCCTCAAAGAGCTAAACCACCTCAAAGAAACGGAGGCAGGAGAACTGTGATGGCCTTTCTTCATTCTTAACTTGATTGGTTTTGGAATCACCTAGGAGACATACCTGGACATGTCCTTGCTTGCCCACAGAGGTTTAACCGAGGAGAGAAGATCCACCCTGACTATGGGGTCATGACATCCCATACACTGGGGTTCCAGACTGAATAAAAAGGAAAATAGGAGAAAGTGAACTAAGTAAGCAACAGCATTCATCTCCCTCGGCTTCCTCACCACAGAGCTCGTGGCTCTCGCCACCATACTAACTACCATGGGGAACTGGTCTCCCAAACTGTGAGCCAAATAAAACCTTCCTTAATTTGCTTTTATTAGTTATTTTGCCTCAGCCCTGAGAGAAGTAGCCGATACAGGAACACTCTGTGAAAGTCATATTAATCCTTGGCACCGCAAGTAATTAACGGAAGGCTTTTGCTAGCACATAGTTCCAAGACAGTATATAGCACAAATGTGAGCTCTAGAGAGGCCAAGTCCACATCTAATGGCTCTCTACATTCCTGGCCTCCAATTTAAGAGCTCTCGTAAAACACTATTTCATGAACTATGACGTTTTGTAGCAACTCTGATCATTTGATTAAAACTATTGTATAATAATCTTCCTGGTTTGTATCTGAATAGTAAAATCCACAGAAAAACTTAATGTCAATATTTACAAAACAGCTGAGAATTGAATGACGAGCCGTTCTTCCTTGTCCTTAAAAAAAAAAAAGCAGGGTGAACTAAAATTTTAATAAAACGGAATGTTCATCAAAATCAGCCCTCTCAGAGCTGGGGACATAGCTCAGTTGGTCGAACCCTTGCACAGCATTCATAAGGACCCAGTCACAATCCCCAGTGCCACAGACACCAGGCACAGTGGTAGCAGGTACCTGGAACCCCAGTACTCATAATGGAAAAGGGAGGATCAGAACTTCAGTCACTTCTAACTAGACAGTGAGTGCTTGGCTAGTCATTTCAAAATCTGTCATGTGAACAGTATTTCACTGGAAGGAAGGGAGGGAGGGAGAGAAGAAGGGAAGGGGGGAAGGGAGGTAAAAGGAAGGGCATTTTTTATTGCCTGGGGCAGGAGGAAAGGGCCACAGGGGAAACTTTTGAATCACTTCTTCCTTTACATTTTCACTACCATGTCAAGCTTTAATATACAACCATAAAAGGAATGTTCACATAAAAAACATCTAAATTAAAAGTAAAGTAACTGTGGTGGCTTTTAAAGCCACGATTTAAAATTGAATAACAAAAAACAAAAATCTAAGATGTTAGAAAGATAAAAATAAAACTTTCTCATTCATGTATGAAGTTACAAAGCTTAGCTAAAAGACTGTCATTGGTTAGACAATTATAAATTTCACATGAAGTCAAAAGATTTTTAAATCTACTAGTAAACGATTTGACTATTAAAAATTGCCAGACTCCACTCAGTACTTATCCAGTTAAGCACAAGTCACAATTAATCTTCCTCCCAAACCCATGGGGTCCACACCTATTATTAGTCCCATTTTAAAACAGATGTCACTTGAAATGGAAATTAGTATCCATATGGCAGGAACTGAGGTTCAGAGGGGTGACACAACATGTCTGTCATCCGAGACCACACCTAGACCAGAGTCAAGTCACCGTGCTGGGGACTTTCTTGCTACGTAACCTGAAAAGAAAATGGAGGATTTAGGGAAATCCAAGAAGAAAGAGGGCCTATGTTCTGGTTCTGTCGGCTTCTTGCACCATGTGCCCCGGAATCCTCATGCTAAATGCATTTTCAGAAGTTATTCTCTTCCATTTGCCTGTGTATAAAGTTAAAAATACAACTCAAAACTCAAGAACTGGGCATAAGTATATGTAAGCATGGCTTCCTGGGTACCTTTTGTTTGTGTGTGTGTGTGTGTGTGTGTGTGTGTGTGTGTGAGAGAGAGAGAGAGAGAGAGAGAGAGAGAGAGAGAGAGAGAGAGAGAGAGAGAAAACTAGTCTCTTATTTTGCTGCTTGTAAAAATCTGCAGCAATACAAACTGCCCAGCAAAGAATATCAAGGTGAAATTTATTCTCGCACGACCTAATACATTGTAAGGTATACTAATTAAGTGATATTTCTAAGTTATTTTTCCAATATATACTAGAGTATAAACACCCAAATGAAGGTGGTACTTCTATTAATTCGTATCTTAAATTTGTTTTTAGATGGTCTCACTATGTATTTGGCTTGAACTTGCTATACCGATCAGGCTGCCCCCAAACTGACAGAGACCCACCTGCTTCTGCTTCCCTGGTGATGAGATTAAAGGCATGTGCCACTTCACCGGGCTGATTTGGACCTAAAATGTCTCCCAGTGGCTTCTGTCTAGAAGGTTTGAACTGTAGTATTGGCAAGTGGTGGAGGAAAGGATAGTGTGTGTGTGGGGAGGTGTGCCCTGGTCTTCTTCTCCGTCTCTAATTACCTGCACCATGAGCTGAGAGCTTGGCTAGGCTGTGCACTCCCAGCCCCGCATCTCTGCCCTTCCAATAAACCCAAATGAACTAAGCCCAGCAGACAGCAACCTCTCAACCTTTCCCGGGGCGTTGCTTCTTGCTTCTAAGTTGATTATCTCAGGTGGTCCGCTGCTGTCATTCATCTGACACAACCTTGAGTCGTGTCGTGGTAGGCTTTCTGGAAGCCCCCCTTTGAGCTGCTAAGCCTGCGAGCGAATCGTCACTATTTTCGTATTTCGTTTTACAGCCCCAGTTTTCCAGAAGCCCAGGTTGGCCTCATTCTGCCTTTGACTCTGCCGACGGCGGCAGGTTTGCGGGCGCTGGGGCAATCAGCAAATGTGCTGCAGGATGCTCCAAAGCAGGCGCTCCGGGACTATTCTCAGAAATGACAGCATCACTCGATTTAGTACCCAGCTTGCCAAGGGAACACTGTTGAAGGGGAGAAATATTCATTTGAATGTACGAATACAGACATATTTATTTTAATACTTGGATAAAGAATTGAGATATCAGCTGGCTTTATATTGAAGTGAATAAATATACTGCTGCAATAACGATATTTCAGATTTTGGGTGCAAGGGTGAGGCCATCCAATAAGCTCTATGTATGTGCTTTGCGCAGCAAAGCAAGTCCTGATACGATGTTTTGAAACGAAAGCACGCTTTTCCTGTTAGTTTGCATAGTTATTGAAGATTTCCCTTTCTTGAAGGAAAAAAAGAAACTTGAAACAAACAAAAATAAAATTAAAAAGCACACCAACAAAACAAAAACCCAGACTGGGATAGCTGTGGTGGAGCCTGCCTTTAATCCAAGCACTAGGGAGGCAGAGGCAGGTGGATTTCTGTAAGTTCAAAGCCAGCCTGATCTACATAGTGAATTCCAGGCCAGCCAGGGATACACAGATGACCCTGTCTCAAAACAAACAAAAAAATCTGATACACTAAATGTTAGCTCCCCAAATAGCACTTAGAGATTGGGGCTTCAGCTTAGGGTAGAGTACTTACTTATCATGTGCTAGGCCCCATGCTTAATATCCAGCACTGCAAATAAAATATTTCTTGTAATGCACACATTTGTAATTCCAATAGTTGGCAAATAGAGACAGAAGGATTAGCTATATTTGAGCCCAACCTGGGCTCCATGAGTCCTTGTCCTCCCAAAAAAGTTAAAAACAAATAACCAACCAAACAAACAAACAAACAAAAACAGCCCTTGGATTTCTTAGGGAGCAGGCATCTCAATGTGTGCCAGAGGATGGCCCTGTACTCATAGCCTAGAAGGAAAGATATTCTTTCCCAAACACAAATGCCTTCCAGTGGCAAAGAAATCACAGGGTCGCTATGAATCAGTTGTTATTCCTAAATAAACTACCCACGACAAATAATCAGCAATGTAAGGTAGGTCAACAAGATGCTCAACATTACTTTAAATGAAATGACTTGCACACGCAAGATAAACAAAGGAAAACAGACAATGCCTAGGTCATGTTTTCAGATATGCCTTAGACACGTATCCTCTGAGATGCCAGGGATGGAGCAGTTCAGAGCATAGGAAGAGACCACCAATAACTTCAACAGGGCAGTTGTAGATAGTGCCTTCCACAAGGGTAACTTCTTAACCACAGGAAAAGAAACCCGCGCCAATACAAACACCGACTACACAACAGTAAAACACTGAAGTTCGCCTGTGGGATGCAATGTGCTTGTCCACCCCCCTCGCCCTCCATATTTTCTCAGAAGCTGCCTTTGACACACACCTACATTACATGAGTTCTGCCCAAAGCACACAAGGTTGATATCCCTTATGTATTTGAAATCTCACTCTGTGACTATTCCTTTTGCCCAAGTCTCGTCTTATCACATGCTCAAGCAAAGCATTTCTAACCCAGGTCAGAAATATGAGGTGTCACTTAAGCAAGACAAAGTGCTCCCCAGGACCAGGGGTCTCTCTTTTATCACTGGGTACCTACAACTGCTCAGGAAGTTGAGACATTTGGCTGCCTCCAGGTCCTGGCAACTAACTGGTCATCCTTCCATTAGGTTCCCAATATTCCTGGGCTCGCTGAGCGCTGCGTCCCCAGTCCCCATTTGTCCTGTCTAGGGCTTCCCAATCTGCTGCCAAGGGGATACCCTCTTGAGATGTCCGCGACTATCTCCCGTGAAAAGACGACATTCCCAGCACTGCCCCGCTGGCCACCTCTGCCCTTTCGTACTCTCTGGTCCCTCAGTTCACCATAGCCCCTAAATCAGCAGCCCATGGTTTTCAGCACTACTGAGCTCCGTGTAGCATCTCCTCGGAGTACCCTGCTCCATTCTCCTCAAGGAGGAGCTCACGCCTCGCTCACCTTACTCTTTCCGGGGTTCCCCTCCCTCGGGAACCCCCTTCCTCCCCGTTCTTCCTCTACTAGGCATTCCCCTCCCGGGGCTCCGTTCCTCTCTGCCCTGTGGAGGGCGCCCCAAGAATGCGCACAGGACTCCCCTCCTCTGGATTGTGTCTCTCCTGCTCTCCGGGCTCATACACCCACAATTCACAATCGTGACATCTACCCCAAACCCCAGCTCCCTCAGGCTCCCATCCCCAATCTCCTCACTAGCCAGTCCGGATTCCCAAGCCCCAGCCCTTCAGGGGTCTGCAGCTTCCCAACTCCATGGTCTGGACTGTCTGTCCTGCATTCTAAAAACCAGTATTGAAACTCCAACATCGGGTCCCAGCCCCGGCCCCTGGGGTCGGGGCACCTGTCAATGCGGTTCTACATCTTCTCTGCAGAGTCGGGTCAGGCGCTCCCCGACGTCTCGATCCTGACATCCCCGCCTCCCGAGCTCCGGCAGAGGCTCCCCAGCATCACAGTGGAGACTTGCATTCTGCCCTGTCCCCAGCCGCCGTGACGGGACTCACCAACACCAGGCGCGGCCGAGCTCCGGCAGTCCAGCTCCGGCAGCCCAGCCCAGCCCCGCCAGCCACACTCCCGCCTCGGGATCCCGGAGAGCTCCCTCCGAGCGGCCGCGACCGCGGAGGGCTCTGCACCCGAGAGCACCGAGGAGGAGGGGACAACCCGGGCGGCGACGCCCAGCTCCGCCCCTTCCCGGCCCAGGGGAGGGCTGCATAGCCGGGTGCACACCCCGCTGCCACAGCCACGGCAGCCGAGGAAGTTGACTGACGCCGCTTCCTTCCACCCACCTTCAGACCCTCGCGCCCCCCTTTCACTGCAACTCCCCCGGGGGCTTGAGGCAGCAAGGGATGCGGCATGCACTCTGTGTTCTCCCTCAAAACCGTTTTCTAAGTCCCTCGGGAGGGGGAATAACAAACTTCATCTGCCATTTCAGGAGCTGATCCCAACCCCGGCCTTCTTTTCTCTCACTGCCCTGGGGTGAATGTTTGCGGTAAGGCCCAAGAAATCACACAGTGCACCCCAGGAAGGCCCTGCAGACACACTTTCACACCCCCGTGCAAGACTCATACTTCTGCTGTGATTGCATCACACAGGTCACTCGGCTGTGCCAGGCAGACCCGTGTGACCTCCATCCAGTAAGTCCTGCCCACAGTGGCCGGAGTTGTTCTTCACCCACAATGCACTCTGTATTTATCGTGGTTTTTTTTTTTTTCTAATCCATTTAGGAAGCAGGACCATCAGTTAACAAATCGAATTGGTTTTGCTGCTCAATAGCTGTCTGCATTATCAGGAAGAAAGGGGGTGGGAGAGTCAGATCCCGGGAAGGTGGTCTGTATCGGTTTTCCTGTAAGAGGTCCATCTTCGCTGTTGTTCCGAGACAGCTCCACCGGTTTGTGGACTACTGAGCTTGGGCTTTTTTCCTTTAAACCCACCCTGTCGCAGCGAAGCATCTAACAATATTTTACCCATTCCCAACATTTAAAAAAAAAATCTGTTATTTGGTGAATCTTTAGCAAAACATTCAGAAGCAAAGCGAACCGTTTATACAGTGGGATTATTTCCATTCCGTAAATGAAGATGTTTGGATTCCGGGCTGTTGTGCGGCAGGTTGAAACAGATTCAGACCCTGCAAGAGTCCAGGGGCCTGGCTCAGTTTCGCTGCTTTCCCCCACAGGACAGTGGCCCAGCAGGCAAAGGCATGGGTGCAAAAGCTCCGGGGAGGGCCCTGTGCAGCTTTGCTACCTTCATTTCTGCCTCACCCCAGAGATGTCCAGGCTGCTCCTGCATCCTGGAAAGCCACGGCCTCCCACATTACCAGGCGTTCATTATTTTAGCCAGGGTACTCAGCTGTACAGCAATGCTAAGAGGAAGGGACCACACACACACACACCACACACACACACACACACACACACACACACATACACACACACACACACACTTTCTACTCAGCTCTAATCTAGAATCAAAATTTTTAAAAGTTTCCAAATCTGAGGGTCTACCCACAGGTTCAGTTGAGCTAATGTGAGCTGGTGCAAGAGCTGAAAAAAGCCCGAGATGTGTATCTTGGTCTGTTCTTGCAATACCCTCCACCTCTGGGAGTGCTGCTTTATCTCAAATGTAAAGTCTCACAAGGATGCTAGTTCCTATGACCCACAGCATCTTAAACCTTGGTTGCAGTCCTGTGCTAGGGAGGGCTGCAAAACCCCGGACAGCAGTGGAAGTTTCTGCTTATGCAACAGCGGGAAGATGCTTCAAAATCAAATGCCTAAAAAAGCCGAGGTCTCGCTGGTGGCCTCTGGTGTGTGCCGCTTCACAGCAGCCTCAGTTCTTTACACACATGTGCACGCTGCACGGTGCACGGTGCACGCCATCACCACATGCAACCCCGACCAGTATTGCCTGAAATGCCTCTGCTCAGAGTCTTACATTAAGAATTGCAGCGGTTTTTTGTTTGTTTGTTTGTTTGTTCATTTGTTTTTTTACCGTACACAAGGTTTTCTGGTCTTCCCAAACACTGATAGTTCAATTACTGAAAACAAAGACTTTCAGATTTCTCTGCTGTCATTCCTTAGCGTCAGATTAGCATGTCGGTGGATTAGAGGTGTGTTAGAGGACTTAATTTCAGCAACTGTGCCTTACATGGCTGACTTAAATTTCACTTAAGGTCTGTTAAATGAACTTTGGTTAAAGGTTAAGACAGAATTTCCAACAATTTCTGAGATGTCCTTAAATATACTTCTACCACTTGGTGTTCTGTGTTCATGGGAAGATGTGTTCCCAGCAAATGATCATAAAATCAACATGTGGATCAACGCTGAAAAAGACTGAAGATGTTCTACATCTCTGAGTCTCAAATATTCAGCCAGCTTAACTCACTGTATAAAGAGACAAGCACATCCATCTCATTAGTATGCAAAGTTTCTTTTGTCTTTAATAAACGGTAAAATCATATGTATACTATAGAAAATAAAAAATCTTTGGATCCTCTGCTACAGGGACATTCAGGATGCTCTTTGGTATATGGAAAGTCACAGCCCAGTCTGTGTCTCTGCGTGTAGTATTTCCACCAGGCAAGAACATTCTCATTTGAGATTTTTCTAAGATCTGGAAGTGTGTGCGATCTCCACTGGCTGTGTTCAGAAGACCAAACTGCTAAACCAGTCTGCATTCTATCAGACACTATTTTTCTTTCAGATTGTCCTTAAAAACCACAGTAGGAGCAACATGACAAAAGAGTCAATTTGCAAGTGTAGGAACTATTTGTCCCCAAAGTCTGACAAAATCATGTGACCTGTAAACAAACCAAACTGGCACTGTTTTCAATAAAACTTCTACTTTGTGCTCCAAGAACATATGAGGGCATCATCTATCATCCTTCGTACATTCACATGAGTTAGGACGATGCTGACCCTACTGTGATGCAAGATAAACACTGACTTGTAGTTCTGGTACATACACTGGTGTATTCTAGACTAGACTAGGATATAGACTAGCATAAAGAATTATCACAAGAGCCACTTGTGTGACACTGTACACAACCCAGAGAATTGCTTAAAACCCTTGCCACCATTGTTTGCTTATTCAGAAGAGGACTGAGAGCCGTTCAGTCTTCATTGTCTTGGTGAAGAAAAGGAGAGGCGCTTGGCATTATTGGTTGAAAGTGTGAGCTTGCTGTCAGCCTATCGTGAGTCTGAGACTCATTAGGGCTCCTTGGAGTCTGTCTAAGCCCTCTGTGAGTCAGAGCCTTTATGTGCAGCATGGAAACAATCATCTTACCCACTTGATGTAATTATTTCTAGAACGAAATGAAAGACACACAGCACGCACTTAGCATTGTGCCTCACACATAATGAGGGCTTGAAGGAAGTGGATAAAAAGCAAGGAGTTGAATGAAAAGGTCCTTCATATTTTCTGCTGCAAGAAAAGATGTATTATTTCAGTGGACCTTGTGGGAGGAACTCAGGGAAACTTGAACATTAACATTAAAGAAACAAAACCTGAAATCATACCAACTTATTCTTGACACTCTGTCATCAGGGTATCTTCATCCCGGTTTTTCGGTTTGGATCCCTTGCAGCTAGACAAGCGGGGAAAGCAACCCTGAATCTAAATCCAACTGCTGCACATACAGAATTAAACTGAAATGAAAACAGAAACTGTGGGCTGGCCAGGCAGTGGTGGCACATGCCTTTGATCCCAGCACTTGGGAAGCAGAGCAGGCAGATCTCCGAGTTCCAGGTCAGCTTGGTCTGCAGAGTAAGTTTCAGAGCAGCTAAGGCTACATAAAGAAACTTTTTCTCAAAAAGCCAAAACCAACCAACCAAACAAACAAACAAAAACAGCCCACTGTGGGTAAATCAGGCTAAGATTAAATAAGAATAATGATTTTCTTGTATCTTGTGTCCATTTTATCTCATTTCACAGTGGCATGGTCAGGGCTCATTTTAATCTGGAGTTGGGTCACTCTTTTTCTTCTCAAAAAAAGGGTTTGTTTTTATTTTGTGTATATGTATGTGCTTGCATGTATGTACATGCACCACATGTATGCTGGTGCCTGAGGAGATCAGAACAGGGTGACGGATCTCCTGGATCTACAGTTACAGGCAGCTGTGAGCTAAACAGATGTGGATTCAGGGAAGCTGGGTCTTCTTCGAGAACAGAAAGTCTCTTAGCTGCTGAGCCATCTCTCCAGACCCTCTTTTCAGTTAATGAATAATTAACAATTGTGATCCAGGCATGTGGAATGCGGGTGTAATCCCAAGGCTCTGGATGCTGTGGCAGAAAGTATCAGTCCATCCTGTTCACAATGAGGTCCAGCCTCAAAGCATCCAGAGCTGGTGGTGCAGCTCAGTGGTAGCATGCTGGCCTAGTATGAGCTCAGGTGCAGGTTCTGTGCCCAGCACCGAAAAAGAAAAACAAACACCAGCAACAGAACATTTCCAAGAACAAGTCAATTCTTGTAGACCACAGACACAAGTAGACATTGCTTCTGGGCCCTCAGGATCCCTGGGCTCATCTGGAGTTAGGAAGCCTTGGGTCTGATCATAGCTAGTTCCTGGTGCAAGTATATCAGGAAGCAAAATGACCAGTAAGGAACTTCTTCATATCACTAATAAAATAAAATTCCTAAATCATAACATTTCTGTGGGTACTAATTTTAACACTTGTTCCTAAACAAATCCTAAATTTAGAAAATGTGCAATGTAATTGGATCACAGTAATGTAATGACAAAGAAAAGCATAGATTAGAGACGGAGAGCTTCTTCCTTATTGGTCTATAGGAAACTAAAAAACCTTACGGTCACCTAGGAGTGGTGGCACACTTAATCCCAGCACTTGGGAGGCAGAGGCAGGAGGATCTCTGTGAGTTCAAGGCCAGCCTGGTCTCCAGAGTGAGTTCCAGGACAGCCAGGGCTACACAGAGAAACCCTGTCTCTAAAAGCAAACAAACAAACAAAAGCCTTATGTACCCCATCCTGGCAATTTCTTTTTGCTGTTGGCTTTGCCCCCAGCTCTTAGTCATTGCCTGGGGAGGAAGTGGGCAATGCCTTAGCCCTTGGACAATGAGAAGCCTTTAATGAGATTGATGCCAAAAGGTGGCAGAAGGAAACTTGATTTTTCACACTACCCAACGCCAATTCAATCCAGGTTACGTTCTCAGATATTTTGCAGGGCGGTTTCTCAGATTTGGCACTAGAGGAGACAAGCCACATGATTTCACCGGAGTAGAAAACTGAGACGTGGTTCTCTGGACTTTGTCACGCAGCACCTCTGCCTCCGTTAGGGTGTTAACAGCTGTGGGAAAGCACCCATTTCCTATAGCTTACATCGTTCAGCCATCCATCACTTAAGTGCAGTCGATAAACGAAGGCGCTGACCACCCTCTGCCCCTCTGCTGAATGCTGCGGGTCAGAATCTTCTCAAAGGACAGTGTGTTCTGTCCATGACTCCTGAGTTGCAAGCTATCTCTATGAAAAATGGCCGTTTTGGACAAGTTCAGCAACAATTGCATTATTCATACTTGATTCTGGCCAGGCTTCAGAGTTTTAATCATCTAAATAGAAAAAAAAAATCGATTCAACAATGACCAGTTTGATTCAGCACATGTTTGCTGAGTCTGTTTTAGCTGCAGAGGGGAGAGCCGGTAGCAAGCCAGCAGCTAGAAATGGCCTCTCCATGTGGCCATCTGGAAGGCCTCTCAGAATAGATGCTATCCAGGCTGTGCTCTAGTCCATACCTCAGAACAGGAGCAGATGAATTAGAATCTTTGGGGGGGGGTCATATTTGTATGTTCCAGGGACATTGGTTAAGCTGTGGTCTTGGTCAAAGATGACATTCAATTAAGTGAGACATAACATTGAAGTGACCTTTCTTGTGGCTCTTACATATCACTGAATGTTTCTCCTTTTACTTCTTTGGCTTCTCCACTGGGCTCTAAGCTTCTGCAGACCAAGGTCTGTATACGTGGTCCTTACTGTCTTATCTGTATGAGACAGTACATAGCATGTGCTCAAAATATCGTTTGTTGAAAGGATAAACCATACGATGCTGATGCTTAGCACACCGGGAATCCACTCGGTTCAGGGGTTCATGATCAAGATGATGGGTGATCAAGAAATGGACTAAGAGAAGACTATATGCCGCAGGGGGAAGAAACAATGGAATTCAGAAAAGGCAATTAAGGAGAAATATGGGTCCCCATTTGTCCTAGTTAAGTTTGCTTTTTCTGTTGTTATGATAAAAAAAAAAATGGCCAATACCAACTTGAGAAAGACAGGGTTTATTTGGCTTACAGATTATAGTTAATCAGGACGGAAGCTAGGGCAAGAGCTCAAGGCAGGAACCCGGAGGCAGGAACCTGGAGCAGAGACCATGGAGGAGTGCTTGTTTCTGGGTTTGCTTCCCCTAGCTTGCTCAGCTCCCTTCCTTTTACAACCCAGGACCACCTGCCGAGGGATAGCACCAGCTATGGTGGGCTGAGCCCTTCTCTGTCAATTACCAATGAAGAAAATACCTCACAGACATGGCTGCAGGCCAATCTGATGGAGGAAGTTCTCCAATTGTGATTCCCTCTTCCCAGGTGACCTGAACGTGTGTCAGTTTGACAAAAACTAACCATAACACCATCTGAGGTGGGGAGTGAAGGTGTGTGTGGGTGGAGAGAATGAAAAACAGTGAGCAGGAGTGAATCTGAGTCCTCAGCAGGATGCACTACAGTAACTGACAAAAAATTTTAAAGTGTCCCATTGAGCTTGAAGAACTTGGCATGTTCTTCGGGGGAGGGGTAGTGGCACGCAGCTTTAATCCCAGCATTTGGGAGGCAGAGGCAAGTGGATCTCCTTAGTTTGAGACCAGCCTGGTTTACAGAGTGAGTTCAAGGACAACCAGGGCTACACATAGAAATCTTGTCTCAAAAAATGAAAAACAGTAACAAAAAAATTGGAATGTTCTTGATAGTTTAAACACAATAAAGCTTTCCATTTTCATTCTCCCTCCTAAATAAGTTTGTGTATCAGCTTTGTCATTACCTTGGGATCCTCCAGCCCTGAAGATAGCTGGGGAGGACTTTAGTAGTCACGATGAATGTACAGTTTCAATTTTATGGCATCTTTTGCCTCAATGTACCTGACAATGTTCCACGACCCACCCGACAGCCTGGGGATTTTGATCAGTCTCAGAATCTCGGCGATAGCAATGGGAAGTACTAGCAGGAAAGTCTCAGGGAAAGTGGTCCCTGCAACAAGATGGGATGACTGAGGACCTCCTTAACTGGAGTCAGTGCGTGAGGTGGGATGCTGTAGGCTTTAAAAATCACATAGACCACACAACACAGAGAAATGTGCAGTCGATCCTTCTATGGCATGTTGGTTGTTTTGTTTTGTTTTTGTCAACTTGACACAAGCTAGAGTCATCTGAGAAGAGAGAACAACAAGGGAGAAAATGCCTGCTGAGAATAATCAGCTTGCAGGCTTGATTATTGATATGGAAGGGCCCAGCCCACTGTGGGCAGTGCCATCCCTGGGCAGGTGGTCCTGAGCTACATAAGTAAGCAGACCAAGTGAACCAGGAGGAGCAAGCCAAGGAGCATCTTTCCCCATGGTCTCTACTTCAGTTCCTTCATCCATGTTCCTGCCTTGAGTTCTTGTCTTGACTTCACCTGATGATGGACAGCGGCTGTGAGCTGAAATAAACCCTTCCGAGATGGGTTGTGTTCCGTGTTTCAACACAGCAGCAAAAAAGTAGCTAATACTTATGGGTTAGCAAAGGCAGCGAGAGTGATACAAGCTTTAAGTGTGTGTGTGTGTGTGTGTATGTGTGTGTGTGTGTGTGTGTGTGTGCCTTGCAAAAAGGAACAATGAAGAAAAGAGGAGAGGAAGAGGGAAAGAAAGCTGGGTGCTTATAATGGCATTTCCAGAACTCAATTTCCCTTTTTGTAATTATAAATATTTTTGAAACCCTCCTTAATAAATACATAAGTGAATGACTGATGCTCATTGATGTGAGCCTAAGTATAGTTCCAATGCTCTATAATTAGTCATACATTATATTATAGTACAAAACTACAATGAGCTAATTACAGGTAATGGTGGTGGTGATGCAGAGTGCTTTGTGAGCACCCTGTGCTTACGAGCTCCTAACAGTGACAAGTAAGAACCTTTATCTTCTCTTAAACTAGATGTTAGGAAAGACAACTTGCTAAAGGCAACCACAAACTGTCTGCCATGTCATCATCGGCCACATGGAGGGCGTGGGTTGCAAGAAGGTCAGACTTGGTGCTCAGACTTCCAGGAACGTGAGGGTCTTGGAGGCGACACAGTGTAACAATCAAGAGTGTCCTTTCTGTTAGTCACTAATGGGCACAGCCAGGTCTAGCAGACATGAGCAGTCTCCTTTGTCCCCATACTCCTCCTTAATTGCACACTCACGATCTCTTGACCCCTCTGTTGAGTCAAGGCTGCAAGGGAATTGTGTGGCCTCCTGCAATTTTACTGAGATTCCAGGCAGCAAACTGCACAGGCTAGGGCCTGGCTGCCTCACAGATCCAATTATGCCTGCTTCAACCCTTGTTCCTGACAAAGGACAACAAATCCTTGAGTTCAGAAGGGAAACCCCTTATCAGGCTGCCCTGGGGACACTAAGTAAGATTTATTCTGGGGACTGAGAGACACAAGGTCAGTACTCGATATGCAACATTCTATTAGTAATTCTTTCACATATCCAGGAGATAGTCATTGAAAACTACCTTGGTGCTAGGAACATTTTCGTAGGACCTCAGGCTCAAGAGACAAGCATAGTGCAACCCAACCCTCCCATCTAGAGGAGAAGACATATTTAGAGAGATTTTTCACGAGGCCACATTACAAGCATCATTGGAAAGGAACACTGAATCTGAAGAAAACCATGGGCCATGGCACCTGGCTCTCTAAACGTCTAGCTTTTCAGCATTAGGAGGTTCGGCAAGGTGAGTCATGAAGGAGATAGCTAGTAAGGTGGGGAGGAGGTTTCTGTGGGAGGAAACAAGGACTTAAAAAGGATAGAGTCATGATGGCCAGGATGGCCAGCCGTGCCTTGCTCACCTTCTCAGTATGGGAGGAAGACGTTGTGGCATCACAACCCAAGAGTTGATCACTTAGTTACACACACAAAGAGTAAACACAGCCCCTTACTTTGACCTCCGGGAGCTTGTAAACTCCTCAGTAGATGAGGTGTTCAAGAAAACCTTTTTTCTCTATCCCTTGCCTGCCGCCAGTTCCTATAACAACCCAAGATTTAGAGTCAATGTCCACAGCATTTTGTATCATTTTCTCCTTGAGCTCTCGCTGTCTTCTCACAGCTTCCCCATTTCTTCGATACATTTCAATTCATTCCTTGAACTTCCAGGTCGGCCAGCATCTCCTCTCTCATCACAACCTTAAATAGGTTGCCTGTTGTCTGGCCACTTTTGTTAAGAGACTGTGGGGCAAAGCCTGTACACTGACTTCAGGGTAAATATCTGAAACACATCATCAGGCCTTTCACATGGTCTCCTCTCGACACCTGCTAACAAGGTGTTCACAAATTATCATGACAGAAGAGAGTCTGAGCTAGCAAGATGGCTCAGTGGGTAAGGACACTTGTTGTCAAGCTTGGCCATGTGACTTTGATCTTCAGAATACATGTGGTGGAAGGAGAGAAAACCAACTTACCTGCACACATATGCTATGGCACACATGGGAGCCAAACATACACACACACACACACACACACACACACACACACACACACACACCCCTAAATGTCATTTTTTTAATTAAAAAGAATATAGGTGTGTGCCCCATGGACTCACATGTTTGAATGTTGGGCACATAGGAAGTGGCACTATTAGGAGGTGTGGCCTTGTTGGAGGAGGTGTACCTCGGTAGGGGTGGGCTTTGAGGTCTCACATATGCTCAAGCTACACCCAGTGTGAAACAGTCTCCTTCTGCTGCCTGCAGATCAAGATGTATAACTTCTCCAGCACCATGTCTGCCCAGGTGATGTCATACTTCTTGCCATGATAGTAATGGGCTAAATCTCTGAAACTTTAAGCCATCCCCCATTAAATTTTTTCCTTTATAAGAGTTGCTGTAGCTGGGGGGCGGTGGCACACACCTTTAAGTGCAGCATTTGGGAGGCAGAGCCAGGCAGATCTCTAAGTTCAAGGCCAGCCTGGGCTACAGAGCGAGATCCAGGACAGGCACCAAAACTACACAGAGAAAGAAACCCTCTCTCGGGGGGAAAAAAAAGAGTTGCTGTGGTTATGGTGTCTCTTCACAGCAATAAGAATCCTAATAAAGACACTTAGGGAGCATTTTTAGCTTAGTGATATACAGACTGTGGGTTTTAGGGGTGATAGAGAAGAAAGGAAAATCTATCACATAAATGGACCCTAGACCACACAATGATTTTTCCATTGAGTTGGGGGGGGGGAGCAATCCCCATTTGTCATTAAGCCCCATTTAGCTTCTGTTCTGAGGGGGAACATGTTATAGTCATGAGGTTCTGGGTGGCTCGATTTAAGAGATAAAAGTTGATAATAAGGGAACTCAATAGGAGGTGAGTATTTGATTACATTTGTTTAATTGTGAGTGAGTCTGGGGGGGTGGGCATTCAGGCCACAGTGTACCTGAGGAGGTCAGAGGACAACTTGCTGGAATCAGATCTCTCTTTCCACTTTATAGGTCCTGGGGATAAAACAGGTTGTTGGGCTCCATAGCACTCGCTTTTTACTGACTAAGCCATCTCACCCTCCCAAAGTTTTGATTTTGAAGATTTTGTTAGCAGAAATACAGAAGGAAGATCTGAGACTAGCAAGGCTGGCAAAAGAAATGGAGACAAGACCAGTCAAGGAAGCAACTGTGGTCATGAAGGTGAAAATTGATGAGAGCCTGGAGGATGGCGAGGATATGGTTTGGTCAACAGCCAACACTAGAGCCAAGAGGTATTTAGAAGGAAAATAAAATATCATCTGGTAACTAAGAATACCAGATTCCTATACTATGTACTCCCAGAGTTGCTTGTATATCCCTTAGGTATACCTCATCCTACTGGGTAAGTTTTTGATTGACATCTCCTATACAATTTCATAAAGGCTGACACCATGTGCATTTTCTTCACCACTATGCCCTAGCCTACAGCTCAGTGTCTGATAGATACAGACAGAGCTTGGGAAGAGGTTAGCTCAATGGATAACAAATGAATGAATGAATGAATGAATGAACAAATGACATGAAGAATGACTGTCACACACTGGTGGTTAGAGAAACCATCGATTAAAGGTGACATAAAGGGGAGGAGGCTGAATCCTTATTCATAGTTTTATATCCATCATGCTGCATTTTGGGTGTCTATGAGCTCTCCAGGAAAGATGTTTTAGATCCAACTGGAGGCCAGGCAACAGTTTTATGCTGATATGATAAACGTGGAAGTTGTCAGTGGGCAGATGGCTGTTTATAACATGGAGTAGCTAGAAAAAAAATACAGGGTGAAACAAAGGAGACAAGGGACAAACACGTTATTACTTCTAACCAGGAGATGGACAGCCTTTGAGCTTTGTTGTGGCCTTTGTTGTTGTTGAAATAGAATTCATATACCATAAAATCCCCCCTTTTAGCGGTGGTGGCGCACACCTTTGATCCCAGCACTCGGGAGGCAGAGTTCAAGGCCAGCCTGGGCTACCAAGTGAGTTCCAGGAAAAGCGCAAAGCTACACAGAGAAACCCTGTGTCTCAAAAAACAAAAACAAAAACAAAAACAAATTCCCCCTTTTAATGTATAGAGTTCAGTAGTTAGGGGCATTATATTATCACAATGGTCAACAACCATCCCCATCCTCCACTGTAGAATATTTTCATCATCTCCCAAAGAAAATTACCTATCTCCCAGTCTCATAGTCTGTGGCAACCATGAACCATCCTCCTGTGTCTACAGATGGCATCTCAGTCACTGTTCTAGGGCACTGAAGAGATACCATGGCCAAAGCAATTCTTATAAGAGAAAGCATTTAGTTGGGGGCTTGATTATAGTTGTAGAGGGTTAGTCCATTATCATTGTGGCAAGACGCAGGCAGGCATGGTGCTGGAGCAGTAGCTGAGAGCTTGACATCCTGAGTCAGAGGCAACAGTCAGAGAAAGAGGCAATGGGCCTGGGCTGGGCATTTGAAACCTCAAAGCTCACTCCCAGTGACACGCCTCCTCCAACAAGGCCACGTCTCCTAACAGTTCACCAACTAGGGGCCAAGAGTGCAAATATATGAGCCTATAGGGGGCATTTTCACTCAAACCACCACAGATAGTCAATTCTAAATGCTTTTTTAAATAAATAATAGTAAGAGTCTGGAATTTTCCCACAATGTGTTCAAGGCTCATCGAGTTGTGTGATGAATTGGTACTTCAACCAGAAAGCTGGTGTCCAATCTTCCCTGTGGTCTGACAGTCCTGAGTTCTTGGGATCACGTGATCTTCATGCTCTGCCTCTTGGGTACCTGGGAATGAACGACACATGTCTCCACAGTGGGCTGATGTTTAATCTTCAGCAAATTACTTTATATTCTCATCTTTGGCTGACGAGACTCTTCCAGACTTCAGCTATATCCCTCCAAGTCCAAATGATGGGACCCTTCATCAATTCATAGAGTATGGAACACCCTTATGCTGAAAGGAGCCTCGGCTATAACTTAAGGTATCTCTGGTAAATCTGGCTCATGGTAGACTTTATTCTCTTCCTTCTGGAGCCCTGGCTGTGTGCAGTGCACATATGGTTATATCTGGTTCTACTCTGGGTGCAAAAAATAGAAGCTATCCCAGGCTGTGTTTTTCTTCTACTATTTGCCACACTGAGCTGACTATTATGTGGAACTTTACCTACAACCAAACAGAATCCAGAATGGCAATACTCCCTATAAATTGCTAACCAGTTTCCAGGAATAGTACTTTTGTTATTAAAATTTGTTTGAGCCAGGCAGTGGTGGCACATACCTTTAATTCCCATACTCAGGAGTCAGAGGCAGGCAGATCTCCAAGTTCCAGGCCAGCCTGGTCTATAAAGTGAGTTCTAGGACAGTGAGGGCTACTCAGAGAAACCCAGTTTCAAAAAATAAAAAAAAAAAGAATATGTTTGGATATTTTTTATTTTGAAACTTTATACTCAACTACTCTTGGAGTTCCTTTTGTGTTTTCTGAGAGTTGGTGCTGTTTTCCCCCATGTGAGGTTGATGTCCAGCCAGAATGCTTTGGTCCAGCTGTGGGGCCAGTACACTGCCTGTGGCTGGTGTTGATTCTCAGTCACTGGTACCCTTCCTGATCAGTTACCAGATGTTCTCAGGGGTACTCCTTTGCTGCCATCAACACAGGATCTCAGCAGCATTCCCACGCCACCCCCTAGTATGACAGCACTACTTTTTCTAATTTAAATTATCCTAGAACACCAGACCTAGGCTATCTTCTACCTTAGTGGAGATTTGGGGTTGGCTCCTCCTTATGCTCTGTTTCTAATAAATATCTTTTTAACTTTAGCCAACTCAAGTGAAGTCTCTCTCTCTCTCTCTCTCTCTCTCTCTCTCTCTCTCTCTCTCTCTCTCCCTCTCTCTTGAGACAAGGTTTCTCTGTGTGGTACTCACTTTGTAGGCCAAGTTGGCCTTGAATTCATAGAGATCCATACCTGCCTCTGCCTCCCAAGTACTGGATTCCAGGTGAATTTCTGATACCACAAGACTTAAAAGCATTCAGAATTTCGTTTAAAAAAATGTTCAGTGAATGTATTGCTCAAGTATTCGTGTGTGTGTGTGTGTGTGTGTGTGTGTGTGTGTGTGTGTGTGTGTGTGTGTGTGTGTGTAGGCTGCAGGACAACCTTGAATGTTGTTTCTCAAGTGCCATATGCCTATTTTGTGGCCAGGTCTCTTGGTCTCACATTGTGGTAAAGCTCACCCATTAGGCTAGACTGGCTACCCAGTGAGCCTCAGGAGTCTGTCTCCCCAGCTCTGAGATTACAAGTGGGTGCCAACACCCATCTTTTCTTTATGTAGTTTGTAGGGACTGAATTTGAGTCCTTGTGATTAAAAGCGAAATATTTTATCAATTGAGCTATCTCCTCAATATCCAAAATGTTTTGTTGTTGTTGTTGGTTTTTGTTGGTTAGTTGGTTAGTTGGTTGGTTGCTTTTTTCGAGACAGGGTTTCTCTGTGTAGCTTTGGAGCCTATCCTGGAACTTACTCTATGGACCAGGCTGGCCTAGAACTCACAGAGATCCACCTGCCTCTGCCTCCCAAGTGCTGGAGTTAAAGGCGTGTGCCAACACTGCCAAGTGGTTTTTGGTTTTTTGAGACAGTCTGTGTAGCTCTTGCTGTCCTGGAACTCACTCTGTAGACCAGCCTGGCCTAGAACTCAGAGATCTGCCTACCACTTCCTCCCGAGTGGTGGAATTAAAGGCATGTGCCACCACTGCCTAGCACCAGAATGTTATTAATATGACATAAATATATTTTAAAAGTAGACTTCTAAAAGACATTTGAAATCACATCATTATTTGACAGGGAAGAATTTGAGGCTCAGAAGTTAAAGATTCTATGTGGTGCCACAAATGTTTTCGAGTGGAGACTGGGGCCTCATTTCCACCACAGAGGCCATTCCTTCATCCACTTCATCACCTTCAAGGATTGTCTCCAGCTCATAAACCTGAACTGTGCAAACGTGGAAGATGCTCACGTTATCGAATCACAGAAGAAACATGATTTGGTGCTTTTACTAATTGCACTAATTGTTTTGACTTGTAAGAGTATCTGTGTGTGGTTACACTGAATCAATCCTTGCTGAGTAACTGGAAGCCTTTGACCGGCTGACAAGCAGAGATTGGAAGCACATTGTGGTATGGTGGTTTAATCCAGTAATTATGAAATAACAAAACGTTCAGCTTGCTCGGACCCACGGGGAGGGTTGTACACTCTGCTGAGCTTCTCTCAAGCTTTCGGGGCATCTCCACATGGCGACTACACCTTGTTATGACGTTTCCAGCTCTGTCTTCTCGTTTAGTTACAGTTTCTGATGCCCCTTTCTTCATCCCTTCTCTTCCTCTAAACTTGGCAAAGAAAGCAGGGAAATGTAGACTGTCCTGATTGATTGAGACTGTCCTGTGTCGAAGGTTGGAAAATGGTTCTTTTATTGGCTGAGTCCCAACGAGGCTGCTGGTACCATATATCCATGCCTACTATCTAGGTCGATGCTTGAGCATTCCAGGGGAAGCAGGTCAGTAATATGGAAGATGCTCCCAGTGCTTGCACAGTCAGACTATCTCTCACCCAAGGACCAGTCTAAAAGTGCAAGCAAGATAAACTCCAAGGCAAGGACTCTATTCTGACCTCACCTGAGTCATGATTTTCAATGTACTTGTGTCTACATCATTTAAATCTTATAAGTTTCAAATCATATATATAGAAAATACACCACTGACTTACTTCTTTGCTCTGAAATGTATGGCTACAGTTCATTAAATAGTCTTCATTTATCATTAATTTTAGCCAAATGACTGCTTTCTCTCAGAAGCTGTATACTTCTTGAAAAAAAAATGCAATTAATTTTTTGTTTACTTCCCAGAATGCTTCTGGGATAAGGGCATTTAAAAATCCATTAAAATCTTGTGCATAATGACTACATAATCATACTTTAATTTTGCAAAACTCGATTAATGTCCTTATGGAGTACATATCTGCCTGTCTCCTTTTCACTGAGGATCTTTCTCTCCTTTACCTAATTGTGATGACAATCTTGTCCCAGGCTGATGGGAAAGGAATAGACAGAGTCTCTTACCCCTTCTGCCCAGAGAGGATGAGATGTCACTGAGAACAGACCATTTGCTGTTTTCCCCACTGTGGCAGTATCCACTTTTCTTGGGATCATCCTTTCAGCAAGGACCATGTAAACCCAGCGTGCCATCTGCTTCCAGATCACATTTAGAAGATATCATCTGAGGTTGAAACAATGAACCAAGTTATAGCCCATGCAATTTAAGTAAAGGTCTGCTGACCGTGGCATTGGAAATTTGTCCTTAATAAAAGAGACAATCACGGTCCCTTCTACTTTTAGACCCTCTGCCCTGAATGCAAATATTACCGGTAGAGTTAAAGCTGATGTATGAACGAGATTCACTTGCCCAATCAACCTTTGTTGTGGGATAATCCTTTTGTACACTGTGAAGATGTGTCTCTGCCAAGGCACCTTCTGATTGGTTTAGTAAAGAACTAAAGAGCCAATAGCTAAGCAGGAGGGGATAGGTGGGACTTCTAGGCAGAGATAGGAACTCTGAAAAGAAATTGGAGAGGCAGAGACTCACCAACCAGACATGGAGAAAGTAGGACACACAGTACTTAGGAGAGTTAATGAGCTACATAGCATAATGTAGATTAATAAAAATGGGTTAATTTAAATTATAAGAGCTAGTTGGCCAAGCTTTCATACTTAATAAGAAGTCTCTGTGTCATTATTTGGGCACTGACAGTCCAAAGAAAGCTCAGTTACAAACTTTTACCCCTAAGGGTAGAGAAGTTGAGTCTCTTGAAACACATTGATACCCAATGTCATTGTCCCTCTGTATCAAGGAGGATTGGTCCAAGGATTCTCCCTATCTTCCTTAAATCACAGATACCAAAATTCAGGTATTTAACTTCCTTATATAAAATAGCATAATATCTGCACATATCCCATAGCATCCTGAATATATTATATCACATATCCAACCCCATATTAAAGCTATAAAATATTATTTGTTATGTTATATTGTTTGGGTGGCAATTATAAAATGGAAACCTGTACATATTTAGTTCAGTGATGGCTATACTTTGTTGTCAACTTGACACACTTGGGGAAGAGGGAATCCCAGCTGAAGAACTGCCTCCATCAGATTAGTTTATGGGCATACTATGGGGCATTTTTGTGATTGCTAATTGATGGAAGAGGGCATAGATCATTGTGGATGGTACTACCTTTGGGCAAATGAGGTTGTATAAGGAAGCTAGCTGAACAGCAAATAAGCAGCATTTCTCCACAGTCTCTACTCCAGTTCCTGCCTTTACATTCCTGCTTAACATCTTGCTCTGACTTCCATCAGTGATGGACTATGACGCGGAAGTGTAAGCCAAATAAACCCTTTCTCTCCATCAAGTTGCTTGGGTCATGGTGTTTATCACAACAATGGAAAGCAAGCTACAGAACAACTATACTGTTTGGGTGGTAACTACAAAATGGAAATCCGTTCGTATTCAGTGGAGCCAGTCACCCTCAGTGTAACTAGACAGTACAGGAATAGTAAGCCAGACAAATAGTAAGTGCTGGAGGGAAAGAGGACATCTGAAGTGGCAAAAGGCTACAAAGGTTATGTCAATATGTCACTTCATGTATGTCTGGTGCTCAGTATGTAGCAAATTCAAATTCTTATTTTGAAACTCTCTGAGACTTTGGGGGTTTGGGGGTATTTTCTCAGTTTATGGTTGGTTGGATCTGTAGATGTTGAACACATAGATACAGAGGGTTAGACTCTATCTGAAACACATGAGTGTTCTAACAGGGCACAGGGGGAAGTGGTCAGCACACATGTAGTTAACATTTGCTCTATGGTGTAAACAGGGCGATGCAATACGGCTGCATAAAAAGTTGCCTAAGTGTTTCTAGTATCATAGTTCCAGAAGGTCAGGAGTACGGACATATTTTAACTGACTTCTTGGCAAGACTATAATCAAGTTGGCCAATACTGTTTTCCATCTGGAGGCTTAGCAGGAACTGAGTCTGCTTCTAAGGTTGCAGAATTTATTTCCTTAAAGTTGTGGGACCGAGTCTTTGGCTTGTGACTGGTTATTGGCTGGAAGTTGCCTTCAATAGAGATTACCCATGGTCCTTTGCCAGATGGTCTTCCTGGCATGGCTACTTATATCATCAAACATGCAGGAAAAGCCTCTAGTGCAGTGGTTCTCAGCCTTCCTCACCCTGTGACCCTTTCATACAGTCCCTCATGTTGTTGTGACCCCCCAAGTATAAAATTATTTTGTTGCTATGATATGAGATCCCCAAAGAGGTCATGACCCACAGGTTGAGGACCAGTGCTCCAGACTCTGTCTAGAGCAAACGTGCCAGCAAGATGCATCTTATTAAGATGATGTAATTATGGAAACTGCAGTCCATCATCTTTCCAGTCATTTACTGTATAGCTTCTCCATCTGCTTACGGGGAAGGATTATACAGAGACCTGAGAATGAGGAACTTAGACTCCTTGGGAGGGAGGGAGGTGCATCTAGCCAGGTGTGGGTCATATAGCAAGCTCAGAGAGAAGAAGAAGGAAAATGCTAAACTTTTCTGGGGAATAAAAACAAAACAAAACAGCTCTTCGGTTCAAATAAAAATGGAAGACACCCTAGAAATAGAACTTCTGTGACTTGGCAACAAACGGAGGATCATGCAGGGAAGGGAAGAAATGGAGATGAGTCAGCCTTTGAAGCCAGTGACTGGAAAGATGACAACCTTGCTCCCGGATCTGGGAACTTTGGCAGAGGGATGGAGGAGGGAGGAAGGTGGGATTTCTTTTGAGATCCGCAGTATGTACATGGAGTCACCTCCTTGGAGTTTAGAACAGAAGGCTGAGACACGGCTTTCTGTGTCAGGATGACGTCTACCTAGAAACAGTGTGGACGGGAGTGGGTCCCACATTTGTGAGCACAGCAGCAGGTGACCTCTGCTACACAATCCTCTGTTTGCATGCCTTTCAGATTGCCACTGAAGCCCCTTGAACTGGCTTTAAGTCCTTTCCTGGTTCATCTCTTGCTTACCCTTGTAGTCTTGCAGAACCTCCCTAGTGCTCTGGCATAGCAGGGAGAAGAAGCCTCCCCAAGTTGCTGCAACTCCTGTTTTCCCCAGTTCTTTACTCACCATTTTCCAACTGCAAGAAACGCTCTCCATCCCTCTTTTCATCTTTCCCTGGCTGTGTATCTTTGATTTCCATATAGAACACACACACACACACACACACACACCCTTCTTCAAATGTCCTCAGCACTCCAAATGTCCTCTCTCTGCGTGCAGTTCAATAGTCCTGTGTTGCCCTTTCTTATTTTCCTCTTATTAAATCATCAGCTTTCCAAAGGCAGGCACTAGTGCGGGCCTACCTTACGGCTCCTGTTTAACATTGTCTTCAGCACACTGTAGACACTCAATAAACATCCTCTGCACGGACAAGCGAGTGCACATCTCTGCTTCAGTCAAAGCTTCTTTGCTGGGAAATGCCACACCACATACAGTTGGATGGAGGGACTCAAAGGATGTCACCAGATGTCATGCTTTCTCTTCCCGCCCCTGGCTCCACTTCCTCCGTTTAGCTCCATGGATGAGCTGTGTGGACTCAGCGTAGCAAGGTGGCCACAGGGACTTCTTTTATCTTAGCGCATACAGACAGCAAGGCAATGCTTCCTTTACTCCCAGACATCGCAGCAGGGGGTTCATGGAGTTTTAGTGACACCTAGGAGTCCTGTGCCCGTTTCATAACCAATTACTATTTGTCTAGAAAAATGGAAGTCTGTGATTGGCCTGGCATGAGTCATATCTCAGCTCTACTCTGTAGAATCAACTGAGACTGGTGATGAAGAATGGAGTGGGTGGTGGCAAAGAGTAGCTTCTGCAAAGAGAAAATTCTAGATTTCCCATAGATGTTGGTGAGGGGATCCTGAGTGACACCAAAATCAATCAATCAATCAATCAATCAATCAATTAATCAATCAGATTTTCCAGTTTTTCTTTTCTTTTCTTTTCTTTTTAAGACTGTATAGCCCTGGCTGCCCTGGAACTTGCTCTGTAGACCAGGCTGGCCTCGAACTCACAGAGAGTGTAATTAAAGGCATGCAACATCAGAACCAGCTAAAAGAGGATTTTTTCCCCTCCCCTTGGTTTTTCAAGACAGAGTTTCTCTGCGTAGCCCTGGCTGTTTTGGAACTTGCTCTATAGACTAGGTTGGTTTTGAACTCATGGAAAGCCACCTGCCTCTGCCTCTGGAGTGCTGGGATTCAAGGCATGTGCCACCACCACCCAGCCAGACTCAATACTTTAATTCATGCTTCATGTCTATGGTGTTCGGCATAGGATAGATACAGAGTGAATGTATACACTCATTGAGTTGAATTGAATATAAACAATCTCTACATTTGAGCACAGGAGCTGGGGGGACACCTCCATGGGGAAAGCACTTACCACACAAATTATGACCTGGAATTCACCAGTACCCATGTAAGAGCTGAATATGCCTGGACCACCTGTAATTCCAGTGCTGGAGGTAGAGACGGAATCCTGAAGTAGGCTAGCTAGCCAAATTAGCCAAAGTGGTGAGCTCCAGGCTCGGATAGAGACTTTGCCTATCTAGGAAAAGGCAAGGTCAGCTGTGGGCCACCACAGCCCAGGGTGCATTGACAACTGTACACCAATACACATACAAACATAACACACACACACACACACATACACACACACACACACACACACACACACACACACACACACACACACACCCCTGAGTACAACCTATGCAAAAGGCAGCTACAATATCAGTATAATTTGGTGGTTTGCAAGGGCATTGAGAGGGTTTTGTGGGAAGGTGGAATAAGTCAATACAATGTGTGCACGTCATCTATTCTGCAAAATGCTGTGGCAAGCCCAATTTTCTATGGTAGGAATTTACATCTTCCTTCATCAAAACACCTGGGCTTGGCCTGCGACAATCAGGGTGAGGGTTTGTAATAGTAGGCCTGTCAGGGGAAATTATAGCTTGTGAGGTCAGAGGACTTATTAAGCCTTCTCTGGGCCTGCACCAAGAATGTCCCTCCGAGAAGACTGACTCAGCCAAGAAGACTCCATCAGGTGGCAGAGCTGGTCATACTGCTTCTTCTTACACACCCCTCTCTGCCCACCCCTGTGTATCCGCAATACCAGGCGAGTGACGAAAGCATGGGCCTGCTAAGGGAGCCACCAGCCAAAGACAGCTTGATCTTCAACTCAGGCTTTAAATACTCATATTTAATTTAGAAATACTTAATTTTAAAATACTCATTTAGAATGAGGTAATGGGGATATGGACAATTGCTGATCAGAATACTAATTGAAAGGATTAAATAATCTGCAGGGGGAAACAAACCCAAAAACAATCCACCTACTTCCCTTGGGAATATTTAACCCATCAGAGGACTAAAGATAAAGTAAATGTTTGGGGTAAGGAACTCTTGCAGTGAATCTTCTTCGGCTCTCTGCAGGTACTATCATCCATGTGTTCCTGTGGGGATGAATAAAAAGGGGAGGAGCTGAAAGGAATGGAGATTAATTCTACCTCTGTGGCAATGAGGGGCCCAGGGCAGGACTGAGCTAGGTAGGAAAAGAAATAGGCAGTTGGCTCCCAAATTCGTTGTTTTGGTTTATTGATTGGCACAGTTTGTCCGTGTTTCCTTCAAACATTCAGGGCTCCACAGGCAAGGAAGAGGGGAGTTTGTGACTGAAAGCAGACATCCTGAAGATTTTGATAAATGAATCTTTTACTTCACTTCAAGCCGTAGACGGTCTGTTCCCTTCAGCTCTCCTACGCATATACCCAGCCCCACCCCCACCAGACAACCCTACCAGGTTTAAATCTGACAACTGTCCTTTGTGGCAAGAGAGAAAACGGCACCAGAAGTTTGTAGTTTCTCTTCATCTCCCCCTTCTTCCTGCTGGCCCTTGACCTCCACACCAACTCCCACAGCACAGCCCAATCATTAAGGCACTCAGGGAGTGATTTAAGGTGTGACCTCCCCCATGGCTTGTTTTCATCCTAACAATAGGCTTTGTAGTTTGCTTTCCCAAACATCCTCCCCTTTGGCTGGAATCCCTGTGAGGAAAGCCTTGGGGTCGTTATCTCCCCCAAGGTGTTTTTAACCACTTATCAAACTCACTGAGTACTTTTTACTTGCTGGTCTCTGTGCTAAATGCCGCATTCACACTTCAGTGAAACACCACAGCCATTCTGTGAGATTAAAAAAAAACGTTACAGCTGCTTTCCAGAGAAGAACGCTTCCTGTGTGCAACTTGCCCAAGGTCACCAGCTGTTAACAACATGAAGAGGAAGGCCTGGGGTGGGCCCAATACAAATCCTGTCCATCCTGTGCCGTTCTCCTGTACAGAAGGGAGCCGTAGTCTCAGGATGCCCATTTCCGAGGTATCTGTCTCCCTTTTACTACTTCACAGAACTCACACAATGAGCAGCTGGAGGGAGAGATACTTTTAATCAATTGAATTCCTACATTGGGATGAGACTGTCATGTTGCATGTCAGGTACACTAAAAAGCAACAGAACCATCTGATTTGTGCCTCCTAAATTACGTTGTCAGCATCCGATTCTTCAGTCAAGTCCAAGTGGAGTGGGAGAAGCTCCCAAGCCTCCTGGAATGCAGCTCTGCCTCTACTAAACCTTGGGCGCATCAAAGCTGCCTGTGACTTCCTGGCTACGTTTTTATTTCTCCATCGTGTCTGTCTTGGACTCTGCAGTGTTTCATGGCTGACCCTGGATTGAAAGCCCCCCTTGCCTGGGTTTCAACAGTCTCTCTTGGTTTTGCTGATGCTTAAGCTCCTTTCAAAGACTTTCGTTTCTCTAACTATACCAATCATGCGTCAAATGCTAAGAGTGGGTTTGCGCAGATAGAAATAATGCCAGGTATATCACCAACTTATGGGGAGAAAAAGAATAGACTCCAGATTGAGTTCCTGGACAAAGCTCAGACCTAACTCATCAATGGAGTAGCTGTTTTAACCATAATTAAGAAGTACCTTCTGGTGAGGACACTCCTTCCAAACTACCAATCAAGACCTGAAATTGTGTTGCACATCAGCCCAGAGGTTTCATCTTGCCCTTATAGTCTTCTCTCTCCCCACTTATTCAACCCTGAAATGGGAGCCAAATGTGAGTGTGTAATTGCCAGAACCTAAGTCAGACCCTTGGCCATCAGGCTACAAGTCTACCCGAGCTTTTCAGTCTGTTACAGATACCCTAACAAAGAGAACGGAATCTACGCTGAGCCGTACGGTTCCTGACCTTTTGATGTACCTGACATTGCATTCTGAGCCTTTTTCTCTCTGGTGATATTATCTCAGGACAACTCCTGGTTTCAAACAACACCTGGGCTGTTACCGACCAGATTCCCTGCCTGAGCTCTGGTCTTGAATGTCCAGCCGGCTTCTGTTGTTCATGAAAGGAAGGATGGCCCAGGACACCCCAAGACCAAGTTCTCAGCACAAAGGAGATTCATCTGCTCCAGAAGGACAAAGGGCAGGGATGGGAGACAAAGACAGAAGACAGAGAATAAATGAGAAAGGAAAAGGAACAAGGGATAGGGGGAAGGGGGATTTGCCCCTGGAGTCACAAAGGACTGTGTCTGGATAGAGAGAAGACAGACATAACCCACAGGGAAATGGCAGTTTGTAAGGGAAAAGAGGAAACCCCATGTTAGGGTGAGGTGGTTAGTTTTAAATGGACAAGTTAGTTAGGGTAGCCGCTTTGATTGCTGGACTTTAGTACTCTGATAGCTGGGCTTGGTGATGATTTTCAGCAATGAGTCAGTGGCCAAATATGAGACTAGACCTTGGCGGTTAGCTTTAGGAATGTAATGTAACAAAGGGGAGAAAGGTAAAAGGCAAAACCTGTTGACACCATGTTTGCCATGCTTGGGCCTGGGTTTGCCAAGCTCAGGCCTGCTGGAGCCCTTCAGGTCATCCTCCCCTGCTCTGCTTTCTGTGTTGGTGGACTGCGCAGTACCTACCTAGTAATTCATATCTGACACTGGGAATTTTCCTTATCCTCATATGTATCATACAGATGGTTGTTCTATGTAGCTTCTATGTGTTTTCATGTTTTCCTGTGATTAGATGGGGTTATGTGACTGAAGGGTTCACAACACGCCCCCCACGGTCGCATATACTAGGCGGACACTTCCGCCTAGCCAATTCCAGTCAGGATAGCCATTTCCGGGTCAAAGCGTCTCTCGTAATCAGGATACCCGGACACCTCCGCCTAGCAAGTTCCGGGCCAAGGCTTCTCGCATGACCAGGATCCGTGATGTTACATGGCTACATAAGCGCGCAACGTGACCATGTGATCTACGCACACACGTGGAGTAGTGACATGACCTGGCCACACCCCCAGCCGGTTTTAAAGTGGAGCGCCATGCTTCCCAGTCTCTCTTCTCTCCACGCATGTGTCTCTCCCACAGGCCTGCGCACTCTGTCCCTTTATCTCTAATAAAACTCTATAAGCGGATTCTGTCGTGTTTCGTGACATTTCCTTGCAGGGTAAGAACACAACACAGCTAAATAACTAACAGTGACTGCTAGGTGCTGGCCAGTAGAGTGTACACAGAATTACATGAATAAACACCCTATCTAACCATCCATGTTCTCTCCTCATCTGCCAGCTACATGGAAAGAATGTAGGACTCCAGAAAAGAACAGAGCCATAGATGCAAGCATTCTGGATCCCAAATAACCTAGAGGAGCTTTGTAGCCTTCATAACTGGTCAGCATTGTACTATGATACAGTGGTAGGTGCTTATGAGAGTGTCACTCAGGTCTTCGAGGGACAGCAAACTTGACTACTGCAGCAGTTGTGGCCCCCACTTCATCTATCTGTGTATCTATTCCAAGGCTGTGCTTCCCCTGGACTCTTCCAACAATGAGTGGCTGAGTGCTGAGGGCTCTGATTCGACCTGTCCTTGTAACGCACAGGACTCTTCCAGGCCATGCCTTGACTCAGAATTGGTTTTCGGATGGTCCAGATGAACGTTGCTTGTCTGCTGACAGCCAGGATGCCTCCTCTTCATGTCGGCTTCCTTGACTCTCTTTGTCACAAATGTCAGACTCAACATCTTGAAAGCTCCTTTGCTGTGGCTTCCTTTTCTTTTTTGTTCACAGGATGACGAGAGATCCTTCAACAGATCTCTTGCATGCCTAATCTCATGTAGAAACGTTTCTCACAGGGCCTGAGTCAATACAGGTGGAGAAGCCAACCTTTGCTGTCCTATACAATGTAATGTGGGGTCATATTCTCTACAGTAAACACACTCCGAAGACTTCTAAAAATTACTCTTTCCCTCTTATGCCTGTGTTGGTCTTGGCACTCTAAGTTCATCAGCCCGTCTTCCTGTGTCAACTGTCTGTATCTACTCTTGGCAAGCAACTTCACTGAGAACCCACCTCCATTCCCTCTTCACAGTGACCTTTGAACATCTAACCACCACCTTAACATCTGTGCAGGTCACTGAACACATGGTCCTGAAACATCTCATAACAATCTAGAGAGAAAATGACTATATTTACTTTATATAAAGGGAGCTAAGATTCTCAGGGGTTAAATACCTGTCCCCAACATTACCTGACTGGGAATAAAATTAAGATTTAAACTTGGATCTTTTTGTTACCCAAACTTGTAGGATGTGGGGGTGGAAGAAGCAAGGAAGACTGACTTGCTATACACACAGAATAAATGGCATGGATAGCCATGCAGGAAAGGAATACTTTTAAGTTTTTGCCAGTCATAGTGAAGAGACATTTGTGAAAGAGGAAGAATGGATGGAACCTAGAAACTGGCTGTCCAGACGGGAACCCTACGAAGTATAATAAAGCTGCTTTCCTGGGGCTGGAGAGATGATGGTGCAGCAGTTAAGAGCACTGGCTGATCTCGCAGAGGACTCAGGTTTGATTCCCAGCATCCACATGACAGCTCAAAACCATCTGTAACTCCAGATCAAGGGGATCTGATGTCTTCTTCTGGCCTCGGAGGAATACATGTGTTGCACAGACATACACACAGAAAATACACACACACACACACACACACACACACACACACACACACACACACACACACACAAAGCAATCTTCCATCTTTTAGTATCAGACTTCTGTAAAGATATGTTATTTTCAAAGTCCTGAGAATCAGATAAGGATGCTTCTTGGTGTGGGTGCCACATGATAGCTGGGTTCAAAGCAGAGGTACCAGGCCCTGATTTATTCATTCAGGTTACACAGGTTCCCCTGCTTGCCCTGCTAGGGTGCAGCTTGGCTCCACACCCACACCTACCTGTAGTCTAAGTTAGACCTGTCGGGAGTGCGTGGCAGGGTGAGAGACTGATGACCCCTTATCAGCCGATTCACTCGCCAAGCCACTCCTAGGCTCTTATTTGTTTTGTAGGAGGTCTAGGTCATTCTTCAGACTGGGAAACTTCCTCACTACAAATTACTAAGTCACTAGACAAATGCATGTGTGTGTGTGTGTGTGTGTGTGTGTGTGTGTGTGTGTGTGTGTGTGTAAGAGAGAGAGAGAGAGAGCGAGAGCAAATTTTAATGACTTTGTTTTTACTATTAAAATGCAATAAAAAAATTTAATTGTTTATAGTAGACATTATGGTATTTTGCCCAGCTTACGCGCCTCCTTTCAGACAGGGAAACATTCACGCCTCAGTTACTAGAAAAGTTGATGGCCGATAGCTCCTAGCCAAGCTCTGCTTTCGGTGTTATCTTCCAACGCAGAGAAGCAGTTCATCCAAGGGACATCCATTGACTGGCCAGGATCGACGGCTACCTGCCTTCACTGTCCAGTCTGGGGATGACTCAAGAGACCCTAGCAGAGTGCGCAAGGCTCTGAGCGCACCGTAGTCCTGCTCTTTCTGCTCAACCCCGTTTCCTCACACCCCTCTAAGGAGGATCCTAAAACCACGCCCTTGCCAGTCAACGGCTCACACATTGGTCTATGTCACAGAGTGTGCTTCCTGGGAGACGCAGCTGGTGGCACTTGGTGACAGGAGTGGTGCCAAAGCAGCCCTTGAAGGTAGGTCTTGGATTGATGACCTGACTTAGTGGGCGGGCTTGGGTTTGAGCAGCAGCACAATAAATAAACATAAACAGACACATGAAGAAGTAAAAATGAAGATGGGTGTCATCCACTGGCTGGAAATAAGAACCCATCTCAGGAGGTAGGTGGAGCAGAGCTCAGCACACAGCGGCAGTGTGATTAACACTCGTGGGGATGTCATATCTTTGGAAAGGAGCTCACTGGCTGGAGCATCGGAATCGGTATTTGAACAGTGGGAGCACATTAGTAATTATAAAGACAATGGAGTAGGATGGCTGTGCTGAGGGCAGAAGATGGGCTGGAGCAAGCCAAGCCGAGGCTGAAGGTGATTAATCAGTAATTAAGCCAGTGACATAGAAGCCTGAGGGATCCTTGGCAGATTATAACCAGGCTTTCATCTCCTGTGGCTGGAGGGCAGATGAAGATCAGGCTCGCACTGAAGCATGAAAAGTAGCTTACCTCCCGAAGAAACAGAACTCCCAGAGTCGCAGGGAAGAAAAAGAATCTATCCTATAAGAACTTCAGGATCTGGTCAGTACGTTCGGACTGGCTGAGACAGCTTCCACGGGATTAGATTTGAAGAGTCTGGGATCAAGGATGATGTAACATTGGCTCAAGGAACACTGGATGAGGAGGCAGTCTCCTGATGTGTAGAATTTAATGTCTTGGCATGGACCCTAGAACACACTGCTATGGTGACTTTTAGACACATAGTACACATGACGTCACACTCTGCAATAAATGAATGTCAGAACTTCTGTACGCATTGCACTCATTGAAAAAACGGGATCGTGCGCTCACACCAAGTTACACACACGGGCTAGGGATGCAGCTCAGTGACACTGAGCTCATCTAATGTCCACAAAATCCTGGGCTCCATCCTCAGCACCACACTGAAAAGAGGTGGGGCATGCTTAAGAAGAGCCCGTTTTCTTCCACGGTGAGGCTCAGAGAACACTTTATTGACCAAAGTGGTAAAGAAGTCTCTGTCTGGAAAGATACTTCCTCTGGATTGAAATCAGGAAATAATTCTGTCTCTGTTTACCAGTCTTCGTTTCTTTCGGTGTCACTGTGAGAAAATACCCTGGCAAAAAGCAACTTAAGGGAGAAAGGGCTTATTTCATCTCAGTTCAAGGTCATAGCCCATTGTGCAGGAAAGCTGAGGCAGCGGGAACTTGAAGCATCTGGTCACACCGCACCTGCAGTCAGAGAGCAGAGAACACAGGGCACTGTTCAGTCCCTTCTCTCCATTTATCCAGGTCAGGGTCCCAGCCAAGGGATGGTGCCACCCACGGTGGGCAGGACTTGCAACCTCAATTAACACAATCAGAATAATCTTCCACAGATAAGCCCAGAGACCCATCTAGATTCTTGCCAGTTGACTGTTAATACTAACCATCACATTATGTTTCCAGTTTACAGAGCCCCAGAAAGTACCACTACCCAATGGCTTAAGAATGCTTGATCCACGGAAGAGATACTTAAAAGATCTCATTGTAACAAAAGACACTTTAAACCGGGCGGTGGCGGCGGACGCCTTTAATCCCAGCACTCAGGAGGCAGAGCCAGGCGGATCTCTGTGAGTTTGAGGCCAGCCTGGGCTATAGAGTGAGTTCCAGGAAAGGCGCAAGGCTACACAGAGAAACCCTGTCTCGAAAAACCAAAAAAAAAAAAAAAAAAAAAAAAAGAAAAGAAAAGAAAAAAAAAAAGACACTTTAAAGAGAAGAAGTTGTGTCAGTGAGCGCATGGCCATGGGGTCATGTGATCCTATCCCACTCAGCACCGTATAAAAATGGCAATATTACAGCTTCTCCAGGAGCTCCTGAGACAGCAACCACATGGTATGCTGTCCCTAATGGGTAGAATGCACAGTTCTGGGAGCAAAGGTTGAAATAGCAGTGGCCTTGATTACCTGATATCTCACGAACCCATGTGAAAAATTTTCACTTTCCATCCCTATGGCTCTGCAATTGCATGTTCACAAATCTTGGCTCCAAAAACTAAGATGCTCTGCCTGGTACACAGCAAGCATCCCCCTCCATTTCAAGTTTCATTTGTTGCCCGGTCACCTTAGGTTTCCTGTGCCAAGAAGTCAGCAGCAGGCTTGGAAAGAAGTTGCTGGCCTGAAGGAGTAATTGACCCTAATCACCTGGTGGAACTAGGACTATTGCTACAGAGGGAGAAATATATTCAACCTCAGGCAATTTTCATGACATCCCTTGCAGCAGCCAGAGATCAGAAAGGAAAGAGTAGCCAAGAGCTGTACTCTCTAGGGCCTAGCAATCTGGGTCATTTCATTTAGGACCGTCGCCAGGCCTAACAGACATGGAAGCTAAAGCAGGGTAGGGTGGTATATACGTGGGAGGCTTCGGGGGCCTCGCCATCTTTGTGCGCATGCGTTTATTTTTTTTTTTTTATTTTTTGAAATTTAACTATGTCATAAAGCACCATTTTCATATTTGATCATGTAGTCATCTGATTACATTTTAACATCACATAATATTTTTAGTTGATACGGCAGGGAGCTTTCTAAATGATTCGTCTGTCATAGGACAGTGTCATTTTTTGTTGTTGTAGGGACTGTCTTAGAAGGAATGACTATTTATTGAAAGAGACCATCTTCTCCAGTAAATCAACTCCTTGTATAAACCCTGTGCACCCGGATGAGCAAACAGAATGGTATGGACATCTTTAGGGACATCTTTGGGCTTCTGGTATTTGTTATCAAGCTGTTTTGAAAACCAAATCCTAACAATTTATATCAATATATCATGGTGCCCTCGACATGGTCTTCTCTCAGGACTAGAAGTGATCACTGTAGAAAATTCTGGTGGTTATGTAAGTGTAGACTATCGCCTTATTATTGTATTTTGTTTCATATTTCTTTCTGAAATTTTTGTTTGATTTTTTTGTTGATTCTTGAGAGTTTCATACAGTTATGCAATAAAATACGATCATATTTAGCCCCCATTTCCCACCTCCAACTCCCTCCATACCCCTCTCAAAAAATCTCCCTCTCAACTTCATGTCTCAAAATTTGTATAAAACCACTAAATCCGGTTGGTGCTCCCCATTTGTGCATGGCCCATTCGCAGGATCATGGGAGTCCTACCAGTGGCCATACTCTATGAAAAAAGAATGATTCTCCTTCCCCCAGCAATGATCAGCTGCCACTAGTTCTTCAGTAAAGGATTGTAAGACCTGCATGGCTTTGGGATTGACCTGACTGGGGTAACAAAGAATGAAGAAATGATAGACATAATGTACAGAAAAGGGATTGAGTGGGCTGTGTGCTGTGATAGAGAAGCACTAGAAGCCAGAAACTCAGAACATTTATTATACACAGTTGCATGAGGAGGCAGATGGAGGCGGGTTTATTATACACAGCTGATCGAGGGTGTGGGGTAGCTAGCCTCTGTGCAGAGGGTCTCTGTTAGCAGAGCAGTATCAGGATGCAGTCATCTAGGAGGAAACTGTGGTTGATTCTTTCTGCACAAACTGTCAGCCTCAGTACTTGGACTAGGGGAAGGCCTTTCCAGTCCCGTAAGCTTGAAACATTAGCATTCTTGACATTGCCAAGCCCGGGCCAACAACCCATTCACTCACGACGTTATCCACTACCCACAAGGGATAGGGCCTGGAGATCGTGGGCCACATCTGTGACAGAATTTTATCTAGTTTGACCTCTGCAGGCCATGTGCAGGTAACCACAGCTGTTGTGAGTTCACGAGTGTGATAGCTGTGCCATGCGCAGAAGACAGCATTTCACAATGTTCTTCTCTGTTCTCAGACATGTACACTCTCTGCCTCTGCTTCTGTTATATGCCCCAAACCTTGGTCGTGTTGACGGACAGCACTTGAGAAGAGATGTCCTGTTTAGAACTGAGCACTCAGTCTCTTATTCTCAGCATTTTGACCAATTATGACTTTCTCCCTTGACTGCTGCCCCTGCAAAAACAATGAAATAAAAATTAAAAAATAGGGGCTGGAGTGATGGCTCAGTGGTTCAGAGCACCAACTGCTCTGCCAGAGGACCTGGGTTCAATTCCCAGCACCCACATGGCAGCTAACAACTGTCTGTAACTCTAAGATCTGACACCCTCACACAGATATACATGCATACACCATTGCACATAAAATAAAGATAAATAAATTGTTTAAAAAAATAAAATTATGCCGGGCGGTGATGGCGCTCGCCTTTAATCCCAGCACTCGGGAGGCAGAGGCAGGTGGATCTTTGTGAGTTCGAGGCCAGCCTGGTCTACAGAGCAAGATCCAGGAAAGGCGCAAAGCTACACAGAGAAACCCTGTCTCGAAAAACCAAAAAATAAAATTAAATTAAATTAAAAAAAAAAAAAAGCTTCTGTGACCAAGGCTTAGTGCAGCCCAGGTCTATGGGTATAAACGTAAATATTCAGCAGCCAATTAGATGACGATTTTGCAAAGTAACAATAGCGTGTTCTACCCTAGGGCCTATGTCTTCTCCAGCTATGTGCCTTTAACCAAGATTACAGACCCACCTGAGATTCGTTCCTGAGGATCAGCTTCAAATCCGATCGGAATGCGGTTAGTTACCCCATAACCATCATGCCATTATTGCACTGCTGGGTATATCTGGCCTGGCAGGTTTGTATTGCAGCATGCAGAATGCAGCACTGGGTAAGACCACTGGCAATTCAACCAAATTGTGGTTGCATTGTTTTTTTAATCTCTTTTTCAGGGTTTGAGAATCTCCTACATGTGTATAATGTGTTTTTATAAAAGCTAGCCCCCATTTCCTCTCCTCTAAGTCCCCCCATCTCTCCTATACCATGTTTCCCTTCAAATTTCATGTACTCTTGAAAAAAAAAAAAAGGTTCACTGAGTCTGTTTCATGGTTCCTGTGTGTGCATGGATGTGAGATCGTCTACTGAAGCAGGGGGAGCCTCCCTGGCTGGATCCCTGAAAAAAGAAGACTCTCTCTGACACTGTCAATTTGAGTCATCTGAGGGAATCTCACTGGGGGAATTGCCTCAGCCAGCTTGGCCTGTATCCATGTCTTTGGGGATAATTTCTTTATTGCTAATCAATATAGAAGAGCCCAACCCACTCTGGACACCCCATTCTTAGGCAGGGATCCTATGCTATAAAGGAAAAGTAGCTATTTAGCATGGTGGTGCACGCCTGTAATCCCAGCATGTGGGAGGCAGAGGCAGGTGGATCTCTGTGAGTTTGAGGCCAGCCTGGTCTGCAGAGTGAGATTAGAACCAAAGCTACACAGAGACACCTTGTCAAAAGAAAGAAAGAGAGGGGGAGGAAGGGAGGAGAGAGAGAGAGAGAGAGAGAGAGAGAGAGAGAGAGAGAGAGAGAGAGAAAGAAAGGTGGAGGGAGGGAGGGAGAGATGGAGGGAATAGGAAGGAAGGAAGGAAGGAAGGAAGAGGGAGGGAAGGAGAGAGAGGGAGAGAGAAAGAGAGAGAGAGAGAGAGAGAGAGAGAGAGAGAGAGAGAGAGAGAGAGAGAGAGAGAGAGCTGAGGAGAGGGTATAGAGGGAGCCAATAAGCAGCTTTCCTCCGTGGTTTCTGCTTCTGTCCCTGGTGAGCCCCTGCTCTGACTTCCCTTAAGAATTCATTTTGCCCTGGAAGTATAAATCAAATGAACCCTTTCCTCTCCAAGTTGCTTTTGGCTGTGCTGTTTTTCAAAGTGACAGAAAGATAACTAGAACATTCTCCCTTCCCCAGAAGCCACCAATTGCCAATAGCTTTTGAGCTGGGGGTGGGACTTCATGACCCCTTTCTCATCCCTGCTGGGATTTTGGCTGACCTGATCTTATGCAGGACTCATCCACTACTTTTGGCTCTTATAATCTTTCTACCTCCTCTTCTGAGATGATCCTTGAGCCTTTCCAGGAGGGAGTATTATATATATGTTCCACTCAGAGTTGAGTACCTCACAGTAGCTTATTTACACCGACCAGTTGTGGGTCTTTGTATTAATCTATATGTACTGTAAAAAGAAACTTTTATGATGAGGGTGGAGAGATGTACTAATCAAGGGTATAAGAGTAAGAACTGAATGGGGAGTTTAATACTACATCCATTTAGCAGTAAAATAGTATTAAGTCCTCCCCTAGGGTCCAGGGCCTAGGTAGCCATGAGTTTCTGGCTTAGTAAATGGTATCAATCATGAGTTTTATCTTGTGGAGTGGTCTTTAAATACAATAAGAAGTGATTACTCACTCTACAATATTTGTGCCACTATTACACCAGCGAGCATATCTTGCCAGGCCAGTTATTACTATAGTTCACAGGTTCACAGCTGGGTAAGACTATTGACAAATTTTCACCCCCAGTAGCATGCACAGACACTTCTAGCATTATGAAAGGTAACCGGTAGGGATGAACTTTCCAGGTCAGTATCAGCTTGATTTCTCCATGTCCTATGATTCAAATATGTGGTGTTTTTAGCAATAGGTCTTATTATCAAGCTCTGGGGAATAACCCAAAGCAATGGCATTAGCCTGTAATGTGTGGGGTGGCCTATGGGACTCTACTAACCAACAACTCAAAGAGAGATTACCTATTACCTATATCTGGTACTGGGTTTTTTATTTGATAGCCTATGGTGTCTTGGAGAGGCATTTTCTCCTCTTCCTCGTTATAGGATAGTGCCACTTAAATGCCTTTTATATATGCATTTTCAAAGGTCTTTAATGTTATTATCTCTTCCCGTACTCTTCCCTCTAATTATTAATGTTTGTTTTTATTTCATTCTCCTCTCTGAAACACCAATAGCATTTTTTTTCCTGACAGTATTTCTGTAAATCAGAATGATTCTGTCATATTACCATCAGTTAAAAAGGAACAGAAGAGGTTTTCAGGTAGCTCAGTAGGTAAAGACACACTCCATGTGTCTTTGTCTGCTTTCTATTCCTGTGATAAAACATTGATGAAAAGCAACTTCGGTGGGAAAAGGTTTATTTGGATTGCATAGCCTGGGTCACTGTTGTTGAGGGAAGCCAAGTCAGGAACTCAAGCAGGGCAGGAATGTAGAGGCAGGAGCCTGGAGGAAGGGACCTAGAAACAGGAACTGAAACAGAAAGCCACGGAGAAACGCTGCTTATTGCCTCATGCCCACTCATTTGCTTAGTTTGTTTTCTTAATAGACTCCACGATCACCTGCCCAGGGGTGGCACCAACCACGATGTGCTAGGTCCTCCCCATCAGTTACTAATCAGGAAAATGCCCCACAAACTTGCCTACAAACAGAGATTCCTTTTCCCAGATAGCTCTAGCTGTGCCAAGCTGAAAATAACAACAGCTAAATGCGACACCGTGAAAGGATGGAGCCTGGAGTTTATCCCAAGAACCCACGTGAAGGTGGAAAGAACTGACCCCAGAAAGTTGTCAGACTTTGTCCGGTCATTCACACACACACACACACACACACACACACACACACACACACACACACACACTTTAAAAAATGAAGAACCCGAGTAGAAGTAACTTGATAGTGTGCTGCTCTAAGGAGTACTGAAATTGGACCTAGTGACTCAGCTTTAAGGACTGGCCTTCAACTTGCAATGATCCTCCTGCCTCTGCTTCCTGGGAGCTGGCATTTTAGGCATGTGCCACCATGGTAGACTTGGATCTCTAAAAATGTGAGAGACCTCCAAGTAGTTTGGACTCTGACTATGGCTATAGATCAAAGTAGGGCTCTTGCCTAGCACAGACCAGGTTCTGGGTTCCATCATAGCTTTACAGATAAAATAATAATAGAAAAAAAAAGATGGGGTAGTTTGAACGAAAATATCCCCCATAAGTCCAAAAGCTGGCATTTAAATACTTGGTCCCCAGCTCGTGATGCTGTTTGGAGTATGACCTTGCTAGAAAGAGTATGTGTTGGTGTGAGTAGGAATGGCCCCCATACACTCATGTGTTGCAATATTGGTCACTAGGGGATGACACTATTAGGAGATGTGGCCTTGCTCGAGTAGGTGTAGCTTTGTTGGAGGAAGTGTGTCACTGGTGGCAGGCTTGGAGGTCTCAGAAGTTCATGCCAGGCCTAGTGTGTCTCATTCTCTTCCTGCTGCCTGTGGATCCAGATGTAGAACTCTCATCTACCTCTCCAGGACCATGTCTACCTGCATTCCGCCATGCTCCCCGCCACAATGATAATGGACTAAACCTTTGAACTATAGGCCAGTCCCAATTAAATGTTTTCCTTTATAAGAGTTGCCATGGTCACGATGTCTCTTTACAGCACTAGAACCCAAACTAAGACAGAATCCATCGGCTGGGACAGACATTGGGGGCTTCAAAGCTTTGAGCCATCTCTAGTTCATTCTCTCTGCTTTGTAATTGGAGTTTAAGATGTGAGAGCTAAGCTCGTGGCTCCAGCCACTATGCCTGCCTGTTGCCAGGCCTGTCCACTTTGATGGTGATGGACTTTTATCCTTCTGGAACCACAAGCCCAAATAAACCCTTCCTTCTGTAAGTTGCCTCAGTCACAGCATTTTATCACAATACAAAAGCAACTGATACAATAGGTCAGGATTTATTTGATGCCTTTTTTCCAAAAAAAAAAAAAAAAAGTTGGAAGTGGCAATCCAATGGCAGATCCTGGCCAGAGCGATTCAAGTGCCCCTTATGACCTACAAAATGCTGTGTCACTCAGTACCTGAAATTCAACACCTTACCTCCTCCCTCCACCTGGGAGGAAATCTTCAGCTTTCTAGGTTGTCCAGGGCACGGTACTGAGTGACAGAAGGAAGCTATGGGTATGGGAAGCGTCTATTTGGTTGGAAGAACTGATGACTGGTCTGAGGTGAGGAGACATTCTGAATCAAAAACATATTCTATCCCACAGTCTCCAAAATGAATGAAGAGAAATAGACTAATTAACATCAATATCTGTCTTAGCCACTGTTCTATTTCTGTGAAGAAACACCATGGCCAAGGCACTCTTAGAAAGCATTAAATTGGGAGCATGCTTACAGGTACAGAGGTTTCCCCCATCATTATCACCGCAGGGAGCATGGGGGCTCACAGGCTCTGGAACAGTGGCTGAGAGCTGATCCATAAGCAGAGAGATGGGGGGGGGGAGACAGAGACAGAGAGACAGAGAGAAGAGAGAGACAGAGAGACAGAGAGAGAGACTGAGCCTGGCACGGGCTTTTGAAACCTTAAAGGCCATCCTCCTCGATACACACTTCCTCCAACAAGGCCATACCTCCTAACCCTTCTAATCCTATCAGAGTTCCACTCCCTGGTAGTGACTAGTCATTCAAATAGATGAATGGAGCCATTCTTATTCAAACTACCACAGTATCTGGTGAGATTAGCAGACATTTTGTAGATAATAGTCGTTTTAACCTGCATAGTATTAGATTGTTGAGTTTTCTTTAATTTGCCAACAAACAATATGAAGAAAGTAAGCTAAGTTCCGGGAATATAAAGGTGAAAGGTGACACTCAGTGCCTTTTCCACAGGAATGGTCATAATCTAATGATGAAGAGAGCCACTAACCAGATGACAACTAAAACGTAATTAGAAGACCTGACCATAGCCAATAATGGCTTGTAAATCATGTGTTTTAGAACTTTAGTGTTTGAAAATACCTTGTATTCAATTGAAGCAAAACTAAAAATCAATTAGCGCCGGGCGGTAGTGGCGCACGCCTTTAATCCCAGCACTCGGGAGGCAGAGCCAGGCGGATCTCTGTGAGTTCGAGGCCAGCCTGGTCTACCAAGTGAGTTCCAGGAAAGGCGCAAAGCTACACAGAGGAACCCTGTCTCGAAAAACCAAAAAAAAAAAAAAAAAGGAAAAAAAAAATCAATTAGCAGCTTAAAAATGAGAAAAGATGGGCTCAGCAGTCAAGGGCACCTGCTTTTGCAAGGGACCAAGGTTTAGTTTCCAGGACCCACACTGTAGCTTAAAAACCATCCCTAATTCCAATTCCAAGGGATCCAACACCCTCTTCTGGCTTCTTCTGGCACCAGGGATGCATGTATATACATACAGGCTAAACACTCATACACAAAACAAAATAATAAATCTTTACCAAAATAGTTAGAGAAGAGGCAGCAAGGCATGGTAACTCATGTCTGTAATCCTAGCATTCTGGAAGCTGAGGCAGGAGGATTATGAGTTTCAAGTCAGCCTAGAATACAGGCCAGGCTATATAGCAAGTCTTTTATTCAAATGGTTCACGTTTGTGATCTCAGCACCCAGGAGGCTGAAGAGGAGGATTATATCAAGTATTATTTAAAATGAATACATAATTCATATATATATATACATATACATCTATATATACATATACATCTTATATATAGTGAATCACAAATGCAAAACAAATGTCCCACTTAGGAAAATAGTAAAAATATAATATACCTAGGTAGGAAGTTAACACAAGAGACATAATACTTTGCTAAAGAAAAGTTGAGAACACTAATGAGCAACAAAAAAAGATAATTTGCACAAAATTAATTTGGACAAATGGAAAGGCAAAGATATTCTTTGAGAGCATGATGATTCTGAGTAACTTAACCTATGTATTTAATTCAATCATTTCTTCCAAATATTACCAGAAAGTGAACCTAGAGCTTATGCAGAAAACTAAGTAAGAATGACCAGGAAAACTTTAAAGTAAACAACAAAGGCTTAGCTGTAGAATGTATTAAAATATATTATAAGACTGTAGGGGGCTAGGGATGTAGCTCAGCTGGTAAATTGCTTGGTTTTTTTAGCATGCATGAATCCCTGTGTGCGAACCTTAGTTTCTTATAAACTGGCTGGCCATAGTGCTGTACACCTGTAATCTGAGCACTCAGGAGGTGGAGGCAGGAGGACTAAAGTTCTAAATCATCTGTACATGGTGAGTTTGAGGCCAACATGGGATACATGAGACCCTGTCTCATACAAAAGGAGGTATGGGGAAAATGAGATATTGGTATGCCAAGGGGTGCTTCTATACCAGCATCTCACTATGAAAAGGAAAATTAAGGGTTTTTTAATTGTCACTATTATTTATTTATTTATTTTGTGATACTGGAGATTGAATTTGTGGCCTTACATATCATAGACAAGAACTTTATCTCTGAGCATACCCCCATCCCTAAAGCTACAATTTTTAGCTCAATGCTATATATTAATGGCAGAGTAATGAATTAGTCACTCGATAAAGCATTCTAAGCTTGGACCCAAGTACATATGGATTTTTGCAAATAATAGCAGTGACAGAGGGATGCAGTCATCTAAATACAGTTAGGAGAGTGGTAAGCTGCCTACATCCTACCCAAGGCAAAGGCTCTGACCGTCTGCCACCAGCAATGTTGTTGGCCATGAACTCCTGCTTAGCCCCATCTGAGGAATGGCTGTCAGCCAAAGAGAGATGAGTCACCCCAAATTAACACTTAGGGCAGTTCACATCCAGTGACTAGCTGTTGCCAGGGTACACCTGCCCGTGCCCTCTCCTACCATTGAAGAAAAACTCTAAAGAGCTATTCTTGGTCCAGAGTTCACAGAACTGGGCAAAGCTTTGCTGCCAGTTCATCTCAGTCCACCTTTGTCAAGGTGTGGATTCTTCCTGTGGTCACATCTCCATCTTCTCAGAACCAGTCAGGAAACCTGACCTTGAAAGTACCTTCCTTCTTTTGTTGGGTCCCCTGTATTCTACTAGAACACATTTAAATTTGAAATGCTCTTTTAAAAAATTGAAACTCGCCAGGCAGGTGGTGGTGGTGGTGCACATCTTAAATCCCAGCACTTGGGAGGCAGAGGCAGGAAGATTTCTGAGTTTGAGGCCAGCCTGGTTCAGGATGGCTAGGAGTACACAGAGAAAACCTGTCTCAAAAAAGAAAAAGAAAGAAAGAGAGAGAGGAGAGAGAGAAAGAGAGAGAGAGAGAGAAGAGAAGAGAAGAGAAGAGAAGAGAAGAGAAGAGAAGAGAAGAGAAGAGAAGAAAAGAGAAGAGAAGAGAAGAGAAGAGAAGAAGCAAATTGAAACACTTCAAATCCTACATCCACAAAGCTCTAATCCCCACTCTTCCCCTCCCTTCAGGTCTGACAACCACCATTTGACTTTCTGCCTATGGTTTTAATGATCTGGTGTGAGAGCCAAAGTTACCTTTTAAGTTTTAATGACTATGCCTAAGAGATCCTTGAAACAAAAATTCCTCAGATCTGCAAGCCCCTTGCCCAAGGACAGATAGTTCCTGAAATGCTGGAGGCTGTTGTTTATGGGAGATAACAAGTCACATGTTTTTCAGTCCCCTAAACAAGTTTGTTTGACCCATCTGTACCGGATGTGCTTGATCACATGTGAGTGGGAGGTTCACAGGCTGGAGGTGTGTCAGGATATGTGATTGCCCCTGACTGGACCTGATGGGAAATGCATTGAATTATGGGTTTTCCTTCTTAAGCCACTGTACACTGTGATTCTGGGCCTTTTCCCAGGAACCTGGGTATGGACCTGGCCAGAGCCCATTTACCCGGCCAGTATTTAATTAAAGCTTGCTTCAAATTTGGCTTTAAACTGTGGTGATGGTTTTATTCTCAGGCAGTGAGATTAACACTAGGTGCCTCCTGGAAGAGTGACCACGAAGTATTTCTCTTATTGTGACTGGCACAAAATTCAAAATTTGAAATTTTATTATAGTGGACCAGAACTTCAAATGTAAACACTTAAACATTAAAACTACATTCAACTTTACTCATAATAAGAGAAAGAAAATTCAAGGCATACTGAAATGATATTTTTCACCTATTGGCTTAATTTTTTTTTAAGTTTGGTTTTCAAAGACCAGTGAGGGTTTGAGAAAGCATCTGTATATTTCTACCTCATAGAAGAAAAATATTGACCTTATCTATCTAAATTATAGACGCTGTAATTTTGTAATACAAAAAAGCATATGCCTTTGATCCCCAAAAATTCTATTCCCAGGAATTTATTTAGTAGATGCACTGTACTTTCAACACATTATAAGGCTATTTATTGTAATCATAGTTCTTATAATGATAAAAATTTTGAAACAACCTGATAGTCTCTCAACAGAGAAATCTTCAAACCTTTTTAAAATGGAAAACTACTCTGTAGTGAGGAAATGCAGGTCAGAGGGTTTGTGGGGAGTTCTACCTTCTTTGGATGGTGCTGAGTCTCTAGAAGTTTCAGGTAGTAGTTGAGTCAATTGGTGAAGTTAGAGATCTGAAAACTGGCTGGCGAGAGGCCATAGCTGGTGTTTGCCTTAAGACCTGAGTTTGAAGCCACGTGGTGAGGGGAGGGAACCGATTCTGGCAAGTTGTCCTCTGACTTCTGCATTTGTTTTATGGCACACATACTCCCCACCCCTCAAATAATAAATAAATAAACAAACAAATAAATAAATGCAATTACTTTAAAAGACATATAAATAGCCAAGAGTATGAATGAATGCTCAACATCAGTAATCATCAATCAGAAAACTGCAAGTTAAAACGACAATGAGTTATCACCTGTCGATGAATCTCAAAACCATGGTGCTCAGTGACAGACGTCAGACACGTGACACCTCAGAGTCGATGAATCCCTTCACATGAATTGCCTCGCTGGCCAAGCTACTGAGATGGCACCAGGCTAGTGTCCCCTGTGCTGAAGGACGGGCGGATGGGGAGAGAACAGCACATGTGCGTGAGAGCTCTTGTAGAAGGGACGTAGATAGTTCTCAAAGCGGTTTCCGGCTGATGGCTGCACGATCTGACCCATTTACTAACCACTGAGCTGAACATTAACAGGTGATTATACGACATGCAAAAGGCCTCAGGAAACCTGTCTTCAAGCTAAGCATTGTGACACGTACCTAAAATCCCAGCACGCCCGAGGTGGGGATAAGAGTATCCGAGTTCAAGGTCATCTCTGGCTAGACAGAGTTTGAGGCCAGCCTGGGATACCTATGACTGTCTCAATACCTAAATCAAAGAAACAGAAAAGTGATTTTTATAAGTTATAGTGGGAGATGACGTCTACTCTTGTGGTTTAGAACCCTGGCTCAGTTTAGAAGAGGCTCAGTTGGTGGCCTCTTCCTTGTGTTCGCACTTGATGTCTATGCTTCTCAGCTAGAATCAGCTGGAGCAAAGACTGGTCGATCCAGAGAAAAGATCAGAGAAAAGGACAGGCCTTGTTAGGAACCTAGAATGATACAGACTCCTCCACTCCAGAAAGTAAAAGGGGAAATGATAGGGTTAGCACAGGGTGGCCTGAAGCATCTATGTAGTGGCAACTTACAGAGACCTAGGGTATGCTCAATACTGTCCCAGAAGGAGAAGTATAAACCCAGGCTGCATTCTAAGGGCATGCCATAGAGCGTCTTAGGCCAGATGAACAACGAAGCAGGATCATGATTATTTCTTGGAGTTGGTAAAATTTGGAATCTGGATTGGTGCTTTTCCTAGTGGCCAGGAAGGGAGGTGGAGGGTGAGGCTGGGGCTAGTCATGAAGTGGCAGATAATGCCACCCTAGATAGTACGTACATTCTCTACCAGATCTGTAAAGAGAGGGCAGGGCAGGAGATAGCTCTGAGATAGTGCCTAGTTCAATAATTTCATCATTCTTTGGCTGACTTTCAGCGGTGAGTCATGCTAAGACTCTAAGGCTTTATTCGGCCTTGGAACTGACAAGGACCAAAGCTGGGTTCTCTGCAGGAGCAGTAAGTTCTCTTGACCGTCCATGGTGTTTTATCACAGAGATATAGAGTGACGTCTACTCAGAATTCTGTGCAAACAGAAGACTATAAAGCATCTAAGTAGTTATAGCTCCCAGGCACCCCGGGCATGCTTCATAATTGTTAGGCATCTTATTACTCATATTGCCTCATGTTACATTAAAAGTGGTGCAGTTGGGCAATGGGGGAACATTAGTGGGGAGTCTCCTCTTTTATAATGTAGTAGCAAATAAGGGTCAGCCCAGACTTCCAGGTAATGTCACCATTCTTCACCAATGCTTTCATCAACTGGTCCCAAAGGGCATGACTTTAACTGAAAAACAGTCAAAATGATAGGGGACAGGAAAGAAGGGTAGGGGCATATTTAATATTCTATACTGTAAAGACACATTTGTACTCCATATCGAAGTAGGGCAAGTCCATGTTATGGTAATTCAGCACTAACAAACGGTTAGTGATTAGTTTTGCTGAGTTATCCTCCTCTCTCACAGATGCCCTCAGAAGAATACAGGGTGACAGCAGGCACTAACTAGTCTCAGCATTTCAGAAGTGCTTAAGTGGCTAGAGAGACGGACGGTCAAGAGAACTTACTGCTCTTGCAGAGAACTCAGCTTTGGTTCCCAGCACCCACCTTGTAACTCACAACTGTCTTCAACTCCACTTCCGGGGATCCAACACCCTCTCCTGGCATCTGCCAGCACCTCCACACATGCAGCCAAACACTCATTCACATAAAACAACAATTTTAAACAACTTAAAAAAAAAAGTAACCAAGTCTAGACATCCACAGAAGGTAAAAGAGTTCAAAGAATGAAAAAAAAAAAAAAAAAAGACATCACAAGTTACAGAAATATGACTGACCATCTGGCCAGAGGGGCAAGATGACTGACTGCCTTTAATCCCCCCCTCGCCCCCCCCCTTACCCCCATAAAGCATGCTGGCTGGGGATGAGATGTAAGGCAGCTTTTTCAAAACACACTAATCTGCTGCTTTCTCACCTCTCTGTAAAGCACAACTTAAGGACTCAGTTATTCCTCTGCCTTTGGCCTGTGTGTCGAAAGCACCAGGAGTCCACTTATACACAAAGACTCACTGTTTCCCACCCTGGCTCTCACACTCCGAAGCCAGGCAGAGTGAAAGCATCCTGGTGCCCACAACAATCATCTGCAGAGAGGACAGAGGTGATTTTTCCTGTGTGTAAGGGATGAATGAGCGTCGCCTCTTTGTGTTGCCGGGTTCTCAGTCAGAAGACCAGGACTGGCTGCCTGCCTTGAGCCTTAAACACTGCCAATAACCCATTTTAATCCCTTAATATTCCTCAGAGCAGCTTCAGGGGTGGTGACAGTGTTGTGGGGGAGGCCAATTTCTTGAAGCTTGAATATGCACAAATAAATTAGGTGCCTATTCATCACTGGGCATGTTAATCTGTGTTTGTTATACAAAGCATAGTATATATGCATTATTTAAAATGTCCTGTGGTTTCGACTTTGCTAAGATTTATGAGATGGGAGATGTGTTTGTACTTGAATTAAATTTGAAAGGGTGGTCATCATTTATCATGTAAACTTTGTTTAATCCTCAACACCACTGTTTCCTGTTTTTATGGGCAAGTATGCTCTATCCCTCAAGGGCATACCAGGGGCTCTAAATTGTGCCTTTGTCAGCCAGAACATTTTGTTCTCCGAGGTAGCTCTACTTGCAAGGACAGAGCTTGAAATGCCACAGAAATGTCAGTTCTACAACTCGGAAACTAAGCCCAGCTCAGAAACCCTGGGAAAATTTTACGGTTTTCCCAACACTTTAAAGATAACTCCCCTTTGTACTTAGATTAGCCAGAGTCAGTCTGTTGTTGACACTAGAGAACCTAACTGATAGAAACTTCTAGTGTACCAGCTCTGTATGTAGGATGTGCAAGTGTTCACTCTTTCTGTTCATCCTGAGTTGATTATCAAAATGTTAAATGGGCGATTAAATGTCTTTCCTGTGAATAATTACCACAGACACGTTAGCACATTTAAACATGAAGTTAGAACATTTGCTTTTTTCCTTCATTATTTTGCCTTCTTTCAAAGAAATTTATAAATATTAAAGTAGATAAAAATAATTCCCTTGAGGTGATTGTAAAGTCCTTGGTCCTCTATCTGTCTTTTTTTATTTCTCTTGCCATGGACTAATCAAAGGCCTTGTACATGCTGAGCAAATGCTCTACCACTGAGCTATGTGAACCTAGCTACAACAATTGGCTTTTAAGACAAATTTTCCTAATAGAAATATTATAGTACCAGCCTGGCAGTGGTGGCACATGTCTTTAATTCTAGCACTCAGGAGGCAGAGGCAGGAGGATCTCTCTGAGCTTGAGGCCAGGCTGATCTACAGAGTAAGGTCCAGGAGAACCAGGACTACACAGAGAAACTGTCTCAAAAACAGAACAAAACAAAACCAAATAAAATAAATCAAACAAACAAACAAAAAAACAAAAGAAAGAGAGAAAGAAATATAGTACCTCCAACATGATAGATATTGGAGTTTTGCCAAATGAAAGAGGTGTTCTTTTGGAAAACATACGAGATCTTGACTTAGGAAGGAAGATGATGTAAAATGTATGAACTTCTTACTTAAGCATATCATCATTGCCAAAGAGTTTGACTTATGTCCCTATCAAGCTGCAAGAGACGGCGGGAAAGGCAATCTGCTCCAGAGACCGGTCTACCAGCTTGTCACTCTTCTTAGCCATGATCTCACTATTTTGTAAATTCTCCCATTTTGGTTGAACAATGGCAATTCCCAAAACTCAACTACAGCAACTAATTTTTCTAGACTCTTGCCTTCTTCTAGTAATGGCCAGTCAAAAAAGGCATTTCTCGGTTACCCCATATTCTTTCCCTCACTGATCCTTCATTACCCTTGGGCAGAAAAGGGAAGCTTTTCAACCCCCTTTTTTCTCCATAATTACCCCAGCCTGTAAGCCAACGGTTCCCAATCTTCCTAATGTTGCGAATCTTTACTACAGCACATCATGCTGTGGGGACCCCATGAAATTATTTATGTTGCTACTTTATGACTGTAATTTTGGTACTGTTATGAACAGTAATGTAAATATCTGATATGTAGGATATCTGATATGCGGGCCCCTGTGAAAGGGCCATTCGATCCCAGAGGGGTCATGACCCACGGGTTGAGAACTGCTACTGTAAGCAGATGCCTAGGTCTCTGGTCTTTTGAACTAGAGACCTCCCCTTCACAGAATTTTCCCCCTAATTAAACCTGTGCTGCTATAAAGTCTTTCCCTTAGTGGTCTGTGTTTTCTTTTCATCTGCCTTACACTGTTTCATGGATTAAGTGGAAAGTGGGTATGGGGGTCACTCTCACAAGGGATTTTTATACATTAAAAAATAGGAGCAATATGGCCATTCTTAACAAACCTGTTACATTTGTATTTCATGTTCCTCTTCAATTGAAGGTCACTTTGTGTTATCTAAATTGTATTTTAATTATTTAGTGGGTGTAGGGGGCAGATGAGTAATGTTGGAAGTTGATTCTCTTCACCCACCATTGGGTCCCAGGGCTGGAACTCAGGTCCTGAGACTTGGTGGCAGCCAACTTTATCCAATTAGCCATCTCATCCCTTGGCTCTACTTTATTTTATAAAATAAGCACGTGTGTTTGGAGACAGAGTCTTTTGTTATCTCAAGCTCACTTACGTACCATGAGTGAATGACGATCCTGACTCCTGATCTTCCTGTCCCCCACGCCTTCAAGCTGGGATTACAGGCTGGTGTCACCACACCCAGTTTCTGTCTTGTGGGGTTGAATCAAGGGACACCTGCACACTCGGCAAGCACTCTGTCAACTGAGCCATATCCCTAACCCTCTGGGACATTCTAGTGCCAGCTTTGTATTTCACACAAAGTGAGCATTTTTCACACTTATCAGACAGATCTCTGTTTCAAAAGGGAACTTTCCAGGAACTAAACAAGAAGAGGAAATGCTCGGAGATGAAGACAACAAAAGAGAGAAACAGCTGGGCAGGTCCAGGGGTGGGAACCCTGAGGGCAAATGATTCCAATTCTTGTCCGTGACCTGAAGCAGGAAAAGCTCCTGGTTCTGTCCTGGCCAGAGGCCAGGAATGCCACAGGGAACTTTTATTTCTTGTTGTCTCCCCTAAATGAGTACTTTGTCTGGAGGCCATATGTGAGGGTGTGACTGAAACTCTAGTCCAGACATTAATCCCTTTTGGTGAACAGCTTTGGAACTAGAGTTCTGGATTTTCATGGTAGAAATGGGTTATGTCTGTTTCCCAATTTCTGTGATACCTCAGTAAAACCCCCCACTCTATCCCCTACAGACAAAGAGAAGCTTAAACCAGGATTCCTAAGTGTAGATAAGAACTTAGACCCCTTTTCCCCAGGTGGCTGTATCTGCTACAGGGACTTTGGAAAACAGTCAGGATATTCGACCAAAAGACTAAAAAGGGAGGTGGGTTAAAATAAATTATATGGTCTGTGCCTTTAAGAACTAGCCTCATAAAGAAAGGGGAGGCTCCTTCTCCCCACCTCCCTGCTGTGAATGAGAGATTTGAAAGAGCCTCCCTGGAGACTTAGAAAACACCTTACTTTTGCATTCTGTACCTAAAGTATTCAGTGGCAGCTTTGGGGACTGTGATCCAGGCCAGGCCAGTTTCAAGTCCCCAGAAATGATGGCGCCAGCCCCAGGAACAAAAGGACAGAGTCAGGATGTCTGATGGTAACCAATTAACCACGAGATGCCCCTCTCCAGAGATAACAAGACCAGACCCCGGAGATGAGTTGTAAAACTCCTGACAGGGCAAACAGATAAGATAAAATAAGGTAAAGTCCAGGCCCGGGAAAAACTTGACCAATCAAGGATGGACCCGTACTAACCCCCTCCCCTCTAAGAAATTTTATGGGTTTTGCCTATAAAAACTAACTTCCCCAAGAAAGGGGCACTCCTCCCTGCCTCACTGTATTGGGTGTAGGAATGAGTCCCTGTCTAGACTTGTATCTGCAGAATAAACCTTGCTGTTGCATCTGGACATCCAAGGTCTACGGTGGTCTCTTTGGGGGGTCACAATCTGGGCATAACATTTCAACCTATGTCCTAAATTACTTTAGTCTCCTTTCTTGAGAAGGGAATGTTACCGTAGTCATAGAATCCATTGAAGTTGGATATCAAGGCTCTATTGAGGCCCATTAATGAAGGCTATTTTCTTCTAAAAAGAATGAAATCTTCTCCTGGTCCTGGGAGCAGGGAGACAGGACAATCTGATCCACCTCAAACATGAGAGAACATCACAGACTATTGTTGACTCCTTTAAGAGTTAGTCTATCTGTGCCTGCTAAGGAGATGGGAGGAACAGTAATTCCCTTAAAGAAATACCGTGCCTTCCGGAAAGCCTGCTCCTGGGTAGCACTTACAGAGCTTCTATCTGGCTGCACCATGGAGCCTCCACCTGCAGCCTGACACTTTCCTGAGAAAGGTCTGACTTGTCCTTCTTATCGCTCTCTTGTCCAGATGCTGGCCCAACCAAGCATGCTCTCCCAGATGCCGAGTCTCCCCTCATTCCACGTAGCTGCTTGCCAAACTCCACGGGCGAGCCTTTCTTCTTCCTTAGACCCTAACTCAGAAAGCATTGCTTCCTCTCTCTCTCTTCTCCATCTCCCTATTCCAGGAAGTTGCTGGACTTACAGTTTGTCTGTCTGCTTGTTTTTCTTTCAAACTTGAAGAAATTGTCCCTGATTTTCCTTTTGTGTTCATTGTTGGATCGTTCCCCACCCCCTAAAAGGAACCTAAAAATTGGAGGGGGGGAAAAAAAAAAAACTCCCAGTTTGTAACATATGGTACCCAATGTCTGGCACTCCAAAGTGACACCTGAGAGGGTCACCCAGCTGCAGGGACAGTGGAGACCCATGTGGCTATAAAGTAGCCATAATCACAGCTTAGTGCTAAGCAGGCAGATGATGCTGTAAGAAAGAGGGGCTGGAGAAGAGGCTCAGCAGTTGAGAGCACATAGTCTTCTTACAGAGGGCCCACGTTTGGTTCCCGGCACCCACACTGAATGGCCCACAACCTCCTGGAACTCAGTTCCAGGAGATCTGACCCCTTTTCTAACCTCTGTGGGCAACTGCACTCACAGCTGTGTAGCTTGAGTTTTCCAGCCTTGCCCACAGTCAGGACAAATCTTTGTCACCTGCCAGTCCCACAGCCACTCAGACCCATCCAAGTAAACACAGAGACTTATATTGCTTACAAACTGTATGGCCGTGGCAGGCTTCTTGCTAACTGTTCTTATAGCTTAAATTAATCCATTTCCATAAATCTATACCTTGCCACGTGGCTGGTGGCTTACTGGTGTCTTCACATGCTGCTGGTCATGGCGGCAGCTGGCAGTGTCTCTCTCCGTCAGCCTTCCACTTCCCAGAATTCTCCTCTCTCCTTGTCCCACCTACTTCCTGCCTGGCCACTGGCCAATCAGTGTTTTATTTATTGACCAATCAGAGCAATTTGACATACAGACCATCCCACAGCACTTCACCTTTTCTTTTTTTAAAATGGAAGGTTTTAACTTTTACACATCTCCAAAGCCAGCTTGGTATATTTGGGGATTTGGGCGTAGCTTCTCTTACTACTTCCTGCTGGAGGGGGGCGCTGTATCTTATGGGGACACAAAGAAAATTTAAGGATCATGGAGTAGTCTGTGAGGCTGTATCATCTGAGCCAGTTGCTTGAAACGATTTTGGATGTTGGATCATCTGGGCCATGGTGTCATCGGAGACCTTTCAGGTGGTCTTGGCTGGTCAAACCTGATGTATCTTAATCTGGAACAAATCCATAGCCTCTGGCTTTCTGTAGAAACAAAAGCAGAGCCTCTTTTCCAAAGCAACATATCCTTACATCCAAATTTTGAAGTCAAGGTACCTTTAAAATATATATTTTGGCATAACTCAACAGCTTTTGCAATCAAATGTTTTTCTTCGGTTACGAATATCAAAGAGAACATAATCCAGATTCTCTGTGTGATAGCCATCTTTATGTGGCTTATTTTTTATATTACCTTGAGCCTATTGCTTTAAACTGCAGCCTTCTAAGACTGAAACAGGCTGCTGGCTCTGCCCACTTCAGCTTCCCAACATGGCGGTGGTACGTTTTCCGCCAGCTCTGGGAGCCATCAACTCTCAGAAATAGTGGGTCTATGCTTCTATCAAAGCAGCGTGTAGCCCAGAAACCTCTTTTTTTGTTTTGTACTAGCAAAGGCTAAATCCACTACGCAGCTTAGTGTGCCACTTGCAGAGGCCTCATTCCTGCCATACTGCAGGTCGAGCACACACGCCAGGAACCCACCATAGTAGCTCAAACACGCAGGCTGCTGCTAGCTTGAAAGAGACAACTAGGAACTGTTTTTAACTCCATTTTAGAATCTTTTTACTCAGGTTTTAGGTAGAAACTCTTGCCCCACGTTGGGCGCCATTTGTAGCTGGAGTTTTCCAGCCTTGCCCACAGTCAGGACAAATCTTTGTCACCTGCCAGTCCCCCAGTTGCTCAGACCCAACCAAGTAAACACAGAGACTTATATTGGTTACAAACCGTATGGCCGTGGCAGGCTCCTAAATATGTGTTTCTTGCTTGATATTGTTTGCATTGGTTGTAGTTCCATCTTATCTAGGTCATTATCCCTCATTATTCCTGGACAATATTTGATAACCATTCCTTTGTATATAGTCTTGTACTAGTTTAAAACCTTCTTATTTAGACAAAAATGGGGAGATGTAGTGGGTAGCTATTCCAGCTTGTATCTGGAAGTTCCAACCCCCATTGAGACTCTGGCAACTGTCACGCCTACAAGGCAGGGCCAAGGGAGACATCTGGAGACCTGAGACCTGGATGGGCGAGCGCTCTCTCTGTTCCTGGACCCTAGACGGTGGAGGTTGACAGAGCAGAGCTCCAGAGAACACCGCTGGACTGCGATACACCTTCCCCAGACCCCCGCAACCTATCTATTCCTTCATTTGTAAGTCACCCACTAAATAAATCTTCCTTTTAACTACGTGGAGTGGCCTTTATAATTTCCCCAATACAGCTGCACTCACTGGCACATATTCCCATGTAGACACACGTTGCATGAATGCACATAACTAAAAGTAAACGTAAACTTTTGCAGAAATTTGTGTTTTCACATTTTTTCCAATTAAGTATCTGATGTATATATTCTAGGTTTTGTTTTCTCACCTATTTCAGCCATAACCCAAGCTTGTAAGTGCCTAGAATTTAATATAGTTTGGTGATTGACATAAAAGACTAAAAAAAAAAAAAAATAGGCTCCTTGCTTTTTAAGGGCCCTTAGAACACTCTCAGTATTCTTTGCCAGGTTCACTGTTTACCTTTCAATTTACCCCCTGCTGTCCACATATCATTTCTGATTGTCTTTGGTAGCTTGAATGTGAAATGCCTACCATAGGCTCAAGTGTTTGAAAACTTGGTCCCTAGTAGTACTTGTCCTAGTTGTGTAAGCGTCCAAGAAGCGCTAAAGAAGTCCCCGAACTCAAATAGTGTGTAAAAAACAAGGAGCGTTTATTCTGCACAAGCATGGCCCTTTGCTGGGAAAACAAACAAACAAACAAACTTGTTTGCTCTTTAAAACCTGAAACCTGGATCTGGTTGTAAATGGGGGAAGTTTAGACCTTTAGTTAATTTTACTTGTCAATGACACAGATTACACTCACTGGAGAGGAAAGCCTTCGTTAGAACATTACCTCCATCAGAGTGACTGTGGGCATGTCTGTGGGGGCGTTTTCTTGATTATCCATTGGCATAGAAGGGCCTAGCCCAACATGGACAGCACTATCCCTAGGCTGGTGGTCCCGAGCTGTATAAGAAAGCCAGTCGACTTATAATAAGTTTGAGTTTTGCCCAATCACTAGGCAAGCTTTAGTGAAATATTTCACTATTAGGATAAGAATTTGTACTGTATCAAGCTGATGAAAGGATATGCTGGCTGTACTTTCAGGAGGGGAGGCTAAAATCTTTTTAGAGTATGGATTAGCCTATAGAAAAATGTCTGCAGCAAATCAAACAGTGAAGGGGAAGATGAATAGGAATCTCACTTACACAACTTAAGGAAAACAGCTCTCTGAACAGATGAAGACAGGTTTCTTCCGTATCCCAGAATCTAATCAATATTTATATGTATAATTCAGCTATTATTTGGCTTACAAGGGCTTATTGGGAAATGTTATCATTTTTACTATTTTCTACAGAGAAAATATTTTCCAGTTTTAAATAACCTTGGACTTTTGAATTATAACATGTTTTTATGTTCAAGCTGTCTGTGTATTATTTCTCCTGCTGTGTACATAAAATGTTTTTACATTCAAAGAAAGGACAAATACTATAGAATTGTAAGACATGAAATATATAGAATATACAAATTCATAGAGACAGAAAGATTAGACATTATCTCAAAATGGAGAAGAAAGGAATATAGAGCAATGATTTCCTAAAGTACAGAATTTCTGTTTTGTGTGATGGAAAAGCCCCACAGACAGTAGTATCAGGACATAATACCATGAATGTAATAAATCAATATAATTAATGTAATTAGTGAATATCATAAATATAGTTATTGATTGAATATTGCAAATGTAATCAATGAATACCACAAATGTAATTAATATCATGAGTGTAATTAATATTTTGAATGTAATTCATGCCATTGAATTATGAACTTAAAATAGTTACAATTGCAAATATGTTCATTTAAAAAAATGAGGTGGAATGTAATCACCACACAGTATATGTGTGTATGAAATTGAAGACAGCGATGTTCTAAAATAAAAAAATAAAAATAAAAACAAAATTAAGAGAAAGGAAGAAAGAAAGAAAGAAAGAAAGGAAGGAAGGAAGGAAGGAAGGAAGGAAGGAAGGAAGGAAGGAAGGAAGGAAGCTAGTTGAGCATGATCCTGAGAGTGAGTGAGGCAGACAGAAAGCCAAGAGGTAGTGTGCTTCCATGGATCCTGTCTCTGGGTTCCTGCCCTGACTTCCCTCTGTGATAGACTGTGACCTGGAAGTGTAAACCAAATAAACCCTCAGCAGAAGAGAGAGCTTCCTGTATACTCACGCCTATATCCTTTCTGTCCCTGCCACTTCACTTCCTCTCTCCCTCTGCCCAGCTACATCACTTCCTCTCTCTGTCAGTTCTATCACTTTCTGTCTGTCTGTACAGACCTCCTGACCTTTATGGTTAACTGGTGTTGGAATTTAAAGGCGTGTGCCACCACACCTGGCTCTGTTCCCAGTGTGGCCTTGAACTCACAAAGGTCCAGATGAATCTCTGCCTCCCGAATGCTAGGATTAAGGGTGTGTGCTACCATTGCCTGACTTCTATGTTTAATATAGTGGCTGGCTTTTTTCTCTGATCCTCAGATAAGCTGTATTGGGGTGTAAGAATGAAATATCACCACATCTCTCATTTATTAAATACATGCTTAGTGAACAGTTATGACCTGCCAGACAAAAATCCCTGACTCTGAATACACAGCAATGTTCAAAACGGCTCTCTGGCTTGTATCTTTTATCGAACACCCACGAGGCAAGATAAACGTCAAACAAACATGCAAGCATAAAATAATGACATGTTAGGATGCTCTAAAGGCAAAACACAGGCAGGGTACAGCCAGGGAAGCTGGGAATGAACAACAGATGACACCCGAGTTAGATGGAGGGGAGGGAGGAGGCAGGGTGTCCTGGAGGAGGAAGCAAAGGTACAGGACTACAGAATGGACAGGTGTTGGGCATCCAAGGAGAGAGTGACAGTAACAGCTTCCAAAATGGGCATCTACAAATGCCCTTAGGAAGGAGCTAAGCCAAGCAACGCAGGAGAACGAAATGGAGGGAAAACAAGCCCCCCGCCCCCTTTTACCAACTGGGCTCACTAGCTTTGCGTCACCTTGGCACACACACTGGAGTCATTTTGGAAAGGGGGACCCTCGCTTGAGAAAATGCCCCACCAGACAAGCCTGTGTGCATTTTCTGATTTAGTGATGGACGTGAAAGGATCCATCCCATTGTGGGAGTTGCCGCCCTGGACAACTGATGAGCTATGTAAGAAAGCATGACAAACAAGCCTAGAAGCAAGCCAGTAAGCAGCACCCCTCCATGGTCTCTGCTTCGGTTCAATGATGGACTATGCCTGGAAGTATAAGTGAACTAAACACTTTCTTCTCCAAGCTGCTTTTGCTCGTGGTGTTTTATTACAACAGAAGCCCGAACAAAGACACCAACTAAACCTTGAATTCCTCAGGCTAGAGAGCCTATGCTCTTTTGTGTTTCCCCTCACTCATCTGTACTGTACTGAGCACACAGTAGATACAGCAAGGTGCTGAGGGATTTGATTGCCTACCAGCTCTTGGTCTAACCATGAGAAATTAGAACTGAGCATAAAATAACACATAATCAGGCAGGCCAGTCTACAGCTGTGATAGGTCCCCACCAGTTCTTCCACTTGGAGACCCCTACTACCCTTACATTGTAAAAATATATCTAAACAAATGCATAGATTATACCAAATATCTTTATGCCATCAACTAACAGTAGAGTTAGAATACAGTTAGTTTTGTAACACTAATTCTAGATACTTACATCTTGCAGGACGCAAGAATATATCAAAGAGATTCAGCTGTGTAGTAAAGCTATACTTTGACCGGCCAAGGGTCTGTCCAAAGGCAAGCCATTTATTATGGAATATTTGGTGTTATCCAGATTTTATATTTCAGCTGTCGTCTGCTATGAAATTCTTGTGTGCCCAAATACTATAGACCATTTGGCAAACAGCTAAGCTTCTCAGACACCGTTCCACTAGGTACTAACTCCCCCGCTGAGCCTAGGAGACTAACAGGCTACTTGATGCATAGCTTTGTTTATTATGAAAATCAAGTTCAGAGCAAAGGGGTTTCCCCTCACCAGGTGCTTCAAGCTCTGATGCCCATTGACTGGCTACCAGTACTCCTCCCGCCCCCTGTCAGGAAACTGGTAGCAGAGAAAAACAGTGGCAGTTTTATTTTTAGTGTCTTACAGATTTCTTTACCCTATCACCTGTAAGTTTATAGTTTGAGCACATTTATGACAGACTCATAATATTTTCACCTAACCACAGTAAGAATATATTCCTAGCACATAAATTCCTTCTCTGATTTATTCCAGATCCTAACTAACTCTGACTTTATTCTCTTCCCCTTTTTGGGTTGCAAATGAAGTTTGCCAGGAAGCTTCTGGTGGGGACTTGCAATTCTTATGTTGTATTATAAACATGAAGGTGTTGCTGTCTTGGGAAAGACATAGACCAGTCCTGATAGAAGCGGAAAGAATTTTGGACAGAATGATGGTGGTGAACAAATAAATGAGTTGGACAAAAGAGCTCCATGTATCTAGATTCGTTCCTGTGCTGCTGGTAGTGTCTCTTCTGGGCCCCTGGGAAGTGCAATATTAAGGCTGGAGAGATGGCTCAGCGTACTGACTGCTTTTCCAAAGGTCCTGAGTTCAATACCCAGCAACCACATGGTGGCCCACAACCATCTGTAATGAGATCTGGTGCCCTCTTCTGGCCTGCAGCCATATATGCAGGCAGAATACTGTATACATAATGAATAAATAAATCTTTAAAAAAAAATGGCTGGTCCTATAATATTATATGAAGTCTATAGCTACCTATATTAAATTTGATGTGTGTGTATGTATATGTGCATATGTTCATTTTTATACGTTCCAGTATATGTGCACGCTTGTATGAGGAAGTGCATATACCCATGTGCTCCTGTGCATGGAGACCAGAGGAAAGCCTTGGATGTAGTTTCTTTTCAGGCACCATTAATGTTGGTTAAGCAGTGGCGCTCGTGGGTTGGCCACCGGCCACCGCCTGCAGCGGCCATGCTGACAGAGGAGAGTGCTGGATGTATTGGTGATGAAAGAGTCATGAGCCATAGTTACCTTACTAGAGCTTTATTGGAAGAGAAAGGGAGGGAGAGAGAGAGAGAGACAGAGACAGAGACAGAGAGAGGAGGGGGAGAAATATGGAAGGAGAGAGTGCCGAAAGAGAGAACACAGAGAGAGCAAGCCCATTTTTTAGGCTGGGATGCTGTTGCAGGCTGGTGACGTAATTCAGGACATAATTCTTACATCCCAGATTTTCGCTTATTATAAAAAAAGCAGGTAGATAGGAATAGGGGCGTCGTTTCTCTCAAAAGGTGCTTCCAGCTGACTATTGGATGTCGGTTGGCTCTTGGAGGAATGGAGAAGGGGAGTCTCCCAAGGTAGACAGGCGTTGTGGGATACTGTCTGCCATCCGTTTGCTCTGGAGACATGTATCCCTCTTGGCTGTGGCTGGGAACCTTCTGTCTGACAAGATGCCATGCCGTCAGAGGAGAGTTCTGGTTGGCAGAAGAATCACGAGCCATGGTTACCTTTCTAGAGCTTTATTGAGAGAGAGGGAGAGAGAGAGAGACCACACGGAGGGGGGAGAAATACGGAAGGAGTGCGGAAAGAGAGAACACAGAGACAGCAAGCCCACTTTTTAGGCTGAGATGCCGTCACAGGCTGGTGACATAATTAAGGACATAATCCTTACAATTAACCCTGTCTCTTTTAAGACAGAATCTCTCACTGGGACATGCAGCTCATTGGTTAGAATGTCTGGCAATCAAGCTCCAGAGATCCTCCTGTCCTGCATCTCCACTGACCGGATCACAGGCATACAATGAGAAACCCCCCTGACTCCATTTTGAATGCTGGAGCCATTATGCTGTATTGTTTTCTGTTGTTCTTTTGTTTTGCTTTTCTTTGTGTTTTGTTTGTTTGTTTGATTGATTTTTTTGGTTTTTGCTTCTAGCGGCAGGGTTTCTCTGTGTAACAGCCCTGGCTGTCCTGGAACTTGCTCTGTAGACCAGACTGACCTCTAACTCTCAGAGATCCCCCTGCTGGAATTAAAGGTGTGCACCACCATGCCCTGCTCATTATACTATATTGTTCAAAGTAAGTTTCCATTTACTCTAAGAGGTGAGTTGCTGTTTTTACAACTCTGTTTCCTGAAGCATGACATTCCCCAATCAACCCATGATCTTGACTTGTTTTTGAGAACACCCAAACCCTCCCAGAGCCTCCCTGAAACCCTAATACTTCCTACTCACAAGGTGACCACATGATGATGGCTCTTGTTTTTTGAGATTTTTCTGTACTTCCTTATTGCTCCACTGTCTCAATTCTGTAAACCTGCGTTGCAATTACTTATGGTTTTACTCCTTAAAAGGGCCCTAAGAAATGGACTCAGAGGTGTTCTCTTCAACCTGCCTTAGGAGGCAGTTACTGGCCAGCTCTTGGGTACACCCCAATAAAAAAAAAAAGCTCAATTCAAATTTGACTCAAAATTGTGGTAGTGATCTTATTCTCACCTGGTAACACTCTTGGCTTTTTGTATGGGTTCTGGGATTGAACTCAGGTCTTCATGCTTGAACAGCAAGCACTTTACCAACTGACTATCTCCCTAGCCCCTGAAGTTTGATTTGGCCAACTTATTTCACATCAAAATTTGTCCAGATCTCAAACACTTGTAAGAGTCCCTAGAAACAATAACTGAACGTACTGTGTTATGGAATAATCTTTTTGTACAGTGTGAAGATGTGTCTTTTCCAAGGTACCTTCTGAGCTGGAGAGATGGCTCAGAGGTTGAGAGCACTGACTGCTCCTCCAGAGATCCTGAGTTCAATTCCCAGCAACCACATGGTGGCTCACAACCATCCGTAATGAGATCTGGTGCCCTCTTCTGTCCTGTAGGGGTACATGCAGGTAGAACACTGTATACATAATTAATAAATCAATCTTTTAAAAAAATATTTATCCAAGGTACCTTCTGATTGGTTTAATAAAAAGGCTGACTGGCCAATAGCGATGTAGGAAGAGGTTAGGCAGGAGAGTCAAACTGAGGGGACACTGAGAAGAAGAATGAAGACGTGATGGGAGTTGCTGGGAGACAGGGAGAGAAGCAAGATGAACATGCCATCTGAAAAAAGGTACTGACATGTGGTAGATTGGAGATAAGAAATATGGGTTAATTTAAGTTGTAAAAGCTAGTTAGTAATAAGCCTAAGCTATCAGCTGAGAATTTATAATTAATAAGTCTTTGTGTGGTTATTGGGGAGCCGGCAGTCCCAATAAAAAAAAACTACACCTACAGTCCTGAAAACTTTGCCTAATAGTTTATAAAGACCACAATCTAAGGTTTTATTTATTTATTTACTTACTTACTTTTTTATTTATTATGTATACAATGTTCTGCCTGCATGTTTGCCTGCATGCCAGAAGAGGGCACCAAATCTCATTATAGATGGCTGTGAGCCACCATGTGGTTGCTGGGAATTGAACTCAGGACCTCTGGAAGAGCAGCCAGTGCTCTTAACCTCTGAGCCATCTCTCCAACAATCTAAGGCTTAACTGAGAGAATAACAACTGCTAGGGGCATTTAGAGAAAGAGGTCTTTGAAGGTGCAGGAAGCCCCAGATGCTGTGCCCAGGAACCTGCCAATCTGTCTGCCCATCAGCTGCCCCTCCTAAGGAATGGAGAAGAGGATGTTGTGACTCTGGGGATGCAGATATTGTTCACAGCAGAAGCTGCTACAGCCATTTGAAGTACTAAAAAGTAGAAGGATCCACACCTTTCTTTTTAACATTTAGAACAGGGAAGGGTGGACAGGGTCACATTTTATGAAAATGAATATCAGATATTCCTGGAGGGAAAGTAGGTCTGTTTTTATGGATGGAGACATTGAACAGGAGGCTGTCTCCAGAGGATGAGGAGTGTTGGGAAAGCAAGCACAGGTGTCAGGCTGCATGGCAGGGAAGACAGAGAACAGGGAGCTGAAGGAACTGTGGGTGGTGGTGCATGTCCACAGTACATAATCAAGTAGAGGTGCGGCAGAAAAGTCAAGGATTCAAGGCTGTTCTGGAGGTGGTGGTGGGTGGGGGAGATCAGGTTGGAAGGAAAGCCTAGTAATTTGGTGAGATTTGAAAAAGCCTTATTGGGACAAAGAGAATGCAGATAGGAAGATAAAGGAGTCATGTTCTGTGCAGCTATGTTGGATGGTTACCATGTAAGCTACCACAGACTGAATGGCTCAAATCATAGATATTTTTGTTGTTGTTGTTTTTGCATTTGTTTTTTTTAAACAGGGTTTCTCTGTGTAGCCCTGGCTGTCCTGGAACTCACTCTGTAGACCAAGCTAGCCTCTAACTCAGGGATCTGCCTGCCTCTGCTTTCAGATTGCTGGGATCAAAGGCATGCACCACAATGACATGGCTTAGAAATATATTTCTTATACATCTAGAGAATGGTAGTTCAAGACCAAGAAGTTGGCAGGTGTCTTAGTGTTTTATTGCTGGTAAGAGACACCATGACCATAGCCACTCTTCCAACATTTAATTGGGACTGGCTTACAGTTTCTCAGTCTATTATTGTCATGGTGGGAAACATGATGGTATGCAGGCAGACATGGTGCTGGAGAAGGAGCTGAGAGTTCTGTATCTTGATCCACAGACAGCAGAAGCAACTGTGCCCTACACTAGGCATAGTTTGACCATGGGAGACCTCAAAGCCCACCCCCAGTGACACACTTCCTCCAACAAGGCCACACCCACTCCAACAAGGCCACACTCCTAATAGTGCCACTCCCCATGGGCCAATCATTTGGAGGCATGGGAGCGTGGCGTGGCAGGACGTGGCGTGGTGTGGCGGCGGGGCATATCGATTCAACCCACCACAACTGGATATGCTTCTTACAAAGCCTCTTGATTTGCTGGCGGAGTCATCTGGCTATGTTTACTTGACTTCTAATTTGTGTGCTAGGAATTGAGGGAAGCAGGTTCCCTGGAACCTCTTTTTATAAAGACACAAACTGCATCATGAGGGTTCAGAGCCCTCTAAAGCTTCGCTAACTCTCGGTATAGCCAAAGGTCTTACCTCCCGTTACTGTCACATTGGAAGTTTCTGAAGGACTCTAGCAGGCCTGAGCATGGCAAACATGGCTCTGGCTGGCCTTGCCTTTCCCCCATTCCCTTTGCCTTGCTAAACTGTTAGTTTACATTCCCTAAGGCTAGCCACCCAGGTCTATTATTCTCTTATTTGGCCACTTCCTCCTCCTGAGGCTGACTACCATGGTCCAGCTATCAAAGTATTGAAGTTCAGTAATCAAAAGCACCTTTTTGGCTACTCTAATTAACATGGCCGATCAAAACATGCCAACTCATCCTAACGGGGTTTCCCTTTTCCCCTTTATAAACTGCCATTTGCCTATGGGCCACATCTATCTCTTCTCTATCCAGAGGCAGTCCTTTGTCCCCCCAGAGGCAAATATCCCTTCCCTCTCTCCTTGCTCCTTTTCCTTGTCCTTCATCCTCGATCTCCTGTCTTTATCTCTTATCCCTGTCCCTTGACCCTCGGAGTCAAATAAATCTCCTTTGTGCTGAGAATTTGGTCTTGGGGTGTCTTGTGCCAATTCTGGTCCTTTCAGTTATGATATCAAAACATGAAATATAATTGTTCCTGTTATCAAGTGGTAAAATTACAGATGAACTAACAGGAGTTCAATGACTTGGATATCTTAGCCTATGATCACACTAGCCAATGACAGAGTCTGAGTTTACACCAGGCCTGGCTTCCTCACCCCAACTTCCGTGAAGCTGAATGATGTTGTTCCACACATCAGGAGGAAGAAGTAGGAGCACAAAGTGAGTGAGGTATCACAAGAGAAAGCCTAGCTTTGAATGGCCTTTGAATGTCTCCAAACTTAAACAAATCCTGGCTGGGGTCTCAACAGAATTTCTATATGAGAAGACTGTTGGCCATTTTATAGGGTCTGCGGAGATCAGCAGAGATGCCAGAAGATGGTTGCTGGATCCACACTGCTCCAGTTGGTGAAAAGGAAGAGAAAGTTTATCCTACAAACTGTAAGTGTATGTTCTGGGCAAAGTTCTTGAGGGGTCATCTCTTAACATCAAAAAGGGAAGCAGTTTCTGCTACCCCCAAGTTCTCACTGAAAGAAGTGACTTCAGATGAAACCCACATTCTTTTTTGAGAAACTGAAAGACTGGTCTGTTTTTTCTTTTTATTAAAAATATATTATTTTATTATATTTTAATATACTTTATGTCACAATAAATTCAATATATGATATGCATATATCACATATACAATATATAATCATATAATGTATATTACATTTTAATATATTAATATATTTTAATGTATTAAAAATATTTTTTTCCTCATATAAAATATCCTGATTATGGTTTTCCCTCTCTCTACTCCTCCTAATTCCTTTCCACCTCCCCTCCCATCCAGATCCACTCCCTGTAGCTAGAGTTTTCCTGCCTTGTCCACAGTCAGGACAAATCTCTGTCACCCGCCAGTCCCACAGCCTCTCAGACCCAACCAAGTAAACACAGAGACTTATATTGCTTACAAACTGTATGGCCATGGCAGGCTTCTTGCTAACTGTTCTTATAGCTTAAATTAATCCATTTCCATAAATCTATACCTTGTCACATGGCTTGTGGCTTACCGGTGTCTTCACATGCGGCTTGTCATGGTGGCGGCTGGCAGTTTCTCTCACTCAGCCTTCCACTTCCCAGAATTCTTCTCCTCCTTGTCCCGCCTATACTTCCTCCTGCCTGGCCACTGGCCGATCAGTGTTTTATTTATTGACCAATCAGAGCAACAGATTTGATATACAGACCATCCCATAGCAACTCCCTTTCTATATCTCAGTAGAAAACAAACAGGTTGCTAAGGGATATTAATAAAATAAAATAAGATAAAACAAAAAAAAATCTAACACATCAGAATTGGACAAAACAACCAAATAGAAGGAAAAGAACACTCTTCCCCGAAAAGGCACAAGAATCAAAGACCCAGTTATTTGCACATTCAGGAATCCCATAAAACAAACATTAAACTGGAAGTCAAAATACATGTTCGGAGGACCTGGTGCAGATCTGCGCAGGCCCCGTGTATGAGCTTTGCTCATATTGAATTAGAGGGTTTTTGTTTCCTCCCTCCATTCCTTCTGTCTCTTACACTCTTTTGCCTTCTCTTCCACAGGATTCCTTGAGCCCTGAGGGGAGGGATTTGATGGAGACAACCTGTATAGGGCTGAGTGTTCCAAGGTAAAAGATTGGTATATTTTCTTTCTTTCTTTTGGTTTTTCGAGACAGGGTTTCTCTGTGTAGCTTTGCGCCTTTCCTGGAACTGACTTGGTAGCCCAGGCTGGTCTCGAACTCACAAAGATCCACCTGCCTCTGCCTCCCCAGTGCTGGGATTAAAGGCATGCGCCACCACCACCCGGCTTAAGATTGGTATATTTTCATTTAGACAATGTATTTCACTCCTAATGAGCATCTTTGAAATGCCTAGACAGGTAGAGTCATGAAAAGTAGAAAGATTGAAAAGTAGAAATCCTGTTTCAAAATTAATAAACATTAAATTTAATTGTTTCCATGAAAAATCTACTTTGGGGCAGTGTATTATTTAGCTTTGAGATTATTATAGATTTATATACATTTGTAAGAATACTGCAGAGAAGTACCTTGTACACTCGGCCGACATTCCCTCACTGAATATATTTTGTCAAAGTATAGTACTCTGGTACAAACAGGATGACATTGATATGATTGACTAATCTTACTCAGGTGCCCAAATGTGTGTGTGAGTGTGTGTGTGTGTGTGTGTGTGTGTGTGTGTGTGTGTGTGTGTGTATGTGTGTGTGTGTGTGTGTGTGTGTGTGAAGTTCTTTACAATTTATTATCTATGTGGTAATGTCTATCACTTCAGAATCATTTTTATTAGCATATGGAACGTCATGTTTTGAAGCACAAAAGAGAGGCAGAGATGATTAAGTGTCTTGCTGAGCATGAGTGACCATGCCCGGCCGTGGGGGTGGTGGTGGTGGGAATCTCTATCAATAAGTATCAGGGTAAAGGTCACCTCCACAGGGAAGCCACACCTGACCACTCATCCTAAAATCCTGCCTCTTAGTTCCCAGATTTGCTTCTAAGCATATATTCTATACCACTGTGGTTTATGTCTTCTATTAAAACTCTCATGTAAAAATATTTGCAGCTACCCACAGAACCAGGGAGGTTATATAGCAGGGGGGACCCTAGGATGACTGTGGCTTATAATAAGTTTTGGTTTTACTCAATTACTGGATAAACCTCAATAAAACATTTCACTATTAGGATAAGAATTTGTACTGTATCAAGCTGGAGAGATGGCTCAGAGGTTAAGAGCACTGACTGCTCTACCAGAGGTCCTGAGTTCAATTCCCAGCAACCACATGGTGGCTTACAACCATCTGCAATGGGATCTAGCACCCTCTTCTGGCCTGTAGTCATACATGCTGTATACATAATAAATAAATAAATCTTTAAAAAAAAAAAGAATTTGTACTGTATCAAGCTGATAATAGAATAAATAAATAAGTAAATAAATAAATAAATAAATAAATAAATAAAATGGAAAAAATATTTGTAGCTGGGCAATGGTGATATGGGCCCTTAATCCGAGCACTTGAGTGGAAGAGGCAGGTAGATCACTGAGTTTGAGGCCACCTTGGTTTAGGATGGCCAGGGCTACATAGAGAAACCCTGTCTTGAAATCAAAACAAACAAACAGCAATAATAAAATTTTAAAAAGCCAGGCAGTGGTGGGGCACGCCTTTAGTCCCAGCACTCAGGCGGCAGAGCCAGGCGGATCTCTGTGAGTTCGAGGCCAGCCTGGGCTACAGAGGGAGTTCCAGGAAGGGTGCCAAATCTACCCAGAGAACCCCTGTCTCGAAAAACCAAAAAGTAAAATAAAATTTAAAAAATAAAACTAAAATATCTACCTATTTATTACTTGTTATTTACTCCTTCACATTAACCCATAACCTTTGTGAGAAGGTAAATGCTGAACTTTCTGTGTTAACGTACTGCATTTCTGCTGTAAGGTACTATGTCAGAGAGCTTGGGCACAGAGGAGGTGTGGAACAGCCACTAAACGGATAAGCAGGCTCTCGGTGGAAGTTCTGGTATGGCTTGCTTTGAAGTGTCCTTAATTCTTCTGGCCCATCCCTTTTTTTCTTTGCGATTTCCCTTGACTTTGTGGGCTCCGAATGAGCACAAAGTGAGAGACATCGTTATCTCCATGTAAACTTCCACAATTCCACTTGAGCCCATATAAACAAAAAAAATTGTAAGATAGAGAGAGAATAAAAGATTTCTTATTAATATGTGATATGATCAAGCTTCCAAAGTGACCACTCACTGACAAATATTGTGGGACACTTTGATCACACTCTGACAATCCCGAGACTGACAATAAAGTTTACTTTGAATCAGAAGGCAGAGCTAGCTGCTAGCTCACCATAATTAGCCATAGAGATTTTGGAGGACTGAGGATATAGAGAGAGACACAGAAATTAGCAGAGAGGGGCTTGGAATGATTTTCGGCCCTTTTTGGATCGAGGAAGGAGAGAGAGAGAGGAGATCACTGGTCTCTTCTCTACCGCTTCTCCGATCAATCAGGCTCTTTTTTTTTTTTTTTTTTTTAAAGATTTATTTATTTATTATGTACACAGAAGAGGGAGCCAGATCTCATTACAGATGGTTGTGAGCCACCATATGGGTGCTGGGAATTAAACTCAGGACCTCTGGAAGAACAGTCAGTGCCCTTAACCTCTGAGCCATCTCTCCAGCTCCTCAAAATAGGCTCTTTCCCCAATATCTGACTCCCGAGATTTTGTTGATAAAGAATAATTAGATAAATGCTTCAGACCGACACTCTTTGTGGCCATATTAACTGTTTGTCAGCCATTAAGCTACTCTGTGCTCATGGGGTTCAGAGCCTAGTGCAGGAGACAGGCACTTAGAATTAGAATCCAGCATAAGGAGCCCAGTAATGGGGCTGGAGTGAGGGCTGAGCTGGGTGCAAAGCAAAGTCATTTAATATTCAAGTGAGCCAGAGATGGATTCATAGAGCAGTTGCCACTGAGGCTGGGGCTAGAAGCAAGAGCAGGTAATTATCAGGTGATTGCTCAGAAGGAGAAAATCCTCGAGCCAACAGCCCTACATAATCTGGCAGATAACGCAACTTCTCTCACTACCATTGTTCATTCAACTCTGCTTATGTTTAGCTAGTCAGTGGTTTCTGAACATTCACAGCTGTCTAGAGAGTTGCACAAGAGCAGACTCACTCTCTTGACTGGAAAACCAATGCACAGTCAGGCATCCACATAGAACCAGATGGTTGGCACTCAGATTTTAGCGCCATGAGATGACCAATTTTGTGAATTTGGGGAGTATACTTGGCCGCAGGCTGCCTCAGCATATCATCCATAAAATCTCACATGTAGGAAATATAGGCTCTGCATTAATGGAAACAGCCTGAATGTTCATCAACAGCTGAATGGGTGATAAAAATGTGGTACATTTAAACGATGGCATATAATTCAGCTGCTAAGAAAACAAAATTATGAAAATTGCAGATAAATGGATAGAGTTGGAAAAAATTATTGTGAGTTGGGTAGCCTGGACTGAGAAAGACAAATGTCTCATGTTTCATTTGTGAATATTAGCTTTGAACCTTCAGATATGTGTGTTTTATTTAGGATATGCATAAATGTCAGGAAATTACTGCGAGGTTTGGGCTGGCTTTTAGGTGAGGGGGATGAAATACAGTAATAGAAGGGTGTAAAGGTAAAAATGAAACAGGAAGGGTTAAATTGAATAGGGGATGTAAGGGCAGGGTAGAGGAGGGAATACAAAGAGAGATAACTAACACTAAATATATTTTGAAAAAAATCATATGTAGACCTGTTCTTAGATGGTCTTATAATGAAAAACCCAGAGCTAAATATCAGGGTGAAAGCTGAAAGATCAGAGAAGCAGAGCAAGCCACAGCCAACTCCATGAATCCTCTGACTGAAAGTCTGTCTGAGTCCTCACTCGAAAGGGTCTCACCTGAACTGCTTTTACTTCCTGTTTCCTCATGCCTTATGTACCTTTCTCTGCCCTGCCATCACTTCCTGGGATTAAAGACCTGTGTGCTCTCCAGTGCTGGGATTAAAGGTATGTGCCATCACTGCCTGGCTCTGTTTCCAGTGTGGCCTTGAACTCATAGAGATCCAGAGGGTTGTCTGCCTCCCGAGTGATAGGATTAAGGGTGTGTGCCTCCACTGTCTGGCCTCTATGTCTAGTCTAGTGGTTGGCTTTGCCCTCTAATCCTCTGGCGGGCTTTATTGGGGTACACAATACATCACCACATATACCTATCACTGTAGATGCTTCCTTAGTGACATTGACATTGTCCCTATTAGATACCATAGGGTAACATAAAAAAGCTCAGTGCCAGGAATTGTTACTTCTTTTGCAATCATTGGAAGGATAGGCCTCATAGACTACCAAACATTACAGGCCATTGCCAATGCTCTTGGGTACCTTCCAAAACTTGACAGTAAGATCCTATTGCTGAAGACATCATATTCTTCAGTTATAGAACATGGAAAAGGTTGATGCTGGTCCAGAAGCTTCATACTCACTGACCAGCTTTCATAAAGCTAGAAGGTGCTTTGAATGCTGCTGGAAGAGAAAAGTAATCATCAGTCTTACCCAGTTATAAACCCTGAGAGCTACAATAATGACTAGCCTGGAAAGACATACCCACTGGAACAACCATGGCATGAATGTCATGGGAGTAACCAACCACTTTCTGATGGGACTTAAGGCCTACTCCACAAGCTGATACCCATACCTGGCACTGCTGTCAGGGCCAAGAACCTGTAGCTGGGGTCATAGGCCCTAGGGAAGAACTATTATTCTGTTAAATGGACACAGTATTAAACTGACTTCTTAAGACCTATCATTATACCCAAAGACCAGTGTATCTCTCAGCTTGCATCAAAGAAGCATCTTTTTTTTGCGGCAGATGGCAATTAACAAAGAGACAGAAAACTGGTCAAGGAGCAGAGGATAGGAGACTGTGGAGTGCTCAGCTCCATATGGGGCATCTCCATCATACCTACTTCTCCTAAAGCTCAGGGGTCGGTCATTGTAAAAGAGGGGGCAGAAAGATCATAAGAGCCAAAGGCAGTGGACGATTACAAGGAAACAGTGTTTTCTGGATATAACAGAGCAGTTGAACATATGATCTCACAATGGTTGTGACAGTGTACAAAATCACAGCATGGAGAGGGGAGGTGGTCATGAAGTCCCACCCCTAGTTGAGGAGCTATTGACCACTGATAGCTGGGAAAGGGCAGGGCAGTTTTCTTTAAAGAGGTGGCCCCTGGTAGGTTGCCCATACTCCATTGGATGTCCACACAACCAAGGATGTATAGGCAGCACAAACTGCACTAGTTTTTTTTTTTTTTTTTTAATGAGGTCACAAAGTTATGTGGATAAGAAAGAAAGAAGGGGTGGTGTTGTGGGATATTTTGATCACATTCTGATACTCCAGAGGCTGATAATAAAGTTTACTTCGAATCAGAAGACAGAGTTAGCTACTAGCTGACCAAAATTAGCCATAGATGTTTTGGAGGACCAAGGACATAAAGAGAGACATAGGAAGTAGTAGGGTGGAGAATAGAAAGAGTCTCAGCTTTTTTGGATTGAGGAAGGGGAGAGAGAGAAAGAGAGAGAGAGAGAGAGAGAGAGAGAGAGAGAGAGAGAGAGAGAGAGAGAGGAGGTCACTGATCACTTCTCCTCTACTTCTCTGATCATTCAGGTTCTTACCCCGTTTTCTGACTCCTGAGTTATTGTTAAAGAATAACTAGATAAACACTTCATCTGGCATCCAACGAGGGGCATGAGATCACAAGGCAGCTGCTCACTGCCAGGTTTGCAGCCTCTGGAGTTGCTGCCATGGCTGGCTTCCCCTCCCTCCCCACAGAGCCTCCATGTGAGTCTGGGGTTTTCCCATTGCAGCCTCTCTATAATAGCTCCCAGCTGCCGCACATCCCTGGCCCCAAATGCTGCTGGAGTTTAGCGGCCCCCACCTGAGAGCTATATCATTCAGGCAGACCATGCTCTCGCTTCCTGCCTTTCGGGCTTCTTCTTCATGTCCCCCTATGTCCACTTTTCAGGCAGCTGTCTCCCTTTGCCTGTGGGTTGTGGGATTCCCCTGGACCCCCTCTTTAGGCTGCTGCTACACCTCAAAACCAGCTTGGGCTTTTACTACTGCTGCCAATGCCACACACTCTTAGGCCCCAGCTACATGTGCACTGCCTGCGTTCTCTGCCCAGCCATGCAGCAAAGCAACAGCCAACCTCACACTTCACTGCTATCATCAGCAGATCTGGTGAGCCATCTGGGAATTCTTTTTTTTAAATTTTATTTTATTTTATTTTATTATTGTTTTTTATACAGGGTTTTACCATTGGCCTTTTAGAGAGCCTGCTCCAGGATATGCAAAAAAAAAAAAAAAAAAAAAAAAAATCCATGAATGTGGCAAGGGTAGACTTTTCTATTTGAGGAATAAATAAGGAAACACACACTTTCTGATGGTACCCTTTTCTTTTACTTTATCTTAAAAAAATCTCCTCCTGAAAATCTCTCTGTCTCCACACAGCTACATTTTACACAAACCTCTTCTGGACAGCAATATATCTCTATACAGTTACGTCTCTCTATACCACAGCTACACATTTCTACACACAGTTACATTTTTTTTCTATGTAGCTCCATATCTCTCTTTACACACATCTCTCTTCTATACACACTTCTTCTCTCTATTCTTCTATATTCCTTCACACATTACTAAATCATTCACTCACTTTTTACTCACTCACTCTCTCACTCACTCTTTCTCCTCTACACACACATTTCTTCCCTACATACACATCTCTGTCCTACATACAAATATGAGTTACATTTTCAGGGTCACAAAGCATTTCTTGAGTAAACAGTAAGAAGCACTACAAACCTTTGCCAAGAGAAAGTAAGGCAGTCCTTCAAACTTCCTGCTTTACAGAAAAGTCTATTAGATATTCTAGGCCTATAGGTTGAAGATGAATGCTCCAATGTTTCAGAGGAACTTGAGTGACTGTCCAGACAGCCAAATGTCTCTGTCATTTCAATAGTTTTGGAAGTTGTTTGCTCTGCACTTCCTGTTTACTCAGGTAATATTATGTCCTTCTCAGGTCTTTGGTGGGGTTGAAGACTAGATAGTTATAGTTATTTTCCTTTTACCAAATTCAGAAAAGAAACTCACAAAAAGGGTGTAAAGTGTATAAGGTTTATACACTTATAAAGTGTATAAGACATAAAAAGGTAGTTTAGGGTTGCTAACAAGTTAGCACAGAAAATGAACTGGTACAAAACTTTGAACTCACCAAGACAGGATAGATAATGGAGTATTGCCAAATGCAAATGGATTGAACATTGTGAATGTAATTCTTACCTGATAATTATTCTTTTTTTATTTGTTTGTTTGTTTGTTTGTTTGTTTCTTTGGTTTTCAAGACACCGTTTCTCTGTGTAACAGTCCTGGATGCCCTGGAACTTACTTTGCAGATCAGGCTGGTCTTGTACTCACTGAGATCTGCCTGCCTCTGCCTCCCAAGTGCTGAGATTAAAGGTGTACACTGCCACCTCCCAGCTGTTAATTGTTCTTATCAAATGTAGTTTTATTGTGTTAGAGTTAAAGCCTTCCATTTTTATTTAGACAAAAAGGGGGAAATATTGTGGGATACTTTGATCACACTCTGACACTCCTGAGACAGATAAAGTTTACTTTGAATCAGAAGGAAGAGCTAGCTACTAACTGACCAACATTATCCATAGAGGTTTTGGAGGACCAAGGACATATAGAAAGATACAGGAAATAGTAGGGTGGAGCTTAGAAAGAGTCTCAACCTTTTTGGATGGAGTAAAGAGAGGTAGGGGAGGTCACTTGTCGCTTCTCTGCTGCTTCTCTGGTCATTCAGGTTTTTACCCTGATATCTGACTCCTGAGTTTTTATTGATAAAGAATAATTACATAAATACTTTAAGGTGGATTTAGGAAAAGCTATAGTGTTGGTAAATATGATCAAAATACATTCCTTAAAAATCTCTAGGAATTAAAAAAGGAAAAATGTATGAATTATTTCTTCCAAAAAGCCAGAAATTCAGATTTGTATAAGGAACCTCACATTGTAATATTAATATGAAAAATTTAATGCACAAAATGACTTGTTCCAGCATGTCACTACCATACAGCTGGCAATCTAAAAGAGAAAGAGAAGCCCTGTAAGATGGGATTTTTTGTTCTAGCAATTATTTCAAAATCATATAGCAACCCTTGTCATACAAAAGGTATGTAAAATGGCTATAATTCTGTCTTGTAATCACAGATGGCACAGTGGTTATGAGTCCTTGCTGTTCTCATAGAGGACCGAAGTTTGGTTACCAGTACCTACTCTGGGTAGTAACTCCAGCTCCAGGGAATCTGATGCCCTCTTGTGGCTTCCACGGGCAGCTGCATGCACTCACAAATAAAAATTAAATATTAAAATACTGAAAACAAAAACAAAAAACAAAACAAAACAAAAAACACAAACAAAAAAGGGTCAGGCTTGATGGTATAGGCCCTCAGTCTGAGCACTCAGGAGGCAGAGGAAGAATTCAAGGGCAGCTTGGCCTACACAGAGAGACCTAGACCAGCCAGGGCTACATAGTAAGACTCCATTTCAAGAGAAAAGCCAACAACAAATGCATATTTAAAAAAGAAAAGAAAGATCCAGATGGTGGTGGTGCACACCTTTAATCCCAGCACTCAGGAGGCAGAGGCAGGCAGATCTCTGTGAGTTCCAGGCCAGCCTGGTCTACAAAGTGAGTTCTAGAACAGCCAGAGCTACACAGGGAAATCCTGTCTTGAAAAACAAAATAATAATTAGAAAGAAAGAAAGAAAGAAAGAAAGAAAGAAAGAAAGAAAGAAAGGAAGGAAGGAAGGAAGGAAGGAAGGAAGGAAGGAAGGAAGGAAGGAAGGAAGGAAGGAAGGAAGGAAGGAAGGAAGGAAGAAAGGAAGGAAGAAAGAAAGGAAGAAAAGGAAACCTTACTTCAAAGAAAAGAAGAGAGAATACAGAATTTAGAGATTTGGGGGACTTTTACTTTTCATTCTTAGCTTCCTTGTCTCCCACTTCCTCATTCTTATCTTCTTCCCTCCCCCTCCTCTTACTTTTCTCATTTTCACTTCAGCTGTCTCTGCTGAGAGTCACTTTCTCAAAACAGCACACAGGTCAGGTGATCCCTGCCAGGTCTTACCCATCACCCCTGGTTCTGTCCCTTCAGATCAACTTACCTTTGTCACCTGTGCCTCAGCCTTGGTTTGGAGATGCCTCAGCCTTGGTTTGGAGAGAAGTGAGAGACTCGTTTGCTTCCCAGTATTAAAAGTGACAAGGACAGGGTCAGTGGCCCAGGTAGCTAAGCTCTAAAGCTGGTCTCTTCAGTCACTCCAACTGGAACAGAAATCTTCCATCCCTGCAGGTGAAGGCCTTTGGGCCCCTCTAGAGTAAAAGGGAACTTCTCTGGAGTTATATCAACGCAGACTATGAGGGGTCCAGCCCCTCGATAGCCCACTCCCAGGGTCTGGAAAGAATCTATGACCAGCTGATAATACAATCTTCAATGTTATTAAATGAATCCAGTACATGAAACTCCTAGTCCATACACTTTAACCTTCTGAGACAGTTCTCTCTTTACACAGCTTCCTTTCTGTCCTCATGCTTAGCTCCTCTCTGTCCCTTCTCTTCTTGTCCTCTCATAGCCCTAACTAAGCTCTTCTGCTATTGATCTCATCTTCATCCTCCATTCCTACATCTCCATCTTTCCTTCCTCTCCCACTCTCTTGACCTGATTCAAATCTACCTACAATCTGTAGAACTTTTTCTTGCTCCTTACTCCTCAGCCTGAGTCACTCCCACCCTACCATCTACAGAACCTCTGCCTTGTTCTCTTCTCTCTGACCACATGACTTAGCCTGGATCAGGGATTCTGCCCCAGCCTTCACTCCACCTGGTTATGCAAAAAACTCTTTTGTCCTGAGTCAATTGCTCTGGAATGCCTTTTGGCCTGTCTGGGGATGGAAGGTCTGAGCTTCATTTGCACAAGAAACAAAGCTATGCATCCTCAATCTGCCTGCCCCCTAGGCTCTGTCTGTAAGGGTGTTACCTAGTTCAGATCAGCAGTAGGTCTGAGAAGCTTGTACTGTTTGTTGTTAAGGCCTAGTAGTATATGAGTGCACAAGAAATTCATAGCAGAAGACAGCTGATATATTAAAAGCTGAATATTGTCAAATATATTCCTTGATATTTGACTTTCCTCTAGAAAAATTCCTTGACCCTTCTCGGTGTAGCTTTATCATATACAGCTGAATCTCTGTTTCAGCCCACAGTATTACAGGTACCCAAACGTGGATCTAAAGCTAAGTACTGAATAAAAAGCAAGCCACACTTCCTGAGACCAACCTTGATATTTCCCTAAACTAAAAATCCTATTTTAAAGTTCCCTCAATCCCAGCATTTGGGAGGTGGAGACAGAAGGACCAAGAGCTCACAATCAGCCTCTGTTACACAGTTAATTCCAGACCAGGCAGTTCTCCACAAACAAACAAACAAATAAAATCAATACTAAAATAAATGTAAAAGCTACTGTAAAGTAACCACCAAAGGAGGCTTAGAGGGAGGGATGAAAGGGATGGGGAAGTGGGAATGAGGCGGGCTCCTGAGGGCAGCTGTGGGGAATGCTTCAGGATTCAGGTTGCATCTCACTTGCATGAGCTGCAGAGTGTCACTGAGTCTATAGGTGTGGCTCCTGGGCAGCCAAGGATGCCAAATGTCATGGGGGCCTCACAGAAGCAGGGGATGTGGATGCGGGTGGAAAGCAGGAGAGGTGTGGAGGTGAGCCGCATCTGCTTGGACCATGAGCGGGAAGTTCAAGTTCAGTGAACAGAAGCAGGTTCTCGGGGTGAACCAGGAAGTTGGATGAGGTTCACGTGGGCCCTGAGAAATGTAGAGCAGGTCTTAACAAATCAAGTTTTCAGTTTTCACAGCTTTTTCCTTCAGAAACTGTAGGAGTAAGAGCAACACGTGGGACAGAGGATCCAACCTTTTGGAAAAGGGACAGGTGGCAGCAGTCAGTATATGGGGACCTGTGGACCAGCCTTTGTGAGCAAAGCTGTGAAAGTGAATACAAAGGGAAAAGCAGGGTTCTCACCTTCAATCCGGTTCCACGCCTCTCCTCCCTTCTCCCCTTCCCTTTCCTCAAAGTCACGTTCAGAGCCCATGTTTCTTCTTTCTCTGTTCACCAACAATTACATAGAAAGATCTTATTAGCAGAAGAAGGATTTTCTCGGAGGTAGACTATAGCACAGGGGTGGTGGGGCTGGTGCGGGAGACACAGAACTGGAAATATCCATCCCCTCCTCCCCTTCATATGGGCCCCAGTGAGAGCAGTCTAAAACCAGGTAGACAACTTTAAGGCTTTGTGGAAAGACTTCTTGCTGTCTAGGATGGCAAGTTGAGTAACTACTAGCAGGAATAGAAGCAACTGACTTGGACCATCAAGATGGCTCAGGCAGTAACACACTTGTTGCCAAGCCTGGCAGCCTGAGTTGGATTCCCTCCGACCCACGTGGCAGGAAGGAGAGGTCTGCCTTCTCTGGGTTGTCTTCTGAATCCCATATGTGTGCTTTGGCACACGCATGTGAACATATAACGCCCCTACAGTAAGTAAAATAAATGTAATTTTAAAATGTTTTGAAGATGTTTTGAAGAAGCTTTAATCTCAACATGTATATGTGAATGTGTCTGTTATGGGCAGAGGCACATGAATACAAGTGCCCCAAGGAGGCCAGAGGCATCAGATTCCCCCCCCCCCTTCCAGGAGCCAGAGCTACAGGCAGGTTGTCAGCTGCCTGACATAGACACAGTGACTGAACTGAGGTCCAAACGCTTAAGCACTGAGCCATCTCTCTGACCCTAATAAAAGAACATTTTTAAAGACGCAACAGGTTCCTTTGTCAAAGTTACGAGTTTGCTTGAGAGAAGGTATTGGTAAAGAAGATCTCAAGGAAGGCTGGGTGGAACACTGCATGTCCTCTCGAGGACCATGGCAGCCGTGTTCATATTCAAAGGGAAGAGTCACTTTGCACACAGCCCCAGGCTGCCACAGTGACGAACAACTTTTCCTGTGCCGATCGTTTTAGGATATGTTTTCTTACTACATGCAGTGACTCAACTAAGACATGTAGGGCTTGGGTGCCAGAATCCAGACAGCCCTATGATGTAAGGAACCTGCCCCCACAGCAGGCACAGACAGCTGCCTAGAAAAAAAAAAATGGTGAAGTCCTGCATATCCTCTCTCCAAGCTGCTGGTGCAGTAACCCACAGGTAAGTGAGTGTCCAAAATGGCTGCCTTACCGTCTTGTGAGCCTGTCATAACTCTGGACACACCAAGAGTATGCGTGGAATGCGCTCTTGAATTTTATTAAGTAAACTGTATAGGAGATCAGTGGTTTGAACTGAGCTCCCGCCCCGAGCTGGACAGGGTAAAACGACATGTCGTAAACAGCACAGGTGGTGTTGCTCAGGGGTGGATTGCCTGCCTAGCGTGTGCGGGGCCCTAAGTGCTGTCCTCACTACAGCCAAGTCAGACAAACCAAAACAAGACAAGACAAAGCAAACATGGAGTCTAAACTGGACCCCTGTCTCCAGTCTGCACACCATAAAATGACCTCCAACTGTCCAAGAGAAGAGCCAAGTGACAGACAAATCCTCCAGCAGCTCAGCTTGGCCAAGTCTCCTCTCCTCCCGTCTCCTAAGAACAATGACTTCGGAGTTTGGAGTGACCAGTCTACTTTTGGTCGTCTGTTTCTGCTCGCCTCAGCCCTTTACTGACTGTGGATTCTAGGCTCCCTGCTTGGCTCATAGGAGAGCTCATCCTGAGTTGGATTCCCTCAGACGGAAGTGTTACCCCATTCTATACCTGTCAGTCAAGGCCACTTAAGATCTATAAACAAACGTGGGGGCTGGAGAGATGACTCAGTGGTTAAGAGTTTTCAGAGGACTTAAACGCAGTTCCCAGTGCCCATGTCTGGAGGTTTTCAACTGCCTCCCTACCTAACGATTTAACTCTGGCTATCGGGGCTCTGAGCCTTCCTCTGGCCTCCCCTGGTACCTGCACTTATGAGCATGCACCTACCCACCCCACACGTGCGCACTAAATCTTTTATTAAAGATCTTTTTGTTTCTTTGTTAGTTTGTTTTTTTTCTGAGACAGGGTTTCTCTGTGTAACACTCGCTATACTCACTCTGTAGTCCAAGCTGGCCTCGAACTCAGAGGTCCACTTGCCTCTGCCTCCCGAGCGCTGGGATTAAAGGCGTGCACCACCATGCTCGGCTTTATAAAAGATATTCAAACTCAATATGTTCTACTTTGTCTTTTGGTAATTCATAATATTATTACGAATTACTATGAATACTATCATATTCTATTGTATTATATTACACTGCAATCTCTAAGTTGCTAAGGTAAAGTCATTTTAGCTGACATCCTGTGAGATTTGGCCCTTTCACTCACAGATGGGAGAGTACCTCCCCAACCCCTGCCCCCCCCCAAAAAAAAAACTGTCTTAGGGACAGAAGAGCCCAATCTCCTGGCTTCACAAGAACACTGGAGACACAGAGGTTAAGTTCAGTTTGGTAAGTACAACAAACGGATGAAAAATAAAAACAAACAGAACTAGCCGTTGCTTCATGTGCCCCCTTGTGTGGCCACATGGAGGCTGGGATTTATTCGTTGGTTTGCTCCACCTGAGGGTGGATAATCTCACAGTGGCTGTGCCCAGCCTGGGGAGGCTGCTGAGTCCCCAAAGCTGGAAGAAAGCCTCAGAACAAAAGGGGAAATGAGGCAATCCTAATCTGGCTAGGAAGGCTCCCAAGAGTCAGTGTGGTGAGTGAGTCTACACTGAAAGGCTCAGGGAGCATAAGGAGGATGTCTGTGGGTGGGGGCGGCACTAACAACTGCCCACTCAGGAAGAGCTGAGCCCGGGTACACATGTGTGAGCTGTGCCCTTCTTCTTCTTCTTGTTTCACAGAGACCTCAGCCTTTGGAAGACCCCCCATCCCCCCACCCCACCCCACTTCACTCCCCCCCCCCATTCAGGCAGGTCCTCCTCATTCATATCACTGAGCCCCACACCCTACTAGACACAAGTGGAATCACTATTGATCAGTGTTCTAGGCATTGCAGTCCAATCAACGGGACAGCTAAGATGAGCCATCATAGCCCTGGATAGCAAGGTCCCCCCAATGAACTTGCTTAATTTTTTAAGCTGTGATTTTGGTGCATGGAGGGGGATTTCATTGAGCTTTTGTTTGTTTTTGAGATGTGGTCTCATTATGCAGCCCAGGCTGGGACTCAACTCCTTCTTTAGTATACCCTCTCTCGTCAGCTGAGGCCGGGCCTCAGCGCTCCTGATAGAGACTCATGAGAGGAAAACTGTGTGTGGCAATTCTGCAGGGCTGACTTCCATACCGAGTCCTTCTGGCTTCAGAAATGTACGCAGACTGCCCTGACCCCAGCTGTAACATGGCTTGTAGTAACCATGGACTTCTCCTCACTCCGGTTTACTCTGTATCTCTCACACGATTTCCTGTAAGTGGGGGGACTAAGGGAGGATTTTAGGGTGAATGATCATAACAAAATTAGAATGTTCTAGTTAAAAATAACTGACGTTTAAAACCATTTGAGGCACTAGAGAGATGAATCAGTGGTTAAGAGCTCTTTCTGTTGTTCCAGAAAACTGGGGTTCCTAGCACCCGCGTCAGATGCTTATAGTTGCCTGTGTGTAACTCCAGCTCCATGGAGGCCTTCTCATAGCCTCTGTGGGAATGTGGAATACATTCAGACAAACATACACACATACACATAAAGTAACACTTTATCTACTTGGTGTGTCTATATAGTCTTTGTCTGCATGATCACCCTGGGTAGGGAGATTGGGGACAGCAAATTTACACACACACACACACACACACACACACACACACACACACACACACACAGGGATGGGGGGGACCTATGTGCCATGGTGGTCAGCGGACAACTTTTTGGAAGTGAGTTCTTTCCTTCTACCTTTCTTGAGACAGGGTCACTCCTGTCCTGCCGGTGGACCGCATCCTCCAGACTAGCTCGTCCACAGCTTCTGGGTTCAGGGTCCCAGGGAATGGGAGCTTTTGTTCTGTTGAGAGTATGATAAGTTTTGAGTAAATTCTAAATTTGGGAAAGTTTTGTGGTGAGTGGGAAGCTGCAAAGTTCAATAACTTCTCCAAGTAAGCCTCTCTGCAACATGAGAAAGAAAACTGTGACCCGCAGGTCTGATTCTGATTTCACATCACTCGTGGTATGGAAATGCATCCTTGTGCGTGCCAAGTAAAGAGTCATGGTTACTCTCTGAGGCTTCACAGAGTTTAAAGAAATTTCAAAGTTGGTCTCAAGTCGTGTATTGGGATTTACCAGGCAGTGTGGTGGTGGAAGTCCCAACCTGCCCATTGCCATTATTAATTGTCTGGAACCTCATAGTAGAGGGCTACCCATAGGCCTGGGTCATCATGGACAGAGAACAAAGCCCTGGCCTAAGAAGGGAGTTGAGCAGTCTACTAGAGGTTGAGAAAGGCCAAGGTGCATAGAGAGGAGGATTCACCAATGACATCATTATCAGAGGCAACCTCCTCACCTAGGGAAGAACACATCTCCTTGAGGATCTTGAAACAGCCACTTAAAGTCTCCATCCTCAAACATCAGTTAGAAACGGGTTAATGGGCTAAGGAGGTATTTGTAACTCTTCCTCTATTTTCTTTTTATGATGCTAGAAATTGAACCCCAGGGCTGGTAGGGCATCTCAGCAAAGGTGCCTGCCACCAAGCCTGATGATAGGAGTTTAGAATCTGCAACTTACATGGTGGAAGGAGAGAACCTACTCCCACCAACTGTTTTATGATCTCAATGACACTAATGCCTCATCATGCATGCACATGTGTATACACACACACACACATGAATAGTGCAATGTAATACATTCCTTTAAAGCTATATAGTATTTTTTAAGCGATTGAAGTCAAGCTCTCACACATCCTAAGCATGTGTGTAAAACTGAGGCACCCCCCACCCCAGGTTCTTCTCTCTTCATTATGACGCTAAATGAGTTCCCAAAGAACTTTGAGATTCAAAGGTCTAAAATAACCAATGCCAGTTGGAGAGATGGCTCAGCAGTTAAGAGCACTGGCTGCTCTTACAGAGGACCCTGGCTCAATTCTCAGAGCCCACCTGGTGACTCACAACCATCTGTAACTCCAGTTCTAGGGGGTCCAACATGTTCTTCTGGCCTCTGCAGGCACCAGGCATGCACACTGTGCACAAACACTCATACACAGAAAATAAATAATAAATAGAATATTTTTGAAAAATAAAACAGGCAATGTCTATTCTTTAGACAACAACAACAAAGTCCCAAAAAAGATGCTTATTTCAATACTAAAAATGTACCCTAATCTAGGCTCAGACAATTGTCACCCTCCATTTTTTTCCCTTCAGAGAATAAAGGTGTGGAAAGAGTCACAGAATAAGGAAGCACACAATCATTACTCTGCTCCCAGCAATCAGGTCTTCTAATCACTTTTGTAGAGACAATTCCACATTTGGAGAAAGAACTGGAGGGCATGGCTTTCTCCTAGGAGCCTACAGACACGTAATTTGGCCCATGATCACAGAGGCCTAGCCAAATCACATAAAGTCCACTGGATCCCTCCCCTCAAAAGATCACCCTTGTTCATTTTCTTTATAATGCTAATGATGTATTTCTGGACTGTTAAGATGATATACCATAGACTGATGGGCTCTAGACATTTGTTTCTCATATTTCTGGGAGCTGGCAAGTCTAAGACTGAAGTGTCAGCAGACTGGATGTCTGGTGAGGGCTACTTCTCATAGCTGCTTCTTCTTACTTCATCCACAAGTGATGGAAGGGTCAAGGAAGTTCTCTGAGACCTTCATTTATAAAGATATTGCTAGGATTTGATTATGGTTTGTCCCCACCAAAATTTGCCTTAGGCTTAATTCTCCACGGCACAGGGTCAGGGACCTTTGGGAAGTCATTCGGTCATGAAGGCACTGTCTCCACGAATGGACTGATGTTTAAATAAAGAGACTAGCTTCTCTTGAATAAGTTAGGTCTTACAGACGTAAATAGTTCTCATAAATATGGGCTGTTAGTAAGTCTTGGTTTGTCTCACATATGTATTACTTGCACCTACTTCCTTTTTCTGTTTTATTTCTTGCAAAGATATAACTCACCATGAGACTCTCACCAGAACCTGACAAGATAATGGTGATCTAACCATCCTCTGCATTTCTGTCTTCGCCAAGTGAAAACACATTATTAAATATGCCATCTTGAAAATGAAGTTGGGGCCTCGCCAGACACTGAACGTGCCTTTGTGTGCCTTGATCTTGGACTTGGAGCCGCTATATGTACACCAAATACGTTTCTATTCTTCATAAATTCCCATGTTTGTTGGTGGTGGTGCTGTTGCTGTTTATGATAGCTCAAGCAGAGTTAGACAAGGGACGAGCAGGAGCCAGGCTGAAGTCTGGTCAGGTCTCTTAGTGTATTACATGGGCAATTTCTTTGTGCTATGAGGATGTTCATGGTCCATAGTCTTCTACTGCTGTGCAGGCTTCCTACTGGGGCATTCATGAGGCTGTGGGACAAGACTAAAGGATTCTTTCTCTACAACCCCAGGGGATGAGAGGTGGGCTAGGCTTAATCTGCACCCTGTTTCCATGGCTATTCCAGGGAGTGGCTGGTTTGGGAATAGAAAAGGGACACTATTACTGAGGAAAAGACCTCTGGGGGAGCCTCCACTGCAGCCAAATTTGTTTTCCCTGTTCCCTTAGCTGCTGGAGAGCCCCAAAAAAGCTCTCGGTACCAAGGATGAGCTTGCACAGGCTCTAAGACCACTGAGTTTTATGGTGCTCCAGGTTCTGTACTTTGCTACCTGCTCACTGCTTGGTTTAAGCTACAGCCTATGGCAGAGAGGAAGGAACCAGAAAGTTGTGTTTCCTGGCTCTCCACCACCACCTACACCAACCCACTCACAGATCACAGACATCCCCCACCAGCTGTTTTCTTCTCTAGCACCACATTTGCCTCCTTGACCTGTCTTGAAGCAGACAACAGACTTCCTGTAAGTAAGGTGGTGCCTCACTGCAGGTTAGTGAATATCCTGTTCAGTGAAATTTGTGGATATGCAAATATCCCAGCTGAAAGGTCAGCAGGTTTTGCACACTGGCTCGATGTATGCCCAATGTCTTCGTTGGAAAACTCCTTGAGCCACAAAAGAGCAGACTGGCTCCCACAGCACAGTTGACAGAAATGGCATATATCTAGCCAGACTGCTTTTTCTGTCTGCCGGTTAAGAGAGTACCACCCACAATGTAGGTATGGTCAACCTCTTTGGTAAAGAAAAGTGTTATCGTCAAGACTCAGGTTGGCTTTGAAAGGCCAGGGCTGAGGTGAGCAGCTGCTCAGGGAGCGAACTTCAGCCTGTATCAAGGGAAGGGTGTGTCAAAGTTCTGCCCTCTGCTGTCCCCACTCTGGCATCCTGTCACGGTGCTCATGAAGTGGAAAAGGAAGGCTCAGCTATCTGTGACCCTCTTGGGAGCCAAGAAAACTCTCATTTCCATAGTCTGTCTTCCTGTCAGGACATGATAGCTGCCCGGAAACTGGTTTGAATGTCTCAATGTAGAAACAATGAAAAATGTTAAAAGTTTCAAAATCTGAAGTCCTAAATGAGTCCATGAATCAGGGAAAGGCTTGGAGGTCTTACAGGTCAGAAAGGAGCTGTGAAAGCGAGAGTGAGAGACTAAGATATCAGTTCTGAATGTCTTAGTTAATGTTCTATTGTTATGAAGACACATCATGATAAAGGCAACTCTTATTTAAAAAAAGCGCTTAACTGGGGGCTTGCTTACAGTTTCAGAGGGTGAGTCTATTATCATGATGGTGGGAAGCAGACAGGCATGGCACTGGAGCAGTAGCTGAGAGCTTTACATCCTGATTCATGGGTGGCAGATAGAAAGACAGACAGATAGATGATAGGTAGATAGATAGATAGATAGATAGATAGATAGATAGATAGATAGATAGACAGATGATATATGATAGACAGGGAGAGACTGCGCCTGGCATGGGCTTTTGAAACCTCAAAGCCCACCCACAATAACACACCTCCTCCAACAAAGACATGTCTTCTAATTCTTTCCAAACAGTACATCAACCAGGGGCCAAGCATTCAAACCTATGAGTCTGTGGGGGCCATTCTCATTCAAACCACCACCATAGGCATTCGGTGTTAACTCACCAAACATTCCCAAAGGCCTTGCCAAGCGTTGTGCTGAGCTCTCAGATTAAGAAGCAGAGTAGACAAAACTCCCTGAGAGAGTAAAAAGTGAAGTGTAAAGTATAAAGTGAAGAAAATGAGAGCACGCTTTCCTCAAAAACGTACAATGGCATATTTGTCTCTCTGGCCTTTGCCCTACAAGACACTCTCTCTCACCACTGTCTACTCTCTCCCTGTGTCCTAGTTCGCTTTCCATTGCTGCGGTAATCACCATGACTAAAAGCAACATGGGAAGGAAAGGGTTTATTTCGTCTTACAACTCCCTGTTCACAGCCTATCACTGACTGACGGAAACCAGGACAAGAACTCAAGGCAGGAACCTGGAGATAGAAACGGAAGCAGAGAGCCGGGCGGTGGTGGCTCACACCTTTAATCCCAGCACTCGGGAGGCAGAGGCAGGCGGATCTCTGTGAGTTCGAGGCTAGCCTGGTCTACCAAGTGAGTTCCAGGAAAGGCGCAAAGCTACACAAAGAAACCCTGTCTTGAAAAAAACTAAGAAAAAAAAGAAAGAAACGGAAGCAGAGACCATAAAAGATGCTGCTTGCTGACTGGCTTTTCCACCGTGGTTTATTCAATCTGTGTTTTTAATACACCCAAGAACTGCTTTCCCAGGGTGGTACTGCCAGTGGGCTGGGCCCTCCCACATCAATCATTGTTCAAGAAAATCCCAAACAGACTTGCTAACAGGCCAATGCTGTTTTTTTTTTTGTTTTTTTTTTTTTTTTTGTTTGTTTGTTTGTTTTTTCGAGACTGAGTTTCTCCGTGTAGTTTTGGTGCCTGTCCTGGATCTCACTCTGTAGACTAGGCTGGCCTCGAACTCACAGAGATCCACTTGCCTCTGCCTTCCGAGTGCTGGGATTAAGAGCGTGTGCCACCATGGCTCGGCTTGTTGTTGTTTTGGTGTTTGTCTTTTTGTGTTGTTTTTAAGACAGAATCTCAATATGTAGCCTGGAGCTTGCTATGTAGACCAGGCTGGCCTTGAAGTTGTAGAGATGTGTTTGCCTCAGCCTCCCAAGTGCTGGATTTAAAGGCATCCTCCACTATGCCAGACCCGTGAGGCCAATCTTACAGAAGTATTTTCTCAGTTGAGGTTCCCTCTTTTCAGGTGACTCTAGCTTGTGTCAAGCTGACAAAAAAACTAACTAGAATACCCAGTGAAAATCCTTCAAGGGTTTCTTTGGCTGGTATCCACTCTTACCCCTGAGTCTCTGCCGCTTCACTCTGTAATAAGCCCTGACTTCTATACTCTACTGTGTCTTGTCTGAATTCTTCTGGTGGCAATCACAAGGATGTGGTAGACAAGGGCAAGCCAGGGCAAGCTCCTGATCATGTTAAAGGGGTCTTACTGTGTTGTACAGGCCAGTCTCAAACGCTTGGGCTCCGTGATCTTCCCAAGGGAGTGTGAATGCAGAGGACTCCAGGCTTGGGTTACCAAGCCCAGCTTCCTCATTTTAAATAAATAAATATCACTGTGGTACTTTGACTTTCTAAATGCGACTGGCAAGGAGACATGATGGTGAGTAACGGATTGTTATTTCATAAGCCGCCTTCCCAGAACTCCAAAGGCTCCCAGTCAGTGTGTTCGGTTTTCTCACAGCTTTGTCCTAAATTAGCACGGTGAAGGACAGGTGGCTAGCTAGGCAGACACAGGCCAGGGAAATCTTCCATTGAGCTTGGATTCTGATCAGAGATGTTTTTTTTTTTTTGGAGTCTCATCAAAGATTCCAGTGAAAAACTGGGGGGCCAGAGGGGCGTGTTAGACCTCTCACCTTCTTAGAGACTCTGCTTTGATCCTTGTAGTACATGAAATAGAAAATTAAGAGTGCCAATAGCCTTTTTACCCTTTTTAAAATTGGCCCCATTGGAAGGCAGAAAGGACAAAAAAGGCCTAGTTTCTTTTCCTGTAATGATTTCGACGGTTGAGTTGGAGGATTGTAGGGAGACGCTGGAAGGGAAGTACAGGGGGAGGTGGGGGAGGGGGTTATTTATTGTATTTGACTAAAGGGCAAGAGCGAATGATCAATATGACCACGCTGCAGCTCGTACCTCACAATGCCTGGAAGCATCCTTCTTCAGATTCTGCTCTCAATCGGTCAAATGCTCTGTACTGGAGCTCCTAAATGCACAAAGCTTTCAGATTGGATATTTTTACAACTCAATAAAATGCAACCTCCCTTTCTTTCCTGCTGTTCCAGATAAAGTTTTGAAACTAATTGTTAGTGTTTCTCTTGAGTACTGTTGGTTTTGGAGAATTAATTGTCTCTTAGATATCTTTTCCTCTGCAGAGGACGTAATTGCTATTCTAACTAGAAGCCTAAAGAAAGATCATTTGCATTTATTTGCCATTGCAAGCCTTTGGGGCACTATGTCCAATTTAGGCCACATACACATAATTCTTACCTCTTCCTCTCCCGTTCCTCTGTATGTCGAGACACATAGCTTTTGTTTAGTATCGTGTGCTAATTCTGGTACTGTCCCTCCTACATACAGGAGGATTTCACACATTAACACACTCACACATGGTTTTCACATTTGTTGTTTTTTCCTCTGAATTCAATGCCTCCCCCCCCCCATGATGGGGTCTTGTGATGCAGCACTGGCGGTTGGTTATTAAACTTGTGAGCCTCCTTCCTCTGTCCGCAGAGGGCTGGGATTACAGATGAATCCCACCTCGCCTATCTGAGTCCTCTCTTTCCGACTTCTTTTTGAACATCTTTTCCTGGCCTCTTTTTATTGTTGTTCATTAAAAGAATCCGTTATAAACGCTTGGGCCAGATCGGTCTTCCTGAAGCACAGTTTTGATATTGTGTCTCCTTTACTTCAAAGTCTAGTAGAGTTCGAGGCCAGCATTAGCAACCTAGTTAGAATCTGTCTCAAAATAAAAAGTAAAAGGAGTGTTGGGGGTTTAGTTTAGTGATAGAATCCTTTTGGGGTCCTAGGTTGAATTCTAAGTACTTAACTAAAATAACTATTTAAAAACTTAACTGTTTCCTCAGTGTTTAAGTTCCCCTGAGCCTAAGGAGCCAACAAGTGCATTTTCTGTTGTTGTTGCTGTTTTTCCGGGTTTTGAAAAATATTCAGGTTTTCATTCACTTTGTGGGTGAGCCCCCGAACAACTTTTGAGAGTTTGTTTCTCTACTTTCCCCATGAGGCTTCCAGGGATCAAACTTGGGTTGTTACATTTGCCCACAAGCATCTTTATTGGCCCTGTTTTCCTGGTCTGTGAGACTGGCTACCTTTACACAGTCCAAGGTGACCTGGAACTCACTATGTAGTCCAAGCAGGCTTCAAACTTATGATTCTCATGCCTCAGCCTTACAAGTGGGGTGTTAGGGTCACAGTCTTTTGGGTAGCCTCAGCTACATTTGGGTCCTAACACACTCACTTATTCTTGTTAGATTTCAGCTATTATGACCAAATATCTTGGATAAATGTGGTGGTTTGAATAAAAACGGCCCCCATAGGCTCATACATTTGAATGCTCAGTCACCACTGAGTAGAATAGTTTAGAAGATTAGAAGGATTGGGAGGCATGGTCTTGTAGAACTAAGTATGGCCTTGTTGGAGGAAGTATGTCACTGGAGGTGGGCTTTGAGGTTTCAAAAGCCCACTCCAGGCCGAGTCTCTCTCTCCCTCCCCGCCCTGTCTCCTTTACCCCCCCCCCACCTGTCCTGCCTGCTGCCTGTGGATCAGGATATAAAGCTCTCAGATAATTTGCCAGCACCATGCCTGCCTGGCTGTTGCCATGTTCCTCGCCATGATTGATGATGATGGACTAACCCTCTAAAACTGTGATCAAGCCCCCAACCAAATGCTTTCTTTGCTAAGAGTTGCCTGGGTTATGGTATCTGCTCATAGCAGTGGAACAATGACTGAAATGGTAACTTAAAGAGGAGGAAGTGTGGGCTGGAGAGATGGCTCAGAGGTTAAGAGCACTGACTGCTCTTCCAGAGGTCCTGAGTTCAATTCCCAGAAACCACATGGTGGCTCACAACCATCTGTAATGAGATCTGGTGCCCTCTTCTGGCATGCAGACATATATACAAACAGAACACTGTATACATAATAAATAAATAAATCTTAAAAAAAAAAAAAAAGAGGAGGAAGTGTAGCCGGGTGGTGGTGGCACACGCCTTTAATCCCAGCACTCCGGAGGCAGAGGCAGGCGGATCTCTGTGATCTGTGAGTTCGAGGCCAGCCTGGTCTACAGAGTGAGTTCCAGGAAAGGCACAAAGCTACACAGAGAAACCCTGTCTCGAAAAACCAAAAAAAAAAAAAAAAAAAAAAGAGGAGGAAGTGTTTTTTCACTCACGATTTCAGTCCCTGATTATTTGACCTGATGCTTTGGGGGCCTATAGTGAGGTAACATCATGGTGGATATGCCTGGCCTCAACCTTCATCAGGGAAGCTTTCTCTTGCACTAGATGGGAGTTAACACAGAGACCCACAAATGGACAATGTGCCGAGAGTGAGAGACTTTGGATCACTCAGTTCTAAATGGAATGTCTTCATCAAACCCCTTTCCTCAAGGCTTGGGGATCTATCCAGAAAAGAAAGCTGAAAGACAGTAAGAGCCAGAGGTAGCAGATCAATCCAAGGAAACTTTTCTAGGCACAACTATTGGTGAAATTATTAAGGCCACTCCATGTAGTTAAAAGGGAGGTTTATTTGGTGGTGTAACTTACAAGTAAAGGGATAGGTAGGTTGCAGGGTCTAGGAAAGGTGTATCACAATCCGGCGGTGTTCTCTGGAGAACTCTGCTCGGTCTACCTCCAGCCTCTGGAACTCGGGTCTTCAGCATCCTCTCTCAGCCCCGCCTTGTAGGCGTGACCATTACCGAAGCCTCAATGGGGGTTGGAACTTCCAGGTCAAAGCTGGAATGGCTACCCACTACACACAACTGAATTGACACACATATGGATTCACAGAGACTGTGACAGCATGCACTAGATCTGCATAAGTGTAAGCCAGACAAAACTGCCGTATGGAGAAGAGGAAGTGAACATAGACCCATTCCTAGACAAGATGCCATCTGCAATTGTCACCTCTTGGGAGAGGGAGCATCAGTTTGTTTGTGTTTTTTTTTTTTTTCCAATGGAAAGACACTGGCTATATCAACCACACTCTAAAGTAGGCCTCTTGAGTAGTTGGCCAGTACAAAATGGACTCCATGTTTTCTTATGTGCTCTTTGCTTTGTTTTGGTTTTTGGTTTCTCTCTCTCTTTCTCTTGAGAGAGAAAAAAACCCCACATAGTGAGGTGGGTAGGGAGGAGGCAAAATCTGGGAGGAGTAGGGGAGAGAAAAGAATATGAACAGACACAATCTATTTTAAGAATGGGGATGACTTCTCAGGGACTGGAAGAGATTGTTAAAATTAATCTTGCCAAACATCAATGAATCACAGAATATTGGTAGGCCGACAGTTCTGCCAAACTTGATTTGAAAAGTTGGATCATTAGTATGGCCTGGCTCCTGGATTTTCCTGTTCTTTTAGCAATACTAGCCTACAGGAATCTAGAAATAAATGACGGGGCTTTAGGAGCAGTCAAAGAAGGGCGGCCAGGCTCTTTTAGAAGGCACACTGACTGTTTTGAGGGACCATTGGACATATAGTACCGTGTCTTAAAGATGAAGTAAATATGTCTGTTGGTTTTCCATACAGATGCAGCCAAATGGTTTTGTCTGTGAGTGTGTTATTTATTTAGCCCACCAGGCCTCCAGTAGACAAGATCTAACTCAGGGAAGTGTTTGAGTCAATTCTGTTTTAACTTTGTGGTGGGCATGGGAGGCAGCTTGAATTTGGTGAATTGTTTAGAAATGCAACAGAGTGATTTGTCAGACTTTCCGCCTTCCTTGAACACCTCTCCAGGCACAGTACCAACACCACCATTTATTTAATATTTGCTACAATTCAGGGGGGTTTCCTCACTATTTTACATCTGTTGTTACCTTGCTGACTATTCAGACTCTTCTGTGAGTTGGATATTACATCTAACTTCATTTGAAAGGTTACAAAACTAAGGTACAGAAGGGTTAAATAAACTGCCTGGAATTACGCAGTATATGAGCAGAGAAGTTAAAAATAGTAATGAACATTGCCTGCCTTTGTGTTCTGAAGCAGATGATATTTATGACTAAGCCATCCCACAGAGAACGGACTTACTTGAGTGGGCAAGTCTGCATGTGTGGATTATTGCCTAATCTTCTCTAGTACCTGGAGCGTAGACTGTCGAATCTCCAAGCTTATGAGGCCTTTATGAGAGTGTCAAGGACTGATGATAGATTTCCTGGGTGCCTAAAACAAAGATGTGGTTTGAAATGTTTTGCAATATAGGTTGTTGTTTAATGAACAAAAAAAGATATATATTGTTTGGGGGAAGTATTGGTTTATTACGGTTTTGTATTTTGTCCTCAAGTACTTTCTTTGGGCTGGAGATATGGAAAAAAGGAAGCACTTTGTATATTTTCCAGTGTCTTGATTTTCACTGTGTTTCTGCATTCTGCTTTCTAGGTAGCCTCCCAGGAATTACTTAGCCCGGGGAAATCAGCATGGGCCCATCAATGCCCAAGGTAGAAAGCCAATAGATAATAAGCAAAGGAAGACTGAACAGATGTGGAACTCTCAGATCTACTATCTCACCAGGTTGTATGCAAGTCTTCATTTTGAGTCAGAGCATAGGGGAGCCATTGGCAGGGCTCACCTGGACTTGGAAAGATAGATGTACATCTGCATCTAACTGTTTTTCCTTCTTTCTTTCTGACGGTGCTGGCAATTAAACCCAGGACCTGTGCATGTCAGCCAAACACACTACCAGCTGAGCTGCATTACTTCTGAATTTTCTTAGGAACGATGTGATTGCCCTCTCTGGGCAGTTTGGAGGAGTAGAAGATAACCAAGGAAAGAGTCCTCTTCTGCTTATTGATCTCATGTCTTTATTAAGGCAGGGAGAAATATCAATTATAATTTCTCTCTGTCTTTACGGCTGCAGATGGCGGCAGAGCAGATCAAGTCTGTACTAAGGACAATAGCACAATTGATTCATTGGATGAAATTTGTCCTTGTAACACTTCTAATTTGCCATAGGCTCCTGGACTACTAGAGATAGCTTACTGGAGAGTTTACAATTCCGACTCCTCATTTCATATATGTGTGTAGATGCAACCAACCGTCTTATTAAATAAGAAACACAGAAACAATGTAAAAGACAAAGCCGAGAGGTCAGAGCTCAGAGCTAAAATCTCACTCTTCCTCCTGCTGTCCCAGCTTCCCGAAAGAGAGAGCTATTTCCTGTGTGTAAGTCGATTTTCCAGTCATTCTGCCTTCTCATTGGTTGTAAACCCAAACACGTGACTGCCTCGTCACTGTCTGAATGTACAGCCCCCTAGGTCTTAAAGACATATGTCTCCAATGCTGGCTGTATCCCTGAACACATAGAGATCTATGGGATTAAAGGCGTGTGCCACCACCGCCACACTCTGTCTATGGCTCTAATAGCTCTGACCCCCGGGCAACTTTATTTATTAACATACAATCAAAATCACATTTCAGTACAATTAGAATACCACCACATATGTGGAAACTGAAAGCCAGAAAAAAAAAAACACCTAGAATCAGTGATATGGAGAATAGAGAGATGGGTCACTGGGTAAAGTGCTTGTCCCACATACATGAAGACTTGAGTTCAATCCCCAGCACCCATGTAAAAAGCCAGCCCCAGTAGTAAAGACCTTTAATTCCTGTACTGGGGAGATGAAGATGGACCTTTGGATTCTAGCTGAACCAGCACGCTGCATGAGTTCCTCTTTCAAACATCTAAGGGAGAATGACCAAGGAAGACATCAGACATCAACCTCTGCCTTCATGTCTACATGTGCACATGTGAATGCTCACCTGCACACAAGTTTAAAAAAAGTGTCAAAGACATGGTTTCCAATTTCACTTCTTCAAACTTTCTATTGCAAATGACTTTTTTTTTAATTATTGTTGTTGTTCGTTTGGTTGGTTTTTGCTAGTTTTTTTTTTAAAGATTTATTTATTTATTATGTATACAGAGGAGGGCACCAGATCTCATTACAGATGATTGTGAGCCACCATGTGGTTGCTGGGAATTGAACTCAGGACCTCTGGAAAAGCAGTCGGTGCTCTTAACCTCTGAGCCATCTCTCCAGCCTGGTTTTTGCTAGTTTAAGTCTAGCTTCCTGGCTCTTTTTAGTGATAACTTTAAGTTGTTTAAAAAAACAGAGAATATCACCAGTATTGTATCCAGTATACTCATAAAGAGTTATAGCCGATAAAGACATTAAGCTAATAATTATCTCTTAGTATATAGTTCCAAACAGGACAAAATCTCGTTCTTCACCCCTCCCACTCAGCATGCCCACTAGAATGACAAAAAAGCATACTCAACATAAACTGAATGATCATAATTAGAAATATGTATGCATTTACTTAGAAGTAAAGATGGCATGTATGTCTTGTTTAGGCAGATTACACTTAGGATTTTTTTTATCATTTTTTTAAGATTTATTTATTTATTATGTATACAGAAGAGGGCATCAGATCTCATTACAGATGGTTGTGAGCCACCATGTGGTTGCTGGGGATTGAACTCAGGACCTCTGGAAGAGCAGTCAGTGCTCTTAACCTCTGAGCCATCTCTCCAGCCCACACTTAGGTTTTTTATTTGCACACAATGAGTCCCCGTAGATCTTTCATACAAAGTAATGATGAATTGACTAAAATTTTAAACATGAAGTTACCAAATGTCTTGCTGGGCAATCTAGCATTTTAGCATTCTTTTCAATAAAATTAAAGCACATGCTAGATCAATGCATGAAATATGTGGTATTATTACTAGTATTATCATTACCATTATTATAATTTTGAGACATAGTTTCATGCATTCCAGGCTGGTCTTCAAATCAATACAATACAGAATAGTCAAGGATTCTCTTCTGATCCTTCTGCCCTTACCTCCTGGGCGCTATTATAACAGATATGCACTGTAGGCACTGTAGGACTGGTCCTATGTAGTGCTGGGGTTTGAATCCAAGGTTTTTTGCACACAAAGCAAGCAGTCTACTAACTGAGCTATATCTCCGGTTCTACCCATTATTTTATAAAATTTAATATATACTAATAAGGAAAAGGGAAAAAAACACATGCTGGGGCAGCAATCATGTTCTATTGTATTCTGAGTGGTTACATAAGTAAACATTCATTGAATTGTACTTCTGTACATCTTAACTGTATGTATATAAATTATACCTCATAAAATAAAACCATCACTAACAAAAATGATGGTCATGACTCACTACAAACAAACAAAAGCCACTTGGGTGTGCAACAGACCTTTTAACAATTATAATTTCAGACTTTTATAGTATCTTAATTATTAGTTGATATCAACTGTAGGAGGAAACATTTCTTTCCCATGTTAATCTTTTGGTAAACTAAAACTAAGGTACTTAAAGGATTTTTTAAAAAATGTGTTGGAAACCTTTTTATTTAGTAATTGTGTGGTGGTTTGAATAGATGTCTTTGATAAGTCTTGGACATTTGAACACTTGGTCCACAGTTTATGGCTGTGTGGGGAAGTTGGGAGTTATGGCCTTGTTAGAAAAAGTATGTCACTTGGGGGCAGGTTCTGAGGTTTCAAAAGACTCACCACCTCAAGTTAACTCTCTCAGCTTCCCATTTGTTATTCCAGATTTGAGCTCTCCATTACAGCTTCAGCAGCCTGCTGCTATGGGTGGATTTTTCTTTCCCACCCACCAATTCCAAATAACCACACGGAGACTTACTATAAATTATAAATGCTCAGCTGATAGCTCAGGCTTATTACTAATGGGCTCTTACAAGTTAAAGTAACCTATTTCTATTAATCTATGTATTGCAACATGATTTGTTGCTTTACCCATCCTCCAGTATGTTTTGTTCCCTCTGTGTCTACTGGTGACTCCTCTCAGACTCCATCTCCTTCTCGGCATTCTGTTTGCCCTGAAAATCCTGCCTAGCTCTTGGCCAATCAGCTTTTTATTAACAATGAGAGCAATACATACTTACAGTGTACAAAAATTGTTCTATAGCACATTGCCTATTACCTCTACTCTTCCATCATGGACCCTAGTCCTCTGGAACCATAGTTAGCCTCTCTTTTGTAGTAAACCAAATAAATAATAACCAAATACCATAATAAACCAAAATACATTCTTTGTTTTATAAGCTGCCTTGGCCATGGTGTTTTATTACAGCAATAGAAAAGTAATTTAGATGAATAGCTTCTTTGTCGTCTTCTTCTCCTTCTCCCTCTTCTTCTTCTGTTTTTAGATTTCCAGATTCTAAAAATGTGATTTAAAATTTAAGCACATCACTTTCCCCTTTCTCTTTCTTCCTTTTGATCCATCTCATGTCCCTTTCCTTGAACTCCTCCCATGCTGCCTCCCACTCCCTCTGAAGTTAATGGCTTCCTTTCCTTTGATTATTATTTTTCCACCATCTATATGTATAAATAAATGCATAAATATATAAATAAAACTTGTTGAGTCCATTTAGTTTTGCTTGTATGTATGATTTCAAGGCTGATCAGTTCATACTGGATAACCAGTTGTGGGGGTCACCTTCTTTCAGCAGTCATCAGTTGCCTGTTGGTCTTTGTGTAGGGGTAGGACCCCATGAGATCTCCCCTGCCATGTTAGCATGTCTACTGGTGTTTTCATAGTTCAGGCTGTCTTGTTTAGGCAGTCATATTGTCAAAGTATCAATGAGTGTAGCTTCCTTAACATTTCTAGGAGACACAATCTCACAGCAGACTTCATGGTCCATCGGCTCTTACAATCTTTCCTCCTTTTCTTCTGTGATGTTCCCTGAGCCTTGGGTGTAGGAATTATATACATGTCTCAGTTGGGGCTGGGTTCCCCACAATCAGTTGTTCTCTGAATTTTGACCATTTGTAATTTTCTGTAGTGGTCTCAGCCTGCTACAAGAGAAGCTTCTTTAGTGAGGGAATAGAGGTACATGTATATGTGAGTATGAGGCTAAGTATTTAGAATGTAGTTAGGAGCTAAGCATCTCTGGTAAAGTGGTCGTGGTAGGTTCTTCTCTAAGATCCATGACATCAGTAGCCCTATAGTTGGTTAGATTTCTAGTACCAGGCACAATCTCCTTTTTGTTGATTGGGCCTTATGTGTTGTTGGTTGTTTTTTACTCTTTACTCTTTGGCGGGCCCGCCACCCTGCTCCCAAATAAATACACAGAGGCTTATTCTTTCTTATGAATGCCTGGCCTTAGTTGGCTTGTTTCTAGCCAGCTTCTTCTTCTTCTTTTTAACTTAAATTATCCTATTTATCTTTTGCCTCTGGGCTTTTACCTTTCTCTATTTTATGTACCTTTCTTTATTTCCTACTCCATGGCTGGCTGGGTGGCTGGCCCCAGGTGTCCTCCTTTCCTTCTCCTCCTCTTGCTCCTATCCTCTTTCCCCACATTTCTCCTTCTATTTAGTCTCTTTGCCTGGCAGCCCCAGTTATCCTTTCTCCTGCCTCACCATCGGCTGTTCAACTCTTTGTTAGACCAATCAGGTATTTTAGACAGGTAAAATAACACAGCTTCACAGAGTTAAACAAATGTAACATAAAAGATGCAATACATCTTTGCCTCATTAAACAAATGTTCCACAGCATAAACAAATGTAACACATCTTAAAATAATATTCTATAGCCAGGCGGTGGCGGTTAATTCCAGCACTTAGGAGGCAGAGCCAGGTGGATCTTTGTGAGTTTGAGGGCAGCCTGGTCTACAGAGCGAGATCCAGGAAAGGCACCAAAACTACACAGAGAAACCCTGTCTCAAAAAACAACAACAAAAATAACTTTTTGTAACTCCAAGTAGCTCAAAGACCTCAGTTTGAAACCTGAAATACTAAAACTGCTAGGAGAAAACACAGACAGAAAACACATGATACAGGTGTAAGAAAGGACTTTCTAAATAGGACTACATTTGCCCAGGAATTTAGGCCAACAATTGACAAGTGGAACCTCATAAAACAAAAAAGCTTCCATACAACCAAGGAAACAATCCATCAAGTGAAGCTGAAACCCACAGAGTGGGAAAGAATCTTTCTTTGCCAGCTAGACATCTTTCAGAGGATTAATATCCAGAATAAAACAGCTCAAAAAACAAAGAGCCAAGAAAACAAATGACCCAATTAAAAATGGGCTTTGGATCTGAACAGTGAGTTCTCAATAGAAGAAATAAATAGCTAAGAAATGTCTCAAAAAGTGTTCATCATCCTTATTAGCATTTGGGGAAATGCAAATTAAAAATACTTTGAGATTTCAACTTACCCAACAAAATAACTGACAACAAATCCTGGCAAGGATGTAGGGAGAGGGGAACTCTCATTTACTATTGGTAGGAATGTAAATTGGTGCAGACAACTCTGGAGATTAGTATGCAGGATCCTCAAACAGCAAAAATAAATCTACTCTCTGACCCAGCTGTACCAATCCTTGGCATATGTCCAAAGGTTCAATATCTATTCCACAGACAATATTCATTGCCACCTGATTCACAATAGCCAAGAAATTGAAACAACCTAATTATCCTTCAGCAGATGCACAGATAATGAAAAGTGCTACATATACATAATGGAATACTATTCAGCTATAAGGAAAAATAAAGTCATAAAAGTTGCAGGTAAATAGATGGAACTAGAAACTATTAAATCGAGTGAGGTAACCCCAGACCCAGAAAGACAAATGCTGTGTGTTCTTTCTGTCTGCAGTTCTGAGCTCCCAGTCTTCAGATGTGAATATATATGCGGGAGTAAACACAGAAACCAGGGATGTATAAAAGGAGTATGTCGGGGTGAGAGGCTAGAGAGGGAAATACAGGATATATAAAGGGGTAATGGGATAAAAGGGGAGGGGTCCAGTGAGGGAGGGGAGGGAGGTCAGCACAAGAGAGTGAGGGACAAATAACACAGAATGTTTAAGAAAGCCAAAAGAATCAAATTATTTTATATTTATCCCAAATGATATACATATATGTGTGTAACACACACATACACACCTCTTAGATGAAGTTACACCATTTGGGCCAACAATGCTCCTCACAGGAGCCATAGACTGTCTAACAAAAACTCCAGTACCAGGCATGAGAAAACTCCTTTGGAGTTAAAGGTTGAGTAGCCCAAGAAGTGACTCCTAAAATTATAGGCTATTGCTGGTGCCTTTGGTTGCCTGTCAGAAGTCGAAGGTACGTCTCTATTGTTGAAGAATGCACACACTTCAAACACAGGACTGGATCTAACCTGAAAGCCTCCTTCCTGTGGTATAGCTTCCTTAATACCGGAAAGTGTTAGCACAAGCTGACAAGAGAGGGAAGTAATCAATAGTCCTATCCATCTGTGCCTCCCATCAACCGCAACGACCAACATGGCAAGATATCACTAAAGGTAAAATAGTGGCGTTCATATCTTGACGGTGACCAGTCTTCTTTTTATAAGGTGAGAAACCTTTAACTTACCTGTGTGCAACATGGTGTAGTATCCCAACCTTTGTGGAATAGCACACGAGATGGCCTCTAGGGCTACACACCCAAGAGATTTCTTTTACTTCAGGCTCCTCAGTGGCCTGATATTTTTACAGTGTACTCAGGTAAGAAATGAGTCTTCTATGAAGTAACATTTTTCTTACATTTGATTTCATTTTTCGTCTGAAAGAACCTCAAAAGACAATCTTCTGGAAAGATGCTGTTAAGGCCAGCAACTTGGATGAATTTTAAAAATTACTCGAGCCGGGCAGTGGTGGCGCACGCCTTTAATCCCAGCACTCGGGAGGCAGAGCCAGGCGGATCTCTGTGAGTTCGACGCCAGCCTGGGCTACCAAGTGAGTTCCAGGAAAGGCTCAAAGCTACACAGAAAAAAAAAAAAATTACTCGCTTTTATGTTTTAACATTTTGTGGTTAAAACTCTCTTTCTTTAACGTTTACTTTATTTTCCATCTAAATCCACTGGGGCGAAAAACTGGACAACTCTGTAAATCCTAAATTGCCACCTGACGAAGGCCTACATTCAGAGATGCAGGAAAGACTACAACTCCCAGAATGCAGTGCTTTCTAATCTTCCTGTTGCTCAATGATTGGGGGCGGATCTTGAGCCTCTCCTCTGTCCCAATTGGACAGCCTTCCTATTAGGGCGGAGAAAGAGAGAGAGAGACGCCATTCCCCTCCAATCCAGGCAACCGAAGGGAAGGCCGGAATCAGAAGAACCTGGCTATTGGACAGTCGCATACCGGACGTACGAGTGATCAGCCAATCGTAACGCGTCTCGGCTCCCTGCGTCCTCCACCGTAAACTTCCGTGGCGGGAAAACTTGGGAAGTTTTCGCGCCAGGGCGGAGTCACGCGGGTTTTTCAGCACGGTTTGGCGGCCGGGTGATTTCGGGGCAACGGCATGGCGGGCACCGTAGTGCTGGACGACGTGGAGCTGCGGGAGGCGCAGAGAGACTACCTGGACTTCCTGGATGACGAGGTGAGGCTCGGGCGGCCGGCCCGGTGCTGGGGTCCCCGGGGGTGGCCCGGCCCGGCAGCTCGGGTTTCCGCGGGTGACCCGGCCCGGTGCTGGGGTCCCCGCGGTTAGCCTGGGTCCAGCCCCCGAGATCCCCGCGGAGGGTCAGGGCCACTGGTGTTTCTTTTCGCTCCGCAACTTTCTGATATCTTTTCCTCTTCCTCCTCCTCTTTCCGCTCCGCAACTTCCTGATATCTTCTTTTAATTCTTTTCTTTCTCCTCCTTCAAGTTTACTTCAAAGTTTAAATTTTTTTTTCATGTCTTAAATTAGTGTACGTTAATTATGCATATGGCTTTCACAAACAATGCATTTTGACCATATTCACCTCTCATCACTCCTTTCATTTTCCTGCTCCTGCTGATCCCCTTCTACTTTAATTTTTTTTTTTTGAGTCAATGAATTTTCCCGTGGGAATTTTTAATTTTTTTTCTTTAATTTTTATGTGGTGGTGTAGAAGGTTCCCAGGGCTATGTGCTTGCGCTCTTCCCCAGAATTGCCTATTTTTCTTGAAACCTCTCTTGGTTACTCGCTAGAGTTTTCCTCAGAGCCATCTAGTTTGTCTGTAAATGCACGGGATGACCCCGCTTGCTCAAAGAGACAGGTGTAAACAAATGGTTAAGGCCGTCTTAACTCTAACTTAGATGGAAAGGAGGTGCTGCCCCGAGGGTGTACCGAGAGCTGCTGTAACTGGCTTGGTGCTCAGATTTTAGTTACTGACTTGCTTCCACCAATTTGGCCGCTTGCTTTATGTCAGATCAAAAGTATTTTGTGTGCAGGTAAAGTGGGGTTTCTGTGCAACCCCCCCAAAAGCTTTAGGATATTATTGAGCACTGAAAGTTTGTTGATCAGTGCAAAGCAATTCAAATTTGAATTTTAAGAGTACTTAATTTACATTTTTGTGTATATTTGAAATATACATCATGACTTTGAAGTTAGATTGCGGTCAGTCTTATTTTAAAATGAAATTTTCATATTAGCAAGGCTTTTCACTTATTGCTCTTAAGAGTTAATTAAGTCTTTTTAATTCCTAATTAAAATATAAGCATATAGAAGAACTGTTGCTGATCATGGTAGCATGTGATAGGTGGGGAGAAAGGGCTGTCTGCAGCCATGTTCTTCCTGGGTACCGTTTGAGACATGTGAGTACCAATATGCTGGCATCCTCATGTGTAAGTGACATAATTGGTATTCAGTGTCAAGTCAGTGTAGACTTTGAGTAGCTCCCAAGTCCCCAATACCTTCATGTTGACGTCCTCTGATGTAAAATAGCACCCCACGGTCAGTAATCGCTTTACAGATGGGATGGCCAGTGGTCACTAATGCTCTGTTGATGTAGACAGTGGGTGTATTTTCCTTATCTGTAAAGACCTAGATCTCATCCCAGGATGGGGGAAGCCTAGGGAAGACCATCCTACAGCTGAAAGACAGGAAGGAAGTATGTCACACCAGAGGATAAGAACTCAGAAATGACCACCCTACCTTCAAGTGTTGTGTCCTAAGTATCCCAGGTTGGAGACCCAGCTGCAGATCCCGTTGCTGAGCCTGTCTGTTCTCTGACTTCTGCCGCCTTCCGCTACCTTCTAACACATCCCTGAATCCTGAGCTGGCTGTCCCTTAGATTCAGGCCAGTCTTACTCTCACTGAAGACCACTCGTCTACCAGTTTTTACAGCTCCTCACTGTGAACCTATCTGCCTGCTTGTTCTTCTTGTTGCTCTTGATAGAGTCTTATTCTGTAGCCTAGCTCTGAACTGAATGGTGATCCTCCTGCCTCAGATGCCTGAGTGCTGGAATTATAGGGTACCTCCAGTGCCCCACCTGAGTTCTAAACAAAACTTTTCCTCTTTGTATCTCCTTCCTGGCAGCTTTGGAAACCCAAGCTTGCTATCAAGAACCTGCAGAAAAGGAACCCTGGGTATCCTAGATTCATAGTGACTTTATGATTCTTATAGTCTCCTAATAGGTTGTAGGTGAAACCTGAGACTAGTGAATGAGAGAAACTGGTGGTCACAGATTTCGAATTGAGCTGTTCTGAAACATTTTGAGTTGTGTAGCTATTTTTGGTATGTCATGATTGCTCTGCAGGAAGACCAGGGAATTTACCAGAACAAAGTTCGGGAGCTGATCAGCGACAACCAGTACCGGCTGATTGTCAGTGTGAATGACCTGCGCAGGAAAAATGAGAAGAGGGCTAACCGGTGAGTGACGACAGGGTTTGGAGGGGTGTACTCTGCATTTGGGTGAGAAGGGCATCATCTTGCTTAGACGGGAACAGGCTTCCCGGAGAGAGACCTGGATTGCACGGCTGTCCTCTCAGCGAGAGGACGTGGTGGGCATTTTGCTCTCAGGTGCTCCTATCTTCTAACGTTTTGCTGAGTGTCATGTTTACATCTTTGATGAATTGAAGTCAACCTCAGTTCTGGTGTAGTTTACTGAGTCTTCTCCAGAGGCAGGACGAAGTAGAAATGGGGTTTTCTTTCACTGATCTTAGTGACCTAAGAATGTTTCTTCTTGTCTTGAGGGTCGTTTTCCTGAACTCTGCCTAATGGTTCTTTGTCACAATCTTATGCAGCCTCCTGAACAATGCTTTTGAGGAGCTGGTTGCCTTCCAGCGGGCCTTGAAGGACTTCGTGGCCTCCATTGATGCAACCTATGCCAAACAGTACGAGGAGTTCTACATAGGCTTGGAGGGCAGCTTTGGCTCAAAGCACGTCTCTCCCCGCACCCTCACCTCTTGCTTCCTCAGCTGCATGGTCTGTGTGGAAGGCATTGTTACTAAATGTGAGTGGGTTGAAGGTGGTGCCAGGGTCCTGATGCAGTGGTCGGATGTAAATGTAGGAGGTCCTGAAACCCGAAGAGTTGTAGCGGGTCTGCGGAACTTGTAGTCTGAGAGAAGTGAAGCATTGGCGTTAAATCACAAAATGTGGAGGAACTTGGGGTCCATAGCAACTAGGGGGATTGGCAGTGGCCACCAGCAGTAGCAGAATGGTGAATTTCCAAAGCTGGAAGAAGAGTCCTGCTCTTCCAAACTTACGGCAACCTCGAGCTGTCCCTTAATTGACTCAGTGTTTCTTAAAATTTCATGTGAATACACTGATACCCTGTGTATGAGTGTGAAGACAAATAAATGACAAGTGTTACTGAAACAGATTAACCTAGGTGGAAGAATCCACTGTCTAAAGTCCTGGCATGAGTTTAGATCCCTCCTGTGTCTGTCTTTGTGTCTTCGGGTGACTTTGTACTTGCCTTTGCATTCCTAGGCTCTCTAGTTCGTCCCAAAGTCGTTCGCAGTGTTCACTACTGTCCTGCCACTAAAAAGACCATTGAGCGACGCTACTCTGATCTCACCACCCTGGTAGCTTTCCCGTCCAGTTCGGTTTATCCCACAAAGGTGAGGACATGAATCAGTTGGATATGAATCAGCCTTGGGGGCTTGGAATCAAGGAATGCTGTTTTAATACTAGTAGTTGTATAATATCTAGAGTCATTGTTCTAAAAGTAAATAATGTAAGGTAAGGATAATTCTGACGAAAGGTTGGGTGCAAGATAGTTTAATATAGAAATTCCACCCTTTTTTTTAATACTAAAGTTAGGGATTCGAGAGTTGGCTTAGTGGGTGAGAGTTCTTGATCTGCAAGCATGAGGACCTGGGTTCAAATCTCTAGCACCCAAGCGAAAGACTGGGCATACCTCCGTGTGCCTGCTAACCCAGCCGTCTTTGGAGAGCAGAGACAGGTGGATCCCAAAAGTTTACCTGCTGGCCAGCTAGTCTAGCTGAAATGAAGAAGATACTAATGTCATACCTATTTCCACATGCATGAGTGTGTGCATCTACACGTGTGTGCACCACACGCACAGACTAAAATTTAGAACAGTTGGACTATAGAAAGCCGAAAAGGAGAAACATTGGGTGGCAGGTATTTTAACAGAGTTATAATCATAGTTATATAATATGCTTTCTAAAAGTAAAATGGAAAGTGCTTCTGTTAGGTGATCCCATTGTATAATCTTCGCAGATACTCCAGTGGATTTGGGGAAAGACAGTAAAAGGCTTTCTTGATGGTGTTCAGTTCAGGGTGAGAAAAATGGAAGATAACTTTCTTAGTGAGACAAGAGATCATTAATATTGATTACTTGGTGTCTATATTCATTTAGTCAAAGGATACCTCTTAGGACATTGTCCTTGTCTGTGACGTAGAAAATACTTGCTCTTAGAAGATGATAATTACATGAGATTGTAGCACGGTCCCTGGCACATAGTGAGCACTCAGTGAGTCCACAGTGGCTTGTATGGTTTTAGGAAATTCACATGTAATGGGGGCACACCTTAATGTTTTTTATGGAAGCTTAATATATTAACATTATAATATTACATATTTGTAATACATGTTAATAAGCTATGTATTATATATATAGTTTTCATATGTATATGAGAACTCCTAAGTGTGTCGTTTGAGTTTTTACAAGCCGAATATACTCACATAACCAGGATCTAAAGTGGGAACCAAACTTACAAGTGTGTAGAAGCCCCTATTGAAGGCTGTGCTATCTGAGTATCTCTACATAGCCGTGGCTGTCCTGGAACTTTCTATGTAGACCAGGCTGGCCTTGAACTCTCAGAGAGCCACCCACCTCTGCCTTTGGAGTGCTGGGATTAAAGGTGTGTACCACCATGCCTTGCAATCCCAGTGTCTTAACAGTAGGGATTGCTTTTGTCCAGTGGTTCTTAACATTCCTAATACTACAACCCTTTAATACAGTCAGTTCCTCATGTTGTGCTGACCTGCAACCATAAAATTATTTTTGTTGCTACTTCATAACTGCAATTTTGCTACTGCTGTATATTGTAATGTAAAATTATAATCTCTTGAATTCAAGGCCAGAGTGAGTTCAGGACAGCCAAGGATACACAGGGGAAACCTTGTTTCGGAAAGAAAGAAAAAAACTACCAAATTATAATCACAGATTTAGCATCAGTATGGGGAGTCAGGATTTTAATAAGGTGTTGGTATAGTCATGGTTCCATCAGTGAAAACTGACCCTTCCGTTGTTGGTTTGTTACTAATTCAGGAATCAGGCTAGAAAGGCTGTAAGAGATGCATATTCTTTTAAGATTCTCGATGGTAAAGTTTCAACATTTCTGAAAGATACTTTTCCTCATTAGATGAACACTACAGTTTTGAGACAAGACTGAAATGACTTCTTCTGTGGCCTCTTTTTTAGGATGAGGAGAACAACCCCTTGGAGACAGAGTACGGCCTGTCTGTCTACAAGGACCACCAGACCATCACCATCCAGGAGATGCCGGAGAAGGCCCCCGCTGGTCAGCTTCCCCGCTCTGTGGACGTCATTCTAGACGATGATCTGGTGGATAAAGTGAAACCTGGGGACAGAATACAGGTGGTGGGGACCTACCGCTGCCTTCCAGGGAAGAAGGGCGGCTACACCTCGGGGACCTTCAGGTAAAGGTCTGCTGGGCAACGTTTGGAGCAATGGCGGTTTCTAGCCTAGCAGTGCTTTGCTCCAGGCCGCCATATACAAGAGGGCACTAAGTGGTGGGTGGTGTGGACTGCCTGCCAGAGAGGTGCCATGACTCTTGTACCTCTTCCTTCTCATATAGCACTGGGAATGTTGGTCATCCTAGGCCAAACGTGGAGTCACTGGTGGCACAAGCAGCCTCATGACCAGCCTAGCCTAGGAGTCCCACCCCACCTCCTTTCTGTACACACTTGTTTGTTGGACATTGCGTCCTCACTGGCTCCTGGCCCGAGAGCTCAGCTGAGTTCAGGAACCTCCCCTCCTCCCATTTTCTGGTGTAGTTTATAGACCAAGAACACCTAGTGCCGCTGGGGTTTCAGCAGACTTCCTCTTCCTGTGCTGCAGGACCGTCCTGATTGCCTGCAACGTGAAGCAGATGAGCAAGGATGTGCAACCTGCATTCTCCGCTGACGACATAGCCAAGATCAAGAAGTTCAGCAAAACACGCTCCAAGGTCAGTTAAGAGTGGGATGGCTTTGGTTTGAAAGTGTTGTGTCCTGTGTGTGGCCATCTTTGGGCTGCATCTGGAGGAAGTTGGGATTTTTCCTGAAATGTGTTGTTAGCATCCAGTTTCATTCCAACTGGCAAGTTTAGGGTATTTTTGCCGTGTGATTGGTAACACTTGTTCTGTCTGCTGGGCCGCTCAGGTGAACCTAATGCAAATTAGAGTGTAAGAGTTACGGTATCATCGTACCACCGAGCCTTCCCTATAACTGGTCCGGTTCTCCTGCAGAGACAGTCTCATGTAGCCCAGGGTGTCCCTGAACCCCCGATCCTGCTGCATGCGCTACCATCTGGGTTTCTACCTTTTATTTTGAAATGAAAGAGAGTTTATATTTTCTGTGGGCTTGATAAACCCCACTGGGTCTCACTAGGCTTTTTGCTCTGTTGGTTCTTCCTCCTTTAGGATGTCTTCGACCAGTTGGCCCGCTCACTGGCCCCTAGCATTCATGGGCACGATTATGTCAAGAAGGCAATCCTCTGTTTGCTCCTGGGAGGGGTGGAGCGAGAGCTGGAAAACGGCAGCCACATCCGTGGAGACATCAACATTCTCCTCATCGGTATGGTGCTGGGGGATGCCTTAGACAAGCTTTTACCTTGAGGAGTGGGTTGTAGGAACATGTGGATATAAAATTGTACCTTCTACAGCTGATCATATTTCAGCTCCATCAAAGTGCAGAAGGCTAAAAATTATCCCTGGAATTCTTGATTTATTATACCTAGCCTGTATTCTGAGAATGAGAAAAGAAGTGACAGTATCAGATTACTGTGTGACTTGTGCCAGGCAGCGTGCTACAGGAGAAGAATTTGGGGTGTGTGGGGCCTTGACTGGAGACTCACCACTGCCCTGTCTTGTAGGTGACCCATCTGTTGCCAAGTCTCAGCTGCTGCGGTATGTGCTTTGCACGGCACCCAGGGCCATTCCCACCACCGGCCGGGGCTCGTCTGGAGTGGGTCTTACGGCTGCCGTCACTACAGACCAGGAAACAGGTAAGGGCGGGCGGCTTCTTGGCAGAGGCCTAGCATGAGTGTGACCATGTTCTTCAAGCTGGCTGTAGACGCTGCTTAGGTTTGGAATATTTGAAAGGTTAATGAGGTGTGCTGTAAGACTGAATGCCCTGGCAAAATGGGTCAGTTAGTGAAGGCTTTAGGTCTCTGGCTAAAAATGTGTTCTAGAAGATGGTTTGAATGATGATGGCAAAGGAAAAAACAACAATTTAGGAGGAAGGTTAAAATGAAATTGGGGGAAAGGTTGGAAGAGCAGGAAAGGAGCTTTGGCTGGCTGTCACTGAGGGTGATGAGGAAAGCGAGTCTAGATGTGAGTCTAGGCTCCTGGGAGGGCTCAGCAAGACTGCAGGGTGGAACTGAGAAGTAACACTTAATGGTTTCCTATTAAAGCCTCTTTACTGTGTTCTCATGCACTGTGGTGATAAGTTGGAAAGAGACCCAGATCCTTCTCTGTCCTCTCCCTTAGCCCGTGGCATGTACTTTACTACCTCTTCTGTTCTAGGGGAGCGTCGCCTGGAAGCCGGTGCCATGGTCCTGGCTGACCGAGGAGTGGTTTGCATTGATGAGTTTGACAAGATGTCTGACATGGACCGCACAGCCATCCATGAGGTGATGGAGCAGGGTCGAGTGACTATTGCAAAGGCTGGCATCCACGCTCGCCTCAATGCCCGCTGCAGTGTTCTGGCAGCTGCCAATCCGGTCTATGGCAGGGTAAGTGGAATTAGGTCTGTAACCGCTAATCTGGAACTGATCTGGTTTTGCCTAATAACTGGGCTGAGAGGTTTATGGTAGGGGAATCATAAGTCAAAAACTTACCTCATCTTGTTACTGTCCTTGAAATATAGCAGTTATTCGTCACAGTTCTGTAGAACAGAGTTTGTGTGTGTGTGTGTGTGTGTGTGTGTAGGCCAGAGGTCAAGGTTCAGTGTATTCCTCTATCCTCCTCCACTTTGGAATTTTTGAGATAGGGTCCGTGAGTAGACCTGGATTTTGCTGTTTGGGCTGCTGGCTAGCCAAACAGTTGATGTTGGGAAACCATCAAGTCTGTAACTGGGCCATCCTGCTTCTCTAGTATTAGGAGACTGTGTGTGTGCAGTAAAGCACCACAACTCCTAAGATGCTCTCAGATCTGAGCCCTGGACTTGCGGGCAGTGTTGTGTTGAGTCACGGCAGCACATGCAGTGAGAATGCACGTGTGGGTTCCGAATAAGGCTTTATTGAAGTTGTGTGATGTAGCAGAAGCCAGCACTGTCAAGACTCGTCACACTCTCTATATGGTTGTTTTTTGTGACTTGCCTGATGCTGCGTTTGCAATCCTTAGTTAAGGAAGCTGTGATATATGTGTTTGTTTACTTATTTATTTATTTTGGTTTATTGGGACAGAGTCTTTGTAACCCTAGCTATCCTAGAACTTAGCTGAGTAGACCAGGCTGGCCTTGGACTCAGGAGGCAGAGGCAGACAGATCTGTGTGCATTCAAGGCTGTTGGCTACATAGTAAGTTCTAGGATGGCCAGGGCTACACAGAAACCCTGTCTGAAAACAGAACAAAAATTTAGTATGCATGTGTATGTGTGTTACGATCAATCCATGTGAGTCTATTAAATTGGTAACAGAATTTATAAAGATAGAAATTGAGGAAATACACTCATGAATACAGAATGGAGCAGACAGCTGAAGTCATCCTCTGATCTGACTGGGAGCGAATTCACCTCGCAGGCAGGAGCAGGGAGAAGGGCGCAGCGACTCTTCTCCGACTCCTTATGAGAGGTCTTGTACAACAGCTGGAAGCACCGCCTCCTTTGGGCTGTCTAGCCCAAGGTCATGGGCGGAGCAAATACCACTACATGTGTGTGCGGCTGTGCACGTGTGCGGCCTGCATATGAAGGTCAGAGGGCAGCTTGAAGGACTCATTTTTCTCTTACCATATTGATCCCCACTGATCCCTGAGCATTGAACCCTGAACCTCACACATGATAGACAAGGACTCTACCACTGAATTATACTCCAGTTCACATTTTTTGCCTTCCTGTTGTATTTTATGTGGCCTAGCCTTACATTCTCACCCCCAGGATTGATTTGACCTTGATGTCCTTCCTACTGATGTTGCCTCTACTCGATTGTCTTCTTGTGTTCTCCAGTATGATCAGTATAAGACTCCCATGGAGAACATTGGGCTTCAGGATTCGCTGCTGTCACGATTTGACCTGCTCTTCATCATGCTGGATCAGATGGATCCTGAACAGGATCGGGAAATCTCAGACCACGTCCTTAGGATGCACCAGTACAGAGCCCCGGGGGAGCAGGATGGTGATGGTGAGTACATGGAACAGCAGGAATGGCCCGCCCTTTTCTTTGGGCCAGACCCAGGGCTGTTGCCATTCTGTGTCTGGGTTAATGTTGCAGGTGCCCTCACCTCTCCCCTTACATTACTGCTCACCGGAGGTTGAGTGTCTGTCCATTTTGGGTTCTGCTGTCTCTCTTAGCAGCGTTTTGGCTTCTTCCTATGTGTGAGGTCCACGTGTCTGTTTCTTCCTGGGTTCTGGCTTTCTAAATCTTGGTCTTATCTCTGTGCTATAGAAGAGGCAAGTTCACTTGGCTTAAACTCCTTAATCTCCTGTGTCTCAACTTGTGTTTACCAGCTTTGCCCTTGGGTAGTTCAGTGGATATCCTAGCCACAGACGATCCTGACTTTGCTCCGGATGACCAACAAGATACCCGGATTTATGAGAAGCATGACAACCTTCTACATGGGAGCAAGAAGAAAAAGTGAGCATCCCTTTTCTCTCTTAACAGAACCTGAGACTTTTGTCACATTAGATTTTCTTTTCGGGGTCGACAGGTAAACCATTTGTCCTCGCCACTTGCCTTGCGTTTGTCTGGATTTGATTCAGCTGAGAGTCGGATGCTTTCCTAAAACAGAAAGTTTGACAGCTAGGCAGGGCATACCCCTGTAGTCTTAGCACTCGAGGGGCTGAGGCAGGAGGATTCCTAGGAATTTGAAACTAGCCTGGACTACAGATAACCTGTCTCAAAAGTTTTGTTTTTGGTTTTTTTTTTTTTGACAATATGCCCAAATGCTAGTGGTGTGTGATATGTCCTCTTAGGTGCCCTGTGGTTCTTCATGGTCGTTTTTGGTGACGGTTAGTAGGTAGAGTCAGTAGAGTCTTGGAGAGTGAATTTGAATAGAAGAGACTGCTAGGGGCTCAAAACATGATGTGTAAACTCTGGTACCTCTGTTTGGCCATGCTCTAGAAAGAAGCATAATTGCACTGAATTTGAGTTGATGTTTTTTCTCTGATCCAGTATTCCCACCTACAAAATGTGGCTGGTGTCAGGTATGATCTCAGCGCTCAGGAGGCAGAGGCTAGTGTATTTGTGTGAGTTCGTGTATTTGTGAGTTTGAGACCAGCCTGATCTACACATGAGTTACAGGCCAGCCAGTGATAGTGAGACCCTGTTTCCGAAAATGGGGGGCAAGTGGCTGGAGAGATGATGTAGCAGGTTAAGGGCAGTTCTGGAGGACCTGTGTTCACTTTCCAGCACCCACATGGCAGTTTATAATGGTCTGTAATTCCAGTTCTAGGGGATCCTCTTCTGGCCTCCATGGACACAGGCATGCACATTGTGTGCAAACTCCCATACACATCAAAATAAATAAAATCTCAAAGAATAAAAAATAAGACCTGTAATACTAGAGTTTCTTCCCTCGACTACAGGAGTGACAGATAACCCCTGAGGTTAGGTAGAGGATATGTCCCTGTGAGAGGTAGTGGCGATGGTGGGTTCCAGGCTTCATCTCTGCTCTATGGTCCTTGCCTTCTTTGAGAGGTTAGACCATTGCCCAAGATGGGTTAGGAAAATGACACTCATTCCCTTGGGATCCAGGGAGAAGATGGTGAGTGCAGCTTTCATGAAGAAATACATCCACGTGGCCAAAATCATTAAGCCCATCCTGACCCCAGAGTCAGCAGCCTACATTGCGGAAGAGTACTCGCGCCTGCGCAGCCAGGACAGCATGAGCTCAGACACTGCCCGGGTGAGTGCACAGGGGGCTGTGGTCCCGAAGGCCTCTGGGAACATGGGAGGTTTGGGGTTGTTTTTTTAATAATTTATTTTTATGTTATGTGCGTTGGTGTTTTTCCTTTTGTCTACATGTGTGTCTGTGAGGATGCCAGATCCCCTGGAACTGGAGTTACAGACAGTTGTGAGCTGCCATATAGGTGCTGGGAATTGAACCTAGGTCCTCTGGAAGAGCAGCCAGTGCTCTTAACCACTGAGCCATCTCTCCAAATCCCAAAATACATTTCTCTGTCTGTCTGTCTATTTATCTATCTATCTAGGTTTTTTTGACACAGGGTTCTTCTGTGTATCTCTGGCTGTCCTAGAACTTGCTCTATAGATCAAGCTGGCCTCGAATTTGGAGATCCACTTGCCTCCACCTCCCAAGTACTGAGATTAGAGGTGTGTGCTACCACCAGCACCACCCTACTACATTTCTGTTCAGAACCTGGGTGATTTTAACTTGACTGTCCTTTCTAGTCTGAAGAACTTTGTTAACACACATTTAATTATCACTTTTCTGAAGGAAATGAAAACTTAAGATCTGACAGATAGTAAGAATCTCCCCCAGTGAACTATGAGTAGGTTCCAGGGAGTGTGACTTTGTTTCTGTTCTCACATACATGAGAAAAGAACTGAGGGTTGAGACTTGAGAGGAGGAGGCAGAAAGCTAGATGGGAAGACCATATACTTACCATGTACCCAGTGTGGTACTTGGAAGAGAATGGATGTGAGGGCTCTTTTGAGTACAGATGTGAAGAGAAGGTTTTGCTAATAAAAATGTCTAGAGGGCTGTGATGTCAGTGATGTTTGGGCAGACTTGGGCCAATAACTGGAAGTTGAGTGACCTTGATTTCTAGTGTGACTTAATAGAGCTGCCCTTGAATTTATCTGCATCTTCCAGGGACAGTATAGTTCATACGGTGTTACAAGGAGAGCCCACAGTTCAAAGCACTGCTTATATGACAGACTTTGAAATCACCTAACACTCCCCTTACACTTGTTCTGTCCCTGGGTTCTGTTGGTCCTTTACTTCCCCTCTGCCTGTGATAGATCCATGCTCAGGACATCACTGCCTTGCAGTCTTAGAACAAGTTCTTACTCAGATCAAACCTGCTCTCCACATTTCTACCCATGGATTCCCTAGGATTCTGTATCACTGGTTTCCATACTAATAGCTCCCTTTCTTAGCACCATTCTGCCCTGTACTGACTGTTCCGGTGTGTCCATGTTGAGGACTTGCTCACTGGAGCAAGACTTGAGTGAAAGAGGCCATTGGAGATACAGTCCTGGTTGGTCCCTCAGTTAGGATGGTCTAGCTCTGTTAGTGCACATGGAGACTTCACTAGATTCTTAGGAGTGTACTCTCTGGACTCATGGTGTTCCACATGAGCACATTCAAGCACCCGGAGATTTGCTTAGGAAGATCGGTGTGGGTAGAAATTGGAAGTTAGAAGATCCAGAAGTAGAAAGGAGCTGCGTACGGCACTGAAAGTGTGTGTAAAGGGAGACAAGGAAGTGTGCTAGAGAGTGACTCTCTGCCTGGTCAGAGCTCTGCAGCTGGTTTGCAGCCTGGCACACATCCTTTCACTGTCCAGGCCAGTCTCCTTCCCCCAGTGAGAAGGCTGGGTAACAGCTGGGCCCAGGTGAAGTCCCTGAAACTTAAAGTCAGCACAGTGTGATTCATCAGGCCAAGGATCCTGTTCATGTAGTAGCAGCTGGAAAAGACACTGGCACCCTGTTGGGTTTGCAGCCTCCCTGGGAGCCACGTGGTAGGGATGGGTCAGGCTCCTCTTTCTGTAAGACGACACTCCTCACAGGAACCTGTCCTCGGCTCCACTTTCACACCTTATGTGGCCTTTGACACATTCAGCTTTTGGATTTCCACGTCCTTGTCTGTAAAGTACTTAGTTAAGAGGAGTGACTTAGAGAGGGAGGGAGTACTCAGCTCCCCGGTGCATTGTGGGCCTGAGTAAGGACTGGTTTTCCCCACTTCACTTTTGTGTCTCTCCCTTCTCAGCAGTTGTGGGAGGATGGCTAATTTCTTCTTTTCTCTCACCTTTCCTCTCGCCCTGAATACCCTCCCTTGGTTTCCTTGGCACTGAATTTCTAAGAATTCATTAGTTCTTGACCATTTCACGCACGTGTAATGTGTTCTGATTACTCCGCTCCTGTCTCACGTCCTTGGCAGCCTCTCCTCTGCCCTACCAGTGTCTCACAGACTCAGGACTTTGCTCTCCATTTAGTTGAACCAGGATTGTCTGTGTGACTAACCATCCATTGGCACTTGGTGGGGTCACAGTGGATAGGCACATGAAAACAACGACTCCCCGCCTCCTTGAATCTTCTGGTAACAAAGAGTTCAGCAGTGAGTAGGGCCTCCTGAGCCCCTCCCCATCTATGCCTTGCTGTCAATGACCTAGTCTTGTGTAGACTCAGTGCAGGCATCCGCAGATGCTGTGACTTTGGGATTGTAGTGTCTTGTGCCACATCCAGAAGATGGTGTTTCCCAGCTCTATGGCCTGCCTTCCTGTTCCTTTATTCTTTTTACCCTCTTCTGCTTGTTCCCCGCACCTGACGGGGATGGTATAGATGTAGTTGGGGACCGAGCACTCAGCCGCCACTTACTCTCAGCACCTTGGGCAACTGAATCTTCGCCTTCTCCACTGCTCACTGGAGAGAAACTGCTAGGACTGAGTGAGGGTGACGTTAGTTGGGTACTGGTGACTGTCTGAACTTTCCATGGTGCCCATCTACAGAGACGCAGACCTGGGGCTTTCTGAGCGTTTCTGTGCAATGAGAGGGAGACACGTTTCCTCAGAAGTCACTCCCTCACGTTTCCTTCCCTAGACGTCTCCAGTGACAGCGCGAACACTGGAGACGCTGATTCGACTGGCCACGGCCCACGCGAAGGCCCGGATGAGCAAGACTGTGGAACTGCAGGATGCAGAGGAAGCCGTGGAGCTGGTTCAGTATGCTTACTTCAAGAAGGTGAGCCAGAGGGGATGGAGGACCCCAGGAGAACGAGGCCCTCGAAATCAGCTGTGCAAAGGGCATTTGAACTCAGACTGAAGCAGCAGGCACAGGCCTGCACGGGGCTGCACCAGGTCCTCTGGGTGTATAATATAGCTTTCAGTTCGGCGTTTTCATGGGACTCCTTCCTGAGTGTGGGAGTGAGTGGGTCTCTGACTCTTGTGCCTTCTCCTGGACTCTTTCTTCTGTTGCTTTGCCTTGTCCGACTTCGACGTGATGGTTTATGTTTGTTTTATTTTGTTATGTTTTGTTGTTACCTCTTAGAGGCCTGTTCTTTTCTAATGAGAGACGGAAAGGGAGTGGATCTGATGAGAGGAGAGGTGGGGAGGAATTGGGAGGAGTAGAGGGAGGGGAAACTAATCAGGATATATTGTGTGAAAAACAGAATTTATTTTTAATAAAGGACAAGAAATGAGAAAAAAACAAAAATAAGGTGAGCCTTGTGCCCCTTGCCTGCTGCTCATCTGAAGAACTGTAGCCCTTGAAGGTCTAGAGCTGGGGTTCCACCATGCTTTTCTGGATTCTTTCTCTTCATGAAGTTGGGAGCTGTGTTGAATTTCAACTAAATACCTGATCTATAAAGAACTGATTGTCCTCCACTTAACCATAATGGTTTGGACACCTCCCCAAACATGCTTCTTTCTCAGTAAACACAGAGTACCTACTGTGTGAAAGGCCTCCCTCCCAACATTGGTTAAAGATGGCTAATAGGCTTTCCCTGCCTCTGGTCCTGGACTGTGGACCAGGGAGGATAGAGATAAGTCTTTGAAACTTGGAAATGGTTTCTACCGGTGATGCACAAGAGACTCAAGGTTCCTTACTCAGTTTTGGCACCAGTGACAAAGTCCTTTGGCTTGGTTCTAGGTTCTGGAGAAGGAGAAGAAACGTAAGAAGCCAAATGAGGATGAATCAGACATGGAAGATGAAGAGGACAAGAGTCAGGAAGACCCCGAGCAGAAGCGGAAGAAGTATGGGGGCAAAGAGAAGTGGGAGACTCTGTGGGGGGCAGGGAGAGCACTTCTTGTTGGTGGGTTCCTCAGGGCCCTGTAGGGTTTGCAGATGAAGATAGTTGGGCACAGGAGAAGGGGAGAGCCTGTGTGCTGTTCTGTATGGCTTCCTATAAGGGGTGCTGAGTAGTGGAAGTAATGCCGTCATTAGGTCTTCAGATGTTCTGGGCTGTTTTTTCCCTCCTGCCTAATCATTTGTTAGGCTGGTAACAGACACAGCACTGGGCAGCGGGACCCTCTAGAATGTCTTCCAGAAACTTAGTGGTTTCTTCAGCCGTGCCCCCTCCCCCCCATTTGGTTTTGGCTGTACATTGTTCTGGGGTGCGTGTGGTCAGAGCCCCCAGTGGAGCTCCCTGAAGCCTCTCGGTTTCTTGACTGCTATGGTTTCTTCAGGAGGAGGACGGATGCCACAGCAGATGGGGAGTCCTTTGACCCTTATGACTTCCGTGAAGCAGAGAAGGAAATGCCTCAAGGTGAGTGAGCATGTCCCTGATACCCGACCAGTTGCAGTTGGTGCTGCCTTTCCAAATCGTGAGCCCCTGGGACCAGGACCTTTGTCGCCCTTGTCACCTTGAGAGCCTTGGGAAGCCACAGTGCACACTTAAGAAGGAAGCTTGGCTCGGCGTTCACTCTATATAACCTTCATCACGCCTGGTGGAAGCATCCGGGTAGTGCCTTGAGGGTCTCCCGCCTACTCAGTCCCTCTGTCCACGGGGATTTCCCTGTGTTACCCTGCCTGGCCCTGTAAGAACCATGGGAGACAGTGCTCTCAGGCTCGGCGAGGCGGGAAGGGGTCGCTTCTCCAGGGTTGGTGGAAATGGCTTCACCGTGTTGTCTCCCCACCCCTGAAGTGCACACTCCGAAGACCGACGATTCTCAGGAGTCCAAGGAATCTCAGCAAGTGGAGCTGAGCGAGTCCAGGTGAGTGCCTCTGCTCATATTTGGGAATTGCTGCTGCTGAGGGACCCGCTCACTTCCAGAGTGCCACCAGCCACCTCTGAGGAGCTGAGAGCTGGAACTCCAAGGGCTTTACAACACCCCACACCGATTCTAATGCCAGGCTCACCCAGACAGTTGCAAGCCTGTCTGAATGCCTGTGACAGTTTTGCAGGTCTCTGCCGGTTTTCTTTGTGGGAATTTGAGTTGTTGTTACTTTTAAATCAAGAGGAAGTGGCCTAACTTACGAAGGGCAAAATTTGAGTTGTATTTTTTTTTTTTAATTTCATAAATTGTGTCTACTTGATTTGAAATGGATTTTCACTAGGGTTTCAGAAAACACTTTTTCCCCCTGAAATTTATCTTTACTGGACACCAAAGAAACTCCATAGCTAAGGTTAATTTAGAGATACAGAACACAATGCAGTCAAACATGGAAAATTATTTAGAAAAAAACACTAAGCTCATTGTGATTCCAGTCTCCAGAAGCAGTTACCGAACCCTGTGCTTTTCGAATCAACTCAGCTAGATTTCCAGGAGGGGGCCATGTATAGAGTCTTTGGTTTTTAAAACATCTGCTATACAAAGCAGACTGACCTTGAACTCAGAGATCTCCCTTCCCTTGCATCCTGAGTGCTGGGATTAAAGGCGTGTGCCCCCTCACCCAGTTTGATGTATAGATTTGTTTTGTTTTGTTTTGATTCGAGACAGGGTTTCTCTGTGTAACTGAGAAACTGGCTGTCCTGGAAATCACTTTGTAGACCAGGCTGACCTTGAACTCATAGAGAGCTGCCTGGCTCTGCCTCCCAAGTGCTGGGATTAAAGGTGTGTGCCACCACCTCCCTGATGAAATACAGATTCTTAAACAAGCTCTTGAACGGCATGAGGTGGCTCCATGTCCTCATCATTCACGGTGAAACATTCTTAGGTTTGTCACATGGCACACACGGGGTGTGGTAAGGTTCCTAGGCTCTGGTGGAGAGGTGTGGGCTTCCATAGCGACTGAGTAACCTGTCCCCAGATGCTGTGCCAACCGCTTTACTGTGCTGTGTCGAGGATTTCCGTCTTTCTGACAGCCTCCAGGCCTCACAGGCCCCTTCGTGCCTGAATTGCAGGAAGCCTTATGAGCAGTGTAGGTTAGCTTTAAAGGGGGATGCTTAGAATATGGGGAGAACACTAATGTTAATGCTCAATCTTTAATCTTGCCTTAGAGCTTCGAGTTTGTTTACTACTATTTTGTTTGTTTAAGACATGGTCTCACCGTGTGGTCTAGGCTGCTTGTGAGTTTGGGGGCTCCCCCCCCCTCAGCTTCCTTATGCTGGTGTTATATATGTGCTGCATGCAGTGTGCCTGGCTCCTCCTCTGCTCATGTTTCTCCTGTCTTGGGCAGGTTGAAGGCTTTTAAGGCGGCCCTCTTGGACGTGTTCCGAGAAGCTCACGCGCAGTCTGTGGGCATGAACCAACTCACAGAATCCATCAATCGGGATAAAGAAGAGCCCTTCTCCTCGGAGGAGATCCAGGCTTCCCTGAGCCGGATGCAGGATGACAACCAGGTCATGGTGTCTGAGGGCATTGTCTTCCTTATCTGAGCGGGGCGTATCTGAAGTCGCTTCTGCCAAGGACTGCCCTGTCTCTGCCTTTGGCTGCCTTCTCCAGTGAACTGTTTCAGTGATGGAAATGGGGACCTGGGTGATGAGACTGTCAGGACTTGGTGGAAAGCTTTGAGAATGACAGCTGCTGTGGCCAAGAGCTCTGAGGGAAGGCCTGGCCTCTGTCAAAATGCCTGGGTCACACCCCTTCCAGTCCTCAACGTTGGAAAGAAAGTTATTCTGTGGCTTGTGTTTGGGGGGCACAGCTGTTTTCTGCTTATTGCTTGTGTTTTCAGTTCCTCCCCCACCTCTACCCCAAGCACTTTAGTCTAGGAAAAGCCTGAGGTCTGTTGTGCCAGAGCAGCGCAAGCAGATCACTAAGGTGGATTGGAGAAAGCTTTCTTTGCAGTTCAATTAGACTAATGTGTAATATGTATTGTTGACCTAAATATCCAAGACATGACATTGAGTAAATATGACTATTTTATACATGTGGACTTCATACTCTGTGTTTTAAAAATAATATTTATTTGTGTGTGTATGTGAAGGTTGGAGCTGGGACACTGGAGGTCAGTGGATGTCTTGTGGGAGTTGTTTCCTGAGGATCCAACTCAGGTAGCAGGCTGCTTTACCTTCTGAGCTCTCTCTTAGGCCCAGGCCCACTTGGAAATTTTTTTTTCTTTTAACTCATTGCAAATAAAATCCCACACTGACTAGCCTGGTCTATAGATCGAGTTCCAGGACAGCCAGGGCTATAAAGAGAAACTTGTCTTGAAAAATCAATATTTCCCCCACCCTGACCCGCAAGAAAAAAAAATCCACATACTGAAATTAATCAGACCCAAAGATGATACAACTCAGTGAACTTCTGTACCTTCAGAGCAGCCATTGGAAAGGGAGACAGTGGAGTGTCAGACACATTTTATGCTTTCACTGTTCAATTTATGTTTATGCACTTATCCACCACCCAAAAAGGGAACTGGATGACAGAGAACTAGAAAGACAAGGAGCTTTATGTCCTTTATAACTCGTATCCATTAGTTCTTCCTCATGCCCTGGTGTCCAGCCTTTTTTTTCTCTTGTCTGCATGTTACACTGTACTCACGTGTACATTGGCTAGGTTCCACATACAAGGGAGAACGTGCGTTTGTTTCTTCTTTCTGAGATTGTGACGTCGCTTAATATGCTCTGTATGTGTTCCTATACATTTTGTGATTGCTTTTTCTCTTAGAGCTGAATGCTTACCATTTTTTCTAGGTCTCAGATTTTCATTGTCTGTTCATCTGTTGGTGGACAACTGAATTGATTTCAGTTCTTTGCTACTGTGAGTAAAGGAGTAATAAAACACAGGGTACAAGGGTCTCTGGTAGGGTGTCGAGTTTTCTGGGGGTATGCCCAGGATGGAAAAGTTAGGGCCATATGGAGTTTTATTTTTTAGTTTTTTCAGAATTCTCCAAACTGATCTCCCCAGTGGCTGTATTAATTTGCTGGTGCTTTTTATATGTATATTTCATTTCATTTCCTTTGCAGGACTAGCCTCTGCATTTACATCAAGTCTCCACAAGGTGGCAGCAGCCTGCTGTGATCTCTTTGGGGATTTTATTTCTGTCCTGTAGTTTTCCGTGGTAAACTATTTGTCAGCTAAAACTGCTAACAGATTGTTCACACCAGGCCCTGCTGATTTGGAAAAGCTAAATACACAGCGGTCGCTGAAAGTTCAGGGACATGGACTCTGGCTTAGTGACTCAACAAAGGTCCCTCTTGAAGGACTGATAATTTATGTCAGAAACCCTTAACATAGTTCTTGTCTGTTGCAGTTACTTGGCATTGAGACATATATATATATATAAAGAGAGAAAGAGAGAGAGATAGTGATATATATAGTGTGTTTGTACAGAAGTTGGCAGGGCCAGCACAAATTTCTCTGTGTGTATTGAGTAGCTTTCAAAGAACTTAAGTTGACTTAAATAAGAATGTCACCTGAGCTGTGTCCTGGTGACAGATGTGCCCTGAGTTGTGCCAGTTTGCAGCTGTAGGCTGATGGGGGGTACGTCGTGTTGATTGGGGATTATCTTTTTTTCCTGAAGCTACAAAACAGAAGAATCTGTAGCTGTTCATGACAGGGTTTTATTTTGGTGTGTGGGTGAGGACAAAATTATTGGTGAGTTGAGTTTCGTCTTAAAAGACCCCCCCACACACACACACAGGTAACATATACACAGATCTGAATGGAACACCACAAAGGAGGGTGTGTGTCCTGCAGGAGGGACTGTGACACTGAGTACTGGCCATGAGGCAGAAGGCAGGCGTGGGGGGGGGGCAGTTGGTGCAGGAAAAGCTGTAGGAATAAAGAGACCAGGCTGGGGGTAAAGAGCCTTCATTCAGTGAGACCACTCTGGCTGTCTTCTACTCGGCTAAATAGAAGGCAGAAAGGAGATGGGGTTTGTCTGCCAGAGTAGATGTTAAGTGTTTAAAATAAGCGGGTTCTTAGGAATTCCGATCTTTATATTGAGTTTCAAGAAACTTGGATGTGTAGTGTACCTGACTTGTGAGATGGAAGATGTGGGTAGGTATTAAGGGCACCATCTTGCCATTGTCTAGAAGCCTTGTGGGACCCATGGCAGACACCTAAAGTGCTGTGTAGGGGACCAGGAAGATGGCTCACTGGATAAAGGCTGACCATGTAAGCCTGATAACCTGAGCCTCATCACCAGCGGCTATATAAAAAGTCAGATTTTGGGACTGGAGAGATGGCTCAGAGGTTAAGAGCAGTGGCTGCGCTTCCAGAGGTCCTGAGTTCAATTCCCAGCAACCACATGTTGGCTCACAAACAATAATGAGATCTGGTGCCCTCTTCTGGCCTGCAGGCTTACTGTATACATAATAAATAAATCTTTAAAAAAAAAAAGCCAGATTACTATCTGTAATCCAGGTGCCCCCATGGTGAGATGGGAGGTGGAAACAGGACTGGAAGCTGGCAGGTTACCTAGTCTGGGGTGCATAGTATGGCAGAAGTGTGGCTCATGTGAGAGACCCTGCCTTCAAGTTAAGTTGAAAAATCAAGTCAAAAGCTTTTCTCTGGTCTATACACATGTACTGTGACGTGTATGTGCACACACACATCCACAGAGTGCTCAGCCTGTGACGAGATGCTCTTCACATAGCTATTGCAATATACTGACTTGAACTGCAGAGATGGCTCATGGTTAAGAGGGCTCACTGTTTTTGCAGAGGATGTGAGTTCAGTTCCTAGCACCCAAGTTGGACTGCTTACAACCTCGTCTGACTCCAGCACTCCAGAGACACAAAAATAAAATAGTAAAAAGTTTTAAAAAAGCATTGCTTTAAAAAGCAGAAGAACAAAAATCTGCGTTCCTCATTCCGAAAAAGCCTGCTTGCATTTAGGTCTGCTATCTAAAGTAGCTAAGCAGTTTCTGGGACTTAGAGGGTAAAGTTTTCCTATCTTGAGAGATTAGAGCGTTATCAATAGGGTACCTGGATGAATGGAATGTTGATAAGAAAGTGATGGTCAAAGTTGTTAGTTTGGGAAAGGTGCTGGCATTGAGTCTGCCACTTACCAGGCCCTGCTTGTTAATAAGTTGTAAATGGGGCTGCATACTGCTTTGTAGGTTACTTAGGAGCCAAGCAGGCCACTGTTTCTTGGTTTTTTTTTTTTTTTTTTTTTGAGAGACAGGGTTTCTCTGTGTAGCTTTGCGCCTTTCCTGGAACTCACTTGGTAGCCCAGGCTGGCCTTGAACTCACAGAGATCCGCCTGGCTCTGCCTCCCGAGTGCTGGGATTAAAGGCGTGCGCCACCACTGCCCAGCAGGCCACTGTTTCAACAAAACAAAAATCACTAGGGGCTGGGGGCATCGCTCGTAGAATGCTTACTTAGCATGTACAAGGCCTTGGGTTCAAATCGCCAGCATCCCCTTGGATTCATCCCCTTTTTCTGTTCTTTGGTAGTACCTGTTCTGCAGGCAGTGTGGGCCTGGCTCAAGCACCTAGCCCCTCACTTGTGAGAGGGCCGTTAGCTCTCCCCAATGGACTGCAGTTTTCTGAAGTGGCAGGCAGGGTTAGCAGCCCTGTGAGGTAAGTCAGGGAAACGTGGAGAAGAAAAGGGAAAGACGAAATCAGAATTGGCTGGCTCGTCCCTGCACGTTTTTTCCCTGGTGACTGTTCATTCTACATTAGCTGTCCTAATGATTCTGGACTTTGAGATCTTTTTAAAGCCTATGTTTATGGTGCCTGTTGTAGCTAGAGTTTTCCTGCCTTGCCCACAGTCAGGACAAATCTCTGTCACCCGCCAGTCCCACAGCCGCTCAGACCCAACCAAGTAAACACCTCAGCCTTCCGCTTCCCAGAATTCTCCTCTCTCCTTGTCCCACCTACTTCCTGCCTGGCCACTGGCCAATCAGTGTTTTATTTATTGACCAATCAGAGCAACTTGACATACAGACCATCCCACAGCAGCCTGTGTGTATATGCATGTGTGTATGGTCACACTTGCCCACATGTGTGTGCGTGTGGAAACCCAGAAGGCAACATCAAGTATCTTACTGTTCCCCCACACCACCACCATCATCATGTTTATTATTGTTATCACTGTAGTTATTGACCCTAGAGCTGGATATCTTCAGCTTGAGCAGCTGACCAATGGGCACCCTGGAATATGTCTGTCTCTGTCTCCTCACTGGGCTGGGGTTACACCTCACTTTTACATAGGTGCCGTGGATCTGAACTCAGGTCCTCATTGGGCAGCAAGCGTTTTACCCCCGAGCTATCTCCACAACTGTGGGGAGAGTTTGTTCCAGGAAACCTAGTAAGTCCTTGGGACAGACCAAAGGGAACCTGGGAAACCAGAGGGTTTACTGGGCTTCCTCACAGTGCAGCGGGAAGATATCCTAGCTGTGTTCTTGAAGACCACGTTCTACAACACCAGCCCCGTGATGCCAGACTTTCTGAGGTAAGGTCTACTCAGATGTGGTCAGTCCGTGAGTGGACTAAGGTAGGTAGGTGGGAGTCGCCTGTGCGCTGGCTGCCTCAGCTCTGCAGTCTTCTGGACAGTCTGTGTGGTTGCTCCCCTTTGCTACTCTCCTCTGGAACATGGTGACACCACTTCTGTTTTCTGGATGTGGAGATGGGGGTGGGACTGATTACACAGGAAATGTCACTAGCGAGCTACAGACTGCTCCAGGGAAGTAAGTCTTCATTCATGTGTTCAGGTTCCTTTCCCTGACACTGGCTTCCATCCTGAGTGAAAGGCCAGCCGCATCCTTAGAGGAAAGTGCATGGTTTCTTAACAAAAATATTTGTTGTGTGACGAGACTTTTCCTGGGGAGATATAGAACATATATATGTCTTCACAACTCAGGTTGGGAGCCCACAGTAGACCAAAGTACAGATAACCACCAAAGAACTTGTGTTTTATTGGGTACTTAAAGGACATGGGTGAGGGGTTACTTACAGGAGCAGAGATGACTTAATGACAGCTGTATCACCAAAGCCCACCCCGGCATGGATGACAGCTCACAAAAGCTGGGGACCTGGGGCACACTGCACAGACTGGAGTCAGCTCAACAGGTTTGAGAGTGTTATCTCCAACTGACTCGGTTGGTCTAAACCTTGCAGGCAGCCCAGCTGGTCTCTGCTTCTTCCAGGCCCCTAGGCTGCCCTGAAATCTTAAGAGCTTGAGTTGTCTGCTCTGGAGAAGAAGGGGCCTAGTGAATCTGGTCAGTTTCAGGGACTTCCTGAAGCCATTTTGAGTTGTTTACCTTCCCGTTTAAGGAGCTTCCTTGCGGGAGGGAATGCTTCAATCTTGAGGAAACTGCTACACAGCAGTATTTTAATACCTGGTTACATACAGTCATTCTTATTTTATTTTTTTGGTTTTTCGAGACAGGCTTTCTCTGTGTAGCTTTGGAGCCTGTCCTGGAACTCATTCTGTAGCCCAGGCTGGCCTTAAACTCACAGAGATCTGTCTGCATCTGCCTCCCAAGTGCTGGGATTAAAGGCGTGTGCCCACCACCCGGCCCATACATACAATCATTCATTCTAAGGCTGTTAGTGATACCAAAATCTGAGGAGGCCCAAGTCCCTTAATGTAAAATGGTGTCTTTTTTGCAGATTCTCTACATATATCCTGTTGCACACTTTAAGTCATCTCTAAATTATACCCAATTCCATAAAAATGCTATAAATAGTTGTTATAGTGTATTGTTTAGGAAGTCAACGATAAGTCCAGAAAGTACCCATTTGGAGAGTATTTTCAATTGATTGGCTGTAGACAACCAATAGACATGTAACCAACCCCATGCCTTCCAAACAGCAGTGGTCTCTATGCCTCCATATTCAGTGAGTAGTATCCAGGACATTTTCAATGATCTCAAGAGGTTTTACTTAATTCCTAGGAAGATCTTATCACAAGACTAATTTTAATTCCATTTTAACTTGCTGAAATATAAACCTAGTTTACGCCTCACTGAAGAGTCTTGGATTCTAGCTCATTCATTATTAAGCAGCATGAAATCCTAGCTTATTCTCTTCAGTCTCCTCAGGGGAGGGAATTAAGATTCTAAATTCTTTTCTTGAACATTTTTACTATTAAGTCCTGAGTATTCTCCCACAGCCTGTAGGAGGATATTAGCTTCTGCTGAGATTTGCCATCCTGGTAATAGCTATCCCAGCAGGTATATTTTGGAGTAAGCAAGCCAAGCCTTCCTGCCTTAAGTGCCACCATTTAATCTTGCAGTAGAAAGGTCAACCTATGCCTCTTGCACGTGTGTCTCTGGAATCAAAGCCATAATCAACTCGATAAAGGACCCCCAAGCAAAAACAAGGTTTGAATTGCTGTGTATGGTTTTAGGTTTTAAAAAATATTATTTAGAAAAGTAAGCAACAATACTGACAAAGCACCCTAATGCACCTACTATATAAAAATATATACACACACACACACACACACATATATATATATATATATATATACATATATATGTATATATATAATTTATTTTTGGTGAACTTTAGAACCCGTTTAGAGACTGGCAAGATGGGCCATTAGACTAAGAGTATTGACTCCATAGACTCATTTTCTGACCCCTATGTGCATACTGTAGCATTGCTCTATGGAGTTAGTTCTCTCCATCCACCTTGGGCTCCAGGGACAGAGCCCAGGTCATCAGACTTGGCAGCAAGGGCCTTCTCTAGATAGTTTGCTCTGGGTTCATAGATGGTCAGTGGTGGAATTGATTACTTAATTACTTAATTAGTCTTGATTACTAATTACAGCTCTTTACCTGCCATACTGTGATGTTCTCTTCAAAGGGTTTGGAGGACTCTGTGAGCTAGAGGGTTCATAGCTTTATCTATGAATAAATATTGTAGACAAGATCGTAGAGTTCTAGTGTGATGGGGTGACTGGGTACCAATGTTTGGAGATGAAACGACCTTCTATAGCTAGGTGATGCTCTTTGAGCAATCTCAAGAACTTTCCCCAAGGGCAGCAAGGCCTGTGTGGCAGTGATTGGCATGTGCTATTTCATATGAAGCTGATAGCTGTGGTGGGCACTAGAGTTACCAGGAACCTTGCTTTTGGGGGCCCACTAAAATTTCTTAATTATGAGAAACTCAAATATTTTCTTTTTTATTTCTAACCTAGAATCTTTTCATTAGTGGAACACTAGAAAACACCCATAATTATCAAGCCAAATATATGGTTGATATGCTGTCCTAGATATTTACACTGCCTGCATCGCTGGATGTTGTCAGTTTTTCATGACTGTCAAGAAGGCTGTGAAGAGCAGCCTTGCTGTAAGTTTTGGTGCACACACTTATTTCTTAGGACAATCCCCTAGAAGTACAATTATTTTACACAAAATATGAACGCTTTACTGCATTTATAGTATCTATTTCTACATATATGTGTTAGGGATATGTTTTGTCTTGTACCCTTGCTGACACTAAATATCCCCACCTTCATCTTTTTCAAATGTTCATTTTGGGCATGGTTGAAACTTGACGTATATTTGTAATGTCCTATATTTCTCACTCTATACTTTCAGTAGTAACTGAAATTCAGATTTGTGGAAGTGGTTTGAGACTGTTTCCTACCTTAAACACACAGGACATATAGAAAGGACAAGCTTCTCCCACTGTGTATTTCTGAGGACTACATGTGACACGCAGCAGAGTAGAAGCACTTCCTGAAGTGACCTGGCCTGATCCAGCGTTTACCTTGTTAATTCAAAGGCAAAATGTCCAGAAAATAATGTGCAACTAAATAGGGCACCTAATAAAGCATGACGTAGACCCAATCAAAAAGCAGGCAGTGAATTCACCACCCATTATCTTCAGAGAGCAGGCAGAGTTGATCAGATGTCTCCGACCTCAGTCCTAGACATATGAGTAGTCATCTAAGCACCATACCATATCATACCATAATACCATACCATACCATACCATACCATACCATACCATGAATATATCATTTTGTCAAAGAGCTGATAGTGCTGGCACAGAGAAAAGGGGTCCGGAAGAGTTTTAGAGAGAGAGAGATCCCTTTGTCTGTAGTTAAGTATTAACAAACCTGTCATCCTAACACTTGGGTGGTAGAGGCAGATGGATCAGGAGTTCAGTGATAGCATTGTCTACACATGTAGTCTGGCTAGTGCCTCCGAGATCCTGTCCCCCAAACTAAACAACCCACTCCCTACATACAGAAGGGTGGAGGAAAAGGAGTCACAGAGAGATGGGAGGAAGGGGAGACAGAGAAACAGATCAGAGGGAGTCAAGAGGCTAGGGACCTTGGGCAGTGTGTGTGGCCACTGGCAGTAGGACCGGGATTTATCCCTAGTGCATGAACTGGCTTTTTGGAGCCCATTTCCTGTGGAGGGATACTTTGGGAGGAGGGGAGGAAGAGGGAACTGTGGTTGGTGTGTAAAATAGAAAAAAAGAAAAAAAAAAAAAAAGAGGCTAGGGACCGCAATTCTTCAAGGGTGGTTAGCTGTAAGAAAGCTGTGCAGTCTCCACGAGCGTCCGTGAGAGCTGGAGCACCATATTTCTAGAGTTCTGGGCAGCTCCTGATGTCTCTAGTGAGCAGGCAGTATGGGCTCATCTAACTCAGATGCCAGGTCTAGGGGTGCTCTGGATGGTGCCCAGGTACCACAGGATAACAGACAGTGGAAACATCCTTGGGTCATTTGGTTAAAATAAACCCTTCATAAGTGACACCAGCGTATTTATTTAGTTTTTCTTTCTCATCCCCCCCACCTCCCGTGTCACATGTCACAGGGCCCCAGCTCTCTGTGTCCTGAGCCTGGGAGGCAGAAAGGGGAAGGCATGCCCTGTTTCCTCTCCAGATGTCTCCTCCCACCCTTTCTCCTTCATCCACCTTTCAAGTTCTTGTCTCCGCAAAGATGAAGTGCTTCACAGGAAACCCTTGCATCCTGTCTTTTGTAGCCTTTCTACCCAAATTAGGAGAGCCCAGGACTACTGGCCTGAGTCATGGCTGTGCAGGGTGAAAGTGATACATGCCCCAAATGTGGTCGTTTGAAACCTCCCCCTCTTCCATTCCCATTTTCCATGTATTTTCATGGAGGCAGAGTTACAGCATGTAGAATTCCTAGCATTTGGAGTTGATGTTAGTGTTTTCCACACAGAGATGGGAGGAATGAGCTGAAGAAGAGAGCAGGGATAGCATTCCCTACATGCAGGTACATGCCTGTGTCCTCCTCATACACGCTCCCACTTACTTCCCTGACTGCACCTGGGAGTGTTATTAATCATAATATTCCTTAACATTTTGCCACATTTATTTATTTACATATTTAGAGTGTGTGTCCTGTGCCACGGCGCTGATGTAGAGGTCAGAGGGGTCTATTCTTTCCTTCCACTGTGTGGGACCCAGGGATTGAACTCAGTTCATCAGGCTTGGCAGCAAGCGTCTGACCCACAAAGCCATCTTGTTGGCCCCAATTAGTTTTCTGTTTGAGGGTTCCATAGGATCCTAAAGTACAAGCAGCTGGGGAGGAGGTTCAGTCCAACAGCTTCCCAATTCACGACTCCCCCTGAGCATCACTATCAAATGCTATCAAGACTCATGACTCCCTCAGAGTGTCATTACCCAATGCTCATCAAGACTCATGACTCCCTCAGAGTGTCACTACCAAATGCTATCAAGACTCATGACTCCCTCAGAGCATCACTACCAAATGCTCATCAAGGCTTGTGAAGAGCCAGTTGTGGAACTGTGCGTTTTAAATCCCAGCACTATGAGTGTCAAGCCAGCTTGGTCTTGGGCTACACAGTGAGATTCAGGACAGTCAGGATTACATAGTGAGACACTTATGTGTGTGTGTGTGTGTGTGTGTGTATGTGTGTGTGAGAGAGAGAGAGAGAGAGAGAGAGAGAGAGAGAGAGAGAGAGAGAGAGAGAGAGACTTGGATAGAAACCAATCTTCATCTTAAAAACATTTACAAGTATTTGAAAATAATATTCTGTGTCTTCAAGCTTTCTCTTCTTCAAAATGCCCCATTTTAAGAATTTAAACTAGACGAAGGAGACATAAAATAGCGTTGACATAAAGTGGAGTCAAGTATTTACTGAGCACCAGCCCTAGGCAGGACGATGGCCAGGACTGTAGGCATGGTGGAAGTCTAAAAGGCGGGATTCAAAGCGAGCCCCTTCACAGCATTTAAGATTCAGAGAACGAATTATGAATGCACACTTGAGACCCTCAGAAGTCCAAAGCCCATACAAATAGCCGTTCAAGTGTCCAATATGAAAGTCACCTCTAGTTGTTTTTAGTTAATTGTTGAGTGGACTGGCATGAGAGGAAATAGATACTTTGAGGGTTTTCAGGAGGAGGAGGAGCTGGACGTGGGAGACTGTGAGTTAGGGTGGAACTCGGAGAAGCAACGTGATCAATCACTACAGGAAAGAAGACCAGATTGGAGAGCAGGAGCTTACGGAAACACAAAACTCAATAAAATTGAGTTTGCTTGTGTGAAAGTTTTGAGAATTTGATACGTACATGCGATTTTGAGCCAATACATGAGAAATTAGTGATTGAGAGGTAAGAATGGGGCGGAAGATCAATTTTTCTGAACCCTGATTTACCATCCAGAAACTTTGTTTCTTGTCAATGATGAATTGGGGGGAAAGTACAGGGACGAAAATCGCTGATTCCTGGTTCCTTCATAACCCTGGTAGAAATGAGCTGAGGAGCGATTTGGTGGGAGGAAGGCAGGAACATTTCGAGGGTGTTTGACCTTGAACCGGCAGACGGTGTGCTGGGCTTTCCCCTGGCGCTGTGCTTGGGCAGTGTGCTGACTAATTCCATCCAGCTCAGAGCAGGAAGTCTGCCTGCAGCTGGGCAAGTGAAAGTCTGCATGGAACCTGCAGAGCGCGGCTGCAGACTAGCTTCCAGGAGAGACCACAGTCCTGGGACTCAGAAACAGCCTCGCTTTCCTATTACAGCGGTCCCACACTTGCCAAAGAAACCGCCCAGAGTATAGAAGAGGTGGCCTTCTTAGCTATAAAGATGTACAGGAAGTTTAAGATTGCTCTTTTGGGGGTGAATGGGGAGCAGGAGGAGGGATGAGAAGGGGATCTGTGGTTGGTATGTAAAATGAATTAAAAAATTTTTCAAAGAAAAAAAAAGATTGCTCTTTTCGTATCCAACAGACTGCCAAGGGCATTTGATTGTCCGTTTCCCGGTTCCAGAACCTACTGCACTGTTTCATGTGTTTGTTTTACTATGTAGTCCAGGATAGCATAATCATGGTCCTCTGGCCTCAGTTTACAAGTGCTGGGTTTACCGGTGTTGGAAACCACAACACATCCGGACGTAATTTTATGGGACATGCAGCAGTTTCTCTAATGGACTTTAGTTTGGGGAACCTCAGACTTCCTATGTGATGTGGATACTTGAGGTAGCTGCTGGACGTGGTGGCACAAACCTCTAATCCCAACACTCATGAGGCAGAGGCAGGCGGATGTCTGTGAGTTCAAGGTCTACATAGCGAGTTCAGGACTACTTAGAGAGACCCTATCTCAAAAAACCTAAATAAATAAATAAATAGGTAAATAGAAAAGAAAAAGAGAAAGAAAATGGAGTCTTCACTTTCAAACAAGCTCACTGGGGCTAATAAGTTAGATGGTTCTGAGACCTGATGTTGGGTAGCAAGATCCTTCTAGACGGCAGTCTTGAGGTAGCAGTGTGAGTTTCTCATATCAAATCTTGGTGCTTGCTGATGCCCCCTGAGGAGATCTTGTTTTCTGCCTGTCGCTTTGCTCTGTGTGGACATCATAAGACTGTTTTGTGTTTTGACATGTTACCCCCAAACCAATGAAAGCACAACGTAGGCTTGGAAACTTGTGCCTGGAAAGCTCCCTTGTCAGCTCAGCCACTAGGAGAGTGTTAATGGGCATCTCAATTCCCTTCCAGGACTAACTCAAATTCCTCTTATTTTCATGCACAATGACTTCATGCTGTGCCATCTATCCTGGAAGAGGCTCTGTCTTTAAAGCCCCTAAAGGACCCCAGGTAAATTCTCTCTAAGGCAGCAATACTGTCTGATCTGCTCCCCTGGGTTTAGATGTCTGTATTCTTTCAGTATAACACCCCGCTGGTCCTCCTTACCACATCCCAATTTTATCAGCCTTTCCATTAGAGCCAAGCTTGATTTAACCAGTGCAGTCAATGATGGAGCACCATTGTTTATTTTTCAATGCTGAGCATGGTGGCACACAGCCTTTTAAATGACGTACTCACTTTATTTTATATGCATGTGTGTTTTACCTGCATATATATGGGCATGTGCACAACATGTGTGCCTCATGCCAGAAAAAGGTATATCCCTTAGAATGGAAGCTATGGATGGTCATGAGTCATCATGTGGTGCTGGGACTTGAACCTGCGTCCTCTGTAGAAGCAGCCAGCTCTCTTAAGCACAGAGCCATCTCTCCAGCGCTTTCGTGCTTTTTTAGCCAGTGCCTTTTTATTTTTCTTCTTCTTCCCCTGTCCAGAGTGGATGCTTATTGACAAGGAAACAGAAGTGTGATGCAGATGTCTCCACAGACCCTTAGAATCAGTTCAGATTTGAGACAGCCCTCGGTCACACTGGACCTTTCTCTAGTGACATATAACCTTTTCCACCCAGGGTTCTCACTGCGTTCTGGTGAAACCCTGTTCCTGCTTTTCTTTCTTATTTTTCTTCCAGAGCTTTTGCCTCCTCCCTTCCATCAATTCCTTTCTTCCTCCCTCCCTCCCTCGGTCCTCCCCTCACTTTCTACCCCCCCCCCCACTTCCTTTTTTTTTTCTTCTCCGCCACCCTCTTTCTAACTCCGGACTTGGTCTCTAGCTCCCTATGCAGCCCAGGGTGACATAAAACTAAATCTTTGTGTCTCTACTTCCTCAGCACTGGGGCTGTAGGCATGAACCACCTCACCCCATTTATGGCCATGCAAGGGATAGCCCAGGGCTCTGTGCATGCCAGGCTACCACTGTTCCAACTGAACCACATCGCCAGCCCACCAACCCTTTCTCAGAGAGGAGAGGAAGACTAAGGAAAAAAGGCTCGAAGAGAAAACCATCGCCATAAAGGCAGAAGGGAAAGCAGGCTTCTGTAGTTTAATTCTGTTTCCTCACACTCAAGTAGTTCCTAGTCTCATAAATATCGGCCCATGGAGACCCACGCACAGCTTCTCCATTTGACAAATAGTCATTGCGTTTAAAAAGCAGGGTCTGCTGGGCACGGTGGTGCACACAGAAGCAGGCAGATCTCCGAGTTTGAGGCCAACCTGGTCTATGTAGTGATGATCTGAGTTCAACTTGACAGAGAAACCTTGTTTCAACAAACAACCAAATGAGAGAAAGATGGAGACAGAGAGAGAGAGAGAGATATAGACAGAGACAGAGAGAGATACAGAGATAGAGACAGAGACACAGAGAGAGACAGAAAGGTTAGTTAGCCACTATGGATTGTGACCTTGTGTCGCTTCTAAAAAAAACACATGGTGGGGCTCATTATTTATTTCGAACAGATACAAAACAATGAACAGATTCAAAGCACCCTGAACCTGGGGCTATTCTACCGCATCAAACTGGGAAAAAGGATCATGTTGACTTGGTGACGAGTACTGCTGCCCGGCAGGGTATGCTGTCACATTACCACATTTTTAATCTTCAGTAGGAGACCCAGAGCTAAGGTGACTCCAGGAAATGAAGCCTGGATTCTTTGTGCTAGGGACTAAACAGACAAGCTGTATATTTAATTAGCTCAAACAACCTAAAGGAAAGAAGAGTCTTTTGCTTGAGGGAGCAACAAGCTGTAAGAAGAATGGAGTCAGAGAATAAAATCCAGGATGTTTTGATGTTATTCTAGCCTGGTGTTCTCATACTCCGTGCCTGACTTCAACATAAATATATGATATCCAGGAAAATAAATCACTTGGGGATAAACGCAGGGTTAAAGTAAACCATGTACTAAAAACTTCTGTTTGTGAATAAGATAGTTAAAAAAAAACAACCCACCTCAGTTTAAAGTTTGAATTTAATTCTAATTTATAATACTCTTTTAAAATGTGGTATATGATAAAATACTGAACTGTCTTGTTTTATGAGAAATCAGAGTTCATATAAAAAGCAAAACTAAACAGAAAAGACTGTGAAATCCTTTAATGTGTCCACCAGTCTGCTTGGATTAGGATATGTAACAAATAAATAATGCCCTAATCCCAGTGGTTTGCAAGACCAGAGATGCCTTACTGCCGTGCCCAATGTGGGTCAGTCGGGAGACAGCTCATTGAACTAGCTCAGAGATGCAGACTGATGGGGAGTCCACCCTCTTACCACATTATCATTTCCCCACACAGTTCCATAATCCCTGAGGCAGAAGAAGAAAGTCATGGTGAATGACACATGGGTTTTACACTCTTCTGCCTGGAAGTGACTCACACACATTTCATGGGCCAGAGCAAGACAAAGAGTAAGGAGGCAAGAAGAAAAAAAAAAAAAAAAAAAAAAAAGCTGCACTCTGTTCCTGGAAGCAGAGAAGAGCTTTCTGATGAATGTATTTGCTCCTTCCAGTGTCTACCTCTTTTTCCATCAAATATTTTGTTCTCAGTTCTCACAATGCTTTTTCTTCTTCCCTAAGGAAAAGCACCCTACGGTACCGACCAACCAATCCGAGTGTCCAGTGCCAATCTAGGGTTTATTACATAATGTCTGAGCATCTGGCTGATACTATAGCTCATTACCTGAACAGATAGACTAGAAGCAGGAAAACAACAACTGTTTCTATTTAGAAAGAAAAAGAATCGCAGCCGAGCAGGTATTTGTTTGGGTTTGTGGCTTTGACATTTTGCTTGGCTTGGTCACAGGCACCTCTTATACAAATTATCGCACGATTGGAACTTGGTTCGGGATTTGGAAGAAGCACACTTTAGTTTTACTCTGTGATTTCTGGTTGTACTTGAAAATTAATTTTTTTCCTCCTAATCATCTCTTTGATGTATATAAAATAGTGTTGGCAAAAAATCTTTGCTAGGACTTTGCTACCTGCCCCTTGATGATAAAGGTACAAGGATCAGTTCCTGGGTGATTTTAAGCATTCTCTTAAAAGCTGAATAAATTTCTTATTTAAGTCAGAATTTTCTCTCGAAGCACAATGTTCAGAACACCCATGTTTCTTTCTGCATTCCTGGAACTCTCTCTTCCTCTCTTGATTTAGTAGAAGGTTGCTAGAGTTATATTCATACATGTTTCATTCTGAATTCCTGCACCTGATTATTTCACGCTTCATTCTGCTTTTCATCCGTGGGAAATTTGTTTGGCTGAAAGATGTGTCTGAAGCTTTTTTGTGATTGTCTTTTATTTTTGGTGGGTAGAAATAGATGTTTCTTTCTTTCTAGTCTTGTGGGACTCTGGACTTCTGGCCTCAATTCTCCATTTCATTTGCAAACCTTCAGTTCTGTTCTGAACTCAATTTCTTCATGTAATTTTTGTCAATTCAGAAAATCTCACGTATATGGAAAGGTTCTAATCTCTTTCTCTAAGGATACAAATTAATTAGGTACAATATCTGCCTTTCTGGTTATTACAGTTTTTTGTCAAATGGATTGTGCTACATAACATAGATCATCATTTATCTGACAGGTAATTTAACTGCCCGAAGTACGGTTAGATTGTTTAAGCTTTTGCTATGTTAGCACCTCACTTTCAGACATTAATTTTGTGTTTTCAGATATACTCCTGTGCTGTGGCAGTCTCTCTCTCTCTCTCTCTCTCTCTCTCTCTCTCTCTCTCTCTCTCTCTCTCTCTGTAGTATAGTGTATGTGCACTTGTGTGCTTGGGACACACACACACACACACACACACACACACAGAGGTCAGAGATTGGCTTTTGTTCTCTATCATTCTCTATCTTATTATTATTTTGAGATGAATCTCTCCCTGAGCCTGCAGCTTGTGTTCTGGCCAGGCTGGCTGGCCAGCAAAGCTCTCAGAACCAATCTGACTTTGTCCCTCAGTTCTAGGGTTCCAAGCCTGCCCAGCTTTATGTGAGTGCTGAGGATCTGAACGTAGGTCATCTTGCTTTCACAGCAAGTTTTCTTACCCACCAAGCCATCTTCCTATAGAGGACTAGACTCACCTTTATAGAATGAGAATAACATCTCTGGAAGTTGGATTTGTAAAATTAAATGTTTATATTCATGCCACCAAGATCACTATCAATTTCATGCTGTTATTTTATTTGTTAATATATGTGTGATGATTTTCACTATGTAACCAGATTTTGAACTTCTTAATACAAATTTATAATAGTACAGACTATTACCTGGAACAGTATCCCACGGAAAACATGGAGTATGGCTCCAAGCACACAGTAGGGCATATTGGCTAAAACACTGGCTAATCTGGATGTTTTGCCAGCTGCACTATTTTATCATAGGTGAGGCTATGTGTAAGCCCATTACAAGAAATCCATGGAGTCTGCTTAAAGGGTAAAGGAATTTATTAGGAAGGAAGATTCACTATAGAATAGGAGATTTTCGTAGGGTCCTGGAAGGCCGAGGTACAATGCCACACTGTTCCTCTGCCTGAGTCCGACCGAGCATCCAAGCCCACAAGGGAGAGAAGAGAGGAACCTACTTGTGTCTGAGGTCTTAAAGGTAGCCCCCAGACCACGCCCCAGGGGCAGGTACTTCAAGGTCATTGGTAGATAGGATAGTTACCTGCTACATCTCTAGGGGCAGTACTTCAAGGTCATAGATAGAACAGATATCCACTACATAAGCCACTCCTGGGATTACAGTTGTCTGCTGTTTGCTTTCTGTGTGCCTTGAAGCTGAGTGTGGCCTGGGTGCTGGACAACCGCTCTAGGGTATTTCCGAAAGTCTCAGGGCTGATGCTGATACAAGGTCAGAGAGGTGCACGCACCCGAGTTGGCTGTCTGCTTATCATACATTCATTACTGTATCCATAGTGTCAACACACCTGGTTTACATGGGAAGAAATGCTGAGGAAATGCGGGCTAGATGATTGATCTGGACCCCTTGGTTCTGGGCAGTTACCAGTTTGGCATCCCTATAAGTGGTTTTCCCTCTGCAGCAGACGGCGTTTTGACGGCGGCTGTGAAAGTCAGTGCTGCTTCCTTCGCATGGAAGGTGCTCTTTTATTCTTCCCAGCCGCAATCCAGCAAACCCTCCCGCACTGAGTCTGGTGTTTTGAGACTCCTTTCAGGGTGGTTCTGGTACTCTTCTATGCACTGAAGCACAGCCATGAGGAAAGAGTCTACTGAGGAAAGTGGGGATGCTCACAAGCCTTCTGTGGCTGTAGCAACACATCTGACCATTAATCTAAAGGCTACTGAAGAAAGTGGGGATGCTCATAAGCCTTCTGTTACTATGGCAGCACACCTAACCATCAACCTAAAGGCTACTGAGGAAAACGGGGATGCTAAGCAGCCGTCTGTTTCTATGGCAACGCCCCTAACCATCAACTCAAAGGCATAGAGACTTATTTTGGCTCATGGTTTCAGAGGTCTTAGTGTGTATGGTCATGTGACATCATACTTCTTGATCAGGATGAGACAAGAACTTTGTGTGGTTTTCTTGAGTGTGAGGTAGGGGAAAGCTGTTCGCTTCATGCTGTCTCCAAAGGAAAAGGTGAATGAAGAGAGGGATGGAAGGAGAGGAGGAAGGACCTGGAACAAATACATTCCTTCAATCTATTTTTCCAATGACCCACTTCCTCTTATTAGTTCCCATCTATCAGAATTTCTGCCATTTTTCTAATAGCCCATTAAGTTATAAATTTAATACATCCATAACAATGGCATAATAAAGCCAGGCAGTGGTGGCAAACATCTTTAATTCCAGCACTCAAGAGGCAAAGGCAGGCAGATTGCTGAGTTTGAGGCCAGCCTGATCTATCAAGAGAGTTTCAGGGCAGCCAGGGCTGCACGGAGAAATGCTGTCTTGAAAAAACAAAAAAAAGAAACCCCAAACAAACAACAAACAAAAGAATGTCATAATGAAATCTATTATTTTATATGCTAGCCAAAAAATTTATCTGTGCATGCGCGTGTGTGTAAAATATCTAATGATCAGAGTTCTAAATAATTGGCATTAAAGCTAATAAGTAAAACTAAAAAAAAAAAACTATAAAACTATGAAAGGTTTATTCTATTGATAAAAAGTTGTCAAATGAAAAGTTGTCAGGTCTACTTCTGAAGCTCCTGCTTCTGAACCCTGCTATAGTGGACAGACAGCAAGCCACCAATGTTCAGTCCTTTAGCAGACAGTGCAGATCCAGAAGTAGCCTTGCTCATAGATGCTTTGGTATCATGAGGAATACAAGCAAAGCTGAAATCTAAAATCTAGACTTCATGAAGGCAGCTTCACTGTGTTCATGAGCTGTCCTATGTGATGAGGCCTTAAAATTATCTGTGAGATAAGCATGGGGATTTCAGTCTGGTTAAAGCACTTGTATTGAATCCATGTTTGCCCAAAAATTTTACTGTGTAGGCCGGGCGGTGGTGGCACATGCCCTTACTCCCAGCACTCAGGAGGCCGAGGCAGAGGCAGATGGATCTCTGTGAGTTGGAGGCCAACCTGGTCTATAGAGGAAGTCCCAGGACAGGCTCCAAAGCTACACAGAGAAATCCTGTCTTGAAAAACCAGTATATATACTGTGTAATATAGATTGCATATTTGAGGATGTTTCTTTTGGGATGGGCTGAAGATACCACATATTTATTAAGAGCCTAGAGAACCATCCTGAACAGAAGAAGCAGGCAAAAGATGATAGAATTTGAGCTTACCAAGCGTGAGGAGAGAGCAATGCCCGAGAGGATGGTTGGAGAGTCTTTAGGTAGGAGTTGAACTTCTGACAGCTGCAGAGAAGGACCAGAAGCTTCCACAGACAGAAGCTTCCATCGTGTGGTGCTAAGGCGTGCCACGGCAGAACTGTGGTCAGTTTTGGATGCTCTTCAGTTAAAGAAAATGGAGATTTAGTCAAATACGCCGACAACAGAGGATGGCAGCTCCAAGCTCTAGACTACACTCTGAAAGGAAAGTGTGCACATTCACCTGATCTTTAAAAAACTTTGGTTATAGAATTTTATACATGAATATATAGCATTGATCAAATCCACCCCCACTCCCGACATTTGAGGAAGCTTCATTTTGTAGGAGATGGTAATGGACACAGAGACTCAAAGCTGGTCCAAGTGTAGATGATTTTACCTCCTCGTAATAGAATTTTTTAAATTTACTTATTTTTATCTCATTGGTATTTTGTCTGCATGCATGTCTGTGTGAGGGTGTCAGATCCCTTGGAAGTAGAATTACAGATTGTTGTGAACTGTCGTGTGGGTGCTGGGAATTGAACTGGGATCCTCTGGAAGAACAACCGGTACTCTTAACGTCTGAGCTAACAGACCTAGTAATAGAAGTTTTTAAGAAGTAAGCTTCTGGTGTATTTGAGGGAGGGGGGAATGATTGTGTTCCCCTAGCATCAATGTGTGTGCCTGACAAATGTTTTAGGGACAGGATCGGGACAGAGACAACTGAATTTTTTTGAAAGTCCACAAACTGTGCACCAGAGCATTTAAAGTCTTCTATTTACTAGTTCACTTTGGCCAACAAAAATCATCCTCAATCAGCGTTTAGCCAAGACAACAGCCATATATATTGTGTGAATGATTATTTGGCAAGCACAGTAAGGGTTTGGTCAGAGCGTTAGAAGAATTAGTTTAGGGAAACCACAAAAAACTACCTGTGGATGTAATTTCTGAATCTCTCAGACACCAGTCATTTCTTTCGCTTCATTTTCCCATCCATGGTGTTTAAAGCCAAGGCTTGGTAAGGATGACTTACCCCCAAGTCAACCAGGGATTCTACCGCGTGACCTGAAAGTGGAACGCACAGTGCGTGACAAGAGTGTCCACAGGTTGTGGAAGAATTAGAGTCTGTGACAGTAATCTGTGACTTGGTTCCTCTCTGTAGTGAAGATAATGGGAGAGGAGGCGGGGAGCAGGAGGAAAGGAAGGTTGGGTCCATTTTCCGTCATCTCCTTTAGGGTCCCCCCTTTGATTCCCCTTCAGGAAGTGAAGTAGAAAAAAAAAACCTGCATTCGTCAGTCACTCTGGGTCAACCACAACTTACAGACAGTAAGGAGGTCAGTGGAAACAGGGACAGTGATTGCTATAAAAGTGACAGGTACTGTCATTGACATACCCAGGAAGACATACTCAGAAGAAAGAGTTTCCTGAACAAAGAAGCAGCCAGCTGGAAACAAGCATGAAGGGTCCGTGTGAGACAGCCATGGTAAGTGGTGCTGATGTCTAGGGTAAGGGTAAATGCGTCTAAGCGGTAAAGAAGGGAGATTTCCAAGGCTTCAGACCTTCTAGGAGTCTTTTGTGGATTAGTTCTTTAAAAAATGAAGTTAAGTTTAATTTCTGATTTGTCTGGTGGAGAAAAAGAAAAAAACCAATGAACCAAAAGCAGCAAAGTTACAGGGAGTGGAAAGCATAGATCTTACCTGACAGATTTTGCTCAGGTGAGTTAGTGTGTGTATCTGGTATCACAAGGGACCATGATGGTCTCTCTTAGCTACTCATTATAGACTCAGGTTGGCCAGAAAATACTTGATGGTGAGAGCCAAGCCAAGCTTTTATATATACATACATACATACATGTATGTATATATATATATATATATATATATATATATATATATATAGTGTGTATATATGTGTGTGTGTATAAATTCCAAGGAAGGAGTAGCTATGTAATATCACATATAATACTATCTGATATACATTAGGTATTAATATATAATTTATATCCCAAGGAAGCAGAGAACCCAAGGTTTGGTTCGTTCAAGACTATGGTAGTATTTTGGGTGGTGGAAGAACAACCACCCAGTTAAACTTGGACAGCTCCTGGAGAAGCTTTTCATGTCTTTGATACCTGATCAATTAACTAATTAATTTGCTTGGTCTTTCTCCTTCTAGAAGCTAGTGGAATGTTAGTATAATACAATTCTACTCCTCACTACTTACAACTGGAGTCATGGCCGACATTAATTGGATAAACGTGGGAAGCGTTTAACATAGAGGCACATGGACCAGGCATAGGAAATCACACTGTGTAATTGGTTCGGATAATCTTCTGATCTTCCTTGTACGAGCCTTGCAACTTCAAAGAGCTGGGCTTTTATAAAGGGCTCATGCTTTCTGACAATGGTGATATTGACTTGATTGTTAGTATTTTATTTTAGAGATTACCACAAGCCACCAAAGCACAGTATTTAGGGACGTAAGGCTTTGAAGTCAGACAAGTTTGACTCCGCTATCTGCTAAATGTGGGATTTGGCATTAGTCATCACCCTTTGTGAAATTAATTTTCTCAGCCATGCAGCAGTATGATAATAGTGTCTCCTTACAGTGTTTGGGGGGAGGGATTAATTGGTATAGCAGGATGAATCTCTATTTGTGAGGTAGATCATGAATGCTTAGTTTCTGTTTAATTTGGACACTCTAATTTGCTGTAAGAGATAAAGGTAGCAAAGGCATGTAAATGTTAATTCTTAATGTTATTGTTTTTGCTTTTTGAGACAAGATCTTCCTGTGTGGCCCAGGCTAGTCTTGAGTTTGCTATGTAACTCGGACTGGTCTGGAACTGGCAATCCTTCTGCCTCCCTTTCTGGAGTGCTGGGTCTACAGGAGTGTGCCACCAAGCCTAGCTCAGTGTTATTATCATTACCTCTGAGACCCTCATCAACCCACAGAAATAGACAGTTAATATGCTGCCCATTACACAGTGAAAGGGAGTTCAATCATCTGTTCTTTGTTTGCTGTCATTGAATAGTGTAATGCACAACTGTGACCCGAATCATCTGTGGGTGATCAAGAGGCAAGATTCTTAACCTAACACCATTGTATCCAAGCTAATCCTTTGGGTAGTCTAGTGTTCCAAACCATTTCTATTTCTTTGAGAAAGAAAAATCAGATGGATTGTCAGCAAGAAGCATGGCAGTGAACATGGCATGGAAATGGGATTGGGTAAAGGGGGGCCAGCCGAGAGGACACACTATGGTAATTGAGGTGCATTTGGATGGAGTTTAGAGCTGACCAGGTTCCGTAGCCTATTCTTGAGTGAGGAGGTCACAGATTGCAGGTAAGTGTAGGGGCAATGTGCAGCTGGGCTCACATCAGAGTAACATACAAAACTAAGCTGAAAAGGTTCACATTCTATGAATAGTTTCAGTATTCTCCTGCCTGTTTCCCATTCTACAGGGTGAGAATTATATTTATTAATCTGCTTTAAGGGTGGCATATAAGAATTCAAGCCTGTAAAACACTCTCAGCTTCCCTGGGAAGTATTGTTTGTATCATTCTTCAGACTCAGCACCAGCCTTATCAGAGCCCCCAAACACTAAAAACGATACTGTCAGGAAGCAAGCAGTGATTTGATGATATTATATGATTTCCTGATAAAGGCCCCATGGCTTTCAATACCTCTGGTTTTCAGATGCAGTGGATAGAATATTTAGAATTCTTGTGTCCTGTAATGACACACAACTAAGATTAATGTGGATAATAGTAGTGACGACCTTCAGTGACTGGCTGTGACCAAGCATTGCCATGGAAAGTGGAGCCTGTAGACTGGCATTAAGAGGCTGAAAATCTGCCAAGTTCTTGATTGCTTCTCAGACTAAGTCCTTCATCTATCTGATTAGATAATTAAGATGAGTTCTGTCTGCCTCATGAGACAGTGGGTAGAATCTAGTGTTTAAAGAGCCATGAAAATGTTTTCTAAAATACCCCATGAATATTTAAGTATTAATAAAAATAGTAATGACTTGTTAGGAGCATGGTAGTTGTCTTAGTTGTTTTTTTCTATTGCTGTGATAAAACACCAGGAACAAGGCAACACGTAAAAGAAAGTGTCCAATTTGGTACCCACAGTTTCTGAGGGTTAACTCCATGATCATCATGACTGCAGGCAGGTAGGCAGGGTGTAGAATCAGTAGCTGAGAGCTCACATCTTAAGACATAACCATGAGGCAGAGCTAACTGGGGATGATGAAAGACTTTTGAAAAATCAAAGCCCACTCCAGTGACACACTCTCTCCAACAAGACCGCATATCAGCCTATGGAGGGCATTCTCATTTGAACCACTACAATAATTGTCATGAATCACATAACCCACGCTATAGTGACTTTCAGTCTTGATAATGAAAATTAGAAGTGAGTCAGTGAACATGATATACAAGAGGAAGGAGAAGACTCAGAGGAGAGATTTACTTAAGAAACCTAAATAAGTGGTTGATCGGTGAGTGACTCTGTTTGCTAAACTTCCAGGCACTTGCGAAGACTACATTCCACATCCATCTCACATGCAGTGAGTGTCACATCGGTATAGTGCCAACAGTTGTTACCTGCATCAAATCCTCATCACGTGCTTACAGGGGTCTTTAGGACTTTTGTGGATGTAGGAAACCAAGTCACTGTGGTGTGAGTCCTAGAATTGAGTTATGGACGCCAGACAGTTGACTCTAGAGATAATGCCCCAAACCACAACACTATGACCCCTAGTACTAGTTACTGAGCGAACCAATGACTGTGGAGGGGAAAACAGACATGACTGCTGATTATCTGGAGGCAAATCTGCCTCATCCTGCATCTTGATTTCTACTTATTACTAGTGATCTTGGTACAGCAGGTTGGTACGATGACCTTTCTGTGTGTGCTGGGCATTACTTGCACCCAGGCTTGTCTTTTAAACCAACACACACAATCACTTTCCCTTCCCACACAGTATTAACCTGAGCAACATGGAGCCCAGAAGTTGAAAGTTCAGCTTCAGTTCCTCTGTCCATCCCCAGTGATGGTCAAGCAGGGATGGCAGTGTGGGCAAGGGATAGTCACAACAAAGGGAAGCTGTTGAGTTCCCAGCTCCTCTTGTGGGTAGGTCTTCACTGAGTACTTTCTTTGTGTGTTTTTGTAACAGCAGATAAACTGACATTTCAATATTAGTGTGGAAAATATATTTATGCCACAGCTTAAAGAAATGGCTTCCATCCTCTGCTGTTGTGCGCCATTAGTGCCCCTGCGTCTTTCAATTAGCATCGATAATTGGAAGTTTGCTGTGGTTGGTTTTGCATAATCTTTTACTCAATGAGCTGAGCTCAACTCTATTGTTTAATATAACTGTGTCGCCCTGCCCTGTTCATTCATTCACTTACCCATCCTTTCATTCATTCAGAAAGCTTTTATGGAACACCCTTGCTGTGCACGTTCTCATACAGAAAGTTTTACTTTAACAGGTCTAAGTCTGATATGAACACACATAACACCTTTCTAGAAGAACATAAAGAAATGCTTCATGAGTGATAAATGATAAAATCTTTATTATTTATTGTTGATAAATATACTTCTAATTGAACTACATATGAATGGGGCCCTGATGGTAGGGTGAGATTTGGAGGGATGTCCTGGAGGAAGCCTTTGTGGAATATAAGTCGAGGCTTAAATTCAAGAGGCTTTTAATGACCGGTCTTTCTGTTTCACACTCTGGTAACATTAGGGATTACTGTTCTCATTGCCAGTGACTACCTGTAGAAAGAAAGAAACCTTGGTCCAATAAAGAGACTGCATATATAGAGTTGGAGTTCAGCTACATCGCACCACCAGGGCTCTAGCCATCAGCAATCTTCTCTATTTTCCAGTTCAAGTCCCTGCTACTGTTGATGTTGGGGCTTGCCATCCTGAGAGGGGTAGCAGCACGGAAGAACCCCAAAGCTCCTGTCCCTCAGAAGGCTGGGAATTGCCCTCCCCTGGAGGATAACAGTGTGAGAGTTGACATCCGCATCTTCAATCAAAATCAGGGCATTTCTGTCTCACATGACTTCCAGAATCGCTCCAGCTCCCCATGGGATTACAAGTAAGTCAGGGGAGATAGATATCCATATTCCATTGAAAAATGTGCTAAACCAGATGTGGTGGTACATGACTTTAATCCCAATGCTCAGGAGGCAGAGGCAGGTAGATCTCTGAGTTCAAGGCCAGCTTGATCTACATACTGAATTCCAGGACAGCCAAAACTAAAGAAAAATGTTCTAAATTATCTAATTATTATTGATTATAAAGCCTCATTCTTCTCCGTACTCAGGACTCACATTCACTCTTTTTCTGAGATGGAGGTCTCACTCTGTAGCTCAGGTTGCCCTGGAACTTCCTAGGTAGCCCAGGCTAACCTCAGACCCATGGTTATCCTTCTGCCTCAGCCTTCCGAGTTCTGGGATTACAGGAGTGCTACGTTATGCATTATTATCACTGGATGAGGGTAAGTGGAAACCAGAAGTCAGTTTAAGGAAGCACTCAGATTCGATGTTACTTTGAGTAGTGAGGGTAAGAAACAGGTGTGGAAGAGAGGTCAGCTTGAGATGTAGACGTCTACTGTGTAGGGTAGAGTCTTGTGATTTTATCTTAAGATATAGGTTAAGCTCCCACTTATACTCTTCAAATACATCCATAAAAACAGATTCCAGGGACAAAGCAGTGCTTTGGGGGCACTTCCTGAGAGGTTTGCACACTGCGGCAAGCCCACGAGGCTGCCTGTCTCCAGGCAGAGGTGAATATAAAGAGAGAAACTGAGAGAGGCTTTGGATTCATAAATCTCTAGGGCTTTGATTTTCCTTTCCAAGCAGTGAATTTTTATGGGTTGTACATTGGGAGACCTATTAGTGATGTTCACTTTCTGCTTAAAGGACGTGTAATAATTGTAATAACAATACAAATAAACTACAGGTCTAAGATGAACTGAACCCTAATGTCATTTATGGGGTTGCTTTACATGCCTTCATACTACGTAAAAATCCTCAACAGTCCCCCTGAGAGAATGATATGGCGAGAAGCCCCATTTTATGGTGGAGGCATTTGGGGCATGGGGAGTTACTTAACAGCTAGAGCTTGGTCCAAGAATCTGGAGCGGGTGCTGCTCCCTGTGTGACTCAGAACCTCCCCTGGAGGGGGACACCCAGCTGCCGGAGCCCTTCTCTCTCCCTGGCCTCAACATCCTTTGTTGCTTTTTTGTTTTTATTCAGCATCACCCGAGACCCCCACCGGTTCCCCTCAGAGATCGCCGAGGCCCAGTGCAGATATTCAGGCTGCATCAATGCCCAGGGGCAGGAAGACAGCTCCATGAACTCCGTTGCCATCCATCAAGAAATCCTGGTCCTCCGGCGGGAGCCCCAGGGCTGTTCTAATTCCTTCAGGCTGGAGAAGATGCGGGTCAAGGTTGGCTGCACCTGCGTCACTCCCATCGTGCACCGCGCGGCCTGACCAAGCTCCACAGCAGCAAACGCAGTTGAAGAAGCCGAGGAAGTGCCTCTCTTTACCCAGTGCTCTGCTTGAAGCCTGATCTCTAAGTCTTCCTGCTTCCTAGGACTCTTAGTAAGATGCGCATGGCATTCTTGAAGCTCTGTACTCGATGCAATGCTAACTTCCTGGCGTGCTTTAGAACTGTGACCAGTTCTGATGTGTTCCAATGCCTTAAACTTCTGAAAATCAAGAATTAAGACACCCTTGGCCCAGCCCCTTTATGTTACATGATGGCCGCATTTTTTTTTTTTTTTTTTTTTGGTTAATACTATCACTTTGATACAGTATCATTCTTGTAGAGTTCAAAGAAATGCTCTTCTTTCAGATGGAAATTTCAGCATGTATGGGAGGGGGATTTGTAGTGTGGGCTGGGTCAACAAGGATGGGGCAAGCATCTGATAGTTCTGTTTATAGAAAAATTTGCTAAATATAAATGAGGCTGGAATAAACTATTATGTATTTATATTTGTAGAACTATACATATATTTATGACCTATTGATTATACAAAAATTTAGCAGAAGTTAATATATCCATTAATTATATAATAAAATATTTTTAATTAAAAATATTTGAAGTATGTGCTGGTTAGTTTTTGTTAACTTGATACAAACTTGAACGACCTGGTAAGAGGGAACCTCAGCTGAGGAATTGACTGCAGCAGGTTAATTAGTCTCTGGGCATGTCTGGGGGCATCTTCTTGATTAATGATTGTTGTGGGAGGACCCGGCCCATTGTGGGTGGTGCCACCTCTGGGCAGGCAGTACTGGCTTGTATCAGAAGGCAGGCTGCGGAGAGTGAGCTAGTGAGCAGCGTTCCTGCATCATCTCTGCTTCAGTTCCTGCCTTGAGTTCCTGCCATGACTTCCCTCCATGATGGGCTATAACTCACAAGCCAAGCACATCTGTCTCCCTCTAAGTTCCTTTTGCTTGTGGTAATTAACATGGCAACATGGAAATTAAGGAAGGCAAAGTTTTTGTTTCTATTTCCAGTTTGCACTCCCAAGACCTTACAGCCCTAAAGATTTTGAAATTCTGTATGTATGTCATTTGTTTATCATATTTCCTCGTCAGACTACTGGTGTTAGAGTTGTTATTAATGAAATCGAGGTTCCGTTAATGATGCAAGCAGAATTCAAGTGTGGGGGCAGCATGTTACTCATCCACTCTTCTGGCCACATTATGCTATAAAGCAAACATTTACTGATTGCTGTTAGCCACTAGAGGTACACAGTGGAGAAAGATGTACAGAGGATGTACAGCAGCCAGCCCCAGAACCCTGTCATTAGGGCCATGTGGTTCCTTTGCCTCCTTCTCCCTTTGACTTCTCGACCTTATGGGGTCACCAGGAGTCTTTTTGTCAGACTCCAATGCTACTTGGAGATACACAGAATGCAGATCACAGTCTCTGGGAAACGTGTGTCTCCCTTTTTCTAGATAGAGCATATCACATCTCTCTTTCACGGCTGCCATGCCACCAGCTTTAAGAACATCCACATTGCTGCTGCATTCCAGGTGCCAGAGGAAGTGAGATGTACGACCTTTCTCCTATCTGGGATTTGGTGTTGGGTCAGGCAGATAGTAGGAGCTTGGGGCTTCCGTTTCTAACTTGTGCATGATCTAACGACAGGAAGGATGCTCCAGCATGTGCTCTTCACTTATTCACAAATGAACCTGCAGCAAACAACCGTAGGGTTCATTGCCTAATGAGCCACCTGTGGCTAGTTCTGGGCGCTGGATTGCAGGAATGACAGAAGCCTGGCAACATTTCCCAAGACAGCGCTGGTGATGTAAAAATGATCTGAATTCTGAGGCTCAGTTAAAGACTGGAGAGAGGTTCCTCTTGATGGCAGTCTCATGGTGAGGGCCAAATAGACCACTATAGCCCCTGGTTCACTTCCCCATTTATGAATGTAGCCTGGAGGAATTTGGTGACTTGTTCAAGGTCACTCAAGCAGTTACTGGCAGGAACAGGCTCACAGGCTCCAGGTTTAACACCATTGCATTCTGGTTTTCCAGTATTGCCAGAGTGTGTCTGATAACATGTCAGTTATCATGTTATCCGTGATAGCATGACAAGACCCATGCCAGCCATTTCTCTGTATGGACTTGCATTGGCTGTGGGAGAAGCTACAGAAGTACCACATCCTGTGTCTCCAAACACATTGCTCACTGAGCTGCCAGAGGCTGAGCAAGCTTGCCTTCTTGGCTTGCGGCTAAAGCTGAAACTGCACACCCTCTTCTACTCAGGAGGTGGCACACTGCACCCGTGCGTTCTCGGATTCTTCAGCACAGACGGAAAAGAAAGGAATGGCTGGCTGCACCTCTTTGCTCAGGTGATTGTGAGACACCACGGAGCAGAATGAGGATGCTGTGGTCATCGGCTTTGCCAAGATGTCTTAGAGGCAGAAGTCCCTCCATTTTCCCTGAAGACACAGACTGAGTTGAATGGCTTAGGTTTTTGAATAGAGAGTTTCCGTCATAGTGTGTGGGGAGATTTCCACATAGGAACTTGAAAGCACATAGCTATTTCTGTCCTTTCCTTTTCTTCCCTCCCTCCAGGCTTTGCTTATTTGCCGCCCCCTCTCCAATGTCTCCTACAGACCAAGCTGTCCAAGGGCTTGGACTTCTGATCCTCCGGCATCTACCTCCCGAGTGCTGGGATTACAGGTGTGGAGCACCGCACTCAGTTTTACTGGGCTTCCTGCATGCTAGGCTGCAACTGAGCTGCATTCCTATCCCACGCATAGTTGCTTATTTTTAGTTACTCACGAAGGTCTCAGCTGAGAGGAAAAATAATGCCCCCCTCAACCATGCCATTGTCCTAAAAACAGTAAATAACAAAAGCAAATGTACCCCTTGTACCTAACGTCAAAGTTCATTATAATGTACTCTGTGGGTGTAATTTGGAAAAGAAGCAATACATTTCAGGAGTGATATGTGACCCAGTAGATAAATGTACATTTTATGAGTTGTGATAGCCTTACTCGTTAGTGGGGACCAGTTTTGCGTTTTGCTCAATAATGAAGAAGACTGTATTTTAAAACTAAGACTAAGAACAGAAAATGACTGTGATTGTGCATTAAAGGGTTTTCACATGGAAAATGGAAATTCTTCCTTTATGCTGTGCAAATGTCATAGCAATATCAGAGACGACTGCATGACGGCTGAGCGCAAGGATGCTGGAGCCAGATGCTGGGGTAAAATGTTTGTTCTGGGTCTTACTGCTTCATGCTGATTGCTAGTGATTTGAACAAGTTACTCAGACTTGCTCCGCTTGCCTTTCCTCAGTTGTAAGAGGGGCATGCTGTCAGTACCAGCCTCATAGAGTTTCTAATAAGATGTTTTAGTTTTTAAAATTATGTGTGTGTGTGGGTTTGTGCATGTCAGTGCGGTGCCCATGGGGTCCAGAAGTAGGTGTCAGAGTCCCTGGTGCTTGAGTGGTGGAGGTATAGGTAGCTGTGAGCTGCCTCATGTGGGTCCTGGGAATGAACCTGGTCTTGTGCAAGAGCACCAAGAGCTTAACTTCTGAGCCATCTCTCCAGCCCCGCCCCGCCCCGCCGCCGCCACCTCCAGGCCTAGTAGAGTTTTTAAGAGGATAGAATAAGGTGATTGGTTAAGAGGGTTCAGACAGTACCTGGCAGCTGGGCCATGGTGGCGCACACCTTTGATCCCAGCACTTGGTAACCACTATTTCTTTCTTTCTTTTTTTTTTTTTTTGTTTTGTGTATGTTTTTTTTCAAGACAGGGTTTCTCTGTGTAGTTTTGGTGCCTGTCCTGGAACTCACTTTGTAGACCAGGCTGGCTGGCTTCGAACTCACAGAGATCCACCTTGCTCTGCCTCCCGAGTACTGGGATTAAAGGCGTCCGCCGCCGCCGCCCGGTGGTGACCACTATTTATAAAGAGAAGTTCTTAGGCTACAACTAAGTCTATAACTGTGACATACTACTGAGCTATGCCAGTCCTTGGCATACACCTAAAATTCCCGGCATCCTACTACAGAGACACTTGCTCAGCAGTGTTTGTTTTTGTTCTGTTCCCAATAGCTAGGAAATGGAAACAGCCTAAATGTCCTTCAATCGACGAATGAGTGTGAACATCTGATATATGTCCACAATAGAGTCTATTTGTCTGTAAAGGAAGAAATGAAATCATGAAATTCTCAGGGAAATAGGTGGAACTGGAAAATACGTTGAGCAAGGGAATCCAGACCCAGAAAGAGAAATGGCTGCATGTCCTCTCTTAGCTGCAGATACTAGCTCTGAATCTTTAGATTTGAGTGTATAACCTGTGTGACTGCAGGGGTTAGGGAAGTGGAAAGGGACCATGGGGAGAGGAGGGAGAGGAAGAGGAGGGAGAGGAAGAGGAGGCTGTAGGACACAGGTACCATGGAGGGGGAAATGGGATAAACAATGGCAGAGAGACTTTAATGGGAGAGGGAGGATAATACAGAAGGAGAAGGAGGAAGAAAAGAAAACACTAACGATGTTTGAAAAATTCATAGAGAACTTTTTTATAAGTTTCCTTGAAATCCATATGATATCTTGTCTCACACACACATACATACACACACACACACACACACACACACACACACACACACACACACACACATACAGCAATAATGCTTCCCCAAGAGACACAGACTATCTAACAAAACTCCAGTGCCAGGCATGGGGAGTCTCCTTTTGAGTTGTGGATCAGGGGGATTCAAGAGACCCCTGAAGCAATCTAGACAAGATGCCATTGCCCTTGGGTCTTCCAGAACATGGAGTTGAGACCCCATTGCTGAGGAGATCACACACTTTGGACACTGGACTTGGAGGAACGGAGATGGAGCTCACCTGTAAGTCCCCTCCTTGAGGACTAAGTCTCAGAGGATAAGAAGGTACTATATTAGCTGCCAATAGGAAAATCAACAAACAAAAACAATCAACAGCTCTATCTAGCTATAAAGCTTACAAACCACAACTATGACCGGCTCAGTAAGATATTGTGAATGTTCCAATAGTAGCTTTTTTTCTCTTAGGAGCAACTAGTAATTGTCTAATTGGGCTTAAGGCCAACTCAACAGGAGGTAATTATGCCAAGTATTATAAACCTATTCAACTACCTATGGCTGGAGAGATCATGGACCCTTGAAGAGAGTCTACTCCTGCCACTTATCCTAAACCAATATAATTTCTAACTGTATTCTAAGTACTTATCCTTATACCCACAGATAAGCTCTCACCCCACCATCAAAGAAGCTTTTTTTGCAGCAGCAGCTAGAGACTATTCTAGAGTTCCACAACTGGTCAAACTGCAGAGAACAGGTAACTGTGAGAATGCAAGTTCCAGCCAATACAGCTACAATGAAATCTCTATAGAGAAGAAGGATAAGTCATGTTGTAAGAGCCAGAGGACCAGGATGCTGTTACAACGTTCTGTCTTTCTAGACAAGGCAGGGGAGGAGCATCCATGAAATTCAACAAGATCTGTACAACAACACTCGTGGACCCGACAATATGAATAGAGAAAATTTCACAAGGCCTAGCCCTAGATGAAGCCCTCCATGACTACTACTGCGGGAGAACTGATTTCTCCAGATGAGCCCCTCTGATAGGTCCAACCTATCAGTCATCTCTGAATGATGTGCATAGGAGCAACACTAAGTGGACTCAATAGGTTTTGAGAGGGGAAGGAGAGGGCTGGAAATGGTGTAAATATAGTACCCATGCATGGAATTCTCAAAAAAAAAATAGACAATGCTTATAGCTATTGTAGTTACTTTAAAACAAATTATAAACTAGGTAATATAGACAGAAGAGACTCTTTGTCCTCTCTCACTATATTGCATGTTAAGATTCTGTGTACATGTGTTTCCACATCAACAGCTTGCCTTGGACAAGTTACTTCTTTTTGTCTCAGTTTTCTTAACTATAAAATGGGTGAGAATAGTATCTCCCTCTGAAGTTTGGGAGACCCATTAAAAGATGTATTAAATGTAAAACATTCAGAGTAGTTCCCAGCTACTCCAGGCGGCTACCAGTATCGCAATTGTGTGGACTATAATTCTTGTTGTCCAAGTTAAGTGGATCAATGGATTAAACCAAGGTGGGGTTATGATTCGTCACAAAATCCATAGACTTGGGAGTCTGCTGGCTTACTTCTGTGGTTTCCTTCTGTGCTGTTCGTAGTTGACATACCACAGCCCTTTGTATGTCCTGAGGGTGAGAACCAGATCTTGTTTGTAGTGGTGACAGCACCATAGGTCCCTTAACCATGTCTTACAACCACATTCTCATGGCCGTGGGGCTGGCGGGATGGCTTAGTGCGTTAATGCACTTGCTACTTCAGGGCTATGGAGAAAGCAGCCCTGTGGGTGGGCTGCCCTGGAGTACACTGGAGTGTCCTGAAGGCCAGAGTTCATCCTGTTCAACTGTAGCTGTCCCCTAGGAGGGGATGCCATGCTCACATAAAGTGCTTTGTATTTTTAAGATCAAGAGCTCCCCTAGATTCTAGGTTCTGCTGACACCACACTCCTGGTTTCTCACCACCTAAGAAGACAGAAACCCCAGATGTCATGCAGACCACTTGTCAAATGCCTGATTGCCTTCTGTGGTCACCTGAAACCCCAAGTGAGAATCTCTTAAGGAAACCAATGCTTGCTTCTGTCTCTCGCTGTTGACGACGTCTGCACGGAGACACCTGTCTTCAGGATTGCATGCTTGAAAATAAACCCCAAATAGAATTAAGTATATATGTAAAAAAAATCAATCTTTTCTTTTGGGTCCATGTTGTTCAGCTTATTAACATCTGTTCAATGCCATTATTTGCGTTTGAGGATTTGGGTGAATTACTAATGAGCCGCAATTGTCAAATGGGAAGGAATTTTATTGAGCGGAACGATGATACAATCATTTCCATTGTACAGTAGGAACGCCATTGGTTTTAGAAGTAGCAGAATGCTTTGTAATGGAAGCTGACGCTTGCTCGGTCATCACAATAGGATGATCTTTAAAGTCTCCATGCATTCAGTCATCACAATAATCTTGTGAAGGAGGAAATATTAAGCAGCCTCACTCTGCAGATAAGGGGGTTGCTTATATTCAGGGATGGGTTTGTCTCTCCAGGGTACGGGAAAGATCTAAGTAAACTCTCTTGTTCTGCTTGCTTGAGTTATTTAAAAAAACAAAACAAAAAAAAAACATTAATTTTAGAGGTTCCAGAGCCCAGAAATGCTGACTTCCTACTGGCTTATTCATAGAAGATGCCTCTGATTGGAGCCAATGAACGGATGGAAGGCTGAGGTCCAGCAAGTGTTCTCTCCCCTGTCCTCCAGAGGAACGTTGGCTTTTTATAAAAAAAATCTCCTCAGGTGCTCTGGGAAAAGGCAATATGTTTGCTATCTCCTCCTGTTCTTGAGGAAAGAATGGTGTCTCATGTATCCCAATAATTAATTGCACACAGTTAACTACTCCCAAAGGAACTAACAAGACTTGGGTCATAGAGTTCCTAGTCAGTAACTGTGCTCCAGAACCTCGAACATGTGGTGACACAGACGGTAACAGCTCACGAGTCTCAAGAGCACACCACTAGACACTGAACTCCACGAGGCCTGCCAGTCTGGTATGCCCTCCTCAGCGCCTAACAGAAGCCTCGCACCTGTTGGAGACATCGCCCATCTTCTTCAGTCTGCTGGCATCCCACCTGCTACTTCGTAGCTACAGAGAAAGCAGCCCTGGGGTGGGGGAGCAGCCCTGGGTGAGCTTTCCCACTTTCTCCAATAACTCGTTCTTTTTTCTGTTCACACATACACACACACACACATATGTATGCAATATATATAAACACACATATTTTATTCTGAACACCATCTCCCTTACTTTCTATTACCTCCCTCCCACCACCATCCCCATCTCATCCTCTCTACAAGTCCCTTTCCCACATTCACATCTTTTTGTTTGGCACCCCACTAAGTGACCACGGGCTGGGAACTGTCCCTTCAAGCACGGTGAGCTCATTTGTGGCTTTATAACTGAAGACATGTCTGCCCCTCCTCCAGAACGCGTCGGCTATCTAGACTTCAGCAGAGAGGGGCAGGGCCGTAGGTGCCCCCTTCCTATGTCTCTTCACCGTTGACAGACCCTGTCACATACAGAGCCATTGTAGGCAGCATCTGCCCCTATGACATCGTGCTTGCATTGATGCGTCATTCCCAGGAAATAGAATTTCACAGTTCTTTTCCAAGACATTCTGACTCACGCATTCCCTCTGCTTGCCCTTCCATATCATTTCCTGAGCCTTAGGTGGGGTGGTATTTAGGAGGCTCAGCATTCAGCTGTCACTTATTCTCAGCACCTTGAGCAGCCGTTCATCTTTGCATTTGCTGATGTCATTTGTGAAGAGAAGTTTCTCTGCTTAAGTCTGAAAGCAATATACGTCTTTGGGTATAAACAGAAATATCTAGAAGGCAGCTTGGTACTGTGTCAATTTAGCTACTGTAGGGCCAAAAGCATCCTCAACCACGGGTTTTTAACCAAGTATCAGGCATGTATTGTTTCTTGAGGAGTGGGCCTCAAAACCAGAGAGTGCTTGGTTGTCCATGTACCAGCTGTGCCACTGTTGGAAGTTGGTATTGTGGTTGTAGGGTTCTCAGTTAGGTAAGGCAACTGATGCCTTTCCTTGTCTGGCAGCCTGCATTTCATCTTCCAGTGCTATGAAAGCAGGCGAATAGGGAGAAAGCTGTCATGTCAGTTCCGGTATCATGTCTTCAGCAGTAAGGTTTCAGCAATGCTGGACAATAAAGAGAAACGGAAACTGTTAATCAAGCGTACAAACACCATATGGGCGAAAGATTCATGGTCAGCTATATCTCTGATAGGAGATTCATATGGAGAATACAGAAAGAACAAACAAAAGCCCCCTAAAAAAACAAATCCAAAAAACAAACCCAAACCAAACTACCACCAACAAAACCCCAACTAAACATCAGGTAAAAAAACAAAACAAACAAACAAACAAACAAAACCCAATTAAAAAAAAATGGACCATGGGTCTGAACAGAGAATTCTCAATGGAAGACATACAAATGACTATTAAACATTTTTAAATGTGTTCAATACCCTTGGCCATTGGGAAAATGCAATTTAAACTACTTTGCAATTCCATCTCATCCCTGTCAGGATGGCTACCATAAAAAAATCAAGTGGCAAAAAATTGATAGGGGAAGAGGAACTCTTATTCACTGTGAGAATGTAAACTGGTATAGCCACTGCAGAAATAAGAATGGGGAGTTCACAAACAACAACAGAAAAAAAAAAAAAAAAAACAAAACCCGCAACTAGAAACAGAACTACTATAGCTAAGCACTCCAGGGCATATACCCTAAGGACTCTGGATCGTACTACAGAGATCTTGCTCAGTAGTATTCATTGTTGCCTTATCCACAATTGCAAGGGAATTGACTCCGTCTATATGTCTATCAGCTGACGAATGGACAATGAAAATGCGGCACACACACACAGTGGAATTTTCTTCATTCATAAAGACAAATGAAATTCTTAAATTTAAGGTAAATGAATGAACTTGGAAAAAATTATATGGAGCAAGGTAACTCAGGCTCAGAAAGACAAACGCTGCCATGTTCTCTCTCATGGGTCAATCTTAGCTTTTAATCTTTAGATCTGCATGCTTAACCTGGAATACCTGTAGAAGATAGGAACTAGAATAGACTGGTTTGGGGTGGGGAATGGTTCAAAGGAGGGGGAATAGCACAACATATGTGATATGGAAACAGAGAGGGGAGATATTAGGGTGGAACATTTAAGCAGGGATGAGAACAGAGATGGGGAGTTATGGGGAGGGAGGGAATGCTAATCAAATGAAAGGAGCATGAAAAAGCCATATGTAGACCGCCTACCCGGTAAGTCAACTAACACATATGAGAGCCAGAAAGATGTAGCCTTTGTGGCTGAATTAATGCTGCAACTAACAGCCGAGAGTCATTAAACAAAATCCCAGGGGCTGATATGGAATATCTCTCTATGAATTGTTGGTCAGGGAGGCTGCAGAGGTTCTCAGTGTAATACAGGATCTTTCCATTCCCCCTACCCTTTTTTTTTTGTATGCCAGATCTTTTTTTTTTTTTTTTGGAGTGGTTAGCAATGGTGTGGGTTTGTGATTACAGAACCAGCCTATTCATAGGATCCCAAGAACAGCTGTCCCGATGAACATTTCCTGATTTTTAAAACCAGAAAGTAAATGATAGTGATTTTGCATCAGGAAATTTCTAGGGGACTCAACATACAATAATATTAATCACATCAATAGAAATTTTTAGAGTGTAGTAGCTCAGTTTTTTTTAAAAAAGGTTTATTTTTATTATTGTTAACCATGTGTATGTGTGTTGTTTATGGGTATGTGCACATGAGTGCAGGTGCCTGTGGAGGTCAGGGGCATTGGATGCCTTGGAGCTAGAGTTACAGGTGTCGCTGATTCCCCTGAAATGGGTTCTGGGAACTAAGCTCCTGTCCTCTGCAAGAGCAGTGTGTGCTCTTAATCACGGATCCAGCTCTCCAGCCCCTAGCCCAGCATTTTTACTTGTTATTTCTAAACGTTCATTCTGCCTAAATGTTGTGAGTTTAGATGAATATGAATTAGATTATAACTGGTCCGTTTGTGTGTGCATTCGTGTGTGTGTGTGTGTGTGTGTGTGTGTGTGTGTGTGTGTGTGTTTCTAGGAATTAAATGTATTCTGGGCAGGTGCTCTACCACTGAGCTATAACTCCAGCCCTCCAGTCTGTTACAGTGTTACATTGTGTGTTCTATCATCCACCAGGAATTGATCACAGTACAGTTACATCTTGGTGGTTTTGACCACCACAGCTACACTGAGATGCACACAGTGCATACTGGTACTGCAATAAGTAACAATGTGCAACAGTACAAGACTGAAAGGTGAAAAGGTATCGTTACAAAGTGCACAGTTTGTAGGCATGCATTTCTGCCCACAAGATAAATGACCTTTGGGAACACCTTATGCAAAGAACAGGTGAATCCCCAGAGACCCAGCTACCCAAAATGCTCTACTTTGCATTTACATGATTAAAGAACCCAAATGTGTGGATTTCTCATTACAGGAAAAAAAAAAAAAAAAAAAAGGTTTCAAGATACTTTTATGCAAGACAGAAAATGTTTGCCTTTCAGAAATCCTGAAGTCAGACACAGCCAAGCCTCAGGCTTTATTTACTAGCAATCTATTAGCCAGCATCGTAGTGCCTCCAGAATACGGTGGTAATTCCACCATCGTGTGCAGTTTGTTAGAGCACTGTGTGTATAAGTTTCTTCTCTGAAGAGCATTTGTGCATGATGGATTATGTTATTCCCACTAAATAGTCCCCAAAGTAGCTATACCCTAAAATGTGTACCTGAGAGTCTTACTGCATAAGAAAAAAAGGACTTGCAGATACAATTAGGATTTTGATAGTGAGAGGTTATCCTGACTTATCTGTGTGGGTCCTAAATGTGCCCGCCAGTGTCCTTGAGACAGGCAGGATGACCGACAGAGAGAAGGAAATCTGAGGACAGCACAGGATGCAACACAGTTGGCTTTGAAGATGGAGGGAGGCACCACAGCAAGGGACTGGACGGCTGAAGCTCTGTTATTCGTTTTATTTTATTACTGTTTTTGTTTGTTCTTCAGTGCTGGGGATTGAACTCAGGGCCTTGCAGCTCCTAAGCAAGTGTTCTAGCCTGACTATAGCTTCAGACGCTAACACAGACAACTGATGGTTCTCGAAGCCTGGAGGAAGCATGGTACCACTGATAAGGATTTGGGTCCAGTGAACTATTTGGGAATGGATGTGTGCTGTGTAATTTCTAACAGCACCGGTAGGAAACCAATAAAGTGCTAATGTGTACCCAGGTGCCATTGTTACCTCTTCCTCCTCCTAATGGAGTGCAGGCTGGTCTAGAACTTGCTATGTAAGAAGGATGACCTTGAACTTCTGATCTTCTGTGTCTACCTCCTACGTGCTGGGATCACAGCTGTTCAACATCACACTGGGTTTCATGTGGTGCTAGGGAGTGCATCCAGGGCAAACACTTCACCAACTGAGCCATATTCCCAGCCATCTTTGTTGAAAACTTTTTATTGCTGAGGTAATTCGTACTCAATTTGGATTTATGATTAACTTAAGCATTCAGTTTCCAGGCCAGAAGAACATCCTTCTGGAAATATTAGTCATTTTCTATCTATCTGTAACCTCTGTGCTTAGTCCCTTATGCAGAATACTAACTCATGTTCATGTGTTCAGGCAGGCATTCAATGCTGCTGGTTTCTTACAAGTGATTTTCTTCATCCAGTGGTCAGTTTGGTTGGATGACATCTTTGAAAGCAGCCAGCAGCCCAGGCTGGGAAATGTCTCTGACTCACCCATGTGGTAGGTTCTGAAAGAAAGCAGTTCTAAGGATGCTGTTTCAGGTTGAGTGCTGCATGCTCTGTGTGGGAGACGATGAAAAGCATTCTGGGACCCCGAGTTGGCCTCTCAAGATCTGCCTGAAATAGGCAAATTCTTACAGTAACCTCAGGGGAAGGAAGTCAGTGTTGGTAGAGCGCTCCTTCCACGAACAAAAACCAAGATGCCTGACCTACATTGTAGGCCTCCAAAATGACCTTCGCTGTCGCCCAAGAAGTTCAAGGTTAAGTACATAAAAATAAACATTGAATGACAATCATACTCAATAGTGTATGCTTGGAATCCATGGCTTCATGCATCTTTGAATTTTCCAACAAAAGGGTGATAAGGTAGTAGGATTGAGTAGGCAGTTATGTGGCTGTGGGGACAGCTGTTTCATGTCCACAGGACAATCTGCTCCTTGCATTTGCAAAACCTTTCAGTCTTAATTCTCTGGCTGGGTCTCAACACCAGTGAAAGAGACCATCTACTCAGTTGTATGATCTGTGGGACTCTAGGGGGAAACTCCGTTAAGGTTTATCTCTGTGCTCTGCTGAAAAGTTCTCTTTGAAGCATCACTTTTGACAGCTGTTAAAAAATGTGCTTTTCTAGGGAGTAATTCATGTTGGGTGGCTTACAGCCAACTATAACTCCAGCTCCAGGGGGGAACCAAAGGCACCTTCAGGCCTCTGGGGGTACCAGCATATGTGTGCAAACACACAACACACAACACACACACACACACACACACACACACACACACATTTTAGAAAATTATATCTTCCAAAAACCTCTAGCTCATACGATTCAATCATTGTGACACAGATCAATAAGGAAGCATTCTTAACACTTACACTCAATGTCTAAAAAGGCAGCCAGAAAATGATAGCACCCCGCAGCTGGATTACCATGTTGCAATTGATATGTAACCACTGGATACATACATGACAGGTTGTCCTCCCCCATCCCCGTGAGGATTTCTGTAGGAACCTTACTTGCCTTGGAGTCTCTGGTTTCTTCCTTCTTTTCTTATAATTATCTGAATATATAAATTCATGTATTGTGTGTGTGTGTGTGTGTGTGTGTGTGTGTGTGTATGCACATGTTCAGGCTATAGCACACATGTGAAGGTCAGAGGACAATTTTCAAGAGTCAGCTCTCTCCTTCAACCACGTCGGATGGGATTGTACTCAGGTTGTCATTTGTTAGGAAGGGCCTTCAGATGCAGAGCCAACCTGCCTGCCTGTCTCATGGTTTCTTAAGACACAGTGAGCCAATTCTGCTTTCATGGTCCACCTCCTACAGGATGTCTCTGCTTTGAGCTCCCTGGGTGCCTTGCTGAAAACAGCACTGGACATGTCTGCGTCTGCTAGGCGTGCTTGAAGTTGTAGAATGGGGATGGGAGGGGCTGAACAGCAGCATACCGCGACCATTTCACTGCCGATACCAGACACTCTTATTCTCTAGGAATTTTAAAAAGATTTCATTTTTAACTTTTGTGTGTGGGTTTTTGAGCACACCTGTGCGCACACGCACACATGAATGCAGTGCCCGTGGAGGCCGGAAGATGCTGTCAAACCCCCTAACCGAGAATTACAGCCAGTTTTGAGCCACCCGGTGTAAGTGCTGTGAACCCAACTTCAGTTCTCTACAAAGAGCAGGATGTGTTGATTGTAGTATTAAGGCCACTCCATGTAGTTAAAAGGGAGGTTTATTTTGTAGGGTAACTTACGAGTGAAGGGATAGGTTACAGTGTCCGGGAAAGGTGTGGCGCAGTCCAGCGGTGTTCTCTGGAGAACTCTGCTTGGTCTACCTCCAGTGTCCAGGATCTAGGAACCAAGAGAGCCGGTACATCTGGATCTCGGGTCTTAAGGGCTCTTGCCTCGGCCCGCCTTGTAGGTGTGACAGTTACCGAAGCCTCAATGGGGGTAGTACTTCCAGGTCAAAGCTGGAACGGCTACCCACTACACCGTGCTCTTATCTCCCGGGCTATTTTCCCAGTGCATTTGTGCCTAAGTACATTCTTCAGTCACCGTTGCTGATGAAGCAGTACTATAACCACTTCTCTCAGGTTCCTGTCATCTGCTAGTAACTCTGCTCCTGAGCCCTCTCTTCCAGCTGTCATGGCTTAAAGCACCTGGCGGGGGGGGGGGGGGGGGGGGGGGGGGGGGGGGGGGAGGGGGAGCTGAGAGGAGGGTTTATAACCGGGCAAGAAGGTTCCTTAGTTGGGAAAGGTCTTCTGGGTACAGGAAGAGAATGAGTTTGGGTTTGGGACTCAGAGGAGAAAAACCATTGCCACAGTGGATGTCAAGATTACTATGGCAGATGTTTACCGCATCTGTTTATGCAGGTGCATTTACTGCAGATGTTTACTGTGGTACATGACATGTACAGAGCTCCCAGGATTCATGGCTTCTGAGAGATGTGGATGGATTTCACCTTGCTTATGAGCACTTCATGTGTTTGTCTTCTTTGAGTTTACATTTTGAAGGGCTCTAGTAGGCCTGAGCATGGCAAATATGGCTCTGGAGGCTTTGCCCTCTCTCCACCCCCTGGTCTCTTCCTTCTTTATTTCTAAACTGTTAGATTACATTCCTAAAGCTAGCCGCCCAGGTCTATTCCCTTATTTGGCCACTTTCTCCTCCTGAGACTGACTATCAAGGTCCAGCTATCAAAAGGCCCCTTTCGGCTCACTTAATTAACATGCCCAATTAAAATGAACCAACTCACCCTAACACAGGGTTTCCTCTTTTCCCTTTATAAACCGCCATTTGCCTATGGGCCACATCTATCTCTTCCCTATCCAGAGGCAGTCCTTTGTCCCTTTCCCCTTCTCTCACCCTCCATCTCCTGTCTTTGTCTCTTATTCCCTGGTGTGTCCTGTGCCAATTCCAGTCCTTTCATGGTTTTTGTAAAGCCATGTCACACTGGAGTGAATTTACATGCTGTGGAAACAGTACGTCAGAAGTACCTATAAGCTGGGCATGGTGGTACACACCTGTCATCCCAGCACTTGGGAGGTTAGGCAAGAGGATTGTGGGTTTGAGGTCAGCTTGGTCCCGATCGCAACAAACTGCCTCAAAAATAATAAATAAATAAATATCATTTTGTGAGATGGGGCAAAATACATGTGTCTGGAGTTTTTTCCCTTTATGGTTGACAGCTCCTGACCTGACCAGGGAGGAGAAAGTTCCTGAGGCATGCTAGGTATCATGTTCCAGAATGATGGGCAGTTCTACATCTCTAAGGTGTGCTGTTGACATAACTGTGACAATTCATCTCATGATTCTTTAAATCAAACCTGAATAGCGAGCAGACGTGTAAACAGTGCTCTCGGGTGTAAGCTGCTGAAAGCTGGTGATCCGGCATTTAAGGAGCAATCCACAAGGAACGTTTAGTAACACCGGGTGTCCTTACTAGTTCCTCTACTGAACCTCCCTTGTTGTGGAACAGTTTCCTCAGAGATGGAAACATTTCATCCTACAGGGAAGCTCCTTAACCAGGAAGGTAAACAACTCAAAAGAGCTTCAGGAAGTTCCTGAAACAGACCAGGTGTCCGTCCGTGTCCGTCCCGTCCCCCCCCCCCCCCATTGCTAGGGTAAGCAATAGATACTGAGAATCATCCTCAGACAACCCAAGCAGCAAAGAAGACTGAGACCCAACCAGCTGTCTGGAAGAAAGCAGAAACCAGCTGAGCTGCCTGGAGGAGCTTCAGACCAACTGAGGCACCTGGAAAGGACCCTCTTCATCCTGCTGTGCTGCCTCCAGGCTGTTCAGTGTGCTCCAGATTCCCCAGCTTTTGTGAGCTGTCATCCATGCTGGGGTGGGCTTTAGTGATGCAGCTGTCTTTGAGTCATTTCTTCCCCTGTAAGTTAACCCTCACCCATATTCCAGTAAGTGACCCCAATAAAACTCATGGTTCGCCAAATTGGACTTTGGTGGTAGCAGTACTTTGGTTTGTCGTGGGTTCCCTGTCTGGGGTGAGTAAACATGTGTGCTGTGTCTCCCCAGGAAAGGTCCTGTCACACAATAATCTTCTCTTTCTCTAGTCTTCCTTAAAAAAAAAAAAAAATCCAATTTTTTTTTATTGATTCTTTGTGAATTTCACATCATACATCCTGATGTTACTCATCTACCTGCCCCCTGGCTTCCACTCTGTGCCCTCCTCCCAAAACAAAATTTAAAAGTAAAACCAAAACCAAAACAACTTCCCCTCAAAAAAAACCAAAACCAACCAACCAACCAACCAAACAAACAAAAAAAAAAACCCACCAAAAAAAACAAAATAAAACAAACAAACAAAAACTCTTGGCATGTCGCATGGAAGCTGTGCTGTGGCTCAGTGAGTCACACAGTATATAGCTCGTACATCTTTACTTGAAGTGTTCATGGAATGAGTCATTGGTCTGGTGTGAGGTCTCTGGCTTCTGCTACACCCTAGATACTGGGCTTCTTTTGGATATCCTATTGTTGCCTGTGTCATGGGAGATCTTGTAGCTTTGGGTCTGCAGGTCTGGGCCCTTCACATGCTCCAGCAGTTCATAGACAAGGTGGATGTTGGAGTGGGCTACCTTGAAGTTCCGGTGCTGGGCCTGGGTGGTAGGTAGCTGGGCTGGTCAGCATGCCAGCTTTCCCTCATCATCATCATCATCACCCAGGTGAGCTCTCCAGCACTGTCCTGGCAAACTCATCCAGTGTAGCAGACAGGAAGGAGGAGGGCCAGTTCTGCTCTCACACCACCTGGGCCAGCTCTACTGTTTTGCCTCGGTGAGGTGCAGGGCCCGCTCTCTGGATGGTTGCCCTTGGTGAGGGGGAGGGTCTTCCTTTTTTTTTTTTTTTTTTTTTTGAGACAGGGTTTCTCTGTGTAGCTTTGCACCTTTTCCTGGAACTCACTCTGTAGCCCAGGCTGGCCTCGAACTCACAGAGATCTGCCTGCCTCTGCCTCCCAAGTGCTGGGATTAAAGGCGTGCGCCACCACTGCCTGGTTCTTTTCTTTTTAAATTTGAGGAAACACTTAGATTTTGTTGAGGAAACTTAGAAAACCCGCAACAACGTCAATCACTATGAGTTATATCAGGTGGAGTTATGAATAATTGTGAAGCATTTTGCCTTTTCTGGAAGCGAGGAAAAGTTTGTGTTAAATTTCTTTTCAGCTCTCACTTGCATCTGAGGTTGACGTCCGACACTGTGGAAAGGAAAGGGCCCCTGAGGAGAATGGCTCCAGAGCTGCCCTTTCTAAGTAGGCTGATCTCACCCCCGTGTATCTCCTTGTTGGGGACACCTCCCTCCCTGCAGTACAGAGGGCACATGGACTTGTGCTTCTTTTTCATTTCTCTCCGGACCCAAAGACAGAGTTTTTATACTATTGTGGTGAGTATCACAACTGCGAGCCACCGATTCACCAGGAAGGCTGCAGACAGCATGGTTAACCACACTGTTTGTCAAGAGACGGGGTAGACCAGGGCGAGCAAGGCTGGGGTTTGTGGGAGTCGACTTGGAGGCGAGGGAGAGATACAGTCTAGGTTATCTGGGGCAGTGAAGAGTTTCATTACCAAAACCAGATCACTGTGCTACGTGCAGCTCATGCCGCTGCTGAAACATGGGAAGTGATCTAATAACTCTTGGCTGAAGAAATGTTAAACTAGTGCACAAGCCCAGTTAAAGTTATTGTACAACCTGAAAGAAAAACAAAAGTTAAAAAGTAAATCTTAGCCCCAAAACATTCTTCTTCTTTTCTGGAGTTGATTCTTGAATAAAATTCTTTGCTTATCTCCAACACAATGAAATGGTAGTCAGAATGTATAGTTCAAATATGAATATAAAATAGTAGACCTTTTCCCAAAACTTGACTGCTTCTTTCACTTTAGTATAATGCTTTTAAGATATATTTATGCTAAAGATCACCACTAGTTTTTTTTTAATGTTTATTTTGGATTCTACATATATGTGTGATTGTGCATGTGTGGATGTAGATACTCACAGAGGCCAAAAGAGGGCATTGGATCCCCTAAAGCTGGAGTTACAAGCAGTTGTGAGCCCTTCAAAGCAGGTTCTCAGGTTCTTTGGAAGAGCAGTTAGCACTCTTAAAGGCTGATCCATCTTTCCAACCCTTACTTTGTTCTTTTAAGTTGTTGGGTGGAATTCCATTGTTGGAATATACTCATATTTACTTATTCATATACTAATTGATGAACATTCTGGTTGCTTGTAATTTTGTTCATTGTACTTAAAAAATACATATAAATGTTTATTGGTCAGAAAGTTTTATTTCTTTCAGGTAAAAATCTAGGAGAAGTCCTGCTGAGATTTGTAAGTGTACATTTAACTGGTAAACTATTTTCCAAAGTGGCATGTCCAAAGTAAAAATACCAGCAAATTAGTTAAATGGAGTGTGTGTGTGTGTGTGTGTGTGTGTGTGTGTGTGTGTGTGTGATGTGTTTGAGATAGGGTTTCCCCCATATAATCCAGGCTGACCTATAACTCACGGTTCTCCTGCTTCAGCCTCTTGAGTGCTGAGTTACAGCTGTGTATCATCATCATGCCTGGTGTTTAGTGAAAAGGTTTTCATATACTAAATTTTGATCATGTTTTTCCTCTCCCCCAGTTTCTTCCAGATCCTCCCCACCTGCCTACCCACCCAACTTTATGCTCTCTCTCTCTCTCTCTCTCTCTCTCTCTCTCTGTCTGTCTCTCTCTCTCTCTCAAAAAGCAAGAAACAAAATAAAATAAAAAAAGCCATAAAGCAAAAAATTCAAAACAATCAAAGGGCTAATAAGGAAAAAACAAAGCCAAAATGAAACAAAAAGTCCATGAAAATACCATTGAGTTTGTTCTGTGTTGGCTCAGTACCACTGGGCATGGAGTGTGGTTGATATACCCCAGGAGACTCCATTGGAGAAAACTGAGTCTCCCTTTGCCAGTGGCTATCCAATCACAGATAGATTCTTGGTCAATCCCTTGTCTCCCTTCTCTCCTCAGTGCCGAGACACCATCTGACTTGAAGCTGTGCAGGTCTTGTGTGTGTTGCCACAGTGTCTGTGAGCTCGTCTGTCTATGCATCAGTCCGGTTGTGTCTGAGGGATCCTGTTTCCTTGGAGTCCTCCATCACCTCTGGCTCTTACAGTCCTTCCACCTCTCTTCTGCGCAGATCCCTGAGCCTTGAGGGGAGGTTTGAGAAAGACATCCCTCCTAGGACTAAGGACTCCAAAGCTTCTCAGTCTTTGTACCTTGTCTGGTTGTGGGCCTCTGTTAATTCCCATCTATTGAAAGGGGAAGCTTCTCTGATGTGGGGTGAGTGAAGGGAGTCTATGATAGCAGAACATCATTAGGAGCCATTTTATTGCTATGTTCCTTCAGCAGAATAATGGTAGGTTTTCCCCGAGGCCTGCGATCTATCTGGTCTCCTGTCTACCCTAGCAATGTCAGGCATGAGCTCCATCTCATGGAGTGGGGCGTAAATCCAATTAAAAATAAAGTGGTTGGATTCTCACATAACGTTGGTGACACTGTTGCATCAGTGTACCTTGCAGGCAGGTTGATGTTGGAGGACACGGGGGTTTTAGTTACTTAGTACTGACAATTACTTTCCTCCCCCAGGAGCATGCAGCATGCCTTCCAGTACCATGAATGCTGACGGGGAGAGGTGAAACTCCTTGTTAGGCAGCAGCAGCAGCTCAGATTCTCCATGTTCGGTGACATAAGTGAGTGTGGTCTTCTGCAATGGGGCCTTACCATCAGGCTGTGGAAAGCAATCCATGACAATGGCTGCAGCCTGTGATGTGTGGGTGGTCTCATGAGACCCTTTTGGCCTGTGACTGAACAATAGGTAACCCATTCCTGGCACTGGGAGGTTTTACTTGGTAGCATGAGATGTCTGGTTGGGTCATTGTGTATCCCATTACTTGGTGACTTCTGTTTAGATTCATTCCGTAGAGGAAGGTTCTACACTAGTATGTTTGTTTCCATGGGGTTTTCGAGTAGCTTGCAGTGTTAGTTTTCCCTTCTGTATTCCCTCCTTTATGTTACTCACCCATCTTCCCCCTTCTATCTCTCCTTAACACTGCACCCATTTCCCCTACCAAGGGAGAGCCTCTCCTCTCCCTTGGTCCCTTGGTTATTTGGATTGTTGTACATGTACTAAAAGTTTAAAAGCTGAGACCCACAAATAAGAATAAACCAAATTTAACAGAGAAATAGAACCACTAATGAAAACCCAAACTGATGTAAAACCTGGAAATGAAAACTTAGGATATCAAGCAAAACCTCAGAGGTAAGTCTCACCAACAGATGACAAGACATGGAAAGAGAATTTCAAGACTTGAAGACAAGGTAAAAGAAATGGATAGCTCAGTTAAAAAAAAGGGGGGGGGTAATCTAAAAAACAAACATACAAACAAACAAACTCCCAGGAAATCTGGAACATTATGAAAAAGACCAAATCCACAAATAGAAGAAAGGAGAAGAAGCCCATGTCCAAGGCACAGAAAATATTTTAAGCAAAATAACAGAAGAAAATTCCCCCAATCTAAAGAAAGAGATCTTTATCAAGGTACAAGAATCATACAGAACACCAAGTAGACAGGACCAGTTAAGAAATCCCCAAGGACACAAGAAAGGACATTAAAAGCTGCACGTGAAGAAGATGAAGTAACACATAAAGGCAGACCCACTAGAGTAACACACGACTTTTCAGCAGTGAAGAGGCTGTAATTAGCATTTACTTAGGATTCTGGAATCAGGTAACATCATTCTATTAAATGCAGTTAAGTGTTCCGAGGAGCTGAATAGAAGAGACTAGCTTTGTGGGGGCTGGATGGAACAGAAATAAGACAAAAAATGCATTAGTATTTCAAAGTTATTTTCTAATATAATTAAAGCAGAGGGAATGTAAATTAGTCCAGCTACTAAGAAAATCATCATTTTCTGAAAACATGTAGGAAGAGAACTTCTATATTATCCAGCCAGACTATTCTGAGTATATATCCCTGAACAAAGTTTGTTTGATAGAGAGATGTTTACATATCATATTTATTGCCTCATTATTCATAATAACTCAGTTATGGTGTCAGCCTGGGTACCCATTAATAGATAAGGAAAACATGGTACTTATGTACAATGGAGCTTGACTCAGCCACAAAAATCAGACAGTCTGTTGTGAGATTGTGTCTTCTAGTAATGTCAGAAGCTACACAGCATGACTGAACAAGGACAATAGACAACCCAAAGAAGATGAGGGAAAATCCATGAGGCCTCAACTCTACACAAAAAATTATGGGCAACTAAGAAATTATGAGAGTGGGAGAAATAGTCTTCTCTGGGGAAAAGCATATCAATTGGTTATCCAGTAACAAATGATAATCCCTGCAAACATATATACAAGTAACATTATACAGACCGAGCAGGTTATATTTAGGAATATATGTATATATGCATGTAACTACAATTAATGAAAAAAAAAAAGGCCAAGAATTTGAAAGAAAGGAAGTAGTGGGGGAGAAGTTGAAGGAAGGAAATGAAAGAGGGAAAGGATATAATTAAATCATGATCTCAAACACAAAATTTAAAAAGTATGTTGCTTTCAGGAAAATGTATAGAACTTGAGATCAGTGTGTTAAGTGAAACAAGCCATTTCAATAAGACAAAGCATTTTTCCTCTTACATATAGAATCTGGGTGAAGGTGAGAAAGGCTACCAAAGTAAAAGAGGGGCCGTTAGAGATGGGAAAGGGAAGAGAGAAAGGAGGGTGGGGGAGCAGAGATAAAACAGAGTACTAGAGGATGTGAATAAAGAATGTTATATTTAGCCGGGTGGGCGGTGGTGGCACACACCTTTAATCCCAGCACTCGGGAGGCAGAGCCAGGCAGATCTCTGTGAGTTCCAGGCCCGCCTGGTCTACAGAGCGAGATCCAGGACAGGCACGAAAACTACACAGAGAAACCCTGTCTCGGAAAAAAAAAAAAAATCAAAAAACAAAAAGAATGTTATATTTGTGCATGGAAATGTCATAATGGAATCCTTTACTTTGTACAATTAGTGTATGCTACTAATTAAAAAAGAGAAAAGAATCACACTAACACAAACAAGCAAACAATAGCAGCAGAGGGTTCTGACTCAGACTCCCTACAGTTATTTATTTATTGACTCCAATGCCTCCCCCACTTTTTTTAGTACAACAGACATTACTGTGTCTAGTCTGGTGTGCTGGGGGCATAGTACAGGGCCAGTCTAAGAGAGTTTCCTGCCATAAACTTTGGGTGATAGCATCATTTTTATTTCTATCAGAAATATGTGAGACCCAGTGATTCCCACATCCTTCCTAAAGGCTGGTCTTCTTGGTTTTTAAATTTTGATAACGCTGGTGTTTGTGAAATGCTGTGCATGTTTGCACTTGCGTACATGCACGAGTGGGTGGAGGTCAAAGGTCAATGCCTGGTGTAATTCTCCGGGTGATATGCATCTTTCCTTTCCTCCCCACACTTTGTATCTTCACTTCTTGGTTTGTTTCTTTGCCCCCTGCCCCTTCTTTCCTTTCTTTGTCTCACTGGCATGGAACTCACCAGGTAGGTTAAGCTAACTGGCCAGTGAGCCCCGGAGGTCCACCATCTTTGCCTCCTCAGTCCTGGGATTATAAACATGTCCTGATACTCTTGGCTTTTTAAAAAGTCTGGGTCCGTGGGGCTGGAGAGATGGCTCAGAGTCAGTGGTGATTCCTCTCCTCTTTATAGCCAAGCTCCTTGGGAAATTGGCTTTTCCTCCTTGGCTTCCTATCCTTCCACCAACTTCGTTATCCTTTCTGATACTGTTCTTGCCTCTGTCGTTGCAGAAACCGCGTTGCCCCTCAGAATCAATAATTGGTTTCATCATAGCCGCTGCTTGTCGGGTGACAGTTTATCGGACATCTCTAGGCATTGGATTCCGCCGCCCTCTCCTCCCTTGAGGTCTCTATTCTGTTGTCTCCACTTTCTGATTTTCCTTTGTGCACTTTTCATTGCTCTTACTCTTTCATGGGCCTTCTTTTGACCTTGAGCTATCAGAATTTGCAGGGGTCAGGTCCTTCTGTCACGTGACTTTCCTACAGGATATCCTGACAAACCTTGGCTTCTGAAGCTTGTTCACACTTCCACACCATACTTTAGATCCCATCTGCCTCTACTCAGGGAGGGCTTTATTCGCCAGAGATCTTTTGGCTTATACCTTTGTGAGGCTGCAGGTTAGTTTCTCTGTTTTCCTACTGGACGGCCCCACAGATATCTCAAACCCAACATGCTCAAAGGAAGTTCATCACTCCTACCGCCTTATAATCTACCACCCCTCTCCTATTCAAGAGCATCGTGACCTTCCCCGGTGACCACATCAGGAATAGCTGTTTCCCTCTTTCCAACCACCCCATCGGGTTCTGTTGACTTTATTTTTAATATATCTCAAATACATCCTTTCTATCCATTTCCACCCCCTCCATTCTCTCAGAAAAATAGCCTCATTTTCCACTACTTCATCCAGTTTAATTCTCCAGACATCTTCAACAACTATCTGTTACAGGCAAGGTTATCTGGGAATATCAAACCAGGGGATATTGTGTTCTGGTGGTGGGTTTGTTCTCCCTTGAAAACTTTCCCTTGGTGTATTTCTACACTGGGAGTCTAAACCTTGGTGGACCTTCCTCATTACTGACTCTCTGCACACCCTGACCTGGCCACTCACTGAAGAACAAGAGGAAATGAGAATTGGATAGCTATGGGTGACTGTGTGGAGTTGAGGACAGCACTCCAGTCGTCTTGGGTCCTGTCTCTGCATGTCGCTGGAGTTGATGCACTGTCCTATGCTCAGTTTTCTTCCTTGCTCAGCCTGGATCCATGGCCAGTTACTGCAGTCACTCTTTTGGGTTTGTTCTCTGTCTTTTGCTTGTTTCACGTGGTCAAATTCAAGTGGCTCCATCCCAAACACTGTTGCATATGAATCTCTTTTTAACTATGCCTGAACTCTCACTGGTGACTGCGGCTGGAGAAAAGCATGCAACCCTTGTTGACTAATTTTTATTTAAATATATGATCACTAATCTCAGGGAGATCCATAACACCACCCTGATGCCCATTTGCTCTCCTATTCTCCCTTAAGTCTACTGATTTTTGACTCCTGTCTCTGTAATACAGTTACAAATTTACTACCTTCATTTCCAATTGTTTTTAAAAGATTGATTTATTATGTATATGGTGTTCTGTCTCCATGTTTGCCTGCCGGCCAGAAGAGGGCACCAGATCTCATTATAGGTTGTGAGCCACCATATGGTTGTTGGGAATTGAACTCAGGACCTCTGAAAGAGCAACTGGTACTTTTAACCACTGAGCAATCTCTCCAGTCCCTCATTTTCAAATTTATCTTTGTTATAATTTGTAGCCATTTCCTAGCTACACGACTGCGCATGTGCTGTCCCAGCAGTCAGGCAAAATGCCTAGTCACCCCAGGGCCTTACGTTCTACATAATCTGTGAGCCCTGAGGTCACGTCGTAATCTATGTGCAGCATAATCTATGCGCATGCGTGTTGTAGCTAAGCAGGCCCATATGCCCATGGGAGAGGGAGACTTCTAAAAGTAGATCCCACCCATTCCCTGCTCTCTCTTCTGAACTATTTGTTTCCTGTAGGCCTATTGCACGGTCCCACTTTTCCTCCCCTAATAAAACTCTTGTCATGGATTTTGTTGTACCTCGTGTTTTCTCTCACCCAGAAATACGCTGAAAATAAATAACAATCTTGATTGATACGGCTCTTCAGTTCTCCACTCGCCTCCATTGTTCTTTACGCTCAGTAGGTGACTGTGTTTCTTATGCAGAAAATAAAAGCAACCAGAACTTTGGGAAGGTCTGTTACCTACTCACATTCCTGCATCAGATTACTCTCCTGTGATGCTGATTGCACCCTAGATAAAGCCAATTCTTCCATCCCCACCCCCCACTGGCCACCATCCTTTCCCCCATATTCATGCTAGTAGCTCCTGGAGTCTGTTTTTTACAAAAATGTCTTTGTGTTATTGCATAATTCACATCACTGGTCAATCGGCTTTTTATTAACAATGAGAGCAGCACATTTTCACAGTGTGCAGGATTATCCCACAGCAAAGAGCAATGAGGAAGAACAGTACTCGGCACTGACAAGAAAGACCTTGAGACTTCAAGGGTGGTTGCTGAGTCCCACGCTTCCTCATACGTTCAGCACCATTTCTTATCAGATGTGTAATTTAGGGCACAGGTGACATGACTGGTTCTCAAAGCATAAATCTCACTCTTAGTGATGTTGGGGAAGTGGACATGTCTGTGGTTAAAAGCAAAGAGGCTTCAAAAAGCTCAGATCAAAGGTGACTCGTCCCTCACATACCTCATGCTGAGTTACCACAGGTTACACTCACAAGTTCCTGGAAAGAGGAATTATGCATTGTGGTTTGCTCATGCTATCTGGCTGTCTACCATGAATGGCGATGGTGATGATGGCCAGGGAGACACACTCATGAACTAGCATGTAGTAAAGACACATGTGTCACTGGCCCAATGTTTATTCTGGGAGGGAAAAGTTGGGAAAGCTGGCTCGTTCATTCTTATTTGTTCAGTGTTTTTCCGGTGAAGTAGGCCCTTAACTAACTCTTACTGCATGACCACAAGGAAAGTTAGGAAATCACTGTACTGGAACGGTTTGAATGATCTTCCACTCCTTCCCTCTGCCCAAAGATAACCTGATATTGGTGCCTGCAACATGGCTCACTGGGTAAAGTACTTGCTGTACAAGCTTGGTAACGTGGCTTTAATTCCTGGAACCCATATAAAATAAAGGAGGAGAGAACCAATTCTAAACTCTACATGTCTGCCATAGTATGTATACACACACACACACACACACACACACACACAGAGAGAGAGAGAGAGAGAGAGAGAGCAATTTTTAAGATAACATGATATAATTCACAAGCCAAACAATATTATCAAGTCTATTTCTTTTTTTTTTTTAAGATTTTTATTTATTTATTTATTATGTATACAATGTTCTGTATCCCTGCAGGCCAGAAAAGGGCACCAGATCTCATTACAGATGGTTGTAATCCACCGTGTGAATGCTGGGAATTGAACTCAGGACCTCTGGAAGAACAGCCAGTGCTCTTAACCTCTGAGCCATCTCTCCAGCCTATCAAGTCTATTTCTAAAGAACAACTTCAAACATGAAAATCAAAATCATTGTCCTCCAAAGCAAGAAATCCTAAATGTCCAACTGAAATCTTGAAATTATGTCCAATGTATAAAAATTCATTCATTGTAAGTGTTATCCTGAGGGAGATGCAATAAAATATCAAATACTTTACATTTCAATTTGGAAAAAATACATATATACATAAAACTGACACTAGTATATAGCACTGTGAAAATGTGCGCTCTCATTGTTAATAAAAAGCTGATTGGCCCATAGCCAGGCAAAAATTATAGGCAGGAAAACCAAACTAGGAGAAAGATGGGAAGAAGGGCAGAGTCAGAGGGGATACCAGAGAGCTGCCCAGGAAGCAAGACATGCTAGAGGACAGGTAAAGCCACAAGCCACGTGGCAATACATAGATTAATAGAAATAGATTAACTTAAATGTAAGAGTTAGCTAGTAACAAGTCTGAGCTATTGGCCAAGCATTTATAATTCATATTCAGCCTCTTATTTGTTTGGATGTGAAATAAACCAGACAATGAGAGTACTTTGTTATCTTTGACTTTGTGTGTACGTGGCATTGGCAGATGCATTGAGATTGTCCAGAGAAACGGTAGTTAGGATAGGCAGGACAAGACACAGGTAACAGAAGAGAGACACACTTGGGAAGAGGAAATCACAGCTGAGGAATTGCCTCCATCAGACGGGCCTGTAGGCATGTCTGTGTGGGTATTTTCTTTTTTGTTTTTTTGAGACAGGGTTTCTCTGTGTAGCCCTGGCTGGGTGGTCGGGAAACATCTGTTTACAGCTCTTCTTGTAACAGGCTCTGTGATTTTGAACCTGGAGGGCTGGGATTCAATTTCTATACACCCACATGGCAGCTCACAACTGTCTACAACTCTAGGTCCAGGGAATCTGACACCTTCACACCAATGCATACAAAATAAAGCTAAATAAGTTTTTTAAAGGGTGGCTTTGCAGTTAAACAGGAAGTCACATGTCTGTTCTCTCTGTCTCTTTCCTTTTTTTTTTTTTCTCTTTTCCCATTTCATATGTAGTAACATCTTCAGAAAGCCTTTGATACTTATAATCTGCAAGGACAAAACCACTTCAGTTATTTAGCCTATGATCTTCTGCAGAACTTCAATTCTTTCTTTCTTTAAACAATTATTTTCTTTTTAGGTGTGTGCATGTGTTTGTGTGTGGATTTGTGCATGTGAATGTAGGTACTCTTAGAGGCTAGAAGAGGGTGTTGGATCCCCTAGAGAAGAAGTAACAGGTGGCAGTGAGCTGCTGGACATGGGTGCTGGTCATCTGTAAGAGCAACAAGTGCTCTTAACCACTGAGCCACCTCTTCAGAATATTTCTAATTTTTTCTTTATATTTATTTTCTATCCCTCTGCCCCTTATGCCCATAGAATACAGTCTCTTTGAAGACAGGCACACCATTACTCATCTTTGACTTTACCCATTTTTTTTCCCCAAATAAATGCTTGATGTCACTTAAAGGATATAGTGACTGTTCCTATCACATTGGACCCATGTTCTGTGGATAAGTGCCGTCATACCTGAGAAAGGATGTGAACTGAAGTTGGCCACTTGAGTTTGCTTCAATGGAAAACAACCAGGTTACGCAGCTGGTGAAGGCAACTCTTGACTCCCTTTCATCGAAGCTTCCTCCGTCATGGAGACTCTGAGGTACGTGCATTAGTAAGCAGTCTTTGTTGTCTGGGTCCACCTATGTTCTAATCGCTCCCTGTCTCCTCACAGCGTCTTGCTCAAGGTAGCAAAAGACATGAAACGTGGATGCTAAGAATGTGAGGTCCTTGTGAATATGGAGGAAAGTTTTGTTGTCGTGTGCAAAGCACAAAGCTTGCAGTACAGAAGTAAGAATGAACAAGGAATAGGAGACCATGGTAAATGAAGACCACATGAGAAAAGGAAGAAGCAAAGTGCTAGAGAGGCCCACAGAAATCCACAAAGATACCCCCACAATAGACTGCTGGCAATGGTCGAGAGACAGCCCAAACTAACCTATTCTGGTGATGGGATGGCCAAACACCCTAATTGTCATGCTAGAAACCCCATCCAATGACTGAGGGAACTGGATGCAGAGATCCATGGCTAGGCCCCAGGTGGAGCTCCAGGAGTCCAGTTAGCGAGAAAGAGGAGGGTTTATATGAGCAAGAATTGTTGAGACCAAGTTTGGATAAAGCACAGGGACGAATAGCCAAATGAATGGAAACACATGAACTATGAACCAATGGCTGAAGAGCACCCAACTGGATCAGGCCCTGTGAATGGGTGAGACAGTTGATTGGCTTGATCTGTTTGGGAGGCATCCAGGCAGTGGGACCAGGTCCTGTGCTCATTGCATGAGTTGGCTGTTTGAAACCTGGGGCTTATGCAGGGTCACTTGGCTCGGCCTGGGAGAGGGGACTGGACCTGCCTGGACTGAGTCTACCAGGTTGATCTCAGTCCTTGGGGAGGCTTTGCCCTGGAGGAGGTGGGAATGGGGGGTGGGCTGGGGAGAAGGGAAGGGGGGCAGGAGGGGGGAGAACAAGAGAATCCATGGCTAATATGTAGAACTGAATTGTATTGTAAAATTAAAAAAAAAAAAGAATGAACCAAACCAGGCATGCTATTGTTTGGGCACATGTTCCCTGAGGGCCCCCATGGTAGGGGTTTGGTGTCATGCCTTTAGTCGTATTAGGAGGAGGTAAAGCCTTTAACAGATGAGATCTGGTGGAGGGAAGTAAGACTTGTGGGCGTGCCCTTGAAGGGGCTGGGACCTCAGTCTCTTCCGCTCTCATCTCTCATTCTGTTTCCTCCACCACAAGCTTTCATTACAAAGCAGGGCCACAGTAGTCTGGGGAAGGAAGGGTGTGAATAATAGGAACAGCAGGGAAAGAGTGGTGTTGCTGGAGGGCTTCTCTCCAGGTTCCCCAAGCCCCGCAGTCCCACAATCCACGTATAAAATAATCACTCAGACGCTTATATCACTTATAAACTGTATGGCCGTGGCAGGCTTCTTGCTAACTGTTCTTTTATCTTAAATTAACCCATTTTTATAAATCTATACCTTGCCATGTGGCTGGTGGCTTACCAGAGTCTTTACATGCTGCTTGTCCTGGCGGTGGCTGCAGTGTCTCCTCCCTCAGCCTTCCGCTTCCCAGAATTCTCCTCTCTCCTTGTCCCACCTACTTCCTGCCTGGCAACCTACTTCCTGCCTGGTCACTGGCCATCAGTGTTTTATTTATAGAGAGCAATATCCACAGCATTTCCCCTCTTTTTTCTTTTTTTAAAAAGGAAGGTTTTAACTTTAACATGGTAAAATTACATATAACAAAACAATTACCGAGCAAGAATTATAGTTACAATATTAAAGAAGATATCCTATCTATCTTATATTTGTGAGTTTAAGGTTTTATATCTAACTTATCTTTTATCATAACTGAGGAAATTACAACTATCTAGTTTTCAACCACATCAAAGACCTGAGAAGGAACATAATGGTACCTGAGAAATGGTAGATGGATGCAAGCAACTTTCGGGAATCTTGCAAAAGTAGACCAAGACAGCTGGCAGCCTGGACAGTCACCTAATGTTTGTCAGCATTGTTGGTTCATTTAAATTGACTACAGGCCTAGAGTATCTGACAGACCATTTTTAGAAGCAGGAATTCTGAGAGACCATCTTACCCTGTCTTGGCAGAGTACAGTTGTCGCTTTCCTTGTGTCCTGCTTGTCCAGAAAGGACAGCATTATATTTGTACTGTCAGCCATCAAGGCAAGGGCAGTTCTTTGCCCAGTAGGCCATTTTGTGCCAAAAAGACAAACTTCCAAATGGAAATGTCTTAGAAGCCCAACATTCTCTCGGGATCAATTGGTGCAGCCAGGAGCAATTGTGTCTCATGTCAACAGAATTTTAAGTTATTTAAATGCCATATTCTCTAGGTCTATGTAGTGTTTGAAGATTATCTATCTGAAATATATCTAAGTATACCTAGAAGACTTAACTAACATGGCTACAGATATGATTATCATAGATGACTAATTATTAATCTATTTTTTAATTATCCATTACAATTTTAAATGAGTTACATAAACATAATGCCTCAAACAAGAATATATATATATATATATATATATATATATATATATATATATACAGTATAACAAAATTAACTTCAAGTTTGTATCAATAAACTAAAATTTATACCAATGTAAAACATTTTAAACATAAACTAAAATCTATACCAATGTAAAACATTTTAAACAAGTTGTTCTTTAAAAGTCGGTTCATTAATCTACACTTTTATCTTATCATCTCCATATCCTCCTATTATCTATATCATATCCCCTTTTCTTTTTTAGAAAGAGATCACATTTATAATCAACCTGCTTTAAATAAAAATATTGGTTTTTCTCTGTCCCACACCAGAGGGCTCTTCTGATTTGGGACACAAGAATCTCTTAACCATTTTTTTTAAAAAGCAATATGTCTGGGTTTAGAGGGGGAATGAGCCAATTCCACCTCTAAAGCCAGCTTGGTATATTTGGGAATTTGGGCGTAGCACAGAGGGGTCCTAAAGCACAGACAGTGAATTCAACAGCAGCCTGGTGGCTCCTTAAGAACCTCATTATGCTCAGAGCATTTAACTATGCAGCAAGAGGTGTGAAATAAACCAGATGATGAGAGTACTTTGTTATCTTTGACTTTGTGTGTAGGTAGCATTGGCAGATGCATTGAGATCATCCAGAGAAATGGTAGTCAGGATTGACAGGACGAGACACAGGTAACAGAAGAAAGCTGCTGTGGGATGGTCTGTATGTCAAATTACTCTGATTGGTCAATAAATAAAACACTGATTGGCCAGTGGCTAGGCAGGAAGTATAGGCGGGACTAACAGAGAAGAGAAAAGACAAGAAGCATGTGAAGATGTCGGCAAGCCACGAGCCATGTGGCAAGGTATAGATTTATGGAAATGGATTAATTTAAGCTATAAGAACAGTTAGCAAGAAGCCTGCCACGGCCATACAGCTTGTAAGCAATATAAGTCTCTGTGTTTACTTGGTTGGGTCTGAGCGGCTGTGGGACTGGCAGGTGACAAAGATTTGTCTTGACTGTGGGCAAGGCAGGAAAACTCTAGCTACAGAAAGCCACACTTGGGAAGAGAAAATCTCAGTCGAGGAATTGCCTCTATCAGATTGGCCTGCAGGCATATTTGCATGGGTATTTTCTTTTTTGTTTTGTTTTTGTTTTTGTTTTTTGAGACAGGGTTTCTCTGTGTAGCCCTGGCCATCCTGGAACTTGCTCTGTAAACCAGCCCAGCCTATTTACTGTTTAGTGATTGATGGAGGGGTCAGCCCACTGTGGGTGATTCCATCCCTGGGGAAGTGGTCTTGGGAGGTATAAGAAATGTAGCTGAATCTGAACCAGGTAAGCAAGCTGGTAAGAAGTGTTCCTTTGTGGTCTCTGCTTCCAGGTTCCTGCCTTGGCTTCCTGTAGTGATGGACTGTGACCTGGGAGCTACAAGATAAGATAATCCCTTTCCTCCCCAAGTTGGTTTTGGTCAGTGTTTTATCACAGCAACAGAGAAGCACATGAGGACACTGGGAATATCATAGTGATGAGAAGATATGGGCCCACAAAACGGTTAGAAAGTGAAAATCCTGAGCTTGATGCGTGAATGTTAGAAGTGTGAGAGAGGGAAAGAAGCAGGGAGAATTACCTAAGCCCCACAGATTTCCAGCTTGGATGGCAGCTTGGAAGGACAGCACTTGCTGGGGAAAATGAAGTTAGAGTACAGGTGGTGTGCATCGGGGAGTGAGAGCCGCACAACGTTCCTACTGTTCAGATGTGGTTTGTCTCTTTCATGGTTTGTCTGTGAAATGTCCTCCGTAGGATGGTGTATTTGGGCATTTGGTCCCTAGCTTTTGGGGAGGCGGTGCAGCCTTTAGGAGATGGATGTAGGACACTGGTCCTTGGAATTCAGGCTTTGGGGTTATACTACATTCCACTTCAGCCCAAGTTCCCCACTCCCTGGTCTACCAGCCTCATGTTCCTGCTATCGTGAGTTCCACTACATCTCCCTCCTGGCCCTGGGCTAAAGCCCAATGTGTACACCTAAGTAAGTGTTTTCCTTCTTAAGTATTTCTTTTAGATAATGTCAGTGCCAAGAAAAGTAACTAATAAGGTGTCCAAACATTCATTGCTGAAAACCTGCTCCCTCTTCTGGCGGATTTAAGGTGGTGAAACCTTTAAAAGGTTGGGCCTAGTGCAAGGTAATTGAGTCATGGGGGCATCATTCTTGGGAGAGATTGGTGCTGTCTAAAGATAATCGATCGAGTCCCAGGGGACTGCCCTGAAGGAATAGGTTGTGATAGAAGAGCCGGACACCTCCTCTCTGCCCCACTTCCGCACATATTACTTTGTGTGGACTCCATTTACCATGAAACCGTCACCAGAAGCCACACAGATGCAGGTGCCATGCTCTTCAACTCTAGAACTGTCAGCTAAATAAATCTTTTCTTAATAAACTATACAGCCTCAGGGATTTTGCTATAACAATACTAAGTGAACAGAGACAGAAGGGCCTGTTTCCTATCCCCCAAATCCTAGTAAAACTAATAGGAAATCATGTCTCAGGCACATGTATGTTCTCCTTCCGTGCTGCCCCTAAAACTTCCATTCAATGAAACCCCTCAACAATGAGCAGCAGGATTTTCGCAATGAATTTTAAAGAATGAAGGCAGCACCTGTCATTGCTAGCTGCGTGTGGGGAGCTTGAGACAGGCTGGCTATGAGAAGAACCAAGCTCACGTTGACAGTGACAGGAGGAGTCGGAGGAGTTGCCCACGGGCTTTGGGATTAGAATGAAGTAGAGGCAGGCCATACAACTCTGGGTGGTACTGGGGCACGCTGGAGAGTGAAGAGTGAACACTCAGCAGGTAAAGGTGCATGCTTTTCTCTTCCAAACAAACAAACAAACAAACAAACAACAACAACAACAACAAAAAAGCAGGGAGCCTGTGGGAATGGCTGGAGAACTTCCGTAGGGCTCCCCAAACTGGGCATGATAATAGGTTGGGGCATGAAGGCTGGGAATGGCTGTAATTTACAGCTTGAAACCGACCTGTAGGTAAATATGACTCAGTTTTTATTTTGCTTGTGTTGAACATCTCTTACACTTGAAGCTGGCTGTGCTCCATCACTTCCCTTCTGGGTGCTTGGGTGCACTGGATGAGAGACAGAGGCCAGATCTGAGAACTGTAGCCCTGAGAGGGAAACCTTTTCCTTACTGATCTCTGGTAGGCCTTGGTCATCAAAGGAAGGACTCCTATTCCGAAAACAGAGTCTCCTTGCAGAATTTCCTCTTTTAAGTCAAATATCAGGTTACAATTTTTGGGGAAGTTTTTAATTTTTTCCCCTTTGATCTTCAGTAATCATGTGCCATTCCCAGGGCCACTGTTATTGTTACTTAATTTATTGTGGAATGCTTTGGTTTGTCGAATTGTTTAATAATAGAAGAGCCTTGTCCTCTGTTGTCTTGAAGGCACGTGAAACTGAGAATGTGGAGTTGGGTAGTTCAAGGGTGTTGTTTCTCTGAGGCACAGCTTTGTACTTACCCAAATAGAGGAGAGATGAAGTGGCTGAAGTTCAAAAGTCTTTGAGTGTGTTTGGGGATGAGTAACAGGACAGTCCCTCCCCCATATCAAAGTCTGCAGATGCTCAACTCCCCGCATAAAATAGTGGCCTTTGCATGAAACCTGCCTGCATCCTTCCATGTGCTGTGAGTCATCTTACAGCATCTCACACAATGTGAGTGAGCCCCATGAAAACGAGGAAGACAGCACGTGCTCTGTACTGACACCGATCAGAGGCCTAACTACATGCTTGCTTTTCACTCTTGTTATTTTTTATTTTATGCATGAGGAGGCAAGAGACTTAGAAATATTGCTCATCGATCAGCAAGAAAGGAAAGCCAGGATTGAAATCCACCCTTGTGTGATTCCAAATTTCTATTATTCATTTACAGTTGGCATGGTAGAAAAATATATTACATTTAAAAATGTTTTTGATACAAATAGAATTCTATTACTTTTCTCCTCCCTTTGATCCTCAAGAACCTCCCAGCTACCCTTCCTTGAAATGCTTCCACACACCCCACTCTCAAGTTGATAGTCTCCTTTTCTTTATTATCGCTATATGCATATATATGTATGTGTATGCACAAATTTATACACACACACACACACACACACACACACACACACACACACACACAACCTGCTGAGTCCATTTTTGTTGTTGGTGTGCATACAGTTTCAGGGCTGACCACTCTGCATTAGACAACTAATGAGGAGCTCATCTCTAAGAGAGACTATTTCCCCTATTCCCAGAAGTCAATGGTTGCCGATAGTTCTTTACCTAGGGTTATGACCCCATGAAATTCCCCCCTTCCATGTTAACATATCCATTGATATTGCCATTGTTCCGGTCTTGTTTATGCAGCCATTTCTAGGAGAGACTGTTTCACAGCACACTTTCTGATATTCTGGCCTGTAACAATCTTTTTTTCCCTTTTATTCTTCTCTCATACATTACATCCTGTTTTAGTTAGGGTTTTTATGGCTGTGACAAAACACCATGACCCAAAAAATCAAGTTATGGAGGAAAGGGTTTATTTGGTTTATGCTTCCAGATCATAGCCCATCTTTTGAAGTCAGAACAGGAAGTCAAGCAGGGCAGGAACCTGGAGGCAGGAACTGATGCAGAGGCCATGGAGGGGAGCTGATTACTGACTTGCTTCCCCTGGTTTACTCAGCCTGCTTTCTTATAGAACCCAGGAATACCGCTGACAATAGGCTGGTCCTTCCCCCATTAATCACTAATTGAAAAAATGCCTTACAGGTGGACCTCATGGAGGCATCGTCTCAACTGAGGCTCCTTCCTCTCTGATGACTCTAGCTTGTGTCAAGTTGACACACATGACCAGCCAGATGCATCCTGACTGATGCTTCCCTTCCCTCCATTCTTCCCAGTCCTTTCCCCAACCCTCCTCTCCCCTAGATCCACTTCTGCACTTCCCTTTTAAAAAAAAGGGCCTCCCAGGGCTATCAGCTGAAAATGGCATAACAATTACAATAAGACTAGGCACAAACCTTCATATCAAGGCTGGATGAGGTAACCTAGCAGGATAAAAGGGGTCCCAAGAGACCTCCCCCCATTTCTACTGTTAGGAGTCCCACAAGAACACCCAGCTAGATAATCATAACGTATATGCAGAGGACCTAGCTCAGACCCGTACAGGGTCTGTGAGTGTCGCTTCAGTCTCTGTGAGCCCCTGTGAACCCTGCTTAGTTGATTCTGTGGGCCGTGTTCTCCTGGTGTCCTTGACCCCTCTGGCTCCTGCAATCCTTCCTTCCTCCCTTCTGTGGGGTTCCCCTGGCTCCATCTAGTATTTGCTGTGGGTCTCTGCATCTGCTCCCATCAGTTGCTGGATGCTGCCTCCCTGATAACAATTGGGCGGGCACCAATCTATGAAGATAGCAAAAATATTATTAGTAATCATTTTACTGAAAATTTTTTTTCCCCAGTCATGTTTGTTTCTGTCCTGGATCTCTGGGCTGTTCAGCTTCTGTTTCCTGGCCCTCCACACAGTGTCAGGCATGGGCTCCCTCTTGTGGCATGGGCCTCAATTTGGACCAGTCATTGGTTGGCCACTCCTAAAAGTTCTGTGCCACCATTGCCTCAGCACATCTTGGAGGCAGGACAGATTATAGGTTGAAAGTTTTGTGGCCACTGCTGAAAGCTTTGTCTGGTTATAGAAGATGGCTGGTTCAGGCTCCATACTCCCCATTACTAGGAGTCTTCACTAGGGTCACCCTCAAATATTCCAAGGAGTTTCCACTGCACTAGGTTTCCACATTGCCCCCCACCCCCAAGTGCCCCCAAGTCCAGTCACCTTTCCCAGTACCGGGCTCTTACAATGTCTCCACCCCTCTTCCATTATATTCCCTGAGCCATAGATGCAGGAGCTATGCTGCAGATGTGTCCACTGGGGCCGGGCTTCCCATAATCTGTTGATGATCTCTGCATTGTTCCCAGATAGAGTTTTCGGTGACAGTCTCCATTTGCTGGAAAGAGAGATGTCTTTGATGAGGAGCAGCAGCTACATGTATCCAGGGAAGGTGCCTTGCACATCCTAGCTACATTTTTGATCCTCAGCTTCTTAAATCCAAGGTTGTGGAACCTATACACATGAGGGCTGATTATACTTTTTTTGGGAGGAAGATTTATTTATTTTTATATTTGTGAGCATGTGTGTGCATTCATGCATGCATGCATGCATGCACGGCTGTGTGTGTGTGCCTGTACAAGCAGGCAGAAGCCAGAAGAGGGTGTCAGATGGCCCCCTTATCACTCTCTGTCTTGTTCCTTCAGGGCAGGGTCCCTCCCTAAACCTGGGACTTATGTTTTCTCACTTATGTTGGAGGCAGCAAGGCCAGGGATTCTCCTGTTTCAATCCTCCTTGGAGCTGGCGTTACCTGTTTGTTACATGGGTTCTGGGACCTGAACTCAGGTCCTCATGATTACACAGAAGGGGCTTTCATCCACTGATCCATCAGTCCAGCCCCCTCCTCCCCGACCCACTTTTAATAAGAAAGAATAAGGAAATAAATTTTATTTCAAAAATTTATTATTATAGTGATATTGTTACAAGGTTTTAACAGACCAGGGAGTTAAATTGACCAATACTTTTGAAGCTTCAACAATTTAAAAACAAGTTAATAAACACAAAACTGGGTTTGGTTTTCACTCCATTCTAGGAGGGGTTCTTCAGTACACAAATAGTAAAAACAAAATTTCAATTAATATTTTTCCTAGGTAGGACTTCCCTATGCAGATCTGATAATCATACTCTTTATCCTTTCTTTAAAGATTTAAGAAAAATAAATAGATCCATAAATAACTCATATAAATATAGGTTTTTACCTGTTAAATAATAAAACTTCTGAGCCTTAAATTTTGTCTTCTTCAGAAAGAAATGTCAAAAGGTAGCTAGTTCATAAAATAACTTATGCCCCAAAGTTACCTCAGGACATATTAAATACATAAATAATTCAAAGTCGGCCATTTAAAGCAGACAAGAAGCAAACTGGCATCCCACTTAAACCCTATCTTCAAGGAGGAGCAGAATATTTTGACTCCACCTCTGAATCAGTATTACTTGCTGAGGACCAACCGCATGAACTGTTTTAAGGACACAAGTGAGTTTGCTGAGAAAGGTGGGCGTCTCTTAGGGTCTGCATTGCGGCTGCTCCTGACTGCGGTCAGCCTCAGGCCTGGGCTTAGGCCACGTGGCGGACAATGGAGGAGACGCAGGTGCAGCCCACGCCCACCAGCATCTTCTCCACCCGGAAGGTGAGGGGGCAGTTCTCAGGCTCCCTCCGCAGGACCAGGATCTCTTGCTGGATGAGAACAGAGTTCATGTGGTGGTCCAGCTTCCCCTCAGCATTGATACAGCGCTGGTGGCGGCACTGTGCCTCCCAGATCACGGGAGGGTATCTATCAGGGTCCTCGTTGCGGCTGTAGGGGAGACAGAAGCCAGGAGGAAAGTGAATTCTGGGTCAGCAGAAGGAAAAGCAGGAACGGGGGGCGGGGGGAGGAAGAGCATAGGATAATGAAGAAGAGCACTGCAAAATAGCTGCCATTACTTTGAAGAACTTTGGGTTGTTTGAAAATCTGGGCTCTCTCTTCTCCACCCCTTGCTTCCCCCTTCCTCATCTCCTTCCTCTTTTCCAGTGATAAGTCTCAAACCCAGCGTCTCCCACAAGACAGATACCCTTTCTGTCACTGAACTGGACTCCTAGCTGTACAAACTTGGATCTTAAAGTTCATGAAGTATTTTAGAAGAATGTCTTGAAAGATAAACAAAATAAGTGAAAGACCACCGTGAGGACTCGCAACATAAAAGGTACATTTTAGGGTACATTTGACTTATGGGAAGAGATTAAAGGATGAATCATCAAGGACTCAGGTGGCTGTTCACCTGACTCGGTAAAACTGGCCTTGGAAAGAGGGAATGTGCCAGAATTCTTTTCGAGACCACTTCATGAGATGGAGTCCAAAGGTTACGTGAAAAGCTGGAAAGAAAGACCAAAGTCCCCTTATATAAACTCTCCCCGTCACCTTATACGATCTGAAAAAGTAGTTCACTTAGACTTTTGACTTAATTGATTGATTGAACTATCCTTAGCATTGGGAAAAGGGGAAAAGAAGAAATCCTACAGATGAGTGAATCTAAAGGTTTCTTGCCACTGAAGCTTATTCATATAAACTCAAATGATCAAAGTGCTTTTGTACTGATGCCTTTATGGGGTCCAAGCACTATATGCCAAAGACCTGTCCAGTATAAAGAAGAAGAAATACTCAGCATGATACTTCCTCTACCAGGATGCAAGTTTTGACTTTCCATGTCTTCTTCAGGACAGGCACAGAAATACCTAATTAATTTTTAATTACTTTCAGCAAACCTCAGTTGTAGCTTTGGTAGAGGAAACATAATGCTCTATGATAAATGTTCTGATTTCCAAAAAGTCAACTATTGACTTGAGCACTCATAAATGCTAGAATCATGGTTATTAATCTGTGGTGATAGAGAAAAATGCAGGCATGTAATGCTCTGGAGTTAACTGTCCAGATTTCCAAAAATTCAAAAATAGACAAACTCTCACAGGTGCTAGAATCATAGTTATTAATTTAGGTTGATTTTTGGCATCAGTGACAACTCTAACACGTTAGGGTGAAGTGTCCCCTGCTTGAGCCAAGAAGTCTGTAGAAGGAAACTTGAAGAATCATTGCTGAGCACAGTGGTCCTTCTAGGTCCCTGATGATTCTGAGAGGGAAAATAAGAAATCATGCTCAGGGCATGTGTGATGGATCAGAGAGTAGAAAAACACAGATTTTTTTTTTTTTTTGTTTGTTTGGAGTCCTTACGTACTGGAGAGTCCAGGGCGAAGTGGATCGGTTGAGGTAGTCGGAGGGCCTTCTGGAACTCACTTTCGGGCTAAGAGAGTTAAGGACTTTCAGGTTGACCTTCACATTCTGGAGTAAGTTCTTGCCGTCATTGTTTGGACATTCTGAACTTTGTGGGATAGGTATCCCTGCCTTCACTCCAGCCTCCAGGCTCAGCAGCAGCAACAGCAGCAGAGACTGAAAGGGGAAATAGAATGATGGGGGGACTGGATTAGAGTATGGGTTTTGCTGACAAATTCATTATGATGGAGTATATAGCGAACTATAGGAAGTATACTATGTTCTGGAAACATCTTTACTGCAATTTAAAACATTTTAAATTAAAAAATTCTCAAGATGAACAAAATCATCCTCAAAGCATTTTATTTTTAATCTGTTTTCTACATCCTTCTTGTGACTAAGGACAGGCATGCTGTGTTTTAGACGGCAGTGGTTTTAGAAAAAGTGTTGAGTCATCTCATCAGCCTGCTGGCTCAGGATGAGTCAACAGGACAAAAAATGACCTTGATTTTTTAGGAGGACATGTCCTTCTGCACCAGTGTTTGCATAAACATGCACCTTGAAGGAGAGGATTGTAGAAATCCTATGTGACGTCAGCATTCATGTTAGAATTAGAAACAGTCTTTGCTTACTGGCTGCCTTGCAGATAAAAACTGATCTTATGTCTTCTTAGGTATATTTTCTGATTGTTCTAAACTTTGCATGCCTTGATTCTGTCATGAGAATACGATTTCAGGACATATTTTTTGAAGTGAAGTATTTAAAAAATATAAAGCTTTATTCGGAAACATGTATCTAATTAGAATCAAATTGTTTGAATGTACTAAGACCGGTATAAAACAATGGAAACAGTAGTTGCTTCCAAAGCTTTCAAATCTGCAAGAACAAAACTTTTGACAGACACTCTTTCTCACTGCACAGCATCATGTGACAGTTCTTATGTGGGTTAGTACCATCACAACTGTCTTTCAGTTTTAAACTCATCTTACTGACTGATGCTTATCAGTTCTTGAAAATGCTCTACAATGATTTAGGCATCTACCAAAGGTTTCATTTCTAGTTCTACGTACACAGATTCATGGACCTCCACAATTAGAGTCCAGCGTTTTACAGCATGTACAGCAACATGACCTGGTTTAAGTCAACAAGAGCCTTGTACATTAGTGCAGCACTCACCACAGACGAAGTTCTCCAGGGACTCATGGTCGTTGGTTCTGATCAGCTGGTGCTGGATGAGCTTGTGCCTGGTGTGAGGTGGATGAAGCGTAGCACGCCCTTCTCTCTTTTTATAGGGTTTTGCACCTTCTGTGGTCACTTACGTTGAGAGTGGGTTGGGGGGGTGACACCATTTGGGTAAAAATTCCATCCTCAAATGAGGTCAGACAGACACCCTCTTATGACGAGCAGGGCATCATTTGTCTCAAAGGTAGATTGGAAAGGGCAGGAGGTCACAGTACGAGGAAGCGTCACTTGCTGGGAGCCGAGTAGAGATGCTTTGCTATGGTTCAGCATCCTGTGGGTATGGGCATATCTGAAGCTGCTGCAGAGACGTGCTCCATCTTATTGGTTTGTGGGGAAATTGAAGCTTGAACGTTGTCTGACTTGATCTTTCTCCTTTTCCTACCCGATTCCCTGGCCAGAGAACATCCCAGAAAACACTCAAGGTCTTGCCATATAAACAGACAAATAAAATAAAAAATTCACAATGATGGAATGCATTTTATTTAACTGAGTATAGCAACCGCTTTTCTTGGATGTCCCTTCTGTGCAACGAACAATCACAAAGTCCAGTTAGTTCTTAGGAAGCAGCTAGAGACATGAGGTTTACTAGTGAAGACATGGCTGCCAGATGTTATCAAGAAACTTGTTAATACTTGCTGCTTTGTGGTTTAGTCTCATGCCTTTCTTTTAGGAGGAGGGAACAGAAATCAAAGATTAAGGGGCTGAGTAGACGAAGGAAAGAAGGTATTCAAAATAGAGATGGAGACAGAAGAAAAGACAATGGAGAAACTGAGGCACTGGGGAGTCGAGACTAGGAACACAGAGGAGGGATGGGAAGGAAAGAAGGAAGACCCCTCATGCTCTCTCCTCAGTGAGATGACCTTTGTCTTCAGGACCTTGAGAAGAGTTTCTCTTCAGGAATAGTGAATGACAAGATGGTAAATATGGGAGTCATTAGGTCATTAGATATAGATGTCATCTACATGTCAATTGTCTCTGCCTCTACCTGTAATGAGGTGAGCCACGTCCCCCAGCTTCTTAGCTCTTCAGTTTCTGTCTCACATTCAGCACGAACATGAGGCAAACCAGCAGCCCCCGTTCAGTAAATGGAGCATCCGGTCCATCTGTGATCATGCTGGTCTCAGCAGTTGGCAGCAGCTCTCACATCTTTCTCCTCTCTCCTGGCCTTCTGCTGGTCCCCAACTCAGACTTTTCCCTGTTTGGACCGAGTTTGCTACTCTGACACTTCTAATGTCCCTGAGAGGATGCTCATTGCACATCTTTTTTTTTTTCTCTTGTTCTCTTCCCTCCTGAAGGAGACACACGAACTCCTTAGCCCTTGAGTTAGGACTGCAGTTTGGGCAAACTCCCCTTCTAGCTTCACTCTTACCATGATCCATGTTAGGGTTCATGGGGTCCTGATTTTCTATCTGTCCTCCTTCTACAACTTATACTCCTTTTGTTAAAGTACAGCCTTGGCAATGTCCTTTTCCACATATATTAATTGTCTTGTAGGATCCTGTGTACATATCCTTCTAACTGGGAATAACATCACTGGAATGAACATCCTACCACATTGCTACTTTATACCCCCTCTCTTGTCTTTGGGTTCATTGGATAGTGCACTGAATTCACCTTTGAAAAGTATGCTGCGGACATGTGTATTTCTGGTTTTGGATTGTACTGTAATTGTAAAGCTAATATGTCATTGATTTCTATAAGTTTCATTATATATAATATAACCTTTTACATAACATAGGTCTTCATGGATCACTTTTTTTTTTCACTTGTCTCTTTTTGATAAGTAGCTGTATGTTCCTTTTAAACTGTGTATTGTTTGCTTCCTGAATTCCTTGCTAGATTGAACTACCTGAACATGGGTAGCTGTTTTGTTAATCCTTGAATAGGATTTAGTAAATAGCAAGTGAGCTTTTTTTAATTGACTGACAATATGAAACATTATGTCAGAAATTTTAGGATCTTGCTTCTTTTTAGAACTCAGGTGCATTCTAAGACACTATTGGTTGTCTCATCCCTGGGCTCCATAACCTGATCTCCTGGAAAATAGTGTGACAATGTTGTAGCCTATGCTGGACTCCATAGAGTGGATATTCCTTCTTGTTGCTATCTGGCAAGGATGAGCTGGAGGGGAAAGAAAATGCTTGCTGCTAATTCCATTGGTTGATGGTGAAGAGGAAGCTCTAAACCGTCCTCCCACTCCAGTGTCCTGTGCTAGTGAAATCCAGCCTATGTACTGGCCATTGCGACGACAATCCTTGCCTTAAAATAAAGGGAAGTTGGAGAAGCAATATCAGTTTTAATGACAGTGTTATTTAGACATAGTGATTGGAGCTGGTTGTGCCTGGCTTTGAGAAGAACTGCTTGGAGGATCAGTTGGGAATACAGAGGCTACACACACAAGGAAGGGGTTCTGTGCTTGCTGTGCCCTCAGAATTGGATCTGAGCCTTCAGGGTAGAAAGAATACCAGAGTGACAGTTAGTGTGCTGGGAACACCAGAGGGTTCGGTATCTTCACTTTCACTGTGGCTCTACCTTCTAAAGACTTATTTGGTCTTTTCAAAGTCTCGATGTTTTGCTTTGTAAAATGAGGGTTTGTCTCAATTGTTGATGGTGGTTGACTTTTTGCAGAAAGAAAATAGTAATGAATAAAACAGCAGTCAATTAGGAATGATGATTTTGCTCAGGAGTGGTCTTCAAGTTGATCAGTTTTCCTTCTCTGAAGACAAAACAGCAGTTATGACGTTGGGGAGCCATGAGTTGCAGGGGCCAGGGCTGAGTGTGGGAGGGTATGCAACAGGCACCTGCTAGCAGTTGAGTGGTGTTTGAAGGGAAGAAATGCTTGTTGGTGTCTTGGAATTATTAGGCCATTAAATGGTATTATTTTCCATCTATAACAGATAATATTACAAAGGTTAAGGGAAAATTCTTACTTTTGTAAACAGGATAGAATAGCTCTTGTCTCCGTGTGGTGAAAAATTAAGACATTGCTAAAAATATAAGGCAAAAACCAATTTTTGTTTCTTTCTCAGATGGCAGGGTTATCATTGAGAAACTATTGTTTCACTAATTAGTATTCTGTAGCCCTTTTCAGGAAAAACAACAACCATACTGGTCTGTATCAAGGAGGGATTTCACAGGTTTAAGTGGTTAATGTACACCCTAATTTAAATAGACAATGACTGTTTGAGCAGGTGGGTGCCGTCAGGTTGAAAGCTGTGTGCATCACCGTATAAGGCTCCTCTTCCATTGATTTTGTGTAACACATAGAGAGAACAGGCCTGGAAAGAATGTTCCTGGGTCCTAAATGTAGGGGCTTCCACTATTAAGATGCCACACCGGAACCAAGAACAATCCCCAACAGACACTTAAAGGAAAGACAAGATGGTAAGAGAAGAGTGTATTTGTGATAATGAGCACATGGAGGGCTTTGTGGAATTGATCAAGCTAGGATTTTATCGAGATCTACATTTTGTCTCAGTTTTAACCATAGTTGTGCTTCTGAGGACCGCTCTGGAACAATGCTGGGATGGGAAGCCCCAGGAATGGGTACCAGGTTTTTCTGGAATCCCTGGTGGAAGAAAGTGCCTTCCTCATGTCACACAGTGAATTGAGCATGCTTAATAAAATGGCTACTTGAATTCAGTAGGCTGGTGCATGAGCTGTGTGTTTGAATGTTAGCATGTGGATGGATAAGCTCTGTGTGTGTGTGTGTGTGTGTGTGTGTGTGTGTGTGTGTGTGTGTGTGTGTATATAGGGGCCTGAGGTGTGTGTTGAGAGTCTTCCTAGCTTTCTCCCCACTTTTTGTTTTGAGGCAGAGATGCTGGTGCTTACAGATTGGCCAGAGAGCTTTAGGGATCCCTCTGCCTTCTACCTCTTTTCCACTACTTCCTCTAGCTAGGGTTGTAAAGACTCAGTTTTATATAGATGCTAAAGCTCCAAATGCAGTTATTCATATTTGCATGGCAGATACTTATTGACTGAGCCATCTTTCCAGCCCCAGAAGCCCCTTCTGCTATTCGGATTCTGTTCTTTCCACCATTAATCATTCTTCACTCTAGATAGCTCTTCTTCCCTGATGGAGACCAGCTGTGACAGAGGTGCTTCTGAGTACTTACTTTGATTTCTTTCACTATTGGTCTTTGCCCGTTCCCTTACCAAATATTGATCTCATTATTTTTACTTGATAGAATTAAGATCCTACGACTGGATAGCTCTAAAAATCAAACCTAACCTATGTGGCTAAAAATCATTAAGTATCTGTTACATGGCCCATGCAGAACCAGTGCCCTTAGCAAGCTCTCAACAGTACTCAGTGATTCTATCACTTGGACAATGGCGGCTTCCTGTAGCACATCCTCTTTGCCAGCCCCAAAGCCCCGAGAATAATGCCTGGAACCCGAGTAAGAGAAGGAAGATGTGTCATGTCACGTCATTTCAAAATGACCGCAACCTATCTGTTTCCCCAGTCTCTACTTCAAAATCCAATCAAGCAGACCCTCCAAGCTTGTCAGTTTCTCCTCTGAGTAATGAGTACGAACCTCATGGAAACTAAGGCTCCTCTCTAGGTGAATTTCTCACTGGTCTTTTACTGAAACATTGGTTTAAAGTGGGTCAGAAAACTTTCCATTTTTTTTTTCAACCAAGTACACTTAGAATTAGATACCTTTGTGTTAGCAGGTGCATGCAAATTGTTGGACTGGTGGCCCCCACTTTGGTAATGCTGACTTCATTTGATACCCTAAGAATCAAGGTCAGCAACTGACTGGCTTTTCAAGTCTAAACGGATGTCACTGAAAAATATAGTCTAAAATTAAGTAAGTAAACTAAACCACACACTGTGGTTGGATTATCTTTATTTTCAGCAATTTTGCAGTTAATATAGCATAGGCAACCACAGAAAAAAATTTAAAAAAGAAAGATATAGCACATCAACTTGGAAAATATTGTTTATAGGTATTTTGTTCTTTAAATAATATCGAGGATGCTGTGGTGAGGGAGCGGGTCTGAGAACTGGAAAGATGGTCAATTAATACCTTGAGTTTTAATTTCTGTGTTTCAAAATCTTTTGGGAGATTTAAGATGACATGTTTAAAAAAAAATTAAATAATAAAATTGTTGAATGTATAAACAGAATCAAAAGTCCGAATCTGGAAGAGAAATGCAAAGCCACAGTCCACAAAGGCAACATATCTGAATATCTTTGAGCTTCCTGGAATCCAAAGAGAAGAGAAATGTACTCAGATATGTTACCAGAAAGGAAGACGTTAGCAAGCACCTTACTTTCTCTAGCAGAGTTTTTTTGGAATAAAAATTTGGCACTTACAAGAGATTCTGGATATTGCACTGGTTAAGGACATGTTTTTGGCTTCAGATATTCCTAAGATTGGGTCCCAGCTCTAACTTAGACTGTGAGCCACTGAGGACACCAGCTCACTTGCATGTGCATGTCCGTTTCTGTGCTTCTGAAGTGAAACTAACAACAGAATTTGCATGATGGGCACGCAGTTGCAAGAGATAAACTCCTCTCTATGGTCTGACATGGATTCAGTGCTCAATGGGTGTGGATAAGCTATTAATGTTTATAGATATGTCAGGCATAAAAATCTGCCAAAGGACTCTAAGGAAAGAGGGTCTGCAGGTCTGAGAAATACCAGGTGTCTGGTAATCTCCATTGTGTATTCCCAAGGGAATTTTAAGGCTTTAGGCTTCCACATGGTCCAGATGAACTAGACTTTCACTGAACAAATGGTTTTTTGAGAGGCTATTACAAGCGAAGCATGGCGCTGTATTCCGGAGGTACAGCAGGGCACAGCCTACAAGCCTTAGGCTAGCTTTGGAAGAGTAGACATTCAGGGTAATGGAGACCCCTTATTCTATTCTGTGCTCACTGTACTGCTTGCTGATCAATTAGTGAAACAGACGTGTTGGGTAGATGACCTGGAAAACAATGGCCCTGGGTAGCAGACATAAGCATTTCTAGTGATAGAAAGGGACAGTCCCTGCTACAAATGACAAAGTTGTTCTTTTGATTTGCGTATCATTGCACTGACAATAAATGGAGTCCACAGTTTGCTTGTGCTTAACTTAATCCAGAATTCTGCATGCATCTACATTTTGTTTATCCTGTGTCTATCTGCCCTTCCTTCCTTCCTTCCTTCCTTCCTTCCTTCCTTCCTTCCTTCCTTCCTTCCTTCCTTCCTTTCTTCCTTCCTTCCTATCTGAGAAGAATAGCTCATTTAGGGTGGTAAGGTCATAGTGTGTCTGCCTATCTATGTCCCATCACATACTGACCATACATGTGTTCACGTTGTTACAGTTTTCATATGAAATGTCCCTCACAGATTCATGTCTTGAATACTTGGGCCACAGTTGGTAGTGCTAGTTAGGGAAGTACTAGAAACTTTAGTAGATATGCTATTGAGGGGTGGTTTGGGCCGTCTATTTTGTCCCAGGTTCCTCTCATCCTCACTCACTCTGCTTTTTGTCCATCATGCAGTGAGGAAAGTAATCTGCCACATCCTCTCACGGCTGCAATGTCCTCCCTAAGTCCATGGGTCCAAGAATCACTATTGAAACCCTGTGAAATCATGGCACAAAATAAGCATCCCCCCACATATAGGGAAGAGAGAGAGAGAGAGAGAGAGAGAGAGAGAGAGAGAGAGAGAGAGAGAGAGAGAGAGATTACTCATGCATAATTTTAAGTCTTAGAAAAGATTTTTGGAGTGTACCTCTTGTTAGGATCATTTTAAGTTTTTAGAAACAACATAGTATTTATTATAATACTGCTTTGTAACCATTTTCTCTCCCTATAGTATATTCTAATATTTTCCACCTAACACACAATCTCTTTCTCTCCTCTCTCTGTCTCCCCTACTCTCTCTCTTTGTGATGTTATGTGATGTGATGTGATGTGTGTGTGTGTGTGTGTGTGTGTGTGTGTGTGTGTCTATCTGTCTTTCTACTTAACATCTTGAGGAATGGGTGGACGGTAGACCTGTCAACTAATTACTTACTGTTAAATGCCTTTATTCTATGTCATCTCCCCACAACAGAAACAATATTAATATCTTGATATAAAGTAGATTATTGCAGCTTTCTACCTTTGCATAGTAACTCAGTTTGGTTGTGTAGTACTGTTGTGAAGACTGAAATGTAAAGAAAGATAAAGAAACAGAGCAGAATTTGTGAATTCTTAATCCTGGAAAATTGTGACTAATTAGACCTGGGGAGATGGCTCAGTGAGTAGCGTGCTTGCTGTGAAAGTGTGAACCCATGCCTGCATACCCAGCACCCACAGAGAAGTTGGATGTGGTGGCACATATCTGTAACCCCAACAACACAGGGTGGAGGGCAGAGGCAGTAAGATCCAGAGCTCGCTGTGCTGGCCAGCCAGTCTAGCCAAAATGACAAGCTCCAGGTTCAGTGAGCGACCCTGTCTGAAAAAATAAGGTGGACATTAACTGAGGAATACACGTGAACTCAATCTCTCATCTCCCCAAGTACCTTCATGGACAAGCTAATATAGACACAGATACAGACAGACAGACACACACCATACACACGCAGAAAGAAAATTATGGCTAATTTAAATGATGGTCTGAGCTCAGAGATATTGAATTCTAACTAAAATTTAAAAAAAAAATTGTTAAAACAACTTAGTGGCAAGGCTCCACAAATAGGAGAATGTTTATAATATGTAATATTGAGAATAAAGTAATATGAAATGATGTGTTCGATATTTTAATATGTCTGGAAGAGAGGTTATAAATGAAAAATTCCTTTAGCTCTTTTAAGGTTTTACTGTCTGATTTGTACTTCCCTTTGGTGTTGTAGAATATTATTTTGAGGTGTATTGCTTTTGTTTATATTGCACTTGTTGAACTCTGTGAAGCTGTGTTACTGCACCTGTCTAAAACACCTAATGGTCTAATAAAGAACTAACAGCCAATAGCAAGGCAGGAGAAAGGATAGACAGGGCTGGCAGGCAGAATTAATAGAAGGAGAAGGAGGACTCTGGGAGAGAAGGAGAGCTAGGAGTGAGAGAAGGAGGAGGACCCAGGGGCCAGCCACCTAGCTACACAGCAAGCCACGGAAGAAACAAAGTAATATATACAGAAATAGAAAAAGGTAAAAGCCCAGAGGTTAAAGGTAGATGGGCTAATTTTGGTTAAGACAAGCTGGCTAGAAACAAGCCAAGCCAACGCCAGGCATTCATAATTAAGAATAATCCTTCATGTATGATTTATTTGGGAGCTGGGTGGCAGCCCCTCCCCCCCAAAAGAGCCAAAATACCAACAACAACAGCTTGGTGGAGAAACAAGGAGCCCTTTAGTTTAAGATACATCTCTGGCACTGGGGACATGGCTCCTTAAACTAGCGTTTGCCTTGCAAGTGTGACAATCAGAGTTTGATCCCAGCATCCACATAAAAAAGTGGGCGTGCCAGGCGGTGGTGGCGTATACCTTTAATCCCAGCACTTGGGAGGCAGAGCCAGGTGGATCTCTGAGTTCGAGGCCAGCCCGGACTACCAAGTGAGTCCCAGGAAAGGCGCAAAGCTACACAGAGAAACCCTGTCTCAAAAAACCAAAAAAAAAAAAAAAAAAAAAAAAAAAAGAAAAGAAAAAAAGTGGGCATGATGGCTTGTGCTTGTAATCCCAGTGCTGAAGAGGTGAGGTAAGAGGATGCATGGGCTTTCTGTCTGGCCAGACCAGCCTAATTAGCAAGTCACCCCACCTCAAAAAACAAAGTCAACAGCTCCCAAGGTTGACCTCTGACCTCTACAGACACATGCATGCATGCACTCATACCAGCAAACACAAACACACACACCCCCCACACCAAAAGATGCTTTTCTATCAGTTTTGCTTGGTAAGAATAGAAATGGGGGGTTGGAGAGACAACTCAGAGGTTAAGAGCATTGGCTGCTCTTCCAGAGGTGCAGAGTTCAATTCTCAGCAACCACATGGTGGCTCACAACCATCTATAATGAGATCTGGTGCCCTCTTCTGGCCTGCAGGTATACATGTAAGCAGAACACTGTATACATAATAAATGAATACATCTTTAAAAAATAAGAATAGAAATTCTTTTCTCTAAATACTTTTCTCTAAAACTGCTTTTTTCTTATTATTTGTTCGATAAAATTTAATAGAATTATACTGTAATCTAGAAAACCTAAAAAGGTATTTAGAAAGAGGTTTACTTGGTATTAATTGCTGGTATCCTACTTTGTCTGACTGAGATATTTAGTAAACAGGATGTATATGTTTTGCATTAAGGCAGAAGAAGCACCCTGTGTATGATGAAAAGGTGATGCTCACTAACTTGGTTCAGATCATTCAGATTAAAAAGTAATTACGGCTGAAGAGAGACTCAGTGTTTAAGAGCACTGACTGCTCTTTCAGGGGAGCCTGAATCTATTCCCAGTGCTCACAAGGTGGTTCATAATCATCTGTAATTTTAGTTCCAGAGGGTCCGACGCTCTCTTCTGGCTTCTGAGAGTAGCAGGTATGTACATGCACAGACATACAGGCAGCAAAACATTCACACGTTTAAAATAAATTTAAAAATTAGAAAAAAGGAACCATTTGCCTCATAGTTTTCATTTAACCTGAAAGAGTATTTGCTGTTTGTATACTATTTTAAGAGGGTTTGGTAAAAATGCCCGCAATTGAAACAACGTAAGATTTTTCTTACTGAAGAGAAACACGGCCATCCCAGTCACTATGGACAGTGTTTTATACCCAGTAGAGATAACTTTATGCAATTAGGGTCTTGAAAGCTCAGTGCATAGTTATTTACAATCACCTGATATTCTTGATGAAATGTTTCCTTTATTAATATGTAATGGCTTTTTAGAGGATGAAGTCTACTCATCAGCTCCTGTAACAGCTGCACCAATGTGTCGCCAGCTTCTGTTTGCTTGTTTGACTTCTGTCCTTTGGCTCTGTTCATCTCCCTCCCTCCCTCCCTCCTCCCCCCTCCCTCCCTCCCTCCCTCCTTCCCTCTCTCTTTCTTATTTTTTTCTTTTTCTTCCATTTTCTTTTCCAAAATTTCACTTTCCCGCCCCTATAATCCCGTAATTTGGGAGGCCAAGGCAAAGGTCACCAGAGTCCCCAGCCTGTTTGTTACACACTGAGACTTGGTTTCAAAAATTAACACATCAACAAACAAATTTCAAACAAAAACAACCAACAACCATAACAGAAACACCTCAGTTTCTTTGCTAAAATTCTAGTCTCTTGACTTTTTTAAAAAAAATCCACATTGCAGATCTTCTCTCTATTTTGCTGGCTTTCCTCTCCAGGTTGAAAATAGATTCTGTTATTTCTTTCATCTGCTTGTTTTCATTGGGAGATGTCTCCCAGATTCATGGGGATTGTGGAAAACAACTATAGCCCGAGATTTGCACAGGTCAAGTGGTCCGATTTTGCAGTAGAAAGCCCGTTAGGCATTGAGCACTGTGCTGAAGGGATGTGGCTGCTGTGCTAGGTTGTCCCTATGGAGTTTTCAGAATTCTTGGCCTCACTGCAGATAGCTGGCTCCAGAGATTGCTCTCTCCTCTGATCTTAGGCTGAGGGATGTCAAACTCAAGAGTCCTTAGCCGATGAAGTCCAAGCTAACCTCGTGCTCTTTCTGGTTTGTGGCATCTGGTCCTTACTCTCTACCTGTGTCCATGTAGGTGCACCAAGCTGGCTTCAGGCTTTTCTTGACTTTAATTTTTCCTTGTTACCAGGTCCCCAGGTAGTTCAGTTTTAAACACTTGCTTTCCCTGCTACCTGGGGTCAGGCTGCTACTCCTTGAGCTTGGGACACTCTGCTCCACTGAAAGACCCATCTCACCTGGGAAGTCAGTGCCTTAGCAAGACCAGCCGAGGTTTTGAAGCTTGTGAGAACTTGCTAGTTTATGTTTGGTGGATACTTCTTCCTCTTTCCCTCCATGAGGAGCCAGGGCCGAACCTGTGTTCAGCTTTCCTTCCCCTTTCCAGGCTTCCTCCTCCTGTGTTTTCCGCACCCTTCAGCTGTGCCTTGTCAACATCTGAAGCTCTTCCTCTTCCTTTGACACGTAGTCTCTTTTCATTATCCCTACACTTCTTCAGGGTCACAGAGCAGTGTCTAGTTCACCTTCTTACCCACGTGTCACTAAATACTTTTGGAAAACTTAGTTTTGCAGCGGAGTCTCTGGTTGTTTTTTCAGAGTAGCAAGTTGAGAACATTCTCTTGGTTCACGACAACCTGATGGCATTGCCTCTTGCTCTCGTCATGGTTTCTCTCTCTCCCCACCACACACTCCCCCAGCCTTTCTCAGGGTTTAATGTCCTGTTCTGACTTGAAGATGTTTTTCTAAGGAAAATGGTCGCACAAAATTGAATTTAAGTAAGAGCATAATGTTGGATAATACTACATGCTGTCTGAGAATTAGATTGACTTCCATCTTTTTCAGAGGAAATAGGACATTACAGCCATATGCATTTTAACACTGGGGAAAAATGCAGGGTCAGGATTTTGAATATTAGACCAGTATTGATTTAAGCTTTGTGAATTTAATTGTACAATTAAGACGAAAATGGGTGAAGAGAAACTAATTTTGAGAAGTTTCAGATGCATGCGTATTTTTAATATGCACGAAGAAATTTGTATATGTATCCTATTATTTATTTAATCCCGGTTGATGCATTTCATGTTCATTCTATATTAATCTGTTAGATCTTTGTTTAAATACACAATATTTACTACAGGGTACAGGGGGCTCTTCTATTACTCCCTATGTTTTGTTGAGAAGTTGTGAAGATGATTGTTCTCTGTGATAGACATTCAATTGAGCTAGTATGAGCGGAAGTCAGAAATCAAGTATTAGGAAACAGAGATGCCTCAGTGAAAGAAGGTAAGATTTCCAAGCAGGGATCCAGGCCAGCACTGCAATAAGCTAAAAATGCAGTCTCTCCCCTCTCTCTTGTCCTGAACGATGCCTTTTCCCTGTAAACCCCTTTTCTCTGCTTTCTACGCTTCTGGCAATTCCAGATTGACCTCTTTCCTCTCCCAATCCCGTGTCTCCCAGCTGTGGTTGCCCAGGATCATTGATTACCAGTGCAAATGAGGCTGCAGAGAAGAACCCAACCTTTGGGTTGGGGTAGTCCTGTATTTGAAGTAGAAACCAATCGTGGTCTGGACAGACATCTCAATGGTATGTGTATGCCGTAAGTCACAACAGAGGAAAAACATGTAGATGCCACAGATGCCAGACCTATTTCTTTTCTTCATCCAACCGAGTCCTGGCCAGCATGCCTATAGCTCCTTGAACTGCATATTTCTTCCTCAGCGTGAGTGATATGGTTACTTTTGTTTTAGTCACAGCATCATGTTTTCAACTATACACTTATCTATGTATATGTATATGAATGTCAATTTAAATATATTTCTCTGTGTGTATATTTTGGTTTCTCTCTGGCTAAGCTTAGTAAGTTTTGTTTTAAGCATTGCACAAAGTATAAACAGTGAATGTTTAATATGTGCCTGTTATTTACCACTTCAATATGCTTTATAACCTGGGTGTGATGGCTCGCACCTGTGATCCGAGAAGCTAGGGAATTTAACCAAGACTATCACTGTGTGTTTGAGGTCAGACAGGCCTACATAGTTTAGGACAGCCAAGGCTACAGAGTGAAACCTGGTTCCAAGAAGATGGGAAACAAACAAACCCAATTAGTTATGTGCTTTATGGAGGCCTAGGCAGATCTCACCGAATCTGTGTGCTTTTTTAAAGTTTTCATTTGGTAAAATCTGCTGGGTAAGCCTTTGTAACCAAATGTGGGCAGCTTCATACCTAAGAGTGATATATGGGGAGCCAGGGCCCCATCTAGGCTAAACACAGCCTCTGCTGGAGATGATGAGTAGACAGCAATCAAGGAAGTGGTTGACAAAACATTTGCCATAGGTGGGAAACTCATCTCCAGCCGGAGAGGACCTAGGTCAGATGCTTGGAGTACATACACACAGTAGAGCTTAAAAGACACTCTAGGGAGAGGAGCCTGGATTTCTGCAGAAATGGACCACTCACTGGTTGCCCCATTCATGGAACATTATCTATCTATCTATCTATCTATCTATCTATCTATCTATCTATCTATCATCTATGTATGTATGTATGTATATATCTATCATGTATGTATGTATGTATGTATGTATGTATCTATCATGTATGTATGTATCTATCTATCATCTTCCTGTCCGCCCAAACACCCACCCACCCATCTATCCACCCATCATTTTTCCATATCCTTTGTTGGTCTGGCCAGAACAGACAACAGGGCAAGGGCCTGGAGGTCATGGTTTACCAGGTGTGTTCTCAGTCATCACAATAATGGACATGGTCACATAATGAAAACAGCTAGGAGGTGGTGGTGCACACCTTTGATCCTAGCACTTGGGAGGCAGAGGTAGGCAGATCTCCGTGAGTTCAAGATCAGCCTGATCTACAGAGTGAGTTCCAGGACAGTCAGGGCTACACAGAGAAACCCCATCTCCATTAACCAAAAACAAACAAACAAACAAACAAACAAACAAACAACAACTACAGTCTTCTGAGGCTCTGGGAACCTTCTGGGGAAACTGCATTCCATGGATCTTAACTGCATGTAGCTGCAGATGAGTGAAAAAACACTTTAGAGCTGGATGCTGAAGGAACCTGAAGTAAGATGGGAGCTGAGGAAAACCAATTCAGTTAGTGTTTGGCTTGGGGTCTGGGGACTAACGAAGGCACTGTGTCCTCTTCCTCTTGGGTGCTGTAGAGCAAAGGGCAAGCCCCCCACCAAGAGCCCATGACTCTAACAGATTCCCCAATTGCCTGAATTTCAGAGGAAAGGCAGGAGCCAGAGTTATTATTTCCTTAAGGAAGGTTATAGGCCCGTGCATCAGACTTGAAGACACCGAGGGTTCTAGATGATGGTATATCCTCCACTAGTGTGATGGGCAAGCCTTAATTACTTCTGCCTGTCTTTTCTCACAAGTCAGGGTCACACATTCCTTCCCTGGAATGCAGGACTGTCTTCTCCTTCCCTGTTACCTGGAATTAGGGACAGCCCGGACTACTCATCAACGAAAGGCCATGAAACCTCTCCCTTCCTCTGAAACCTAGAAGGGACCCTCACTCTGCATGTGGGTCTGAAGTCTCTCCAGAACCTCCACCATGCTGCTGTTTGACTGTCAATGATATTAATAACTCATCCTACATTCTCTGGCCTGCTGGAGCAAAAGCCACCAAAGCCCTCACTGTAGTGGCAGGTGTGAATAAAGAACCTGCCTCACCTGAAGTATGTCTCAACATCTGTCTCTTTCAAACCAGGCTTTTTTCCTTCTCTAGTGCATATTTAAGAGATCTATCCCACATTTCACATGGAGATATATTTATTTATTCATTCATGTAAAGGAATTTAACTGGGGTTACCCTACACAAGGTGTATAATGCTCCTAGAAGCTGTAGGCAGTCTAATACAAAGCCCAATGCCAGGTGTGGGATACAACCCCCATGTTGGTGGTCCGGGGTGTCCAAGAGACCCTCAAAACAATATAGGCTATTGCCATTGCTCTTGGTTGGTTATAAGAACTTGGTAGTAAGATCCTAATGTTGAAGACACCACATATTTTGGTCACAGGACATGGAGAAATGAAGTTGATCCTGACCAGGAAAACTCCTCCGTGCTTTTGTAGTATGGGAAGGTACTATGTATGCTGCTGTGGTGGTGATGGTGGGGGAGTCATTGATGGTCTTACCCAGCTGTGAACCCCTGTGAACTACAAAAGTGACCAGTATGGCAAGATATGCCCATAGATGTAATAGTGGCATGAATGTTATGGGGATAACCAATTGCTTTCTGATTTAAGGCCCAATCTGCAGGAGGAAATACATTCCTAGGAATGTAAATTTGGCCGAGAATCCATGCTTGGGAGCTCACATATCTTAGGGGTGAACCTACTACTAATAAATTACATAATAAACATAGTATCAAGCTGCTCCCTAAATTTATATCTACATACCCATAGGTTAGTGCAGCTCCCAGACTGTTTATTTGTATAGAGGACCATGCTTGACAATAAACTCACAACTGATCAAAGTTCAGAGAACAAGGGTAACTCATGGGGCATCTATATCATAGCCCCTACCACCAAAGTTCACAGAACATCAAGGAAGAGGATCAGAAGTTGGGAAGAAACAAAGTGATAGTTTTCTGGACCACTGCACTCATGATGTTACAGCAGATGTTGCTAGCACAAGATCAAGCCACTGACCTTCTGGAATGGAGCAGGGGTGGGGCTCATGAGTCCCCACCACAAAGTGAGGAGAAGCTATGGACAGTGGATGGCTTCTAGGGGAGGGAAAGCCAGTTTACCTTAGGGGTGTGCTTCTGGCAAGGTGACCACATGCCAATGGATTGTTCCATGGTCATGAGTATGAATGTATGGGCAGCACAAACTGGACTGAGTGAGTTAATAACAACAAGAAAGGACTTGAGGCTTTGAGGGGGTGGGAAGGTGGAAGATGGGAGGAATGGAGGGTGAATATGATAAAAATACATCATATGAAAATCTTAAAGAATTAATAAAATATTACATTTAAAAACACAAGGGGCTGCCGGGCGTTGGTGGCGCACGCCTTTAATCCCAGCACTCGGGAGGCAGAGCCAGGCGGATCTCTGTGAGTTCGAGGCCAGCCTGGGCTACCAAGTGAGCTCCAGGAAAGGCGAAAAGCTACACAGAGAAACCCTGTCTCAAAAACAAGGGGAACAAGGACAGTACCCACCACAGTGTAGGACAGAGAAAGGAGAGACCAGTTTTTGTTTTCTTAAACTTGGGCTTGCAGGCTTGACTAGAAGTCCCATGACCAGCAGCTGTCCTTCAAGTGTACATCTAACTGCAATCCTGATTTCTGTAGTTAGTTACCTGTGGTTAATGGTATGTGTATGGAAGAACTAAAGCAAATGCCATTTCTACATGCTTTTTAAAACCAGAAGCTCTAGAAAAATGTTCTGAAAGAAGGAGCATTGTCACTGTGCTGGTTATTTATGTAAACTTGACACAGTTATATTCATCTGAAAGGAGGAAACCTCAGTTGAGAAAATGCCTCCCTAAGATTGAGCTATAGGCAAGCCTTTTTGAGCATTTCCTTAATTACTGACTGATGGGGGAGGGCCCAGCCCATTGTGGGTTCTAGATTGGCAGTCCTGGGTTCTATACGAAAGCAGGCCAAGCAAGCCATGGGGAGCAAGCCAGTAAGCAGCACTCCTCACGGTTTCTGCATCAACTCCCACATCAAAGTTCTTAACATGTTTAAATTCCAGTCCTGACTTCCTTCAATGATGGACTACAATGTGGAAGTGTAAGCCAAAGAAATCCTTTTCTCCCCAACTTGATTTTGGTACTGATGTTTCATCAGAGCAGTAGAAACCCTAACTAGGTCAGCTACCAGTAACAGATACCTTTATAATTAACACACAAGGTATTAGGTCTAGCTCTTATAATTTGCTTTTCTTTGTAGAGTGATACAGCTGAAAACTTTTGTTTATTAGCCTTTATGTTTTTTTTCTATGAATTACCAGCTATTTTTCTGGATCTGTAAATGTATGGAAATGTTCCCATGCTGACATTACTACCTGGGAGCTTTTTAATATTTATAAGGGGATGGATCTAGAGTGTAAGACTTTGGCCTTAAAGGTAATCTATTAGCTGTGAGTGGAGAACGCTGTGTTGTGCATTGTGACACATATCCAGAATCACTCTGGGAAGCTGAAACAAAAGAAATGTGGGTTCAGAGCCAGCCTGGGCTATATAGCAAGGCGTTGTTTCAGAAGAAAAACCAATATAAAAACAACATCAAAATTGAAAAATGAAAATAAAATCTCTAAAGTGCGTCAGTTGAAAAGGAGTACCCCAGAGTGATCTTCAGAGTTGACTGGACTCCTTATGATGCTCCTGGGTCTTAGGGGAGTAGTATTTACTACTCACTGGGTGTTCTAATGCATTGATTGCTGTTCTGTATTAACCTGCTGATTCCCTGTCAATTACCTTGGACAGGTTTCCTCATTCTTCCACCATCCCTATTTTCAGGTGAGAAAAATGAAGATCATTATGTTCAGTGTGCCCCAAGTAACATTGCCAGCAGGCTGCTCCGTTGCTTTGCAAACACAGCGGTTTGCATGTGGGATTTCATGTCTTCACTCCTAAGCTGCTCTGGCTTCCCACAGACACCAGAAATTTCACCAAGACAGGGCAGATAATTCTGCTCTGAGACCTTTCCACATTGAATGTTTCTTCTCTAGACTTTGTAAAAAATTAAATATTACATGCACAGCTTGTTCTGAAGTATCTTTTCTCTGGCTGGAATGTAAGCTCTGGCTGGAATGTAAGCTCTGGCTGGAATGTAAGCTCCTGCAGTTTTTTTCTGGTATTGCTCACACCACACCCCTAGCATTTATCATAGCCTCGTGGACAGTGTGGATGCATTAAAGGCTAGCTGAGTGAATGAATAGTCTTCACTATCATCTTTCAGTGGGTCTTTTGCTGCAGTGCAGATCCATGCCTGTGGTTGCCCAGATCACGGGGTGCAAGTGGGGGAAGGGATATGTGAGCAATCAAGTGGACGGGCTGTCAGTGGTGAATGTGTCCACAGAACTTGTCTTTCTTAGGGTGAAGGTCCTGTCCTGACGTTTCTACTCTTCACCCATACTCTCTCCCTCTGTCACGAAGGGCGTCTCTGAGACTGTGTTACTAAATCTGTGAGCTTGGGCTAGCTCTCATCTGATCCAGAAATGAACAGGCTTCGATGGCTGATTTTGATCATGCAACTACTATATTAAGGTCTATCAGGAAGCATCTAGCCAACTCTCAGGGACACAGCGCGTGCAAAGGATTAAAGATGGTGGCCAAGGTTGAGTCGCTAATGATGGACACGTTTCCTGCTGTTGAACACCCTGGTTGGTTATTCTTTTCACCACAACACAAGGATATGGCCATCTGGGCTGTGAAAATCTGAGCCACTTTTTGTGTCTCCCTGAAGCTCCGATGCCTCAAATATCGAAAGCCAGAGGATGGAGTGTCAGAACGTGTGTGCAAAAGTCCAAATCCTCTGTGAGTCTTTGAACGTCAACTTGAGGGCTCCTCTCGATCAGACCTGTGCAAGAGATAAAACGTGAGCTGCATACATAATTTCACCTTTTCTAAGTGAAAAGAGACCACGTGAATTGAACTTACATATATAATTTGATGTGGGCTCGCACTGTAGCCCAGGATGGCCTGAAACTCATAGCAATACTGTTGTCTCAGCTTGCTGAGTGCTAAGATTATAGGTGTGAATTAAATAATCTATTATTTAGCTCAGTAATGTCTAAAACACCATCACTTTGACATTTAATCGTGTCAAATATCATGATAAGGTATCAGAAATGACAACTGGCACTAATTCACCCGCTACACTCTGTCTTCTGTGAAGCTGTGGTTTAAGGAACATGTCCTACGGAAACGGGGCATTGCACTTAGCAAAGAAATGTTTTACAAGACTCCAATTTAAAGTGAAAAGTTCACTAATTAATATTAATTGAATTTGAGATTCAGCTCCTTGGTCCTAATAGCCACATTTCAGGTACTCAGAGGCACACATGGCTAGCAGCTGTTGTGCTGGGAGCTTGCTTTAGAGAGTGCTTTGATAGACACAGAGCGACTGTTGCTGTTAAGAACTGTTACCTGCAGCTCAGGCTGTCCTGGAACTTGCTATGTAGCCCACATTGGCCTCGAACGTGTGATTCTCCTATCTCAGTCTCCCTAGTGCTGGCGTTATAGGAGTGTGCCACCATACCTGGCTAACGGACTGTTTTGATATCAAATAGTTCATTCCATTTCCTGGAGGGTTTGTCTGATCTGATGTCCTGGGGATTCTAGGAAAACTTCTGGATCATTCTCAGACTCAGGGACTTGGGGGAAACCCCACTAATTTTGGGGTGCCATTTGGTAGAGTTGAAAATATTGTTATTAGTACTTCTTTTGAGGAATTTCCTAACTTATATTAGAGGAAGTTTCTTTCTAGCAGATAGAGTTAGTAATTCATGGCAAGTCAACTCTGAGGAGAAATGTCCACCCACTACTGGATATGGAATATGGTATTGTCAGCACTTACTTAATCCCATCATGCCTCAGGGTTTTTTTTTTAATAGTAGCCACTGCAACTCATGGTTGGGATTTATATGATATGAAGAGTGAATGATTTATACCCTTAATACCTACAAGTGTGCACATGGCATGCACGGACTCAGAAAGTATTGACCTCTGCTTTTATAACACTGTAACACTAGTTACCTCCTGCCTCTGACAGCCAAGACACAGTTGATAATTGTTTGTGTGGAAGACATTCCACGCCAACCACGCTTACCATCTTTTAATTCCAAGCTGAGAGTTCTGTGTTCCAAGGGCAGCCTTTGCTTTCTTCTCACACTGCATTGAGACCCCTCCCGTGGAAGTGCATAGCCTTTTGGTTACTCTCTTTCTCCGGGTCACAGCAGATTCATGCAACTCTCTGTTCTGTATAAACCTTGCTGTTTGCTCTTTAGTGGTCCTTTAAAAGTTCATTGATGGTTGTTGGCAGGAGCAGGGAAGATGGGAAATGGGAAGTTGTTGTTTAATGAGGCAGAGTTTCAGTTTGCAAGACAAGGTTCAAAAGGTCTTCTATACTGTTGGGCTGAACTGTACGGATAAAAATGATTAAGACAGGAAATTTCATGCTGCGTGTTTTCATTTTTTAAACAACAGATACAAAATTAAAGCCAATTAAACAAAAGCCACAGACATTCAACACTGTTCTCTGTTTTTTCTTTTTTCTTTTTGCAAATGTGTGGGGTCATATTTTGTGAGCAATTGCCTCTACTGATGGACGGACCCATGGTGAAAAAAAAAATCAAGCTTTAGGGTAAATCCTATAATCCTAACCTCTCATTGGTGTTATTACCTCAAAGTGCCTAGTAAAAAGGTACATATTAATAGTGTGTTCTTTTGTGTTGAAATCCCCGCAGCAGCATACTGTTATAACGTGGGAGTTACTGGAGCTCTGACATGACTATTCAAAGTGTGGAGACTTGGCATGCCCAGTGCTTTGAAGTGAGGGAGATGGGGGTGGGGGTGGGCGTTAGGAGCAGGGTCTACAGATCTTGCTGTGTCCCCTTTTCCTCTACGCAGATTATTATAGACATTGGAATTTCGCTTTCTGTAGATCAGTCACAGAAACTTGAACTCCTTGCCTCTGAAAATGGAGACACCAGAACGGTCTATGATTTCCTCTTCTCTCTAGCAGGTCCTTAGGTGTCCTGTACCTGTGGGAAAGACCGCAGGAGGAAGAAACGATCAGAACAAAGGGGCCTTTTGGGGTAACCACTCTTACCAGCAGCTCATACCCATTTTCCTGCTGTGAAGCTTCCCTATACGTATCTGTTGCTTCTTCGCCAGACTTAGCACAAACATGTACAGTTTCCCTGCGTGTTTGAGTCTTCATTTCTGGAGGCCTTCATGTCACGTAACTTCGTTAAATAAATATATGTTTCCTGTTCACCTGTCTTTTGTCACAGAAGTGTCTGCTCGACCTGGTGCTAAGTGAGGAAAGCTGTCATGCTCCACCAGGTTCCAGAGAGGAAAGGCATTTATTGGCCTGACCCTTCAGCAGGCCCGCTCCCTCGTACATGTGCTTCATAGGTGCTGTGAAAAGACACTCTTCGATTCTTCTCCTGGGCCTGGACTGTCTTTCCTGTTGTCAACTGCTGTCATCTGGTGGCAAATTTGAGGAATAGCAGAAGCTACCAGTTCAGACAGTCATTTGTTCTTGTTACATTTGAGAACACATGCCTCCAGCATATGATCATTAGGTGGCTCTTGACAGAGCTGGAATTTATTAGCACACATCATCTCATCTGTCTTCAGGTTGCAACACTAATAACTGGTGATTGGTGAACATGTACTGATGACCAGGGTCATTGTAAGTGCTTTACACGGACTGTCTTATTTAATATTTGTGAGCCCCCGTGCTGGCTAGTTTCATGTTGACACAAGCTGTAGTCATCTGAGAGGAGGGACCTTAATTGGGAATATGCCTCCATAAGGTCAGGCTGTAAGCAGACAAGCCTGAGGGTATTTTCTTATTTAGTGATTGGTGATGGGGTAGCCTATTGTGGGTGGGGACACCCCTGGACTGGCGGTCCTGGGTTTTATATAAACTAGGCGGAGCAGGGGTGGTGGTTTGAATGAGAATGGTACCCATAGGCTTATGTATTTGAATGCTTGATCAACAGGTAGTGGAACTGTTTGAAAGAATTAGAAGGATTAGGAGGTGTGGCCTTGTTGGAGGAGGTGTGGCCTTGTTGGAGGAGGTGTGGCCTTGTTGGAGGAGGTGTGGCCTTGTTGGAGGAGGTGTGGCCTTGGGGCAGGAAATGTATCACTGGGGGTGTGCTTTGAGGTTTCAAAAGCCCATGCCAGGACCAGTGTTGGTCTCTCCGCCTGCTGCCTGAGGAGCAGGATACAAAGTTCTCAACTACTCCAACACCATACCTGTCTGCATGTCACCATGCTCCCTGCTGTGATGATAGTGGACTGAGCTTCTGAAACTGTAAGCCAGCCCCAGTGAAAGGCTTTCTTTTTACAAGAATTTCCTGGGTCGTGGTGTCTTCTCACAGCAATAGAACATGACTGAAACACAAGCCACGAGGAGCAAGGCAGCAAGCAACACTCCTCCAAGGCCTGTGCATCAGCTTCTGCCTCTATTCCTATGTGGAATTTTGAAACAGTTGTTCCTGTGCCATTTAGATACGTGCTTAAAATACACTGAAAGGAGCGCAGAGGTCTTTGACAATGGAAATCCATTGCTTTTGTCTTTGGAATAAAGATTTAGATTTAAAGTAACACATTTTCTTTTTGTAAGACCTTTTAAACCTTTCTCTTTTTCAACTCTCATTTCTCTGTGGCTAGTCTAACAGAGACAACAAAGAAAGAAAATCCTACATAATTCATTTCAAAATTTATAGTCATACTTCTTTGCCTACCAAAATCACATTGATAATTTTGGACATATTTATACATCATATTGTTTTTGTCATACTATCTCAATTATACTATTGTCTGTTTATAGTAAATAAAGTCTTTGGGAGTTTTACTCATGGTGTTAAGTTTCTTTCTTTCTTTCTTTTTTAAAAAGATTTATTTATTTATTGTGTATACAGTATTTTGTCTGCCTGGACGCCAGAAGAGGGCACCAGAGCTCATTACAGATGGCTGTGAGCTGCCATGTGATTGCTGGGACTTGAACTCAGGACCTCTGGAAGAGCAGTCAGTGATCTCAACCTCTGAGCCATCTCTCCAGCCTGATAAGTTTATTTCAAAGTTTGAAAACTGTACCCGTTTCTGCCACCTACTGCCCAGCAGATGTCATATAACAGCTGAAGAGAGCCTTGTGTTCTTGAGGGAGGAGCATGCTACGCATACCTGGCTTTTGGTCCCACTGAATATTCACTTAAGTGTAAAACTGTCTTTTCACTTACTAATTTCCCCATATGTAGATACAGAAATTTAAATGGCTTGGGAGAATTGTAGGCAGTTATCTAGGGACTCAGGACCTCTGTTGTCCTAACATCTTCATGTCAGATCTCCCAAGTTTAGCATCCTGACAGCCCATGCTATAAGTGATCTGTGCTTTTAATGGTTCAGCTTCGGGTGACTCCCCTTCACTTCCCTCCCATGACTGTTGAAGGCCTGATAAATGCTCTACTGTCTCCTACTCCTGTTTGCACAGGTGGACACTGAGGACTGAGGAAGTGGAAACCAAAGAGGGGCTGGGATAGTCAGTTGGATTTAGGTTTATTCATAGAAAAAGTCTATTTAAAAAAATTAATAGTTAAGAGTATGCTCAGGGCTTGGAGAGATGGCTCAGCATCTTCCAGAGGACCTAGGTTCTATTCCCAGAACCCACCCGGGGAAGCTCTCAACCTTTTGTAATTCCAGTCCCAGAGGATCTCACGCCTTCCCTGGCTTCTGAGGGCACCAAGCACGCACATGGTGCACATACATACATGCATGTAAACACTCATACACATAAAATAAAGATCTTGAAAACAAAAAAAGAATATGTTCAAGGTTCTTTAAAAAATTCATGTGTGCATGTCTGTGTGTATCTGTTTGTATATGGGTGTGCACACACATGAGTGTACCTGTGGAGGCCACAGTTTGATTTTGAATGTCTTTCTTTATCATTCTCTGTCTTAAGTGTTGCAAAAGGAGCTCACACTGAGCCTCGGCCTCACCATTTTTGCTAGACTGACTGGCCAGTAGATCCCGGGGATCTTCTGGTTTCTTCCTGCTCACACTTCCCTTCTCCATCTGGAATTACAGGTGCAGGCTGCCAGGGCAAGCTTTTATGTGGGATGCGGAGATCCCAACTCAGGACCTCACGTTTGCACATCAATTGTATATCTACTGAGCCATCTCCCAGCCCCAAGAGTCCTCATCAGTCTCCCTTATCTCAGATCATAAGGTTGAACTAATCATTCTCAGCATGGTAATCACCAGCACTGGTTTCTTTGAGGCCTCTCTTTCCCGGGCCTCATCCTTTCCCACTGCATCTCCATACCCTTTTCTCATCTGCCATTGCATCCCAGGCATATTTTAAGATGAACCCACTGCATCTGGTTTGGCTTGTATGACTCCTTGCAAGATGTATGTTGTATTGTGCACATCCAGTTAAAAAAATGTGTTCGAATGATGCTGTGTTGTAGATCTCAATAATTTTACTTAATTCCCTCAGGATGATGCTACAAGGGAAGGCAAGTTGCTGTGTACACACTGTGACCATTGTCTCTTATCCCATTATATTCACCTTCCAGGGATCATTAGGTCCTTCTTCTAGTGATGCATTTCAGACCAATGCCAACTTCAACCCACACCACTATAAATAACTCAATAAATAACTGTGTGCATACTCTTACAGGCCAGAGTGAGAATTGCTTTAAGTGACCATGTGTAGAAGAGTAGAAATCTTGATTCATAAAGTTTGGTCCTATCTGTCTGTCAAAGTATACCCAAAACCTTTAGTCTCCAACTCGTTAAGTCAACCTGAAAACTAAGACTTTGTTTGGCAAGATATTAAGACTTAGCAGAAAACTGTAGCCATCATTAGGTTAGTGATAGGCATGTTAAACAGAAACCTATCAGTGAACTTAGAGATAGCCCTGAATATACGGGTAAGCTTAATATATGTTTGTTTTTCATTTAATAAAAAAAGAGTTCTATATGTCAATGGGGAAACATGATGTAGATAGGGTTGCTTCTTATCTATGTAATGAAGCCAGATTTCCACCTACCATTAAATATAGAGGTAGACTCCGGGGATGCATTTGCATGTGAGTAGGACAGTTGTGCAGACTATTGAATAACGACTGCAGCACCTTGACACCTACATAGAGTAAAACACTTCTTAAAATCTCTAACTATGAGGCAAAAATATGATGGTGAATTGACTATAACAAGATGGTGAATTTCTGTTCAACAGAAAGTTGTAGTAGATATATAAATGCAGTATATATCTATTATAAGTATGTATGTAGGTACATAAATGTCTAAAATTATCAATGTGTGTTTAGTAGACTAAAAGAATTGGTAAAAAAATTTGAAATAAATTCTGCATGATTTTCTTTTTATTATTCTATTTTTTTTAAAGGGAAGAGATTCAGAGACCTCTCAAAGTATGACTTGGTAATTGCAAGCTTAAGCAATGCATTTACACTGTGCAATCAATCTAACCACTCAGCATAAAGAGAAGAAATTCCCAGAGCTAACTTGCCTAAAGAGAGATTTTCAAAATTAGCTGTAATCAGAAAACGCTCATGAAAACAGCAGTGAGAATAACTTGGCACATGCCAACATTTAGCACTGCTGGAAACCGCGCATTCCATCTAATGTATGGACTTTAATGTTTAATATGTGTGCACGTGTGTGTGCATGTGTAGGAGAGAAGAGTCATGAGACTGAAAGAGCACCATGAGATGGGATACAGAGATCCTAAGGAATGGGGGGAGGATAGGAAGGGGAGTAGGCATGGAGAGGGGAGGGGTGAAGAGGGAAGTGGGCAGGGAGAGGGCGGGGGCGAGCAAATAAAAGCAATATATTTACTAAAATGCCACCATGAAATACATTATCCAGTGTGTGAATTAAAAAAAAAATAAATAAACAAGCAAAAACCAAAACCCAACCAAAGCTTTCTTCAAACAGATCCCTGATAGGTACTGGGCAGTTTCCTAACACCCAACCGTGTGTGCGTACTTGCGTGGTGGCGACTTCTTGCTGGCATCTCAGCAGACCAGTGAGCAGAGCAGAGTTATTTCTACAGCAACAAACAGTTGATGAGACTTCCAGCTGCCTTTTCTGTACCTATGGAAACAATGCATGATTTCACCTTTTAACTTTGTTTAACTTTGTTGGGGGGTAGGTGCTGGGGATCAAATCCACAGCTTTACAGAATGCTTTATTCTTTATTAATGAGGTAGATCACACTAACAGTCCACCATAATATCAATCTAGCGCCACCATTCCTAGGGGGAAATCCACTGGGCCAAGATATAGCTACGATTGTTCTACTGCCTTTTGTATTTAGTTCACAGCTATTTTACCTGGGACTATCACATTTCTATTCAAAAATGGAAATAAAAATGGAGGAGCCAGAGTGATGGCTCAGTGGTTAAGACCACTTGCTGCAGAGAAAAGCAATGAAAGCATGAAATTTGCAGGCAAATGGATGGAACTAGAAAAAATCATCCTGAGTGAGGTAACCCAAACCCAGAAAGACAGTCATGGTATGTACTCACTCATAGGTGGATTCTAGATATAAAATAAAGAACAATCAGACCACAACCCATAGAACCATAGAGGCTATATATATAGCATGGAGGTCCCTAGGACGACTGTGGCTTATAATAAATTTCGGTTTTACTCAATTATTGAAAAAAAAAATTACCCAAATGAATGGAAACACATGAACTATGAACCAAAGGCTGAGGGGCCCCCAGCTGGATCAGGCCCTCTGAATAGGTGAGACAGTTGATTGGCTTGATCAGTTTGGGAGGCAACTAGGCAGTGGGACCAAGTCCTGTGCTCATTGCATGAGTTGGCTGTTTGAAACCTGGAGCTTATGCAGGGACGCTTGGCTCAGTCTGGGAGGAAGGGACTGGACCTGCCTGGACTGAGTCTACCAGGTTGATCGCAGTCCTCGGGGGAGGACTTGTCCTGGAGGAGGTGGGAATGGGGTGGGAGGGGGGAGAATAGGGGAACCAGTGACTGATATGTAGAACTGAATGGTATTGTAAAATAATATATATATATATATATATATATATATATATATATATATATATATATAAAAGAGCACTTGCTGCAATGGAGATAAAGACTCTGCTAGATTGTTGAGAGGGTGAACACAGAGGACCTGGGTTTGATCCCCAGCACCCACACCGTGGCTCACAGCTGTTTGTAACTCCAATTCCAGGAGGGTTGATGCCCTCTTCTGGTCTCTGTAGGCAAACATGTGATGCGTAGACATAACAATCATACACACAAAATAAAATAAAATGAATTTTTTAAAAAATTAGGAAAGAAAATAAAAATCAAAACTTCATTTTAAAATTTATTGGCATGTGCCATTCATATAAAAGAATGAGTTTCATCATTCATTTTTACACACATAAGAGGTACTCTTACAGTATTCATCTCATGTTACCCTTTCTTACCCTCTTCTTCTCTTCTGTTGGTCATCCTCTACTCTAGAAGAGTCTTGCTAAGATAGACTTTTCCTGTTTGAATGCTCTGTTGTAAACAGTTTTAGGATCATCATTATACTCTTGAATCATCTGGGAAGTACTTGTTCTCTTTCTGTTCTTAGGATATTCATGAAAGTGGAAGCTAACTCTTTTGGTAGCCTTCACCTGTAGAGGCTTCTAGGATATGGATGGTTTTAGGTGATCATTTCCATCCTTTGAATGCTTTCTCGTTTCATTATTTATCTATCACAAATACGTTTATGAGAAAAATATATTCTTCTGGGCATACGTGGTAATTTTTCATGCTCAGAACTATTGGTGGCCTATTTCTTCTCTTGGGCATTCATTGATGTAAATGCTCTTCTTTCATATCTATCATCATCCTGTTGTCATGAAAACTAATCTAAGCATCCTTTGTGAGGGCTTTGAAATGGGTACTTTTGCTGATAAGAACACATTTCAACTCAGTGGTGCTATTCCATCAGTCATAGGTCAATAGTGAGGGTTACCACTGGGTTCCAATGAGACGGGAGTTCAAATCTCAAGAGACGTTCCAGCGGGTTTGCATCTAGAGAACAAATATACAGAGTCTCTAAGTGGTAACCTAAAGATGGGAATGGCAGGCTCTGGCTGACCAGGTTCAATTCCCAACCGCAGTGACCAGATTCTCCCTAAATTCTGAGTTGCTATCTCAACTATTGTAAGTGCATTTCTGACCTTCCATCTTTAAATGTGCTAACATCCTCGAGACCCCTGCATCAAGTACCTGACTCTAGTTTGGGACTTTACAGGTTTCCTAACTTTCCAGTGGAGATAAAGACACTGCTAATGATTGAGAGGATTAAATAAGATGAGGGAGAAGATGAACATTTTTCAAGTGGAGGGGTAGATGCAGGACAGCCTAGAGTTTTTATCCACTTCCTAAATATCTCATTTTTACTTATCAGCCTCAAGGAAAAATGTCAGCAAAGTTATATATTCCTACAAGCTTTGCTTTTGGAGCGTGTGTGCACACCTGGCACCCAGAGAGACCAGAAGAGAACATCAAATCCCCTGGAACTTGAGTGACAGATGATTTGGAGCCAACCAGGTGGATGTTGAGAATTGAACTTGGGTCTTCTATAAGAGCAGCCAGTGTTCTTAACCACTGATCCATTCCCAGCCACAGAAAGTAAAAGTAATTTTTTTTTTTGAGACAGGGTTTCTCTGTGCAGTTTTGGAGCCTCTCCTGGATCTCTCTCTGTAGCCTAGGCTGGCCTTGAACTCACAGAGATCCACCTGGCTTTGCATCCCGAGTGCTGGGATTAAAGGCATGCGCCACCACTGCCTGGCAGAAAGTAAATTTTTTAATGCAGGAAACAAATACTATATTTTGAAATCGTGTATCTTCCATGTAAGTATCTACTGGTAGGGAAATAATCTAGAAAAGCAACAATTCCTTCTTAAGCAGCAGTTCTCTGTCTCCAACCATGGGGCACAGAAGTGCCTTCCAGTGAAAGAGGATCCCAAAGAGTCCGAAGGAGATTTGATTTGAAGAGTTAACAACAGGCAAAATTTTACAAATGGAAACCCTACTGGGAGGAGTAAAGCTTTAGAATCCCATGTGTGTGACTGGCGTTCCTCTGTTCCTTGATTTCCTTTTCCTGCTTCACATCCCTCCCTGCCTCCAGCTCACGGGGTTGCCCTGGAAGGCCCCAGCCTGTATTCTTCACATCTCAGCCGGTCACCGGCTCATCCTTGGGGCTGATGCTATGCATTCATTCTGGGAAGAAGCCTTGGCTCTCTCAGTGCCAATGACTCCCGCCTAGCCCTAAGTCCCTCTGTGGTTTCCTTGAGTCCTTCCAGCCAGAGACATCAGGCTTCTCAGTGGCTAAAAGAGTAGAGAGATGGGGCCAGCAAATCTCCCACCCACACCAGCTTCAAGGGGGAAAAAAGCAGAAACGAGCCAACAGCATGAACTAACAGCATCTTGGGAGAGATTGGTGAGCTGAGTATTGGTTGGTGCCCCTTGGTTGGTAAAGCCCCTCCTTGTAGGGCACTTTACCAGCATAAAGGATATGCCTCTACTTCCTCAAAGGAGCATGCCCTTGGTATTGCAATTTAAAAAAAACAAAAAACAAAAAACTGTGTGTCACTCCAAAATACATGCAGGCAAAACACCCATACAAATAAAATAGGAATAAGCGAATCTCAAAATAAATAAATAAATAAAAAATTCACCTCTTTTTCCTTTCTCTCTATCTCACTGCTCTTCCATACCCCTTCATGTCCCAGCATACTCCACTCTGTGCACGTGTGCCCTGTGATAAAGTGAACTGATGAGTGAGAAGGACTGAAAATATCCTTTGCAAAGGCTGGAAGCCAAAGGAATGTCTGTAATACAAGGAACTTTTATCTACCCACCCCTTCCCCTTCCTTTGGACTTAATTTCTCTAGCCAAGGAGAAAAAAGAAAGAATACAGGGCGGACAGTGGGAGAGGAGAGAGTGAACACTTCTTCCTGCTGCAGAGTGTGACTGCTTCTTTGGGGCATGTGGCCTTTGCTTTTCTGCACAACATTCCAGCTCGACTGAGTCACGAGAACCGTGGATCACTCCGGCTAGTGGGTTTTAGTGAGCGTCCTTGGTTTGGGAGCCCAGGAAAAGCCTGTCAACAGGTGGTGGCTTTTTCTGAAGTGGCGGTTCCCCTTTCTCCAAGGTGCTCACAGTTGCTGTTCTGGAAGAAGAGATGAAAAGACTGCAGGGTGGGGGGTAGAGGCCCTGAGGGCTGGCACACATGTGCTGAGCAGCTGAGTCATGCAGGGTCGGGCAGTTACACGGACATTACTTTGAGCTGAGGCTACCGGATAGAATTTCTCTGACTACCGGGATGGGGATAGAGCCTCAAAGAAGAAAGTATGCACAGTTCCCCAGATGATCCCATCAGTCGGAATCTGTTCTCTAGAGGCCATCAACACGTGCTGGAGGCGCCTTCCTTCAGTAGCTTCTGGGGTTCTGAGCTACAGCACAATATTTCATGTGTTCCATTTGAAGGGATTTTTTTTTTTTCTTAAATTCACATTTTAGTTTTAGTTAATTCCCTCTGTAGTTCTATGTAGTTTCCCATAATGTGTACTTGGTTGATTTTCTGTATCTATACACAGTCTTGAAAACACAAATGAGAGAAAACATTTAATATCTGTCTTCCTGAGGTTGGCTTACTTTGCTTGATGTGGTTATCTCCAGCTGCATCCATTGCCCTAAAAACAACATGTTCTTTAGGGCTGGAAAGATTTCCACTGGGTACACGTATACACCACCTTTTCCTGGCTCCCTGTTGTTGCCTACATGGGGTGGTTCTATCACTTAGCAATTGTGAATAGTGCTTCGACAAACACTGGTGTGCAAGTGTCTCTGGGATGTGATGACTTGAAGTCCTCTCGGGGGATACTCAGGAGTGGGACAGCTGGGCTATGTGGTGTGTACATTATTATTTTTTTGAGACATCTCTATATTGACTTCCACAGTGGCTAGATTAGTTAATATTCCCAACAGCAGTATATAAAGGTTCTCTTTTGTTCTGATCCTGGTCAGCATTTTTTCTATTTGCTTTCTTAACGATTGCCATTCTGATAGGGGCCAGATTTGTTTTTCTTACAATGTAATGAGGACGGATATTTTGTCAATACTTATTGGCCACTTATACTTCTACTTTAAAAAACTATTCATTTTATCAGCTCATTTATTTATTGGATTGTTTGTTTAGTTTTTGGTAGTCTAGCCACACATGGAAGAAATGAAGCTGGATCCTTGTTTATCAGCTTATATAAAAATCAACTCCAAATGCATCAAGACCTGAATGTAAGACTCAAAACTCTAAAACTGTTGGAGGAAGAAGAAAGACACCACCTCATGGAACAGGCGTGGGAATAACTTTCTGGGTAGGACCTTTGCTCAGGAAATAAGGTCAATATCGATATCATGAAATTCAAAAAGCTCTTCAAGAGCGAAGGCCTTCGTTAAAGGAATGAGGAGACTGGGTATGGGATGGGAGAAAACCTTGCAAGTCCTACATTTGAAGACTACTTTAAAGAGCCATTGTAACGAGACTACGGGGATATTTCAACTAGGATGGAAGAAAGAGGTGTGAATCTTTGGCTCTTTTCCAAAAACAATTTCCAGCAATCCACCCACAAGACCTTCGCTTTGTTCTGCTTTGGAGGTGAAGAGAAAAAGCTGAGGTTGTAGCACACAGAACTCGGAGGTGGTGCTGTCACTGTCTAGGGGTCTCCATTGGGTTCATTTTCTCCAATAAAGAATGAAAAGGCAGGGCAGGGAGCAGCAGAACAGTTGCGGACACAGAGGACAGAAGCAGACAGATACGGCAGCTGAAGAAATGCTTTTGTCAGGAGAGATGTACAGTACACAAAGAAAAAGACCTGGAAAGCAGCCAGGGACTAGGAAGCCCAGCTTCTCCTTGAGGGCTGGGAGTTTTTTAAGTCTTTGAAGGGTCTTCTTCCCCTAATTTAGGGTTGGTCAGTTTGTGGAAAGACAGGGTTAGCTCACAACCTTCTTCTTTTGGCCTGGAACTTGTTGAGCCAGTCCACCAGCAGGCGGCCTACTGTCAGAGAAAAAGCCCACAAGACCTTTGTTTTAAACTGCCATGCTGTTGTCTGAGATCAGGAGATGAGAGAGACGCTGGCCATCCTGGAATTGCCTGAAGGATTCTCTAACAGGCCCGAGCCAACATGGTGTCTGCAGGTCTTCCCTTGCCCCTTTCCCTCGCCCTCTCTAGGCCTTCCGATTACATTCCTAAAACTAGCCACCAAGGTCTACTCCCTTATTTGGCCACTTCCTTATGCCTCACTGAAACACCAGCGTCCGGTGAGCAAAAGTCATTATTGAGTTACAATGCCCATCATGTCCAATCAGGACTTACCAACTCACCCTAGCATCAACTTTTTCTCCTTAAAAGCCACTCCTGCAGAAACACCTGCTGCTGTCTTTGCCCTATGCAGAGGCAGCACCCCACATCCACTTGCCCCCCCAGGGTAATACATCTCTTCTGTGCTGAGAATTTGGTGTCTGGTGTGTTCCGTGCTGACCCCGAGGGCCCCTTCATTTACCATCTTCATTATCTAGCCATGGCTCTCCTCCCTGTCTGTCTGCCTAGCAGGGCATCTGTCTATCTGCCAGTCAGTCCCTCAGCATTGTCAACATGATTAAAAGCTCATGGCTTTGGAGGTTGTAGGCCCTGGCTGGGGGTGAGGGTACCTAATACTGCTCTTTGTTGACTGGATCTTTTTGCCAAACTTCTTCCTAAGTATTATGTTTATACCCATCGGTTAATGCTGCTCTCAGCCTTGGCCAGAGAAGGCTCTGTAGAAAGTGGCTAGCGGTTCCTGAAGTGACCCACAAGAAAATAAGTGTTCCTGGCGTTTCCAGTGAAAGCTCTGAGTATACAAAGGCCTCTTACTGGATCTCTAAGAGGAGAGAGCTGGAAACTATTTTGGGGTGGATTCAGTGCAGCTACTGATATGTATTGGTGAAGTGTGATCTACAGAGCAGACCAAGTACTTGGCACCACACCCCGGCAATGTGAGAGTTGCCTGTTGGTCAGCAGGCTTGCTAGCACTGGGAATTACCATGATCTGGCAAGCCAGATTACTTGGATCAGGTTTGCCAGAACCCACATAAAAAGCCTGTGCAGTAACATATGTCTATAATTCTTCTTCTATGGGAACATGGGAGGTGTAGACAAGAGAATTCTCAGAAGTTCAATGGCCAGTTAGTGTGGTTCATGCAGTGGTAAACCATGAGAGGCCTTTTCTCAGACAAGGAAGGTTGTCCTCCAAATTCCATATGTGCACAATGACATGCATGTATCTACACTCTAACATAAAAGCATACACACACACACACACACACACACACACACACACACACATATGAACGACACAATACTTAAACACATTATAAAAGAAAATTTTTGTGTCAGGAGCAGTGGTCCACACTGGTAACCCAAATACTTAGGAGGTAGAAGCAAGGGACCATGAATTTGTTGCCTGGGCTACACATGAGACCTCGTAAAATAAAATCCAACCAACCAACCAACCAAATAAATAAATGCTATCTTGGGTGAATTGCGTGTAGTGGAATTTTCCTTTTCCTGTGACTGTCTGCAGGGTGACTTGCCCCAAATGATTCTCATCAACTCCTCCTGGGCAAAAGCCCTTTCGGCGGTGTTGTGTAATTATTTTCTTCCTTCTAGATACGACTCTTGCCCGCGGTGGGGATTTACCCAGAGTCAGTGTGCTTTGCCAGAGTGACACTGTGCCCTGCCGGTTAGAAGGAGCGTGGGGAGGGATGATGACTCGGCAGGAACACACAGCAAGGGACACACGCTGACAGCAAAACCACATGCCCCACAGGGTGGCTTAACCTAGATTCCTGCCCTGAAAAGGGGCTGTGTCAAGACAAGTGCCGGGAGCTGGGGACAGGATGCCCAGTCATTCGATGCTGCTGGATTTCATATGAAGGGCAGAGTTGGCTTTTGAAGAACCTTTAGACAAATTTGCCAGAAAGCATCCTCTCTTAGAAGTCCCACAGTCACTGTAGCGGTAAGCGGGAGCCAGATTCTCTTTGCTCCCTTTCTGAGTTGATGACGATTAAACAGAAACTTGACATGCAATGTAGAGAGGGGCCAGTATGGTACCTTGTTTTAAGAGTGGAGTTTGACTAAAAGTAGTTCCGTCTTGCAGACCTCAAAGATATTTTGATCAAGAGCAGGGGCAGGGGAATGTTGAAGGTGACATATTCCCCAATACTTCCAACAAGTCCTTGACCTCTGAGAGGTATAGTTGCAGCTCAAGCCACCCAGTAAGTAGAGGCAAAGCTGTCCCTTCCAATGCTAGCTGTGTGTGGGTTGGTTTCTTTCTAACCTAGAGGAAGACATTATTTAATCTTAGCCTTATAAAGTCCTGTCTGGATGCATCAAGCACTTTGGCTTTAAGCCCCACATTTGAACATGACCTTTTCTTGACTCTTCTGTTGCCTATCCCAGTTACCACTCATCTTTACGTACCCGATTTCTTCCCTGCAGGACATACAAGTTCGCTTTTCTTCAGTTCACCTAACATTGATCATGTCATGTCTGTTTGCATGTGACTTAACCTTTCTGTTCCCTCGGGTGCACTCCAGGCTAGAGGAACATGACTACCTTCAGATGCTCCTGCTTCCACTCAGTGTTGCCTGTACCCAGCTCTAGCTAAAGTTCCATCACACTATAAAGTTGGGGAAGGACAGAGAGGCCTGACATGCATCCTCTTACCACTGGTTTGAACCAATGTTGTGTGTCTAAAGAGGTAAACAGAAACCTCACAATTGTACAGTTTATGTTTAGAATAAATAAATGACCAATGCCATCGTTTATTTTAAAAAAGTTTATTAAATATCAATTTGGTTTTGGGAACATTTAGGAACAATATAAAAACCTCATCATGCACTGAGTCTTATGTTTAGACCTTTTTAAACATTATTTTCATTCCTGTGAATTCTCTATAACATATAGAGTGTTGATATTTCCATTCTTCCCATGAGGAAACAGGTTCAGAGTAGAGGGCAGGCAGCCACCAGCAGCCATGCTTACTCTCTGTTTGCCTTTAGAATACATGTTTCACAGCCTCACAGATCCTACGGTGTGTGGCTCTACAGTTATAGATCAAGCTCAACATCTCTCAAAAGCAACATCTTCCCAGGCAGTAGATTCTCATGTATGAAATAATTTCTAGAAAAACTTCCTACATACTAACAATACACACTAGGATGAATGTATGCTGTATGCTAGCAAAATTCACAGTGGGGATATAAATATACCCTGTATTTATTTTAGAAACTTTGTCTTTTGAAATTTTCTTCCTCCTCAAGGTGTCATGCCTCTGGGCACAACATCATCATTGTATTATTGACACTCAAAACAGCAAGGTAAGCGTTCCTCGAATGCTTATTGTTGGCTATTTACAAACATCTTTTTAAAATTAGGAAAATGATGAGATAGGTGTCACTATTTCTATTTACTGATGAAGCAGCTAATGTTTTTACAGAGTTAATGGAAGTGATTTGACTGAGATCATTCCACAGCTCATAGACAAGAGGGGCCAGGATTCAAACTAGTAGCCAAGGTTTCACCTTAATTATAGGTAAAAGTTACTGGAAGCTTTGTAAACCCCTTTTGTGTATTTTAATTTCAGTACACACAAAGTCACTGGACTACAAGGATTCACAAGCAGTTTCAGTGAACTATGTAAGAATTATATCTTGGACCAACCAATTTCTGACCTGCAATTCCATTGAACTTTGTTGTATTTCGATGGTCATTACCTTCTTATGCTTTTGTGTCCTTGTGAGCAGAAGACCTGTCTCCTATGTATCATGTATCATGTTCTGCCCCTGGCTGGTGCAAGGTTGGCCCAAGCTCCATTGTTAGCATCATCATTGAGAGTGTGTGAAAGGTGTGTGCATGGCTGTAGTTGTGGGTGCAAAGTTGAGTGTTGAGCATGAGACCCATGACCTCTTTTAGCCTAGGTTTCCTCCTTTCTTCTTCCTTCCTGGGAGCATGAGACTACAATGTCAAACCCAGAATGGCTTTTTGTAAGGAAGGCTGTAGCAGCTAATTTCTCTTCTCTTCTCTTTCTCCAAGGACTGGGCTTTGCCAGCCCTGCTGTAGCTGGTTGAAGGGGACCAAACCTCTCAGGAAGACGGACTTGGTTCCGTTTGACCAGCCAGAGCAGGGGGCCGCTCCTGTGGGAGGTGACTGCAGCCTCCACTGTGTGAACTCCTTGGAATGTCCAAACCTGTAACAGAGAGAACCACATTAGCACAAATCAACCCCCAGAGGTCACATTGCCCTGACCAATCTCTCACATGACTCGAAAGAAGTCTCACATAGTCGTCTGTATTTTGCATTCCAATTTTTATTTGTGTTTTTTTTTCAGCTTTTATTCTTTCCCTCAGATTGAAACATTAGGGACAAAAATGGCATGCAATTATAGAATATGGAGAAAGCAGTAGACTCTCCTTTCTTCCATTTTCTAAAATAAGATCGACAAGTGTATCTGTATGCATCAAACAAATGTATATTTTACAGTCCTTTATGAATGTGTCATGGTTACATTCAAACTGAAATGTAAGTAGGTGGGAATAATGTAGAGTAACTATGATACTGAGTTTCTTGTTTTCTTATAATTTAGATGTTATTCTCCAAAGCTTTTATCATTTATGTACATGTTCTGAAGCAATATATTTCAATGTATCATAATATAAATAGTCATCTGTGGTTTGGTATTTTTACTTTAAATGGTATCTGTAAGATTCATGCATATTAATGTGATAATTGCAATTCACTAATTTACATTGTTTGATAGTTTTCTATTATATGAATATACTATCTTCATTCTTTCTCCCAATAATAGATATCACAGTTGTTTGGTTTGAAACAATGGATAGAACTGACTCTAGTAGAGTCTACTGAGGGAGACCGAGACAACTTTGGTTTTTGTAGATCATGAAAAAGCCCAGATTCCAGTATGGAAGAACTTACAAGTTGGCCTTGCAAAGGAAAAAGTAACATTTACCACCCCAAGATATACAGCATTGGGGTTCTCAAACCCATCTACTTTGCCCTTTAAAGTTTGAGAACCTTTGAACTAGGAGGGGTACCCTCTGGTTTTGATTTGTTTCTAGGAAAGTGAGATCAAATATGGTTAAGGAGACTCTCCCTAGAAATTTGTAAGGTTCATAAGGTGGTGATATGGGAGGGGAAAGTGGTAGGCAGAAAAGATAGTTGCAGAATACCAACTTTCTCCCATGGGGCTATTGACTGACATTTTGTTTTCTCTTCTTGATAAATAAGAAGCCATTAAGAAGAAAGTAGATAGCCTTGGATCCACCTTTATCTGGGTTCAAATTCCACTGATGCTTTTTTTATTTATTTGCTGTGGAGAAGTTAAATAGCATCTTGAAATGTCAGTGTGTTTGCCTGTTCAGTGGGGAGTATTGCCTCATGTGCCTGCTTCGTGTGGATTTTCATAGCAACCAAGGGTGTACTGAGTCCCTTGGGTGTGCAGTGGAGCCTGGAAGGGCTTGGAGGAGAATCTGAGGGACAATTTGGACTGCTTTTGAGGCCAAGAACTTCACTTTCAATTCCACCTTTCCTGCTGAGCGTGTCCCATCATTCATCTGCAGTGATTTTTACTCATCTACGGATGTGTTAAAATCACCAGTCACACCTAAAAGTGAGGTAGCTAGCCAACTAGCTTCGTGAGAGGCCTGTCTCAGATCAACAAGGTACCTCATACTTCAAAGCACTCAGCAAAGAGCTGCAGAAAGGCAATAGGGTAAAATCATACTCAAATGTAGCGATGGGAAAAATAGACATCACAAAATATGGCGCAGCTCTAGGGTGGTCTGTACAGGACAGTACTGAAGTTTCTTTGTGTCTTGAGTCACACCTTCTTGGTGTGAATCCTCCTGGCTCAGCAGTCACAGTCTTACCGTCTCCACCCTCCTCTTCCTAATGACACGTGTCCTGCCACTGCTGCCTGCCATCTTGTCCTGTGTCTGTCCCACCCACAGCTCACGTTAGGGAGCAAGGAGGCCAGCAATTGTAGGGCAGAGGCCAGCCTGGCAGTCTGAGTTTATTACTTCAAAAACACCCAGAGGGATTCTGAACACCGTTTTCCCATCTCTCTCCTTCTCTGTACCCATGTCTATTGAGCCAGCGTCAGCAACACAGTCATACATGTAACATACCCCTAATTTCAGAAAAAGATGATATGAAACCAAACACCAGGGTAGAAAAAGGAAATCTATGGGCATAGTGGATCAGAGTAGAAAAAGATAGGCTGTCATTGGAAAGAATCACAGTTTGAAGCATCCAGTTATTTTGTATAAAGAAGACAGAAATCTAAGAAAAATAAAGGACAGAGATTTCCTTTGGGGAATGCCAGTGCCAGACACCTTACTATCAAACACAGGGTTTCTGACTTCCACACACTGAAATTTTAGATGGGGTCCTTCTTTGCTATGGGGCTGTTCTGTGTATTGTATATGCTTTGCTGAATCACTGGTCATCACAGCCTTGGTTCCAGGAATCCTCCAAGTGTGACAACCCAGTAAGTGCCAGCAGTGTCCACTTTGCTGAGCACTGATCTAAAGCAGTGAACGTCGGTGCTCAGTTCCTGTAGCTGGCGCAGCTCTAGTCTGTCCCCCTGCCCTTCCACATTCCCACCTGTCCACGTAAGTATAGGATGGCATGCCCTTGATGGTAGCTAGGTGATCACCTGGCTCCTGGAAAAGGGATGTGGGTGATCACTAATATCATTGTGTCCCACTTGGGAACATGAGAGCGCTTCTGCCCACTGTGTTTTGTGTCTATGATGTACCTCTCTACGTGTCCACACGCCCCGCCTCTTCCTTTTCTCCTCCTATATACTCTTCCTGTTCTGCTCAGTTACACTTACACACCCTTCCTGGGCTTTCTGGGCATGCGCTTTCAAATGCTTGGTGTTGTGTTTTCCTTATGAACTTAGGCTGCAAGTTTAATGAGGTTCCAGCCTTTGTCTGATAACATTACTCTAAAATAAAGGTATCATTATTCATAGAGCGGTGTGAAGAGTGAAGCCTTCCATGGACGGGGACTCAAGTGAGGAAGGGAGAGGCTTTCATCTTTCTGAGGGCATGCTGGGCAAGGGTGCCTCCTCAGGTTTTCCCTTTAGAGTCTACCTCATTCCTGGTGTGGGTCAGAACTGGAAACACAGGGGACTGGGTTGAGAACAAAGGAAGTTAGGCCATTAAATTCGTACATTATTTTAGCATCTCCACCTTTCCTCACACCGCCGCACCGTATAGCTCAGAAGTAACACACTGACGGGGTCATGGAGGAGAAAGAACGGCACCCCAGGGCCAGGAGGTGTGGTGCCGTCTGCCAAGGCTGTGTGTCGGCTTCTGAGCCCACTCACGTCTACTCTGTTTATAACACAAGTCAAACACACGACGACTGCTGTAGATCTGTCACATAGAACTGCCATTCGGTGTGCTTGGTAGAAACATCCATTTCAGGAGCAATATGAACAGAAGAAAGAGCTGGAGGGTGAGAGCTGATTCTTTGAGAAATTTCGGGGGATGTGATCTCTCCCAGAAGATCGGGTATGAGAAACAGCATCAGGGAGGCTGGTGCAGAGGTTCTGGGGTGGGGAGCAACAGTTGGTGGCCTGAAACCCAGGCCTAAGGGAGAAGTCTGTAGAGGGGGTAGGCAGTGTGTGGGGTCGCTGGGGAAGAGGGCACCTGCAGGCAGGAAACGTCGCTGCTGACGGAAGACGAGGCCGGCCTGTTCTCCGGGTGGAGCCATGGGTCATGAAGAAGTACTTGCCCAAACCACACACTTCCTTACATTCCATAGCACAGTGATATCTATGGGGATATAAAGAAGCATGTGGCCTCGGGAAGCAGAGTGGTCCGGAAGGAGTCGTCAGGTCGGAAGGCAAAGCCGCTTTGCGTAGGTGAGAAATGCTAAGGGTCCCTGGGACCTGACTCCCAGGAAACCATCCTGGGGTAAGTCGCTTCGAGGACGAGCCGTGCTTGTTGGGAACACATATTCTCCTATGCTCCTCAGTTGGCGACCAAGGGCCCCAAGCCTCACTAGAGATTTTAGATCAGTTATGGTCTAATGGTTCCATTATCGCTGTTATTAACCAAGTTGCTGCTGCTGCAGGGTGGATTTTGAAATGATTCTGTTTTAATATCCTAACCCCTCCGCCCACCCCCCCCCCCCCCCCCCCCGCGCGCGCCCATAGAACATTAAAACAAGGAATGACTCCATGCATGCAGAAACTTCTGCTAAATGCTGGCTCTGGCACAACTGTGTTTTCTACTGTACGGGTGCTTGGTATGTGTTGACAGGCTGCAGCTGCCAGCAGAGAATTCCAACACAATTGTTCATTGTGGAAAAGGATCTTTTTTGCTCAGCCTCTGCTGCCCGTGGCCGATCACCTGCCCCGCAAATCTGCGAGGCCTGGGCTGTAGGAGAGCAATGGACACTGGCAGCTGTTGGACCCTTCATGGTCTGGACTGGTCACCCTTGGCTGGGGGAAATTAAGGGTTGGAGCTTCGTGGCATAGATTTCGCTGCCAGGAAACAGAGAAGGAAGCTAAGAGAAGTAGGCCTCAGAGCAGGCTCATGGCACTGCCAGGGGTGCTTCATGCAACCAAAGAATAATAATAATGATAAGTAGCTTTCCCCCGCCCCCCAGACCTATTTTTCTGTGACACGATCATTTTCAATATTTTCCATCTGCAAGTTCTTTGAATCCTCATGTCTATGTGAAGTAGTAGCTCCCCCTTTTCTTTTTCCATTTCTTTTCTGGTTTTAGAGATGAGGAAGATGTGGCTCTAGTAATAAATTAATTTACTTATATGCCAATGGTAATTCCTTTAAAAAACTAACCAGATTGGAGGAACAGCCCTGGGTGAGTACAGGTTCTCTTCATGTGAGGTTGGCAGGTAAGAGGAGGGTGTTGAGAGGAGGGAGAGAAGGAAGGGGACGAGGAAGAAAGGGAGGAAGGAAGACGTAAGGATTCTATATGCCATGTATTGTGATCCTCCTGCAGTTTTGAGCTTGGGGTGCTGGTGGTGACTGATTTAGAATCTGTGCCCTTTTCTTGGTATGTAGGAAAGTGTCCTGGTCAAAACCATTCTGGTTGATGTTGGGAATGATCCAGTAACTCAGTTAATCTAATCTAATCTAATTTAATCTAATCGCTGTTTAAGGTTCTGCTCTGAAAAGACATCATTCTTCCAGGGTCAAGCACAAGCTTTATATAAGTGAGCATACAGCTGAGCTTCCTGCACATTTGGAGGAGTGGTCCATCCAAAGCATGGTGTCGGGGACTGATGGTCCTGGAGGGGATGCTCAGGACCCCTGAAGGAGATGTTGTTATGACTTTGAGAAAAGTAAAATGTCTCATCTCCCCAGAGAGACAGAGTCCTTATGAGCAGGGGCAACCTTCATCTTAACTCACTAAGTTTGTCACAGTAGAATCCTCTAAAGTGTTTGGCATGTGTGCTGTCAGAAGTGGAGGTCTGCAGAGCCAAGAGGGGTCGCTCGCTGTGTTTTCTGTTCCTGAGAACTCTATGGGCCAGCTTTATGAGACTTAACTATTCACGAGGCTGACGGTGGTGAGTTCATGTAGGAACACGAATAAAGATTTCCTGGAAGAATATTTGGGATAGCCAGGGAGTGTAACCATTACTGAAGATTGTATTTACCATTTGGGTGTGAATTTTTTGGTTTTCGTTAAGCACAAACCCATATGGTCAAAGTGTCACATAAAAGTTCACTGTAAAATCCTCTGGAAAAAAATTAAAAATGCTAATAACCAATACCTCTACAGTTCATGAATCCAGGAAGCTGACATCTTTACTAGTTTAGAATACACAGAAAATTTTGAGAGTCAAGAGGAAGTTGGAAGTAGGATTTTACAATTAAAGGCTCATCTAAATTCTTGTTGCTCTCTGTTGGACAATCTAACTTAGGATGCAAGGAAGGACCATCATAAGACGGATTTAAAAATGTTGTGAATGGCAGACTGGAAAAAACAAAACCCAAAGAAACAGCAACAAAACCAATACATGCTAGACAGGAAAGAGGGCATGAGAAATTGTAGGATGGGGAACATGAAGACACATGCTTCTCTGGGACTGGCACAGAAACTGAGTGTCTCATGCATTTAATTAGGTTCTATCTGCCTGAATCTTCTGCCTTTGATATGTGGTGTTGAAGATAATTGTGAGACATGCATGTCATCTAGACACGTGCCCTGTGTGGTTTTGGCCAGATCCTCATCTCGGCCCCAGACTCCAGGACACTTATCTGAAAGTAGTGATGGTGTAGCCCCATCTGCTCACCAAAAGGTGGTTGAAGAGTCGTGAGATGACACATGGGAAGGTCTTGAGTTTCTTAAGAGAACAGGTTAATGGCAATATAAAATGTCACTCAGCACGTTACTGGAAACAAGATTTATTCCCCACCACCCACCTCTGTCCCACAATTCAATCATTCTTAAAAGCCTCCCTTTCTAATCTGCTCTTTCCTTTGTTTCTAAGAAGCAAGTGGCATAGAAAAGCATTTGCAACAGTGACAGTCATGTCAAAATCACAAACAACAACCATGGCTCTTGTTCTATTTTTTCCCTTTTTTCTTTTTTACTGAGCCAAACGTTTAGATAGCTGAACATAAATAATATTCGAACACTGACTTAGAGAGAGACAGGGATGGTCTTTGGAACATCTCTGAGATTTGGGAAAAATCAGGGATGGGTTGAGACAGGGAGAAGGCCAGATCATAGACCAACGTGCAGCTGTAACCTTCAAGGCTATTGGGTGCAGGGTGTATGAGGATGGTGACTATGGCTTGATCATCTGTGGCCTTGAGTAAGCTACCAAACTTTTTTGAGCCTCAGTTTCCTGATTTGGAAAGTGGGAATAATAATGCTTATTGAACAAGAAACTTCAATGAGAGATGTTTGGAAGGTGTAAAGCGCCGTGAGCTTAGCATTAGTTTAATAAATGGTTTTATTATTAATAACCGTAGTATTTAATGTGTTACTAATGTAGTGACTAAGTCTATATACTATGTGAGCGTCTTTATGCATGACCTACTTAAAAGAATTTAATTAGCATAAAATTATTTTTTATATATGGAGTTATTCATAAGTATTTAGGAAAGCTTGACTATTATTAGATGTTCTCCTAAGAATTCTGGTCTGCCTTAAAAAAAAAGCCCTTAAAACATTTTCATGTGTCTGAAGAGAAGTTGAGAGAAAGGATCTTCATCTATGTAATTTCTAACAAGATTCATTCTGAGTGCTAGGTTTCCAGTCTCACTTTGGGGACTTTACAAGTGACTTATCTGGTAAGATGCTCAGATGGTCCCTTTGTTGATTGAAAGGCATTTGCTCTCTGATGACAGATCTGACTTTAGACAGTCAGCCCTAGGCTGGGTGAGAAGAGGAAACCTGGACCACGCGGATTGCTACCTTCAGCTCACTCTCTGTATTTCCAGCGAAGGCAGAGCTGTGTTCCCAGTTCCTTCTCTGAGCCCAGGCAAACGTTGGGATGGAAGTGGTTTTCTTTCAAGGGGACTGACCCTACTCAGGCCTGCAGGAAGAGTGACCTACACAGAGGCCTCATTCCAATGTCTGATGACTTTTGCCTTGCACTCTGGCATCTACTCCTGGTGATCTTGGTGGCTATTCATGAAACACAAGCCATTCTAGAGTTTAACAGTCATTTGGGGCTGCCATCAAGCTGAGGGGGTAGGAAACATGTCAGAGCCCCCTTTCTCTAAGGCAAGTGTGTGGTGATAGGATTCTCTTTTTTCCTGGGGCTCAGCCAGGAAGGCTTGCTATTTTTAGAGCACTGACCAGTTCTGAATGTTGATTCACTCATGGATATGTTTAACTCCAGGAGCAGTGAAAGGGCAGGGGGTGGTTCCAAGAGCCTACCTTCTCTTTCTCCAGACATTCTGCTTAGAACACGGTAGTGTTGGTGGCATTACACTAATCTGTTGCTGTTCTTGCCTGCGTCTCACCCAGGCGACGGATAGGGCAAAGGGATGAGAAGAAGCCAGCACCATATGAAGGCTGTGTCTTGGAATCTTTAAGTTTACACCAATCCCGTGAGTTACACTTTATGGTGTAATTAAAAAAAAAATGTTCTCAAGGAGAAAGGGAAGTGGACACAAAGCCCCGCTTCTAAACCAAGAAGCTGTTTGCAGCTGACACCTACTGGGAGGGGACATCAGTTTCCTCCAGAGTGGCACTGGGTATATCAACCCCCAACTCCAGGGCAGTCCCATGCTCAGGAGCAGTCGGCCAACACAAAACTGACACCACAGTGTGTGTGTGTGTGTGTGTGTGTGTGTGTGTGTGTGTGTGTGTGTTTGCCTTCTTTGTTTTTGTTTTTGAGAGAGAGAGAGAGAAAGAACATGAAGTTGAGTAGGTAGGGGGATGGGGAGGATCTGGGAGGAGCTGAGGGAGAGGAGAGAATATAATCAAAATACAGTGCATGAATTAAAAAAAATACATGAACAAAACAAACCCCTATCTCAAACAAGTTAATGAATTTGGGGCAGAAAGTGGTTCAGGTCCACAGTGAAATCACATGGCAGGTAAGTTGTGGGTATAACTTGGTTATTTTTCCTCCAACCCAAAGCACACATCCGTTCTTATATGCTAACATTTCCCAGGCTTGCTGATCGTTAGTCACTGAGGCACTACACTTGGAGAGAGCCTTAGAATCAGAATCTCGAGGCTGGGTGGGAGCACATGGTTGAAGGGCACTCAGGCAACCACGCCCATTTTGTTTTGTTGCAAGATGTAGGGGGCCTTTGAAAAACACTGGTCTGGTAATCAACAAGGAGAGACTGGATTCTAAAGTCATGAAATTACTACTGTTGCAAACCCTGCGCTTTAAGACAGTGGAAGGGAACTTCAGTTTAATGAGGATTCTGCACACAGGGTGATAAATGGGTGGACTCTGAAACACCATGGCCCTCTTCACAAAAAGTCCTTAACATATTGCTAACGGAAAGGCTACACAGACCCCTAGTGAGTTATCTTCCTAGTGTTCCCAGTGCTCAGTTCTTACTGCCCACCCTACTGCCCCTGTTTGCTCATCTCCAGAGGTAGTATTACTTTTTTTTGTTGAGACATAGTTTCGCTATGTATCCCAAACAGATCCTAAAGTGCCAGCTCTCTATTTCAGCTTCCCATATTTCACATTCCATAAAACACTTTCTTGACCAATTTTTTTCTTCTTCATTAATGTTCGTAATTGGTCATGTAGTATATCACACATGACCTTGGTTGCACTCTAATTCCTTGTACACCTGAGAAGCACACATGTCTCCCTCCTGGATGGCTGGCATCCTGAGGGCTTCATGTTTTGATTTCTCAATCTGTCTTTTATGGCCTAACCCCACAGCAAGAATGAAGCAGATAAAATTTCCACCAACCCAGTGGATCAGTATGTGTGGAGATGTTCTTCTAAGCACAGTAACAAATAACTTCTATTAGAAACACTCCTACTTTATAGATGAAAGAAACAAGTAGCTGGACCACAGGGAGTGCTGGTTGTTGAAAAGTCTCCTTTAGAACATTTGGCCCTGAAGGTGATCTCATCACACCTGTAAAGACATCTGAATACAGTCGATTCAGGAAACAGCACCTTTAAAAATCACCACTTTCTAATTCAGTGAGTCATAGTCCCCTGGTCACACCTCTTAAACATGAATGGCCAAGTCCCACTCTCAGAGTTCCTGATTTGGGAAGTCCGGGGTAGGAACTAGAAGCAGCAGCTATAGCATGTTTCCGGGGAATATTGATGTTGCTAGCCTGGGAACCGCAATGAGAAACTACTGTGTCAGTGTTTCTGATCCTGTACAGGTCAAGGGCAAGGGACTGACCCTACATTCTGACCTCTTACAAATGAGGGGACAGCCAGGAAAGTGTGAACTGTCTCAAAGATGCGCTTAGACTCCAAGCCTTAGAGGTTCCTCTAACAGTGAGGATACAGCCGGCCAACACGCCATCCTTTAACAGTGGGGATACATTCAGCCAACACACCAAAGAGAGGGGGATCCCATCTTGCGAGGTTACCAAGTGTTTTGACTTGAGCTGTTGCGTGTTACTTGAAATGAACCCTTTGCGCCAATGTTTATTAGTAAGTTCAGTGGAGCTTGGTGAAGAATTGGCTCAAAAGGAGTTAATAGTTTTTTTTTTTTTTTTTTTTTTTTTTTGAGAAGGTAGCTCAGCAGAAGGACACTGGCTCACATGCCCTCATGTGGTATTTGCAAAGGGGTTATAATGATAATATATAGTATAATAATGTAATAATACAGAGTAACAGCAAACATCGTTAGTTGCAAGTCTCTCTCTTTCTCTCCCACCCCCTCCTTTTCTCCAAGTCACTAAAGCAAAGGACTAACAGCTGCTTAAAGTTCAAAGGGCAAGTCAGGAACACTGAGTTCTGCTCCAAGCTTTCCAAAAAACTACATGGCTCAGGGATTTATTTTCTTAGCTTTCAAAACATTGTATTAGTCCACATTGTCTTAGTGGGGATGTCTATGGTTTCATCCAAAACTCAGCCCTGTGGAGTGATGGGATATTTGAGATACATTCATTACACACACACACACACACACACACACACACACACACACACACACACTTCTTTTGAATTCTTTGGGGAAAAAAATCAATGTAAATTTAAAACATTTTCTAAGCCACTCAAAAGGCATGCTGCAAATGCAAGGTCACATGATGCTGAGTTCTTGTCCCTCACACCTAATACCCTACTCTTTAGCTCTTCCTGAGGTAATGTGCCAGCCCCTTGGATGGCTATGAAGGAATCTCTCATTACAGTTGGATTCAGGAATGAGCACCTTTCATGGTTCCTGGATGTCTCCTGGCCCACATCCTCTTGTCTGGGTCTTTGCTGCAAGCCTCTACACACTGGAGCAAGCCCCACTTCAGTACCGGCCCACAAGTCATCCACATGCGCCACCCCGCAGGTGGAGGCCCCATCTCTCCTTCACTCCCCTCCCCGGCTTGTTTGAGATGCAGAACCCGGAGCTTCACCTGCTGGCATAGATCTGTCTTGCTGGCTTCACATAACAGAGGCGGATCACCCACGGGGCTCCCCAAAAATTCACAAAGAAAGAAAGGAAGAAAACAGCAAGGGAAGGCAGGAACAGCCAGGGGACAAATAGAGGAGAAAGCAGCATGCAGAATCAGCTCAGTGACATACCTGGGGAAAAGTTGCAGGCGGGTCTCTCCTCCTCTGTGGGCTTTCTTGCCCCGCAGGCTTCTGCCCCCATTGAGGAGTGCAGAACATGGGTTGTTATTTATTTATTTCCAGAGCTGGCAGGGTTGGCTGGCATTTCTGTGCCTTCCTGTCAGAATCCTCTCAAGGAAACAGCAGCTGGTGAGCTCAGAAATGTCAGTCAGAATCTTGGCCTAGTTTGGGGCCTTGAAGATTCTTACAGAAAGTTAAAAAGGTTTCTGGGCCAGTGTCTCCTCTGGGTTTTCCCTTGCCTGCTTCTCACCTTCTCCATCTATTTTTTTTCTTTTCTTTTCCCCCCCCTAACCCCCCCCCCCCCCGCAGTAGCTAGCTACTTAAATTGCCTGCTCCTGTCTTTCAGAGGGCCCCCTCTGGGGTAAAGCTGTGGCTCTTCTTCCTGCCCAGCTGAACAGCCTGGTGACTTTCTGACAGGTGGATGGCCGTACCCGCACGTGTTTCTTATTTCATTGCCGGACGGATTCCTTTCCCTCTCTCCCCATTTCTTTTCACTCTTACCTCTGCTACTGCTGTCCTTCCAGTCCCTCACAGAGAAACCACGTTCTATCCTTTCCTCATATTCACTGTCCTCAGCAGCCTCTCACTTAACCCTTTATGCCCTGGGCCCGTTTCTCTTTCATTCCTTACGGCTATCATCTGTTCTAGCTTTACCTCTGCCTCTGAGTTGAGCTCGGTCCATGTGTTCTGAGTTCGGGTTTGTCTGCTCCTCTCCTCTCCTCTCCTCTCCTCTCCTCTCCTCTCCTCTCCTCTCCTCTCCTCTCCTCTCCTCCTCTCCTTTCTCTTCTCCCTTCTCCAGCCTTTTTCCTCCCCCCCTCTTCTCCCTCCAGTCAGTCTCCCGCCCTCCTTCATCTAGTCTCTGCTGTTCCTAGGCGAGGCTCTTCCTTTTTGTACTCTCCAGCCCTCTGCCCACCCCCAGCTCGCTCTCCCACCTGTCTGTGTCTTTTAAGGACCGTGGTCATGTCCCTGCCTTCTGTCCACCTCAATCACTCCAGTGACGGGCTTCTGAAAGCTGTTAAATTACACCTCTTCAGCTGTCCCATTGCAAAGAGAAATGTCCTTGGCTAAATCCCCTTTTTCAAATAGGCAAGTCCATATTAATGTTCCTATTTATAGAATGTACTAAGACGATACATGGATTGTTTTAAAGAGTAAGAACACACTTTTTAAAAATAAGTGAATCCTCATCTTTTAGTTTGCATCAATGTATACCACTTGAAAATGCAGATTCGTTTAGCTTGTCTGAAACTTCTTTCGTTTGTTTGTCTGATGGGGAGACGGTTTCTGCAGAAAATATGAGTAGTTTGGGGAGTAGATACTCAACAGCATGTAACTGGTGCATGCTTGCCAGAGTGCTGTGTACCTTATTAGACACCAGAATGGGAAAGAAGTGTCTATGCCCTTGAGAGACATCCTGATTCTTTTGGGGATGGAACCTGAGTCTAGGGCTGGAGAGATGGCTCAGCGGTTAGGAGCACTGGCTGCTCTTCCAGAGGTCCTGAGTTCAATTCCCAGCAACCACATGGTGGCTCACAACCATCTGTAATGAGATCTGATGCCCTCTTCTGGCCTGCAGGCAAAACACGCAGCCAGAACACTGTATACACAATAAATAAATAAATAAATAAGCCGGGCGGTGGTGGCGCACGCCTTTAATCCCAGCACTCGGGAGGCAGAGCCAGGCGGATCTCTGTGAGTTCGAGGCCAGCCTGGGCTACCAAGTGAGCTCCAGGAAAGGCGCAAAGCTACACAGAGAAACCCTGTCTCGAAAAACCAAAAAAAAAAAAAAAAAAAAAAAAAAAAAAAAAAAAAAAAAATAAATAAATAAATAAATAAATATTAAAAAAGGGACATATATGTAATAGAACATAACTGTAGTCCAGAGTGAGTACTGCTGGCGTTCAAAGCCAGGTGGTCAGAGCTCCGTGGGTGAGGGTGGGTTTCGGTTGGGTGCTGAGGAATAGAGAGGACTAGTGCATATGGATAGAGAAGTGTGAAGAGCTCTCTCTCAGAGGAGGGAACAGTCTGGGCAAAGGTTCAGAGACAGAACATGCTGGCCGAGTAGCCATTCTAGGGACATAGGCTTTTGGTAGGAGATGTCAAGTTTTTAAGAGTCCCTAGAGAGCAGCCTTTCATGGGTTATTTTTTATGTAAAAATAACACTATAGGTTGGCATGGTTTCTGCAACATAAGTGAACATGAATTTGGATTCTAATCATGATTATATGGATTTACATGGTCTGAAATTTGTTGTTAATGAACAATCCGAGAGAAGCAGACATTTCTCTCCAATCACCAAAGCATTACAATTAGTTATCTTAAGATCTGCTGTTGTAAATGTAGAAACGTCTAGTCTTACCCATTTCTAGCCTATTAGGGGTTCCATTACTCTTACACAGAATACAATCTAGTCAAGATAATTTACAGTTAGTTTAGATTCCAACCTGGCTGAAACATGCATTTGTTATGAGTCTACATATGCTTTAACATGCTATAATACTGCCTTAAAATTTATTTTATATATGTTTAAGAAAGTCTAGAATTCACAATACTGAAAATTCTTGGGGGTCAAATTTATTTCTTTGTTTCCCTTTTTGTCTCTAACATGATGCACTGCACATATCAGGTTCCCAGTAAATGCTTAAGGTCACACTGGATCAAGAACTTTCTACAACTTTATTACAACATATAATCCCAATAGGAACTCTACCAATAGGACAACAGCCTCTTTAAAACACATCCACCGACTAGTTCTTCTGAGCTTTAGTCAGAGTCAAAAGAAGGAACTGATATTGACTTAACCACATGTCTTTCTATAAAGTTACATTTCACACTTGAAGCTAAAAAGTGAGCCTTCAGGACTACCTGAGGTGGATCAGTCAGAGGGATGTTGATAGTGAGATTTGGAAGATGGGACAGAAAAGCCACTCAGCAGCAAGGGACTTGCTGAGTGCACAAACATATTCTGGGTTGAAACCAAGTCTTAGGTGTCCTAATCAAGTTTGCTTTTTTTTTTTTTTTTTTTTTTTTAAAAAAAAAAAATCAGTAGGTTTTAGGGCAGAGACCCTGACTTTCCCAGTTGAAGAATCATGATTGCTTTTCCTACAGTCTTAAATAATTTTGTTTTAAATGATGCAGGTTCTGGAGTGAGGCTGTGAAAGTTTGGGATGATGCTCTTCCTGAGCTTTTCCTAGTGAGAGTTCTTTCCCTTAGGAAAGTCAGGGAACAGGGTAAAATTAGAACCAGTCTCAGAGACTTCAAGACAGTCCACTCAGTTATTTTCGCTAGTGTATGAGGAATCCAAGACCAGATGGGACATTCCCATGGTCACAGAACCAGTGTCTCTTGATTCCTAAATCTCACGATTGTGGGGTAAAGCCACTTTGAAGGACAATTTTTCTTCCCTAGTCCTTACCAAGAAGCAGTGGCCATGAAGAGAACATTCAGGAGGATATATTCCCCTCTTCAAGCTCTTCAGGAGTAAGTGGAAACCGGGCTGGGGGAAGGAGCGACAGCTGTCGGACACTGTCTTGATGCTTTGTAGCAGACTCAGCTGCCGAATTTCATAGGGGTGACCATAATACTACAAATGAACTCATAGGACGGTAATAATAAATCCTTTGAGATGCTGCCAGACCTGCGCACTGCAGGCTTCAGATGCCAGCGGACAGCTGCTTGGCTAAATGTGGTCCCCAGTTGTCAAGGAGAGACCCACCCTGTTACAGGAGAAACAAATCAACAAGATATGCACGACACATGGGGACAGAGCCACAGGGAGAGGAGGGCGTCACGTTAGACCTTGTCTCTGTCCTTATGGAGCTAGCCATTGCAAATGTGTTCAGACCTTCAAGTTTGACACAGGTGTGTGTGTGTGAGACTCAATAAATTAGGGATCAAAAAGAAAATATCATGTGCCCTAGGTGCTTATCCTGATTCTAGCCAAATAATTTACCATTGTCAGACACCTGTAAAGGTAGTTGGTAGCAATAAACTTGTGATGTCCCCCCCCCCAAGATAACTGAGTTTCCTTAAATCTAGAACAAAGGACTTCCGGCATCTACCATATGATTGCCAGAAAACTGCTGAATTTTTACCTTTAATTGTTCTTCTAAAATGTAGAGGTGATTAGATAATAATGTGATGACCTCCCCATTAGGTTTGTTTGGTGGATTAAGGAAGTGCCTTATTTAGTTTCCAATTTGTTTTCATTGTTCTTTGCAAAGTAAGCGGCACAAGTGAGTTGCAGAGGGCAGAACAGCTTTGGTTTGGTAAAGGTAGATTCAGCAGTGTGAAGTTTGTCCACGGGTGTGGTGGCCTCACTCGAAGTAATTTTAGATCAGGCTTTTCCGTGTGTGTGTGTGTGTGTGTGTGTGTGTGTGTGTGTGTGTGTGTGTGTGTGTAGCATATATGTGTATGAATGTATGTATATGTGTGAATGAGACCATAACTGGCATCAAAACCCAGCAGACATTTGGTTCCTGATTCATGTTACCAGTTTTTGTTTGTTTGTTTTTGTTTTTTTGTTTTTTGTTTTTTATTTGGTGACCAGGTGAGATCAAACAACATGATCGTGAGACATACCTGTCCCTAGCCTAATTTGAGAGAAGGTATCCTTAAAACCCCATGGCTACAGGAGGCGCTGGGGAGGGCAGGACTCCTATCGTGGTTGAGGAGCTTAGAAAGGAGGTGTTCTGAGAGGAGATTTCCAGTGGGAACTAGTTTAGATGCAGAGCAAAGGCAAATCGCTTGCAGCTATTTGGTGAATAGACGTAAAGAATGGAAACCTCCTTTTGCTAAACGTGCACTTAAATCAGCCTAGAAACTACCCCAATTGATGGGCTTTCCTTCCTCCCTCTCCCCACTTCCTCGTCTTCTATTAACATTTGGTGCTGTTAGGAGTTTAAAAGACACTGGAAGGTGAGTCAATTTGTCTTTAGCTTAGGAAGCAATGTTAAAACAAAATTGATTACCAGCCTTGCAATGCTGTCCTTCAGTATAACAAAGCACATGTGATTTCAAAGCAGCAAGAGGGGTTTAATTAGATACAACGGGAGCTAAGTTTATAGGGTCCCTAGCCCGAGACAGCTCCATGCTTTCACAGTTTGTTCTTGGTTACTCTTTACAAAACTCTTTAGGTTTCATAGAAGAGCTCAACCGGGGGCGGTGGGGGTGGGGGGTTGTCTTGTCTTTCAAATTCTGTTGCATTCTTGTGTATCCAGATTAATATTTTTAGAAATGTAGAATATATCCTATTTGTGTACTACTTATTTTTAAATTCATTTTTATACTGATTATTTGTATTTATAGGTTTTAAAATTGTGATTATTCAAATAACTTAATTTCTGGTATGTTGTAAATATTTGACATTTGTAATGTAAATGTTGACATTTATAATTCAAGTATCACACCATTCTGCTGTGTAATGTTACTTTAACTATGTAAAGATGCGTTACATTTGCTATGTTGTGAAATATTACTTTAACTATGCTAAGGCGTGTTACATTCGTTACTGCTGCATTTGTTTACTTATGTAAAGATGTGTTGCTGTTCCACCTTGCCTGCTTAAGGCACTTGATTGGGCCAATAAAAAGCTGAACAGCCAATAGATAGGCAGTCGAGGGATAGGTGGGGCTGGGGCAGGGAGAATAAGTAGGGGGAGAGAAGAGAGGACGAGAAGAGGAGAGAAGGAGGGAGAAAGAAAGGGAGACACCTGGGGCCAGTCAGGCAGGCAGCTGCCAGCCAGTCAGACATAGAGTAGGACAGACATACAGAAGGAAAGAAAGGTAAAAGGCCCCGGGGCAAAATGTAGGTGAATAGAAACAGGTCCCTCTCCTTCGGTGTTGTCGGAGTCATAGATTCAGGAGCTGTGCTGCACATGTGTGCATTAGGGACTGGGCTCCCCACAGTCCATTCTCGTCTGTGGTCTAACCACCCTGGATGTACCCAATTTTGTCTGATCTTGGAAACTAAGGAGGGCTGAGCCTAGTTTGTACGTGTATGGAGATATGACATAATTTTCAACAAGAATTATATTTCCGTTGCTGCAGTATGGACATGGATTATTTATTAGGGGCGAAGGAAAAAATCCATGAATCCATCAATCTGTAAGGGAGACATTTTGTCCATTGTAATTTTTGTCACCATTGCTGAATGGTAACCAGATGTATAAGAACAGAATTTGCTGAACTTCAGGAATGATGCTTCCTCAATTCCCAGCCACATACCGCCAGCCTGTAAACACACACACACACACACACACACACACACACACACACACACACACATCCAACCAACATGCTTCCAACCAGTTTTAAAATTCATCATCTCTAGACTCCTAATCTTCCATTCTAAAACCATGCCCTCTCCAGCCTTCCTAATCTTGTTGGTGGCAGCTTCATGACTGATTGTTCAGTCCACAATCTCCCTGTCTTCACTTGACCCCTAATCCAAGTCACCATGAGCTCCTGTGGGTTCTCCTTCAAAACGAGTTCAGGAATGGTCACTTCTCACTATTTCCACCATCTCTACCTTGTCTCCAGGCACTTCCCTGTGTGCTCTTCTAGCTAAATTTCAAGTGATTGGCTCAAGGGATCATTGAAAAAAAATGTGAAGAATGATATTCACGTTCTGTGTGCCCTGCAACGTGCCCCTTATGCAGAAGAAAAGCTATGGTCTTTGCAATGGCTCACATGGTCCTGCATGATCTCCACCCTCCTCCCCAGTAACCTGAGTATATCCCTTTCTCTCATTTTTTGAGATTATAATGTAATTACAACATTTCTTTCTCTGCTTTGCTCCCTCTAACCCCCCCCAATACTTCTCTTTGTTCTCCTTCAAATTCATGACCTCTGTTTTCATTAATTTTTATTGTATGCCTAGACATACACACATTCCTAAATATCACCTGTTGGGGCCATAAAACGTTGCTTGAATGTATCTCTTTCTTCCTCCACACTGACTGACTTCCTTGATTTTTTTTTTTCCTGGCATGGCAGAGGTATTTCCACTTTATGCTTCTCACTCACTGTTTTCTCTGCCTGAAATGTTTCCTACAAGGATTCTTGTGTCGGACACCTTTACTTCCAACTTTTGTTCGTTTGTCTCTTCAATGAGATGCAGTCTGAGGACGCTATGAAAATTGTCACCAATATTCACCCGTTTATCATTATACTCCTTAACAATCTCAAAGTTGGTACCCAGTGATCTTTACCTCCCCCACCTTAGTGACAGCCTGTGTGATCCTTTTCTGCATGGAACTGGTTTCCAAGTCATTGAATATGGTGAAATTGTTACTTCTAAATTAATTTATATAAGAATTGAATGTCTTTATTGCTAGAAGCCTCTGTTGGCTTTTCAGCCTGCACACCTTAATGAAAACAGGTATCTATGCGGGTGGAGTTATGTGGCAGGGAACCAGGGCCTCTGGCAACAGCATCGTGGTAAGCAAGTTTCCCCAGTCTACCAAATTCCACTGTCGTCAACAATTGCTGAGAAAATTCACTCATGAATTCTTCAGTAGTAACTTTTAGATGAGACCATAAACCCAGGACCAACAAGTTGTAACTTTGTGAAAAACAGAAGCACCTAAGAAGCAGAGAATCCAACCAAGTTGTATCTGTGTTCCTGATCCACAGAAAAAAAAACCATGGGAAAAATTTGTTATTTGTAGGTGATTGATATCTTCTTTGTATTTTTAATTAATAGATTATAAACTCTAAAGGAGCTTGGGGCAGAACTTATCTTGTTACAAATATTCAAATTATCCTGAAAAGTGCTGGGAACCTAGGACCTGCTCCTATTTGTGGGATGAGTGAATCATGTATTTAAGGAATGATGCTCTCTTCATCTAGCCTTATTCTAGCTATGAAAATGCAGTAACATGCTGGGTTGTGGTGGTGTATGCCTTTAATCCCAGTACTCTGGAGGCAGAGGCAGGCATATCTCTAAGTTCAAGGCCAGCCTGGTCTACAGAGCTAGTTCTAGGTCAAACAGGGCTATGAAAAGAAACCCTGTCTCGAAAAATAAAAAAGAAACAACAACAAAAACAAAATGTGGTAACAATATAGTCTGCCACAGTAATATGATCCCCCATCTTTTTTTTTTTAAATAATGAACATTCTAATTTGTAAAAGATCTTCTAAAGTCAGGTGTGATAACTACATAACACTGTCAGTTACTTACATTTGTGTCAGTACTCAGTATTCATCGATAAAAATTTAATACTTATTTTTCAAATCAGATGTTAGAAAGTGGAAGACATTACAAGAGGCTTTCATACTAATATTTGTATTTAATCACATGTGTGTGACTCAGCTTAGGAACAATGCATTATTCAGTAATAGGGAACAAGAGAGGTGAGATCCATAATTAAAATCATTCTTACTCCAGACATTCTATTCATCTTTATCTCTAAATTCATATAACAGCCAGCTCAAGCCTAAAGTCCCAGCCTAGTGCCAGATTTTGTAGTAGCATAAATCCCTCCAGGCAAGAAAATCAGGAAAGTGGCATGATGTAGTCTTATATGAAGCAGGCTTGCCAACCACCAAATTGAAGCTGTCCATCTGTTTGGCATCCAACTCAGGTTTCTGTTGTCATTGTTTGTGGTGGTAGTGGTCTTTTTCTCTTATCTCTGAGAACACATTATTTAGGTGAGCTAGAAGTAATTACAGATATGGATTTATTTGTGTAAAGTGGAAGAGACAGGCCCGTGAAAGGGAAGTTAGAAAAGGACAATGACTAATGAGAGGTGAGTTTTAGCTCTACGTGGTGAGAGCCAGGGATCTGAGGAGGGCGATTGCCCTAGATCGTTTTATGTCCTGATGCCTCACAGCACATATCTGTTTACTCTTGTTCTCGGATATCTAGCCTAAACAACTGAAAAGAAATACTTACTTGGGTTAGGCTGAGCAGAGAATGGTTGAGGAGCCCGGTGGCTGTTTTTGTGGTAGCTTTGGCTGACTTCTCACATGCTAAAATCAAAGTAATATTCTGTCTTCAGAGGCTATGGCACCATGGCATGTAGCTACTGTTCTTGTACACAGAGTGGTAAAATAAGTTACCTCTAATGGGCTCTGTCCTGAGGTCCAAGAGCAGCAGGCCATCGAATCAAACTGTGTCAAGAGCCTAGGGAACAGTTTATTACATTGTTCAATTGTAATAGAAAACTAACTGTATGGAAAACATCAGATTAGGCTCACCATCCCAATTATTCCTCTTTTAGTAACAAAGTGAGAGTTTCCCAAATCACCAAACCCACCTAGGGGTCTTATCATATAAGAATAAACATGTGTGTATCTTATTAATATTTAATACATGCACAACATATACATATAATTGTAGAATGATTTGGCCAGAGACTGTGTTAGCTATATTGCACAGAAAGTAGTTTGGCAGTCATTGACCAGTCAGCAGAACCCATGTCCGTGGGATGGATGCATGAGATGCCATCGGCAGCTGGTGCACTTATCTGTGACGATACGAAAGCCTTCCTCAGGACTCCTAGAAATGTTGGCCTCTGGAGGAGGCATTGTCAGCAGCTAAAGTTCTGCTGAGCGTGTAGTTAGCAGCAAGTGTTGGTGACATGGGTTGATGAAACCACATTTGCCACCACATTCCAATGTCCTGGAGGCCCTGTAGGAACTCAGGTTACACATTAAAACCTTAGCTCTCTGTGAGCAACAACTGGTGAAATCCTTTCTTTCTTTCTTTCTTTTTTTTTTTTCTGATCAGCTGCCTGTAGATTTGCTACCCCGAGGTTCCCCTCCATAGAAGCCGTGGGCTAGAATTTCTATCTTGGCTATGGCTCTAGGGGAACCAAGTATTTTATTTTATTTTATTTTACTGAACATAGATTCTTTTTTCATATAATATATCCTCATTATAGCTTCCCCTCCCTCTACTCCTCTCAATTCTTCTCCCCTCCCCTCCCATCAGATCCCTCCCTTTCTCTAATTAGAAAAAAAACAGGCTTCTAGGAGATAATAATAAAATAGAGCAAAATAAAATACAGTTAAGATTAAAACAAAAACTATCACCTTGAAGTTGGACAAGATAAACCAACAGAAGGAAAAGAGCCCCAAGAGAAGGAACAAGAATCAGAGACCCACTCATTCCCACACTTACAAATCCCATGGAAACATTAAACTGGAAGCCATAATAAGTATGCCAAAGACCTGGTTAGACCTGTGCAGGCCCTGTCCATGCTACATTAGTCTCTGTGAATTCATATGAGCTCTGATTATGTTGATTTAGAGGGCCTTGTTTTCTTGGTGTCCTCCATCCCCTCTGGCTCTTATACTCTTTCTGCCTCCTCTTCCTTGGGGATGAACTAAGTATTTTCAATCCTTGATTTTCTTCTCCTCCAAAGCAAAACCAGGTCTATTATTTAGACCATCTGATGGACTAGTTGAGAAAGACCCTTGCTTCACCCTAGGGCCATCAGAAGAGGGGAAGATGGGTCTTTACAATGCTGGCGGGGAAAATGGTGAGTGCAGGCAGCCTGGCCAGCTTCTTTCTGTGGACGGCAAGTGGCTCGCCTTCCTACCTGTTTCCCCAGCTTGGTCCTGACCTTTAAGACCAAGCCTGGAAAATTGCCTAGTTAATGTTTAAAACAAAAACCCATTAACAGAAGGAAATGTCCCCCAAAGCACAGAAGGCCTTCATGCTGTGATCCCCTCCCATGTTTCTCTTGGCAGAGTACACTAGATGTATAATCTCAAACACCCCATTCCTCCCAGTGAGAGGGCAGGTCCACTTCCAGCTGCAGCAAAGAATCTCATCATCATTCATATCTTGAAATAAAGCTTTCAGAGAAGAACTGTGCACATAAAGTTAGGGAGCACCATGAGAGACTAGTGAGCACAGACACCAGTGTGGGGCTTAAACTCTTGGAATAGGAACCAGCTAGAAGGTTGGCTTTGAAGTGGATTGTCGAACATGTGGATATTCACAATGGACTTGGTCACTGTGGTTTGGAGGCAGGCTCCCTGCCTGATCTTTCGTGATAAGACAATTATTAACTTGTATGAACCACACTGTGGGAATGTTTTGGAATTTTTCTTAAGTGTGGGCAACAAGAGAGCAAAGTAAACGTTTGGTGTCCTGCCTGCGTTCTGGAGAAAATGCAGTGAGGAGGGCTTGATGAAAATGGAGGAAAATGTCTCAGGGGTGTCTATACCACCCCCCCCTTTTTAAAAAAGCTTAGAGTATCCTAGCTGAGCCTCATAGCACATCTTCCCTTCTCGGTCTGCTAAGGCTCTGGAGGCAGTCTCTTTCAGGTTAATAAGTATCAGGGCATGATAAGGCTTAACCCTGTAGGCAGTCAAATGAATGGCTATTAGAGGACCGTTACCTATAGGTCATGTATTTTTTTTTTATAGACACTAGAGGGTAACTGTGTATTATTTAGTTGCATAAAAAGGATAATGGGAAAATAGAAATTATTGTATGACTGAGGTAGCCCAAGTGATTAGAACAGTTACAGAATCAATGAACGATTCTGCTCACGTGACACATGCCTAGGATTGAGGCACCCAAGTGCATCAGGCAGTGGTTACATAGCGAACACTCTGCCTCAACCTCTTCCTTGACAAGGTTTGTCATGATGAAAGAATGTGGCCTGGGTATTCAAGCCACAGTCCTCCATTCCTACTCTCTATCAACGCTTCTTATCCTAGTCTGCTTGTTTCCATTATAACAGACTTTTCACAGTGAAAAGAAATCAACTAAATTTTAATGATGCCTAATTTCTGATTGCTAACATTACTTCTTCCTGCCTTAGGATAGCTCTCCCTGTTCCATACATACACCCCTCCAAATAGATATCACCTCCACAGTTTTAAAGGAAAAAAACAAAACATAACTTTTTCATCTATCTGACTTTTGTCACTGGACACATGAATACCCTGCATGTGAAAATTTTGAGGCTTTTGGGAGTTTAGATATTTCTTGTATGTGTTCTGTTGTTTAAAAGATATGATAAAGCTTTGTTTCACAAGGTACAGTAGTTGGCCCAGCTTGGGCTGGGCTGATGGGTAAGACCCAGGATGGTAGAGAATGAGGAGCAGGGGACACAGAGGAAAGGTTACTTCCCTTCTTTGTTATTTGTTACTCTTGCATTTGACACAAGTTCATTGCACACTGCTTCTGGGCTAGGCACTGTGGCAGGAAGCTGGGGATCCAGGGGTCACACAAAGACTGGATTCCCATCTCCCTGAAGCTTACTTACAGTTTCCCAGAGAACTTGAGGCAGATCTGTCTTGTTCCAGTGTAGCACCGAGAGGAGTCATGGCTAGCCAGAAGGCCCGTGGCAACCTGTGAATTCTTCCAAAAGAATCTCTAAATAGAAAGCTGAGTATGAAATCAGCCTGATGTAATCAAGATCCTGTGAACTCCTAGAGAGACTCAACCTGACCCTGGGAGAAGAATTAAGAAGGAAATCTAATGAGGTTTTAACCCAAATATGAGAATCAGAGTGCATTTTGAAAAATCTCACAGTTCATGGTACAGCTGCTAAGCTAAACCTATGAGGGAGAAAAGTTCTGTTATATCGGAGGAAAATATAAGGAGAACCTTCAAAGATGAAGTACAAATTGGGAGAAAAGTCTTAGCAGAGTGTATATTATCAAAGAGTAATGTATCCATGATATATTAATATGCAGTGTTCCTTCAACCTGATAAGATATTAAATGAAATTGCAGTATACAAACCCATAAGAGTAACTGTACCAGACAAGTCCCAACAGGAAACAAAGATCTCTTCGGGGGATTTCTGTGGGAGAAGGTTTATAAAGAGACTGCAGTGTGGTGGCCAGAACTGAGGGGACACAGGAAAGGTAGTGTTAAGAATCCATTATCATTCCTAGGTCTTGAGATGCAAGAAACACAAACGAGTTTTTTGAAGCTTAGAGAACATGACAAGGGGACTTTCTCTTGAGACTGAACTTGAAAGGGCATATTATGTACAAGTCCACACCCACAGAAGACCATAGGAGGGAAGAGAATGGATCGTGGAGAGGGTGGAGGAAATGGAGAGCAAGCAGGACAGTTATAAATAGTGATTATAACATAGTTTAAAAATAAATATAAAGAATGGATTTATTTGGAAGGAAATACTGGAAGGAATAACTCACGCTAAAGTTATTTTCAAAAAGTTGTATAGAAACCTGCTTCTGTAGAAGTTTCTTGAAATACACACACACACACACACACACACACACACACACACACACACACACACATAAAGAAATTTTTGCTGGGCAGTGGTGGCACATGCCTTTAATCCCAGCACTTGGGAGGCAGAGGCAGGCAGATCTCTGTGAGTTCGAGGCCAGCCTGGTCTACAAAGTGAGATCCAGGACAGGAGCCAAAGCTACAGAGAAACCCCGTTGTGAAAAACCAAAAAAAAAAAAAAAAAAAAAAAAAAAAAAAAAAAGAGAGAGAGAGAGAGAAATAAATATTTTTTGGAGAGAGGGTTTCACTAATTAGCTTTAGCTGGCCAGGAACTGGCTGACCAAACCAGGTACCATCCAGGCCCAGAACCAGGGCTATGAGTTAGCTTACCCCAACACTCACCTCATCTATGAACTGCAGGAGCATGTGAAGGGGCCAGACCTGCAGATCCAAAGCTGTAAGATCTCCATGACACAGGGCAACAACAGGATATCCAAGAGGAGTCCCAGTGATGACCCATTATTGATGGTGTAGCAGAAACCAGATGCCTCAAACCAGGCTAATGACTAAATATATGTATGTATGTATGTATGTATGTGTGTATGTAAATGTATACATGTATGGACTACAGGGCTGTGTGACTCACAGCCTCCATGCTGAGATTTTTTGTTTGTTTTTGTTTTTCTTTTAAACTTTATTTATTTATTTATTTATTTATTTATTTATTTATTTATTTATTTATTTATTTGTTGGTGTTGGGGGGAGGTTGTAAGGTCAGAGGGCAGATACAAAGGGACAGGGGGATGAATGCGATCAGGATGCATGATGTGAAACCCACAAAGAATTAATAAAAAGTTTTAAAAAATCTTTTGCTGCAAATTACCAAACACTGCTGAGAGGAACTACAGATTAAAGAATAGAGAAACATACCTTGCTGGTGGTTTGAAAGAGTTATATCAGTTGTTCTCAAATTGATGTCTTCTTATGGCTCCATGCTTTCTTCACATGCCTGAGTTCCTGCACGCACACACACGAACAAGCAAAACGCAATTTAAAAAGAAAGACAAAGGAACAAAATATAGAGTAAATAAACCCACACAAAGACAAATGATTTTTTTTAAACCATGGTGGAAAACAGATCTGGTGAGCAAAAGACTGTCTTTCAGCAAGTGGTATCCAAATAATTACAGATTCAATCACCTTAAAGGGTACTTTTGACCCAAAGCCTCACCATACAAATGTGTAAATTTTTGAGGGTGATATTTTCACTAACGTGATCATGGCAGTAGTTTCATGAATGCACACGTATGTCATAACTTATCAAACAGTACATGTTAGTTGAGTCTGTAATATGTCAGTTGTACATCAATAAAACTATTTAAAATTGGCTAGCAAACATTTTAATTAGTTTGAACACTAATTAGTGTCCTTTTGAAAGCTTCTGTTGCCGAGTAGTAATTACTACACATTTCATTTTAAAACAATGCACATTTATCTTTTCCTAGCTGATTATTTCCCTGCTCAAGCACATTGTTATTGGGCTTCCTGCACATGGTCTCAGGCTGCAAACGAGAAGTCATCCTGCTGTCTGCTCATCCACAGATCTGACTGGAGAACCATCGTCTTTAAGTTCATTCAGACTTTTGGTAGTATCATTTCATTTTAATTGCATGATTGGGAGTCCTGGCTCTTGACTATCCTCTGGAGGCCTCCCTCATTTTCTACAGTTTACCCACAGTTCCATATGGCCCCCAGAGGCAGCTTCTTGCCTAGCACTTTACTTTTTTGTTATTAACAAAAAGCTCCCACTCTAGTCTGTTGGGTGGATTTTTATGCCGTACAGTGTAATCAAGACAGGGACATGCTATCATCTTTGCCATAGTCCTTCGGCCAGAAACAGACATGGATTCCACATGCACTCTAGAGAAAGGCTTACTGAAAGACTCTAGCCCTTCAGGCTTACACCCCCAAGCCTCAGGAAAAGAGAAACTTCAAGCACCAGGAAATGAGAAACTAAAAATCTAGTTCCAAGGGCAACCTGACCCTGCCACAATGTAACAATGTAAAAAGATTTCTGTTAAGAGATGTGCTCAACTGTGACTGGGATAGTTGCAGGTGTTCCAGGAAGGACCACTGTGACCTTTGTGTAAACTCCACTCCTGCCCTGATACCCCGCCTTGAGGTTTCAGGAAGAATGTACCCGTTGATGTAACTGTACCCCCTCTGTGATCACTCTGTAACCAGACCATGATCTTGTGAAACGAAATTGTATGGGAATTGTAATGGCTTTTGTGGGTTTTTCCTTTAAAAGCCCCCATGGGGCTGCAGTAAGATGCAGCTCTTGCTCTTAGGAGCAAAATTTGCCCTTCTGTACAGAAGCTTTAATAAATTCCTCGTGCTGTTGCATCAACTGGACTGGAGTCTGGGTTCTTGGGGCGCCCACTTGATACCCTAAACTCTGGGGTCCAACACTTGCCAATACATGTGTTTCAGGATCGCTTGGAGACTCCTTCCACTGGATTGCGATATGAAGAAACTTCCGCCCCTTGAGAAGTAAGGCAAGTCAGGAAATAGAGATAGTGATGAAAGCAATGTTTCTGGAGTTCAAGCAAGAATAATGGCGGGGGTAGGAGGAGTCAGTTCTGGGTTTGAGAGACAGGAAGAGGAGTCTCTTGTGTAGGGAGACTGGAGGGGAGGGGATGCATTTAGGAAGATGCTCATTTGTCAGGGGGGAGATAAGGGTAGAAGGTGTTTGGTTGGACATGTTGTGGTGAGATCCTGAGGAGAATATGGTGCTGTGAAGGGGGTACTTGGTTAAGGTGTAGATTTGAGCATTGGTAACATCTTTTCTTTGTTGAAGACTGGTTTCCCCTTCTAGTCCCTTAAATTTGTACCATGGAACAAGCAAAATTGTAAAGAAGACCAAATTATGTTCTGTGTGACTTAAGTTAATTTTCCTAGCTTAATTTTGACCACATTTGAAGAAAGTTGGAGTGAATACTCCCTTGTTATATGGGTAGAATGGTGCGGGTAGTGTTGTTGTGAGGTGTCCACCACAGAAGACTACTTGGACTTGGATTCAAGACAATAGAAAGCCTTTATTAGCTGGTTGGAGACTATACTGTATATTTAGAACCTGAGTGTATTCCTGAGCCTTTCTCAGGGTGAGCTTTTAAGGACAAAAATCACAGGTCTGAGAGCCTGTTACACTGTCAGGTCATCCTCTGTCTCAGAACATCCATTATCCCTATGGTAGGGGTGACTTGTAGCACATCTATGAAATGCTGACATTCAGAAGCATTTTGTAGAGCAATCAGCCATATGCAGCTGCATCTAATCTTGGTGCTGTACATGACACACCATCTTTGTGGTCTTCATCTATAGAGCTTTCTCACTTACTCTATTGCATTTGATTGACCTAGCCACACTTTATCGTCCAGTCACCTGGTAACTTATGACAATTTTCTCCCACAGCTGCAGGCACGATCTTTGTCTCTAGACTACAGGACAGTCAACTGGAAGGCAGCTTTGGGAATTTGGAATCAATGAGTACAGAGTCTGAACAACACACTAGGGTGGTGCCCCGAGTTGAGGGTGAATTTGCCTCTCTCTCGGAACTTTCCCATAGCCATGTGACCACGGTCTGAGATTGCCACTGAGAACTCACTGCCACTCTCACCGTCCCACCACTCCCACCCCTGCCATAGCAAACTTCCATTCTCTGGCCCCTTATTAGCATTTCAGCAGCATTCAGATCCCCGCTGCCTCTTCTCCATTACCCTTTCTTGGCCATTTCTCTCTTGCTTGGCCTGTAAATATTAGAGGGCACCAGTAACCCTAGACTGTTCTCAAATGATGATTTCTCTCTAGATGACCGTGTATTGGCCCTACGTCTTCAGATGCAGATGGCCCCACATTTAATTCCCACCCGTTTTTAAACTTCTTGCTTGGCTTCTCTGCTTAGAAGTCCAAGAAGTGTCTCAAATGATCTTGGCTAAACCATAGCTCTCATAGCTCTCATCTCACTGCCATTCTCTGTTCTTTCCCATCTTCTGTGTTTCAGAAGGGGACATTCAGGGGCCCAGGACCCAAACCTGGGCTTGCTTTATCTTTGATTTATCTTGTTGAAGTATTCCAATACATTCTTTCAGCAACTGGTTTAAATTCTTCTGAGTGTTTGTTCTTCCTACCTGAGACAGCAATATTTCTTGTCTGATTTAACCACAGTGGCTTCTGCTTGATTAATTTGTACATAATTAACCATACATTATTAAAACCATAAGTCATATTATTTATTTTGTGGCTTTGAATCCTTCCTCTGAATCTTCTAAGAGAATTCAGTTTGGCTTCAAATAAAACCTAGAAGCATACCAGGACCTTCTCTCTAAGTGGCCTTGAGTTCCCTCATGGCATCCCTTGCCACTTCGCTCACAGTATTCTTCATCCAAACTGCGTTCTCTTGTGTTCCATAGACACTGAAACTCTTGACTACTGTGGCCCCCATATTTTTCATATGGCCATCATCTACCTGACATTTTCATCTCTAGACATATCACTGTCTCAACATGGCTGTTTCTGAACACCTGAAGATGCTAAGCTCCTGTATTTCATATCACATCCTTGGGTCTTACTTTTATCATTATGTTTTCATAAACCAAGATTACTTGCTGTGCATTGCCCATCTTCTCCCAATAGAATGGAAACTTTGCAGGACCATAGACCTTTGCTACCTCATGTAACACTCAGCTCTCAAAGTGTTCACAGCCATTTCCCAGAACACTGGGTGATTACTCTCAAGTCATCCATCTCCTCACAACCCCTCCCTTCCCCCCAATTTCATGTTGAGTAATGTCTTATTCTTTTTAGACTCTAATGTCTCCATGTGGTCTCCAACAACTGCCCTAAGCCTCTTCCTCTCTACCACTGTCTCTGAGCTATTCGAATCACACTGATCTGCTCACTAAATGTTGAACATGCTGAGCAGGGTCCTGTCTCAGGGCTTTCTTTTGCCAAGAGCCTTTTCTCAGTTGAGACAGCTATGGGCTTTCTCCTTTATTCATGCATGTCATTATCTCAGAGTTCTTCTATGTTTCCTTTTCTCCTTATTTTTCTCCTTACCATAGTCTAAGCTGTTACAATTTTACCTTTCTTGTTTATTTTCAGTTCTTGGGGGAAGTGATTTTCATCTGTTTCTTTGCTTGCTGAATTTTGGAGCTTGAGCGGTGCTCGGCACATTGTAGAGTTCAGTAAACATTTGTTAAATGAATGGAATGGTAGACAGAACCATTACAAATTTATTAGGAACTCATCCAGTGATTTTAAGGAGAAATGTGTCAATTGGTTTTTCCATTTTGGGAAACAAATCAATTTAGAGACTTGGGCAAATAGATGAGAAGAGTGAGTGTGGACCTGAAGTGACAAACTAGGAGGGTCTTGTAGGAGTTTGGGGGTAGTGATCACTTGCTAAGGAGTGTGGCAGTAAGGATGGTAAAGGGCGATGGATTTGAAATGAGACTGAGTCTGTAAGCCTTGGTGACTGATTAGAAGTGGAGAGCTCAACTGTTAAGAATTGAATCTAAGCTTGCTAGAGTGGGTTCCTGTGTGAATGACTGAGCTATTCCTGGAGACAGAGAACACTGAAGGAGTAAGAGATTGTGGGCTGAAGATCAAGGGCTCAGAGTCTTTGCACTGGCTGAGTTTCGGGTGTCTGAGAGCTAGCCAAGTGGAAATATGGCACTGGCAGTTGGTCATTCAGGTCAGCAGCTCAGAATATTTGAGTCATCGGCACACATATAGTACATGAAGCCATGGAAGTGGATGATAAACAAAAATCTGTATCAGATTGCACTTGTGAGACCAAACCCACTAAATGCTCTTGGAATTCCAGTGAGGCTGTTTTCTCTCAGAAGACATGTTTGTTATATTGAATGTCATGTCTCTAAGAGGAACCAAAATGCCAGTCTCTGCTTCCTGCTGAGTCCCACCCATGACCCTTATCTATGACATTGCACATAATCAACCCTTCATATGCACCAGATCCACACACACAGATTCAGTCAACTCTGGATAGAAAATATTTGAAGAAAAGCTAGGTCTCTACCAAATGTGTACAATTTTTTCATTGACATTATTCTCAACATTATAGATTGTATTTATATGACATTAGCATTGCACTAGGTATTGTAAATAGTATGGAGATGATTTAAAGTGTGCAGGAGAATGTTCATAGGTTACACGAAAACACTATCATTCTATATAAAAGACTTAATTAAGCCTGGAGGAGTTTGGCACTCTCAGGAGGTCCTGAGATGTATTCCTAAGGATCCCGAGGGACGACTGAAACTTCCGTCTTGTCTTTAAAATTAGTTGTGTTTCCAGGGTTGTGAAGAAGGGATGAGGGGATGGTGACGGTCACCCAGCCCAGCTTCAGATGAGAGCATCATCTTGTTTCCCTTGGGGCTTCAGTGTGTTTCTGTGCGGGGATCCAGGACTGTTATCCAGGGCTGCCTGGGAGTTGGGGGACCAATGACTCAAGCCATAGGAGCATGGGACTCTCCAAAGATCTTAAATTGGGAGCGATCTTGGAATGCGTCCGTGAGCACTTTGATATATTGATTCATCTAGAGTCAGTTGTAGGAAAGTATGGGCTTCTTTTTCATTCCTTTCTGCTTAAGCTGTACTAAAAATGAAATGTGTACTTACCATAAAAATTCAGTATATAAATACATATATGAAAAACATACCTCCCCTTTCCTCCTCTCCACATTTTCTTCTGTTAAAACTGGCTTGATTGCTTATCCCATTAAGCTTTGTTTTAAATTCAAATTCGTTGGGTTCAGCAACTTAGTATGATTCATTCTGGTCCCACTCGAGTTTCTTAGGAACAGCTGTTTGCCTGAATGAATGTCTCACTTATGCTGGTCTTCTGTGTGGCTTCTCCGGGCAGCTTTGACTCAGGGCACCTGGGAGGACAGTCAGATCTTTTAATGCTTGGACAGGAGATGGCATGCACTGAGGACAGACAGCTGTCTCCCTTCAGGAGGCGAGGGGGCAGGTGGGGCCACCAAATCCCTTGCAGATTTTCCCCCTTCCTCAGCAGAGACTGCCAATCAGGCTGAATAACACAGGGACAGTTTTTTCCACCATGAACAACTGTGCCCGGAACAGCAGGACCTTGATCTGCAGATCACATTTCAGGAATCCTGTGCCACTCTTCAGAGGCTGTGCTGATGTCTGTCAAGTGTGTGCAGGGTATTAGAAGGCTCCCCAGAGAGAAGATGATCATGAGGCACTGGGGTGGAACGGGTCTTTGAGGGAGCTGGTTGACAAGGTTTATGTGAGTCAGACACTCCTGGCATTCATTTCAAGTGTTCAGATGTGAATTATCAAGACCGTATGCACACCTTTCGGATTGTTTCATGTACCCTCATAATTTCTTTCCATTGATTTTGATTTGTTAATTTATTAAAATTGATGAAACAGTAACTTCAGAATATTTTATTTTCTTGCCATCATTAGGTGTGGTACATGTCATTAAGACCTTCATTCTAGCACTAGCCTTCTCTAGCTGTCCTCGTCATATGATTGCACTAATAGTATCTTAGTCAAGTGTCAGGTGATGCTAGACTCTTGCACTTGAGTATATCTTTTATTTGTAGACTACAACATTTACTCACAATTATTTTCTCATCTAACCCTTCAAAAAAAAAAACAAAACAAAAAAAAAACCAAAAAACAGATCAATTACCTTCATCTACAGAGGGAGAGTCTGAAAGGCAGAGAAATTGAGGGACGGCAGGAGTCAAGCTGTGATCGTTGCATGTTAGTTTCTCTATTGCACATGCGCACAGCAGAGCGGAGTCTGTTCTCGAGAGGGTCCCGTCCACAGCAGGACAGGGTGAAAGTAGGTCATTTCTAAAGGGAGTCTTCAGCTTTTGAATGATCCTCGGAGTGGTGGCACACGCCTTTAATCCCAGCACTTGGGAGGCAGAGGCAGATGGATATCTGTGAGTTCCAGGCTAGCCTGGTCTACAAGTAACCCCCCTCCTTAAATAAACAAAAGACTTTGGGAAAATACTCCTTGTCTTTTTCCAAAACAACAGAGATCTTCAGAGGGACAGGGTAGCCTGTGTAGAAGGTAACTCTATCCTAGTTCCTAATACCTTAAATCACTGCCTAGGACATTCTGTATAGCTCTTGACCTTGGCCCAACCCTTTTTAACCCAGTGAGGGAAGGGCTGTGGTGATGATGTTTTATTTGGTGGCCAAGGTGATAGACAAGAAGAAATTTAAGGAACTAATTAAAGAACACACAAAGACCAAACATTCTATGCTTACATCTCTCCTTCCTTCATGTCCCCCAGTACAGCCCATCACCACCAAGGCTAACCATTCCTGTGAAATGGCCCTTCCCATTCCATTTCCATCCATTCTCTTTTGAGTACTGTTTTAATATGTCTTCGTATTATTTTAGTCTGTACTCACAACTCATTTGGACAATGTCTCATCTGTCTGTTTGTTGATGGGGGAGACTTTGGGTTCTGACTTGTAAATGTTGTACTCAGTTAATGAGGCCCAAGCTTTCCCTCTCTTCCATTCTACTTTCCAGTGTTTGGCTGGGAACAAGAGGAGGAGGTGTACTTCATCACGCTTATCAACCTATCTTTCTTTTTACATCTGCGCTCTCATCCTCCCCGTGTGTGTGTGTGTGTGTGTGTGTGTGTGTGTGTGTGTGTGTGTCTCAGGACAATCTTGGTTATTGGTCCTTGCCTTTCACTCTGTATGACGGTTTTGATTGCATTTGTGTCTGTGAACCACACATGTGTTTGATATCCTTGGAGGTTAGGAGAAGATGGCAGATGCCATGGAGTTAGAGTTACAGACAACTGTGATCCACGGTGTGAGTGCTGGGAACTGAACTCCCAATTCTCCAGAAGAGCAGCCAGTGTTCTTAACTGCCGAGACATCTCTACTGTCTAGAGAAACAGGATTTCTTTCTTTCTTACATGTTTTCTTTTTCTCCCTTTTATTTATTCTTTGTGTCTTTCACATCATGCATCTCTATCCCATTCAGTTCCCCATCCCTTTATATCTACCCTATGGTGTCCACAGCTGCAGGCACCAGGTTAGTTGGTCTGGGAGCTTCCGGATAGTTTCCTGTCTCTGTCTCCTGTGTCTCCATGGGATCTCTGGGGTTTCCCCTTAGGCTTTACCTGGATTCTGGGGATGTGAACTCTAGTCCGCTCTGTGCCTTAACTACTGAGCCATCTCCCCAGTCCTGCTTTCCAACTTTGTTTCTACATTATCAGTTAACTACTTGTTCTTGAAATAATGAGTTAGAGAAAGCAGCTTAAGACATGGAGTAAAGTGAGGCTCTGGTCTATAAATGCAAGAAAAATCACATTTGCCTTATTTATTCATTATCAAGTAGCTCTGATGGAAGAGGACATTCAAGACCACTAAAGTGCAATGCGAAGGCTGTGTAGCTGGTGCTGGATCTTGCTCTGTCCTTAGCCAGTGTGGTTTTTGAGCAAGTTTTTTTTTCTTTCCTGTCTCTAGGTCTCATTTCTTTATCACTGAAATGAAGAGATTACAAATAGGTGACTGATAGTTGATAGAAGGATAATTTTAATATTCTTTGATGCAAAATTTCATGCCCTTGGCCCAAGATGACTGCAAGGATCAGACCAAAACATCAGTTTTCTGCTTTTAATGATCTTTGGTTCTGCTTTTCTTTCCAGTCCTTTCCAAGCACCATTTCCTGTCTGCCACTTCAACTATGTAGATGATATACCTTCTCTCTCCAGGTCTTGCCCACTTTGTTCTGACGACTCTTGTCTTCTGGGAAAGGATGTCCATCAAGGATGTTTACCTGATGATGATGACTTCTCAGTGGATTCAGTTTCTCTCACATGATGATGAGGTTCCTAAGATGGAACCTTTCCACCTCTGCTTTATACCTTTCCATAGAAGGGGGTTCAGCAGAGTTCTCTGACAAGCCAGATTCCTGTTTGTAGGAAACAGTTGAGATACCATTGCTTCCGAGGATGCTGCAGAGCTCTTCGGTCCCTCAATGCACACTTCTAAGATACAATCCCTGTGCTTACAGACCATTTTGGTTTTTGTTGTTGTTGTTGTTTTGTTTTGTTTTTGTTTTTGTCTTTTTTTTGAGAACGGAGAACACATTTGAAGAATAGGGAACATGACTCTGTTAAGCTACTGGCTTTAGGGATGTTAGAGCCTGACATGTGAATCATAATTTCCTAAATGATGTAGGAGAAAGTAGTTCCAAACAAATTGATGGATGTATGATGAAATTAGTATTTGGGAAATACTTATTTGAGTAATTTATGAATAATACATTTTTTGAATAATAAGTTTTTTGTGGGTTATCTTTCTGAATTATTAAGTTCCACTGTATTCTTTTGAAGACTACTGTGAATGAAAGAGGTTAGTGTAATGCTACCACATAAAGTTGATTGATGGAAAGATATTTGGGCCAAGGTTGGGCACTGAAATATTATGCTTTGTGTGCCTATCATTTTTTCATTAGTATGTTATTATAGGAGTCTGGATCTATGCTCGAGATTCAGTATTGAAACTGAATGAATTTTCTTTTTTTTTCTTTTCTTAGCTAAAATCTTTTTAAAAATAATTTATTTATTTTTATTTTACATGCATTGATTGGTGTTTCGCCTGCATATCTGTTTGTGTGTGTGAATTTTCTATGTGATGGAGGTACACACGGGAAGTGACTTTGGGAATTTCTTCAAACATTTCCTTCTTAAATTAATCATGAAAGATGATGCTGTTGTTGTACATAATATCACTTGAAACCCCTTGACATAGTAATGCTTATTTTAGAATGAAAAACCAAAGGCAAACACAATGCAGAAGATGAAATAACCCATAATTTTACTGCTCAGTGACTATTGTCACCGTGATAGATGCACTCTTGACCTGAGCATGCAAAGAAAATTCATATTTATCTACTTTCCATGCCGAAATTAAGGTTATTTTGACATTTGGGGGGATATATTTAATTTTATCCTCAATTAACCTATTTCCTTAACATTTGTGGGTTTTTTTTTTTTGAAGAGAGGAGGGGGGGGGGAAGAGGGCAGATGTAACTCGAGTCTTGTAGCTGTTGTTGTATGGCACCAGTGCTTCCTAAGGGGTACACAAACCGCCCTGTCTCTTGAGAGAGGCTCTGGCTGTATAGTCTAAGATGGCTTTCAGCTTGGGATCCTCCTGCCTCAGCCTCCTGCATGCTGGAATGACAGGTGAGCACAAACACACATGGCATCAACCTGTATGTGTAATAGCCCTAAATGACAGTCTTTCTGGTCTCTATTCATTTTCCTCGACTGCCGCCACCAAGAACAGTAAACTCAAGGGGTTACAATAACGCTGATTTACTCTCACACAATTCTGAGGCTGGAAGTCTGAAGTCTTGCCCTCCAGCCTGTAATGAAAGTGTTGCCAAGGCTGATTCCTCCTGAAAGAGTGGAGGGGGGTCTGCTTATATTTGTTCTTTCCACCTGCATTCCTTACATGTGCCCCCCCCCCCTTTTATGATATATCAGATTCTGATTCTATCATATTTCTTACGCTGGGCCTGATCTTTCCACATCTCTCTTATGATGTAGGATATACTGGGTCTGGATTGATGTTTCAAGATCACATCCTCATCCTAAGATGTTTAAGAGTCCCTTTTACTATATAAGCTAACACAGTCAGAGAGGATGTCAGAAATTTGGTGAGAGGATACTTATTCTGCTTCCTCCATTGCCCTTCATTTCACATAATTTTATTTTTTCCTTGAATTGAAAAACAGATTTTCTTTTCACATAATACATCCTGATTACAGTTTCTTCCTTTTCTTCCTCTTGGTTCTTCCTATCCTCCCCTCCCGTTCAGATCCACCCGCTCTCCGTCTCTCATCAGAAAACAAACAGGCAAGAAAGAAGAAAGAAAAAGAAAACAAATAGACATCTAGGGGATGATGATAATAAAATAAAATAATTAAATAAGACAAAAAACAAATACTAACACATTGGAATAGGGCAAAAGGAACAAGCAGAAGGACTGGAGCCCGAGAGAAGACACAGGAAACAGATACCCACTCATTTGCACACTGAGGAATCCCCTAAAAACTAACCTGGAAGCCAAAATACGCAAAGGACCTGTATGATAAAGAAAAAAAATAACTAAAATAAAAAAATAAGATTTTTTTTTAAAAGAAAAAGCCCTGAGACAAGGAACTTTCAAAGATGCCATTGAGTCCATTTTCTGTTGGCCATCTACTGCTGGGCATGCCGCCTACCCTTAAGAGTAGTTTCTTTCCCCAGTGAGATTCCCTTGGAAGGAACTAAACTTTCATTTGCAAGTGGTTATCAATTGGAGATTGCTTCTGGGTTAGGGATGGGGCATGTGTCTACTTCTCCTTTCAGTTCCAGGAGCCTATGTGGTGCAGACCAATGCAGGCCCTGTGCATGCTGTCTCAGTCTCTGTGAGTTCATATGTGTGTTGATTATGTTTATCTAGAAGGCCTTCTTTTCTTGGTGTCCTCCATCCCCTCTGGCCCTTATGCTCTTTCTGCCTCCTCTTCTGTGGGTTCCCTGAGCCCTGAGGGACAGGATTTGGTGGAGTCATCCTGTTTAAGGCTGAGTGTTCCACGGTCTTTCATTTGCTGCATGTCTGGTTATGAGTCTCTGTATTTGTTCCCATCTGTTGCAGGGGGAAGGTTCTTTGCTGATGGCCGAGTAAGGCACTGATCTGTGAGTATATCAGTATGTCATTAGAAGTCATTTTATTGCTACTTTCTCCCACCCCCTTTAGAATAGTAGTATTTGGTTTCACCCTAGGTTCCTAGGCTATCTAGTCCCAGGTTCTTGGTCTCTCAAGCAATGTCAGGTATGGATTCCATCTCGTGGAGTGTGCCTTATGTCAAATCAGATATTGGTTGATTACTCTCCTAAGTTTGTGCCATCTATGCACTAGCTTATCTTCCAAGCAGGACACCATTGTTGATCAAACAGTTTGTGGCTGGGTTATGTTTACATTTCTTTTTGGGTAGCATGCAGAGTACCTTCCTTTACAAAATATATTAGCATGTAAGGGTGAAGGCTCTTTGTAGACATCAGCTTGACTTTTTCACATTCAATGAGTTGTGTTCGTGTTGTCTTCAGCAATGAGGACTGGCTGTCAATTTTTTAGAGAGCAACCTATAGTATTGGCAACAGTCCGGGTTGTTTGGGGGTTTGGCCAACAACTCCATTCAGCGTTACCCAGTCCCCATACTGGAAGATTCATTTGGTGGCAAGAGATGTTCAGTTGGGTCTCTGTTTCCCCCATTATTTGGTTATTTCATGTAGATTGTCTTCATACATGTATATATTTTAGGAAACTTCTACTCTATTAGGTTTCCATACAACTTCTCAAATGACCCTTAATTTTAACTGTCTCTCCCCATATATCTTAGTCCCCCTCTTCCCATCTTCCTTTTGCTTCATTCTCCAGTTCCAGTCCCTCCTACTACCCACCGTTAACTATTGATTTTCTTTCCCTTTCCTAATGAGACCTATCTGCAGTTCATTATTCTGTACCTAACCTCTGTGCTTCTATGGATTGTAGCTTGGTTATCATTGACTTAACAGCTAATATTCACATATAGTTGAATACAAGCCATATTTGTCTTTCTGGGTCTGGGTAACCTCACTCAAGATGATTTTTTTTCTAGTTCCACTTAACTGCAGTTTTCATAATGTCATTTTTTTAAACAGCTGAGTAATACTCCATTGTTTAAGTGTACCACATTCTCTGTCTATTCATCTATTGCGGGACATTTAGGTTGTTACCAATTTCTGGCTACTTTAAATAGAGCAAATTAATATGAATGAGCAAGTGTCTCTATAGTTGGAGGTAGAGTCTTTTGGTATAGCCTTTGGTAGAGTCTTATGCCCAAAAGTGGCATAATTGGAACTTGATGCCCATCTTCCTGAGGAACTGCCACGCTGATTTCCATAGTGGCTGTACAAGTTTGTCCTTCAACCAGAAATGGATGAGTGTTCCCCTTACTCTACATCCTTGTCAGCATGAGCTGTCAATTGTTTTATTGAACTTAGTCATTCTGATGGGTGTAAGATGAAATCTCAAAGTAGTTTTGATTTGAATTTTTCTGATGACTAAGGATGTTGAAGATTTCTCAGCCACTTGAGTTTCCTCTTTTGAGAATTCTCTGTTTAGATCCATACCATAATTTTTTAATTGGGTTATTTTCTTGATATCTAGTTTTTTGAATTCTTTATATATTTTAGATATTAGTCCTCTATCAGATATGGTTAAAAAAAAATCTTCCTATTCTGTAGGCTGCTGCTTTGTCTGAATGACAGTGTCCTTTGCTATGCAGAAGCTTCTGAGTTTCATGAGGTCTCATTTATTAATTGTTAATCTTAGTGTCTGCACTAATGGTGCTCTGTTCAGAAAGTCCGATCCTGTTACAATGACTTCAAGGCTAATCCCCACTTTCTCTTCTGTCAGGCTCAGTGTATCTGGCTTTATGTGGAGGCCTTTGATGCATTTATATTTGGGTTTTGTGCAGGGTGATAAACATGGATCTATTTGCATTCTTGTACATACAGCCACCCAGTCTGACAAGCACCATTTGTTGAAAATTCTATCTTTTTTTCCCAGTGTGTATTTCTGGCTTTATCAAAAATCAAGGGTCTATAGTTGTGTGGGTTTATGTCTGGGTCTTCAATTTAATTCCACTGATTAACATGTCTGTTTTTGTGTGAATACCATGCTGTTTTTATTACTATAGCTCTGTAGTACAATATGAAATCAGGGATACCTAGTGATACCTCCAGTAGTTCCTTTACTATTAAGGATTGTTTTAGCTGTTCTGCTTTGTGTGTGTGTGTTTCCATATGAAGAACATTAAGTGTTCCTTTTCTGGAAGCCTATATCTGATGGCCATGGATTTGTTTGGTAAATCTGACAATGTGTCTCACTGTGACAGAAAGTCAAGTAAAGCCCTAGTGTCACCTGCCTTGGCTGACAGCTGCCCTTCTAGGATGGACATAAAGGGTTCTGAGCATTGGGAGGACAAGTGGACATTCTTGGCACGGTTTGCAGTTGGGTCTCCAGAGCTGCTGTGTACCATCCTGAGTTGAAAATTTAGCACTTCAAAGTGTTCCCTTCGCATCTCAGCCTTGGCTACGTGCCCCCTTTGAAGTTCTGTACCAGTTGTTGTCTATAAATAAGGCATGGCCAGTGCCATCAAAGTGCTGGGATGAAGGGCATGGCTCATTTATGGGATACTGCAAGCGCAGGACCATGTTAGGGAAAGGGCTTGGTTTCATCTTTCCTCCTCAACCTGTCCTCTGCTCATCCCTACCTTGGTTTCATCTTTCTTCCTCAACCTGTCCTCTACTCATCCCTACCTTCACTTTGGTGTGAAACACATGTGAGGCTCCAGAGAGAAGAATCAAAGCTGCCACTTGGCAGACTCTTTCTTGCTTCCCTTTAACAAGAAGAAAGAAAAAAAAAGGAGAGCGTTTGGATCAGAGCCCAATAGCCTACATCAGTTTAGATTTTGCCTGAGCAGAGGTAATGCCAGGAATCTTCCCAGGGGACAGCATTAATGATACCAACTGCCACTGATTGGGCTTACTCTTGGCTTTTTATCCTAGACTTTACCATATGCTTTTATCTCATAGCTAGAGCTCAAGATTAAGGATTTCTACTTTGCATATGGAAAGTAAAGCTTCAGAGAGTTTAACCCGCGTGCTTCTGGATATTTCAGTTCTAGGCACACATAAAATTGATTATATACGAACTTGGTGACAGAGTTGCTCCAGGTGAAGGTTACTGGCCTTGATCTCCAGCTGCTTCAGGTGTCATCCAGAAACAGTATTGAGGATGGTAAGACCTAGGCACACCTGTGAACCACCCATATTTTAACTGTCTTGCCTAAGACTACAAGATGAGGAAGTTGTAGACATAAACCCATGTTTATCTGATACTTGATTTCACATTAAAAAACAAATACTAGTGTTTCTGGAAACAGTTCATGGTGAAACCATCATTGCCTCAAAGCTGTCTTCTTTTCCTAGCTATCTTGCTCCCTGTCGTAGGCTGGTTTTCTGAGTTCTGAGACAGAGCTCTGGGACAGACATTCTTGAGCAAGGTATTTATTGAGGAAGTGAACTTGGGAAATAACTTGTAAAGAATCTGAGCAGGAAAGGGAGGTGAGTGGACATCCACCCTCAGCCTGATCCTCAGGGAGTTCCTGAGTGAGAGGTGCTGGAGGTAGTCCTCTCTGAGAAAATGGGCCTAGCCTTTCATACTCTGCATCAGTTGGTCAATGAACCTGAGCAGTTGAGGAAAGTATATAATCCTGTAGACATTCTGGGGGTAAGGTGGCCCCTCCAGCTTGAGGATCATTCTCCAGAGACAGGCTCAGCAATAAAGGAAGTACAAGTGATGGATGGGGGCACTAGCCTATCGATGGGGTATAAACTGGTATAAAATTGTTACCCAAACTTCATTTTTATTTATATGTACATCCTTCCACCCCACTCTATATCCTCCAGTTATCTCTCAGTGTCTTTTAATGTCATTGGGTGATGTAAAACCATGGACAGCCTTCTGAAAACTACACGGTAGAAGACTATTTCTGTGACATGGCTGAACTGCTCCTCATGAGATGACCTGTGCCACCTCGCTTCTAGTGCTTCTCACAGCCACACAGGGGTGTTCACCTTTCTTGGACACCTACTGTGATGATTAAAACAGATTGCCAACTTCACTGGATCTAGATTCACTGAGGGAACAAAGCTCTGGACATGCATGTGAAGGAGTTTCTAAGTTCAGTTAATGGAAGTGGGAAGACTTTCCCTAAAATGTGGGTGATAGCATTTCATGAACCGAGGCCCTGGACTGTATAAAGAGAAGAAAATGAGTTGAGGGCCAGCATTCATCTCTGTGGTGGTTTGACTAGGTATGGCCTCCATAGACTCATGTGTTTGAATGTTTGGCACACAGGGAGTGGCACTATTGGGAGGTGTGGCCTTGTTGGAGTAGGTGTGTTGGAGGAAGTGTGTCACTGTGCAGGTGGGCTTTCAGGTCTCCTATGCTCAAGCTACACCAGTTCACTTCCCGTTGCTTGGGAATCAAGATGCAGAACTCTCAGCTCCTTCTCCAGCACCATGCTGGCTTGCACACTGTCACGCTTCCTGCCATGATAATGGACTAGCCCTCGGAAACTGTAAGCCAGCCCCAACTTAATGCTTTCCTTTATAAGAGTGGCTTTGGTCCAGCCAGGTGCCAGGCTGAGCTCCAGGAGTCCAATTGATGAGAGAGAGGAGGGAGCTATGAGCAAGAGAAATCGAGATCATGATGGGAAAATGTACAGAGACGATCAGTCAAACTAGTGGAAATTCATGAACTGTGGCCCAATAGCTGAGGAGCCCCCATGGAACTAGACCAGGCCCTCTGAATAGGTGAGACAGTTGTTTAGCTTGAACTGTTTTGGGGCTCCCAGGCAGTGGGATTGAGACCCGTTCCCTGGTACATGAGCCAGCTTTTTGAAGCCTAATGCCTATGGTGGGACACTTTGCACAGCCTTGGTGAAGGAAGAAGGGGCTTGGATCTGCCTCAACTGAATGTACCAGGCTCTGCTGACTCCCCATGGGAGACCTTGCCTTGGAGGAGGTGGGAATGGAGGGTGGGTTAGGAGGGAAGGCTGGGGGTGGGGCGGGAGGAGGGAGGAGAGGGAAATCTGTGGTTGGTATGTAAAATGAATAGAAAAATCTCTTAATAATAAAAAAAGAATTAAAGCTATTTATGTCATATGAAAAAAAAAAAAAAAAAAAAAAAAAAAAAAAAAAAAAAAAAAAAGAGCCGGGCGGTGGTGGCGCACGCCTTTAATCCCAGTACTCGGGAGGCAGAGGCAGGCGGATCTCTGTGAGTTCGAGGCCAGCCTGGTCTCCAAAGCGAGTTCCAGGAAAGGCACAAAGCTACACAGAGAAACCCTGTCTCAAAAAAAAAAAAAAAAAAAAAAAAAAAAAAAAAAAAAAAAAAATTGTCATTCCTTTTTTTGCCGGGCGGTGGTGGCGCACACCTTTAATCCCAGCACTCGGGAGGCAGAGGCAGGCGGATCTCTGTGAGTTCGAGGCCAGCCTGGGCTACCAAGTGAGTTCCAGGAAAGGCGCAAAGCTACACAGAGAAACCCTGTCTCGAAAAACCAAAAAAAAAAAAAAAAAAAAAAAAAAAAAAAAAAAAAAAAAAAAAAAAGAGTGGCTGTGGTCATGGTGTCTCTTCACAGCCATAGAAACCCTAACTAAGACAACCCCTGCTTTCTGATTGTGAATGTAGTGTGAACAGCTGCCCCATGCTCTTGCCACCATGCTTTCCCCACAATAATGGATGGGACCCTTAAGCCATGAGTCCAAACAAACACGGTAGAGCCTTTCTGATGAGTTAGTGAAATAATGAGAAAGTGAACCGAGAGCTCAGGAAAGCCAGTAATTATCAAGTATTTGCAGCAGTCGCCTGATAAAAGTTTACCTGGTAACATTTATTCACTCATGTGTTCAATGGATGTCTCCCGAGTAGCGACTGTGTTGGGCTTCTATGAATCACATGGAAACTGCTTTGAACTGCCCGAGTCTATTCAGTTGTACTCAACTAACTCTCAGAGATGTGCAACCAGATTTGACAGCAGTGGGAGTGGAGAGGCTGAGATGCTTTGAAATGCTGAGTATCTAAAGCCATGCCCAGTGGTACACGCCTGTAACCCATCAACCCAGCCAAGGCAGGGAAATTTCAAGACCTGCCTGGACAGCAGGAGGCAGTTCAGGGTCAGCTTCAGCCACTTAGGAAGATCTTGTCCCTAAATAAAAAGAGGGCTGGGAATGAACTCAGTGGCAAAGAACTTGCCTAATACATTTGAGGTCCCAAGTTCAATCCCCAGGACTGGAAAAAAATGTCGAGTATCTGAAACATGCTTGTCTTGTTTTTTAGTTATGGTAGTCAAATGTGGGATTGCTGTTGCCTTCTGGTGTCAAGTAATTGAGTCACAGATCTACTCAGATCCACCAGGTAAGAAATAATTGACTCTCCATTTAAAGATAGAATTGACAAAGAATTTATGACTAGCTTCTAAAAACCTGCCATGCTACTTACCTTCTCAAATAAGATATAATAACGTTATGCTACTGATAATTGCCTCCTGAATGATCTGACTGGTTACTGGATGTCTCCATTATCCCAGTGGATTATCTTCACTTGTATGGCTTATACGATATTGGATACCAGGCTGTTTTCACTGTGAAACCTTTTACAGAAAGGGTACAACCATTTCTTCCACTTTGAAAATTCATCTAAGATATAAAAACTTGACAATATAGAATTCTGCCACTGTAGCAAGCATCCTATTGGGCTACAGAAATGTGTGACTTCAACATCACTCACCATTTTAAAACCAAATGTGAGAGGCATTTCCGAAATCTCAGCTGGGCTTCTGGACCTCAGTAACAAGGTATACACAAGGAAAAAAATAATTGCTTTGGTGGTGTTGCTCCCTGTTGGTGTGAATTATTTGAAATTCTGCTGAACTTGGGGAGAAAGAATTGCACTGGAATTTAGAAACTGACATGTGTTGATACGATGCTCTGCCGAATCTCTTACAGATGTTCTGAATTCAAAGAAAAGACTGTCTCTCTGATTTAGGGAACACTGTCTATTGTAATATGTGTCTAGTCTGACAGAGCAGGAATCCAACTGGGAGAGCAACTAAAATCTACCTATTGTGAGTGCCAAGTTATAGAAAGCGTTATTTTTCTCCTGGAATAAGATCAGTCTAAAAATACTGCACATCTCATATTCATTTCTTCAAGTCCCTTAACATTTATTTTTAAATTTTTGAATTTCAGGGGATCAGCCATGGCTGGTTAATGTGGGACTTTTTTGTTTCAAAACTGGGACTCCTATGCACCGAGAAAGTCCCCAAATCCATGCAATTTGCTTGGTGTTATCACAGCTTTTTGATGAGTCTGTGTGAGCAGTGTGAACTTGCTCCGTGGAGTACTGCAGGCTGGTGATGTCCTCAGGATGACTAGGGTAGAGAGTATCACATGTCCCCAGACAACAGGGTGTAGAACAGCTGGACAGCTTACTGCATCTTTTAGGTCCACAAGCTTTACAAGCCAGCTCCACCTTTGACATCCCATGGCCTTGTTGGGATGCTGTGACTCTCATTAGAAAGGTACAGATCACCACAATACATCTGGGTCAGTAGCATTACTGTTAGTACACTATGCCAAAGAGCCAAAAGGACTTGGTTTAGGACAGAAGCAGTAAGAATGAGCTATCTTTGAGTAATTTTGTTTGATGGGAAAGAAAGGTTGTTAAAGGCAGTCTGACACTGAGATTTTACCCATAGGTTGAGCCCTTGCTGAAGCAGGGTCCTGTTGCCTCAAATCTGAGTCCATGATGATAATGTGATAGCGAACACAGAGGAATTTGATTGTCTTTATTTTGTTTCTTCATAAAGAAAAGCAGTTTGAAGAAAAGAAAGGAAGACAAGCTGTGTCAATCCCACAGGAGAGAAAGGGGCTTTTGTTTGGGGGATTCTGAGAGGACAGTGTGAGGTGAAGCGGGGTATCTCACAAGAGATGACCTTGGAGGACAAGAAGAGTTTGCTCTGGGGCTCCTGTTGCCTAATGAAGTTCTTCAGTGGAGTGCCATGCTAGTGCCCTGCTTGCTTGATGATATGCCACATTTCTATCAGAAATATGCATATAAATTGAAGACAATATAATAAACTTCCAAAAAAAAGTAAAGAAAGAGGGAGAAAAAGCCCAAACCAAAACAGCATCAAGCGTCCCTAGTTTTTTCTTTTGTTGCCCATATCGTCTCTGGAGTATTTTCTTCATTAGATTCCTAATATATTCCACTTTATGGGGTGAGTCCACTCTATATAAAGCACAGTGCAATCTATTTGGGTTTGCAGAGAGATAAAAAGTAATTTTCCCACCTGGACTGAATCTACCAGGTTGAACTCAATCCTCGGGGGAGTCTTTGCCCTGGAGGAGATGGGAATGGGGGGTGGGGTGGGGTGGGGGGGTGGGGGGCGGGAGGGGGGAGAACAAGGGAATCCGTGGCTGATATGTAAAATTAAATTTAATAAATAAATTTAAAAAATGGGAAAAAAAGTAATTTCCCCCACATGATGTATGCATAGTTTGGGAATGGCTTGCATAAGTCAAACACTATTGGGCAGCACTAGCCTATTCACTACTCATGTACCAAGCTGCACTCAAGTTTTGATGACTGTGAACTGTATATTTCCAATGTGGAAACTTACTTATTTCTTAGAGTACATATAACATTAGAGTCCTGGTAGGAAATAGATCACTTTTGAACTTCTGGCTGTGCCCTATTCGAGAAACCAATAAGACATCAAGTATGGTGGTATGAGCTGTGCAGACCACCCTCCCAGGTATGCAATGGTAGTGAGTAGATTTGTTGGTCCAGAGGGAGGACATCAAGCAGAAGGATGTCAAAGTTCATGATATCAGATACCAGGCAGTGTCTCCTCTTTCCTGCTAACTTTCCTATTTCACATCTACAGCCTCCTTCCCATGGCCTTATCTCTACCTTACTAGCTGCAGCTCCACCAGATCCGTCGGCTTTCCAGCGGTTGCCAAGCTGTGGTACAGCAAGTGACAACAAGCTGGTGATCCAGACTCATTGCTGAGTGCGATTAGGTAATGATGGTGCAAATCAAGGACCTCTTTGTGAAGAAAGCAAGGTAGGAGAGACAACAGAAAGTGCAAAGTTGAACCGGGCTCACTAAGCGCCAAGTTCCTCTGCATCTTTGGGCCCATGCCCCTGTGGTGGAAACATCACTGAGAGCCTACAGCACAGTATACAGGAATAGCTCGAGAACACTCACAGAGCATGCCATCCTGCTCAGATGTTTCCTCTGGGCTCTCTGCTGTCTTCCTGGCACATTCTTTCGATCACTGAGTGCCTGTTCCACACTGGGTGGACTTTTATTTGAAATTCTTGTCTGTGACACATACAGTAATCAGAGAAAAATGTAAGAAGGCCCTTCTTTGGGTCCCTAAGTAGCTCATGTTAATGATTAAACTTGTCCTATGGTCATTTGTGAACTTTTACTCTGGTGCACATTTGGCCAGAACAGAAACGAGTTAGGCGAGTTATAGTCTAACCGAAGGGAGCTACCTGCCTGCTAGCTGCAGGCTGGGTTCTAACCAGATAACACAGCATCATTTGGAAAGGAAAGCTTTCTCCTTTGAATCACAAGGCAGGCACAGAACCAGGTACTGTTTGATTCAGAGAACGACCTGTTTTCTAAACTCTGCATCTCCTGCCCTCATTGCAGTCCACAAAAGGAAGTGGGAAGTGTACGGTAAGAACTTGGAAACTTTGTCTTTCAGGCTCCCAGATGAGGGGGACTTGCGAGATGAGGGATGAGGGGAAGAGGGGGCAGAGAGGAAGAACACAGGAACAGGAAGAGGATGGAATCGAATGCACAGTGCTCTGCTCTGTGGTTGAAACATTCTACTTACAGGAAATAGACACTGAGTTTATCCTTAGGAAGGAGAAGTGACATTTATTGTTGATATGACTGTTTTATTTTTGGAGGAAAATAAGTAGTTGTGAACTTACAGTTTAATGAACCCCAGTGTGGGGGTTCTTATTTCCATTGTCCTAAGCTTGGCAGTAGGCATTAAGATGAAATGGTAAAAAATAATGGGCCTGGATTGGACTGCAAGCCAGATCTGGTGCTTTTGGGCTCGGCAGGAAATCCTCCTTAGTGTCGTTCTGACGTAGTATATATTACTGGAAACTAGATGTTTGTAAATTGAATACAATTACACGTTACAAATACCCTGAAGAATGTAGGAAGCTTTGCAGTGTGAAAGAACACCTGGTAATGTGGACACCCCTTCCATACCCGAGGAGACTCCATGACTAAGGACGGGTACATAGACTCTTTATTTTCCCAGCTTCCAGTGCAGTGGTCAGCATCCATCGGGGATGTAGCAAACCTTCCCAGTGCTGGACTAAATGTAAGTTATTGTTTATTTTGAGTTAGCTTCGTCAGGACGTACCTGTATGATAAATTCAACACATTTGGGGGGAGGGGAGGCAGTCTTGTTCTGAGACTATTTGGGGGTTCTGTGCTTCCTGAAATGGTGTAACTACTGGCACATCGAGTGTTATCTTAGAAATTTGCATTAATGTATATGTAATATCCTGGGTTTACTCCTTTTAGTTTTCAAACTTTCATAGAGCCTCCAAGCCAGTGTTTTAGGGTTAATTGTCTCTTCCCTTCTGGCTGGTGCTGGAGAGCAGTTCCTCAGTCTTCCGAGAGCAGCGTAAGAGGGCTCAGCCAAGGTTGTGTGGATTCTGTTTTCTTTGCCGTGGAGACAAAAACACATCTTTCATATCTGTAAAATCAGAGGTGGGGTGTTTAAAAATGTATGAATGAATTAAAAACCTTTGAGTGCTATATGGGGCCCTCACACTGAAACCCGTATGGAAATGGGTGGCGGGTGGATAGATTTCTTCATAGTGCCCTCTAGAGGCAAGACATGCATGGCCGTACACAGACAGTGTCTGGCTCAGGCTCCCAGGATGTGAGCTGGAGGTTTGAGGGTTTGAGGGGACCTCCTGAAGAAAGATTTGCTGGAGAATGAGGCCAGGAGCTCATAAAGTCATGGAGGGTTAGCTGTCAGAGCAGAGGCCGACAGATGGAAGCCTTGCCGGACTGCTAACAAGAAATACAGCCTGGCTATCATGCAGGTTTCAAATCTGACAGTCATGGGAGAGGAAGCAGGAGTTTTGGGGTATGAGAAAACAACATGGACCCTTGCCTGGTCACTAGTCATCTGATGACTAGATACTTTCTAGGATTCATTTATTTGAATGGTGTTGCTCTTTTTCACCCAATTTAAACGTGGATTAAATAAGCTATTGCAACATGATAAGGGTGACTTTCTGTAATGTTTTTTACATACTCACTCTCTCCCGAGCTTAGGAAGATTGTGGGTGCCTCTAACGATGCTAGTACTACATTCTTTACTTATTTAATTATTTTAAATATAATTACATCGCCAGACTCTCTCTAACCTCTCCTACCCTCTTTTAAATTCACAGCCCCTTATTATTGTTGTGTGTGTGTGTGTGTGTGTGTGTGTGTGTGTGTGTAACCCCATGTGATTTTCCTTATCCACGTTGGCATGTCAACTGGTGTTGTCATTCCTCAGGACTTGCTTAAGCAGCCATATTGTTGAGATTTCCTGAGTGTGGCTTCCCTGTCATATCTACAAGATGCTATCTTGGAGCAGACTTTCTGGTCCTCTGGCTCTTACAATCTTTCTTCCTTTCCCCCATTCTTAGAGGGTTAGGTGTAGGGGTTGTGTTGTAGTATATCAATTTGAGCTGGTCATCCGCAGTCAGTTGTACCCTACATTTTAACTGCTCATGGCTTTCTGTAATGGTCTCCACCTACTGTGAAAAAAAATATTGGATGGTTGAGAACTACACTTGTTGGGCTAGTGCTACATTTATCCCGTCTCTTTATTTTCTATTTTAATATAGCTCATTGATAGTATGTAGACTTTTTTTAACTTTATGTTTTATAAGGCTCAAAAGGCACATTGCACCAATCAACACCAAAAAATGCTTTTAATATCGGAACCATCTTAAGACGGCTGAGCTAGCTGGACGTCATGCCTGCCTGGCTGATTGCTCTGCTGAGTACAGAAGTATTACTTTTAGCAGGTAAGTAGAAAGCACGTGAACAGATCACACTTCAGGTTACTAGGTCACCTTGAGAGTCACTATTAATAGTGAAAATATCGCCTTGCTTATATACTGTAGACATACAATTTTTACTTGCCCACTTAAAATATGAGTTAAAATATGATTTTAGAAGGAAGTATTGAAGTATCTGCTTCGGGATCTGAAATAATAGTTGTTGTTGCTGTTGTTGTTGTTGTTTTTTCCTGATGAGTATCTGGGGTTATTTGTTAAATTGTTATGAATAGATATTTTAACTTTTAATGGCCAGTGGGGGTTGCTGTAACAATTCAAATACTTTAATAATAACATAACTTCTTCTATAATCTCTTCTTTGGCTAGTAGATGTAATTCTTATTAGATTTTATTGTTATATCTTCCCTAAGGCATTGTGTCTTAGTGATTAATGGCTGCTTCCATTAAAATCACCTTCTTATTTTTTCTAATCATGCTTCCACCTTCTCAGTGAATTTGGTAATCCTCTGTATTTTATTTTTGTCTTCTTTGGATAAAATTATCTTGTCATTTCTGGGGATCTAAGGATGGTGGGATCTGGTTGGGGTTGCCATGTTGTGATCTTGATATGAATTAGTTTCCACCATTCTTAGGTGTAGTGAGACACCAAAGCATTGTGGTACGTAATGCCCTGGGCTAGTCTACAGGAAAGGCCCGGTTTACACTGGAATGTTTCTGATGTGGAAATGAAGGCGTTTTCTTTAGATAACACACAACTCTTTGTTTGCTTATTGTCATCTGGAGGTGCCGAGTGATTTTTGCTAGCCTCCTTGAAGCGGCTTTGCCTGGACCATGGCATGTCTGTGAATATCCTCAAAGATTAAGCCTCATTTAGTGTAGCATTTCAAGTTCACACGCCTTTCCTTTTTTATTTTAAAGGAATTCTCTCTTTAGTCCCTCAGTGATTATTCAAGGCAAAAATCAGGGAAGTCTTGGATGCATTTGGAGAGTCATGCTGATCATGTGTTCAACAGGGCTCAGAAAGGAAAAGTAGAAGACAAAGGAGAAGGAAGCAGGCGCATCTCCAAGAAGTTTTCCCCTTCCAGGAAGTAGGAATCTAAGTAGTGAACTTTCTATTGAAATGTGGCCATCTGAATAGAGAGCAGAAGAGAGCAGGGAGGGAAAGTGAGCCCAGCTAAGAACCAAGCATGTCTCTGAGACTATTTCTAAGGGAAGCAGAAATTCGGGATTGTCCTGATGAACACTGGGGTTCTGGATTGATAAAATGAGAGTGATACATTTTCCTTAAAGTAGAACTCGAAAGTCATGTTTTCTGGGCCAGCAATGCATGCATACAAGTGCACATCTGGAACCAGAAACTCTAGTAATAGAGCCTGGTGATCCAAGCTTCATCCAGCCCCTGGATGACACATACATGCTAAAGTCTGTTTTAAGATATTGGAGGTACTACATAAGCTTCAAAACCAGTGTTTTCCTTTATTGACAGATCCCTACCTGAGTTTCCAGGTTGAACCTGCAGAAGGTAGCCTCTCAGGGGGAACGTGGATCACAATTGTTTTTGAAGGTAGGTGTGGCCTTCCCTAATTGTGTTGGATTTACTGATGCAAAGTCTAAAGGAGTGTGAATCCTTGCCTCCTTGTCTAAGAACAGCTCTAAAGAACGGCCCGAATGGGATGAACTGATTGACCCAATTCCATCTTTGCAGATGCTGACTGGCCAGTGTCACAGCAGAGGTCACTCTTGTGTCAGTATCCTCGTGGTGGGATGCTTGGGAAGATGATGGGCTGACATGGAAGTGTCAGCATAGTATTAAGTGTTATCCTGGCTGTTGCCCTTACATATGATTCCGTGTTAGGAGGCCCCTAAGCCATGTCTTACTCTATCCATTTCCTCCACGGCACAAAGCAACTTGAAAGGTTGGAAAACTCTTTCCTAGGGGGTAGGCAGATGTGAAAGGAGAAAATTCTTTGTAGGCTCATAAATATGAGAACGTTTGTAAAGCAGCGTTAACTAACTGCCTTTGGAAATGAGTATTAATGGTATCCTCTGGCAAACACAATGTCTTACATTGCCCTCCTGTGGCCAATGTTTTTATTGCCCTGTATGTCTCCTACATCTGGGATTTCTCCTTGAGTTTAGGTTTGGAGACAAGTGTTCTTTACCCCAACAACGGCTCTCAGCTGGAGATAGACCTGGTGAACGTGGCAGTTCCTGCCTTGCCCAGGATCCCCTGTGATGTCTCTCCTGTCTTCGTGGATTTGCCTGTGGTGACTTGCCAGACCAGGTACACAAGTCTGGAAAACAAAACCTGGCGGGATGAAGGAGCTTTCCTTTCTCAGTAGCTTTGGGTGATACGTTAGACAACTCTTGCAGTGCCTACAGTGATCAGGCGTGGCTTTAAAACACTCTACGTGAATATGCTTGCATGCTTTCAAAATTCTTTTCCTTTAATCTCTCTCGGAGTAGAAAACAGAAACAAAGTTCTGTCTATGGCAGAAAGGACAAATGAAAGAAAACAAAAATTAACACTATCACAAGCAAAAGCAATCACCTGTCAATGTTCTTTCTTTTGTAAAACTTTAATTTTTTCTTTGCTATTTTATTTTTGAGATTATAATGTAATCACATCATTCCCCCTTCCCTTTCCTCCCTCCAACCCCCCCACATATTCCACCTTGCTCTCTTTCTAATTTGTGACCTCCCTCCCCATTAATTATTGTTATACACATATATTATATGCATATATCCCTAAATATTACCTGCTCGGTGTGTATAATGCATGCGTATGTACATTTTCAGTGCTGACCATTTGGCACTAGACAACCAATTGGTATGCTCTTCCCTGGGGAAGACCACCTTTCCTGTTCTTGGTTTTCTTCAGGTGCCTGTAGTTCTTCATGTAGGGCTGAAGCTTTGTGGGCTTTCCCCCCATTCACTTTGGCATGCTTATTGTCCTTGCTCAGCGCCCATCTGGGTAGTCATGTTGGTGAGACTTTATGGGTGTAACCTCTGACACTCCTAGGAGACATAATCCCACAGTAGACTGTCTGACCCTCTGGCTCTTACAATCTTTCTAAACACCTCAGAATGAGCTAAATATGCAAGTATGTGGTCAATACTGGAGAAAGTTCCATGAATTGCTGAAAAGAAAGTGTATTTATTCTTTTGCTTGACATGTTCTGTAAATATCTGTCAGGTACATTTGATTTACGACGTTGTTTAACTCTAGCATTTCTCTGTTTAGTTTTTGTCTGGTTGATGTGTCTATTGATGAGAGTGAGGAATTGAAGTCACCCCCTATCACTGTATAAGGATCAATATGTGATTTTAGCTGTAGCAGTGTTTCTTATGTAAACTTGGATGCCATCAACGTTTGGTGCATAAATATTTAGAGTTGCAATATCCTCTTGATGAATTTTTCCTTTGGCGAGTATGTAGTATCCTTCCCTATCTATTCTACCTAGTTTTGGTTTGACGTCTACTTTGTCAAATATTAAAATGGCTATACCTGCTTTCTTCTTGGGTTCATTTACTTAGACTATTTTTCCCATTTTTTTTTACCCTGAGGTGATATCTATCTTTATGATTAAAGTATATTTCTTTAATGCAGCAGAAAGATGGATTCTGTTTTCTAATCCAGTCTATTAGTCTGTGTCTTTTCATTTGGGAATCGAGACCATTAATATTGAGAGTTAATAATGAGCAGTGTTTATTTGATTTCTTTGTTGATATAGTATGTGTTTCCTCCTATTTTTTGATTTATTGTTATGGGATTACTTATTTTGTGTATTTTCTTTGGTGTGGTTAACCTCTTCAGACTGGTATTTTCCTTCTAGTAACTTCTGTAGGGCTGGACTGAATATTTTGTTTTAGTGTTGAGTGTTTGTCTTCCTCCATCTTTTGTGATTGATAGTCTTACTGGGTACAGTAGTCTGGGCTGGTAGCTGTCATCTCTAAGAGTTTGCTGAATATTCATCCAGGCTCTTCTGGCTTTCAGAGTCTCCATTGAGAAGTCAGGTATTATTATTTTATTGTTATTATTTATTAAATTATTCATTTATTTTATATCCTGACCACCGTTTCCCCTCCCTCCACTCCTCCCATCCTCTCCCTCCATCTTATCCCCTACCCACTCCTCCTAGTTTCTGTTCAGAAAGGAGCAGGCCTCCCATGGCTGTCACAAACCACAGTTTTTCTGGTGGTTCTGTCTTAATATGTGACTTGGTCTTTTCCTTTGCAGCTTATGTCCTTACTCTGTTCTGTATGTTTAATGTTTTTATTATTCTGTGTTGTGAGGAATTTCTTTTCTGGTTCAGTCTACTTGGTGTTCTGTTTGTTTCTTGTACCTTGATAGGCACTTCTTGCTTTAGTTTGGGGAACTTTTCTTCTATGATTTTGTTTAAACTATTTTCTGTGCCTTTGACCTGTGTTTCTTCTACAGCCTCTATTTCTATTATTTATAAATTTAGTCTTTTGATGGTGTCCCAGATTTCCTGGATATTTTTAGATTTAACATTCTGTTTGTCTGAGATATCCATTTTTTTCTGTCTTGTCTTCAATGCCTAAGGTTCTTTTTTCCATGTCCTGGACTCTGTTGATGGGGTTTACCTCTGAATTTTTTGTTTGACTTCCTAACTTTTATTTCCAGTTTTTCAGTTTGGGTTGTCTTTAGTGATACTATTTCTACTTTCATGTCTTGAACTGTTTTCGTTACCTCATTCCACTGTTTCTTTGTGTTTTCATAGACTTCATTGAGAGTTACTCATATCCCCTTTAAGATCTTAGAACATATTCATAATTGCTAATTTGAAGTGCTTGTCTTGTACTCTTAAAGTCCTATGAGCCCATAATTCTGAGTTATTAAGTTCTTAAATGAAGTACAAAGGACTTTCAACAACAAGAAGAAATACAGTTTCTCTTGGTGAGGACTGAGCCCAAGTGGAGGTATAGTGAGTAGTAGATCTAGGTGGTGAAAAGTGAAATATAGAGACATTCCCTCAACTCCACCTTACAAACACAGATAGGAAACATACAGCAGTCAGGTGGGGACTCCAGATTTTATATTTATAAAGATTTCCATTTTCTGTCCCCAGATCTCTGCTGTCTGAAGCTCATGCAGGTCTGTACTCTCTGGAGATACGTTCTGGAGAGCAAGTTCTCGGCGGCCCATGTCCAGGGTCACTAGATGGCTGTACTTTCAAGGTGGGTCCTGAGGATGGAGGAATGTGTATTTGACTGGTCATATAGTATGTGTGTTACCAAGAACAAGTCATAAATCAACCCACATGTGTGCTTTACTAGGGAAGAAGCGGTATGGAGAGAATGCTAGGGTTTCCCTCACGCTATGAAAATAAACACTGACTCAGGTTCTAGCTGAGTGCCTTATGCATATTGTGTACTACAGTGCTCCCAAATTTATGATGGGGCTGTCTCTTACGCTTGCTACATTACCCAGGCAGTAAGTGGCAGAACCAGGATTTGACCCGTCGTGTGACTGTGAATTCACATTGAACCTGAAGGTCACAGAGGAGCCACGCACATCAGTGTTTTGGACGAGTGTTATGTTTTCAGCTGATTCTGAGTGTTAGGATATTGAAGGGACTCAGGGGTCCCAGGTCCTTTGGGGGGGGGCAGTCTCCCTGCCCCCTGCTACGTGGTACCGTTTGCTGCTCTTCCTGACACTAGTCTGAGAGCTCCTTTGCTGCTGAAATTCTCCTTCCAAGTCAGACAGATGGCAGAAGTGAGAGCCGTTTCCTTCAGGCCGGTGTCCGGTCTTCTTTAATTTAGACCCTTGATTCTCACACTAGACTTCCTTCTCTGTTTGGTCCAGCTGAAGAGCCATTTAGCTTTGTGGGAAAATGACCCGTAAACGGGGAAACTCTTTTAGCAGGCTCTTGTGAAAGGTGCTCCAGCAGTGCTCCTGGTGGGAAAGCCCTTTGTTTAAGAGCCTTAGAGAACAGAACTGAGTCCTTAACTCATGCTGCTTTAGAGCTAAGACACTGCTGCCCTAAACTCAACTCCAATATTATTATATAGGCACTAACCTTTAGAAATTTGGAATTTGTTGTCCAATCCCAATTAACAATGTGATCCTCAGCCCAAGAGAATGTTATTGTCTGAAACGTTGTCTCTGTAAGCATGTTGCAAAGAGAAGAAACAAAGCCACAGCATTTTTTTCTTGTTAGGAACCATATCACCATCCCTACCCTGGCTCAGGGACCATCAGAGAGAAGTGTCTGAGCACTCCTGAATCACCAAGCTCCCTTCACCTCAGGAAGTCCTTTTCCTACTTATTATAAAGATCAGTAAGGACAGGGGTGGGAGAGACACTCTTCCTGAAATTGCACATTAAAAAACCCCACAAGTCCAGCAGTGGTCTACTAACATGGTGAGTTGATGAACTAGCACCAGGGGATGCAGTTAATGAGAGGCACTTGAGTGAAGTAAAATGCAATGTGCCTTTCTGCTTTGGGACTGGGACTTAGGGAACCATGGGTATTAAAAATTAATTCCATCTTGCCAGCCCACTCCAAAGAGCCTGCTGCGGGCACTGACAAGTCTGAAGGACTCACAGAAGGTTTATCAGGCAGCTGGCGGCTGTGACTTCTCATTCTAATCTGCTGTTTTTACCATCCCTCTCTGGCCCACCTACCTTCCCATCTTGCTGTTGCTGACCTCACTGGGCTCAAGGATCAGCGTGTAGGAAGCCTGCTTTGGAAGCTCATTAATTTTTCACTGTTCTGTCTCCAGCATGGTGGGTGACCAGAAGTCGGTTTCTCTTAGAAACAGTACTATTTTATGTTTTATGAATACAGAAGGAATCATGAGTGAAAACTTTTATTGTGGTTTAACCCTAAGTATACCCCAGTGCTCTCTGAGGAGTTGGGAGGAAGCAATAAATGAGTCTATATATCCCCACTAACTTCTCAAAGGATGACAGATGGCACAGTAGATCTTATATTTCAAGCTGGAAACCTAGAGGTATGCTTCGGTATTTGCTTTGAAGTTGACTGCTCCATCTGCCTTCGTTTTTAATGAGCATGAGAGAGGGCAATAACAACTTCTTTAAAATTCCAATGGAAGTCACTTTGGAAGAAAAGACCTCCCCGTGAGAGATGAAACACAGAGTGCAGTCACTGGGTTGGAGGCCAGAGCTGGGACTGAATGTTTGGCGTCATGTGTGGAACTGCATTAATCTTTATCTTCTGCTGAGATCACAGCCAGTTCTTAATCTGAAAAGTCACAGTAGTCTTATCTGGACCCCCTGACTGTGCATATTTTCTGTGAACTAGTTTCTAACCCTTTCCTGTAGAGAATGAGGAAAACAGCCTTGATGGCCGACTGTACTGCTGTGTGGATCAATACTTAAACTCCACACTCAACAGGCCACCGTGGGCTTGGTTGAAAAGTCTTTTCATTCCCGATGCCTGATTAGGGCAGTTGATTAACCATGGCTGTTCTCTGGTAATAGTCTCCCTGGGAATTTGGACTCCGGGGGAGCTGGATGCAGCCCAAACAAAACAGTGTGCTGTAGTTTGTTTTGTAAATGTGAAGCGCTGTAGTTGCTTAGAAAGGAAGCAGTCTAGGCATCTAGTCGGAGAAGTGGTTGCTAAGTCTCTTGCTGGGTGAAACATTAGCTCATGGGTCAAACCTTGGCCTGGCCAGTCCGGCCCATTCTGTGTATATCTCCATTTCCTCACGTAGCCTGGTATGATGTCCCAGTGACGCATGCTCTACTCTTAGCCTACCCTAGATGTCTGTAGGTGGGATGAACTTCCTGAGTGATCTCATCCTGCCTTTCCTTCTCGGTAGTATATCCGTCAACCATGGATGGGCTGTTGATGCCCTGACAGGAGTACAAATGTCTCCCACATTCCAGGCTAGGCAGGAGAAGCAAGTGCAGTGGCATCAGGCAATGTCCCTTTTGGCGAAGCCTGGAACTAACGGGTGTTGTGCTTTAAGAAAGGGACATTGTAAGTTGATTTGGGATCCCATGACTAGGCTTCAGCATTTTCCCACTTCTTCCATAAATGGTGTTTACCTCGTGTGTGTGTGTGTGTGTGTGTGTGTGTGTGTGTGTGTGATCACAGGTGGCCTTAGCGAACACGTGGAAGTCAAGGAGAATCTTGGGTTTCTCTCAGTCTATCTTTGCCCTTCTACCTTGGTTAAGTCAGGGTCTCTGTTGTTTTCCCATTGACTTCCAGAGAGTCTTTTGTCTCCACCTCCCACATCACCCTAGGAGTGCCAGGATAATAGATGTATCTGACTTTATGTCGGTTGTGGGGATTCAAACTTGGGCTCTTATGCTTGTATAACAAGTGCCTTATTCACTGAGACATGGTTACAGCCATGGCCTCCTTCTTGAAGGACAGTGTTCCTTCCCATTTCTTGAATATTCCCCCCCCCAAAAAAAACAGGCACCCTCTGTTTTTCTATCTTTACTCATGTATATCCAACTTGTTATTTTATAGGATGGCAAGCTGACAATAATGTAAACAACATTCCTTCCAGCTTAAAAATTAACTCAAAGACATTTAATTATAATTATGAAATTAAAAGACTGACATTCTGGATGGCACCTTGTCCACCTTTCTTTCTGGCAAAATATGTCCCTGGGTGTGGCGGGTAGATATGTAGAAACAGGCTTGTAAGATCTGCACAGTATGGCACAGGGTAGGGAGATGTATGACCTCGATCCAATCCCTTGAACTCATCTGCCGAATATAATAATGTCTACCATCCCTGCTTTGTGGGATTAGCATGAGGCTAACAAAAAGTAAGTGTGAAATGACTGGGGAGATGCATCCTGTTTTCCGCTCCCGCTTTCTGAAAAATAGTTTGTGGCTCTTGTGGTCATGTCTAGTTGAATGAAATGCTCACTTGTGATAATACTTTCAGTTTTCCAAGGCACAGACACCTGTCGTGTATCAAGTTAACCCGCCAAGTGGAGTACCAGGTAAGAATTCTTCTGTTAAATATGAATCTCTCTGCCAACCTTGCTGCAGACTCTTCTACCAGTGTGTGGTTTCTATAGTCCAGTTTAGCTTCTTATCTGATGTTGTTTTGAAAATAAGTTTCAGCTTCAGTTTTTTCTTAAAATTTTTTTCCCTTTAGTCGCTTTTGTTCTATGGCTTTACTGATAACAAACAAACAAAAATCCAAAACATGATTTAAAAAAAAAAAAAGTTCAACAAAACCCAAAGTTGTCCACACAGGAGACTGTAGGAGATAGAAATTATAACCACTCTACTTTATTCCCACCTGAAATAGTCCATTCATACCAGGAAGTCCTTATTGACCTTCTACTGTGTGCCAACTTACACACATAACTCTTCACATGTATTATTATCTGAGGATCACAAAAACATGATGCTACAGGAACAACTATTATTTTCATTTTTGAGGAGAAACAAATGAGGTATTAGGGGGTTAAATGGTTTGTTCAAAGAAGTGGTTCTCAACCTTCCTAATGCTGCGACCCTTTAATACAGTTCCTCGTGTTGTGGGGACCCCACTTATTGCTACTTCATAACTGTAATTTTGCTACTGTTATGAATCATAATGTAAACATCTTATAGGCAGGATATCTGATATGCAGGATATCTGATGTACAGGATATCTGATATGCATGATATCTGATACATGACCCCTCCAAGGGGGTTGAAACCCAGGTTGAGAACTGCTAATCTAAAGTTATATCAATAATAAGTGGTGCAGCTGAGGTCTGAGTTGAGATAAAGTCTGTGTCTATTATTATTTTGGTGTATGTCAACTGACACTGGATACAACTCAGAAAGCTATTAGCCCTGAGGTTTATCTGGAGGATTTGTTCGTGAGTTAGAGAAACACAGACATATATACTTGATCCTAGTCAAAAGGCTTGGAAAGGATTCATATTAGAGCATATTAGAGCCAGGAGGGCAGAAGAGGAGGTGGTTGTGTAAAGGTAGGGGATTTACACAGAAGAAGCAGATGCTCTGAGACATAGGCCCAGGAACGTTGTCAGTTTTCTTTAAAACCAAATAATAAACACAACTTTTAAAAATGTACTCTGCTATCTTTTTATGGACAAATTCCTCTGTGTATGTATGTATACATGTACACACACACATATACCAGATTTTTCATATGTTCTATATTTACAGTACAGTATACATCTATGAACATAGTTGCTAATTTAAAAAAATGATTACATTTGCGTATTCACATATTATGAGTGTGTATATGTGTGTATGTATGTTAGTGTGTGTACTGTGTACATGTGTACATATGTCACAGCTTGTGTATGGAGGTCAGAGGACAACTTTCAGGAGTTGGGTCTCTCCTCCTACCATGTGGGTTCAGGGATGAAACTCAGGCCATCATGTTCAATGGGAAGTGCCTTTTTAAACCCACTCGACCATCTTGGTAGGCCAAGTTGCTGGGTTTTTAGGTATGATTATGTCTGAATGCATAATCTGATCTAATTGTTTTGATGTGATTGACTGGTTAAGATAATAAGAATGAATATCTATGTTACAGACAGTGTTTGTATTTTACAGTGTGTGTGTGTGTGTGTGTGTGTGTGTATGTGTGTGTAGGCAAAATTTATGTATGTGCCTATTTAAATTACAGTCTAAAGAACAAGAATTTAGCATTGTCCTACGGATATGAGGCTTTCACAGATATAGTCCGTTGTATTAGTTTGATTACCCACGACATGATCACGTTTTATGAAAAAGGATGCAAACTATGACAATTACACAGGTATTTGGGTTCCTGGCTCTTGTGTGTAGAAGGTTTCAGTTTAGGTGGCAGAAATATTATTCTCATGAGGGATGAATAAGGAGCCACGAGAGACATGAGGTGGGATGTCAGTTGCTCTCCAGATCTGTCAAACCTGCCTGTCTCACCGAGGTGGAGTTCTGCACACTGTCTCTTCCACATTTTGGGGGGACGATGGGTGGCTGGCTTTGTCAGAGTGGTCCCTCAAGGCATGATCCACACGGCTGCATTTTTGCAATCACTTTCTAGACAATTACGCTCATTTCATTTGGGAAGCTTGCCCAGAGTAGCAGCCAGGGACATGCGGGAGGAGGTAGCTACAGAAGAGACAGCATTTTATTTTATGGGTGGTTGGGTTTCTGTATGTGCTTAACAGTCCTTCACTGTGACGCAGAATCCCCTGGAACTGTGCTCTGCTTTGCTCATTTGTCAGCCTCTGCTGGGCGGCTTTGTTTAGGCATAAACAACCAAAGACCCCACAGGATTTTCTAATTTCTGCAACCTGCTATTTGTTTTCAAGTGGAACGTAACAAAGCTTGGCTTCTTCCCGGGGAACTAGGAAGCCAATCGTGCAGTTTGGTCAACATAAAATAGAACCATTATGCCAGTTTAGCAGCAGCAGAGAATTTAGCGTTCTAGTCTTCTGAAAACTCTGAGACCTTAGTCTCAGTCGTTAAGAACCCATGCTTTCTCTTCATCTACCTGAAAGGTCCAGTCCTAGCCATGCAATGACTATGGGTGAAAGTCCCCCTTTCACACAGAACAGCGTGAAGAGAATCCACAGAGGGTGATGTTAAGTAGTTTTAAATGCTCATGGAAAAAAAGGTTCCTTGACACAGTGACCGCAAGTGTATCCTTTTCTGGGTTTTGAGGCTTTACTGGACTAGCAAATACCTCTCTAATCTGTGAAGGTAGTTTCTAATAATATTACTGCCTATATATCTTGAGTAGCTGGGGTTATAGGGACATGACATGGTACATGGCTCACCCTGTCATTGAACAGCACATTTGCTGAGTGAACAACATATGTTCATTAGCCATACATCCATGTAAACTTTAGTTCTAACTCTCTTGCTGTTTTGTGCTCATCTTTTGTTCCTGTCCATTTGGCTCATGAGGGACTTTTTTTTTTATTATCTTTTGTACTTTGAGATACAGTAAATAATTAGGATCCCAGAAGACTGATCAGAGATTGTGTGATACAGCCTCTCCATATAGCTTTTTATTTGTTTTCTCATTATTATTAGTTCTTTGAGAATTTCACACAATATATTTTGATCACATTTACCTGCTTGTTCCAGATCCACTTCTCCCTTCCTTACAGATGCACCTTTGTGTTCTCTTTTATTTTCCTTGAAACAAACAAACAAACAAACAAACAAACAAACACCAAGTGCAATTTGTGTTGCCCGTATACTCTTGGGCATGTGGCCTTCTACTGGATGTGGTTGACTTACCAGGGGCCATACTCTTAGAGAAAATTGACCCACCCTCTCTCAGCACCTCCCTGTTGCTAATAACTCTGTATCTAAGGCTAGAGTATTCCATGCTGGGATTTTGTCTGCTTTGAGCTTGCACAGGTTTTGTGCACACAGTCTCCACAAAGCACTGTGAGTTTATTTGAGCAATGCCCCATTCTTTCTGGAAAATGCTGTTTCTTATTCATCATCTCTGTCTCTAGCTCATACAATCTTTTTACTCCCTCTTCCACAATGGCCCTTGAGTACTTGGTGTAGTCAGAATTTTTCCTGTGTCCCACTCAGTCCCGCAGCCACTCTGACCCAAGTAAACACACAAAGGCTTATATTGCTTACAAACTATATGGCCTATGGCCTAGGTTTCTTGCTAGCTAGCTCTTATAACTTAAATGAACCCATTTGTATTAATCTATGTATTACTACGTGTTCCATGGCTTTACCTGTGTCCCATTACATGTTGCTTCTTGGGAGGCAGGCTGGCATCTCTCCTGCCTCTGCCTTTCTTATTTCTGTCTCTCTCTTGGATTTCCTACCTGGCTATAACCTGACCTACCATAGGCCAGAGAAGCTTCTTTATTAACCAATCATAGGAACATATGTGCACAGCATACAGAAAGATATTCCACAGCAACTTGAGGTGTGTGTGGTATGGACATCCCCAAATACATATAGCTATTTCACAACTCTTACACTTTGTGAGTTGACCTATTGTGAGACTCTGTGTTAATTGCCATCCACTGCCAAAAGAAGAGGCTTTGATGAGGATTGAGAGATATGACACATAACACACACACACACACACACACACACACACACACACACACACACAAGATATCATAATGTGTTTAATGTGTGCATATGTTGTATCACATTCATATCAAAGTATGCACATCTGTCTCCTCAAATATAGCCTTTATTTTTGAAGATATTGAAAATCTTTTCTTCTGGATTTTTAAAACATAGAACATTGACAATACCAGGACTTATTTTTCCCCTCTCACTGGAACTTAGATACCAATGGTCAACCTTTTCTCATCCCTTCCTCTCACTGATTCTTCCCAGTAGAACAGGTAAGTACTATTCTCCTCTCAACTTCTGTGCAATCAATGCTTTTAGGAAATAATGAACCATTATTTTAGCCTTCCTAGTGTGTAACCTGGATCACTGGATTCCACCACTCATTTTACATTTATATAGTTTATTAAACATGTTAATTGTACACACCTGTGCCTTGTTGGGTATATGTAACCAAACAAAAGCAAACAGAATTTAGGCTCCGAGTTTGGAGTTTGAGCTAAGGCCGTTGCACTTTGAACTCTTTTTAAAACAGGAGAAGTAGTACATGTGTATGGCTGGATCATCACCAATCGGTTGGAGACCTTTGATACTGATATGTACTACATTGACAGGTAAGCAGGTTTCTTCCTGTGCTCACCTCATCACACATGGGCTGGATGGACAGCTTCTTCTGCAGCAGTAAGTTGCAAGGACTTGGCACAGAACTGCTTTTTTTTTTTTTCTGTGCAGTTTATGGTCCCTGGTGCACCAGATTTCAGCTTTCCCTTTGTGAATGTGGTTGCAACTGGCAGATTAAATTGGTCCATTTTTTTTTTTTTTGTTTTAAAACTGACAAGTAGTGACTGGGCTCTGAACTGCACTGTAACTGCATCTGGGGGTTTTCCCTTTGATTCTTACCTTTCCTCCTCTCTTCTCTTAGGCTAAAGTAAATTCTTTCTAAAATGATACATAAACACAAAAGTCCACTAACTTCTTTTTAGTTATTGTCCATCTGTGCATTCAGAAGTCCTATTGGTGGGATGAGAGGGAACTGTGGTCTCAGGTACCACACAAGAAAGGAACCAAAGGGCTCAGGTACTAAAAGCTGTGTAGCTTGCAATGTTTATTGGAAGTGATTAAGTGTGAACATGGCTTTATTTAATAGCTATTTTAGAATTATCAAGTGTTGCAGATTGCACCCATTCCCTTGGGTTCCACACTAGGGCCCACAGCTCTGCCAGCTTTATCTGAGGCTACGGTGGTTCTAAGGACCCCAGGGAAGACATTGCCTACCTCCTGTTAAACTCCTTTAAGCCTGTCCAACAATATCAAACTACACCCCTACCCCTGGGCTCCATACCCAGGCCTACTACTGTGGAAGACGTCTTTGTCTTTACTGGAGGCCAGGCTGGATCTAGGAACCCTAGACACTCTCCCTCCTTGGGCTCCATATCCAGGCCTACTATGTCAGAAGCAGACTTTAGCTTTGCAGGAGCACAGTCTGGATCTACTGTACAGGAGCAGCTGTACTGGAGGCTAGGCGGGTCCTAGTGATCCCAGAGGCCAGACCAGATCTAGAGACCATAGACTGCACCCCCTACCCTAGGTTCCATATACTGGTTTCCAACTTCAGAAGAAGACTTTGGCTTTATCAGAGGCCAGAAGACCAGAGAGGAAAGAGAAATCAAGGAACAAAACACCCATCCAACAAAGACAAATGCAGGAATCAACACCTAGACCTGTAACCATCCCAAATCCAGATGCCTAAATGCCAGTGTAAGAACACAATCAATAACAGAAAAGGCAATATGGTATCACCAGAGCCCAGTTGTCTTACAATAGCAAGACCTGAACAATCCAATATAGCTGAAGCACAAGAAAACAACCTTAAAAATGAATTTATGTAGACAATAGACATCTTTAAAGATATGAAAATAAATCCCTTAAAGACATTGAGGAAAAGACAAACAAAGAAAAATTGGAAGAAAGCAATAAATCCCTGAAAGAAAGCCAAGAAAAAACAAGCAAACAAATGAAGAAAACTGTTCAAGACCTGAAAATGAAAATAGAAGCAATAAGGAAATGGAAAATCTGGGCAGATGAACAGAAACTACAGATGCAATCACCACCAATGGGATACAAGAGATGGAAAAGAGAATCTCAGGCATTGAAGACTGTTGTTACTCTTTTACTCTTTTGACTCTTTGGGGGCCCCACCACACAGCTCCCAAATAAATCACACATGCACATGGAGGCTTATTCTTAATCATAAATGCCCAGCCTCAGCTTGGCCTAATTCTAGCCAACTTTCTTTAATTTAAATTATCCCATCTACCTTTTGCCTCTGGGCTTTTTCATTTTCTTACTTCTGTAATCTTTGATCCTTACTCTGTGGCTAGCCTTTTTTTTCCCTTGCTCCTCTTCCTTCTCTGGCTACTACTTCCTCCTCCCAGATTTCTCTTTCTATTTATCCTCTCTGCCTGCCAGCCCCACCTACTTCTTTTTCCTGCCTCACCATTGGCTGTTCAGCTCTTTATTGGACCATCAAGTGTTTTAGACAGACATAGTAATACAGCTTCACAGAGTTAAACAAATACAACACAAAGAAAAGTAACACACCTTAAAACAATATTCTACAACAGAAGAAATAACAGAGGAAATAGATTCATCAGTCAAAGAAAATGTTAACTCTAAGAAATTCCTAACACAAACATCCAGGAAATCTGGGACACCATGAAAAGACCAAACATAAGAATAATAGGAATAGAAGAAGGAGAAGAAATGCAGCTAAAAAACCCAGAGAACATATTTAACAAAATCATAGAAGAAATTCCCATCATAATAAGGACATCCTTATGAAGGTACAAGAAGCTTATAGAACACCAAGTAGATTGGGTCAGAAAAGAAAATCCCCTCACCATATAATAATCAAAACACTCAACATACATGACAAAGAAAGAATATTAAAAGTGGCAGGGGAAAAAGGCCACGTAACAAATAAAAGCAGACCTATTATAATCATACCTGACTTCCCAACAGAGACTCTGAAATCCAGAAGAGCCTGGACTGATGTCTTGCAGACTCTAAGAGACCATGGATGCTAGCCCAGACTATTATACCCAGCAAAACTGTCAATCATCATAGATGGAGAAAACAAGATATTTCATGACAAAGTCAAATTTAAACAACACCTATCCATAAATCCAGCCCTATATAAAGTACTGGAAGGAAAACTCCAACCCCAGGAAGTTACCTACACCCACAAAAAAGTAAAAGCAATAGTTAATCTCATACCAGCAAAACCCAAAGAGAGGAAACACACAAACACACACACACACACACACACACACACACACATACACACAACCACCACAAACAACAAAGTGACAGGAGTCAGCAATCAATGGTCATTAATATCCCTCAATATCAATGGACTCAATTCAATAATAAAAAGACACAGGCTAATGAAATAGATATGAAAACAGGATCCATTCTTCTGCTGCATACAAAAAACACTCCTAAACATCAAAGATAGACATTACCTCAGAGTAAAGGATTGGAAAAAGATTTTCTAATCAAATGGACCTATATCCATTAGATCAAATGGATCTAATCAAGTGTATATATGTATAAATATACAATATATAGTATATTTATGTACATATATATACATATAAACACACACACACACACACACATATATATATATATATATATTTATATATATAAAACAAAATAGACTTCCAACCAAAATTAATCAAAAGGGATGGAGAAGGGCATTTCATATTCATCAAAGGAAACATCCACCACGATGATGTCTCAGTTCTGAACATTTATGCTCCAAACGTAAGGAAACCCAATTTGTAAAAGAAATATTACTACAGCTTAAATCACACATAGATCCTTGTACAATAATAGTGGGAGACTTCAACACCCTACTCTCACTGATGGGCAGGTCATCCAGACAGAAACTAAACAAAGAAATAACAGAACAGATGTTATGACTCAAGCGGAACTTGACAACCATCCACAGAACATTTCACCCAAACACAAAAGGTTATACTTTCTTCTCAATACCACATGGAAACTTCTCCAACATTGACCATATACTCAGCCACAAAGCAAGTCTCAACAGATACAAAAAAATATTGAAATAACCTTCTGTATCTTATCAGACCTCCATGGATTAAAGCTGGGTTTCAACAACAACAGAAACAACAGAAAGCCAACAAACTCATGGAAACTGAACAACTCTCTACTGAGTGACCACTGGTTCAAGGAAGAAATATAGAAGTTAAAGATTTTCTAGAATTCAATAAAAATGAACATACAGCATACCCAAATTTATGAAACACAATAAAAATGGTGCCAAGAGGAACATTCATAGCACTAAGTGCTTTCATGAAGAATTAGGAGAGATCTCATACTAGTGACTTAACAGCACACCTGAAAGCTCTAGAACAAAAAGTAACAGACACACTTAAGAGGAGTAGATGGTAGGAAATTATCAAACTGAGGGCTGAAATCAATAAAATAGAAACAAAGAGAACAATACTAAGAATCAAGGAAACAGAGTTGGTTCTTTAAGAAAATCAACAAAATGGATAAACCCTTATCCAAACTAGCTAAAAGGCAGAGAGAGAATATCCAAATCAACAAAATCAGAAATGAAAAGGGGAACATAACAACCAAGGAAATACCAAGAATCATTAGGTCATACTTTAAACATCTATACTCCACAGAATTGAAAAATCTAAAAGAAATGGAGAGTTTTTTTCTACAGATATTACTTACCAAAATTAAATCAAGATGAGATAGACAATTTAAATAGACCAATCACCCCTAAAGAAATAGAAACAGTCCCTTAAATGTCTCCCAACCAAAAAAAGCCCAGGGCCAGATGGTTTTAATGCAGAATTCCATCAGACTTTCAAATAAGAGCTAATACCAATACTCTTCAAATTATTCCACAAATAGAAATAGTAGGAACATTGCCAAATTTTTTTTTTATGAAGCCACAGTCACACTGATTCCCAAACCACACAAAGACTCAACAAAGAAAGAGAATTTCACTCATGAACATCGATGCAAAAATACTCAATAAGTACTGGCAAACCAAATCCAAGAACATATCAAAAAGATCATTCACCATGACTAAGCAGGCTTCTCATCCCAGAGATGCAGCGATGGTTCAACTTATGAAAATCTGTCAATGTAATCCACCATATAAAAGAAAAAAAACACATGATCATCTTATTTGATGCTGAAAAAGCCTTTTACAAAATTTAGCACCCCTTCATGATAAAAGTCTTGGAGAAAACAGAGATATAAAGGATACATCTAAACAAAAGAAAAGTAGTATATAACAAGCCTATTGCCAACATCAAAATAAATATAGAAAACTCAAAGCAATTCCACTAAAATCAAGAAAAAGACAAGGCTGTGCACTCTCTTCATACCTATTTAATATAGTACTTGAATTTTTAGCTAGAGCAATAAGACAACTAAAGGAGATCAAGGGGATATGAATTGAAAAGGAAGAAGTTCAAGCATCATTATTCCCAGATGATATGATAGTATACATAAGTGACCCCAAAAATGCTACCAGGGATCTCCTACAGCTGATAAACACCTTTAGACAAATGGTTGGAGACAAGATTAACTTGAAAAAAAAATAGCCTCAAATAATATAAAAAATATTTTGGTGTAACTTTAACCAAGAAGTGAAAGACCTGTATGACAAGAACTTCAAGTCTTTGAAGAAAGAAATTGAGGAAAATATCAGAAGATGGAAAGATCTTCCATGCTCATGGATTGGTAGGATTAAATGTAAATTAAATAGTAAAATTGGCCATCTTACCAAAAGCAATCTACAGATTCATTGCAATTCTCATTAAAATTTCAACACAATTTTTTACAGACCTTGAAAGAACAATACTCAACTTCATATGGAAGTTGGGTAGGGATGGGAACATAAACTATCAGGTTGGGAGGACGGAGGAGGAGAGTACTGAAAGAGACTACTGGAAAGGAGGGGCATTTTGAGGTCAGGTAAAAACCTGGCACAAGGGAATCTCCCAGAAATCTACAAGGATGACCCCAGTTAAGACTCCTAGAAATAGGAGATAGGTAGCCTGAACAGGCCATCTCCTGTGACCAGATTGATGCATAGCCCAGTTGTCATCAGAGAAACTTCATCCAGCAACTGATCAAACAGATACAGTCAGTCCCACAGCCAAACACTAGGCGGAGTTTGGGAAATCCTGCATAAGTGATGGTGAAAGGATTGTAGGAGCCGGAGGGGCCAAGGACCACAAGAAAACTCATAGAATCAACTGACCTGGGCTCATAGGTGTTCACAGAGACTGAACCAGGGAGCCTGTATGGACTGACCTAGGCACTCTGCATATATGTTACAGTTGTGTAGCTTGGTCTTCTAATGGGAGTCCTAACAGTGGGAACTGGGGCTGTCTTTGACTCCCCATACGAGGTTGCCTTGCCCAGACTTAATACATGGGGATGTGCTTAGTCTTACTGCAACTTGATGTGCCATGTTTTGTTGATACTCATAAGAGACCTGCCCTGTACTAAACAGAACTGGAGGAGGAGTGGATTGGGGGGTGGGTGGGAATGGAGAGGGAGGGGATAGGAGGAGAGGAGGGAGGGGAAACTGCAGTCAGGATGTAAAATAAATAAATAGATGAATAAATGAATGAATAAATAATGTTACTATGAAAGCATCTGTGTTGGGAAGCTCTAGGCAACTGCTGTCACCCAAAAAATCCAACAACTATAGTGAGGATTTATAAAGCAGAAGAAACATCATCTCACTAGTTACCAAACTGCAAGGTATCTATGTGCTGTGTCACCCTGAATGTCTTAGAGGAGTTTTCTATTTCATCTTCATCTTTTTGGATTCTGCCCTCTATTTATAATTTATAGCATTAAATTCTTCTTTTCCTTCCTTCCTTCCTTCCTTCCTTCCTTCCTTCCTTCCTTCCTTCCTTCCTTCCTTCCTTCCTTTCTTCTTTCTTTCTTTCTTTCTTTCTTTTTCTTTCAATAAAAAATGCTTTCTCCTGGGGATAGAAAGTCCAAGTCCATCCTTAGCTAATGCACCATCTTCACTACTTGGACCTATCTCAGCCTCAGTTTGGGATCCAGCTTTTAAAAGGGTGCAGTGAAGGCTCATCCTCAGTAACTGTGCAGAGAAAGCATTGCCAATGTGGAGATGAGGGGGGATTTTGGGGGAGAGGGGGTAAAAGCTCCATTAGCAGCAGGGAAGCGTAGGCCTTGAAGATACCTCTACTCTGTGGAAGAAAAGTCACAGTCTTCACTGAGGCCCCTGCAATGGTACCTGGTAGGTTCAGAGGAGAAAGTTTGTAACATGCAGCCTTTTGGCAACTATGTTCACTGGGAACACTGGACTACTCTTTCTTGTCTTTGTTTCTCTTTTTTGTCCACCATTCTAGCCCATTAATCCTGGAAGCTGGTAGAGACAAATGGCTTACTCCTTGTTCCCTTGTAAATAGGCAGACAGGAAGCTGGTGAGTATTTTGTTGTTGTTATTATTTTCTTGTGAATGAGTGTGCTTTCAATTTCTGCCACAGCACAACCACATGCACATACATGGATCTTTTTTAAAATATAAGACATGTGTAAGAGTTAGCTGTCTAGTCTTTAGACTCACTGGAAAAGATGAAGGAATCAGGTATCAGCTGAAAATAAAAATTAAAGTAGAATCTAAAACCTTTGGTGAAAACAAGTAGGCACTGCTTATTAAAGGCATAACCCCCCACCTCCCACCAAGGCTTGTCCAGTGCTCTAGAAGTTAGTCAGTCATCTTGTGATTTATACCTATGGTTATTAGTCTCTCTTTGCAGAAGGCACAGGGTTTCAGGGAGCAAGCAGCAGAGGTGAGCCTGTGTGACTAACCCTGTATGACTAACCAGCCTCCAGAATCCATTTCCTAACCACTGTAACTATAATGACCAGAAAAGCATACAACATCTGAAACATCCTTTCCCCCTTTTAATGTGCTTGTGGTGTGCATATTTGTGTATGTGTGTTTACATGGGCATGTATGTGTGAATCTTTACATCTGCATGCATGTAGGTTCAAGTTTGGTGTGTGGAATTATAATAGATCTCCTTCTCACCCTCCCTGTTCAAAGAGACAGGCCCTCTTAATCAAACCCAGAGCTAGAGATGACTGGTCGTACCCATATAAAGTCCCATCCTGAAACATTTCAAAAGGAGTGTCTACATGCTCTGGGTTATATAGCCACAATTTGGCTGGATTTTTACTTCACTTTCAACTAGGTGGATTAATGTTCCTTTGGGGATATTACAAGAATTGTGTGCTATGGCCTGGCTTCTTGGGATGAGTAGTGGAGCCAAATTCTCTACCATAGTTTCTTTTTACTGTCTTCAATTTGTTTGCTCGAATTTGCCTGTTTTCAATTCTCATCTTTGAGAGGTTTTATTTTACTCAACATAAAATAGATTTTTGGAAAGAAAAGACTAAATAGAAATTAGGAATAAGTTAAATTTTGTTTCCCAGACTGTGCATTTGGCATGTGGCTTATTTATTGACAATTCCAGTTATCATTGTCCCTAAGGATCTGACCATGACCTTATTATACCTTCAGTATGTATCAGTTTTCTCTGGCTAATTTGACTTTTATATATTGATTTCTTTAAAGAGTTGGGAATTCTAAGCAATTGTCTGGTTATTCTTATTTCAGTATGTTTTCCCTCAGTTTTCCTATCCAGGAGGAACATGGCTTTGGGACTGTGCAGTGCCGTGTGGAAGGCGATTACATTGGTTTGTTTTAGAACTATCTTTTAAAAGACTCACCCATTTCTTTTGTGGTATCCAGAAAGGAAAACAAAAACATATTCATCAGACGTTATCATGTGAATAATAATTGCTACCAAAATAGCTTCAAAAAACACTCACTATGCAAAACAGTTTCCATATCAACTAGTTTATTCATCATAATCAGTAATTTTACTTTACAAGTGATTATGTAGACAATGTCAACCAGTGGGTTAGGATTTAAATCATGCTTCATCCAAATCTAAACCCCAGGGTTTATTTGCCCTACATGTGTCCATTTTGTGGTGAAAGTTCATGGGATATTTTCCTGGGCAACATGAAAGAAATTCCAGACTTGGACAGTAATGATGATAGATATTGGAGCTTTGGGCCTAGGGTAGCAATGTCCTGGCCCAGGAGATTCATGCACAGTTCTGCATCCATGTCTGTTTCTTTGTGTTTCAGGTTCCCAGAATGTTAGTTTCTCAGTATTTAACAAAGGGAGGTAAGTAACTGGGGCAGCTAAATCTGTCTGTGTCTTGTATTGTCCGTAACATCCTGGGTACTACTCTTTAACTTTTATCATTTCAACTGTACACCAGTAGGATGTAGAAAACTTGCTACACCTTCTTGGTTTCTTTCGCTTGAGTGAGCATTGTGTCTCACTGTCTTACCTATGGGCATCATAAATATTTCAATGCAGGGATGATACAGAATTTTAAGAACTGGCTCTTAAGTCAAAGTGCAGTGAATCTACAGCTGTCAGGTGTGTGTTGTGGGACACAGTTTTCCTGAGACAGACACACTGTGTCATTATAGGAATTGCCTTATTCAAGATATAAAGAGTTCATATTTCATCATTCTTTGGAGACACAAATAAACTAGGATTCTGGATTTCTGTGTGCATCTTCCTTCTTGTTTTTGTCCTTAAAAATGCATTATTTGATATTAATTTCATTGTGATTGTATTAACACATTACATATGGGTATATAGCTCAAAATTTGGATTTGTTTTATCTTTTTTTCTCCTTAAGTACAAAACTGATCTACTTTATTATGGGAATCTACTGTATCTATCTATCTATTGTAGGAATCTGCTCTATCTATCTGTCTATCTATCTATCATCTATCTCTCTATCTCTCTATCTGTCTATCTATCTATCTATCTCTCTATCTGTCTATCTATCTATCTATCTATCTATCTATCTATCTATCTATCTATCTATCTATCTATCATCTACTGTAGGAATCTACTATATCTATCAATTGTAGGAATCTACTGTATTTATTTGTCAATTGTAGGAATCTGCTGTATCTATCTATCTATTGTAGGAATCTACCGTATCTATTTATCTATCAATCTATTGTATAAATCTACTATACCTATCTATTGTAGGAATCTACTGTATCTAATTATCTATTGTAGGAATCCACTATATCTATCTATCTATTGTAGGAACCTACTATATATATTATCTATTGTAGGAATCTACTGTATCTATCTGTACATTAGTTTAGTATTAGGACCATTCATATTTGCTGTTGCATTTAATGCTTCTAACGATCTATAAAATAGAGATTATTCCCATACAATCATTTTACCTATGAGGAAAGCTTTGATCCATTGATACTGCTTTCTGGTTATCAAAAGGAGCTGGTGTCCAAATGGTTAAATTTACTAGAAGTTATTCTGTGAACTTCCTTTCAAGCAGCCAATTTTTAAAAAATACAATTGTAGGTGACATTTTACCAAAAGCCTTTGTTTTGCTCTGAAGGTCAATGGTGCACAAGGAAGCCTGGCTGATCAGTGCTAAACAGGACCTGTTCCTATACCAGACACACTCAGGTACTCTTTCCCTTCAGCCCATCTTCTTCATCCCTCTCCTCGAAGTGCACTCAACGTTAGACTCTCCTTTTCTTTCTTCGGGCTGCTTCTCTTTGGCCATTAACATGACCTCTTGATTCTGGGTGAAATTAAGTTGCTTGTATCCGTGTCAACTCTGGTGCTTCTAGCCCTGCATCGCTTATGTTCTGAGAAATGCATCACTGGGTGCTTTAGTTATTGCGCTTTCCTCATAGCTCTCATGCACACAAATGTAGATGCTGCGGCTCAGTTATGCATTGTGGCCTCTTGATGCAAGCAGGAGATGAGGAAAACATGACACACATGAAGTTGGTATCAGTGTACTGCAGCATACTATTTTACAATGAACTATAAGCAAGAATAAGCACTATAAAATAACAGGGAAAGCATAGGAATAGTATACTATAATAAGCAGATTAAAGTAATTAAAATTAATTATTATTAAATCTAGATTGTACATATTTGTGTTATGCTTTTTATTACATTTTAACACTTGTAGTGGGTAGCCATTCCAGCTTGGATCTGGAAGTTCCAACCCCCATTGAGACTCTGGTAACTGTCATGCCTACGAGGTGGGGCGAGGGGAGGCGCCTGGGGACCTGAGAGCTGTATGGGCCAGCGTTCTCTCTGTGCGCTCTCTCTGTGCCGGGACGCTGAACGGTCTTTGATGTGGTTGAAAACTAGATAGTTGTAATTTCCTCAGTTATGATAAAAGATAAGTTAGATATAAAACTTTAAACTCACAAATGTAAGATAGATAGGACATCTTCTTTAATATTGTAACTATAATTCTTGCTCGGTAATTGTTTTGTTATATGTGGTTTAACCATGTTAAAGTTAAAACCTTCCTTTTTAAAAAAAGAAAAAAAGGGGAAGTGCTGTGGATATTGCTCTATATAAATAAAACACTGAGGGCCAGTGACCAGGCAGGAAGTAGGTTGCCAGGCAGGAAGTAGGTGGGACAAGGAGAGAGAAGAATTCTGGGAAGCCGAAGGCTGATGGGGAAGACACTGCAGCCACCGCCAGGACAAGCAGCATGTAAAGACTCTGGTAAGTCATCAGCCACGTGGCAAGGTATAGATTTATAAAAATGGGTTAATTTAAGATAAAAGAACAGTTAGCAAGAAGCCTACCACAGCCATACAGTTTATAAGTGATATAAGCATCTGAGTGATTATTTTATACATGGATTGTGGGACTATGGGGCTTGGGGAACCTGGAGAGAAGCCCTCCAGCAACAAACACTGTATTATTGTGTGACAGTTTCATAATTCTTAGAATGAACTGTAGCTATTTTACTTCCCATCCCCTTCTCTCATCCTTCTCCAATGGCAGAATAGTAGGTTTGTATGCACCAGCATTACCACGAATATGTGTGGTGTGCCCTGTGATATGTCCTTACAGTAGGCTTGCTGATGTCACTACATGACAAGAAGCTTTCAGCGCCAGTACAGTCCTATGGGTCTACTGATATAGTTGTGATTTGTTGTTGGTAGATGCATTGCCAAGCAGCATTTGACTGTATTCAAAGAGGCTTGATTGTAGACTTCTATATAAAGTCTATGGATATAGACTGAATGAAATAAAGAAGAGTTGTGCCTTCCTCTGTGTTCTAAAAAGTAACAGAAGAAAGGTGACAAAATACAATAGGACTTCTTTCTGGTCATTCTAACACCCACCTCTGAATTCATGCATTCATTCAATGCTTTATGACTTACCTATTTTGATGCTAAGCTATGGTGATGCCCTCTGATGACCAAACTCTGATACTGAAAGATGAACGCTGAAAAGTAGGAACTTGCCTGAAACTGTGAAGTCAGTTCAGTGGTGGGCAGCTGGTTATTTCCAGAGAGCATACAGTGTCTGGGTTTTAATACAACCACAAAACCACTGAAAACATGTCTGTGAGGGAGGTTCAAATTTTAGAATTTAGATTTTAGAAAATAGACCTTTTCAAACGAGAAAGCTATCATCTCACAGACCATGAGACAAATGCCATTCATTTTCTGGACAGCCCATCTTACTGGAGCTGGGTTCTGACCACTGCCTTTCTTGTCTTTAAATAGTTATCTAGTGTGTTTGAGAGATGGTGAGAAGAATCACCCATGCTGATGAATACAATGATAGGAGCAGAAAGATGGTCAATCTCTTATTGAGTGTTTGGCATATAATCTCAGTATTAATTTCTTTGAACTAAAAACTAGGGTTCATTGCCCTTATTTTTCTATGGAGAAAACAAGATTAAGAGGGGATGCAACTTACCCAAAGGTCCTTGAAAACTAGTTAAAAACTCCATGCATGTAACTAACACCCTTTAGGAAGCATGTTGTCTCTGGTACCCAACCTCAGGCTTCCACGATTCTGCTGTGACTATAGATGCTGGAGGGGTAGGCTGACAGTACCTGTGATCATTTACTTCATGGCCTGAAAACATAGAGGCATGAGCATTTCCATAGAGGAGGAATCCCTGGTGATATGGACAATCCACAGAGTCTGGGGCCGAGCCTTTTCAAACTGGCACTCAGTAACTAGTCCAGTGTGGTTAAGCCCCTAAATTTCAGAGTCTGGATTCAGCATATTTGAAATGAATAATGTGGTGCTTGTCCTTTTAACTCTAAAGATTGTCTAAAGTAGTTGGTAAGGAAGAATATTTGAACTCACGCAGAATTTCTCTGTTCTTTTTATGAGCATGCTTATGGAATAACAAGTTTCTTCATTTTGTTTCCCATATACTTCTTAAATATGATGTCTATTTTTATTTTATTTTATTGTTGGTTTTTTTTTTTTTTTTTTTTTGAGACAGGTTCTCTGTATCGCTCTGGCTGTCTTTTGAACTTGGTTTGTAGATTAGGCTGCCCTCGAACTGCCTGCCTCTGTCTCCCAAGTTCTGGGATTAAAATAGTGTACCATTACACCCGGCTGGCACATCTGTTTTATCTGTATTACCACTGTGCAATTCTGGGCCCCGTAGTCTCCTGCATAGTTTGCTCTAGTGATTTCTAAGGGGTTCTGACTTGACACTTATGCTCCGTAGATCCATGTTCAACACATCCATATATAGGATTCTCTATATCAAGCACACACCTGAGGCTTCTTCACCATGCACATCCTCTAAAGCAGTGGTTCTCAACCTTCCTAATACTGTGACCTTTTAATACAGTTCCTCATGGTGTGGTTACCTCCAACCAAAAATCATTTTCATTGATACTTTATAACTGTAATTTTGCTACTGTTATGAATAGTAATTCAAATATCTGGTGTGTAGGGTGGTCTTAGAAAATCCCTGTGAAACAGTCATTTGACCTCCCCAAAGGGGCCATGACCCACAGGTTGAGAACTGCTGCTCTAAAGGCATTTCATCTTCTGTGAGAAATAGCTCAAGCGTCTGTCTTCACCTAATGTGCTTCTCCAGCTCACTCTTCTCCCCTCCTTCTCCCTCCCCCTTCTCCCTGTCTCTCTTCTACCTCTCTGCATATTCTAGCTACATGATATGCATTGTGCAACCTTTTTCCTATTCTGGCTATTGCTTGCTTTAAATGTCCCCTCTCCCTTTTATGTGGTCAGTTATTATTATTATTATTATTATTGTTATTATTATTATTATTTTAATTTTCATCCTGAAATAGAGTCTTACTATATAACCAAAGGTAGCCTTGAATTTGTTAGACCCTTGCCTCAGCCTTCCCAGTTCCAGGACTATAGCTAGACGCATACCTTCATGCTCAGCTTTCCTTGGTCAGTTTAAAGTCATCCTTTAAGAGTCAGTTCAAGCCGGGCGGTGGTGGCGCACGCCTTTAATCCCAGCACTCGGGAGGCAGAGGCAGGCAGATCTCTGTGAGTTCGAGGCCAGCCTGGGCTACCAAGTGAGTTCCAGGAAAAGGCGCAAAGCTACACAGAGAAACCCTGTCTCAAAAAACCAAAAAAAAAAAAAAAAAAAAAAAAAAAGAGTCAGTTCACATTCCCGGAAAGTTAATTCTCTACTCTGTACTCCCACTCACCTCTAAGCCTCTCTAGTTCAGAGACACTCTAATTTAGCTGACCTGAAATTGTGATTATACTCCATATACATACACTTTCTTACCATACTCACTGCCTGAAGAAAGGAACTACTCCGAATTCCTCTTTATCTCCCTAGTGCAATAGAGTAGACACTGTGAATGTTGAAAGAGATTGTACTACAATAGATGTTCTAAAAGGCCAGGAAGCCTCTTTTCCTAGTGAACATTAGTGAATGCAGAGACCTGCAGCTGCTCCAGATGTGGAGGATAAGTGATGGCCGAGTGCTCACATCTAAATGAGACACTCCTGGGCTGACTCCCCAGGGGAGACCTTGCCTTGGAGGAGGTGGGAACAGGAGGGTGGTGATGGATTGGGGGTGAAGGCTGGGAGGTGGGAGGAGGGAGGACAGGGGAATTCGTGGCTGATATGTAAAATTAAATTAATTATAAAATAAAAATATTAAAAAAAAGAAATCAAACACTTCTTCTAAGTCTCAGGAAACACCATGAAAGAGAAGGCAGAAAGAATGTAAGAGCCAGAAGCAGGGAGGGAGGTATAACATGCCCCCTTCCAGGCATGGTCTAGTCACTGCCATCTTGAACTCAGAGCAGCCACAGTTACCTGCACTGGACCTGCACAGCCAGGCTGGCCTGTTAGCCATCGGTTATAGAGGAAGAGGGTTTCATGAGGTCTTACCCCTCTCTGTTTAACTACTGGATACTGAAAGATTCTGGAAGGGCGATGTCATTGTCTTCGGTTTGGGGCCCACTGATGAGTGTGCCATGTTCCAGTGGATAGTACTAAATTTATGGCCAAACACCTTGGTCAAACTCAGTGAGTGATTGGACAAAACAAAGACTCGAGTGTGGGAAAAGGGTTTGTAGGGACGGAAGGGTGTTGAGAGAGTGGGAGGTGAAGGTAATGAGAATTCATTTTATTCTTGTATGAAGATGTCAAGGAACAAAGCAATTTAAAAAAAACTTTCTATTTTGAACTTATAAGCATTCATGACCAGTCCTTGCACAAATAAACTTATTTTGTGTCATATTCTCAATATGTGTCTACTGTACATTACAGTATAAATACATGTAAGTTTACACTTAGCTTATCAAAGAGTACAACTCTTCTTTACCCTGAAAGGAATCAAACTTCATACTGTGAGTATTTAAAGAAAGGTCAAGGGGCTGGAGAGATGGCTCAGTGGTTAAAAGTACATAGTGATCAAGCAGAAGACCTGATTTCAGTTCCCAGCACCAACATCAGGCAGCTCAGAATAACCCGAAACCTCAGCTCCAGGATAGTCTCATGCCCTTTTCTGGCATCTGCAAGTGTCCCCGCCATATACACATAGTTAAAAAAAATCTTTAAAGAAATTATAACGTGAAATCCTGTGGTTATGTATCACATTGCAATAGAGTGGTGGTTCTCAACTTTCCTAATGTTGCAACCCTTTAATACAGTTCCTCATGTTGTGGTGACCCCACACCATAAAATTATTTTGTTGCTACTTCATAACTGTATTTTTGCTACTGTTATGAATTATAATGTAAATATCTGATATGTGAGCCAGCAGGGGTCGAGACCCACTGGTTGAGAACCACTGCTACAGAGGCTTCAGCTTGAACGAAGTGTGGGTGAGACATTGCATGTACCCTATGAAGAAGCTTGCAGCATGGGCAAGAACTAAGGATGGGGTAGTGGGAGTTCCACTGAGTGCACCCGTTGTTGATTCTTCCATGTGGTGTAAACTACTATTCCCCATTGTTAAGTTAAATCCCTGGTGTGAAGAGACATATTTCATAAGAAAGTATAAGGGATACAAAGGCTTTTGCTGACACCATGAGTGACCTTCCCTATAAATGCTGATCCTGTTCAATATATATTTAGAGTCCTTTTGTTATTATGTGCATTTAAGATGACGATTAGAAAAAGTTCAACTGTTGCTGGACTTGCAGTATAAGAATTGTGTTATAAGGGTTTCTCTTATTGTGTGGGGGGCACATCACATTATATATCTAGAAGCTTAGGTTTTTATACACTCTTGCAGAAATCCTATCTGTGTTTCCAAAAGTTGGGAGCCTTGGTGGAAGAACAGACATCACCATTATAGGAGATTTCTTTGACCCTTCTGCCCAGGTTACCATTGCAGGTAATTATGTTGAAATGGTTGAAAATGGTTCGTTTTTTTCAGTGTTGTAGGCATTTATATCTCTAATGACTCAGGGCTGCGAGGGGAAGCTTTCTTACATTTTAAACGTTCACCTACCTCTTTCTTTCTCTCTTTCTTTCTTTCTTTTCTTTCTTTCTTGCTTGCGTGTGCTCATGTGTGTGCATGGCATCACGTTGTGTGTGCTCATTCATGCATGTGTGTGGCATCACGTGCCACAGCACTTGTGTGGAGGTCAGAGGGCAGCTTGTAGAGGTGGATGCTCTCTTTCTGGAGATCAAACTCAGGCTGTCAGGCTTGACCAAAGGCACCCTCCCTCACTGAGCCTTCTCTCTGGTCCTGTATTTTTTGGTACCGGATGACTCTAAAGTCTTTCACCTTTATGTGTGGGCGAACAGATACAGGACTTTTGTCCTGTCACCTTGCAAATGTGCCACAGGGACAGGGTGGCATTCAGAAAGACTCGTCATATGTGCAGATTTCCTATCCTAGGGATGAAGAGAAGGGAAGCCGTAGCTGCCTTGTCCCAAAGCTCTACTTTTACTAGAACCTGCCCTTCATATCTTCCATCTTTGAATGAGTAGGTGGGCATTTCCTATGCAGACTCCTCTGGAGTGTTCCTTGGGAGACCTTTTGGTGGCACATTTCTAGAACCTTTTGTCCTGAAACAAGGGGGCTCCTGACACATTCATGTGGCTCTTACCCTCCCCACTCAGCAAGCAGGCCAGCGGCTCCTCAGTGAATGCAATTGTTTTGTGTGACTTGCTTTCTTACGTCCACGAGCTGCCCCACACCCATACTCTACTGCACTGCCCAGTCCCTTTCCTGACCTCCTTCTGTCGGGGTGACAATTTGTGACTGTCCAGATCTCACGGCTTCTCTCTCTCTCTCTCTCTCTCTCTCTCTCTCTCTCTCTCTCTCTCTCTCTCTCTGTGTGTGTGTGTATCTACACGTGTATTTATGAATTTAAAAATTTCTCCTTAGGCATCCCATGTGACATTAGACGTGTGTCTCCCAAGAAGATTGAGTGCACCACCAGGGCTCCAGGAAAAGGAACAAGGCTCACTGCTCCTCAGGCAGGTAAGGAAGTCATTAGGGCTGCCCAGTGAACTCTCTACATCATGCTTTAAGATCCAGAGAGTAGAAGAAAACGTACTTGAATTGTGTCTCAGCAGTGTGACTGGATCCCTAATGCCATGGGCCAAGCCTTTCATATCAGGGAACATCTTAGATTCAGTCACTTGCAGAATGGCACTACATCCCTAGCCCAAGCCATATGTCTAAACAATAGACTCCAGGCAGAACATAACTGCCCCCCCAGACACTGTGGCTATTGAATGGAATCCCCAAACTGCCGCTCTGCATTTGGTTGGAGGGTTGTATATGTATTGGCCGAGGAGACGGACCAGTGAAGCGTGCTCTGGTGCGCTCATAGCAGCCACAGTAGGTAGGTCAGTGAGTAAGGCACGATGGGGTATATTTAAATGCTGTTTATCTCCCCTGTGGGCTTCCCCCCCCTGCTGATATTACAAATGGGGACATGCTGTGACGCGGCCACCAGCATCTGCCTCCGGTGGACAGAAACGGAGGAGGCGAGGCAGCAGGTTCCACCTGTCCTTCTTAGTTTGAAGCTCCCCCATGTTCTGCTAAGCGTTAGGATGAGAGGCTCCAGTGCAGTTAAGCATAAGGAAGGTTGGCATGTTGCTCTGTCGAGAGCCACAGCCCGATGCTCTGTGCATAAGGCACTGACCTAATGCTTAACGATGTAGTGAGACAATTCGAAAGGCTCAGCACCTATAAGCAGAGTTGCCCTGCCGGAGTGAAACCTTTCTAAAGACAGGGCCTTTGCTTTGTGGAGACAAATGCAAAGCTCTGGCTTGAGAATTCTGGAGCTCCCAGATCCCCGGTGTTTACTTAAGGAGAGCTCCCAGCCAAGGAGACAAAAGTATTGAAACAAGTAATGCAGAGAAAGTGTGTTTCCTGCATCAGGAAACAGAAGCCGGTTCCCTTGTTGAGCATTTCCTGCTTAAGCTGCTGCAGTTGTGGGAGGGTCGTTTCCGGAAAGGAGCTTTTTGAGTTAGTGATGCCCTTTATGAAAAGCTTTTGAGGTTTGTCCTGTGGAAGTAGGGCAAAACACCACACAAAGCAGTACTTCTCTAACATGGCTGATTCTTGTCCTCTCAAGACAAGATGATAGTAGCATCTAAGGAGTAGAAACCAGGGATGCCTCCCATTCAGCAGTGTACAACACAGCCCAACAACAGAGTTGCCCACACTAATATAGCAACAGTGTAGAGGTTGGTTGAGAATCCCAGAGTTAGAGTAATATTCTTAACATGCTCCTAAGTCTCTACTTATCCCTTATTTACACTGTCTATCTTTGGGGTCAATGAGGAGCAACATCGGTAGTTTATAATAATAGTTATCATAGATATGCTTTATTGAGACTTACTCTATTTCTAGATTCTTTTAGTCTTTGTATATTGTTTCTGGTTACTGCTGGCTCTGTTTTGATATATGAGTGAAGGGAGACACAGGGCACTGAGGAATGCCCCTAAACTTCACTTTTAGTAAAGGGTGGAACTAGACCCTGAATGACCAATCAAGATGACTATCTAATATTGATCAAGATTAGTATCCAATATCGGTGCACATATGCCTTTTGACTCAGGGTTTGCTTTATATACAGTGTAAGTTAATAAGTAAACCATCATTTAAAATGCCACGTAATAAAGTTATGCCACTGAATGGTTTTGTGTGCAGGTCAACAAATTGAGGTCATGATCATTGAAAACTTAAAGGATTGACAGTTTTTCTAGGAAAAGGGAATTTTATGGAATAGAACATGTAGGCTGAATTAGGCCTCCAAGGATACTGAAGTTCATGTCCAACTTCAGAAGGTGCAAAGTCAGGCCACACCACAGCTTACCATCACACAGACCACCTTTTCTGAATAGTAGCACTTATTTTGTGACCTCTCCAGGATTTGGCTTTCTTCTGTGGCTGCTGAAAACACTTTCTAGTCTTCTCTGTCCTTTGAGAGCACTTCTCATTTTAACATTTCTCATCAAGCTGTTCTTTCCAGGAGGCTACCCAGGGAAATTTTTTTATTTATTTATTTATTTATTTATTTATTTATTTATTTATTTATTTATTTATTTATTTAATTGCTTTCTGGAAAGTTCCTAGTATCTACAGAGGCTCTCTTGGTCTCTGGTGATTCATCTTCACTAATAACATCTGCAGCGCCTTTCACCTTGTAACTTAAGTGGGATCTTTGTGAGGAGGAACACTGCTCGGTGGTTATGGGATATACATGTCTTACAGGCAATCGAGGACTTCTTTTTGAAGTTGGAGATGCTGCTGTGGATGTGGAACTGAATGAGGCCACCCCAGGGTACAGGTGGCAGATAGTCCCCAATGCCAGTTCTCCATCTGGATTTTGGTCAAAGGAAGGGCAACCTTTCAGGTATGTCGTAGATAAAGTGGGAATCCATATCAAAAGTATAGCAACTAATGCAGGCAAGCTAGGACCCAGGGAACAATGCGGTAGTATTTCTAGAGAATCACTTGTCCCATGAGCCCATGGTGTTTGGCAGTGTTCTCAGCCAGTGTTGTTGGCCATTCTGGTGACCATATGACCTTTTGTAGCTGCACAACCAAATATTGACCATTGTGTAAAACCCATATTTCCTGTAACTCTAAATCTGCTTTGGAGATGAGTGGTTGTCTCAGCCAAGCCGCCACATTGTCCCATGGTATGGCCATGATCTCCTGGTAATGATACAAATGCAACGGGACTTGTAGATGTGTAGAGACTGACATACTGAGATTGTGCAAGTGTGATTGCTTTTTCTAGAATCATCAGAATAACACTGTAGTATAAGGCAGTTTTTTTTTTTTTTTTTTTTTTTTTTTTTTTTTTTTTGTCACTTTCAGAATAAGGGGTGTTGTATGTTGGCTCAGTGATCCTGGCCTCGTTGAGCCTCACCTGACTCTGTGTTCCTCTGTGTTTCAGGGCACGGCTCAGTGGATTCTTTGTGGCTCCAGAGACAAACAATTACACATTCTGGATCCAGGCTGACAGCCAAGCTTCCTTGCATTTCAGTTGCTCAGAGGAGCCAAGGACTAAGGTACTCACCCTCCTCTGGGCTGCCTTTCCTTTGTTCACAGTCCTTTGCCCTTGAAAGAAGAAAGGATCAGAGAGAAAGATTTCCTGTTCCATAGTTGTAAAACACCACTGAAAAGCAATTTGGATGACTATAATGGTATTGTAAGCCCAGCATTATGCTACAGTTTACAACCCTGCTTATTATTTTTATCCCTGTGAAATATGCATATGTCCACTTTCTAGAGAAGATAAGAAAATTGAGGCATTGAGGGATTGATTGTATGGCCTGTTCAGGACCACTTGAATAATAAGAGAAGTAGTCACAATTCAAAATCAGATTGGTTTGACCCTCAAACTTGTGCCCTTTCCACTATGTATGGGTTAGTATCATGCAGGAAGCATCTGTCAGCCTTGGACTTTTTAGAAAGCAGTTGAGGTCCACTTGTGCCTTTGGCAGAGACCCATGATGTTCTTAGTATGCTCTCTGAAATTTATTTGCTTGCTGGAGAAAGCCATGGATTTTAATGAGCTAGTGCCATTCTAGGTCTTTCAAGGGTTTAATGCGATCTTTTCACAGCATCACACAGACATAGAATGTGAAGGCAGAGGCTGTTCCTAAACATAGCCTGTAAATTCTCTCAACTACTATGCAGTTGAGAGAGAGAATGGAGGAGGAGCGGGGAAGCAAACGTAGCCACAGGGTCAAAGTCAGTGGACTAAGTGGTTGGAAAAGTGCTTAGAAATGTCATGTCGGTAGCTTTTGAAATGCTCATTGAGCACAAAATGCATGGAAGATTCACAGAGTTGACCGTGATTGGCTTATTTGGGCACAGGTAGAAGTGGCCTCTGTTGGAGTTGGCACTGCTGACTGGTTTGATTCCTGGGAGCAGAAAGGGGACGAAGGGAGTTGGCAACAGAAGACCACTAAGTTAGAACTGCGGGCAGGAGCCAAGTACTACTTGGAAGCAGAGCAGCGTGGGATAGCCCCCAGCAGGGGGATGAGAATTGCTGTCCAGATCCACAACACCTGGCTGAATCCTGATGTGGTCAACACTTACCTTCTGGAGAAACACCAGATCCGAGCCCGAGCCCAGAGACTTCCAGAATTACAGGTCTGTGTGTCTTCTCAACCCCATGAAAGTGAGCCATGGGGAGAGGGGAGTCTTCCTCAGAAGGAGTACAGCTGACTGAGAGTAAGAAAACCTGAGATGCATTGACAGTTCTTCTGCCACAGATATAGGATATAGGGCTATAAAGATTAAAATTATTTTCTTTTCTTTGTCTTTAAACATTGCTTATTATTGTTTATTTGTATGTGCACGTGGGTTCCAAGGCTTGTATGTGAAGGTCAGAGGACAGCTTTCAGGAGTCGGTTCTCTTCTACCACGTGGGTCCCTGATATCCAATACAGCTGGTCAGGCTCAGTGCCAGCCCCTTACCTCACTGAGCCATCTTGCTGGCCCTATGAGTATATTTTTTAATGCATTCTTAGTATTGAGATTATCTTTCTTGCTGACTTATTTCTGAAATATTTGAATTCTAGTTAAGTCCTTAATTGTTTTTAGATTTATTTTACGTGTGATTATCTTGCCTGAATATATGTCTTTGCATCATATGTGTGCCTGGTGCCTGTGGAGGCCAGAAGAGGGTGTGGGATTCCCTGGAACTGGAGACTGGAGTTACAGACAGTTGTGTACCATGACATGGGTGCTGGGGATTGAACCCAGGTCCTCTGGATGAGTAGCCGGTGCTCAACTTTCCAGCCTCATGTCTTTTCTTTGTTGAGAGCTTATTTCTCCAAGTACAATCAAGGTCATTTAAACACACACACACACACACACACACACACACACACACACACACACACACACACACACCACGAAACA